>NC_067405.1:128945189-130319189 GCF_009764475.1 Pristis pectinata | reverse complement strand
AGTTCTTCTCAGAGTAACTTTAACACAAATGCAACATTAACATAATGTGTCAGGTTATATTCATATCTGGCCAGCAGCTCCATAAGTTTCAAGACAGCTCAGCTCTGATTTCCAAGTCTTAGCTGGTGTAAGGAACAAGACCCCATTCAATTGACTGGGGTCCTTGACCTTGAGCAAAAAGATAAGTCATTTTCTTTATTTTTTTCTTTATCATGGAGTCTTTCATTCATTTCATAAGAGTGAATGAGGCTGAGGTAATAGAAAAGATTATGAGATGCATAGATAGGTAGCTAGTCAAACTATTTTTTCCTGTGGTAGGGGTATCAAAAACAAGAGGGCATAGGTTTAAGATGAAAGGAAGGAGTTTTAAAGGGAATTTGAGGGGAAAGGTTTTATTTGACTCAGAGAGTGGTTGATATCTGGAATACTCTGCCAGAGGAAGTGGTAGAATCAGATACAATTAGTATGTTTAGGATGCATTTGGATAGACAGCTAAATAGGCAAGGAATAGAAGGATGCAGTGGGCAAATGGGATTAGAGTAAATGAGCAAAAGGGTTGGCATGGACATGGTGGGCAAAAGGGCCCATCTCTGTGCAGTACAACTCTATGTCATACACATATCTTTTCTCTATCTCTGGTCTTGTTCAAATCACTCCCCTGTGTCTTGTTTGGACATTTCTTCTGATTGTCATCTTTTTCAAAGCACCAGCTGGATTAAAATGATTCCTTTTATCTGTCTGAAAGTCTGGTGTGTACATACTACCTATTTTGTTCAAGTTCTTATATCCACAGCAGATCATGGTGGCACTAAACTCAGACTTCTTCTGTGAGCAATAGCTGGCAGAAATAATCCAGCAACTATCCTGCAATTAATTATTTGGGATTTTAATACAACACATCTGGTGGGTCCTTCTTGTCACTGAACCTGTTTCCAGCAGTGCAAGATTAAGAGAAAGTGTTGGCGCTCTAAAATTGCAGTATTTGCATCAAATCAATTTTAAACACCAACTAGTATTATGATCTGCCTGGTTTTCATTTGTTGTTGGTTGTCTTTGTAAATACAACATTCACCAAAATTCCCATTGGAAATGAGCATGCTCATTGGGAATGTGGCTTTGGTCATTTAAGAGGTCTTACAAAACCCAAAAATGTCTCATGTGTGGACTTTGTGTCTCCTCAAGTGCATCCTAAATGTCATAAGTATGTAAGTAATAGCTATATTTCTTATTATGACATTAGAGAAAGGTTGCAAGCTTCTTTGCAAATGGACTCATAGAATTTTATAGTGTGCCACATTAAACGGTCTTGCAGGTACTTTTAAAATGAGATTAAGGTTTCTGCTTCTTACCACCAACATTTAAGGTGGTGAGTTTCCAACCTGCCTACTTTTTTGTTGAAAAAAAGTTCCACAACTTTCCTCTAATTCTTTCTAGGATGTTAAAGAATGCATTCTTTTAATTGATCCATTCCAATATTATCAATATAGCTCATACCTCAAAGATCTGAAAGAATAAAAAGTTAGAAAATTTACAACTGTCATTGCTGTTCTTGAATTCCAGGGGAAAAAAAAATCAGGTCGCATATTTGAATGGCTTTTTAAAATTAAGATAGATTGCTGCATCAAGAGCAAAGGAAATCATAGCAAGCCTACACATATACAAGTGAGAGCTAATCATTACGATCAGCAGGATTGTGATTGCAGGCATTATAGCAGCAAAAAAAGAGCAGAAATTTCAGCCAAATTATGCATATGAGGAACATGACTATGACCTTGGGTGCATCAAAGTGCCCAGAGAGACAGTGATGGTGGATGGCGTGAAGAAAATTAAGAGAGCTTTGGGTGCTTCAGAGTGAAAGAGGTAATTCAGCCATTCAAGAGGATATGGATAATTTGAGTGATTGGATGGATCACTTTGCTTTTTAACTGGTTAAAATTGTTAAGTTCCATTGCCTCAAAATTCAGTTTTGAAATGCTGTTTCTTTCAGCTTTGTTAGTCAGGAATGAAATATGCTAATGACTAGTATCTGGGTGTTTTGAGGTCACTCCAGGCACATCCTGTTATGAGTCACCCTTGTGACCATCGTTCATTTACCACACCAGTGACATAATTCCCTTTGTGTCTCTTCTTTGGTGTATTGCACAAACGTGGATCATGTTACCTTTGGTGTGTCAGTCATTGGACACTCCTGGAACAATATGGTCTGACTCATGCAGTGCTGACTACAAGCTAAACAAATTATTTATCCCTATCCTTGACCCTCCATCTCAACCTCAGCACTGAACCGATCATACCCCACCACCCCACCTTGATGTGCCGCATGTCCTAACTTTCCTCTTTACTAGAATTGATAGATCCATTCAAAGTTCCACCATCGTTCCACCATTCCACCAAAGTTCCTCATTTTCCGTCTTGGAACCTTACAGCCTAACAGCATGAACATTAAATTCTCCTACTTTAAGTAATCCCCACACTGCCACCCCCCACACCCACCCCCAACTATGTCTCTTCTTTTCTTCCCTTTCCTAGCCTATCCCTATCTCTCTTTTTTCTACCCCCCTTTTTTCCTCCTTAGCTTTGATCAATCCCCCGCTGGATCTGCGCACCGCTCCTCCCCCGCACCTGTCTGTCATCCTCTTGCAGTCCTGAAGAAGGGTCCTGACCTGAAACGTTGACTGCCTGCTTTTCTCCAGGGATGCTGCCTGGCCTGCTGAGTTGCTCCAGCATCATAGTGCTTTCCAGCATTTCTTCCCGAATATTTTCCCATATCAAAAAGCTGGTATCTTTCCCCAATCCTTTCCACAGATGCCCATCTTTCCCTTCCACCTTCAACCCCTAGTGCCAATCTTGTACTCTCACTGCCTATCTCCAAAACCACCCCTTACCAATCACGGGGCTCCCAAGCCTTCCTCCCACAGGGCACAGGTTAGATTGGCTGGCCTTGACAATGGAAGAGCACTCAGCATGTTTTCATCTCCTGATGATGTGCAGTTCCTGCTGTGTTATGTCTTGGGCTTCAGTTGTAAGTCAAATTTGCTGCAGTGGATCAAAACCAATAAACTGCCCTTGCCTCACCACATCTCTATTTGTTCTTGCCCATCTTAAGGGGTACACTAGAATTTCTAGGCTCATATATATTTAAGTCCTATTTTCTGGGATCAAACTACTGAGATGTTGAGGTTCTAGACTTAATTTGAGCCAATTTTCTGAATATTATATGGATGGTAGATATGCTAAAGGAGTTACAAGATGCTCTTATCAGCTAAGCATCTTTGTTGGTCAGTAATTAAGTATTATGTAAATCTTTAAAGAGTTACTCCCAATTTACCATCAGTAACATTTCATCACAAACAACATGGATAATGTGACAGGTGCTGCTGTGCATTGAGCCATTCTGAAAGCTACCTGGAGAGAGGTCAAACAAACCTCTAACCTTTCGCTTTGCCTATTCACAGTCCTGGTGAAAGGTCACTGGCCTGGAACGTTAACACTGCAGGTGCTACCTTGCCTGCTGAGTACTTCCTGCATTTCCCATTGTATTTCAGATTCCAGCATGTGCAGTATTTTATTTTTTCCTCAAACTTATCTTGTCCTATTGTTCATCCAATCAGCCTCACTAAGGAAGAGGTGACTTCAATGTCTCACAGGCCAAAGGAGACTTTTCTAACAATGGAAAATTAGAACTAAATCAATCATCCATGGTGGACACAGTATTCCAGTATTCCAAATACTGCAAATGCATAGCAGATTCCCAGCTGTATAAAACAAATATCACTAATGGCAGAATGAAGTGAACAGGAGTGCTCTGAGGGTGATGTACCATGGCATTATTGATCCATTAGCCTGTCTATGGGTGTTTCTCATTGATCTGTTGAAGACTGATGGCTTTGCTGACTATGGACAGTGCCTGAGTTGGGGAACTCCTTTCTGCCTTCATGGATTAACATTTCTCTGGATATAGCATCTGACAATGGTTTAGAGATTTAAATGTATAAAGTGAATGCTAATCTGTAGTAATTACTGAGAAAGATCAACCATGATACCATGATCCATGTTTGCTACCTACATAATGAATAACTATCAAGTTGAAGGTTTTCTCTGATAGGTATAAAGAGTCTCTCTCTCTCTCTCTCTCTCTCTCTCTCTCACACTCTCTATTTCTCAGCCAGCAAATACTTCTATTTAGATAAAGCTATCATTTGTGGGAAAAGCTTTGGCTAAAGCAATTACAAATCAACAGAAGGCATTTGGGAAGGGAGATGAATTAAATTGTATTTCAGCAAGGGTAAAGGAATGCTGCCTGTATCAAAAATGATTCTCTTTTCCTAATATGTGCCTCATGATCAAGAAGTGGAACCTTTACCTACTAAACCCATGACCACAAGACTGTGAAACTTCCAACATTAAAAGTAGTTACTGAAGCAAGAAGCTAGCTTGAATTCCATTCCTTCCATAATTGATTTTCAAAAGAAGTTGACAGATACAACACAGCATCTCCACTAACAGGAGTAAGAGAGATTTTTAATTCATGCTTACTCCAAGGAAATATCCTGATAGCTAAACAAAATTTTAATCTTCAGTACATTTAATGCAATTTAATTTCTCAACTATCAGTCAGACAACATCTGTGGAAGGAGAAAGAGTAAGGTTTCAGGCTGATAACCTTTCACTTGCTCTGAACTGAAAAGTTAACCCTGCTTCTCTCTACACAGATGCTGCCTGACCTGTTGAGCTTTTCCACAAATTTGTTTGCATTTCAGTTTTCTGACATCTGCAGTATTTGATTTTGTATTGATTTTTGAATGGGTGTCTTACCATTGAGATTAAAATCAGAAGATGTGAACAATTAGCACCTGATCTGTTACCATCCATTTGGCACTATCGGCGAAGGTTAAAATTATTCTCAATTCATCCGAGTGAACAGAAATCTTGTTCATTGTTGCTGAATTCCCAGTAAGCACCTAGAATATCGCAAATAATAATCAGTTTCCATTATAAGAGAATTTACAAACCCTGAAGTAAATATTAATTTATGTAGTGAAGGAGCAAATTTAGCCAGCCCCCAAAACCGGGATCACAATTTCCAAAGTAACATTGTTGCTAAGTGCTTAGTGTTACTTGTTTCTCCTTGCATCCATGCTCCTGGTGCTGTTCATTGGCTGCATCAGCAGGAAGAAGCTAAGTACCATTATTTGCAAATGTACACTATTTAAATTGAAGGTCTCTCATCCACATCCAACTGGGTATGTGCATGTGGCAAATCTAACTTCATGAAAAACTTATTTCTCACCAACTTTATACCTAGTTCTTGAGATCCAACAGTCGGTATTGATCATCATTAACTGTTTGATTCAGAATCACTTCATAGTCTTCATAATCATTGGAAAATAAGCAGGGAAATGGGATTTTTGGGTTTACTCTAATGGCCGGCAAAGACTTGGTGGGCTTCATGGCTTCGTTCCATGTCACAAGAACATATATGATAACTAATATAATATGCTTAAGAAATACCATAGAACCATAGAACCATAGAACCATACAGCACAAAACAGGCCCACCATGTTGTGCCGTCCATTAAACCACCCTCACACTATCTAACCCTTTCCTCCCGCATATCCCTCTATCTCACATTCCTCCATCTGCCTATCCAACAAACTCTTGAACCTGTCCAATGTATCTGCCTCCACCACCACCCCAGGCAGTGCATTCCATGCACCAACCACTCTCTGGGTGAAAAACCTCCCCCTGACATCTCCCCTGAACTTCCCACCCATAACTTTAAAGCCATGCCCTCTTGTCTTGAGCATTGGTGCCCTGGGAAGGAGGCGCTGGCTGTCTACTCTATCTATTCCTCTCAATATATTATATACCTCTATCATGTCTCCTCTCATCGTCCTCCTTTCCAGTGAATAAAGCCCTAGCACCTTAAACCTTTCCTCATATTCCATACGCTCTAATTCAGGCAGCATCCTGGTAAAACTCATCTGTACTGTCTCCAACGCCTCCACATCCTTCCTATAATGTGGCAACCAGAACTGAACACAATACTCTAAGTGTGGTCTAACTAGAGTTTTGTAAAGCTGCATCATCACTTCGCAGCTCTTAAATTCAATTCCACGACTTATGAAAACTAACATCTCATAGGCCTTCTTAACTGCTCTATCCACCTGTGAGGCAACTTTCAGTGAACTGTGAATATGAACCCCCAGATCCCTCTGCTCCTCCACACTGCCAAGTACCTTGCCATTTACCCTGTACTCTGCCCTGGAGTTTATCCTTCCAAAGTGTACCACCTCACACTTCTCCAGATTGAACTCCATCTGCCACTTGTCAGCCCAGCTCTGCATCCTATCAATAACCCTCTGAAAGCTCTGACAGCCCTCCACACTATCCACAACACCGCCAATCTTAGTGTCGTCCGCAAACTTACTAACCCAGCCTTCCACCCCCTCATCTAAGTCACAAAAAGTAGAGGTCCCAGAACCGATCCCTGTGGGACACCACTAGTCACTGCCCTCTGATCCAAGGGCACTCCTTCCACCACAACCCTCTGTCTTTTCAGCATTGAGTTACCACCATGAATGAGATGCCTATCCATTAAGATAAGATTTCTTTATTAGTCACATGTACATCGAAACACACAGTGAAATACATCTTTTGCGTAGAGTGTTTTGGGGGCAACCCGCAAGCATCACGCCAACATAGCATGCCCACAACTTCCTAACCCGTATGTCTTTGGAATGTGGGAGGAAACCAGGTTGCTTTCACTAAATCTCCCCTTTTCCAGCTTTGCTAGCTCTTCTTCTACTTGATTCTTTAAAAATATAAAGTAAGGTTTAGGGTTTACAAAATATTCAATTGACGCTGGGCTGAATGTATATATGTGCCTTATTCCTGGTACTTCCAATGTTGGCATTTTTGAAGGTATCATTGTATTTATCCAACAAGGTTTCCAAGAACGATTTCAGAGTATCATAGATGCTAAACATCCTTCCAGATGAGCTTCAGTCTTCTCAACTAATCTGCACTTAGTGACATTGCTCAGTGTATCAGCTACAACTGTTAATAACTCTAGTTGCTGGCATATCAGTGAGACTTTGCATTTGCCCTAATACATCCAAACCTTCACTAGAGGAAGTTTTAACACTGACTGTGCTTTATGTTAAAAGAAGGGAACTGAATGTATTGCTGTAACTTTACTCAAAAGGAATGGAACAGCCCCTTTGTTTACCAGCCTTACTAATAATTTGCCATCGGTCAGCATTGTGACTTTAAAGATTGGCTGCTCCTCACCATTGGCCACTCATGACATAGATGATGCACAAAATAAATTTCACATTGTTTTGATGTCAACCAGACTCCCTTTCTGTGCTCTCGTCTCTCTCTCTCTGATGGGTATTGCATTGTTAACCCTGTTCTTATTCATTGGTCTACGTTTGGATCTGCATGCAGTTGCTACATGCCATTTCTTCTGGTATCTATAGCACTCTGGCTCCTTAAAGGAACACGTTCTAGGGAAATGGTGACCACTACATCTGTAAGAAGAATTCCTGCCACTTACACCCAAGCGATACAGGTCCTGTTTCTGGAATGGATGTTTCTCTGCTTCCCTTGAGTTCAGGTCACTATCACATTTGTGGCCAAGGAGGGACTGAATTCTTTGTTTTTTTTAATTACCATTTCTGTCCAGGTTGCAATCTTGCAAGCCACATCAATTGTGAAGCTTGTCATTCCTAAGAACTTAGACAGGATCTGTTTATAATTTAATTCATGTACAAATCCAACACACCCTGCAATACACAGTCTAAAAACTCACTAATAATAGCAGTGTCTTGATAAGTCTATGAATATATAGTCAGTCCATATTACTCCTATCGTGTAATTCTGCATGTTATTATTGCTCTACCATTCTTCAGATAAAAAAGTTTCAAGAATATTTTGGAGAGGACATTAGGGTTTTTTTCTAAAGAGGAGAGAAGAAGTCAGGATGAGTACAGAACTTTCACTTTGTCGACTTTTGCTGGGATATGTGCATGCATCCTTAATGCTGTTGAGCATTTGTGTGTTCAAATGTTCTTGCCCTTCAACTCTTGTGCACTCCCTGAGAAGAAGCAAAGCATCACACATTAGCTAGCCTAAGTCAATGCTGCGAGTTTGTGATAAATCAGATAACTTGGACCTTTGCCTCATCTTTTACCTCTTTCAATTAGTGCTGCACATCCAGTTCTTTCTTCGCAGTTCTCCTGTCAATAAGAATCTGCATGAGGAGGAAGAGAGAGGGAGAGATTGTTAGGTGGATTAGCATGAATCTATAGCTGGTTTAAGCTGCTGATACAGAACAGACAGTGATGGAATCACTTAACTGAACCATGTTTGTTCCAGCAATGTGCTTTCCCTGGACAAGGACACAGCAAGTATTAATATTAATAAATTATTCACCACAACTGGAATAACCCTGAACACGTCATCTGGTTGCTGTTAATATTTCCTTCAATTCCATTCAGCCAATATATTCTATACTTAGATTATGATTCTGTTTCCCTAAACCAGTGGTTTAATGGAATGAGTTATGATGTTATTAGTTTTTTTTCCACACTTTTTTAATATAAAATATTTCTCATCACTCCCCAATTGAATTATCTGCCTGTCTGGCTATCTAATCTATTATTTTTCTGTGGGTGATGTGTAATATGTGGAAGTTTGACACAAGTGAAATGACTTTTTATAAATGATGTATAGTGGACACAATAGCTCACAGCAGAAAATCTGCTCTATATTTGAAATTTAATTTAATTACATCAGTTTCGAAGAACAGAGGAAAAAGATTCAACAGCCGAAAACCACATGTTAATGGTCTGTTCTGATGACCCAAACAGTATTGTTTATGTCTTTGATTGGGTCAACACTTTAGTAGTTGTACCCATCAACCATTTGATGTGTGGTGACCACTTGTGTGACACTGTTGTGCAGAAGCTAAGAATGAGGCTCATCTCCACTTTCTCAAAGGCAATTTGAAATGGTCAATATATGTTGAACATGCCTGCTTCGCCCAATCCTACAGTATATTTTAAAAAATTTTTTCTTGCTGATTTGTTCTGTTTTCTGCCTGTACTTTAATTGTTAGAAGTCTTGAGTTTCAGATGAGATTCATGATCTATTTGAGTTTACAATTATACAACTATTTCTCATTCATTTTAGATTTGTTTTAACTGACATAACAGACTGTCAAGTTTGCAATTTGATCTGAATGCCAGTCTGCTTACCTAAATCCAGTAGGAAATGAAGTATCTTCTGGTATTTGTTTGTAGATGTTACCACTACTGAAGGTGTGCTCTGATACCTTGCTTCATTTTAGGTAGGCAACTGGGATTTTACTTCATAACAGGTTCACGGGAGTGTTTGTTTTATTGAGAAAATCTTTTACCAAACATTGAAAGAGTTGTGTTCCAAATTTAAGGTCTGCCATAGATAACTTCTTGTGTTCAATCACTCTCAAAAATTCCTACATCCCTCATATTCTGGAATTGGTACATTGTGCCCAAGAGTTGTGTAAGCATGTAACCCAACAAATATAATCACACACTCTCTCTGACATACAAATTAATCATTATGTACCTACAAATGTTTTTCCATTATTCTGGACAGTAAAGCTCCCTTTCTCATCCTATTTGTGAAATCATTTCTCATTGTTGATGTAAGAAATCATTTAACTCATTCTTTATTTTAAGGCAATGAAGTAAGGGTTAAATCTGACTCCATGTAACAAACCTGACACTAAATTGCTAATGGCTCTAAAGCACTACTGAGGGAAATATAGATCCAGAAATTTGGGGTACACCGGATATTTGATTAACAATCTGTTCCAGATATATATACAGGCCTTTAGCTAAGTAAACCCCACATTTCTTACAGGAGTTAATCAATATTATTCTGAACTTTTCAAGTCGATTTTAATTCCTGTTATAATGACTGTCACCTTTTCCAGTGATTTATTATGAATGGTTGAACTCATAACATAAGCTGAAAACTAGACTGGCAATTATGAGAGTTGGCATATTATTGCAGTTACACAGTTACACTCCAAGGTTTTTCTTGCATTGTTTTGGCTATTCTTTGATAGTACTTTCCATAGGGTCTTGAAATAAAAGAGGTTAAATAATACCACAGCAACATTATTATCGCTGCAGACAATACAGGGACAAGAAGAATAAAGTGCAGTGCCTTGTTAAAATTATTAAATATTGGATGCATCTATTATTTAGACAGTTCTCTGTACTGTCACTGAAATGTCTTTATTGTGTCAATATTAGTTATAAATATCATAGCACATTAAGTAGGGTTAATCTGGAGTCAGTCCATAGAAAGATGGTGGAGAATTGCATTTTGATCAGCAGGTTTAAATATGCGCAGGAATGTTGACTGCCAGTAGTACATATCTTTGCATATTTCATCCTTTTTGGGACCAAAGGGGATGGCGACCAGCTGCCAATACCCGCACACCAACTCAGTGCTGGAGACCAAAGGCAAATTCCTCTCCTTCAGCGTTTGCTTTGAAGCAAGTGGGCTTGCAATCTTTGCCAAAAGTAAAGCACGTTTGCTTACAATATGTGGTGCTGTAACATATACACTAATTAAGAATGTGATTGCTTCTGTCAGCCTAAAAGCTGAACATATGAGGAAGTAGTACTTGTGGTCGAAGAACATGGACCAGTCATTATTGCGGAACAGCTCAGGTTTAGCATATACAATGTACATGCTGAATGCCTTTAAACTAGGCTTATTCTCAGAGGATTATTTTCACCTTGCACTTCTGAGTAGGAATGTGACATGAATGCTGTTCTATATTGTTTGGTGCCTGCACATTGTTAACTGAATGCCAGATCCTTCCCTAATGGAAGCAAGCATACTGTAGCAATTACAATCCAAAATTCCTTTTGTTTTTTTTTGGTTATTTGACAGAAAATTCTGGGGTGTCTGTAAATAAAAGCACCCAAATTTAAGCAGAGCAACCTAAGGACTGATTCAGACATAACAATAGGAAAAGCCTGTGGTTGTTCCAAGTTATACAATCATCTCTGTGTTGTCTTTGTTCTGACAGTGAACACTCAGGTCAGAAAATTTCCCTGGAGCTCCTCCTGCTCCACTGGTGTAACATCACAAGGAGCAGCTCTGAGGAAATCTCTAGCCCTAGTTTCTCCTCTCGAGTCCAGATAAATAAACTACAACAGCTGTTCTGTTGTAATTGGGTTTCTGCTCAAGCACAGCAGTGACAATAGTCGGAGAACTTCTTGTACCTTTTTCTTCTAGGAAATCTTCTGTCTGTGCTGGTGGTCAAAGAATTATTGTTAATTCTAATCCTTAGTGCATTCAGTGCAGAATTACATGTTTCAGGAGAGTAGTTAGAGAATATGAGTGTTTGATTCATAAGAACATATTGGTATTGGTATTGGTTTATTATTGTCACTTGTACAGAGGTACAGTGAAAAACTTGTCTTGCATACTGTTCGTACAGATCAATTCATTACACAGTGCATTGAGGTAGTACAGGGTAAAAACAATAACAGAATACAGAATAAAGTGTCACAGCTACAGAGGAAGTGCAGTGCAGATAGACAATAAAGTGCAAGGTCATAACAAGGTAGATTGTAAGGTCAAGAGTTCATCTCATCTTACAATGGAATCTTTCAATAGTCTTATCACAGTGGGATAGAAGCCGTCCTTAAGCCTGGTGGTACGTGCCCTCAGGCTCCTGTACCTTCTGCCTGATGGGAGTGGGGAGAAGAGAAAATGATCCAGGTGGGTGGGGTCTTTGATTATGCTGGCTGCTTCACCAAGGCAGTGAGAGGTATAGACAGAGTCCATGGAGGGGAGGCTGGTTTCCATGATGCACTGGGCTGTGTCCACAACTCTCTGCAGTTTCTTGCTGTCCCGGGCAGAGTAGTTGCCATACCAAGCTGTGATGCATCCAGATAGGATGCTTTCTAAGGTGCATCAATAAAAGTGGTGTCAAAGGGGACGTGCCAAATTTCTTTAGCCTCCTGAGGAAGTAGAGGTGCTGGTGAGCTTTCTTGGGCATGGTGTCAATGTAGTTGGACCAGGACAGGCTATTGGTGATGTTCACTCCTAGAAACCTGAAGCTCTCAACCCTCTCAACCTCAGCACCATTGATGTAGACAGGTGCATGTACACCGCCCCCTATCCTGAAGTCAATGACTAGCTCTTTTATTTTGCTGACATTGAGGGAAAGGTTGTTGTCATGACACCATGTCACTAAGCTCTCTATCTCCTTCCTGTACTCTGACATCGTTATTTGAGATACGGCCTACTACCATGGTATCATCTGCAAACTCGTAGATGGAGTCAGAGCAGAATCTGGCCATGCATTCATGAGTGTATAGGGAGTAGAGGGCTGAGGACGCAGCCTTGTGGGGCACCAGTGTTGAGAATAATCGTGCTGGAGGTGTTGCTGCCTATCCTCACTGATCGTGGTCTGTTGGTCAGAAAGTCAAGGATCCAGTTACAGAGGGAGGTGTTGAGTGCCAGGTCTCAGAGTTTGGTGATGAAATAGGAGCAGGAGTAAGACATATGGAGTTTGATCTGTCTCAACACAGAGCAGAAGTTTGCCTGTCTGTCCTGAATTTATTTGATGACTATATCTCCACAGCTTCCTTGGGTAGAGTTTCAAAGATTTATGATAGAAAATTCCTCCTCATCTCTTCCTTAATTCAGAGATTCCATATTCTGAAACTATGCCCCTTAAGTTTAGATTCACCCATAAGGGCAAATGTCCTCTCAGAATCATTTACATTTCCTTAAGATTACCTCTCATTTTCTGAACTTGTTTGAGTGTAGGTCCAATCTGCTCAACTTTTCTCATTTGACAACTCCTTCCTCCCAGGAACTAACCAAGTGAACCTTCTCTGAACTGCCTTCAATGTAACTATATACCTCCTTAAGTAAGGAGCCCAAAACTCCCAATGTGGCTTCACCAAAGCCCTTGGACAAAGACTTCTCGACTTATGTGCTCCATCCCTTTTATGGTGTACAATATGACCTGAACTTATGAGGGGGATAGATAGGGTAGATAGTCAGAAACTTTTTCCCAGGGTAGACATGTCGAATATTAGAGGGCAAAGGTTTAAGGTGAGAGGGAAAGAGTTTAAAGGAGACTTACGAAGCAAGTTTTTTACACAGAGACTGGTAGATACCTGGAACATGCTGCCAGGGGAAGTGGTGGAAGCAAATATGCCAGCAACACTTAAGAGATATTTAGACAGACACACGAACAGGCAGGGAGTTGACGGATATTAACCATGTGCAAGCAGATATGCTTTTTAAATTGGCATCATGGTCAGCACAGACATCGTAGACTAAAGGACATGTTCCTGTGCTGTACTGTTCTGTGTAATGGCAGAAGATAGATGGGGACACCACCAATTGCAAATTCTTTTCAAAACTGTTCACCTACTCACCTTGGAAATATATTGCTACTTCTTTTCTCAATGCATTATCAAAATCATGTAATTCTCTTCTTAGCAGTACTATTTTCATGAACAGCACTAGCTCCACCTTCTCAAGCCTAATTTGAGATGAATCATAAATACCAGCCTTCCCAATAACACCCACATTCCATTAATGAATAGAGGGAAAAATAATTTTACAAATACATATATGATGAAAATATATCAAATTTTGACCTCTGCTCTCAACAATTGTAACTTCTGTGAAATTACTAATTGAGCAAGTTTTGAACATGGACAACAGCATGCATACACTGCTACACCATACATTTGTAAGAGTGATTGAAGACAAATTTCTGCCCTATAATTTTTTTTTCCCTTTCATTTGGAAGGAGACTTTCTGTTATTACAGCACATCATAGCTTGTAGTTCTAATATAATCTTCGGCACATATGTTCTCATTATTAAACTGTCATGGTGTCACTCCACACTTCAAACATGAATAGTAAATGGAAATAAGACTCATTGTGATATTAATGCACTGAGCAATGAAGGAGCACTTTGTATCTAAGCCCTTGACTGCTTTCTTAATGGAATGCTGATTAACTACTTACAGGCTCAGCAGAACACCAGCAGCCAAAGGCTTATACATGAAAGGGCACATAAGGAGGACAATGCTAACTGCAAACGACTTTGCCATGAAGGAAATCTTCAGACTCTTTTTGGAACCCAAGAAACTGCCTTACTCTGCTCACAAAATAGCTGAATGGAAATCTCTTTCGAGACACATTTTGCATCCTTTTATTTGGTTGCAGTTCCAATACTGTAATGAAAAGTCATACAGTGTGAAATTATCTTGTTCTAATGGCCTTGAATTGGTCGTCAAAATTCAGTGCAGGCAACTTTGCTGCGGAATTTGCATTGATAGGCAGGCGAAAGAATGTCACCTTGAAGGAAATTGCAATAACAGGCCTGTTAAATTGTATGACACTGTGAGAACAAAGAGTGTGCCAATTAATTAAGACTAGTCCCATTAAAATATTTATAGTAAATACCTGCATTAAAATTCTTCCTAAATATTGGATGAAGTCAGGATAAAAATCAAACTGCTGGAGAAACTCAGTGGGTTGAGCAGCATCTTTGGGGGGGAAAGGACTTGGCGATGTTTTGGGTCGAGACCCTGCATCAAGCATTGACCCGTTGAGTTCCTCCAGCAGTTTGTCTTTTGCTCAGGATTCCAGCATCTGCAGTCCCTTCTGTCTCTAAGATACTTAGAAGATTGACTTACTTTATTTGTGATCCAAGTCACTTCACAAAATATTACATTCTCGACTGCATTCTTATATGATTCATTTGATCTAAGACTTTCTCTTTTATGGGGTTAGTAAATGTTGATGAGTATAGAATAATGTTACTCCACATGACTATGAATGGAACATGGCAGACACCAAGCCAGAAACCTGAGGAGATCTCCAACAGAAAAATAAATCACTGGGACAGAAAGAGAATATAGAGGTTGCAGATGAAAAACATCCCACAGAGTGCAGGAACCAAAAAACGGGAAAGTCAATTGTTGACCAATCAAGGAGACAGAAAGGATTAGTGAAGAATTGTACTGCTCCTGTGAACAAATGCATTTGGAGCATTAGGACAAAATTTGGAGATTGTCAGAAGGATGGAACAAAATGGAGAATATGTAACCCAATGCAATTGTCATCTCCAAGACATATCAGGCAAGTGGCTTGATGCAACAGTTGGACACTTTCTGTGGTCTCCTTCAGTTACATAATTCCATAACAGTCCTTTCAGGTGACTGGTTGGTTGTGGAAGTGGCAAGTCTGGTAGAGCAGCCTTAAGGATATCAGGCAAACCCTTTTACAGAAGATGCAATTTACAAAAGGCTTCGATGGAGACGAAGTAGCAGGGAGCTTAATGTGATCCAGGATTTCTCCCTTAGTCTCTGGTTAGGAGAGATGCTTGCAAATCAACAAGAGTGAGGTCCTCCTCTCCTTCATTTAGTAACCGGTGCTCACTTCAGCTGGCCAGTAGTAATGAGGAGAAGCAACTGAGAAGATCAATGCCTGCAGAGTTATTTCAAAATATCACCTGCAGTGCAGGAAGAAAATTAATGACATCAGTGAAAGACAGAAGGTGAGAGTCCCCTTAACACATGTAACAAATAAGCACGGTAGCATAGCTGTTATCATAATGCTATTACAGCACTAGCGACCCGGGTTCAATTCCATCCACTGTCTGTAAAGAGTTTGTACGTTCTCCCCGTGTCTACGTGGGTTTCCTCCGGGTGCTCTGGTTTCCTCCCACATTTCAAAGACGTACGGGTTAGGAAGTTGTGGGCATGCTATGTTGGCACCGGTAGCGTGGCGACACTTGCCGGCTGCCCCCAGAGCACTCTGCGTAAAAGATGCATTTCACTGTGTGTTTCGATGTACATGTGACTAATAAAAAAATAATAAAAATATGTTAATATCTCTCTCCCCTTTTTGCCCAGGTTTTAGTAAAGTGGAGAGCATCCAAAGTGTTTGACCTGATCTTAATTCCAATTGTGGATTTGTATCAATAATACATTCTGAATATGCCTTCTGTGTAGACCTGTCTCTTGAGTTTGAGCTAGAATTGGGGGGACGTGGATGGGGTAAAAACCTGAGCAGAAAGTCTGCAGCAAAATCAGAAATAAGAGCTGTGGGACACTTCAGTTGGTATCCAACAACAGCAGAATGTTAAAATCTCCACAGATTCAATGTCCATGAGAAAAGCTTGCCTACCTTAATCTTCATTGTCTTCATTTATCTGCGGAATTCTCTGCCCAGAGAAGCAGTAGAGGCTACCTCATTAAATATATTTAAGAGATAGATAGATTTTTGCATAGTCGGGGAATTAAGGGTGATGGGGAAAAGGCAGGTCGGTGGATCTGAGTCCACGGCCAAATCAGCCATGATCTTATTGAATGGCAAAGCAGGCTCGACGGGCCAGATGGCCGACTCCTGCTCTTATTTCTTATGTTCTTATGTCTTGCCTCTTCATCTTCTCAGCTCCCATAATTTCTTCAGAAGTTCATCACAGTGAGAATCCAACTTTCGTGCCCAGAGTAAAGTCAATCCCAAAATGCTTTCAGGCCTCTCCCACAGCATTACAATAACTGGCCCAATTTCACTCTGGTTTGCAAATTTCCTGTATTTGCACTTTGACTTTCTATATCATAGCACTTGTTGAATCGGCACAGGTAAACCAGTATATTCTCACATATATCTACATTCACTAAAAATCATTCCTTTATTATTTAATTCCTAATATAGAAGTATCAGAAGTTAAGGGGAGAAGTCAGTTCCTATTTTTAAACATCTATGCTTAATGTACATTGTTGACAACAACACCCATTAAGTATCATTACATCAGTGACAGTACCCATTCATTCAATATATTATTAATCTGACATGACAAATTCTTAATTTATGATTTGTTTGCTGGGCATTTTTGTCATCACCAATCATATGCGAGGTTTAATTAATTGTAAATTACATCAAACTGCAATTAAATTAGCCAGGCTAAGCGACAAAGAAGCAGTCTCTGTTTGGGGAGGGTTCATAGATCTTAAGTTGTCCAAATCTCATTCATAGAATCATAGAGTTGTAGAGTCATACAGCACAGAAACGGGCTCATCAGCCTACTATGTCCATTCTGCATGTCGTACCTATCTACATAATCCTATTTACCTGCATTAGATCCATATCCTTCTATGGCTTGGTAAATTTAAGTTCTTGTCTAGAATGAAACTATATTATGTAAGTTGATCGCCAATGAAATGGAATTGCTATAACTAAACAAGTATAGATATGCAATCTTCCTGAATTTCTTTAAGTTGTGGCTTTTCTATGTCATGAACTTCTTGGATTTAAAGTATTCCCATGCTTTGAACACCTTGTATATAAAACAACTTGTACAGTAATACCTTAACACTTGCATATTTCGCTTTTATGGTTTTGTAAAATTGTGACCAACTCCCCCATTGATAATAGCAACTTCAAGAATTTAAATCGGACGATGTAATGTAAGTGAATTAACAGAGAAAACTGTACTTCAGCCAGTTGATGTTGGTTACCTGTTTCCCTTTCCCATTCTAAACAAAGCTTAAAATGTAGGAAAATAACTTTTTCACCATCCATCAGAGCTGGTAGTACATGATTGAAGCAGCAAACTGCAAAGTTACCAGCACAATACATGATCATAATAGTTACATTATCAGTATATATTAAGGTAAGTTTATTAACTGTGTTACGTTATTATTTATTACACCTTATGTGCATGATATACTTATTCCATTTTTTTTGTTTCCATACTTAAGTAAAAATGGTAATTGTGGTTTATGGGATTTGCAAAGGTTCCTGGAACGTTTCCCCTGCAAAAGTTAATGGTTTAATGTAGACATCATCTTTAACAGAGCACAACGTCTCAGGATGGATCAGAAAACTATTATTGGTATTGGTATTGGTATTGGTATTGGTTTATTATTGTCACTTATACCGAGGTACAGTGAAAATCTTGTCTTGCGTACCAATCCTACAGGTCAATTCATTACACAGTGCAGTTACATTGGGTTAGTACAGAGTTCTTTGATGTAGTACAGGTAAAAACAATAACAGTACAGAGTAAAATGTCACAGCTACAGAGAAAGTGCAGTGCAATAAAGTGCAAGGTCACAACAAGGTAGATTGTGAGGTCAGAGTCCATCTCATTGTTCAATAGTCTTATTACAGTGGGGTAGAAGCTGTCCTTAAGTCTGGTGGTACGTGCCCTCAGGCTCCTGTATCTTCTACCGGATAGAAGAGGAGAGAAGAGAGAATGACCCAGGTGGGTGGGGTCTTTGACTATGCTGGCTGCTTCACCAAGACAACAAGAGGTAAAGACAGAGTCAAAGGAGGGGAGGCTGGTGTTTGTGACGCACTGGGCTGTGTCCACAACTCTCTGCTGCTTCTTAGGGTCCTGGGCAGAGCAGTTGCCGTACCAAGCCGCGATGCATCCGGATAGGATGCTTACAGATCAAAATCACTGATAAGTAGTTAGTGGTTTTGAATGTGGTAATAGTCAGAAGATGTGCTTAGAGGAGATGGTTTGCAGAAACAGTCCCTGGTTAGCTAAAACCCTTTATTTCCAGAAATTGATCCTGTTTATCTTGAGCACATATTATGCTTTGCTTACTAAAATTCTGGCCAAGAAACTGGACCCATCTGCATACATTTTCTATGCACAAATCATGCATACAAGCATCTTTCCACATGTTAGGTTGTGCTAGTCATCATTTCCAAACCAATTAACGCCCATTGGAATCTTGGCCTGGACACATCAACTTGAAGTTTCCCTTAGTGTGTCTGACACTTGTCCAGTATCAGGCACATAATGAATGATATCAAACAGCATGTTTTCTTCATTGTCTGTAGAAATCGGAGCCTTTGGGGAAACCCATGACTTTTACTGTTTACTCGCAAACAACTTGTGCAGGGTTCAGTGATGTGATGGCAATTAAATTCAATGCAATATTACATTGATGTCTTTGTACCTGCCGGCCTCAATGCTTGGGGATCAACACTTTGAAGAATTAATCAGCACTGCTCCATTCACTCATCACAGCTCTTGTTAAAAATCAATCCTGAGCTGCACGCAGAAATCACTGGCCCTTGATCAGTCTGAATCTCATAATGGTTTGGGGCACACAGGGGCAATGGAGTCAATTGAGCCCTTTTATCACATGGCTGTGGGGTGTGCAGGCACACTGGAGAGTGCTGTGTCTCCACTTCCTCTTCATTTCCCTCACACTGTCACCATATTTGTAGCTTCCCACCACTGTATATCAGTAACTGGTTTTGTATATTCCTCATGTTACCTAATGACCATGCACGATTAACATTCTCTTTACACAAATTACCTGTGGAGACAATTAGTATTGGTAAAAGAGATTAAAATGCTGTTGGGATAAATGAAAACCACATCGGCATTATCACAAACTGTTAATATAGTAGAATGCAATCTTTCCTTTTTAATAAAGATGTTTATTTTCTTCACAGGTGCACCATTGGGGAAATGGATATAGTTAATGAAGTCCAGCAGATTAGGGAATGCAATAGTTATCAGGATTTGCTTTTTGTTCACTGCTGCTGCTGCAGGAAAGCAGAGGAACTGATTCCATTGGGCCCCTTCCCCATTAACAGATTATAACTGCAATATGTTCAATGCCGGAGCCTTAATCACAGAACACACAGAACAGAAAATACGCTCGTCCACAAAGATCATAGAAGGTAAGCTGCATTTCATGGTAATACATTCGGAAAGATCTAGTCTGGGTAGAAAATATTAATGGCGATGCCATATTGATGTGAACATTAAATATTAGTAAAGGATGGCTCTGCGTATATTGAACACCCAAGGAGATCAAAAAGGAAATAGAGTCAAGAATCTTTTGAAATGGGGATAGGTTAACAAAAGGAGATTGTCATCCATTTTCAAGAAAGAGAAGCCAGGAAACAATGAGGAAATTTACCACCCCTGCAGCAGCTATTGCGAGGTGATTGATGCATGTCTTTTGATTTACTGGCCTTTAATTTTACATAATACTACAGCACAGAAACAAACCATTTCTTTCAAGAATTTTTGTTGCAAAATTTATTGTTTATAATGAATACATACCTACTCCTACTTCACATTACATTACAGGTATATTCTATTTCTCTCTCTTTTGTGTACTTACCAATGAACAGAATAGGCAGAGGATGACTGGAGGCAGGCACGCAAATTCCAGTATGAATGCTGAAGTAATTGTGTACATCTCCACATCCTGGCCTTTGTATTTTTGGGGAATAAAAGACTTGCATTTATTGGGCACATTTCAACATATTCATTATTGCTTCACAGCCAGTGAAAAATGTTTGAAGCGCAGTCACTGTTAGAAGGCAGGGAACAAGTCAATCTGCACACAGCAAGCTCCCGCAAAGAGGAATGTGATAATGACCAGATAATTAATTCAGTGAGAGTGATTGAGGTATCAATATGGGATAGTTTTCCATCCTTCTTCAAAGAATCTTTTTTATGGGTGTCTAAGAAATCAGACAAAGTCTCCTGTTAATGCTTCTGCATTCCCTCAGAAATTAAATCAAATATTAGCCTGGATTTTTGTTTCCAAGCCTGCAGAGTCATGCTGGAGCTGGGTAAATTTAAAACTATGCAGCTGACACAAAACCTTTGAAGGAAGATAAAAACTGAGGAAAATAGTCGTAGTCTTCAAGGGACTTGGGTGGCACAGTGGCACAACAGATCGTGCAGTTTACTCACAGCCCCACTGACCTGGGTTTGATCCCAACCTATGGTGCTGTCTGTGTGGAGTTTGCATGTTTACTCAGTGACGGCATTGTTTGGCCTGGGTGCTCTGGTTTCCTGCCATATCCCAATACGTGCAGGTCATCAGGTTAATTGCCCATTGTAAATTGCCCCTAGTGTGCATGTGAGTGAGGGAGTCTGGGGAGAGCTGATGGAGAAAGTTGATGGGGAGAATAAAATGGGGTTCGTGTAAGTGGGTGCTTGATGGTAGGAAAGCACTCAATGAGTAGGTTTATATAGGTCAGCACAACATCGTGGGCTGAAGGGCCTGTACTGTACTGTTCTATGTTCTATGAGTCTAAAGGCCTGTTCCCATGATATGTGATTCTTTGTCTATGGGAACACAGGTAAGCTGGTGAAATGGGCAGGCATGTGGCAGATGTTATTCAACATAAAGAATGGAATCATAGACAATTTGCAACACAGAAGGATGTAATTCAGTCCATTGTATCTGCCCCAGTCAAAACAGAACCACCCAGCCTCTTCTCACCATCCTGCACCATAACCCTGCAGGTCATGGCTCTTCAAGTGCGGTGAAGCAGGCTTGAATCTTTGGAGTTCTTAACCATTCCAAAAAGTTAACCGTAATATCAAATAATTTAAAAACTGCTCTAAAAATAATTAAAATTAAAGCAAAAACACTAGAATGGAATTGTAAGTTATCTGAAAGTTACCTCTCTCCCTCACCACCATTCATCTCCATTGGAATGAACGGGATGGGTGAACCTGAACCCAATCTGACACAGTCGAGGTTCAGCAGGCAGAATTCCCAGCTCCATTGCAGAATTCCCAGAAAAATGACACACACAGCTTGTGCCGTAACCTGCTGAAATCCTTCCAATGTCCTGGCTGGAGACTGGGAAACTCCTGTGGAATTTCAGTGACTTGATGTCCTCCTCTGCTGAATTTACATAGATGTGCAAGACAACAAGAACCCTGGTGTTCCAGTTTGCCTTTTAAAATTGCCAAATAGAGTACAACCTTAAATTTGGACAGAGCATGGTTGATGTCTAGAACTCGCTGCCAGAAGAGATGGTGTAATCAGTTACAATCATTACATTTAAGAGGAACTTAGATGGACACTTAAATATTCAAGGTATAGAAGGATACGGACCTAATACAGACAAATGGGATGAGTGTAGATGGGCCAAAAGGTCAGCATGGACATGGTGGGCCAAAAGGCCAGTTTCTGTGCTATACAACTCTATCACTCTGCGATTCGAAGTTTGTTGATGGAAGTCAAACCCAAATAAGACCACCCAAATAGAGTAGACAAGGGATAAAATTATTTTTTGTGCAAGCTTGCTCATATATCAATGCTGATTGTGAATCATAAGTACTTCATTTGGATGTCCTGAGGCCGTGAAAGACAAGATAACAGAATGGAAGTCCATTCATCCCATTGAATGCATGCTGGCTTTGTGTAAGAGTGATTCATTTTACCCCATAGCTGTCCACTTTTTTTTCATATACTTAACGAGCATCCTTTCAAGTGCTGTGATTGAGTCGGCCCCCTCTTCTGGTCCTGGTCGTGCATTACAGATTCTCATCACTCATTCCTTCAAACGTTTTCCCTCATGTCACTTTTGGTTCTTTTGCCAATGGCCTTTTTTCTACATCCTCTAGCTCTTGGCACCTTCACCAATGAGAACTGTTTTTCTCTCTCTCTCTACCTTGTCTAGGGCATTCATGCTTTGAAATGCCTCCATCAAATGCTTTTGAAAGTTCTCTGTCACTAGAAGATTCCTGCTTTTCCCAGTCTATCAATCCAACTTAAGTCCTTCTTTCTTGTAATCATTCTAACAAATCCATTCTATATCCTCTTCAGTCCCATCACATTTTCCCAAATAGTCATGCTCACAACTTTCTTCTTCTTCTACTTCTTCTGTCCTTTGGGATTGAGGATGATTTACTTCCACTCCAGTTTTGTGGGCTTTGAAGTGAATGACAACATCAACTTAGGACCTATAGACTCCACCATTGATGGGGAAGGAGGTGTTTGATGGGAAATGAGGTAGTGTGCTCCTTCCACTGCTTATAGTGGGTTTCCGAGTGCTTCCAACTCAAAAGGACTCAAGGTTCTCAATACCATTTGGAATGCCCATTTCAATCTGAGTGGTTATGGACCAAGGATTCTCAGGAGTCAGTGGGGATGTTGCATTTTTTGCGAGGAGGCTTTAAGAATGCCCTTGCACTTTTTCCTCTGAATGCCTCATAACCTCTTACCATGACAGAGTGCAGAATAGACTGAATGTTTCTGGAGTATAGCGTCAGGTATGCCGATGATGTGACCTGCCTTTTGGAATCTGCTGAAGCAATGAGGACCAGTTCTGGGGATACTGACCTGGAAGAAGCCACTGATGCTAATTTGCTTATCTTTCCAGTGGATTTGGAGGATTTTGCAGAAATAGCATTGGTGATATTGAGAAAGTAAGGAGGCATGGGATCCAAGGGGACTTTGCTTTCTGGATCCAGAACTTTGCCCACAAAAGGCAAAACGTGGTGGTTAATGGGTCATATTCTGCATGGAGGTCGGTGTCAATGTTGTGCCTCAGGGATCTGTTCTGGGGTCCTGACTCTTCATGATTTTTATAAATGACCTGGATGAGGAAATGGAGGGGATGTGTTAGTAAGTTTGCTGATGACACAAAGGTTGGAGGTGTTGTGGATAGTGTGGAGGGCAGTCAGAGGTTACAGCGGGGCATAGATAGGATGCAAAACTGAGCTGAGAAGTGACAGATGCAGTTCAACCCAAATAACTGTGAAGTGGTTCATTTTGGTAGGTCAAATATGATGGCAAAATATAGTATTAATGGTAAGATTCTTGGCAGTGTGGAGGATCAGAGGGATCTTGGGGTCTGAGTCCATAGGACACTCAAAGCAGCTGCACAGGTTGACTCAGTGGTTAAGAAGGCATACGGTGTATTGTCCTTCATCAATCGTGGAATTGAGTTTAGGAGCCGAGAGGTATTGTTGCAGCTATATAGGACCCTGGTCAGACTCCACTTGGAGTACTGTGCTCAGTTCTGATCACCTCACTACAGGAAGGATGTGGAAGCCATAGAAAGGGTGCCGAGGAGATTTACAAGGATGTTGCCTGGATTGGGGAGCATGCCTTATGAAAACAAATTGAGTAAACTCAACCTTTTCTCCTTGGAGCGATGGAGGATGAGGGGAGACCTGATAGAGGTGTATCAGATGATGAGAGGCATTGATTGTGTGGATAGTCAGTGGTTTTTTTCCAGGGCTGAAATAGTTGCCACAAGAGGACACAGGTTTAAGGTGCTGGGAAGTAAGTACATACAGAGGAGATGTCAGGGGTAAATTTTTTACTCAGAGAGTAGTAAGTGCGTGGAATGGGCTGCCAGCAACGGTGGTGGAGGCTGATACGATAGGGTCTTTTAAGAGACTTTTGGATAGGTACATGGAGCTTAGAAAAATAGAGGGCTATGGGTAAGCCTAGTAATTTCTAAGGTAGGGACATGTTCGGCACAACTGTGTGGGCCAAAGGGCCTGTATTGTGCTGTAGGTTTTCTATGTTTCTATGATATTTCTACAGTGCCTAGAGGTGTCTACTGTAGGTAGTCCAAGACCCAAAAGCACATGGATGAGAAGGGATCATTACTTTATTTTTGGCCAGATTTGGCCAGTCTTGTATTTTTGTATTGTATAAAGGACAAGATCCTGCATGTTTTATTAACTACTTTTTCAACCTCCCCTTCCACATTCAATGATTTATATGCATTTAAATCAAATCTCTCAGTTCTTGAATCTCTTTCAGAATTGCACGCTCTATCTTATATTGCCTCTCCTCATTCTTGTCTACCAAAATGTAACACTTATCTGCATCATGTTTCAATTGCCACGTGTCCACCAATTCCATCAGTCTTTCTCTATCTTATTTCTTGTCTCCTCACACTTCATGGCACTACAATAATGTAAGCATTTCTTTCTCAAAATTATATGTCAGACAAAGGGAGCTAAATAAAAAGAACCCAACTGCACAAAAGAGGCCTCCATCTGGACTTCTATTCTCCTCAAGCATTAAGATCTTGCCCTGGTTTCTAATTTTGCAATGTGGGAAAGAAGTCTAGTGAATAGGGAAGTGCCTGCAGCAAGGAAGAAGAGAAGCCATACTTTAGCAATGCTGCTAATCTGAAATAAATATAAAAAGGATGTTGCCTCTCAGCACTGGAAGACAAACAGTGAGACACAGCTGTCAGACTGTGGAGACGAGGGATTAAAATTGTACATTTTACTCATAATTGATTTGCAGGATTAAACAAGCCCTGGGATAAGAGATACAACCTTTTAACTGGACATTTTAATTTTAATTAGCCAGATTAAAAACATATTGAAGTATGTTCTGCAAGCAGTTTGGAACTCTGGAGAAATGAAGAGATTGAATAAGTGAAAGACCTCATTTACAGAAATCAGTAAAAGCCAGTGGTCATGCAAAAATATTTTAATAAACTAATAGAATATTTGCCTTTATCCCAAAGGAGCTTGAATACAAAGGGGTAGAAGTTACAATGGAAGTAAGCTTTAATTAGACCTCATTCAGAGTATGGCATTCAGTCAAAGTACTAAAGCGAGTATGTTGGAATTGGAAGAGGGTTCAGTATATTTTCAACCAATGAATCTGGAACTAAATGGTTCAAATTTTTAGGCCAGTTTTGCATAGAAAAGGATTGAATAATGAAAATTAAGAGATGACATAATTAAAATATTTAAAGTATTTTAATTTAATATTAATAAAATTTTTGATAGCAAAATTGAAGAAACACCACCTCTCCTGCAGAATAAGAACTAGAAATAACAAGTACACAGAGACCATTGATCCAGAGAGATGAGTCCTAATTCCATCATGGCAGCTGGGGAATTTAAGTTCATGATGAAATGTGTAAAAATTACAGGTTTGAGGTCTAAATCCAGGATTTAGGATTAGGGACATGTGTAAAAATTACAGGTTTGTGGTTATGGGGGATTTCCACTTCTGTGATATAAATTGGGACCTTTTTAGTGCAAGGGGGTTAGATGGGGCAGAATTTGTTAGGTGTATCCAGGAGGGGTTTCTAAATCAATATGTTGACAGTCCAACAAGGGGAGAGGCTATTCTGGACCTGGTGTTGGATAATGAGCCTGGCCAGGTGACTCACCTAGCAGTGGGTTAGCAATTGGGAAACAGTGACCACAGCTCATTAACTTTCAAGATAGCTATAGATAAGGATAGGTATGGGACTAGAGGGTGGGTTTTAAATTGGAGCAGGGCTAATTATGAAGGCATAAGGTGGAACTAGGTAGAGTAAACTGGGAAACCATTTTTGCTGGCAAGTCCACATTGAGCATGTGGGAAGTGTTTAAGGATCAAATACACTGAGAACAGAATAGGTATGTCCCAATTAGAAGGAAGGACATGAATGGGAAAATAAGGGAAGCTTGGATGTCCAGAGAAGTAATGAACTTAATCAAGAAGAAAAAGGACAAGTATGTAGAGCTTCGGAAGTTGGGATCAGAGAGAGCACATGAGGACTATAGAGAAGCTAGAAATGAACTCAAGAAAGGAATTAGGAAAGCCAGAAGGGGCCATGAAAGGTCCTTAGCAAGTAGAATTAAGGAGAATCCAAAGGCATTCTATACCTACGTCAGGAAAAAGAGGATAATGAGGGAAAGGGTAGGACCACTTAAGGATAAAGAAGGGAATCTATGTTTTGATGCAGAGGATGTGGGTGAGGCTTTGAATGAGTATTTCTCTTCAGTATTTACTCAGGAAAGGGACATGCAGGATGCAGAAATTGGAACTGAGGGCGGAAATATATTAGGGCATTTAGAGGTCAAGGAGGATGTAGTGTTAAATCTCTTAAACAGTATTAAGAAACATAAGTCCCCGGGGTCCGATGGATATACCCTAGGTTACTAAGGGAGGCGAGAAAGGAAATTGCTGGGGCTTTGACCAGTATCTTTGTGTCCTCTTTGGCCACTGGTGAGGTCCCAGATGACTGGCTAGTGGCTAATGTTGTTCCTCTATTTAAGGAAGGAATAAGGGAAAATCTGGGGAACGATAGACTGGTGAGTCTCATGTCAGTTGCAGGTAAATTGCTGGAGAAAATTCTTAGAGACAGAATATATGAGCATCTGCAATCCGATGGCTTGATTAGGGAAACCCAGCATGGCTTTGTGCTGGACAAGTCATGCCTTACTAACTTGGTTGAGTTTTTTGACAGGGTGATGAAAGAGATTGATGAAGGTAGAACTGTGGATGTCATCTGTATGGACTTCAGTAAGGCATTTGACAAGGTCCTACATAATCGGTTAATCAAGAAAGTTTGGATGCATGGGGTCAGTGGACAATTGGCTGTGTGGATCCAGTAGAAGACAGAGAGTGGTGGTTGAATGGACTTATTTGGGCTGGAGGCCTGTGAGTAGTGGTGTTCCGCAGGGATCTGTGCTGGGACCTCTGCTGTTTGTGATGTACATAAATGACCTGGACGAGTATGTTGATGAATGGGTTAGTAAGTTTGCAGATGATACCAAGATTGGTGGAGTTGTGAATAGTGTAGAAGATTGGCAATGGATACAGCATGATAATCAGCTGCAGATGTGGGCAGAGAAATGGCAGATGGAGTTTAACCAGGATAAATGTGAGGTGTTACACCTTGGTAGGACTAATGTCAAAAGGCAGTACACTCTAAAGGGCAAGACCCTTAACAGTGTTGAAGAGCAGGGAGACCGTGGGGTGCAAGTCCATGACTCATTGAAAGTGGCTACACAGGTAGACAGGGTGGTTAAGAAGGCTTATGGAATTCTTACATTTATTAATTGGGGTATTGAGTATTGGAGTCAGGAAGTTATGATGCATCTGTATAGAACTCTGGTTAGGCCACATTTAGAGTATTGCGTGCAATTCTGGTCACCTCACTGTAGAAAGGATGCTGAAGCTTTAGAGAGGGTGCAGAGGAGGTTTACTAGGATGTTGGCTGGATTAGACGGCATGCACTATCAGGAGAGGCTGGACAAACTTGGGCTCTTTTCTCTGGAGCAATGAAGGCTAAGGGGTGATCTGTTGGAAGTGTATAAAGTTATGAGGGACATAGATAGGCTGGACAAGCAACATCTTTTTCCCTTTATTGAGAGATCCAATACGAGAGGGCATGCATTTAAGGTGAGAGGGGATAGGTTCAGAACAGATATGAGGGGTATGTTTTTTACTGAGAGAGTGGTGGATGCCTGGAATGCATTGCCTGATAGGGTGCTGGAGGCAAAATCATTAGGGGCTTTTAAGACATGCTTGGATGAGCACATGAATGAGAGGAAAATAGAGGGATATGGGCATTCCATAGGTAGGAGGGAATAGCTATGTCAGCACAACATTGTGGGCCGAAGTGCCTGTTCTGTGCTGTACTGTTCTATGTTCTATGAAATAAAATTTGGAATAAGTTAACAATGTTACTAATGGTGAAACTTCCAACTTATTGCAAAATAACCAAATGAGTTCACAATTTGCTGTCCTTTAATGTTTAGCTAACATGTGACTCCATGTAGTTGATTCTTAACTGTGCCCTGAAAACATTTAGCCAGTCATTCCATGCAGGGACATTAATGAAAATGCAGGTCCTCTGAGAAGCATCCACAACCGTGAGTGAATAAATAAGAAATAAATTATAAGCTGAGCTTTATATTTGTCCAGGATTTAGAAGCAGTGCAAGGTGGAATTGTCTACATTTTGAGGATCCTTTGGAAAATTCGCATGCCCAGCATTTGCTCTGCTTGCAGCACACTATACTTTAAAGGATAAAATTATGTGTTTTGTCACAGATGTTCACCTCCTGCAAGGGTACTTGGCTCCATTTGTACTTACCTCCACACATGGCAGCACGGTACTGTAGCAGTTCGCGTAACACTATTACAGCACCAGCGACCTGGATTCAATTCCACCGCTTTCTGTAAGGAGTTTGTATGTTCTCCCCATGCCTGCGTGGGTTTCCTCTGGATAGTCTGGTTTCCTCTCACATTCCAAAGACGTACAGGTTAGGAGCTGTGGGCATGCTATGTTGGCACTGGAAGAGTGGCGACACTTGCGGGCTGCCCCCAGCACATTCTCAGTAATGCAAAAAGACACATTTCATTGTGTGTTTCAATGTACGTGTGACTAATAAATAAATATCTTTATCTAATATCATTTGGTTCCATTGACTTCAATTCCTGAACATATACAATGCCAGAAACCAAATTTCTCCCCCTGTGATACAGTTGAATTTTCTTACCCTCACAAAAAATAAAGTTAGTTGAGTCTCACACAGACATAATAGGAAAGACTTTTCATGGGCTTCTTTCCATTAAAGTAACAGATTTTTACAGCATACAGATTGACCATCAGATCCTACTGGTGGTTACAACGACACAAGAACACAAGAAAATAGGACAGGAGTAGGCCATCGGATCCTTCCTGCCAGCCTGCTCCACCATTTAATATGATCATGGCTGACCTATATTTGCCTCAACTCCTCTTTGGTGCCATTTCTCCGTAGCCCTCTATTCCTCCATCCATTTATCCTCTTCCACTTTCACTACTTCTAATGATCCAGCTTCTACCACCCACTGGGGAAGAGAACTCCAGAGATGATCAGTGCCTGGTCCAGGCAAATCTTTTTTTTTGTTAAGTTTGGGGTGTTTTCTTTTTATGCTCAGCCAGCTCCATCATGGATGCAACCCTCCCCACCATCGAGGACATCTCCAAGGGCCCTCAAGAAGGCGGTATCCATCACTAAGGACCCTCACCAACCGGGACATGACCTCTTCACGTTACTACCATCGACAAGGAGGCACAGGAGCCTGAAGACTCACACTCAACTTTTAAGGAATAGCTTCTTCCCCTCCGCCATCAGATTTCTGAATGATCCATGAACCCATAAACACTACCTTATTATTCCCCTTTTGCACTATTTATTTTTGTAACTTATTGTAATTTTTATGTCTCTATATATTGCACTGTACTGCTGCCGCAAAACAACAAATTTCACGACATATGTTGGTGATAATAAACCTGATTCTGATTCTGATTCTGGCTTTTATTAACGGTTGATAAATTTTTGGTGATTAGAAAAACTTAAGTCAAAAAGATACTTCAACTTCCAGTCTCTTTTGGTCTCCAAGGTGCAGCTAATCAACTAGAGTCATAGAGTCATAGATCAATACAGCACAGATACAGGCCTTTTGGCCCAAAACATCCATACTGACCACATTGTCCCCCCAGCTAGTCCCAATTTCCTGTGTTCAGCCCACATCCCTCCAGGCCCCTCCCCTCCATGTACTTATCCAAGTGTTTCTTAAATGATACTATTGCACCTGCCTCAACCACTTCTTCTGGCAGCTCATTCCATATACTCACCACCCTCTGCATGAAAGATTTGCTCCTCAGGTCCCTTTCAAATCTTTTCCCTCTCACCCTAAACCTATGCCCTCTAGTTTTGGACTCCCCTACCCTGGGGAAAAGACTGTTACCATCCACCTTATCTGCCTTACCTATGCTTCTCATAATTGTAAACCCTTTTATAAGGTTGTCTCTCATTCTCCTATGTTCCAAGGAATAAAGACCTCACCTGGCCAACCTCTCCCTATAACTCAGGCCCTCTAGTCCTGGTAATGTCCATGTAAATCTTTTCTGCACTCTTTCCAGCTTAGTAACATCTTTACAATAAGAGTGTGACCAAAACTGTACATAGTACTCCAAGTGCAGCCTTACTAATGACTTCTACAACTGCAACATATAGTCCCAACTCCTATACTCAGTGCCCTGACTGACGAAGGCCAGCGTGCTAAAAGCCTTTTTCACTACAGTCTACTTGTGATGCCACTTTCAATGAACTATACATTTGTACTCCTGGGTCACTCTGTTCCATTACACTCCCTAGAGCCCTACCATTCATAGTATTAGTCCTATGCTGGTTTGACTTTCCAAAATGTATCACCTCACACATATCTGTATTAAAATCCATTTGCCACTACTTGGACCACTTCCCTAATTGATCAAGATCCCCTTGTAATCTACGATAACCTCCTTCACTATCAACAAAGTCCTGGGATCTTGGATTCTGAAAACTTCACAAAGATATTCTGGAGATGGCTCCATGCTGCTACCTCACAGCTTTCGTGAACTGACTTTGATCTTGACCTTGGGTGCTCTCTGTGTGGACTTTGCATGTTTTCCTGTAAGTGCATGGGTTTCCCAGTGCTCTGGTTTCCTCTCACATTCCACAGATGAGCTGGTGAGCTATTATAAATTATCCCAAGTGTAGGCAAAAATAATCAAAGGAATGTGAATCGACATGTGGGACAGAATAATTTGCAGAGCTATGGGGGGGATGGGACTGATGGGATTGCTCCCTTGAGAGCTGGCGTGCACCAAATGAGCTGAATGGCCTCCTTTTGTGTCTAGTAAGTAAGATATTTCCCTTGAATATCAAGGAATACAAAGCAGAAGACTGCCACTCATTAGAAACGGTGATAGATACTCCTTTTAAGGAAATGGTAGATGTTGTCATTCAAAGTAATGCTTCGAACACACATGGAAGTTGATACATCTGACAGTGAATGGGCTTAGCACAAAATTGATCCTGTCAGTCACAATGTCTAAGTAGTTTTCTTTGACTGAGGCCGTTTCTTGCTTAGTTGATGATTGCAACCTGTCCACAAAATTTATGTTCCATACTAGCCCCGGAGAAAAATCCCTCAGACTGAACAATTTTGGTAAAATCTTAATTATCTCTAACGTGATCAGGCACACCTTTACATTTTAGCTTCAGTTCCACATGCATTCTTGCACTTCCATTGATCTAACTGCCTTCATGCCACTGACAAATTGCAGGAGCATTTGTCGATTTGAATATTTTGCAATCTACCTGTAAATTCTGAGGTGTTTCCATTGATCATGAGTATGTAATTTTATCAAAGCAAAAAGATCAGAAAAATTTCAAAGTTGACTCCTGGGTGTTTTTTTTAATCAGTTTTTATCAGTTATAACCAAAAAAGTTGAGCTTTATTTATTTGTAACGATAAACAAGTCTCATGACAGGGTATGAACCTACTTACATTTTCATATTCATTCATGGGTTGTTGGCAAAACTGGCAAGGCCCAGCATTTATTGCCTATCTCTAATTACCTTTGAGAAGGTGGTGGTGAGTTTCCATCTTGAACCATGGTGGCAACGGCACTTCAACAGTGTTGAAGTGTTGAAGTGCCGTTGCATAGGGAGCCCCAGTCTTTTGGCCCATAACAGTGAAGGAGGAATGGTGTGTAATTCAGAAAGAAACCTGCTCTTGATCTTCTGGATGTAGAATTTGCAGATTTTAAACGTGCCATCAAAGAAGGCTTGGTGAGTATTTGTAAACATGTTTTCATATTGTGGCAAACCCAGGAATAAAACAGATGGTTTACTTCGAATTTTCTCTAATTATGAAATATAAAGTATAGTTTGTAAATCAAATAATATATTTTCTTAAATAACCAAGATCATGAAATCAAATCAGAGGTCACTGTTCTCAGAGCAGCTAGCGTGAAGGAGATTTGACATACACTTTAATCTCAGCATTAGGAAGGCCCTACCCAAGGACTAATCTCTTACTTGATTCTGAAAATGAATTAGAATGCCCTTAAAATCCAAATCACACTGACTGCATGGGTACAGAACACAGACAAGTAAAGACACAGAATACCAGTAGGGAAGAATTTACTTCAGTAAAAGAATTAGGATCGACTTAATCTCCTACAATGAATCAACAGAATAATTTAGACAAGTTAGATTAATGCTGCTCTCTGCTTTTTATTTCCTCTTTATGCAAACCCTTCAACAGAATATACAGCAATAATCTGTGCACGCGTTGTTACCTTGTGGAATTAAAGGTCGGCACACATTTACTATCAGCATGCAAGTAGCAGGGAGACAACAGAAACAGTTGTTGTTTAATCCATTTTATAGAGAGTAATTTGTACATTAATTAAATTGCAGCACAACATAATGTAATCTATTTACCTTTTCAAACATAATTGGTATACAAAATCCACAGTATTTCATTACTCTAAGCTATGGAACATTTGGCATGGGCCATTCAGCTGCTTAAACATACTCTGCTGCTCTTTTATGATTCTGGGTGATCTCTTCCTATGACGTGGACAATTGTGAGGTTATTCAATTTAGTAGGAAGAAAATAAGAGACAGAATATTTCCAAAATATTAAGTGGAAGTGATCATGAATCAATAAGTTAGTGGACAGGGATAATTGGCAACTAGAATGGTAAACAAGATTTTGACTTTTATTGCAAGGGGTTCAGATAAGGAAATCCTCCTATATTTGGGGAGAGCTTTGTAAAGATGTCACAGCTGGAGTACCGTGCAACATTTTGATCTCATTATCTCATGAAAAGTTGCCTTGTAGTCAATGCAGCAAAAGACAGATCCCCGTGATGAGAATAGTTTTACGTAAATGGTTTCAGAGATGAGGGGTTTCTGCTGCAAGGTCAGTCTAGAGAAGCTGAGATTGCTCTCCTTGCATGAAGGTTGAGAGGAGATTTGGGTGATCATATTCTCATTAGTTCAAGGATCAAAGGTCACAGACTTAAAGTTTTGAATGAAATATACAAGGCAGATATGAGGGATTTTTTTTATGTACAGAAAAGTTATAATTTCCTGTAAAGATGTTGGAACAGTCAATCAGGACCTTTTTCTTTTGGAGTGGTCCCAGATCAGAATTATCACTTTTTCATAGCCTAGATATATTTCCTTACTGATTTAGTTCAGGTTTGTCGAGATAATGATAGGTATGGATAACACATTAACATTAGAATGGAGTACCCAACCTTTATGAGTGGATAGCCAAGCCAACTTCAATAGGTAGTGCTTTAGAATAATGATCAAAATACCTGAGTTCTTTAAGAATTTACAGAGATTCCAAATTTAGTCCATATGTTATCCAAACAACAATTGTTATGTAGCAATATAATCTTAAACATGGGTGAGACAAGCAGGAGAGGAACGTAGAAGCGATGATGTACCAATGTCCATCTCACTTTTGAATGTCACAGGGTGGGAAGTGTGAAAAAGGACAACAACATGCAGAAAACACACATTGTAAATACAATTCACCAGAGAGGATATAAATTGTAAACCTATTAATATCCAGTCTGAGTTTGTCTTTGTAAGTTCATGAATGAAGGCCATGATTAAAATGGCCTTCCAGAGACCTTCATGGCATATTTCTTCCAGAGCACATAGTTATTGCATGGAGGAATTTTGTTAGGGGAGGCAAACATTCCAGGCCAGAACGTATGCTACAATTTCCATGGAAAATTTCATGTCCCCTGCACTAAATCAGTATTATGTACCTTATTTTTAAAATACAATATTAACACCAGGGCAGGACTGGGATTAGTCCTAGGGGGATGGTTTGCTAGTGCTGTTGGGGAGAGTTTAAACTAATATGGCGGGGGGGGGGGGGGTGGGAATCCAAGCAGAAAGACAGAAGGAAGCAAAGCAGAGACCAGAGCAAAAGTTAGAAGAGAGAAAAGTAAGAATGGAGTACAGAAAAGTCAAATGCATAGGACACAAAGGTTACTAGATTCTGAATGCCCATAGTATTCACAACTAGGTCAGTGAACTTGTGGCACAAATCAGTACAGAGGGGTATGATTTAGTGGCCATTACAGAAACGTGGTTGTAGGGTGGAGATGAGTGGGAATTAAATATCCAAGGGTATCAGGTAATATGGAAGGATAGGCAGGAAAGTAAGGGAGGTCGGGTAGCACTCTTAATTAAGAATGAGATCAGGGTTATAGTGAGAGACGATATAAGATCTAAGGAACAGAATGTTGAATGCAACTGGGTAGAGATTAGGAATAGTAAAGGGAAAAAAAACACATTTGGGAGTTGTCTATAGGCCACCAAATAATCACATTACAGTGGCACAGGCAATAAACCAAGAAATATTTGATGCATGTAAGAATGGAACAGCAGTTGTCATGGGGGACTTCAACTTGCACGTAGATTGGGTGAATTAAGTTGGTCAAGGCAGTCATGAGGAGGACTTCATAGAATGCATCAGTGATAGCTTTCTTGAGCAGCATGTTAGTGAACCTACAAGGGAAAATGCTATTTTAGATCTGGTTCTGTGCAATGAGACAGGTAAAATTAACGATCTTGTAGTTAGGGATCCTCTTGGAAAGAGTGATCATAGTATGATTGAATTTCTCATACAAATGGAGGGTGCAATAATTTGATCTAAAACCTGTGTGTTATGCCTAACCAAGGGACACTACAATGGGATGAGGGAGGAGTTGGCTAGTGTAGACTGGGAACACAGGCTATATGGTGGGACAGTTAAGGAACAGTGGAAGACTTTCAAAGAGATTTTTCATGGTGCTCAACAAAAGTGTATTCCAGTTAAAAGCAAGGACAACAAGGACGGGGAGAGCCAGCCTTGGATAACTAAGGAAATAAAGGAAGGCATCAAGCTAAAAGCTCATGCATACAAAATCACCAGAGTAGTGGGAAATTGGAAGATTAGGAAAACTTTAAAAAGCAACAAAGAACCACTCAGAAAGCAATAAGGAAAGGGAAGATAGATTATGAAAGTAAACTAGCACTAAATATAAAAACAGATAGTAAAAGTCTTTATAATTATATAAAGGAGAAAAGGTGGCTAAAGTGAACGTACGTCTCTTGGAAGATGAGAAGGGGGAATTAATATTGGGTAATGTGGAAATGGCTGAGGTCTTGAACGACTACTTTGTGTTGGTCTTCACGGTGGAGGACATGTCTAACGTGCCAAAGAGAGAGGTTACGGATGTGATGGGAGGTGAGGACCTCGATACAATCTCTGTCACTAAAGAGGTAGTGATGAGCAAACTAGTGGGTCTAAAAGTAAACAAGTTCCCTGGTCCTGATGAGGTGCATCCCACGGTACTGAAACAAATGGCAGAAATTATAATAGAGGCATTTGTGACAATTTACCAAAATTCTCTAGTCTCTGTGAAGGTCCCAGCGGATTGGAAGACAGCAAATGTCACCCCATTGTTTAAGGGATGTGGGCAAAAGGCAGGTAACTATAGGCCAGTTAGCTTAACGTCTGTAGTCAGGAAAATGCTTGAAGCTATCATTAAGGAAGAAATAACGAGACATCTGGATGGAAGTGGTTCCATCAGGCAGACACAGCTTGGATTCAGGAAGAACAGGTCCTGTTTGACAAACTTACTGGAGTTATTTAAGGATATAGTGAGTTCAGTGGATAGAGGGGAACAGGAGGATGTTGTATACTTGGATTTCCAGAAGACATTCGATAAGGTGCTGCATGAAAGACTTATCCATAAGATAATGGTGTATGGAGTTGGGGTAAGGTATCAGCAGGGATAGAGGATTGGTTAACCAATAGAAGGCAAAGAGTTGGGATAAATGGGTGTTTGGCTGGTTGGTAATCAGTGGTGGTCAGGGTGCCGCAGGGGTCGGAGCTGGGCCTGCAACAGTTCACGATATACATTAACAATTTAGAAGAGGGGACCGAGTGCAGCGTACCTAAGTTTGCTGATGACACTAAATTGAGTGAAAAAGCCATATTGTGCAGAGGATGCAGAGAGTCTCCAGAGAGATATAGATAGGTTGAGTGAGTAAGCAAGGGTCTGGCAGATGGAGTACAATGTAGGTAAATGCGAGGTCATCCACTTTGGAAGGAAAGTAGAAGATCAGATTATTGTTTAAATGGTGAAAGATTGCAGCATACTGTTGTGCAGAGGGACTTGGGAATGCTTGTGTATGAATTGCCAAAGGTTAATTTGCAGGTGCAACGGGCTATCAAGAAGGCAAATGGAAAGTTGGCCTTCATTGCTGGAAGGATTGAATTTAAGAGCAGGGAGGTTACACTGCAACTGTACAGGGTACTGGGGAGGCTGTACCTGGAGTACTGTGCACAGTTCTGGTCTCCTTACTTGAGGAAGGATATACTGGCTTTGGAGGTGGTGCAGAGGAGGTTCACCAGGTTGATTCTGGAGATGAGGGGGTTAGCCTATGAGGAGAGATTGTGTTGCCTGAGACTATACTCCCTTGAATTCAGAAGAATGAGGGGGATATTATAGAAACATATAAAATTATGAAAGGATATATAAGATAGAGACAGGAAGGTTGCTTCCACTGATAGGTGAGACTAGAACTAGGGAACATTGCCTTAAGTTTCAGGGGAATAGATTTAGAACAGAGATGAGGAGAAACTATTCTTCCCAGAGAGTAATGAATTTGTGGAATTCTCTGCCCAGGGATGCAGTAGAGGCTGCCTCATTAAATATACTTAAGACACAGTTGGATAGATTTTTACATTGTCGGGGAATTAAGGGTTATGGGGAGAAGGCAGGTAGGTGGATTTGAGTCCACAGCCAGATCAGCCATGATCTTACTGAATGGTGGAGTGGGCTCGACAAGCCAGATGCCCTAATCCTGCTCCTATTTCTTATGTTCTTATGTAACCCTTGTCTTTGTATCTCCTTATACAGAAAAAAATCCCTTTTCTGAGTGGTGTGATCTACCAGCTTTTCCAGGTTCATCTTAGTAAACCTAGGAGCATGTTCCCTGCTTCAGTAATTTAGGATCTTGTTCAGTAGCATTGACTATTACTGATATGTTTCTGAATTACTCCGCACGTTGTTTGCAGAGGATCACAAAGTTCAGACTGAATTGCAGTTATGGATCTGGGTATATTGCATTCAACTTTCACCAGCATTATGGTTCTTTTGAACAGTAGTTTGCATTTTGTTTCTTTCTTGAACCTAAGAACCCTGGTTGTGAAGAACCCTTAGATAGTCTGTGAAATCACTAGTTCTTTTCAGGAACAAGATACCATGGGACCCTAAATTTAGGGATATACATCAGCAACTATAAGGCATTTTAACTTGAACCATTAACTCTGTTTCTCTTTCCATAGATGGTCCCTTACCTGCTGTGCATTACCAGCACTTTTAGTTTCAGAAATAAAAACAGAAAATGTTGGAAAAACCCTACAGTATTTATCTTCTGTATTATTGTAAAGCAAATACATAAGAAATCTTTGGACTTAAACGTCAACATCTAATATTCTTTAGCTGGTTTTCTGTATTCATTTGATCTGCAATACAATGCACTAGAAAAAATATGAAGATCTTTAAAATGTGGTTGGCTTGACCCAAGACTCAAAATCACTAACATATTGGACAGAATATCGCTGACTGATAGCTAACAGCTCTGAAGGGAACTATCAGACATCAAACATTTACATCTTAGATGACAGATTTCTGAAGGTGAGTCCATCAACTGAGCTGAGAGTCAGGTGATCTTGCCTGATTGTCCACTCCATCCCCAGACTCACCATTAAGCCCAGGGCAGAGCAGTAACCTGCTGAGGAAAGGGAATGGATGCACTTCACTTCTAGCCCTCAGGTTTGTGCCACTGGTTAATGAATAGATTCCTTCATTTGAATGGGTCACTGGCACTGGAAAACTAGATGCTCCAAGTGTTTTTCTTATTTTATTTTAAGTGAATGTTTTGAATTATTTGTGAGTATTTTGATGTTTTAATTGTATTATATTTCACTAAACAAACCTTTTAGAACATATAACTTAGAACAGTACAGCACAAGAACAGGCCCTTCGGCCCATTGTGTCTGCACTGACCATGATGCCAATCTAACTAATCCATCTGCCTGCACACGGTCCATTTCCCCCTATTCCCTGCTTGTTCATGTGTCTGTCTAAAAGCCCCTTAAGCATTGCTATTATATCTACTTCCACCACCTCCTCTGACAGCACTTTCCAGGTACATACCACTCTCTATGTAATAGATTTACCTTGTAAATCTCCTGTAAACATTTCCCCCTCTCACCTTAAATCTTTGCCCTCGAGTATTTGATGTTACTACTCTGGGAAAAGGAATCTGACTGTATACCCCATCTATGCCTTTCATAATTTTATATACTTCTATCAGGATGCTTCTCAGCCTCCGATGCTCCAGAGAAAACAATCCAAGTTTGTCCAACCTCTCTTCATGACTAATACACTCCAATCGAGGCGATGTCCTGATGAACCTCTCCAAAAACTCCACGTCCTTCCTATCATGTAGTGACCAGAACTGAACACAATACTCCAAATGTGGCCTAACCAAAGTTTTACACAGCTGTAACATGACTTCCCAACTTTTATACACAATGCCCCAGCCAGTGAAGGTAAGCATGCTGTATGCCTTCTTTTGCAATCCTTTCCACTTGAGTTGCCACTTTCAGGGAGCTAGGGACTTGACTTGCACCCCAAGATCTCTCTGTACATCAATGCTCCTGAGGGTTCTGCCATTTAATGTATACTCTCCTTTTGCATTTGATCTCCCAAAATGTATCTCTTATTATGTAATATTCTAAGATTAAATTCATTGGCATACTTTTAAAAATTGTTAAAAAAGCCTTTAATAGCTGAGCACTCTAGGGGTGGGTATTTGAGTATTACTGCCTGGGCCCTACCCTCTGCTCAAACCACACCCTGCTTGCCAAGTGAGTTAGAACACAGAAGAATGAACATAGAATATCAAACAGTACAGCACAGGACAGGACATTTGGCCCACGATGCTGTGCCAATCTTGATGCCAATTTACACTAAATGTCCTCCTCCTGTGTATCATCCATATCCCTCCATTCCCTTCGTATTCATGTGTCTACCTAAAAGCTTCTTAAACTCCACCAAACTGCCTGCTTCCACTACTACCCCTGGTAACCCATTCCAGGCACCTACAACCCTCTGCGTAAAAAACTTGCCCCTCATGTCGCCTTTAAACTTCCCCTCTCTAACCTTAAAGTATATCCTCTGGTGTTTGACATTTCTACCCTGGGGAACAGATTCTGACTGTCCACCCTATCTATGCCTCTCATAATTTTAAAAACCTCTATCAGGTCTCCCCTCAGCCTCTAACGCTCTAAGGAGGACAACCCAAGTTTGTCCAACCTGTCCTTATAGCTCATACCCTCTAATCCAGGCAGCATCCTGGCAAACCTATTCTGCACCTTTTCCACAACCTCCACATCCTTCCTATAATGAGGCGACCAGAACTGCACAGAATACTCCAAGTATGGTCTGACTAAAGTTTTATATAGATTTGATGGGTTCTGAGCTTGTGCCCCTCCATCCCTTCATGCCCAGAGGAAGTAAGTTCAGGCAGTGGGGAACCATAGACTTTGAGTTCAGGTAGTAGACCAGTCTGGCCTATTGGGATCCAAGGACATGACTAGAGGAGCTTAACATGCTGGCCGTGAAAGTTGTCTTTTACAGCTACTTGTGCTTCTGAGCCTTCAACTAAGTGGGATTTTCTCCTTCTGAATCAAGAACCTTTAACACAGGGAAATACAACAAAGAAAAAGTATTGATGTCGTGTCTGAACAGTAGGGGTCCTGACAAAAATGTTAAAGTGAGTGAGGAACAAATAAACAATGCACCAGTGAAAGGAACAAGGAAGAGAAAGCTGGTAAACACTGCTGTTATGAGGGGACATGTCCTCAATTATTTCCTATTGTATTCCTGCGATAAGAACTCAAGAAATAGAAGCAGGAGTAGGTCATTTGGTTCCTGATACCTGTTTGAACATAGAACATAGAACAGAACAGCACGGGAACAGGCCCTATGGCCCATGATGTTGTGTTGAACCAGTATTTAAATGCCTAACCAAACCAATCCCTTCTGCCTAAACAATGTCCATATCCCTCCATTCTCTGCACATTCATGTGCCTATCTAAGAGCCTCTTAAATGCCTCTGTCGTATTTGCCTCCACAACCATCCCTGGCAGCGCATTCCAGATACCCACCACTCTCTGTGCAAAAATCTTACCCCTCACATCTCCTTTGAACTTACCCCCTCTCATCTTAAATGCATGCCCTCTCGTATTAGACATTTTGACCTTGGGGAAAAGATACCAGCTGTCTACTCTAATTATGCCTCTCATAATCTTATACGCTTCTATCAGGTTTCCCCTCAGCCTCTGCCGCTTCAGAGAAAACAACCCAAGTTTGCCTAACCTCTCCTTATATCACATGCCCTCTAATCCAGGCAGCATCCTGGTAAACCTCTTCTGCACCTTCTCCAAAGCCTCCACATCCTTCCTGCAATGAGGTGACCAGAATTGAATGCAGTACTCCAGATGCGGCCTAACTAGAGTTTTATAAAGCTGCAACATAACTTCCTGACTCTTAACTCAATGCCTTAAATAATAAAGGCAAACATGTCGTACACCTTCTTTACTGTTCTACTTTTCAATGAGATTTTGATGCCACTTTCCTGCACCTAACTGTATCACTAAAATGCAGCAAAACAGCTTCAAGCTTTAGTTTGGAATAAAAGTTGGAAATGATTCAGTAAGCACTTGTCTGCTTCTGCTTGGAAACAGTCATTTCCAGAGAATTTTTAGAGTGTATAGCTTGGAGAAGGAAGAAGTAGTGCTGGAGGAGGGGTTCTTGTGTGGGGCTAGAGAATCAGAACCGTGAGTGGGAGAACAGAGAAAGAGTAGCGACAGTGGGTCAATGGATGCAGGAAGACTGAGCAAGTGATGGAAAGTAAAAGTGGCATAGAAACTCAGGGGGGCTGCTTCTGATTGGGCTGCAGACATTCCCTCAGGCAGTTGTACATCACAAACACACCAGGAGAAGCACAAAAAAAAAGGTTTTCAGGGAATTGCTGTTTATCATTATTTAAACGACTGTCCTCTTCTTTTTACAGAGCCTGGTATACTGCAAACGGTCACTTATGCTTCTCTTTTGATTTGGAGGAGCAGGATTACACGAGAAAAGATTACTGCTGAGGAATTCAGTCACATAGAACATAGAACACTACAGCACTGTACAGGCCCATTGGCCCACGATGTTGTGCTGACATATTATCCTGCTCTCAGATCTATCTAACCCTTCCCTCCCACAGAGCCCTCCATTTTTCTATCATTAATGTGGCGATCTAAGAGTATCTTAAATGTCCCTAATGTATCTGCCTCCACAACCTCTGCCAGCAGTGTGTTCCATGCACCCACCAATCTCTGTGTGAAAAACTTACCTGTAACATCCCCCTTATACCTTCCTCCAATCACCTTAAAATTATGTCCCCTCGTGTTAGCAATTTTCGCCCTGGGAAAAAGTCTCTGACTGTCCACTCGATCTAAGCCTCTTATCATCTGGTAGACCTCTATCAAGTCATCTAACAGGTGATTAAAAATTACTGTAACTACAGTACGATCCAACAAGCACCACATGGAGTATAAATTATTCTTTCTTGTCCATTCCAATATAGAATCAATATTAAACTCTCAGACCAATATATTCAGGCTAAAGCTAAAAGTCAGGCACTTACGAATGTGATAATTATACAGAAACAGAAAAAAATAGTAGAGAAAAATCGTGTAAAATGCCAAAATAGTTGGAATCTATCCACAAGACTATAACAGGGCCTGATTACATTTATTCTCTGTATAAAAAACTTACCTCTGACATCCCCCTTATACCTTCCTCCAGTCACCTTAAAATTATGCCCCATCATGTTAGTCACAATGTTGTTTCTTTTATTGTAATGCAGCTGAAAATCAAACTTGTCTGCAGTGAAATGTGGCATTGTGGCACATTTTCGTGTGGCATTGTGGCACTTGTTGCCACTTCTTGTCATGAATCCCCTCATGCCCCAACATGATTTTGTCATCGGGGTGCTCAGGATGATATTTCTTCCATGCATTGTTGGGGAACTTGAACTGCCTTTGTCTTGAGGCACCCCTGGACAATATGGTTCTCACTGGCACAGCGATAGACTAGGGTTTATGCCAGGTGAGTAAATTAGAGACACAAGAGACTACAGATGCTGGAATCTGGAGCAACACAAAAGGAGCTGGAGGAACTCAACGGGTCAAGCAGCATCTATGGAGGGAAATGGACAGTCGACATTTTGGGTCGAGACTCTTCATCTGAACTGGAAAGAAAGGGAGACATAGCCAGTATAAAAACCCCTTCCCTCCATCTTTTTATACTGGTTATCTCCCCCTTTCTTTCCAGTCCAGATGAAGGGTCTTGACCCGAAACATTGACTGCCCATTTCCCTCCATAGATGCTGCCTGACCTGCTGGATTCCTCCAGCTCCTATTGTGCTGTTGCAGGTAAATAAATTACTTAGCCTCATCCTTCCAACCCACCAAAATCCTAACACTACACCCCCATCCCCCAACACCCCTCTCCCCACTACCTCTGTAAGTATGTGCATCCATAAACAATCTGCTGGAAAATTCCTTTTCCCCCCAAAGATGCAGCTCAGCCCACTGAGTTCTGCCAGCAGATTAGTTGTTGCTCCAGATCCCATCATCTTGTGTCTCCAAGTATGTGGATCCATTCAGTTCTCAACCTCCAATAAATTCCAGCACTGTGTGCAGTGGAGACTTATACTGTATATGCGAATAACAATAAACTCAAAGTATGTATTGTTTATTCAAGGACTGTAGAAACACTGTTTCTGTAAATTTCCCTAATCATTGTGGCAAACCAGAGATCACATCATCACATACCAACATCCTTAACAGGGTGACAGTCTTAAAGCCACAATTGTTGTCCATAACCAATATTACATACACTGCAACCTTGGTCTCTCGCCTGTCCCACTAATGTCATGGTTAGTGCTCCTGACTTCCAACTCCAGTGATCCAAGTTTGATCCTGACCTGTGTGGAGTTTGCGTGTTCACCCCATGACTATATGGATTTCCTCCTAGGTGCTTTCGTTTCCTTACATCCCAAAGATGTGCTGGTAGGTTAATTGGTTGCTATAAATCACTCCTTGGTGTATGTAAGTGGCAGAAAAAAAATCAAAGGGGAGCTGATGGTATATGAGAAAAAATAAGTTGGAAGGTTACAGGGAAATAGAGAGAGAGAGAGAAAGGGGATTGATGGGATTGCTCTGTTAGGAGCTGGCATGGACCCAAGGGATGAATGGTCTTCTCCTAAATTATAGTAAGTAAAAGTCTTTACCCTAATCCTCAATTCCCACTCTCCCCTCAGCCCCCTCAGCTGCCTTCAGACAAAAGTATTCTTTTAGATTCCTTACATTTCACATAATCCCATTCTGATCCCACATTCATACAACACTGGTTTGGTTCCTTCACCTGCATTCCTCAAGGCATAATTATTAGTTTCTAATATGTGAAGCACGTTTTGATGATCACGAGCTGATTTTGTCTGAAGACAAAAGAAAACTTCAAGATCCACACTGGTGCTTTAATTCCTCACACTCAATCCACACCAGCTTGATTTAACACCTTGTGAGTTAGTATCATGCTCGTGCTGCTAACAAGTCTCGTTGACAGAGTAAGGTGTCAGCAAGTCAAACTTCAACAGATGCTTTGATCTGGCTCATTAAATCAAGCAATTCTGAGCAAGAAAGGTCAGAGTTTAAATTCCCACAAAATGTACTCAGATAACATCATTGACTTTGGAATGAAGAGAGCCATCAGGAAGTGGTGTTCCAGTAATAGTTTGGATAGAGCTGGTGCTCACTGACAAATGGAAGATGGAAATTGATTATTTTTCATATCTGTAATACATACACATTGGAGAACTGTAAGGTGAGGAATGAAGTGGTCAAGAAGTTGAAGGCTGGTTAACAGACAAATAATCTATCATGCTTATTTCTGTGGCCTGGTTGGGTTCAGATAGCCACATACGCCAAACAACATAATAAATAAGACCAAGATTAGAAAGGCATGGTCCATTCATAGGACACCACTATTCAAGTCCCAGTCCAGCCCTTACTCTCCCATATTTTCTTCTGAAGCTACAATTATTTTTTGTGCCTCTGTAGGATTGATCAAACGGGAGATCCTATTGCACAGCTGATCCCTGAGGTGGAGTGGACTGTGAGCAACAATTAGGCCTAAGGCAGCAGATCTTGAGGCACCGTCCTCAGATGACCTGCTGGCTTTTTTACAGCTAGTTGCTGTTACAGTGGCCCTCAATGAACTCTGATAATCAGACATGTAAAAACAATTTGAATGGATTTATGTAATAATTTCACCTAAAACACCTTAAGCTGCTAGAATTTAATTAGAAACATCATGACTAAAGTAATTGGTAATTGACTTATTATTGTCACATGTACCGAGATATAGTGAAAAGCTTTTGTTTACATGCCATCCACACAGATCATTCCATACATAAGCACATCAAGCTAGTACAAAAGGATACAAAAATACAGAATGCAGAATATAGTGTTACAGTTACAGGGAAAGTGCAGTGCAGGTGGACAAATAAAGTGCAAGGGCCGTGATGAGGTAGATTGAGAGATCAAGAGTTCATCTTTAGCGTATAAGTATAGTGTAAAAAAAACTAATCTTTTACCTGCACTTTAATTAGGATCAATGCCCCCATTCAAATGGACATGTCAACCATCCGTGGAGTAAAGCTGAATTTGGTTCGTAGCAGGTTAATATTGTACCAGTGCATCCAGCGCTAGAGCAGAAGATCAGGTACATTGGTTTCTGACCTCCCTCTGACTTGCGTCTGACTTCTAAATTTCAATGCATATGTGTGGGAGTCGGGGGGGAGTGGGGGGTGAACCCTACACAATGGTTTCCTATGGAAACACCAGCCAAATATCGGAATGATTGGTGCAGTATCATGGTTGACTCTTAATATCAGTTCCACTTTTCTTCCCAGCCACTCCTGATCCCCATTTCAATTGAATCCTTTAAAGTCCAAAAAACTATCAACCTGAGCCTCAAGCATAATGAAGAATTGAACATTCACAGCCTTCTAAGGTTTAGAGTTCTGAAAATTCACAGCATGATGTGTGAAGAAATTTCTTTTTATCATCCTAACAGTATGTCTCCTAGACGCTCCAGCTAGACGAAACAGCTTCTCAGCATCTCCCTTGTCACATCCTCTGAGAATGCTGTATGTTTGAATGAGTTCAGCTCTTATTATTCTAAACTGCACTGAATATGGGCCCAATCCACAATTTTTCCAAGTGTAACACACTTATTACACACTATTGTACATGGACATTGAAAAATATACCTTTTCTGTTGAAATATCCTCTTTTGATAAATAGGTTTTCTGCACCTCTGATATGACATAGTATATTCTAAGACCAAACTAGCAGAGTAAACATCCAGCTTCATTTAGATTTTAATTTTTGTCTAAAAAAATTAATGTTTGTACAAGAATTGGCAATTATAGACTAATAACAATGTAGATCAACCATTTATAAAGGCTTCTGTTTACAGATATAATTTCTGACTCCCATACAGTACATATTAATTTCTTTAAGCTGAAATCACATTGTACAGATCCAAGCTTCACCGCAGGAACATATTTTTGACTGATGTTGACTGTGGGATGAGTATTGTAAAAAGAGTTTATGCAGATTTGTGAGATAAATTTAAAGCCAAATCCAACAGCACATATGATTTTATTCTGCCCCACTATCAATGTACTGAAAAATATCCATAATCTACTGACATCTTGGCTCAACATGGGTTTGAGGCCATGATTTTAAAGATGAAGGATGGGGGGTACATGTGTAGAAGTGGTCAAACACACAGCGCGATTGCATGACAGAGCATTGGAACCTATTTTAATAAAATAAGTATTTGCTTATGGCATCTTGGACTTCAGTGGCAAGGCCAATGCATTCTGCTTAAAGTCCCTAATTTCAAACAATGGTTGAGAAAATCATATTATCACGGGTCTGGAGTCACAAAGAGTCAAGATTGGCTGTAGATGGCAAATTTCTTTCCTTGAAGAACATTAGTGAACTAGGTGGGTTTGTTACAACAACCCCACCATTTCATGGTTACCGAGACTTGCCTTTTGTTACGGACTCGGTGCATGTCCCTTTAAGATAAAGTTAGTAGTGTGTGTGTGTGTGTGTGTGTGTGTGTGTGTGTGCGTGCGCGCGTGTGTGTGTGTGTGGCGTGCTTACATCAACCAAAGAGAAAGGACGTAATGACATTTTTGAAACAGTCAGGTGAAGTCAGTCAGAGGAGAGAGAGAGAAAAGAGAGAGAGAGAGAGAGAGAGAGATCAGCCTGCTAGTTTCTCTGTCGATGGATGAGAAACAATAACTGTGTCTGTTACTACAATCCACGTATGGAAATTGGGAATAATCTGGTGGAGTTCACTTTGTTGCTGACCTGTAGAGGGAAACAGGTACTTGTGTGGACGGCTACGACTTGGATGCTTTCCGGGGTGAGGAAGTCACTACCGAGTAAACACTGAGGTGTCGATTGGGTTCCATCGTGGAACATTTGGATTTCGTAAATACTCCCTCTATGTTCTCTACATCTACGTCTTATCTTCAGACAACGGTGGTTGTTGAAGAAACCTTTGCTCATGTTTCACCTTATGGCTTGCTGAACCGAACTTTGAAAACTATTCCTGGACTTGGAGTTTGGGAATTTACCACACATACATGACAAGTTTAGTTTTTGGGGTTAAAGTTCAAGGTTTAACATTTTTACTTCTAACATTCTAACATTTTTACTTTTATTTTTCTTATTATCATAAGTAGTTATTAATAAAATAGTTTTTAACACGTACATCTCGGTGTGTTTCTTTTGTTGCTGGTTCGTAACACTTTCAATTCCAGATTTTATTTAAGTACTTAAGGATTTAAATTTCCTAGGTTCCATGATGGGCTTTGAACATCTGCTGCAGTTCGGAAGTGAAGTTCTCCAGATACTTAATCACAACATCAGCTACATTTCAGTAATGCCAAGAGACCTACCCAGGACCACTATTGTTGCTCATGAGGAGGTGGGCAAAAGCTGCCTTCTTGAACTGCTCGAGAGTATGTGGTAACTTCACCTGGCCTGGGTTGGCAGGCCTATGGAGGAAGGGCAAGAGAAATTAGGTTTTGGGGGTAGGGTATGATTGATGTTACCAGTGGCATCCCTCCAGGATAACACCAAATGAAACTGGATCATAGAGCCAAAGGCAGAAATTCAGAAATGTTACTTTTGGTTTTGTTATGGGTTGTGATTAACCTGGCCACAATCGGTTAGGTAGATCACAACCCCTGAAATTTGACTCAGACCTCTTCCCCCACAACAGCAATTGTCTCTTGATCTCCGATCAGCTGTCTTCGCCCTAACCTGCCTCCTATGTCCTACAGTCCCCTACTTTGGCTCTGATCACTCAACTTGAACCACCGTCCTCTAGCCCATAATCACCACAAAGCTGTCAGCCTACTACTTCTGAGGCCCTCCTTGTTGTCTGATCATCATCCACCACCCCCACCCCCACTCCTACTCCCCGCCCAACAAAACCTCGTCATAGCAGGTGACACAATTTTTGATGCTGACAACACAAAACACCTTCTGGATGACACCAAAGTCCCAGGGCCTTAATCACTGCCCAACATTTTCGGGGCAGGTCCGTGGCCAAAACAAACAGAGGTCCAGAGTGTTACTCTGTTATAATGACTTTCTCCAAGATCTAAGACAAATGACTTAATCCACCAGTTTCCCAATGAGTGATTGTTATCCTAATTTGGTTTGAGTAGAATAAATTAATGTGTTAATGTACACCATAAAATTTTAAATATTCAGAATAAAATTTCTCACACTTCTGATTGATTTTGAAATTGAAATGCACTTTGTAATGTGATGGTGCTTCACAAATATTTCCATGTTTTTTTCTTACATTTACATCATTTTGTTTTGCAAAGTCTGTTAGAATATAATGAAATAAGTCAACCCAAATCTGCTTTACACCTCATCAACTTTCACAGTAATAGAGAGGTCAGTGATAGCATGAAGGTCCAGTAATTCTCCTCCACCACCAGCAGTCCAGCACGTAGTCAGACATTTATGATGGAGATCTCATTTGTACATCAAAGCAGCAAGTTGTGCATCAATTCAGTGCTGACATGTTTGTTCTGCAGCATGCAATTTTTCTTTTCCCATATTCAGGAAATATAACAAGTGCTTCCATGGTTTCTGTCCTGTTGTTTTAATTGTCTATTATACAATTGTTCAGTTTGTTTAGTGCTTTAGTACAATCTGGAACAATTCATGAAAGAGAAATTGATACTTAAAAGCATAATTTGGCTAAAAGGAGATTTTACTTTATTTCATTAATTTCAGTAAAGTTACATCAATAAAAGCTGATTTGTTTGAAACTTTATAGTGAGAGGATAGAAGTGTGCTGCAATAGATTAAACATAGAACATAGAACAGTACAGCACAGGACAGGCTCTTCGGCCCACAATGTTGTGCCGACATAGCTAATCCCTCCTATTGACTGAATACCCATATCCCTCCATTTTCCTCTCATTCATGTGCCCAGCCAAGTACCTCTTAAAAGCCCCCAATGAGTTTGCCTCCACCACACTATCAGGCAACACATTCCAGGCATCCACCACTCTCTCAGTAAAAAAATTTACCCCTCATGTCTCTTCTGAAACTGCCCCCTCTCACCTTAAAGGGATGCCCTCTGGTATTGGATTGCTTAATAATGGGAAAAAGATATTGCTTGTCCACCCTAATTATGCCACTCATAATTTTATACACTTCCAAAAGATCATCCCTCGGCCCCTGCCGCTCCAGAGAAAAGACCCCAAGTTTGTCCAGCCTCTCCTGATAGTACATGCCCTCCAATCCAGGCAGCATCCTAGTAAAACTCCTCTGCACCCTCTCTAAAGCCTCAACATCCTTCCTATAGTGAGGTGACCAGAATTGCACACAATACGCTAAATGCGGCCTAACCAGAGTTCTATAGAGATGCATCCTCTTTGATGAGTTGTGCCAAAATACTTAAGATGCTTTTGTCAAATTCCTTCCTTTCTTATTTCAATTGGACCTGCCACACAGGGTTTAAAATAAATTGTTTGGTGTCCATCTTGCAATCAGAACCAAATGTCGCAATTCATCAAAAAGGATTTTAAACAGTGGTGTGCTGGAGCAAGTCTAGGCACAGAAATAGCAAAAGAACCCAAGAAGGGAGCACAGGATAAGGCACTCGCAAATTTAAGACATGCCTAGCTTGATTAAAGCAAGGATTACTACCCACTGCAAGTGGTCAGAAGCAAAAAAACTGGGTCAGAGTCCAGAAACACCTGGAACTAAAGAGAACATTCTTCATACAATGTTAGTGTTTGATAGAGGAGATAGGTAACCAAGAGTTAAGAGGTGGCTTGGAAAGAGAGGGATAGTAGACACTTATGAGGCCCAATAACTTCTTGTGGGAACCAGGAGTTAGATTTCTTGCTTCCCTTGGCCAGAAGAATTTCACAGTAAAGTTAAATGTTTATCCCAACCTGGCTGTTGCTGCACACACCATGGTTTTACTGCTGGTTTGAGGGTGGAGGTGCATAATAACAGGGAACTTCCAAATTCATGAGCTATGTTGTCTTTGTGGAACCAATGATTTATCGATGGCTTTCCCCAAAGAACAGGAGGGTTCTGTGTACCTGTCAGGTAAGGTAAAGTGGTGATGGAGAAGTGATTAGAATAAAATGGGAACACAGTGATATTCAAATGTAATTTTCTACAAGCAGGTTCAGCCTTTGTTGGCTCTCAGGCAGAGTTTGCATAAAATGACATGGTCATCATTTTTACATTAATTTACGCTGAATTAAAATGGAGTATCAGTTCTCCTTTTTCCATGAATTTCAATCCCTGTGCAAATAGGGAATGAGAACAAGACTTAAGATTCCATATCTTTTCTTCCCTGCTTAACGTCCTGAATAACGGTTTATGCAAAGATTATTCAAATGAAGATCAGGACCATATGTACAATATTCTGGATCAGAGTATTTACGTAATTCTTCATGGAACATAGGCAGACTTTGACAAGTGAATACAATTACATGCTTTCAAAGGATTGATAAATAGTTACTATGTGTCAAAGTGAGGGTTCAGTTATTCTGCAAGCATTTGGAAAGTTGTACAAAGCATCTCAACTAATTAGAAGCTTTGTAATACCTTAGAGTTTGAGAGGGATTGTCAAAAATACAGAGGAAAGAGACTCCACACAACAAAATGCATTGGCTGTGCTAGCTCCAAGCAACAGTTGGCATGGGCATGGTGCTCCCAAAAACAGGTGGCATTGTTCTGCATCGGGCTCTTGGCTGGTTCTGATACTTACTCGGGACTGTTACCAGACAGGTATGTCAGTTCCAACAAGTATACTTAGTGCCATCTTGGAACTGCCTTAAGAACTTGCTGAGTGTATTAGGCATAGCATAAGGCATTTCAAACAAATCCACAGTGGCACAGCAGGAAAAGCTGCTGCCTCACAGCTCCAACATCCTGAGTTCAATCCTGATCGTCGGTGCTGTCTGTGTGTAGTTTATGTATGCTCCCTGTCATGGCGTGAGTCTTTCTGGGTGCTCCAGTTTCCTCCCACATCCCAAGGACATGCGGGTTGGTAGGTTAATTGACCACTGTAATTTGCCGTTCATGTATATGTAAGTGTCAGAATCTGGGGGCATTAATGGGAATGAGGGGAAAATAAAATGGGACTAGTATAGAATTAGTGGAAATGGACGGCTGATGGTTGACGGCTGATCACTGACCCAGTGGGTTTGTTTCTGTGCTGGATAACTCGAAGGCTCCATGACTGTAAGAGAAATACAGAGATGGTAGAGGAAACAAAAGACTCCATAAAACAAACGTTGGTTTGTGAATACCACTCAAAAACAGACTGATTATGAAAGACTTGACTTGATCTCAATGAAAGAGGCAAAGAGAGTGCATGAGAAAAGAGTAGCTGCCAATGAATATGGGAAGTCAAGAGTGTTCTCTAGGCATATTAATAGTAAAAGGGTAGTGCATGGAAGAGGGAAGCACACTGAGGACAAAAATGGACGTTTGCATTGGATTCTGAGGACATTGTTAAAGTACTAAATGACTACATTGTATCTTTCTTCACTAGAGAAGAGGGTGCTTCAAAGTAATCGAAGAGGAGGAGATAGGTGAGAGATTGGAAATGTCAAAACTTGGTAAACTAGAAATATCAGTAAAGCTGGCTGAACTTAAAGTATGTAAGTCATCCGGACCAGATGAGATGCAACCTCATATTTTGAAGAGACTATGGGAGGGAATTGCAGAGGCACTGACTGTAATCTTGTGTTCTCACTTTGCACCCCACCAGCATTCACATTCAACAGGTCATCCTCTGCAATTTCTACCACCTTCAAAGAGATTCCACCACCAGACACATTTTCCCATCTCTTCCCCATTCAGTATTTTGCATGGACTGTTCCCTTCACCACTCTCTGGTCCATTCATCCATTCCCACCAACCATCTCCTTCTTGTAGCACTTTCATTTGCAACTGCAGGTGATACAACACTTGTCCTTTCACCTCTTCTCTTCCCATCATACAGGAACCTAAACAGTTTTTCCAGGTGAAGCAGAGATTCACTTGCACTTCTTCCAGTCTAATTTTCCCCATTCAGTGTATACAATACGGTCTCCTCTACATTAGAGGAACCAAACACAGAGTGGGTGACTGCTTTGCCGAACATCTCCCTTCAGTCTGCAGGAACAACCCTTATGATCTCATTCCCTGCCACATTAATTTACCATTCCACTCCCATTCTGACCTATCAGTCTGTGACCTCCTGCACTGTTACAATGGGGCCCAATGTAAGCTTCTGTCTGGGGTGTTGCACCTTCTAGACTCAAATGTTGAATTCTACAGCTTCATGGAACTTGATTTCTCTGTCCATATCAGTCATCCATTTGTGATATCAGCACAGTTTTTTTCCCTTTTTTTCTCTCCAGGAGTAATACCCAGCCTGACCTGTTGGGCATGTCTTCCTGCTCTGCATTTTGCAACTCCTATATTCTTTTGTCTGTGTTCTTTTGTCTACGTTCTCACCCCCTTCACTGCTCCCATTTCATTCATTGACCAAATAACCTTGTTTCCAGCATATTCCTGTGGCTGCCCAGGTTTGACCCTGTCAGAGGCACCCCTCACTTATACTCTCCCTGCAGTTTAACAAGCTTCTTTTCTCTACTTCTCAGTTCTGAAAAAGGGTTTTTACCTGAAACGTTAACTCTGTTTCTATTCCCACAGAAGTGGCTTAACCTGATGAGTATTTCCAGGATTTTCTGTTTTTACTGTAATCTTCCAATGCTTTTTAGATACGGCTGTTTCCTGAGGACTGGAGAGCAGCAAATGCTCCTCTGTTGTTCAACAAAGGGAGTAACAACAAAGTCTAGCAAATGCAGGGTAGTCAGTTTAACCTCGACGCTAGAACAGATTAATATTCACCTGAAGGAAAATGGATTTTTAGGTAAGCCAGCGTGGATTTATTAAGGGCAAATTGCCGTTAACCAATTTGATAGTTTTGTTTTAATGAGGTAGTGTTTAGATTTGCTGAGGGGAATGCAGCCAATGTGGTGTTCCAGAGGCTTTTGATAAGGGGCTGCATTGCAGGCTGATCAGCACATGGTGTAAAAGGGATATAGATAGGGTAAGCAGAGGAGATGGTGAATGGTTGTTTTTCAGAGTGAAGGAAGATGAATTGTGGCATTCCCGAGGGACTGGTTTTAAGGCCTGTATTTAGGGGTGCAACGATATATTAGAGAGGCTGGAGGAGAAAGATTGAGGGGAGATTTGGTGGAAGTATATAAAACGATGAAGGGTCAGCAAAGAGTGAATAGTGAGAGGCAATTCCCTTTGGTGAAGGGGTGAAGGTCTAGAGGTCAGACTTATAAAATTAAGACTGATTCAAGGAAAAAAAACTTTCTTACTCAGAGTATGGTTAGAATCTGCAATGCACTGGCTGCAAGTGTGGTGGAGGCATTTCCCTGGTAAACTTTCACAAACATGGTGCAGAAAAATTTCCAAGGCTATGGAAAAGGGGCTAGGGTAGAAGTAATGAGTTGCATGGGAGAGAGCCAGCTTGGACTTCAAGGGGCAAACATGTCCTTCTGTTCTGTAACCTTTCTATGATTCTATGAGCTCTGAAAACATCCCGGCTATGGTGACACAAGAAAATGCAGATGCTGGAATCATAAGAAGATAAGACAAGATTTCTTCATTAGTGACACATGCATTGAAACACACAGTGAAATGCACCTTTGCATAGGCTGTTCTGGGGGCAGCCCGCAAATGTTGCCACACTTCCGGTGTCAACATAGCATGCCCACAACTTCCTAATCCGTACTTCTTTGGAATGTGGGCAGAAACCGGAGCACCCGGAGGAAACCTATGCAGACACGGGGAGAATGTAAAAACTCCTTACAAATAGTGGCCGGAATTGAACCTGGGTCGCTGACGCTGTAATAGCGTTACACTAACCGCTACACTACCACATCATTATGGAATAGCTTGGATGGGCATCAATCAAGATGCCTAGCTAATCTAGTCCCATTTGCCCCTGTTTGACCCATATCCCTATAAACTTTTCCTATCCATGTACCTGTCCAAATGTCTTTTAACTTGATACGCTATCCCACTCTTGTGTCTCCATTGTACTACTCCCCGTGCAGTATTCAAGGTATGCCCACTTCGAAGAAGTTTTCCTCCTTTTTTTGTTGGGAATTCTGTGATTCCCTCTCCCACTGCTGCCCCTCTGCTCTCCTGCTCTTCGACCACATTCTCACTCAGACATGCTATTACAGCCACGTGTTCTTGAGTCTTAATGCCGGATCTCGATTCAAAATGTCAACTATCCCTTTGTCTCTGCAGATCACAAGATCACAAGATAAGGGAGCAGAAGCAGGCCATTCGGCCCATCGAGTCTGCTCCAAGGAAAAGGGAAAAAGAAATGGGGTGGGAAAAAAAGAGAGAGAAAAAAAAAACTATTCTAATCCCATTTGCCAGCCTTATCCCCATATCCCTTGATACCCTGACTATTTAGATATCTGTCTATCTCCTCCTTGAACACCCCCACTGATCTGGCCTCCACTGCTGTGCGTGGCAAGGAGTTCCACAATTTCACCACCCTCTGGGTAAAGAAACTTCTCCTCATCTCTGTCTTGAAACTGTACCCTCTAATTCTAAGATTGTGCCCTCTGGTCCTGGACACGCCCACCAAGGGAAACAGCCTAGCCACATCTACTCTATCCTTACCTGTCAACATTTTAAATGTCGCTACGAGGTCCCCTCTCATCCTTCTGTACTCCAGCGAGTACAGTCCAAGAGCCGACAAACGCTCATCGTACTTAAGCCCTTTCATTCCTGGAATCATTCTCGTAAATCTCCTCTGAACCCTCTCCAACGTCAGCACATCCTTCCTAAGATGCGGGGCCCAAAACTGCGCACAGTATTCCAAATGAGGCCTCACTAGCGCCCCGTAGAGCCTCATCAACACTTCCTTACTTTTATACACTATACCTCTCGAGATGAATGCCAACATAGCATTCGCTTTCTTAACCACCGATCCAACCTGGTGGTTAACTTTTAAGGTATCTTGTATAAGTACCCCCAAGTCCCTTTGTACTACCGCACTATCAATCTTCTCTCCTTCTAGATAATAATCTACCCGCTTATTTCTACTTCCAAAGTGTACAACTGCACATTTCTCAACATTGAATCTCATCTGCCATTTTCTTGCCCATTCTCCTAAACTGTCTAGGTCCCTCTGCATTCTTTCTATTTCCTCTATGCTCCCTACTCCTCCACTTATCTTGGTGTCATCCGCAAACTTAGCCACACAACCATTTATTCTTGACCTGCTGAATTCCTCCAGCAGTTTGTTTTTATCCAGCTATGGTACTGAACATTCATCACCAGCAGGTGCAGTAGTGTAGCAGTTCATGCAATGCTATTACAGCACCAGCGACTTGGGTTCAATTCCGGCCGCTGTCTGTAAGGAGTTTATATGTTCCTCCCATGTCTGCATGGGTTTCCTCTGGGTGCCCCGGTTTCCTCCCACATTCCAAAGACGTAGGGGTTAGGAAGTTGTGGGCATGCTATGTTGGCAGTGGAAGTGTGGCAAAAGATGCATTTCACTGTGTGTTTCGATGTACATGTGACTAATAAAGATATCTTATCTTATCTTATCTTATCTTATCTTATCTTATCTTATCAAACCAAGTGTCCTCCAACCAAATTATTCCAGTGCAGCAATGACATTAATTTCTACCTGGAAAATACCCAGCAGTTGTGATCTGGTTGAAAAAAGACGGAATAAACGTAATCAGGCCCTGTTATATTCTTGTGGATTGACTCCAACTATTTTGGCATTTTACACAATTTTTCTTTACTATTTTTATCTGTTTCTATATAATTATCATATTCTTAAGTGTAGCCTGAATATATTGGTCTGAGAGTATAATATTGATTCCATGTTGGATTGGACAAGAAAGAATAATTTATACTCCATGTGGTGCTTGTTGGATTGTACTGTAGTTACAGTAATTATTAATCACCTGACATGCTATCCCACTAACTACATGAATGAAGTAACTTGTTATACAGAAGGAACCAACTCTTTCTTGTGACCTCTGGTTATATAACTGAACACTTGTTAAGTCAAGGTAGGGTGTTGCATACCAACTTTGAACAGAGATGGCATTCTCCTCTCTACCATTTAATCCCAAATCCACAATGTGAGGATGTGATCTTCAGTATAATGTTGAGGAAATATCATTTGTTGTAGCTGCTGCCTTTCTGGTGAAGCATTCAATTCACCTGTTGAGGTGGATTTCAGACAACTTATTGCACTATTAGTGCAAGAAGTTCTCCACGTCCTGGTCCTATCTGACCATCACCAGCAACTTCACTCCATCCACACTCAAGTACTGGGGCAGTTAATCAAGTTACTGTTTTCTTGAATCTTGCAATGTGCTAGATTCCCTTGAAATGCTACTGGACGTAGCTTGTAAATCATTCACTTTGAGTGAAAAGATTTTGGATGTTCTGAGGAAATGACATGTAATTAAATAAATGTGTTCTTCCCTTTCCAACATTACTTGATGTAAAGGTAACCAACACTAAAGTAATCCATCCTCTCTGCACAAACAGGGCTGAACCACAAACAGGTTCACTTCTGTTTCTACAAGTATACTTAATTTATGTTTTTCTTGAATGTTGTGTCTCTAATGCCATGTGCCTGTGATGCTGCTGCAAGTAAGTTTTTCAGTGCTCCTGTGCATATGTGTACTTGTGCATATGACAGTAAACTCAGCTTTTTGACTTTTCGATCATTGCTACCTGTTTGCCTGTGAAAGCTTACTGTACTCAAATTAGCTGCAGCATTTATACTTTGTAACAATGACTAAGCTTATAAAAAAACATGTATTTAAATTGACTGTCAGTGCTTTAGAATGTCTTGAGTTTATAAATTTTTTAAAAGTATTTTAAGTACTTTTTAAAAAATTGTTTGTAGTTCAGGAGATGCAAGAGGAGTTCAGGAGAACTGCCCCTCATCGCACTCCCAAATTAATCTGCTGTAATCAACCTCTCATCACACAACTGGTTGAATCCCCCAATCTGATAGTCTGACAACACCCTCAGACTCCAGGTCAATCTGCAATCTCCTCAGCAAACCATAGTTTAAAGCCCCTCATCTACCCTCTCAGCTCCCACTGCAGTTTTCCTCTCACTCCTTTCTGGTCTCCAGCTGTAATCTCTTGTTGCAAGTCTTCACTCTGGTCTATAAATCTTGCTGGCCATTAACTACGAAATACAGGGGAAATAAATTTTTTAAAAAATTAAACCTGGCATGACCTGGCTTCGGTTCAGAGGACTTCGGAGCAGCTAAGTTTTTTCTGTTTATCACTTTTATTAGGGTTTTAAGTGTAAGGGTTAGTTTTTGTTAGGGTTTTAAGTGTAAGGGTTAGATTTTTATAACTTTCTTTAGTAAGTGTTTTAAAAGTTTTTTCTAACTAGTTGAGTGGGGGCTGGACTGCGCAGGCGCGGCGCGGGCAGCTTAAAAAAGCACACAGCCTATAGAGCGGGCAGCGTCGGAGCGGGCAGCGGAGTGAGAGGCAGCAGAGTTGTCAGGCTTTGGCTCAAGGGGCTGCAGCGTGAAGGGGCAAGGAGGGTAAGTAGCTGGTAAGTAGGTAAAGGTAAAGTTTACCTTTTGTTTAGTATAGATTTGTAGGTGGGATTAACTAGGGGGAAAAAGACAAAGTAGTCAGATGGAGGACATGGTCATATGCTGCAGCTGTTTGATGTGGGAACTCGTGGACCTTGCTGCGGTCCACGATGGCCACATCTGCAGTAAGTGCTTGAGGCTGGATGAACTTCGGCTCAGAGTTGATGAGCTGGAGTCGCAGCTACAAACACCGTGGAGCATAAGGGAGGGAGAGAGTTATGTAGACACGGTCCATCAGGAGGCAGTCACCCCCCTTAGAGCAGGTACATCTGAGGTTCAGGAGGCAGATAGAATGGTGACTGTCAGGGGAGGGAAGAGGAAGAAGAAGAAGTCAGGCAGGCAGGCAGAGCAGGGAACCCTGGAGGCTGTTCTCCTCAGTAACAGGTTTTCCGCCTTGGAGGCTGTTGAGGGGGATGACCTGCAGGGGCCTAGCTGCAATAACCAGGCCTCTGGCACTGGGACTGGTACTGCTGCTCAGAAGGGAAGGGTGGGAAAGAGACATGTGGTAGTGATAGGGGACTCGATAGTCAGGGAAACAGATAGGATGTTCTGTGGCAGTGAGCATGAATCCCGGATGGTATGTTGCCTCCCAGGTGCCAGGGTCCCGGATGTCACTGATCGGGTCCACAGGATTCTTGAGCGTGAGGGAGACCAGCCAGAAGTTGTGGTCCATGTTGGCACCAACGACATAGGTAGGAAGGGGGATGAGGTCCTGAAGAGCGAGTTCAGGGAGCTAGGCAAAAGACTGAGGAACAGGACCTCAAGGGTCACAATCTCGGGATTGCTGCCGGTGCCACGTTATAGTGAAGGCAGGAACAGGAGGAGGTGGCAGATAAATGCGTGGCTGAGAAGTTGGTGCAGGAGGGACGGTTTTAGATTTCTGGATCATTGGGATCTCTTCTCGGGAAGGTGGGACCTGTACAGAGAGGATGGGTTACACGCGAACCAGAAGGGGGCCAATATCCTTGCGGCTAGGTTTGCTAGGGTGGTTCGGGAGGGTTTAAACTAGTTTGTGAAGGGGAAGGGAACCGGAGGAGTAGGTCAGAGGAAGAAGGGGATGGGGAAAAGTTAGATCAAACAGGTAGAGAGGCTTTGGGGAAGGAGAAGCAGAATACAGGCTATAAAAGTAGTAAGGTAGATGGACTGAAGTGTGTTTACTTAAATGCAAGAAGTGTCAGGAATAAGGGAGATGAACTGAGGGCTTGGATAAGTATGGGGGACTATGATATTGTGGCTATTACTGAGACGTGGCTGACATCAGGGCAGGGGTGGATATTGAATATTTCTGGTTTTCAGTGTTTTAAGAGGGATAGGGAAGGGGGTAGAAGAGGAGGAGGGGTGGCGATACTGGTCAGGGACGCTGTTACGGCTGTGGAAAGGATGGATGTTGTAGAAGGATCATCACTAGAGTCCGTATGGGTGGAAGTAAGGAACAAGAAAGGAGCAGTTACTCTACTAGGAGTATTCTATAGGCCCCCTGGTAGCGGTAGAGATATAGAGGAGCAGATTGGCAGGCAGTGTTTGGAGAGAAGCAAAAAGAACAGGGTTGTTATAATGGGAGATTTCAACTTCCCAAATATAGACTGGAACCTGCTTAGTGCCAAAGGTTTAGATGGGACTGAATTTGTTAAATGTGTCCAGGAGGGATTCCTGATGCAGTATGTCGACAGGCCGACTAGAGGGAATGCCATGCTAGATCTAGTTTTAGGAAATGAACCAGGACAGGTGAAGGATCTATTGGTGGGTGAGCATTTGGGGGACAGTGACCATTGCTCCATAACCTTTAAAACTGTCATGGACAGGGACAGGTGCAGAGAGGACAAGAAGATATTTAATTGGGGAAGGGCAAACTATGAGGCTATAAGGAGAGAACTTGGGAGTGTAAATTGCGATGTCCTTTTTGAAGGGAAGTGTACCATGGAGATGTGGTCGATGTTCAGGGATCTTGTGCAGGATGTTAGGGATAAATATGTCCCGGTGAGGCAGAGAAGGAATGGCAAGGTGAAGGAAACATGGGTGACGAGAGAGTTGGAATGACTAGTTAGAGAGAAGAAGGTAGCATACATAAGGTATAAGCAGCAAGGTTCAGGCAGGGCCCGTGAGGAATATAGAGTAGTGAGGAAGGAACTTAAGAAAGGGCTGAGGAGAGCTAGAAGGGGACATGAAAAGGTGTTGGCTAGTAGGGTTAAGGAGAATCCCAAGGCCTTTTTCACGTACGTGAAGGGTAGGAGGATGGCTAGGGTAAAGGTAGGTCCGATTAAAGACAAAGGTGGGAGAATGTGCCTGGAGGCAGCAGAAGTGGGAGAAGTTCTCAATGAATACTTCTCTTCGGTATTCACCAAGGAGAGGGGTCTTGATGACGTGGAAAGGAGTGCTGGTAAGGGTAATGTTCTCGAGGTTGTAGATATCAAGAGAGAGGATGTGTTGAAGTTGTTAAATAATATCAAGATGGATAAATCTCCGGGGCCTGACGGGATTTTCCCCAGGCTGCTTTGAGAGGTGAGGGAGGAGATTGTTGAACCGCTGGTAAGGATCTTTGAGTCCTCGTTGTCCATGGGGATGGTGCTGGAGGATTGGAAGGTGGCGAATGTTGTCCCCTTGTTCAAAAAAAGGTAGTAGGGATAGTCCAGGGAATTACAGACCGGTGAGCCTTACGTCTGTGGTGGGTAAGCTGTTAGAAAGGATTCTAAGGGATAGGGTCTATGAACACCTGGAGAATCATGGACTGATTAGGGACAGCCAGCATGGCTTTGTGAAGGGAAGATCTTGCCTCACAAGTCTGATAGAATTCTTTGAGGAGGTGACGATGAAGATTGATGAGGGTAGTGCAGTGGATGTGGTCTATATGGATTTTAGTAAGGCGTTTGATAAGGTTGCTCATGGTAGGCTTCTTCAGAAGGTCAGAGGCCAAGGGATCCAGGGAAGCTTGGCTGTGTGGATTAGGGATTGGCTTGCCTGTAGAAAGCAGAGGGTTGTGGTGGAAGGAGTTCCCTCGGATTGGAGAGCAGTGACTAGTGGTGTCCTGCAGGGATCGGTTCTGGGACCTCTACTTTTTGTAATATTTATAGATGACTTAGATGAGGGGGTGGAAGGCTGGTTTAGTAAGTTTGCAGACGACACTAAGATTGGCGGTGTTGTGGATAGTGTGGAGGGCTGTCGGAACTTACAGAGGGATATTGATAGGATGCAGAGCTGGGCTGACAAGTGGCGGGTGGAGTTCAATCCGGAGAAGTGTGAGGTAGTACACTTTGGAAGGATAAACTCCAGGGCAGAGTACAGGGTAAATGGCAAGGTACTTGGCAGTGTAGAGGAGCAGAGGGATCTGGGGGTTCATATTCACAGTTCACTGAAAGTTGCCTCACAGGTGGATAGAGCAGATAAGAAGGCCTATGGGATGTTAGCTTTCATAAATCGTGGGATTGAATTTAAGAGCCGTGAAGTGATGATGCAGCTTTACAAAACTCTAGTTAGACCACACTTAGAGTATTGTGTTCTGTTCTGGTCGCAACATTATAGGAAGGATGTGGAGGCGTTGGAGAGGGTGCAGAGGAGTTTTACCAGGATGCTGCCTGGATTAGAGCATATGGAATATGAGAAAAGGTTTAAGGTGCTAGGGCTTTATTCACTGGAAAGGAGGACGATGAGAGGAGACATGATAGAGGTTTATAAAATATTGAGAGGAATAGATAGAGTAGACAGCCAGCGCCTCTTTCCCAGGGCACCAATGCTCAAGACAAGAGGGCATGGCTTTAAGGTTATGGGTGGGAGGTTCAGTGGAGAAGTCAGGGGGAGGTTTTTCACCCAGAGAGTGGTTGGTGCATGGAATGCATTGCCTGGGGTGGTGGTGGAGGCAGATACATTGGACAGGTTCAAGAGTTTGTTGGATAGGCAGATGGAGGAATGTGAGATAGAGGGATATGCGGGAGGAAAGGGTTAGATAGTGTGAGGGTGGTTTGATGGACGGCACAACATGGTGGGCCGAAGGGCCTGTTTTGTGCTGCATGGTTCTATGGTTCTACGACTTCCATTTCTGGATTATTTTCCCGTTACCATTTCCTTCTCTTTTCCCCATTGCCACTCTCCATCCAAAGTTTTGGCTCCTTTCCCATGAATGTGGGGACCAGAGGATTGATTGTGTTATTTTAAATAGGATTTTTCTTTCTTTCTGTTTTCTTACTGCTTTTAAGTTACACAATGTTAAAAAAAAATGAAGTCACTTTAATATTAAATGGATGCTTGACAATCTGCTCAAAACAGCATTATTCTATTCTTACAGCAGAGAAGAATAATTGCAGTGAGATTGGTAGAATATGAAGTTCAAGGTCTCGACAACCACTCTGACAGAGTTTTTAAGCGATCTATTGTATGATGAAAAGTACAAGTAACATTGACTATAACCTTATTGCTGTCTACAAATTGACTTCTAAGATGCTGATATTGTTCCAGTTGTTAGAAACCAATTGATCTTGTTGCTTTATGAAATGTTTTTCACTCCAACATACTGGATCAGTGGTTAGTGATTTTGCCATTGAGTTAAGAGCTGAAGACTTGCGCATATAATCTTTATGTATTTCAATAATATTAAAGAGTTTATTAAATTTTCAAATGTATAATAGTTATTACCATTCCCATCACAAGACAATTCATTCCATTTACATCACATCAATTTTCTTTTAAACACATTCTTTGAACTAGGGTTCCAGCCCCTCAATGTACATTGGTGGAAAGGCCTTAAACTGTGGCCATTCCCCATGGAGGCTATGCAGTGGCGTTCTTTTCTATTTTTTGGGGGGGAGGGGGATTTGGATATCACCAGTAAGGCCAGTACTTATTGTCCATTTCCAATTGCTTCTTGAGAAAATGGTTATTAGGTGTCAGCCGCTTGTGGTGGGTGGGTCATATAACATAGATACAAGCCGTTCAGCCTACCAAGTCTGTAGCAGCAATCAAGCACCCATTTACACTAATCCTACACTGATTTCATTTTATTACCCCCACGTTTTCATCAGCTCCCCCCAGATGCTCACCGATACACTGGGGTCAATGTATAGTGGCCAATTAACGTACCAACCTGCATGTCTTTGGAGGTTGGAAGAAACGGGAGTACCTGGAAGAAATCCACATGGTCACAGGGAGAATGTGCAAACTTCACACAGAGAGCACCAGAGGTCAGGATTGAACCCAGGTTGCTGGAGCTGTGAGGCAGCAGCACCTGTAGCTGTGCCACAGTGCAATGTGAAATCGTATATAAGACAGACAAGAATTAATATCTTCTGCAGGGCATCAGTGAGCCAGGTTGGTTTTTAACAAAAATCTAATCAATTTTGTGGTCATCATTAAATCCAATTGTTATTGCAAGATCCAGATTAATCTAAAACTAAATTCCACTGCTGCCATTTTGAGGCTCAAACTCAGGTCTCTGGATTATTGCTCCAGGAATCTGGATTATAAATTTGGTAATCCAAATCTCTGCTACCTCTATACTTCTGGCCTCAGACCGAGCCACAACACATAGTCCTGGACCAGGGAACGTACCTGTCCACAAATATCATGAACTGCTCCTTGCATGGTGTTTTGAAAAGGGAAATATACTGTTTTTAAAGTGGATAATAATAACAAAGCAACACTGCATTGGTGCACATCACTTAAAACAAAAACCTTGTCATTTTCAAAAGAAAAGAATGACAAATGCTGAAAATCTGAAATAAAGTAAAAGGTGCTGGAAATTCTTAGCATGTCAGCGAGCATCTCTGGAGAGGAAAAACAGGGTTAACCTCTGAGGTTGATGAACTTTGATTGTTCTTCATGTTATTTCTGTGACCTTGTTGTGTGTAATTTCATATATTATGGGAATGACTGATCTTCAAAAAGTACTACATTGGCTGCTAAGTGCTTTTAGTTCTCCTGAGGCTGCAAAAGTTACCATAAACTGGCTGAAAAATAAATCTCTTAGAATGATTCATAACATTGAAGGTACTGTGTACACAGATAGTTATTGTTAGTTTGACAAAACAGAAAAAGCAATTTAAAATGATGTCTCTTTCACAAAGTAGTAAAAGGCCCTTAGAAGAATAAAAAACTTTTTCTGTTTTGTAAAATTGATTTATTAGATCACAATTTTTGGGAATACAATTTACTAGGACCAAGTGATTCATATAATTGACAGTATTCTTGACCTGACAGTTGTAAAGCAAAAGTCCTATTAGTGATTTGGAAATTTAAACCACCTAGAGTGAACCAGAATTTCAAGTAAAAGCATAAAGTAATAAAGGCAGAACTTGTTGGATGGGGTCAATGGCAAAATTTTGTGTGTACTGAATCATTAATAGCAGCGCAGACCCAAGTTCAATCTCTGTTCTGCTTTGTCTGGTTTAACAGACAATGAGACACCTTAAGACATTTTACAATCTTCCGTGGTCATGGAGATTCCGTAGATTCACAGCAGGTGGCCATTTGGCTCATTTTGTCTTTGCCAGCTCTTAGAGCTTTCCAATTATACCCAATCCACTGTTCTTTTGTGATAACAGTAAACGTTTTTCTATCTTAAAATTACTGGTGAATCTTCTTCCTCTTGTCTTTGGAGTAGTGCTTATCAGATCATAACCCAATGAATGAAAGGGTCATTCCTCATCTCCCCACCCTACCCTTGCCCTGTTCCTTTGCCAATTAACTTAAATCTGTGTCCTCCAGTTATTTACCCACATACCTGCAGTACCAACTCTATTAATACTCTTAGTAATTTTGACATGTTCTGTTAAAGTTTTCTTCTCAGTAGAACAATCCCAGTTTCTCCATTTGGCTGACCTCTATCATCCTGGGTTAAATTCTAGTGAAGAACAAAAAGTCCAGTTGAGACAAAGCAACTGATTTAGAAATGTTCAGGACAACTTCCTTGATTTGTAGTTCATTTATTGAGCTTCTTAAGGAGGGAAAGGTATAAACTGATAGTGTTAATGCTTGTTACAGTGCCAGCTGCTAAGGGAAGGCTAGGGTAATTTTGACTTTCAATGATTATATAATCTAATTGATTTCACATCAACTACCTCTCTAGATTTTCAATCCCATTGAAGTCAGTGGAGTTGGGTATGACAGAAGCCTATCTGATGTAATTTTCAATATACTGAAACTTCTTGACCTGTTTATAAATCAAATTTATCCACAATGTGTTCATAGTACCATGGAATTGAAAAGCACACAAATATGCCCTTTTGGCCTACCTTGTCCATGCCAACCATGATGCCATGCTTTGCTAATCTCATTTGCCTACATTAGGCCCATATCCCTTTACTCCTTATCTGTCCAAATGCCTTTCAAACTCTGTAATAATATCTGCCTCCAATACTTCCTCTGGCAGCTCATTCCATATATGCACCATGCTTAGTATTAAGAACTTATCCCTAAGTTCTCCAAATTTCTCCCCTCTCACCTGAAACCTCTAGTTCTAGACTGCCCTGTCTTGAGAGAAAGGTCTCGGGACTTGTTGCGTGAGTTTCACTGAGTAGGAGCCAGGACCTAGAGCTGAGAGGCACAAGAGTATAAAGGAGGTAGGTCTCAGGACTTACGTGAGTTTCACTGAGTAGGAGCCAGGACCTGGAGCTGAGAGGCACAAGAGTATAAAGGAGGTAGGTCTCAGGACTTACGTGAGTTTCACTGAGCAGGACCCTAAAAGAGGCACACTTGCAAATTGTAAGCTAATAATTGATGGCTAATTAGCAGCAGCCAATAAAAAGAAGTTAGGGTCAATTGGAGCAGCCATTTTGGAATGGCTGTTGTTGAAGTGGGTTTGTGTTAGAGTGGGGAGCTGAGGCTCTGGTAGTTTAGGTGTGAGTAAAGAGGTGGAGTAAGTGAGGTTCTGGTAAGGTCTCTTTCTTTCTTATTGCACAATTTGAGTAGTTGGAATGGCAGTCAGGGCAGTGATATGTTCCTCTTGCAGCATGTGGAAGTCAGGGAGACCTCCAGTGTCCCTGATGACTACACCTGTGAGAAGTGCATCTGGCTGCAGCTCCTTGCTGACTGCGTTAGGGAACTGGATGAGTTCCAGATCACTTGGGAGTCTGAGGGGTTGATAGAGAGGACTTGCAGGGACGTAGGCACTGAGGTAGCTTGGTGACCATCAGGAAAGGGCATAGACAGTCAGTGAAGGGTATCTCTGTGGACATTCCCCTCAATAGCAAGTATACTGCTTTGGCTACTATTGGGGGGGGGGGGTGCAACCTACCAGGGGGAAGTCACAGTAGCCAGGTATCTGGCACTGAGTCTGTCTCTGTGGTTCAAAAGGGAAGTGGGGAGAAGAGGAGATGGATAATGATGGGGATTCATTGGTTAGAGGAACAGACAAGAGGTTCTGTGGATGAGAATGAGATGGTAGTCTGCCTCCCATACTAGGGTCAGACATCTCAGATTGGGCCCACTACATTAAGGGGGAGGGTGAGCAGCCAGAAGTCATGGTTTACATTCCTACCAATGACATAGGAAAAAGGGTGAGGTCCTGAAGAGGGGGTATAGGGAGTTGGGAAAGAAGCTAAAAAGCAAGACCTCAGGGTAGTAATCTCTGGATTGCTGCCTGTACCATGTGCTAGTGAGGGTAAGAATAGGAAGATGTGGTAGATGGCTGCGTGGCTGAAGAGTTGGTGCAGAGTTTCAGATTTGTGGACTATTGAGATCTCTTATGGGGAAGGTATGACCTATCCAAAATTGATGGTTTACACTTGAACTCAGGAGGAACTAAAGTCCTTGTGGGCAGGTTTTTTCAAGCTGTTAGGCAGGGTTTAAACTAGGTTGGCAGGGGGATGGAAACCAGAGCATTAGGTCAGTTGGAGCAGTTGGTGTAAAAGTAGATGTAATGTGCAGAGCAACTGAGGAAGGATAGGCAGTGGATAGGGCATAAATACAGTCAGATGAGTTGAAATGTGTTTACTTTAATGTGAGGAATATTAAGAACTGAGAGCATAGATCAGTGCATTACAGAGACTTGGCTGTCACAAGGGTAGGATTAGCTGCTTGATGTTCTAGGGTTTAGATATTTCAAAAGGGATAAGGAGGGAGGTAAAAGAAGAGGGGAGTGGCATTACAAATCATAGTATTACAGCTGCAGAAAAGGAATGTTGTGGAGGGGTTGTCTACTCGGTGTGAGTGAAAGTCAAATGGGAAGGGAGCAATCACTCTAATGGAAGTATTCTATAGGCCCTCCAATGTCCACTGGGACACTGAGGACCAGATAAGTAGGTAGATTTTGGAAAGGTGCAAAAACAAGAGTTATTGTCATGGGTGACTTCAACTTCCCCAATATTGATTGGCCCCTCCTGACAAAGTAAGTGGACATGCCGACTAGAGGAGAGGCTATACTGGATCTAGTACTAAGCAATGGACCTGGCCAGGTGACCTCCCTCTCAGTGGGAGAGCATTTCAGAGATAGTGACCACAGCCCCCTGACCTTTAGCATAGCCATGGACAGAAGTAGGAAGAGATGATTTGGGGGAGGACTAATTATGATGGTATTAGGTAGGAACTTGGGAGTGTAAATTGGGAACAGATGTTCTCAGAAATGCACAGCAGAAATGTGGCAGTTGTTTAGGAACCACCTGCATGGGGTTCTGGGTAGGTTTGTCCCACTGAGACAGGGAAAGGATGGCAGGGTGGAGGAACCATAGTTGACAAGAGGTGAAACATTTCTTCAAGAGAAAGAAAGAAGCATACTTAAGGTTTAGGAATCAAATCAGGCAGGTCTCTTGAGAGTTAAGGTAGCCAGAAAGGACCTTAAGAAGGGACTTAGAGCTAGAAGGGGACATGAGAAGGCCTTGATGAATAGGATTAAGGAAAACCCCCAGGTGTTCTACATGCATATGAAGAACAGAAGGATGACTAGGATAAGGGTAGGACCACTTGGGGATAAAGGGGGAAATGTGTGCCTGGAGGAGGTAGGGGAGGTTTTTCATGAGTACTTTCACCAGGGAGAGGGACATTGATAAACGTGAGGTCAGTGTAGAACTGGCTAATGTGCTGGATTATGTCGAGATTAAGAAAGAGACAGTGTTGGAGCTTCTGAAAGACATTGGGAGAGGCAAGTCCCTGGGGCTGGATGGGATATACTCCAGGTTACTATGGGAAGCAAGGGAAGAGATTGAGGTGTTGATGCTGATCTTTGTGCATTTGCTGACCACAGTGGTACCAGAAAATTGGAGGATGGCAAATGTTCTTTCATTGTTCAAGAAAGCTAATTGGGATGATCCTGGAATTTATAGACCAGTGAGTTTTGCATCAGTGGTGGGCAAACTACTGGAGAGGATTCTAAGGGACAGGATTCATGAGCATTTGGAGAAGCAGTCTTTTTAGGGATAGTCAGCATGGCTTTGAGGAGTGGATCATGCCTCACAAGCCTAAGTGAGTTTTTTGAGGAGGTGACAAAACAAATTGAAGGTAGAACAGTGGATGTGGTGTATATGGACTTTAAGGCATTTGACAAGGTTCCCCATAGTAGGCTTAATGAGAAAGTCATGAGGCATGGGATCCATGGAGACTTGGCTGCATGGATTTGGAATTGGTTTGCCCACAAAAGACAGAGGGTGGTAGTAGATGGAGTGTATTCTGCCTGGAGGTCAGTGACTGGTGGTGTTCTGCAGGGAACTTTTCTGGGACTCCTGTTCTTTGATTTTTATAAATGACTTGTATGAGGAAATGGAAGGGTGGGTTAGTGATCTTGTAGATAACATGAATGTTGGTGGTCTCATGGATAGTGTAGAAGGTTACAAGAGCAGTAGGTTACAACAGGATATAGATAGGATGCAGAGTTGGGCAGAGAAGTTCAATCCAGAAAAGTGAAATGATATACTTCAGAAGATTGAACATGAAAGCAGAGTACAAGGTTAATGACAGGATTTTTAAGTGTGGAGGAACAGAGGGATCTTGGGTCCAAGTCCATGTATTTCTTAAAGTTGCCACACAAGTTGATAGGGTGGTTAAGAAGGTGCATGGTGTGCTGGCCTTCATTAGTTGAAGGATTTGAGTTCAAGAGCTGTGAGGTAATGCTACAGCTCTCAAACTCTGGTTAGACCATGCTTGGAGTATTGTGTTCTGTTCTGGTCACTTCATTATAGGAAGGATGTGGAAGCTTTAGAGAGGGTGCAGAGGAGATTTACCAGGATGCTGCCTGGATTAGAGAACATGTCTTGTGAGGATAGTTTAAGCAAGCTAGGGCTTTTCTCTTTAGAGCAACACAGGATGAGAACTGACTTGATAAAAGTGTATAAGATTGAGAGATGTAGATAGTGTGCACAACCAGCACCTTTTCCCAGGGAGGCAATGGCCAATACCAGAGGACATCATTTAAGGTGAGTGGAGGAAAGTTTTTTAATGGTGGGTGCCTGGAATGCACTGCTGGGGGTGGTTGTAGAGGTTGATACAATAGGGACATTTAAGAGACTTGGATAGGCACATGGGTGTAAGAAAAATGGAAGGTTATGGGCTGTGCAGGAGGGAGGGTCAGATTGATCATGGAGTTGGTTTTTATAGGTTGGCACAACATTGTGGACCAAAGCTGTGCATGTTCTATGTAGAAAGACTACCTATCTTATTGATGCCTCTCATAATTTTGTACACCTCTGTAAGGTCACCCTTCAGCCTCTTGCATTCCAGTGAGATTAAACCCAGGCTATTCAATCACTCCTTATAACTACAACCCTCCATTCCAGGCAACGTCCTGGTGAATCCCTCTGCACTCTCGATTGTGACAACATCCTTCCTACAGTGTGACAACCAGGACTGTATGCAACACTTTAAATGCCATCTATCAAATGTTTTGTGTAACTGCAACATGACGCTCCAACTCTTGCATTCGATGTGTCAGCACATGAAGGCAAGCATACAAAATGCCACCTTTGCTACCCTGTCAACCTGTGTATCCACTTTCAGAGGGCTATGGACTTGCACCCCAAAGTCTCTGTGCATTGATACTCCTAAGGTCCCTGCCATTTATTCCATATGTCCTAACTGAACTTGACCTCCTAAGTACAGTACTGCAAACCTCTGGGTTTAATTCCATCTGCCATTGTTCTTCCCCACTTTCCAGCTGATCTATGTTCTGCTGTATCTTGAAATGATAGTTAATATCTATGACTTCAATTTTTGGCATCTGCAAACTTGTAACATATGTAAATGGCTGGGATGAGAATGTAATCATACCCTTGTATTTAAAAATAACAAAGATCCCAGCAGTACACCACTTGTTATAGAATTCCACTCAGAGAAAACACCCATTCACCACTACTGTCTCCTATCACAAGCCAATTTTGGATCCAGTTCACCAACATACGTTGCATCCCTTAACCTTCTGGACCATCTACCATGTGGGATCTTGTCAAAAGCCTTTCTAAAGTCCATATGGACAACATCTACCACCCAGCCTTCATCAATCTTCTTGGTTACCTCTTCAAAAGGAAAAACTCAGATTTGTGGGACTTCCCCTGCACAAAACAGTGCTGACTCCTAATCAGTCTCTGCCTTTCCAAGTGAACATAAATTCTGTCCCTCAAATCTTCTTCAACAACTTGCCTGACACTGGTGTAAGGCTCACCAGCCTGTAGTTTCCAGGTTTATCCCTACTGCCCTTGAAAAATGGTGATATCTTGACTGATATTCACCACTACAACGAGCATCAAGAATAGAAAGTGTAGTGTGGATTGGTTTGAACATACATTTTTGGTATCTGCATGAGGTTTGTATTGAACCCCAGAATATTTTGAATTTGCCAATGGAATAATTCTGAAAAGTCCTGATAAAAGCAACCAATCCTGTTCACACAGTGGGTTATGACAAGCATGATGTGAAAACTGGAAAAAGCTGATTCACTGATAACTTTGAAATAGCATTATGTTCATTGTTCTGTCTTAGAGCTGGCAAAGTTATTATGGGTCAAAAGACCACCTGCGATATACAAAGGTTTCTGTAAAAACAGAAGTGTGCAAGTTAACTTTATGTGCATTTCAGCAGTGGCTCTGGGGTGGGAGTGTCTTTTACATCAATGTGGATAATACACCAGTGTGTGTTTGTCAAATGAAATTAGGCTTAGTCGTTTTCATGTTTGTTCATATTTTATTAAACTTTGCCTGAAGCAGTGAAAGAAAAATGTAATGATATGCATTATTAGTGGAATAAATAGGGTTTCAAACTTGAATTGATCTTATTTTATTTTTATTTTAAACTCAAAGCTATTTTCCTACAGTTGAAATCACCAAAAGAGGAAGAGGGACTCGTTCACCAATTTTTACAGCCACTTTATGCAGCTTTGCTGCCAGTGGGAGTCTTGCCCCTTAGCACTGGGTTTACCCGTGTTGTGGGATGCACTGAGCATGATCTCTTGAATATTAGCTCATGGGCAACAAGCACTCATTTTCATTGACTTGCAAAATTACTCCTGAAGAGAAAATTTGCAAGGAATTCTCCAATTAAATAATTAATGCATTGAATCAAAGGAGATTGTCCTTCTCTGTAATAGAACAATCAGAGCAGCACTGGCTCAAGGCCACACAGAGCACGTAATTAAATTGAGATAAAAAGGGATGTTCTCAATTTTCCACTCACCAATGCACCAAAACTAAGCAGACCATAACATTAATGCACAACTCTTGTTTGCAGTGACCTTTAACTAAACTCATCAAATGATATTTTGATGCACTGATTTAATCTTGCATTTAAGTCCATGATATTTTTCAGATGATCTGTGACAGATAAATGTTTAAATTGTTGGGAGCAGACTAATACTGAAAAGACAAGAAGAACAAAGGTGGATACTTGTTATAATGCCATATGCACACTGAGTAAAGAGAGGTGGCAAATATGACCTCTGGTGGGATTAATTGCTGGAGTGCTCAAATCCATTCTGTACTTGTAAATTTGTGAGATTCTAACCCCTATTATAACTTCTGCACACCAATACTGATAGTAGCTTGCATTTCTGCAAAGATTCAAACTTCCAACCGATGTAAAAGAATCTGATAAAAGTATGGGCACAATTGACACACAAGAATTGCAATATTACTTATTACAGATGGGGGAAAAAAAAGTTATTCTGGGGTCATCACCTAATTTTCCACATCGTGGTCCTATAAGGGACCTAAAGAGTTACTGGCCTAGAAATTGCATCACACCACATAACTGGTGTTAAAGCAGTGTTGTTGGCTATATTGGAGATGCAAGAAACTGACCAGTCCTGATGCAGGGTTTTGACCTGACATGTCGACAATTCCTTTCCTCCCACAGATGCTGCTCAACCTGCTAAGTTCCTCCAAAAGATTGTTTGGTTGCTGTAGATTACAAGAGGATATTGACAGAATGCAGACCTGGGCTGAGAAATGGCAGATGGCGTTCAACCCAGAAAAGTGTGAAGTGATACATTTTGAGAGATCGAATTTGAAGGAAGAATACAAGGTTAATGGCAGGACTCTTAGCAGTGTGGAGGAACAGAGGGATCTTGGGGTCCAGGTCCATAGATCCCTCAAGGTTTCCGTGCAGGTCGATAGGGTTGTTAAGACGATGTGCAGTGTGTTGGCCTTCATTAATCAGGGTATTGAGTTCAGGAGCCTCAAGGTAATGTTGCGGCTCTATAAAACTCTGGTTAGACTACACTTGGAGTATTGTGTTCAGTTCTGGTTGCCTCATTCTAGGAAGGATGTGGAAGCTTTAGAGCAGATGTAGAGGAGATTTACCAGGATACTGCCTGGATTGGAGAGCATAAGATAAGATTTCGTTATTAGTCACATGTACATCGAAACGCACAGTGAAATGCATCTTTGCATAGGATGTTCTGGTGGTAGCCTGCAATTGTAGGGCTTTTCTCTTTGGAAAGAAGGAGGATGAGAGGTGACTTGATAGAGGTGTACAAGATAAGAGGCATAGATCGAGTGGATGATCATAGACTTTTTCCCAGGGCAACAATGGCTAACACGAGGGCATAATTTTAAGGTGATTGTAGGAAGATATAAGGGGGCTGTCAGGGGTAAGTTTGTTTACACAGAGTGGTGGGTGCGTGGAACACACTGTTGGCAGAAGTGGTGGGGGCAGATACATTAGGGACGTTTAAGAGACTCTTAGCCACAGAAATGATAAAGAAATGGAGGGCTATGTGGGAGGGAAGTGTTAGATAGATCTTAGAGCAGGATAAAATGTCGGCACAACATCGTGGGCCAAAGGGCCTGTTCTGTGCTGTAATGTTCTATATTGGAGGCTGTAGGAAGTCCTAAATCTCATACATTTTGTATGTTGGCTCTTTAAATGAAACAAGTTTCCAGGGAAACGGGACAGTAGATATGAGCTGTAAGTTTTCAGATCAGAAGCTGCAAAATCTCACATAATTTTTGGGTGTTGTACTAGTGGGTAGTTTGATACTGGAGCTGGAGCAGACAAAATTTGCATCAAAAATAAAAATACCAATTTTCCAATGAGCCCTTAGGCACCTAGAAATTGGTGGCAAAATTGTTTGACCCCAGATTCATGATTTTTCAAACATACAGCACCTTAGTTTTTGGAGTTTGTGAACAAGTTTCTAGCCTAAATATTTTTCACAAATTATTGAAATGATTCATCTAGCCTTCAAGTATTTGCAGTCTGACTCTCTAATAATCTACTGGAGTATCTCAGGTAATTAGGCATACATAATTGTTCTCAGTCACAGAGGTTACATGTGCATTTGTATGCACATTGTACTCTTACTTCCAAAATTCATCTGTCAGCTTCAATGTAGCCAAATTTCAGAAGTAGACTGTAAAGTAGATAGAGTCCTCTGTTATATACTTAACATTTGAAGACAAAATGTCTAGGTAAAATTAAAGAATTTTAGTGTTAAGAAACAAGACCTTCAAAGCACATTTCATTTACAATAGGCTTCAATGCAATGTGGATAGACAGAAGTATGTTTTAAGCAGAACCAGATTCTGCCTTTAAATATGCAGTTAAACTCTGATAATCCGGAATGCTCAGGACTTTGATAGTGCTGGACTGGCAGATTTTTTGGAATATTTGATGTTGACAAACATTACTGGGTGAGCCAGATGCCAAAATTTGGGGATTTCCAAAAAGTTGGATTACAGATTATCAGAGTTTTGGCATCTTGGCCTTACCAATGTTTTCCTCAGACTGCAAGGACACTTACTGTGTCCACCTCCTGTTGTGGTGATGTTAGGAAATGAGACAGGACTGGAGGAACTGTGACATTCAGCAGGTGTTTTGTCTCTTGCCTGTGGAGCACTCGAACACATGTGAATTAAATATCCAACATTTGCTAGGACAACATCCTTGCAGAAAGGGATACTGCTGCAGGATAATAAGTTAGTTTCCTCAGCAACAATTCTGAAAAAGATCCAGCACCTCACTCTGCAGACTCCATGAGATAAGCTGTAATTTCCATATTTAGCCAACCTCTGAAACATTTGTCCCATCTTCTTACCTTTGCCATCCATTTTCTCCACTTCCCCACTAAGCTGATTTGTTAGCTGCATTGTTTCTGGTATGAATGGCCATTTTATTTGAGATAATACCCTAGTTTGAGCAAACATCTACCCAGGGAGTCCATCTTGACCCAATTTATGGTGCTCAGAGTGGGACTGGAGGATTTTTAGGAATGTTTGATCTAAAATGGTAGCAAGCCAAATGTTCAAATTCTCTAAGTAGTAATACTTAATGAAGTAGTATTACTACTCTAAGTAATAATACTCACATTATACATTAAACTTCTTCAAAAACTATTTTACATCTTTAATGCCATAAAACATCTGAAGGCACATGACTAAAATGTTAACAGATAATTTGACAATTTGCCACAAGATGAGATACTGAGAAAAATGACCAAAGGTTTGGTCAAAGGGGAAAGTTCTAAGGAATGAGTTACAAAGTTAAAGGAAACACACAAACTAGAGAGGTGGAGGGATTCAAGGAAGAATTCACAAGCTTCAGACATAGACAATGACAAGCAGCTGTGGTAATGGTGGAGCAGAGGAAATCAGTGATGCAGAAAAGACCTGAGTGGAGAGATCACAGAGGTTGTAGGGATGGAGGAAGTTACAGATATCAGCAAGTTATTACACCAAAGAGGAATCCAAATATAAGGACGAGGATTTTATAACTGGCTGTTGACAGACCAGAAGTAAATTTGCTTATTCTTGCACATACTGTAGATGATTGGTGAGAAGGATTTGTAACTGCAAACTATATCATGCTTAAACTTGTGGAAAAAAATTAGGAGTGGTACTGTTGATCCTTCGCTTAAATTTGAAGATATTTGGAGTCCATTTATTCAATATTTTCACATGATGTAGATCCCCTTTCAATAACTTTCCAACTTAGAGGAACAGAGTTGACGGCATAATATTGCTGTTTCTACTGAGAAATTTTAGCCCAGTTTTTTCTTTTTTTTGTTTGTTTTTGAAATTTTTCTGTTTAGTTTATATTGTTTACAATTTTTCTTATTGATTTGGGTTTTTTCTTTTTTAAAATTAAATAAATCTTTTTCTTTCCCTTATTATATTCATTTACTAAGAGATCGTTGGATCTACAGATTTTTTTTATATTTTATTGTTCTTTATGGTTATGCTATGATTGTTATCCTGATCTCTTTGTATTACATGTATAAATATTGATGCTATATTATCAATCTGTATTAATTTGAAAACTAATAAAAAGATTGAAAAAGAAAGGATTTCCAACTGGAGCAGCATTGTTCTGAATGTGGTGAGGTGTTTAATACCTTCTGCTGATTGCACACAAGTGAGAGGCTCATTGCTTTTCAAAGGAGAGATAAGGAAAAAAGTAATGTGATGGCTGTGAGAAAAAAAGAGAATTTATTAGTCTTTAAACATGACCCTTGGGAAAAGGAATCTAATGACCTTCCTGAACGGACTGCCAATAATTCAAATAATTCTATTTGCAGACCAAAAGATTACAAGGAACAGGATATTAAAGAGCTCATTCATCAGGATTCCCAAACAAAGTGGATAGGTAGAATTTTTTTAAGCTTGTCAAGGGTCCCAGCAATTTGTACCTGAATTTGCAATGAACACTCACCAAATCTTACACCCAATTGGTTAATAATTCATTGTGGGGAAAGGGTAGAGTAACAGAATTTAATTTATTTATACCCTCTGTTCTTTTATTTTCAGAAATTAAAAAAAATAAGAAGGAACGGTTCAGAGTTTACCGGAATGGAATGTGTTTTTTAATCACTACCTTTTTAAGTGACACCACTCATTCAATGATTGAATTCCATAAGCAGAGAAGGAGTTCTTTTGACTCATTGTGTACATACTGGTTATAAATGGACCAAGTTAATCCAATTTCTTCGCATTTTGCCAATAATATTTTCATCCAGGGCCAATGAGAAATGAATGATCTGGAAGGCCCTACACCATCCTTATCCCTAGTGTGGCTAGCCAAGAGCTGACCCAGTGAAATGAGAACCTAAAACAAAGAACAGTGCCACATAGGAACAGGCCCTTCAGTCCATGATGTCTGTGCTGTCCATGATGTCTGTGCCGTCCATGATGTTTGTGCCAACCATGATGCCAATATAAAATAATCCCATCAGCCTGCACAATGTCTATATCCCTCCATCCCCTGCCTGTTGATGTGTCTGTCTAAATGCCTCTCAAACATTGCTATCGTATTTGCTTTCACTCCCTCCCTCCCTCCCTTCCCCCCCCCCCCCCAAGCAATATGTCCCAAGTACCTACCACTCTGTATAAAAAAAACTTGCCTCGTAAATCTCCTTTAAACTTTCCCCCCTCTCACCTTAAAGCTATGCCCTCTAGTATTTGACATTTCCACCCTGGGAAAAAGATTCTGACTATCCACTCTATCTCTGCCTCTCATAATTTTATATACTTCTGTCAGGTTACCTGTCATCCTCCAACAGTCAGTGAAAACAATCCAAATTTGTCCAAACTTTCCTTACAGCTAATACCCTCCAATCCAGGAAACATCCTGGTGAACCTCTTCTGCACCATCTCCAAGCCCTCCACATCCTGTGACGCCATGACCAGAACTGGACACCGTGCTCCAACTGTGGCCTAATACAATCATAAGGAAAGTGTGCCAGCATCTTTACTTTCTTAGGAAGTTTGGCTTGTCACTGAACACTCTAACAAACTTCTACATATGTACTGTTGAAAGTATCCTGACTGGTTGCATCATGGTCTGGTACGGCAATTCAAATGCACAGGAACATAAGATGCTGCAGAGAGTAGTGGACTCTGCCCAATACATCATGGGCACATCCCTCCCCACCATTGGTAGTATCTACAGGAGGTGTTGCCTCAAGAAGGCAACATCCATCATCAAAGATCGCCACCATTGTGGCCATGCCATTTTTTTCGCAGCTATAATCGGGCAGGAGGTACAGAAGCCTGAAGTCCCACACCACCAGGTTCAAGAACAACTACTTCCCTTCAGCCATTCGGTTCTTGAACCAACCAGCAAAATCCTAATCACTACAGTAGAGTAACACTATGACCACTTTGACCATTTCACACTAAAATTGACTTTTTTTTTGTTCTAATGGTGTTTTTTTGTAAAAATTGTCTATAATTTATCTTTAATTTATGTTTTGCTTTTGAATGCTGCTTATATGATGCTACGTGCCTGTGATGCTACTGCAAGTAAGTTTTTCATTGCACCTGTGCATACACTTACTTGTGCATATGACAATAAACTCAACTTTGACTTTAACCAAAGTTTTATGCAGCTGCAACATGACTTGCAACTTCTATACTCATTATCCTGACTGATGGAACCATACAGGTTCTTTACCACCTTATCTACCTGTGTTGCTAGTTTCAGGGAGCTATGGACTTGCACCCCAATATCTCTCTGAACATCAATGCTCCTAAGGGTCCTGACATTTACTGTACTTTCCTCTTTCATCTGACCTCCAAAAATGCACCACCTCACATTGTCCATATTCAACTCCAAATGCCATTTCTCAGCCCAAATGTCCGACTCATCTACATCCTGCTGCATCCTTTGACAATCTTCCTCATTATCTGCAATTCCATCAATTTTTGTGTCATCTGCAAACTTGATAATCAGACCATCTATATTTTCAACAGATGTATAGAAGATGCAAACAATAGAGGTCCCAGCACTGATCTTTGTGGAACACCACTGGTCACAGATCGTTTGTCAGAATAACACCTCTCCACCACTATCCTCTGTCTTCCATGACCAAGCCAGTTTTGAATCCAATCTACCAAATCACCATGGATCCCATGTGAATTAATCTGGATCTGCCTATTATGAAGGACCTTGTCAAATGCTTTACTGAAGTCCATATGTACAACATCCACTGCTCTATCCTCATCAATCATCTTCGTCGCCTCCTCAAAGAAATCATTCAAGTTTGTGAGACATGAACTCTGCACAAAGCCATGCTAACTATTCTGAATAAACCTACACCTTTCCAAATGTAAATAAATCCTGTCCCTTAGAATCATCACTAATAATTCCTTACCACTGATGTAAGGCTCACCAGCCTATAAATTCCTGGATTATACCAATTGCCCTCCTTAAACAGAGAAACAACATTGGTTATTGTCCAGTCTCCTGGGACCTCATCTATGGCTAGAGAGGATATATTGATCACTGTCAAGGCCACAACAGTCTCCTCCCTTGCCTTCCTCAATATTCTGGGATAGATCCTGTAAGGCCCTGGGTGCTAGTCCACCTTAATGTTCTTTAAAAGACCCAACACCTCAATATCAACAGTCCATGGAATATCAACATACCCCTCCCCAATCTCACTATCCTCCATGTCCTTCTCCTTGGTGAATACCAACGTGAAGTACTCATTTAGTACCTTGCCCAATTCCTCTGGCTCAAGGCATAAATTCCTGCTTTTCTCCTTGAGTGGACCTACCCGTTCCCTAGCTACCCTCTTCTTTTTAACATATGCATAAAATGCCTTGGGATTTATCTTAATCCTACTTGCCAAGAACATTTCATGGCCCCTTTTAGCATGCCTGATTCCTTGTTTAAGTTCTTCCTTGCTTCCTTTGTATTTCCTCAAAGGCCTTGTCCGATTTCAGCTTCTTAAACCTTATATATGAGGTTGCGCTACAATGGCTGAGATCTGTGGTTGTGGCAGAAGGCCCATTTTGCCGTGTCAGTTGGTAGCACTCTTGAGTCAGAAGATTAAGGATTCAAGAAATCATCCAAAAACTTGAGGACAAATATATGTATGTTGATGCTCCAGTGTAATACAGGGGGATTGATGCCGTTAGAGGTGATGTATTACAGGACCAGCAACCCGGGTTCAATTCAAGCTGCTGTCTGTAACGAGTTTGTACATTCTCCCCACGTCTGCATGGGTTTCCTCAGGGTGCTCTAGTTTCCTCCCACATTCCAAAGATGTATGGGTTCGGAAGTTGCGGGCATGCTATGTTGGTGCCGGAAGCATGGCAACTCTTGCGGGCTGCCCCCATAACACTCTATGCAAAAGATGCATTTCACTGTGTGTTTCGATGTACATGTGACTAATAAAGATACCTTACCTTAAAATGAAGATCAAATGAACGATCCCCAGAGTTCAATATTTATCCCTTACTGAATATTACTGGAAAAACAATTTGCCTGGTTGTTATCTGATTGGTGTTTGTGGAATTTGGCTGAGTTCAAGTTGACTCTTTAGTTTCATACATTGTAAATGTGGCCACACTGTTAACGTGGTTCATTGGTAAGTCCAGAGGTTATGAAAGGCATTACATTGATGCCTGTTTTCCTTCTATTTCAATGGTTGAGCAAATAGCAGTTACATTATGTTTGCATTTTGAATAAAAATGCAAAACTGACAGCCAGATAAGGATAAGTCAGTCCAACAAAACCCGCTTCATGAGAAAATGACAAAAGGAACGTGACCAGACATGGATTTCCCCTTCTCCTAATCTCCAATCCACCCTCATAGCCATATAATTTCTTGGGAAATAGAAAAATATAACCCAGGGCCAATAAGAACAAAAAAACTGTGCTGTAACCATGCTCAGATGAAGAAGCCAGTTATTTCCAAAAGTATTAGGTGCAATATTTTTATTAAAGTACTTCAAAAGGGCAAACCTGCAGTCACTCTGGTACTTCTCCTTCACAACCCACAGTAACCATACACATCCTCATTGACAATGATTTGTTCAGAGCTGACCAGAGTCTTTCTTTTCCCCTGTGATCCATCCATAAAGTGCAGGTCAGTTTCATCAGTTCTAAATTGGCCTCTGTAGGTCTGTGCTAATTTGGTACTCATGATTTCAGTGAGAGACTCACTGCAGTGCAATTACAGTTGGACTTTCAGTAAGCCCCATGAGGTAGGAAGTTGCCTTTAGTTGCTCGCACCAAATGAACACTGTTGGATTAACAAGAAGTTGTATTGCAATCCTGATATTTATTTCCATTGACTTTGCATTGCAACTGATTATAAAAGCTGGAAAATTAGGAATATTATGAAATATGAGCACCAATTCCTCTAAGCTAGACTCCAACTGCACTCCGAACGAGCAACCTTCAAAGTTAGTGGATGATTCTCTCAAGTTCTGATCTATAAAGCTCAAAAAGGTCATTGCACAAATATTAACCTGACCTTTCCTAGAGGGACCCAACTTTGAAATTCAGCAATTTATTTTAAATTAAATGAATTGATAGAGCAATTTTCACAAGCCCAGAATATCACAAAGGATTTTGGACCCAGTGAGGAAATTCCCCATAGTAACGTCCAAAATGAGGCAGTTGAGTTGCACACAAAAATATCCCGCAAACAGCAATAAGATCAAAGGGAATTGTTTCAGTTGAGGTTAAGTGTAGCCACGACACTGGGAAAACGCCACACTCATTCTTCTTGTGCCATGGATTTTACCACCTGAGAGAACAACGTGGACCTTGGAGCAGACTGATATATTATTGAATGACACAGCTTTCCTCAAAATCAGCCTGGAATTTATGTTGAGGTCACTGGAGTAGGACTTGAAGCCATGACTTGCGAGGATGAGAGGACTACCACTGAGCTAAAATTTAAGAATGTTTGGTATTTAGACAGAATAAAAATCGTTATTGATCACTTTCAGCAGAGCTGGCTTCTAGACTGATGTCTGTAAATTAATAGCTGTCCCAACATAAGCAAATGCACAATATTGATCAAATGACTGGCATGTAGAATAACACATTGTCAGGGATTTGTTTATAACACATAATACATCAGGAGTTCAGCTGACAGCTCTGAATAGCAGGTTCCCTGGACTGTCCTTGTGTTTGGGGAAGCTATCCAGTCTTCCCACATACATATTATTCTGCCTGCTATGCATGCACATTAATAAATCACTTTGGTGTCCTCCTTTCAGAAAAGCTTACTAAGCAAGGAAACGGAATGTCAGGTCAAACATTTTGCAAATGCACCTGCTGGTTTAGATTATTCCTTTGTGCAAACATATTGGTAAGGACATAGGCCTTAAGATTCATCAGCTCTGCTTTGCCATCAGAAGTAGAGCCATTTGTTGACTCCAGGTTCTGCTTCATTTACATAAACAGTATTTATTGACAACATTGCGTCAGCTGATGAATTGGAGGTGGAGTGGGATGTTATGGCTCACAGCAATCTATTGCACAACAAGTAAAGTCTAAATACAGAGGAAACATAAGCTACAACTCTTCCGATAAAAGAAAGATCATTTCTCAAGAAAAATGCAACAAGTGGAGGTTAGTTACATTTAAATCATGGGCATGAAATCTACATCCACGGCAGTGTGGTTACCAAGACTGTCTGACAGGGAATTACCCATCTGCAATATTGATGTCATTAGCTGCAGCTTTACATAGGAAGGTTAGATATCCATGCAAGGTGGCATGTACAGTGATCTGTACCATGTCAGTATTCCCTTTGGTATCAACAGTGATCCAGTTAGGAGCACTCTTCCCTGAGATGTGGATGGCACTGAGAAGCTTGAGTCCATGCATCAGGAGCACACAGAAACTCAGAGGAAGTGGTAGAAGGAGAACAGCACCTCATGAACTATCCATCTGCTCCATTAGGTACTTACTGCCCAATTGTGAAAGAGTCTACAGTTCCCACCTCTTTACCATACCATATAGTTCATGGAATTGGAATGGAAGCAATTCAGCCTCGATCCTGAGTGACTGCCCAAGTGGCGCAGTAACACAGCCAGTAGAGCCACTGTCCCAAAGTGCCATCGACTCAGTGTGAATCCTGACCTCGGGTGCTGTCTGTATTTAGTTAGCACATTCTCTCTGTGATCACAGGGGTTTTCTCTGGGTGCTTCAGTTTCCTCCTACATCCAAATACATATGGGTTGGTAGTTTAATTGGCCACTGTAATTTGCCACTAGCGTGTAGCTTAGTGGTTGAAACTAAGGGGAGTTGATGAGAATGTATGGACAATAAAAAATGGGATTAATGTAGGGTTAGTGTAAATGAGTAGTTAATTATTCTGCATGGACTTAACGGGCAAAAGGACATGTTTCCATTCTGTATGATTCTATAACCCCAAGAGGAAGAAGAAGCTAAGTTGACTATTGTGTTTCCCACAAAACATATTAACTGTGCTTCAAAGAGATATAACTGGCTGGTTTTTGAAAGCTGCTATTGAATTGCAGGTATTTTATCTATTTTCCCTGCAGACTCCAGTGCTGGTGGTCCATTGGAGTAGTAACTTGTCATTCGATTTAGAAAGAACAATTGGTTGAAGCCATCTTCCTAACAGTAGATCATTGCAAGGAAACTATTAAATCTCCTTGCCCACATTTACATTATAAATTCCAGTCCTGATACAAATGCTGGGGAAATGGAACTGCCCAGATATCTGGTGGGGGACATCATTTTGGCAGTGGGCTTCATCCCATCTTGTTTCATATCATCTGAGTAAAATGCAAAGGAAAAGTGCATGAAGCACGTAGGACACTCCCTTTGAATTTCTGGGTACTACGAAAAGAGTTGAACACCTTGGGTTCAGGGCCAAATTCCAGTCTTACTGCCAGATGCCAGTCCCACCCATCCTGGTCCAGGAACATTAGGATGGCTGCCTTCAAGAGAAATAATAGGAATCTTTTTCCTTTTGCTTTATTACAAACACACAGCAGCATTGACGTTATCACATTGTACAAGGTCATTAGTGGAGTAAAAGCTTGCTCTCTGCTTTATGCATATCAATAGAACTGAATTTCAGAGGAGTACACATATACTTTATTGCATCAGGCATTTAGTGCACACTACAAAGGACACATTTTTAACACATTGTGATCAGATTGTAAATCAAGAAGACAAAATCCTTGAAACACTATGATTATTATTGATAACATCTGGAGATGAACTTCCTACATCATGATGATGTGTGGTATATTTGCATTTTTGCATGGTATGGTACCAAGCTGTGTCTAAGACAGTCATCTGCTGGTAACCCCCATGCGATGATGTCAATAGAACCAAATGTTGACAGCTGATACCCTTGTGCTTGCATATTGTAGCAACCCAAGACAAATTCTGCCCTCTCCCCCAACCCATTGCTTGGGTTGTTTGGGGATAAACCACTTCTGGAAATGTAAAGGAGGTACCGGGGCTTTTGACTTTTCCATTTCCAGAGAGGGCTGCTACTTTCAGTTGGATGGTTGGAGAGCCATAATGTCCACACAGTTCCTGGGTCTACCCCTGCTCTGCTGTTTTAGCCATGTCATTCATTTTGTTGGCATTCTGCTTTAGTTCTGGCAGCAGAGCAGAAGCCCTGGGTGAATTAGAGCATCGCTGCATTGAAGCAAATATAGTAAGGTGGTTACCATTATGTTATGGAGAGAGCAGCAGTGCCATATGTAAGTATAGCAGCACTATAACAGAAGGGGTTAAAATGAGTGACAAGTAATGGATGCCAGTAATGATCCTCCTTCAGTTCCAGCAGTGGGCAGTCTCTTGATAAAGTCCAGCAATTGGTATTGGTATTGGTTTATTATTGTCACTTGTACCGAGGTACAGTGAAAAACTTGTATACCAATTGTACACGTCAATTCATTACACAGTGCAGTTACATTGAGTTAGTACAGCGTACATTGAGGTAGTACAGGGTAAAGCAATATCAGTACAAAGTAAAGTGTCACAGCTACAGAGAAAGAGCAGTGCAAGTAGACAGAAAGGTGCAAGGTCACAAGGAAGATCGTGAGGTCAGAGTCAATCTGCTCTGAATAATGCTGCTTGCATTGTTGCCCTGAATAAGCCTTCACTTAGGCAAAGTCAACAGGCCTTGATGCTTCCAGACTTTCACTGGATCTTACACGGTCTTGGGTGGGTATAATTATTGCAAGCATTGGGAACTCTCCTGCAGTGTAACTCAGACAAATTCCCCTGGAGAATTGTTAATGTATTATGCATTTCCAAGTGTAATGATAACTGTGTGCAAAGTACTCCTGTCTATGCTTAATATTTTAATGGGAGGTTACTGAATGTGTTAAATGTGAGTAGATCCCTTTAAAAGAGGTAATTATATGTCAAAATGATTATGGTTTTCTTGAAAAGCAAAATATGCAGAGGCACCCATAGAGCAGATGTGGGAAATATAGCTTAAAAAATGTAGAAAAGCATGCTAAATATCAAACCAATTGTGCGTTGGTAGGAAATTGTCTTACTTATCCCCATGACATTAGACTTCAGCATCCATTTGTAAGTACATTTCAGCTGAAACCTGTCTCTCTTTTAATTGATGTGGACATACCAGTGGCTCCAGACAGATAATGCATCTGCCTTACACAAGTTTGAATGGAATCTGATGTCACACAATATGGGACACAAGCCCATTAAACAGAAGCTGAAACAGTAAATTTTGAAATGAATTCATTGGAAGGATCATTACAAGTATAATTATTTTTGTGATAGCATTTATGCAGCACATTATCTACATTGTGAAATTTAAAAGCGATTAACTCTTACAGCTCTTTTTTTTGGCTATTTGAAAAATTTACAAGAAAGGGATTATCATCAGGAAAAAGCCCATAGTGGTATATTGTTCTCTACTTAAGCTTCACCTCACAATTATGAGACCAAATGCCTTTACTGCCTTTAATGACTGCTGCCCACGAGTAATAGCTCCCTGATGTGAACCAAAGGACGAAGGATTTATAGCACTTGAGTGTACCCTGATTTACCTGGCTTATGTGGCAGATTTAAAGTAAATTTCCTTTCCTCATCACATCCAGATTCCACCAGTCAAAATCTGTACCCAATGCATTAATAAACAGTTGACCCTATCTATAATTCAGTGGAAGCACTGAACCACTTCAAGTAAACACAAATGCATTTTAAATAATTGAAATAAGACTTCTGCTAAAGTATCAGAGAAAGGAAATTCAGATAAACTCATTAAGTGTTTATACATTAATATCTCACCCACTCCTATCAGGAGCTAGGTTACATAAAGGTAACTTGTTTGTGGACTTCAGTTAAATAAATAATGCACAACAGTATGCTGTAGGTAAAGTGGGTGTGGGATCAAAATGTTTCTTAACTTTACAAGGTTCTTTTATGAGGTGCACTGCCCCAGTTGTCAAAACCAGTTCATCTCAGTATTTGCAGAAGGAAACTGGTCATCAGTTCGTCTTGATGCAGTAAGCACGGACAACATTTTGTAATGCAACAATATGAAAGCAAATTATAAAGTAGATGTTGGAAAGCAAAGAAAAACAGAAAATGCTGGGAACAATCAAAGCTAGCTAGCATCAGTGGAGAGTGAGAGTCTGGGGTAAAGTTTAAGGTTGATGACTTTTCATCAGAATTGTGAAGGTTAGAGGTAAACAAGTATTAAGTACAGAGGAAGTTTGCAATACAGTTTACAATAGCAACACAAATCTATGTTTATTGAAACAAGTGTCCTTCTTATGTGAAATGATACAAGATAAAAGTTCCAAATGTGAGATAAAAGAAAACAATTGACCTGAAACCTGATATAACTTTAGAAAGAAAACATGCTTTTTTCCAGTGAATAATTATTTTCCTATGAGAGTGTAAGTGGATTGCAGCTTGGTGTTCAAATAGATTAATATTCATGCCAAATGATAAAAAATGTGAATATAAGAGCAAAAGATACTGTGAACTGATTGTTGAGTAAAAGTACATATGGTACAAATAGATTACTCAGCTTCATTAAATGATTTGATATTCATTTCTATATTTATAGATCTTAGCTGGTATCAATCAGCCAATCAGCCCAGCTTTTTTGGTATTTCACCTCTTCCTTGCAAGTTTTTGTCCATTTAACATCAATCTTCCATTGTCTTCCTGCTAATAGATTCATCCTCTCAATCAGCTAACAGGAAAGACACAACTGTAAATTGAATTAACCAGTTAATGAAGTAGAAAAACTACAAATAAAGCAAAAATAATTGGTCTTAACACGGTTGTCATCACAAATTGCGTACTGGCACATTGTTATCTGATTATGGTTTACTCTATTTTCTTTGCTTGTATTTTCATTGTACTGTTTCATTTGGATTGCATTGTTATGCATTCGTTACATTTTTTAAGTATTCTCAGTTAAACTCCCATGCAAGGATGTTTTCTCCAAATTGAGCATTCTTGTACTTAAGCATTATTTGAATAAACTAGCTTGCTCTATTCATCTCTGGTGACTTGCTTTTTCCTGCAATAATATGAGTTTTAATTATGCCTAAAAGGTGTGGGAAATATAACAAGAATAGGAGAAAGAACTGTGATCTTCAGTATCTTCAGCACAGCTAAGGATACAACTGAAAACCAACCATGTATCAATTGCAGGAAATTTCTTTAGAAACTTAGAGGCCCTTTTTCCCTTCAAGTGCAGATGTGGTTAAGAACATCAGAACATAAGAAAGAGAAGCAGGAGCATTTAGCCCCTTGAGTTTGCTCTGCCATTCAAGAAATCATAGCTGATTCCACACTTCACTGACACTTTCCTGTGCTAATGCCAATAGCCCTTGAATCCCTCGATATCTCTAGTTGCAGAGATTTCTTCTCATTTCTGTTCTGAATGGCCAGCCCCTAACTTTGAAACTGCGACACCTGCTTCTAGATGCTGCAGCCAATGGAAACATCATCCCTACATCTCCCCTGATAGACTATTTAAGAATTTTCTATGTTTCAGTAAAATCACCTCTTATTCTTCTAAACTCAAGAGAGTACAGAGCTGGTCTGTTTAATTAATCCTCATATGACAAACAGCTTCTGAAAAATCAACCCTTTTTCCCATCAAAAGCAAGAGGACAGAGTTTAAGGTGAGAGGAAGGATTTTTAAACAGGATCTGAGGGGAAAGTTACTCTCACAGACAGTGGTTGATATCTGGAGAGCTTTACTAGAGGAGGTGGTGGAATCGGATACAATCATTATGTTTAAGAGATATTTAGACAGGCACTTAAGTAGATAAGGCAAAAAGGATACAGACTTAATACAGACAAATGGAATTAATGCATATGGGCAGTGAGAGCGGCATGGACGTGATGAGCCACAGGGCCCATTTCTATGATTCAAGGATGTTGCCAGTAGAGTAGCCTGTGCTGAAATATTGAATGTGCTTTTACTGATAGCAATGAACTAGAAGTCCCTCTACTTTCATAGTCAAGATGAGAACATCTGGGCATTTCTTCATCAGCATCTCACTAAAAAGGAAGAAAGGAAGAAAATTAGATGGCAGAAGGAAAGAAAATAGAAGGAAGGGAGGAAGAGAAGAAAGTAGAAGAAAGGAAGTAAAGCAGAAAGGAAAAAATAGGAGGAAGGAAAGAAAATAGATGGATAGTAAGAAGAAAGATGAATTTAAGAAAGAAAAACAGAAGGAAGCAAGCAAGTAAAATGGATGGAAGGAAGGATTAAAAATGGAAGGAAGGAAGGAGGAATTGTAGAAAAGAAAATAGAAGGAAGGAAGGTAGAATGGAAGGAAACTGTAACAAAGGATAGCACTAACCACCAAGCACCCATGTTTACACTAATCCTACCCTAACTGATTTTATCCTCCCCACATTCTGATCAAATCCTCAACCCCACACCCCCCCCCCCCCCCCCCACTCCTTGACATTTTACACTGATTTACACACCAGGGTCAATTTTCAGTGGCTAATTAACCTACGAGCCTGCACATTTTTAGGAAGAAACTGGAGCATCCAGAGGAAACCCACACAGTCATGGAGAATGTGCAGACTCCGCGCAGGCAAAGCTGGAGATCGGGATTGAACCTGGGTTGCTGGAGCTGTGAGGCAGCAGCTCTAACAGCTGCACCACTGAGCCACCTTGACTCTTCTTAGAACATAGAACAGCACAGCAACAGGCACTTCAGCCCACAATGTCAATGTTCCAACGTTCTTCGTTGTAGAGGTTATGCTAGATTAACCCAGACAAATAACTGTAGCCATAGTGTTATGGTTTTTAAGGAAATGACTGTTTGAGATGGCGGATAGGGAACCAATCAAGCAAGCTGTTTTTTTCCGGGTGGTATTAAAGTTCTCGAGTATTGGTGGAGCTGCATTCCTGGTGAGTGGTGATTGCACTCCTGGTTTTTATTTTGTAAGTGGCAGAAAGGTCTTGGTGTGTGAGGAGGTGAGCTACTTGTCACAGGACACTCAGACTTTTATCTGCTGTGCATTTACGTGGCTGTTCCAGCTGAGGTTCCGGCTGATGATAACCCCCAGACAGTTGATGGAGGAGGACGTGTCAATGATAATCAAGGGTACATGATTAGATTCACTCTTGTTCAAGATGGTCATTTCCTGGTGCCTTTGTGTCTCAAATGTTACTTGCTAATTAACAGTCCAAAGCCGAATGTCGTCTAGGACTTACTGCATGAAGAGCTTGTGAATGGAAATGAACATTGTTCAATCATCAGGGAATATCCTCACATCAGACCTTACAAAAAAGAAATTAATTGATGAAACTGCTGTAGATGTTTGTGACTAGGACACTCTGCTGAGGAATTCCAGCAGTGGGATCCTAAACTAGGATGATAGACCTTCAACAACACAACCATCTTCTTCTGTGCAAAGAATGATTCCGTCTGTTGGAGTGCATTTTCCTAGATACCCATTAACTTTGACCATACCAGTTCTCCTTGATATCACATTTCATCAAATGCTGCTTTGTTATCAAGGTTATTTTCACAAAGAAAATGGAAGAAATCTTCCGCTGTTCTTTGAATAAAATTGTTTGATATTCCAAGTCCACCTAACATATCAGACAGGAACTCTGACCTGTTTTCTCCAGGGATGCTGCCTGGCCTGCTGAGTTCCTCCAGCATCATAGTGTTTTTCATCTAGATTCCAGCATCTACAGTCCTTTATTTCTTCAAGAACTCTGACTTGTCTTTGACCCTAGACCTAGCTGCAAATGGAGAACTTGTCATACAAGTCAAAAACTACAGATCAGCTCATCACTTTATGAAAGACTCATTTGATTTCTTATAAGACTGGTTGATTTGCACAGCACCAGTTTTTAAAAGGCTTGAAATGTTTCTGATTTCAGCTTGTATCAGCCTTGATGGTTTTATTCAGGTCACAATAATAGAAAATTGGTTGCTGCAGATTCTGCCAGAGTTAAAGGAAACTACTGAGAAATGTCACTGCACTTTCAGCATTGAATTGCACAAAGCTGAGTTGGAATGTCTGTGGATAGCTCCAATATACAAGAATCCCAAAGAAAAAAATCAATGCAGCCGGTTTAAGGACAGAAAGATTGATTGGAATTGTATGGGTTATATATCACAGATTGGAAAGGAATTTGTTCAAGGTAGCAGTAAAGTACACATTGTATTTCATTTATGAATAACACTAACTAGAGGGAAGTTTAATTTTAGTCAGATGAAGAATGTTTGATCCCTATTCCCTTCAAGTTGTTAATATTGTTTAACTTCTGGCCCCTATCCAAATTGGGGAAACAAACAAGGAAAAAGTTGTCAGTGAAATTATTTTCCTTTATAATGATTTCTCTGGTTTAAAGCTGCTTTTACTGCATTATGAAATATTTGTATTTGTCTTTAGATATTCTGCTAGATAGAAAATGCAAAATCAGTGACCATGGAAACAACAGCAACAACAATTTCCATTTGAGTAGCTCACTTAACATAGTAAGAAAATCACAAGAGCAATATCAAACCAAATATTGGCACTGAGTCACCTCAGGATCTCAGGAGGGTTGGCAGCAATTAAACTGGTCAAAAAGGAAGGTTTAAGGGAGAGAAACTGGTAGAGAGTTGATAGGTGGAATTCTAGAGCTTGGTAAATCAGTCCAGATGTAGGGTCTCGACCCAAAACGTCAACTGTTTATTTCTCTCCATAGATGCTGCCCCGACCATCTAAGTTCCTCCAGCACTTTATGTGTTGTTCCAGATTCCAACGTCTGCAGTCTCTTGTGTCTCCATGCCTGCTAAAATGATTCCTTCTTGCTCAGCCATCAATAATAATCAGGAATTACCCATCTCCCTTTGCTGTTGGCAATAATCAACAGATATTTCCTGAAGAAAAAAAGGTTTGAGGATGCCTGGGAGCACACACAAGTACTCAAGTGAAAGAGACAGTCAACATTTTTGATGAAAGAACATCAACTTAAAATGTTCACTGTATTTCTCTCTCCACAGAAGTTCCTGACTTTCCAGCATTTTCAGTTTTTATTTTGGATGTCTGACATCTGCAATTCTGTGTTTTCTGTTCCTAAATAGGTTATGGGCAGGCACAGTAGTGCAGCAGTTAATGTAACACTGTTACAGCACCAGCAGCCCGGGTTCAATTCCGGCCGCTGTTTGTAAGGAGTTTGTACGTTCTCCCCGTGACTACATGGGTTTCCTCTGGGTGTTCCGATTTCCTCCCACATTCCAAAGACGTACGGATTAGGAAGTTGTGGGCATGATATGTTGGCGCCGGAAGCATGGCGACACTTGCAGGCTGCCCCTGGAACACTCTACGCAAAGATGTGTTTCACTGTGCGTTTCGATGTACATGTGACTAATAAAGATCTTAATCTTAATCTTATGCTGACTACCTAATGATAGTTTTAATTTTAGAAAAGGGTTACCTGGAATCAGTGCCTTGTTGATCCGTCTGATTCATTGCACCCAAAATCCTGTGCCCAAACTCACTGACTGAAAGTGAACATTTTGCATCAGATGCAACAAATAATCTGTTGGAGGAACTCAGCAGGTTGAGCAGCATCTGCATCAGGAATTCCTTTCCCCCATATATACTGCTTGACCTGCTGAGTTCCTCCAGCAGATTATTGCTCCAGATTGCAGCATATGCAATCTCCATTTTGCATCAGCTACTGGAGTTTGTGAATCTACGTTCCTGTATAAAACTGGTAATATGAAGACAATTAAGCAAGGTTCCTGCTATTTATATGCTAACCTGAAACCTATGAGAATTTAGATCTGAACGGTGACTTCAAGGCAACTGTTTACACCTGTGCCCATTTCAGATTAGAGGCCACCCTCTCAAACTGGCCTCTAATCTGAAATGTAAAGCCATTTATTAAGGTGGAACTTATTGTGCTACATTAACTTTACCACAGAAACAATAAGCAAGTAGGGATTGTAGCTTCTGTTACTTGCCGTAGGTTACTGGCCCTCTGGATCAACAAGACAAGAAGTGTAAAGCTGAAAATACAATAAGCATATTATAATAGAGACTGAACTGGTTTCAGTGCAGGGTTAAATGTAGGATTTAACTTGGGAGGAGAGAAACAATATCTGCCTTTTGAATAGAATCATTTTGCTTTATTGGAACTGTGATATACATATGAATCTTTGAAATTGTTCTAATTGATTTTTCAGGTTCTGACTGATCTAAGCTCAAGAGTACCTGAATTACCCACCAGAACTGCTGATAAGCCTGATCCACTTTGTGGCATGTCAAAGGAGAGGAAAATCATCTGGCCTTTTCAATTCTGCAATTTTGCTTGTCTGAACCATGCATAATAGCAGCAGGATTCCTATTTACAGGAGATTGTGCAATAGTAGGGGCAGGATGTAAAAATAATCCTCTTGAAAGTTTTCTTGCTTGGCTCAGAAAGGGCAGATGGCAATGTACTGTGTTTGTGCACAGTATAAATTGAAAGACCACGTCATAGACAAGGTTAAAACAAACCACAGGCTATCTGAATGAACAGACACACTCAGTAAAGCGGTTAGAGACAACATATATCTTCAGATTCCACTGATTACACTGGTCCTAAAGATAGATAGTACTTTCTCTTCCATGTGTACAATTTTCCTTTAATTGCCAACAAAACAAACAATGTTTATTCTATCACTGCTGTGAATATATTTAAATTTGGATTGTGGGGAATAGTGATATAATTTATTCAGTCTCCTACTGTGTCTGTCCTGAAGCAATGTCTTCAGAGCAATGCCTTATATCTAACAAGTGTAACTTCTGTTAACAAAATGAAAGTGGGTTTTCTTTCAAACTTAGTTCCTAAAGAGGACAAGTAAGCTTTATTTTAATCTTATGGGGTAAGATTACTGGTTCTGCTCCTCAATAGGTTGGTAGATCTGCTTTTAATCACTTTCACTGCTCAGTATTTCTAGTCAGCCTGTGTGTACATTCTTTTTGACACAAGAGGCTCAGGAGCAGACATGAGCAAAATGCCCATGTGAGGCTTTTTGAGAATACCTACCAGACCTGACATGGTAAACTAGAAGTCGGAGATAATATATAGAAATACAGGACCAAAAGCAGTGTGATAGTAAAGGATAGATTGCAGACTTGAGGGCCACCATGCACTCAGCAACTAACTGGCAGAAACCCCCAATAACAGGAGGGCAAAGCCAAGCAATGGTATCTCTCATGAAATCTTGGGCAAGATCCATTGAGAATGGGTTTGAATTCTCAGTGAACTCAGTCTCAGAATTGTTTAGACGAGGAGATCAGACTGAGAGAATCTTGATGGCTGGCTTCTCAGCAATAACCAAAGAACTTTGTCATAATGGAGCATGCAGCATTGGGAGCACATGGGGTAGGCAGAGCTAAGCTACTTCTTCATAGAGCAACAAAAGATCCATTCAAACTAGATATCTCCCTCAGATTGTAGATTATTACACTAATGTGCACTTATTTATCATAACTGAACAGGGGGCATGGTAGTGTAGCAGTTAGCATAACACTATTACAACACCAGCGACCCGGGTTCAATTCTGGCCACTGTCTGTAAGGAGTTTGTACGTTCTCCTTGTGTCTGCATGGGTTTCCTCCGGGTGCTCAGGTTTCCTCCCACATTCCAAAGACGTACAGATTAGGAAGTTGCGGGCATTACTATGTTGGTGCAGGAAGCGTGGCAACACTTGCGGGCTGCCCCCAAAACACTACACGTAAAAGATGTATTTCACTGTGTTTCGATGTACATGTGACTAATAAAGATATCTTATGTTAAATACATCACTGCTGTGCAGCCAGAATGAAAATATGGATTTTAAGTCATGTTGCATGTTTGATGGAAACACAGGAGACTGCAGATGCTGGAATCTAGAACACACAAAATGCTGGAGGAACTCAGCAGGTCAGGCAGCATCTATAGAGGGAAGTGGATAGTCTACACTTCAGGTTAAGACCCTTCGTTTGGACTCATTTTCAGCATGAATGTCCAGTCCATGTACACTTCTATCCTCTATCAGGAAGGCCTTGGGGCTCTCCGTTTCTTTACAGAACACAGACCCAACCAGTTCCTCTCCACCAATATCCTCCTCCACCTGGCTGAACTTGTGCTTATCCCTCAGTCCAGATGAAGGGTCTCGACCTGAAACATTGACTGTCCACTTCCCTCCATAAATGCTGCCTGACCTGTTAAGTTCCTCCAGTGCTTTGTGTGTTTTATATATCTGATATGTATGCTAATGCTAAGCTTTGGTGTACGTTAACTGATGGGGTAAGCACAGAATAAAATTTTAATTTTATAGTATTATGCAGAATAATCATTGCTGCATGCTGCTAGTTATATAGAAACAATTCATTGCATTCTCACTGCAAAAGCATCTTTTTTATATCCTAAAGTTTGATGGTTTATCCATGCACAGAAAGAATATTGCGGTTTTACTGGGTTGTGCTAATGTGCATTGTAGGGCATTAAATAGCTTTCATTATTCAGCAGCATTTTAATTTTCTTCTGGGTTGGGGAAGATTTCTGCTCCCCGAAATCATTACTGTGAAACAAAGCTTTTTATTATTTGCTCGTTTGTATCCATTGACAGCATGAAGCAGTTCCAAATCAGATCATGTAAAATGATAATAATTTCTTCAATCAAATGGGAAATTTAATACATCACATAATGGTAGTTGCAATCTAAAGGTTGAATTTAAGGTTATATTGATATAAGATATTTATTTATTAGTCACCAAGAAGACGGTAGGATTAAGGGAGTTTTAGGAATTCTGACCGGGTAAGGGGTTTGTTGTGGGCACAGATATTTGATATTGATATAGATATTTATTTATTAGTCATATGTACATCGAAACACACAGTGAAATGCGTCTTTTTGCGTTACTGAGAATGTGCTGGGGGCAGCCTGCAAGTGTCACCACTCTTCCAGCCCCAACATAGCATGCCCACAGCTCCTAACCTGGACATCTTTGGAATGTGGGAGGAAACCGGAGCACCCAGAGGAAACCCAGGAGGACACCAGAAGAATGTACAAACTCCTTACAGACAGCGTCGGGAATTAAACCTGGGTCGCTGGTGCTGTAATAACATTACACTAACTGCTACACTGCCATGCCTAATTTATATCGGCACACTGCTTTACAACCACAGTGACTACAATATGGCTGTGGAAAGGGATGACCACTTAGAATGGATCCAAAGGCTTTCTTGCACAGGAAGTTTCTTCCCTCTTGACCTGTATGATAAGAAAGCTGATAGGCTGAGGAAGATGCCTTCATCATTCAGGACATTGAATATCGGAGTTGGGAAGTTATGATGCATTATATAAGACTTTGGTGAGGCTGCACTTGGAGAATTGTATACAGTTTCGGTCACTCTATTATAGGAAAGATGCTATTAAACTAGAAAGAGTGCAAAAAAGATTTACCAGGATGTTGCCTGGACTTGGGGGCCTGAGTTACAAGGAGTGGTTGCGTGGACTAGGACTTTATTCCCTGGAATGTAGGATATTGAGGGGTGGCCTGATAGAGGTATATAAGATCATGAGGGACATAGGGTGAAAGTGCACAGTCTTTTTCCCAGCTAGGTGGTGCTGAAAACAAGAGCACATAGGTTTAAGATCAGAGGTGAGAGACTAAAAAGGGATATCAGGGGTAGCTGCTTCATGCAAAGGGTGGTGTGTATTTGGAATGTGCTGCCAGAAATAGTGGTTGAGGCAGGCAAATTAGCAACATTTAAAAGCCATCTAGATAAGTACATAGATAGGAGGGGTTTAGAGGGCTATGGGCCAAACACAGGCAGATGGGACTAGCTCACTGGGCAACACAGTTGGCATGGATAAGTTGGGCTGAAGGGCCTGTTTCCATGTTGTATGACTCTACGACTCTATGAGATGTAATGATTAGCAGAATTATTCCAGATAAAATCTACAGATATATATGCCTACTTGAGAGAGGAAAAAAGTGTGAAGAGCAAGAATTCCCTCAGGAGGATCAGAGGACAGCGCCATGGAAGTAGTGGATGGATGCCAGAGTTTTCATCCATTTAGGCTTGGCAAATGCCAAGATATGCCAATTGTGCCATCTTACATTAATGAAATGCTGTTTTATCTAGTCTGACATGCTACAGAGCTACGAAAGAGCTGCTGGAGGAACTCAACAGGTCAGGCAGCATCTGTGGAAGGAAATGGACAGTTGACATTAGGAATCTGTTAAAAATCATCTGGACTGAAGGGTCTCGACTCCAAACGTTGACTATCCACTTCCCTCCACAGATGCTGCCTGACCAACTGAGTTCCTCCAGCAGATTATTTGTTGCTCCAGATTCCAGAATCTGCAGTCTCTTGTGTCTCCATTATGCTACAGAGCAAGTCAACACCAACATATAATATAAGAGTATAATATCTGCAGTGGCAGCTCACAGATTATGGGACACTTACCTTTGAAATCTAGGCCATTTTGTTGCTCTTTAGTACTTCATGTTGCTATGGTGCATATTTGAACTTCAGATGGAGATGAGATTAGCTTTGCTTGTGTGGTCTCCCAGGGTTTAACAGTCTGCTAATGCTCAAAGTCACAGCTCAGACAAAAATACTTACTTAATGGAGGACTGCATTGTCTGCAGAATTGCACCTGAAACTAATACCCAATTCCTTTGTGTGAGGAGATGCAGAAAAATGGCTAAAAGATAAATGTGTTTCAACTTTACAGAAATCCATTAATTAGGATGATGACTAATGAACTGTAAAACTACTATTACTAAGATGACAATTACAAAACGCATAATTAAAGATTCTTTATGGAAATCAGGAGATTTGTTACCTATTGAGACACAATGGTACAATGGTAGTACATTAGTACAACAGAGATTGAGTGTAGAAGTATATTTAAAATTAATAAATCAAGACTGAAAATGAGTGTATATTAGTATGGTATTCACTCAGTGCAGCTACTGCTGACTGCAAGATGAATTATTTCAGGGGCCTGCACAAACTCAGTTGACTGTCGGCATTGAGTCAAAGTCGCATGTGTTCACCATTCATTCTAATTACTTTGGCATTTCCAAGTGCTGACTAACCTATCCTGGGATAGGGGGGCACGGTAGTATAGCAGTTAGCGTAACGCTATCACAGCACCAGTGACCCGGGTTTAATTCCGGCCGCTGTCTGTAAGGAGTTTGTAGGTTCTTCCTGTGTCTGCGTGGGTTTCCTCCAGGTGCTCCGGTTTCCTCCCACATTCCAAAAGACATACAGGTTAGGAGCTGTGGGCATGCTATGTTGGCACTGGAAGCGTGGCGACACTTGCAGGCTGCCCCCCAGCACATTCACAGTAATGCAAAAAGGCGCATTTCACTGTGTGTTTCGATGTACATATGACTAATAAATAAATATCTATATCAATATCAAATATCTGTGCCCACAGCAAACCACTTACCCGGTCAGAATTCCTAAAACTCCCTTAATCCTACCGTCTTCTTGGTGCTTTCTGAAATTAAAAAAAAATAGAAAATGCAGGAAACACTCAGCAAGTCAGGCAGCATCTGTGGAAAGAGTTGATGTTTCAGGTCAAAGACCCATTGTCAGTACAGGGAAACTATGGAGTTGATAAAAGTAAGTTTAGTCATTGATAACAGTTTGAATGGGGCAGGCTGTAGGTTGTTGTAATATTAAAAGTTAATGATAAGTGACTTAAGAAGTCATTACTTATGAAATATTTCTGAAATGACAAACATTGAAAATAAATAACCAAGCAAGAAATCTGCTATGAGTTTTAACAATATAAAACTTCTAAAAGTTACATGTCTAACAATTGATGCTAACTGCTTTATGGTAATGGGGAGGGCTGAATGTAGAAAGATTGGTGTTAATTGCTTACACATGGATGGAAAAGCAACTATTGATATATGTTCAGCTATGAATAAAATTACAATTTGTAACTTACCAGCATCAAATTATAAAATACATTGAAGACAACAAAATATTTTGCATGATTAAATTAGATAAATTCAAAGGATTCCAGTTTAATTAAGTGGTTGGCACTTCAGAAGAGGATAAGTTAGTGTAATAGTTGAATTACTGGGCTAGAACTTCAGAAGGCTGGACAATTGATCTGGCAGAAGGAATGCAAATCCAGCCCTGGCAGCTGGGGAACTTTAATTTATGTAATTAAATAAATCTGAAAATAAAAGTTAGAATCAGAAGTGGTGACTATCAAACCTCAGCTGGTGCCCGAGGAAAGATCTGCCAAACTAATGTTACTCCAGCAAAGTGGTTTACTTTTGAACAGGCACAGAAAACCATTCGGTATAGGTGAATAGGCTTGGGCAATAAACATTGGCATTGGGAGTAATTGAAAAAAACAGATTGAATTTTATATAAATGTAAGATCATGTGCAGGAGATGCGTAAATAGTGATAGTTGCCCATTGAAAGAAGCAGAAGATGAGAAGCTTTGGAACATTATTCAGGGGCTACTGAAAGGGTCCAATTGTGAATGAGGTTGGTCCTGAATGTTGTTTTATGTCTTATTTAAGCCACTCCATGGAACACTGCCTGCCATTTCCTGCAATGTCCCTTTAAAAAGACATTGATGTGTTTGAGAAAAGCGATGGGAAACCATTGTGCAATCAGGGGGGCATTCACAGAACCGAGCTTCTTCATGTTGAAAAAAAGAAGATTGAGATGGGTCATCTCAGTGAGAAGGTGATTTAATTTAAACTCTATTCCTCGAGCTGGAGGGTGAATGGAAATTGGTCAGCTTTCAGCAATTCCATGAAATCAGACCTGGTTTCGCCACAGAAGAAAAGTAGAAAGAAGGAAAAGAATCTCATCAACTTCAGGTAATGGCGTGTCAGTCAACCCTTTTAACAAGATTCCTGATGAATATCTGGTTAAGAATGGCAGTGAACATTACATGGATGACATGCATTGATGTTCAAATGCATTATGAGCACTCTAAGCCCCTTGTGATTGCAGACATGTCACCTGTAGAAAACAACTAAAAGAGCTGAATGCTGTGCATTGTAGCACTAGATTGCTAACCTGAGTTTTCTTTTCAAGGGCCACTTTTGCCTGGCTGAGATTTCAAGGTTGGAATTTATCATCTCCAGGAAATTAATCTTAAACTCTTCAAGAGAGTAAGTAGCTTCTGGAAGCAAAGGGTTTAAAAGATCAAATAGAAACATTAAAGAACAGAAAATAATCGTTCAGTGATGGAGTGTGATGAAAGGTTGTACATTCACAGTCCCAGGATGTCCCAAAATCTTTACAGCGAATGCACTATTGTAACGCAGGAAATGTAAGAACATATTTACACAGAGCATGTTCCCACAAACACCAATGAGGAAATGACCAGCTATTCTATTTTATTTCAGTGATATTGGCTTACAGATAAATATTGGACAAGTTGCCAGTGAAAGTCATGGAGTCATGGAGTCATACAGCTCAAAAGTGGGACCCTCAGCCCATCTCAGCCATGCTGATCATTTTGCCCATCTGCACAAATCCCATTTTGCCAGCATTAAAATCATAGCCTTCTTTGCCTTGTCTGTTCACGTGTCTGCCTAAATGACTCTCAAACATAGTGATTTATCTGATTCCACCACCTCCTCTGGCAGCGAGTTCCAGGTATCAATCACTCATTGTCGAAAAAACTTACCCCTCAGATCCCCTTTTGAAACTCCTTCCTCTCACCTTAAACCTGTGTTCCCTTGTTTTTGATACCGCTGCCATGAGAAAAAAAAAATTGACTATCTACCCCATCTATGCCTTTTGCAATTTTATATAACCTCCTTCACTCCATGGAAAACAAGCCCAGCCTATCCAATCTCTCTCCATAACTAAAGTCCTCCAATCAGGCCACATCCTGGTGAATTTTCTTTGCACCCTCTCCAGTGCATCATATCCTTACCTGAGTCTTTCTCTCTTCTCTCCTCTCCCATCAGGCAGAAGATACAGGGACCTGAGGGCACATACCACCAGGCTCATGGACAGCTTCTATCCCATGGTGATAAGACTCATATGATGAGATGGACTCTTGACCTCACAATCTACCTTGTTATGACCTTGCACCTTATTGTCTACCTGCACTGCACTTCCCTGTAGCTGTGATATTTTACTCTGTATTCTGTTTTTGTTTTTACCCTGTACTACCTCAATGCACTCTGTGCTACCTCAATGCACTGTGTAATGAATTGATCTGTATGAACGGTACGCAAGAACGGTACAAGTGACAATAATAAACCAATACTAATACCAATGTAGTGTGGCAGCCAGAACTGCACACAATATTCGAAGTGCAGCCTAACCAGTGTTTGGCAATGTTGAAACATAGTGTCCTAACTCTTATATTATGCCACTTGCTTTCATAACCACCCTATGCATCTGTGTTATTACGTTCACGGATCTTTGGACGTGGACCCCGAGTGTCTCTGTTCATCAACATTCTTTTGCACCCTGCCATTTACCGTATATGTCCTCCCCCGATTTGACTTCCCAAAATGGATCACCTCACACGTGTTGGGATTAAATTCATCTGCCAATGCTCCACCCAACTTTCCCTCTGCTCTATAACCTGCTGTAGCCTTAGACAATCTTCCTCGCCATCCACAGCACAACTTGCTTGTCATCCGCAAACTTAGTAATCATTCCTGCTACATTCACGGCCAAGTCTTTTGTGCACGGTCTTTTTCCCAGGGTTGGGGAATCAAGAACTAGAAGGCATAGGTTTAAAGTGAGGGGAGGAGATTTAATAGGAACCTGAGGGGCAACTTTTTCATCCAGAGGGTTGTCAGTATATGGAATTAGCTGACAGAAGAAGTGGTTGAGACAGGTACATTAACAGCATTTAAAAGGTACTTGGGCAGGTACATGGATAGGAAAGGTTCAGGGGGATATGGACCAAAAGCAGACAAATGGGACTAGCGTAGATGGGATTCTTGGTTGGCATGGACCAAATGGGCTGAAGGGCCTGTTTCTGTGCTGTATGACTCTATTACTAAGTCATTAATATATATCACAGACAACAAAGGTCCCAGCACTGATCCCTACAGCACACCACAGAATTCTAATCAGAAAAGCATCCTTCCACAACTACCCTCTGCCTCCTATGTTCTCTCTACTACTCTCTTGATCTAATGAATTCAACATTTTGCATTCCTTTCTCCTCGCTGTGGTTATAACCTTCCCTCAAATGCATCAATGCTTTTTGTCTTGGTGACAGCAAGTACAGATTCTTGCTTCCACCTTTGGGTAAAGAGGCCTCCCCTGCCTGATGTCCTGACAGCTGCTAATTTCATGCGTTCCAGATGCCCATGGAAATACCAAGGGGTTCAATGCGATAGATGCAATATCACCACATCTGTTCAGATGGTAACCCCAGAATTCAAGGGCTTCTATCTTGGATGCCTCCTGACACTCTATTGAGTTGCTTAGCAGCTGGAAGGGTTCCACAAGGTTACGGTTATGATGGTGAGGTGAGACGTTCACCTTCTGCATCACATAATATCAAATGGTAATTACTGCAGGAATCAACACCAGTAGCATTTGACAGACAGACACAAAACAAACTGAATCACAATGATGAATGAGCTTTCAACTTACTCAAAATTAGAATTAAGTTTGTATTTTCCTTTGATGTAAGAGTAAGCGTTATATTTTAATTAGCATAATGCTGCTAATGACTGGATTTCAACACTATTTGATTGACGAAGGTCACATTAGCTGTCACCACGGTTTTAAATGGCTGGGGTTCAAACAATTAAATTCTAAATGGATGATTATAGATTTTTAGTAGGAAGAAAAAGAAGCTGCCAAGCCACTTGTTTTCTTTCACAACCTATGAAAAATGATCTGATTTTAATTAGGAGGTGCAATGCCTCTACTTTAAAATGACTGAATAATCATGAGCTGCAATCAATCGCCTTCCTCTACACTGTCATTTCTTAATAAATTATCAAGCAGAAGACAAAGAGTTTGCCTCAGCGTTTCTTGAGATCCATGCCTCCGTTCAAGCCTATGGAGTTTAGAAAAATTTTTTACCTTAAGATAGATGGCTAAGTAATGTTCGACACTTGAACATGATATACAGCTCTGAGGAGATTCTACCACCTAGTCTGACTATTCAAGTCTTGATTGAAGTATTCAGGGACAAGGTGAGAATGCAGATTGCTGGGATTAGTGTAATGTAATTGCCGAGTGAATGTTCACAGCCACCTCAACACTTGGCACTGTTCGTCTTTATCAACACCACCTTATAAGGAGGCCTGAAAACCCCAACAGACCATTATGACTTAAAGGCTGCTTCCGGGTAGCATTCACAGAGACTTGGGGCCATAGTCTTCCAGCAGAGCGAGATGTCCGTAAGGGAATGCTGCTGACTGGCACATTCCAGGCTGCAGGAGTTCATGCTGAGGGATGCATTGAAGCTTGTTGCAGTCAACACAAAGGCTCTGTGGGGAAGGACCACAGTCTAGGGTCTTTTCGCTACTGGACATTGAGGGGCTGAATCCAGTGGGGAAGCCCCTCAAACAATAAAAGGGTGTACACATGAGTGCCCATGATGCTGTTAAAAAATTATGTTTACACTATTGAAGGTATTGACCAAATGACACTAAGTTCGTAAAAAGTTTTGCACTATGTTTTTCCTTTTGTATATATATTTTATTATGAATAAAGTTTACTTCTGAAATAAAACTATACTCTAACCTCTCCAATGGAAGCAAAAGAGATATTAGAAAACAAAGAATTTGCCTTCATATTGAGAAAGAATCTCTCATTTGTGGAAGAAATCAACAAGTTGGCTACCCTAAAGTGTGGTGGCATGGTGGTTAAGTTATTAGGCTTGAATCTTGAATTGAAGGACAAAGGTTCAAATCCAACCACTACAACTGCTGAGGGACTCTGAATCCAAGTAACTAAATAAATTTGAAATTTAATCCCAGTACTTGTAACTAAAAGCTACTGGATATTTGAAAAAGAACCATTCCATTAATTTATCTCCTCCATGGAAACCTGATAAGGGGTCTTTGCCCTGAAACATTGACTCTGTTTTCCACAGACGCTGCTGCTGAGTATTTTCTGTATTTTCTGTTTTCATTAAAGAAATCTGCCATCTTTTCCTGGGCTCCACCAATGTGGTTGACTCTTAACTGTCTGCTTAATTCAAGGGGATCAAAAATAAATGCTAGGATTGTTTGTAATGTTCACCTCTAATGATGGAATAAATGTTTCAAATAATGGATAGAAATGTGATTTTTGTCTGCCTGCTTCCGTTTTGATATGGTGAAGGGACATCTATATGTGACCTTGTCATTGATGTCAGAGCCTGTGACTCCATCCCAGCCTTGCCCTCATACATGACCAAAAAGAAATGAAAAGTCTAAATCCCAACTAAAAGATAACAAGGCCTCAGGAGCGGACAGTATCCCCATTGAACTTCTAAAACTCAGGGGTAAGAGTTTCAGTCACTAATCCATTATCTCATAGTCCACATATGGGAAGAGGATGATATACCAGGACACCTCAGAGATGCTGTAACCATAACCATCTCCAAGAGTGGACACAAGTCTGACTTTGGTAACTGGAGAAGTGGAGGGGTCATTGCAGCCTGGCAGATCATGAGTTTTATGCCAAGTCTGCCACAGAGAGAGTTATTGCCTGAACTGCTTCCAACCAGTGGCTGAAGAGTTGCTCCCTAAATCACAGTATAGATTCCATCCATCTACAGGGACATCAGGCATGATCTTCACTGGATAACAACACAAAGAAAAATGCAGCAAGCAGTACCAGCCACTATACATAGGCTTTGTTGCCCTCATTGAAGCCTTTAACTCCATCTGTCTGGAGAGACAATGGAACTCCCTTTTGGATGGTTAGTTGGCCACAAGAATTTATTTCCATTTTATGTCTGCTTCTGAGTAAATTCTATCCAAGTGGTGTACAACAAAGTCAACATCGTTGAAGACTGGTGCTAAACAAGGCTGTGTCATTGCCCCAACACATTTTTTTAACCTTTCTCATTGCAATATTTTCCTCTTACCTCCAGTAAACATCCTGCAGGATTGGAGCCAATCTTCAATAAGAATGGGAAACAGTTCAACTTATGGTGATTACCTTCCAGAACAAAGGACACCTGAACCTCAATAGTGGACCTGCAGCATGCAGATAATGGTTACCTTTGCAAGCACTAGGAGGCAGATCTCCAAACCATCTCTGTTCAGTTCCAGGGACTTGAGCAGCCCCTGGACAGAGTGGACATAGAGAGGATGTAGGAGAGTCTAGAATTGGAGAGACATCCCTTTAGAACTGAAATGAGGAGGAATTTCTTCACCCAGAGAGTGGTGAATCTGTGGAATTCATTGCCACAGAAGGCTGTGGGGGCCAAGTCAATGGGTATATTTAAGGCAGAGGTTGATGGGTTTTTGATTGGTAAAAGTGTTAAGGATTACAGGGAGAAAGCAGGAGAATGGAATTATCCACGATCAAATGGCGGAGCAGGCTTAATGGGCCGAATGGCCTAATTCTGCTCGTACATCTTATGGTCTTATAAAAATCAAGTCAAATGTTCCAGTACAATATGAATAGATGGCACTCAACATCCTCAAGACAAAGATTCTCTACTAACCTGCCTCCATGGTATAACACTGGCCTCTGACAATAAAGATTTATGACAAAGCCCTGGAAAACATATACCACTCTCTAGATCTGGGGACCACCTCACTGAGAAGGGAGACTTGGATGTTGAAATCCACCATGGCATTCAATGTATCAGCCTAGTTTTTAGTCAGTTAAGGAATAGGGAATTTGAAGATCCAAACATCAGACCTAGCACAAAACTCATGGTCTACCAGGCAGCAGTGATCCCTGCCTTTGTATGCTTCTGAGACTTGGACTGCCTACAGCAGACACCTCAAAGCACTGGAATGATATCACCAATTCTATCTCTGCAAAATCTTCCAAATTATTTGGAATGTTAAGCAATATAATTATCTTCCTCCAGGCCTACATTGCCAGCATGGAACCCCCAGTTACACTTGTTTGGTATTGGTATTGGTTTATTATTGTCACTTGTACCGAGGTACAGTGAAAAACTTGTCTTGCATACTGATCGAACAGGTTAATTCATTACACAATGCAGTTACATTGAGTTTGTACAAAGTGCATTGATGTAGTACAGGTAAAAAACAATAACAGCACAGAGTAAAGTAACACAGCTACAGAGAAAGTGCTGTGCAATAAGGTGCAAGGTCACAATAAGGTAGATCATGAGGTTAGAGTCCATCTCAATGTATAAGGCAAAAATGTTCAATAGTCTTATCACAGTGGAATAGAAGCTGTCCTTAAGTCTGGTGGTACATGCCCTCAGGCTCCTGTATCTTCTACCTGATAGAAGAGGAGAGAAGAGAGAATGACCCGGGTGGCTGTGATCTTTGATTATGCTGGCTGCTTCGCCAAGGCAGCGAGAGGTAAAGACACCCCCCTTGGACTCTGAGGGGAGGCTGGTTTCCCTGACGTGCTGAGCTGTGTCCACAACTTTCTGCAGTTTCTTGCAGTCCTGGGCAGAGCAGTTCCATAGGGCTAGTTAATCATTCACATGCCTAACAACAAACTCCTTAAACAGGTACTCTATTTCAAAAGATTACTAGGTTGTCAGTGGAAAAGATTCAAGGATACACCCAATGTCAAAAGAATGTAACATCCCCATTGACTCCTGGGAATCTCTGCCCCATTATCGCTCAAAGTGGAGAAGGACCATTCAGGATGGCATCAAAAATTTCAGAGCTGTGCATCAGGACCACACAGAGGACCCGCATAAACAGCAGAGGGGGTGCACCATTTATTAAACTACCCACCCTCCCACCAACTCAACCATCTCCTGCCTCATCTATGGAAGAGTCATTGGCCTCAAGAATAGAAGGACATCCCCTTAGAACAGATATGAGGAGGAATTTTTTTTGCCAGAGGGTGGTGAATTTGTGGAATTCATTGCCACAGACAACTGTGGAGGCCAAGTCATTTGGCATATTTAAAGCAGAGGTTGATAGGTTCTTGATTAGTAAGGGCATCAAAGATTATGGGGAGAAGGCAGGAGAATAGGGTTGAGAGGGAAAAATAAATCAGCCATGATTGAATGGCGGAGCAGACTCGATAGGCCAAATGGCAAAATTCTGCTCCTATGTCTTATGGTCTTTTGGTCTCTTCAGCACCTTAGAACTTATGAAACCTGAGTAGAAGCAAGTGATCTTTGAACCCAAAGGACTGTCTAAGAAGAAAAAGAAGATGGTCCCAATTGTCTTTCCTTTTAATTCTTACTTTGCATCCCTTCCATGTAACTATGACAAAGTCTTCACAGTAAGCAACCAAGATCAAGTTTGAACATGGGTCAATCAACAGTAGGACCACTGTGTCAGGAAGACTAAGAGATATGCTTGGGAATCAAGCAACAGGTAAGATACCTTTTCACTCCAAGCCACCAGCTTGAAAAGAGATTACAACTGTCTAATGGGTAGGAACTTCCTGCAGTTCTTCAAAAGCCAGTTGAAGAACCTACTGGAAGAACTCTCTGGGGTCTCTTGTTTCTCCAACTTATCCCTGGTGTCTAGGCCAATATTTTGTCCTCATATAACAAGACATCGATGCCTGCCCTGCCATTCAAAGAGATCGTGGCTAATCTTGTATCACAGCACAACTTTCCTGCACTAATCCCTTATCCCTTGATTTCCTGATAAGTAAATCATCATTAACCTATGCTTTAAATGTACTCAGTGGCTGAGCTTCCACTGCCCTCTTGGTAAGAGAATTCTAAAGATTCACCATCCTTTGAGTTCAGAAACTTCCCTTCATTTCTGACTTGAATGACCAACCCCTTATTTCGACACTGTGCTTCCTGGTTCTCCACACCCAAGCCAAGGAAAACATTAGGCTCTCAGCCAGATTCTCAATCCCCTTATGAATTTTATGTATTTCAATGAGAGCACCTCATTGGAAGGGTTCCACAGCATGTTGCATTTTGGATGTTTGGAAGCAATTAATAACAGGACCACGTAATCTTCAATGCATTGTGCAACAGTGGAAGACAATTGTTGTCTTGTGACATGCTGGTCCCTTCTTGTCCATTATGAAGCTGTAAGTTCAGTTCATGGAAGATGACACATTTTTAATATGAGTTTGACATAAAAGTGTTGTGACAAAGCCTCACACTCTTCCTCCCCGCCACTGGAGCAGTAATTTAATCTCCTCAGGGGGCAAAAACACAAAGTTAATTGAACAAAGGTTCCGGAAAATTGCTCTTAAAGAAAGAGCATTGCATTAGTTCAGGAATCTCCTTGTGTTCCTCATTAACAAATGCTTAAAGAACTGCAGGAAGTTCCTACCCATTGGACAGTTGTAATCTCTTTTCAAGCTGGTAGCTTGGAGTGAAAAGGTATCAAACCCGTTGCTTGATTCCTAAGCATATCTCTTGGTCTTCCTGGCACAGTGGTCCTGCAGGTAGTGCTGCTGTTGATTGACCCATATTCAAACATGATCTTGGTTGCTGTCTGTGAGGACTTTACATGTTCTCCCTGTGACCATGTGGGCTTCCTCCAGGTGCACCTGTTTCCTCCCACATTCTAAAGACATGATAGTAGATTAATTTGCTACTGTAAATTACCTCTAGTGCCAGTGGGTGGCAGGAGAATTAGGGGCGAGTTAATGGTAACATGACAGGGAATAAATTACAGGGAAGTGAGGAGGGGAATCGGACTGATAGGAATGTTCTGAACACTAGCATGGACTCAGTGGTTTGAATGGCTTTCTATGTCAAAAGGAAATATGATTTCCTCTCATATACATGTCAAATAATCTATGAAAATGGATAGGATTAAATTCCTCCATCATTTTAAAATCCCAAGTGATATCTGAAGGCTTTAGTTCTGTGTGTTCACTGCTCTGGTGCAAAAAGCAGTTAAGCAAGCATCAGTCTCTTGTCTGCTTGATAGTATGGAGCCACTGGATATGCTGAGATACAATGACAAAATGACATTCACTTTCTGGGTTATCTTGCTCTATTGGTTTGTAAAGTTTTCTGATTGATTTTGTAACTTCAAATATGTGGCAATCAAGAAATAAGCATTCATTTTGCATTGTATAAAAAAAGATGTTGTTTACAAATTAGGCACTAACAATCTTATATAAACACTTGCATTTTTATTGTGACTTTCATGCACAGGCAATGCCAAAGCTCTTTACAGTCACTGATGCAAAAGGCTACTTTATGCGCAACATACACTTACAACAAGAATATATTAATGAGCAAATACAACATCTTTGTCTTGTTGTTTGAGGACGAAATATTGGCCTAGACACCGGGGATAAGTTGGAGACACAGGGACTGCAGGGACTTCTTCCAGTAGGTTGTTCAACTGGCTTTTGAAGAACTGCAGGAAATTTCTACCGATTGGACAGTTGAAATCTCCTTTCAAGCTGGTGGCTTGGAGTGAAAAGGTATCGAACTCGTTGCTTGATTTCCAAGCATATCTCTTAGTCTTTCTGACACAGTGGTCCTGCAGGTAGTGCTGCTGTTGATTGACTCATGTTCAAACATGATCTTGGTTGTTGACAGTGAGGACTTTACATATTCTCTGTGTGACCATGTGGGCTTCCTCCGGGTGCTCCAAAAATCTGTAGTCCCCACCTCAGTCTACCAATCACCTCAGACTCCTGTCCCAGCATTCCATCTCTCCTCTTTATACTGACTACCTCCCTTCTCCACTCTCAGTCCTGACGCAGGGTTTCAAACCAAAACATTGACAATTCCTTTCCCCCCCCCCCCCCCAACCCAACCACTGATGCTGCTCGACCCACCGAGTTCCTCCAGCAGTTTGTTGCACCAGGGATAAGTCCCTTGCTGTTCTTTGAAAGAGGGCAGGGGGCCATTAACAATCTAGCCTTAAGACATGGCCGCTATTTAACATTTTAACCAAAAGAGAGCAAGTCCAGCAGTGCAGCATTCACTTAGTACCTCACTGGATAATCACCCTAGTTTCTTATCTTCAAGCCTCTGGTATGCAATTTTAAATGAGATCCATAGAGCCATAGAGCACAGAAGTAATGGCCCTTTGGCCCATTATATCCATGCTGGCATCAAGGATATATCTATACTAACCTCATGTTCCATCTGTAGTCTTCCATGCTTTGGCATTCAAGTGCTTACCTGAAATATTGTACGACTATCTGCATCCACCACCCACTCAGGCAGGCACTTTGTATCTGGCCCCTCAACTTATTGCCCCATTCAGTTCGATGGGGTAGATGACTTTTACAAGAAAGGCATGTGAAGGTAAGTGTTCTTTTTAACTTTCTTTTAATTAATACGGTTTAAATTAATATGCAAATGTTGAATGTTGTTGTGAATTAATTTTTTACTTTTTTAATTTTATTAACTAATTTATCAACTATTTTTATTTACTAATTTTAGCTTTAGAGAGGGTGCAGAGGAGATTTACCAGAATGCTGCCTGGATTGGAGAGCATGTCTTATGAGGATAGGTTGAGTGAGCTCGGGCTTTTCCCTTTGGAGAGAAGGAGGATAAGAGGTGACCTGATTGAGGAGTACAAGATGATAAGAGGCATAGATCGAGTGGACGGCTAGACACTTTTTCCCAGGGCGGAAATGGCTAACATGAGGGAACATAATGTTTAGGTGATTGGAGGAAGGTACAGGGGGGATGTCAGAGGTAAGTTTTTTACACAGAGAGTGCTGGGTGCATGGAATGCGTTGTCAGGGGTACTGGTAGAGGCAGATACATTAGGGACATTTAAGAGACTCTAACACAGGCACATGGCTGATAGAAAAATGGAGGGGTATGTGGGAGGGAATGGTTAGATTGATCTTAGAGTAGGTTAAAAGGTCGGCAGAACATCGTGGACCAAAGGGCCTGTACTGTACTGTAATACTCTATGTTCTGTGTTAATTTATTAACTAATTTATTAACTAACTTTATTAACTAATTTATTAACTAAATTTTATTAACTAAATCACAACTAATTTTATTTCAGATGTATCTGATCATCAAAGACACTTAAAAATGTAGGAAACAGGCTTTCTGGAATCACAAGCTGTCAGAAGGTCACATGGCCCTCCAAGGGAGGGGTCTTAGTTTCCACTACCTGTGGCCTAGTCTCCACTGATGGAATGGTTGCAGCAACAAGCCAAACAGGATGATGGATGTTGTGGTGGAAGGGAAACATGACTTAGGCAGCCCGGGAGAAGTGAATGCAAAGTGTAGTTCGTGATCCGTTCCATTGTTTCATTGGAAGTGGGAAATGTTAGAGAGAAGAAAGTTTTAGGATTCAGAGAAGTGGAGGAGAGAACAGAAGGGAAAGTCTGTGTCGGGTTGGAGGGCCAAAAGCATTAAATGACAAAGGAGATGGTAATGCAGAGTGTGAGAAGGTGATAAATGGATTGGTTAATAACAAAAGGTGGGACTGAAGGTTTAAAATAAAACAGAAAATGCTGGAAATACTCAGCAGGTCAAGCCGCATCTGTGGGAAGAGAAACAAAAGTTCTGAAGAGAACAGTTCTGATGTAGGGTCTTCAACCTGAAATGGTAACTCTTAATGATAGGTAGTGACACTTGGTGTTTGTGTACTCTGACTGCACACAACCACTCACAAAGGTGGCCATCAGGAGGAGGGCTATGATGAGAAGGCTTTTCCATCTTTCTCTGGGGACACGTACATCACTTTGTGATGGATGCAATCCATTTCGGATCTCCAGATGAAAAAGAAGGTGGCTCAGGTAGCTGCTACAGTGTAGGAGCAGTGTTTGGGTTGCATTTGCAAAACTGACAGCAACAGTGAGAGCATCTCCTACCTGATGACCAAATCTTAACCGCCATTGATAGGGACCAATGCTTCCCAACCTCTGCTTCGCTTTGGCTACCTGCTCCAGCTAAAACTTGCCATATACCACTCCCTTTGAAATTCTGCCCTAATTACACTCATACCTTCCAGCTAATAAGTGATCTCCCTATTCTTCCGACCAGATATACCACCTCACATTTAATTATATTGAACTCATTTTGCTAATTATTTACTCAATGTGAAAGTTTATTCACGTCCTCCTGTGATTTGTTGTCGTCCTCATCAGATTGCCTATCGGTCCAAATTTTATTTCCCGCAACTTTATAGTGACAGTGTTATTTTTAATCAGAGTAGAAATGTCGGTCTGTCGATCAAACCTCATGACTGTGGCACCAAAGTGATAGGTTGATTTTATGGCTATTTTATCCTCATGATGGCAGAACATCAACCAATGAGAAAATGCATCAAGATTCATCTTGTTTTTGCTGAACGTTGTTAAGCATATCCCCACAAATTCTCCAGTCTGAAGGATTGGATGGAAAGAGAAAGAAAGTAGGTCTCTCCTAAAAACAGAAGTATTTTAAATACATGAATTTTTCAAAATATGTTGAGTCACCGGTAGATAGGTTGGTGAATGCAGCGTTTGGCATGTTTGCCTTCATCGGTCAGGGCATGGAGTTCAAGAGTTGGGATGTCATGCTGCAATTGTAAAAGGCATTGGTGAGACTACACTTGGAGCATTATGTGCTGTTCTGGTCACCTATCTATAGGAAAGATGTCATTAAGTTGGAAAAGGGTGCAGAAAATCTGGGCTTGAGTTTTAAGGAGAACCTGGATAAACTGGGGCTTTCTTCCCCTGGACCATAAGAAGCTGAGAAGTGACCTTATAGAGGTATATAATATCCTAAGGGGCATAGATAAGGTGAATGGTACAATTACAATGTTTAAAAGACATTTACAGAGGAACATGGATTGAAAAGGTTTAGAGGGATTTGGGCTAAACACAAGCAAATGGGACCAGTTGAGGCAGACAGCTTGGTCAGCATGGACAAGTTGGGCCGGAGGGCCTGTTCAGTTCTGTGTAACTCTTTGACTCTATGATTCTAAAATTTCCAAAATTGATATCTCAGACACGTGCAAACTTATCACTCCAAGTGTTGAAAAACTTCCTTTCACGCTGGTTACTAAAATATTTATTTTACAGCATTTAAGGGAAACTTAAAATCTGTTGCTCTTAATGAGATTTGCTTGAGTATCGCAACTGTATCCCAGCCAAAAGACGAAAAGCAGTGGTGTTGTCTCATTTTGATTTGGTCCTCACCTCATTTCCCTGAAGGTATTGACCACCGTAATCAAGGTTCGCTCAAAAATCAGCAAAGGAAATGTATACTTCTTTCCAATTCTTGTCTCATGATCACCCCTCAATAACACTTAAAAAATGGGACAGTATCAAAATAAAAATTACCACCAATGCGGGGAAAGGGAATACATCACCACTCTCGTTATCGTCATCTACGAATTGGGTCCATTCATGCACACCTTTCATGCGCAAGGTGTGTATAAAAATGATCTTACCCTCAGTAGGTGATGGCAGTACTTCTATGACAGTTCTAATTCGTGGCCAGCATCAGTTGAGCATCTAATCACAGAGACCTAGTCATAGAGAGCTACAGCACAGAAACAAACTCTTTGGCACACCAAGTCTGTCCCAATCATCAACCACTCATTTACACTAATCCTCCATTAATCCTATTTTTTATTCTCCCCATATTCTCATTACTATCGAGATTCTGCCATTCACCTCGACACAAGGGGCAAATTACAATGCCCAGTTAACCTATCATTCCACACGGCTGTGGGATGTGGGAGAAAGCCAGAGCACCCAGATGGAACCTGGTGCGGTGATGCATTTTGGGAAGTTAAACCAGGGCAGGATATACACAGTGAGTGACAGGGCCCTGCGGTGTTGCTGAGCAGAGAGATATAGGGGTGCAAGTATGTAGTTCCCTGAAAGTGGTGACACAGTAGTCAGGGGAGTAAAGAAGGCATGTGGCGTGCCATAGCAAAGAATACAAGAGTTGTGATGTCATGGTACAATTGTACAAAATGTTAGATAGACCACACTATTGCGAGTAGTTCTGGTTGCTATGCTATAGGAAGGATGTGATTAAGCTAGACAGGGTGCAGAAAGAATTCACAAAGATGTTTCCAGGACTGGAGGACTTGTAATATAAGGAGACAGTTTTCCCTGGAGTGAAGGAGGCTGAGGGGTGACCTTATGGAGGTTTATAAGATCACCAGAGGCATAGGTAAAGTGGATGGCCGCAATCTTTTTCTCAGTGCAGGGGAGTCAAAAACTAAAGGGAATAGCTTTAAGGTAAGAGGGGCAAGATTTTAAGGGGATCTGAGGGGCATGTTTTTCACACAGAGGGTAATGAGTATGTGGAACAAGCTGTTAGACGAAGTGGTGGAGGCAGGTACAATTATAACTAAGCTTGGACAGGAACATGGGTATGAAAGACTTAGAGGGATATGGGCCAAATGCAGGCAGATTGGTCGAGTTTAGATAAGCATTTTGGTTGGCATGGTTGAGTTGGGCTGAAGGGCCTGTTTCTGTGCTGCATTACTCTTTGACTCTATCACTGACTGTGAAGTCAACGCTAATAGAAAGGCATAAGCCGAATCCAGGAAAGTCATGGGAATAACACTGATTAATGCCAAAGGTTTTTTTTCAAAATAGGTGAACATTCTTTATTTGTACTGTGAATAACAATGCCATTTCAATCTCAGTGATGCATTATTAAACAAGCCTTTCGTTTACTGTTTGAGAAATGGTTTTAATCATGAAAATAAATTTGACGTTGATTGCCCTGGAATATCAATGTCTGTATCCCAAAGAAAATCGATCATGTTAATCAGTGTTTCAATTATCTGTATATTCTTGCTTAAATTGTGCCTATCCACTGTAGTCCAGTTTGCCAGCCCAATACTGCTGCTTTCCAATTTCATTAGTCATTGACAAGACTAGTGAGATGAAATTTCATTATCAAGATCTGTTCCCCTTATTTCAGTCTCTGCCTTGTCCTTCTTGATGCCTAATCCATCCTTGGTTGTACTCCTGCCTCTCCAACCAGTGACACTCTCTTTCTCTGTTCCATTTTTCTTTTTACTACCTCAAGGTACTTACATATGGCGTGATCTGACTGGATGGCGGACAAACAAAAGCTTTTCACTGTATCTCGGGACATGTGACAATAACAAAACCAACACCATTACAACTGTTGATCTAGGTCACTTGAAGAAGTCCAATCTGAAGCAGATAGATAGTAAAGAAACAGAAGGAGGCCTTCTGGCCCTTCAAGCCTGCTCCACCATTCAGCAGGATTGTGGCTGATCTTCCATCTCAGATCCACTTTCCAACACTATCTCCAAACTACTTCATTCCCCTAATAACTAGAAATGTATTGATCTTCGTTTGGAATGCAATCAATGACCGAACCTCCACAGCAGTCGAAGATAGAAAAATTCCAAAGATTCACTGTGAAGAAATGTTTCCTTCTCTCAGTCCTAGAAAGCCTACCTTTTAGGCTAGGACAGTGAGCCCTGTTTCCACACCCCTCAGCAAGGGGAACTATCCCCCCACATTCATCCTGCTGGGCCCTGTAAGAATTTTGTATGTTTCAATAATATTACCTCTCATCCTACTAAATTCTATCCAAAGCACATGTAATCCACTCACTCTCTCCTTATATGGCAAACCCACCATTCCCAGGACATGGTCTGGTGTATTTTTGTTGCATTTCCTCTATTATAAATGTATTTTTTTATTAAGTTAGGAGACTAAAACCAGGTTGCAATCTTATCAAGTCCTATATAATAGCTATGAAACAAATTTATTGCTGTAGTCAATCTGCTCATATTAAATACTAACATAACTTTTGCCTTCCCAATTACTTGCTGTGCCAGAATTGTGGCTTTCAGTGATTTGCGCACAAGTCACTTTGTGTTTATGTAGACTTTTGACTTAAAGGATAAGGATCAAAAGCAGATAAGTGGAGAGAAAGGAGATCATAGACTCACAGAGACATACAGCACGGAAACAGGCCCTTTGGTCCCTGCTATCCTCAACCGTCCATTTACACCCTGACCTAATAAAAGGTACACTTATAATAGAGGGAATGCTACAGAAATTCACCAGACTGGTTCCTGGGGTGGTGGGATTACCATCTGAGGAGAGACTGAGTAGATTACATGTGCTTTCCAGATAATTAGAAGGATGAGAGATAATATCATTGAAGCATATGAAATTCTTATCGGTCGATATTAAACCTAATTTTTATTCTCCTCACATTCTCATCAACCCCTTCCAAAATCTAACATTCACTTATGCACTAGGGGCAATTTACAGTGGCCAGTTAACCTGCCAACCTGCCCGTCTTTGAAATGTGGCAGGAAAAGTGGAGCACTTGGAGGAAACAATACAGACAGCAGCTGAGGTCAGGATCAAACCCAGGTCTCTGGTGCTGTGAGGCAGCGGTTCTACTAGCCATGGCACTGTGCCACCCCGATCTAATGGGAGGCTCAAGGGGCTGGATGGTCTTCTCCAACCACCAACCTTGTTCTCTGAAGCCTGATCTCAATTCAGCCATTACGCTTGCTTATCAGCACTGAAGGAGAGTGATCAAATTCTGACCAAAATCATTTTGTTTTAATTTTCTTATCCATTAAAAAAAAGATCATGGAGAACTTTAGGCTCAAAAAAAAACTGGCAAAGGTACAACATACGTGGGAGACAAGCTGGAGGAGAAAGGATCAAGGACATGAGAAGGAACACAATCAATGCGGAATGGTAAAAGAACTGGAGTAGTTACTGTAAGGAAGAAAAGAGACACAGATGATAAAGGAGTGCAATATGTGATTCTGTCATTTTTATTCATCCTTGTTCTCCCCTAGGTTCACAAGGCTATTTCAGAAAACAATTTAGAATCAACTAGGTCTGGAGTCATATGGACCAAACCACACAAGGACATTGGTGAACCAGATGCATTGTTGCAGAAGAGCTTCACAGTCACCACTGCTATACTAGATTTGAATTCTAAGGTTATTTACGTGCCTGGTGGGATTTGAATTCGTGCCTTCAGATCAATATCCCAAGCCTTTCAATGTTGTTCTAGCAACTTAACTACAATGCTATCCCACCATTTATGTTACAATAAAAGGAGTGTGAGAAGTCATGACAGGAAACAAATGAGAACATATCATAGTTCTGACAACCGAACAATCATTTTTATGAGCAACAGAGTACTGCACTGCAGTTTACATGAACGGACCAGCATCTCAAGGTAAATTTGTCTAACTCTATCACATCTTCACAATAAAACAAATCTGCAAAAGGCTTGATGCGTCCAGGTTGAAGCTTCATTCTATTTATTTTGCCAAAGATTTTAAAAGATCATTTGGATGAAATTGGACCTTGTTTCACTTGCATTTTCCAGGCACAAAATGAAATGCAAACTGTACAATATTGACCAACTATCATGTGAACCAACTATGTGTAGGAATTGTGCTACCTATCATTTTGGATTTACCCCTGTGGTCGCTCTGGGGTACTTAAAATGACCACCCATCCAATTTAAAGATTTGGCAGGTATCCTTCAGAGGTTGGTCTGCTCTGATATCCAATCACACATCCCTCCCTCCATCTAGGTATTCACGGTGGAGACAATTAAGACACAAGCTGTGGAAGGCCTACTCAGAAAGTTTATTCCTTGTTGGTCCTTTTAAGCCAGTATGGTGTTTGTGCATCTTCCATGGACTGCTCAGGAATTTGTCGGAGGAATGCTCTGGTAGTGAGGGAGTTTTTCTGTGCCTTCCATTCTGCACTACTGTTTTTCCAGTTGTTGTTCTGCCTGGTGGACCACAAAGGGGTGGAGAATGAGAAGCAGCAGCAATAGGGATTGTAGAGGGAATGCACAGGGAGGAGTGTACAAGAACAGAGGTGGTGCTGGATGTAAGAGAGGGTCCAACAGGATCTTCATTAGATTTACATTCAGGAACCATATTTTCTATCTCAACTGACTGATGACTGAGAGAATCCCCTTCACTTCAACATGGAGACTGTATTGGAACCTACTCCATGTATTGCAACGCCAGTTAGTGCCATTTTCTAGAGCAAAAGCAGAACAGTTGCATTAACAAAATGCTGGAGGAACTCAGCAGGTCAGGCAGCATCTATGGAGGGAAAGAAACAGTCGTTGTTTTGGGTCGAGATCCTTCATCAGGGCTGGAAAGGAAGCGGGTAGAAACTGGAACAAGAAGGTCGGGGGGGGGTTGGGGGTGGAGTACATGCAGGCAGCTGATAGGTGTGTTCAGGTGATAGGTGAAGCCAAGTGAGGGTCGGGGGGGAGTTAGGGGGGAGATGTAAGAAGCTGAGAGGTGATGGGTAGAAGAGGCAAAGGGCTGAAGAAGAAGGAATCCGGTAGGAGAGGGCAGTGGACCATGGAATAAAGGGAAGGTGGGGAATAGATAGGCAAGTCATGAGGGGGGGGAATGGGAAAGGGAAGGGGGAGGGGGCCGCAGGAATGAGGAAAGACAAAGGAGAAGAAAAGGGGGAGGGAAAGAGGAGAGGGGTTACCGGAAGTTAGAGAAATTGATGTTGAGGCTGTCAGGTTGGAGACTGCCAAGGCAAAATATGAGATGTTGTTCCTTCAACCTACATCTGCCCTCAACGTGGCAGCAGAGGAGGCCATGGATAGACATGTCGGTATGAGAGTGGGATGTGGAATTGAAGTGGCTGGCTACCGGGAGATCCTGGCTGTTGAGGCAAACAGAGCGAAGGCGCTCAACGAAGCAGTCACCCAATCTGTGTCAGGTCTCACTGACGTAGAGGAGGCTGCACCAGGAGCACCGGATGCAATAAATGACCCCCTCAGATTCACAGGTGAAGCGGTGCCTCACCTGGAAGGACTGTCTAGGGCCATGAATGGTGGTGAGGGAGGAGGTGTAGAAGCAGGTGTAGCACTTATTGCATTTGCAGGGATAAATGCCGGGAGGGTCATCTGCAGGGAGGGACGAGTGGACAAGGGAGTCACGGAGAGAGCAATCCCGACACAAAGCGGAGAGAGGGAGGAAGGGGAAGATGTGCCTCGTGGTGAGATCCTGTTGGAGGTGGCGGTAGTTGCGGAGAATGATGTGTTAGATGCAGAGGCTCGTGAGGTGGTAGGTGAAGACAAGGGGAACCCTGTCTGTTATGTCAGGGAGGGGAATGGGGTTAGGTCAGACATGTGGGAAATGGAGAAGATGCGGGTGAGGGCTACATTGATGGTGGTGGAAGGAAAACCCCGTTTACTGAAAAAGGACATCTTGGATGTCCTGGAGTGGAAAGCCTCATCATGGGGACAGATGCAATGTAGGTGGAGGAACTGGGAGAAGGAGGTGGCATCCTTGGAGTGACAGGGTGGGAAGAGGTGTAGTCAATGTAACTGTGGGAGTCAGTGGGTTTGTAAAAGATGTTGGTGGCTAATCTGTCTCTGGATATGGAGACAGAGAGATCCAGAAAGGGGAGAGAGGTGTCGGAGATGGACAATGAAATTTGAGGGTGGGGTGGAAGTTGGAGGCAAAATTGATGAAATAGGCAAGCTTAGCACGGGTGCAGGAAGCAGCCCCAATGCAGTCGTCAATGTAGCGGAGAAAGAGTTGGAGAGCATTACCAGTGTAGGCTTGGAAAATGGACTGTTCAACATAGCCGACAAAGAGGCAGACATAGCTGGGGCCCATGCGAGTGCCCATGGCTACACCTTTAGCTTGGAGAAAGTGAGAGGAGCTGAAAGAGAAGTTGTTGAGGGTGAGTACCAGTCCTGCTAGATGGAGGAGGGTGGCGGTGGAGGGGAATTGGTTGGGTCTGTTGTCCAGAACGAAGCGGAGAACCTTAAGGCTTTCCTGATGGGGGATGGAAATGTACAGGGACTCGATGTCCATAGTGAAAATGAAGCGGTCAGGGCTGGGGAAATTGGAAGTCATAGAAGTGATGGAGAGCATGCGAAGTGACACGGGCATAGGTGAGAAGGGACTGATCCAAGGGGGACAAAATGGAGTCAAGATTTAAAGACACAAGTTCAGTGGGGCAGGAGCAGGCAGAAACAATGGGTCTACCGAGGCAGTTGAGTTTGTGGATATTTGGTAGAAGGTAGAAACGGGCAGTGCGGGGTAGGAGAACTATGAGGTTGGAGGCTGTAGAGGGGAGATCTCCAGAGGTGATGACGTCAATGATAGTGCGGGAGACAATGGCCTGATGCTCCATGATGGAGTCCAGGTTGAGGGATAAGTAAGAGGGGATGTCCGAGAGTTGACGTCTGGCTTCAGCAAGGTAAAGGTCAATCTGCGAGACAACAACAGCACCACCATTGTCTGAGAGTTTGATAGCAAATTAGGATTAGTGCAGAGAGAGTGCATTCAGATGGGTGAGTTTGGAATAGGTAACGGGAGTGGTGACGTTGAGTCAATTAATGTTCCGTTGGCATTTAGAGATGAAGAGATCCAGAGTGGGCAGAAGGCCAGGATGAGGTGTCCAAGAGAAGGAAAAGGGCTTAAGGAGGAGAAGGGGTCATCAGTTGGGGGTGGGGAATCTTTGCAGAAGAGGTAGGCCCGGAGACAGAGGTGACGGAAGAAGAGCTTGGAGTCATGGCGGACGTGGAACTCATTGAGGTGCAGGCGCAGGGGGACAAAGGTAAGGCCCTTGCTGGGGACAGAATGTTCTGCCTCAGAGAGGGGAAGGTCAGAGGGAATGGTGAAGACATGGCAGGGGTTGGGGCTGGCGTCAGAGTAGGGTAGAGGGTTGGAGCTGGGGGTCAGAGGATTTGGATTAAGGAAGGTGGGGTGAGGGGAAGATGGGAGCTTAAGAGGAGTGGGGGGGTCGAGGGGTAGGGGAAGGGTTGAGACACTAGGGGTAGGTGAGGAGTAGAGGTGGAAGCAGAGGAGCGGTAGGACCCAGAGGCGGTGTGAGAGACCTTTGCCTGGAGGAGGCCGGATCCGAGGTCAGAGCTAGAGACAGCGAGGGCCAGGGCCGGGGCCGGGGACTGGGGGATGCCGGGGCCAAGGTTGGAGCCGGAGGCGGCCAGGGCCTGATGAATTTCTTTGACATAGGTTTTCTCGAGAGTGCCAGAGAAATCTCCAGGATTTCTCCAGGTTTAGGGTTGGTTACCATGGACAAATTCACCCAGTTTCCACACCACTGGTGCACTAGGGATATGATGGAGTCACTTTACTCCAAATGTCTCCATTGAGTGCTCCATCAAGTCTACTTGTAGAGCAGGCGCAATGGGCCAAATGGCCTAATTCTGCTCCTATGTCTTATGGTCTAAGACCAGCAGATTTTTAAAACATTTCTTCAATCACACCAATTCTCTGTCATCATCGCTAAATATAACCATGGAAAATATTCTTCTCTGAGGTTATTATTGCATCATTGGCTGAATAGAAAATAAATGCAGATGCTGGAAACTTGAAACAAAAATAGAAATTGCAGGAAATTTTCAGCAGGTCAAGCAGCATTAGAATGAACATTGCAGGCAAATGGGATTCGTGTAGATGAGCAAAAATGTTGGCGTGAATGTTGGCATGTCTATGACTCTATTTTAGGTCAATAACCCTTCATCAGACCTGTTTTGTTTCAACAGGTGCTGCCTGAGCTGCTGAGGATGTCCAGCATTTTCTGTTTGGGTTTTTATTACGGATACCAAATTATTTAAATTGCAGATTTGCCAAAATTTCTTATTTAATTTCCCAATTGTCATGCTTGGATTGAAACTCACATTTCATTATCATTAAGCTAGGTTTATGAATACTAACTTCATAAAGTAGGTTTTATCCTACTATAGATCTCAGAAATAGAAAATATTATAGATGGAACTACACCACATGAAAACTCAATCATTTACACCAGCAGAGAGCAATTTCCACATCCTGTGTGCCTGCCAATGTATTAGACAGCTTGGCACCCAGTTATCTGTGCCACTTTCCATTGTATGTCAGGCTGGTTGCTTAGAAAGAATAGCCATTGTCTGACCACATAGCTTGGATAACTAGAGTCATACTTTCACCGGGGCTTTCATCAAATGGACCAGCAGGTTTCCAAATTTGTTACCATCTTCTGCGTCCCCTAAAACTTTGCCTACAAAGAGGTCGATCTTCTCAGGCACCTGAGGAGGGAGGAAGAAGTGCAAGATTAGAGAAAAAAAACAATAAGAATCTTTGTTCAAGAACGTGGAAAAAAAATTCTACCAACAGGCTGCATTATAAGCCAGCAAATCGTCAAAAAAAGGAAACATACTTTTTTATTGCGCCCTTTGCAAATTCAGCATATCCGAAACCACCTGACAGCCATTGAGTTACTTTCAAAGTGTGGTGATGACGTGGTTGCTAATTGCCTTTCACAGCCTCTCACAATGATGACCACACAATCGGTAACAGTGGTATTGATCGAGGATAAAGATTGGTCAGGATTTTGAGTACAACTCTCTTGCTCTCAGAACATGGAATAGTACAGCACAGGAGCAGGCCCTTTGGCCCATGAAGTCTGTGCTGACCATGATGTCAATCCAAACTATCCCATCTGCCTGCAGATGGTCTGTAATCCCTCCATTCCCCGTCTTTTCATGTGCTGATCTAAATGCCTCTTAAATGCCACTATTGTGTCCGCCTCCACCGCCTCCCCTGGCAGTGCTCTCCAGGCACCTACAACTTTGTGTAAAAAACTTGCCTCATAAATCTCCTTTAAATTCTCCCCCTCTCTCCTTAAAGCTAAATCCTCTATTATTTGATTTCCCATCCTCTGAAAAAAGACTTTGACTATCTATCCTGTTTCTGCCTCTCATAATTTTAAATACTTTGATCAGGTCACTCCTCAGCCTCCAATGCTGAAGTGAAATCAATCCAAGTTTGTCCAACCTCTCCTTGTAGCTAATGCTCTCTAATCCAGGTAACATCCTTTTCACAGTCTTCAAAATAGTGCTCCATCCACCTGAGAGAATGGACAGGACTGGTAGGTGTCACAGGGGCTCGAGTGCATTCTGGATAATGATGACTGTGTTATAAATTGAAACTGTAAATAGTGTGTATCGTGAAGTATTGTAATATTGTATTAATGTGATTCTGTAATCACTGCATAAACTATCTTTGGAAAAAAAGGAGGGAATGGACATGGCTTTGATTTAAGGGCTTGCAGCGACCTACCTCCGAAGCAAACGAACTGGCTCCAAGAACGGAGCATGTGTCGGCAGGAAGGCTGGCAGTGAAATGTCGCCGGGCTTTCTTCTTCGACAGAGAGGAGAGAAAGCCCACGCGCGGGTAGAGTACAGTGACGTACCGCGGGCGCTACTTCCGCCCAGAGAGGGCGGGATCTGTATCGGGTTTAAAATCTAGTGCGGGTAGTCGAAAAATAAATCAGTCTTGAGTTCAGATCTCCGACTGCGTGTTTCATTCTCAGCTCAGTGTGTAGCACCTCGCTACAGGCTTATCAAAAAGACAGCTCCTCCAACAGAGTTTCCAAACCCTTTCACCCTCCATGCAAATCCTCTTTCCGGTTGAGATCAGGTAATCCAATAAAGTCCAGGCTGGGACCTTGTCAGTTCCACACTGATCCACACGTGTACCCAACAACTGGGAATAATCCCTGCTCAATTTTAATAGGTTAACTAATTGGTAAACAATCACCTTTCATGACACCTGTTCCCATTTTAAATTTAGCAAAAACACTATAAGGAAAATTTATAATAAGTACCCCTGAGAAAATTACTTGGGGCCTTCTTCCAGAGGAATAATTAGGAAATAATTGTAATCATTATCCCTAGAATAGAAAATATTCTGAGGGGCTCCTGTGGGGATTGGGAGCTGCTGACCAATTTATTGTGAGTATTAAGTATTTTGCATCAGCTACTTAATCAAACCTTTCACAGAACCATTTGATAAAAGAGAATCTTCATCACTGTTACTGTTCCTCTTGGCCATTATCCCCATCAGTTTACTTTAACTGTGTATTAAATTTTCCTTGAAGGAAAATATGTGTTGCTTTGCAAATCACAGTGCTTGTTTTCTTGATTTTTGTCTGCTGGAGCTCATAGATTGAAGCATCAGTTGGAGACAGGTCTAAAGCCTCAACAAGTCAGATTCTGTTAACAAGTGGGATGCAAGGCATATTTGGGAAATTGCTTGACCATGTTGGCACTGAAATATTTTCCATCTGTATTTGTTAACGTTGGGGGTTACATGATTGAAATTACATTTCACATTGAAAGAGCAAAGTGTAATTTTCAATGGATGAAATGGAATATCTTTCAACTTTGTATCACAGGAACTGAAGGCAATTTCAAACTGTCTGTGCATGTCTCTGGCCTTGATTCTGTAAATGGTTTATCTGCTCATTCTGATTAAGTGAACAATTGTGGGACCCAGACTAAGGGGTCTCTTGCTACCTTAGGACTCATGCCAAGGCTAAGATCCTTTATTTCTGAAACATTGCCCTCTTCTGTCTCTTCTTCCTCTTTCTCACTGCTGAAGAATCCCTTATTTATTGTTGGCATTCTTGATTAAAAGGCATCCTTCTCATGTCCGGGGCCAGAAGTTTGGATTAAAAACAAAAGTATTTAGGCATATAATCCAACTAATACTTTAGTGCTTTCAGCGCTGGATTTGCTGCCTTTGAAGTAAAATGTGAAACAAGACCTCCACTCTGACCTATCAGTCTGCGGCCTCCTATACTGTCACAGTGATACTCAATGCAAGCTTGAAGAACAACACCTCATTTTCCATCTGGGCACATTGCAGCCTTCTGGGCTCAATATTGAATTCTACAACTTCACCGGCCAGTCTTGTCCTCCTGCTCTGTATTTCACAACTCCCACATTCTCTTGTCCAGGTTCTTTTGTCTAGTTTCTCACGGTCAAACTGCTCCCATTCACTCACTGACTAGAGAACCTCCTTTACAGCTTATCCCCATGGCCACCTGGTTTTATCCTGTCAGAGACATTCCCCCTCCACCCATTCTCCCCACAGCTTTACAAACTTCTTTCATCTCATTTTCAGTTCTGACGAAGGGTCTCTGACCTGAAATGTTGACTCTGTCTCTCTTCCTGCAGATGCAGCCTGAGTTACTGAGTATTTCCATCCTTTTCAGTTTTTGTTTTAGAATTCCAACACCTGCAGTCTTTTTTTATTTTCTACACCCCATTTTCCTTCTCTGGAGAATATAACAGAATTATTATACCATTTGAACAAGAACAAGTGAGTTCTCCCAGTCTCTTGGCCATCAGTTATACTTAAAGCAGCTTGAAGAGAAAATACTTCACTGCCATTAACGGAACCTCACAGAGCACAAAATGGCTGCTGCATTTACCACAGTACAATAGCATCTACATGCAAAAAAGCACTCAATCGGCTACAAAGCACTTTGGAATGTGCTGAAGTTTTAAAAGAAGCATAATCATTGTAAGTCCCATCTTCTATCACCTGAATTTTGTCTTTGTTAGTACATTCTCCACTTCTTGGAGCTTCAGTTTATTCAGAACATGATGGTCCATGCTTCCTTCTGTACAAAGACTCCCATTTCATTTACTCAGGACCTTATCAAGCTGCACTGACTCTCTTCTCATTATGATCCCCAGACCCGGTTACGAATCCCACCACACTCCTTCCCCACCTTTTCCATTCTACACTCTCCACACCCCCCTTTACCCCTATACTCTTCCAAAGAGCTCCCTTTTCACAACCAGTGGACATAATTTCTCCAGCCAGTCTCCTTTTATCCACTAAAACACCCTCGATCACATGTTGCTATTTATTTCAGCACGACATGATTGAAAATAGACTTTCCCTGCTGGGAAATAAGGTAACAAAAATTTCCATATTGTTTCACATCACTCCCGAAATTTGATTGACCACTTCCCAACATCAGTCCCACTCGAACACCTGATGCTGTTTCAGTATCAGAGATGCATTAATTGACATCACTTCATATCTGGAGCATTGCCAAGGAAATTAGTTCATGTGATCCCAGGAATGACCATTCTCTGTCACTGCAGGGACAATCGTGTTTTCGTGGTGCAGCACTAGACAAAGACCCCTACCAAAGTAAGCCCCATTCTTACCCTCTACCCTTCGAGCTCTGCCACCACAATGACACCAAGACCATTCCCCCACCTCTACTTTATCTTCTTCCCTGACCCTCCAATCAGTCCAGACCTCGATCCACTAATCAGCCCAGGCCAGAGTTCCTCTGATACCCCAAGACAGATGTAAAAGTGAGCAAGTACGGATTAGGATGGTGGACCAGTCATGATGTAGCCAAAGTTATGTTTGCAATATAAAAGTATGGTTGAGAAACACCATAGGAAATTTATGTTACTGTCACCTTTGCCTCAAGGCTCCAGTTCCTGCACCCGATAGCCCTCCCCTAGCCCAGTTCCTCATCACCTATACCCCAAATCCTGGCCCCAATCTACACCCCGTCTAGCATTCCTTCCCACGGGGCCTCTCCCCTAAACCCAGAGTCAGCTTTGGCTCCAGGCACCAATGAAGCTTACAGTGGCAGACTAACAAAAGTAGCAAGGTTTAGTGTGGCAAGCAATAATTACATAGAGAACCTATACCAGCACTCCACAATTGATGGATGCTCATACTATACACATATAATTTGAAATATACACAAAATGAGTATTTATGTACTCTTTATTTACAATTTGTTCATACAAAATATCAGGTGACATCTCCAATTTTGTTCCTTTATGGTAAAAGTGAAAGAAGTAGCAAGGATAGTAGAGAACCTAATGGAGCTGAACTACGAGCAGGAGATGTATCAACTCATTCCAAGACATTATGGACATGATGTTGAATTGTGAGAACACGGCTCCTTGTTTCACTGAGTATCGAGCTACAAATCTAAATGACAGACCTGACTACTTTTCTCTCCTGAAATAACACAATTGATAATTCGGGGCAGGCTAAATTTACCATGCTGGAGAGAAGGCCACTGAGAATTATGCAATTATGTGTTATTTGAGCCTAATTGAATAAAGACAAGTATTTTTGATTTTATGATATATTGTGTTCCAAACCATTCATCTGACATCATGCTAATCACAGATGGATATTCAAGGACAGTTATTCTAACTCCCAACAGCTATGTTCATGCCGATTTGTTAATTGGATTTAAAGATTCAGCAAATGATAGTTTACTGACCATTTTCTGCAGAGAACAGACTTCATCTTTTCTGTTTAATATGATGATGCTGGACAAAGCAATTAGTAATTAAGAATTAATGTTTGCTTTTGACAGCAATATGGTAGATGATAATTATTTGGGAAAAGTCTTTAAGTAACTGGAAGTACTATATAATTGACACGTCACCTGAGGCCAGCTTGCACATTTTTAAAATGCAGGGAACAGAACATGAATTCTGCTACCTGCGAATTTTCAAAACCAGAGGGCTGATTTTAATTAGGGACTAGAGTTTTACACCCCTTCACCACCAAACTAGCAGCTAAGTCATCTTCTGAAGGAGACAAAATAAACTTAGCCAAAAGTAAAAAATAACTCTGGAAAATACATCTCAGAACCCCTCAGGCAATGGAAACTGTGTGGACTCAAGTCCCATTGGTGAACCTATCTGCCTTCAATATGGAGCAATCTCCTCCTCAGTTAGTAACCAGTTCAGATCCACTTTGCAGTTGAATTGATAGTCACACCCACTGCATCAGAAAACAGAGTATCTCTGAGGCTCAAAACTGTCTGAATACTGTCAGAGAAAAGAAGAAATGTTTAAAAGCCAGTCTCTTCCAAACTTCAGGGTGACTCCGACATTTCTTTTGAACGAGAAAAACTATTTTCACCTTACGGTGTTAAGTCACACTGCTCTGCTTCCCCTTCTTGTCAATGGCAGTGACTGTGACTCCAGGTTTTTGATCTAATAAGTGGGCCTGAATGCAATTGTATATATGATATACCTGGGATGTGCTGCCCAGTCCTTAGCAGTGAGACTTCAGCCAAAATCTCCCCTTTGTTCATATGTGCTAAGTGAATGTGAGTGAAACTCCCCTTCCAAAGTTAGGTCCCTTTGACTTAAATGCCTCAGTAATTCTTCATCTGCCTTAAAATAAGGTAGTTCTCTAATCTGTTGCTAAATGCCACAGGTCCCAGCTTGCAGATGACTGCTGCAGTTGGGAGGTCACCGATGTCCTCTATTCCACAAGGCCAGGTTTTATCGACCTCCTGAGGAGACAAAAAGGCTGCAGATGCTGGAATCTGGAGCAACAAACAATCTGACAGAGGAACTCAGCTGTCCTGATGCAGAGTTTCAACCTAAAACATCTCATAGATGCTGATTGACCTGCTGAATTCATCCAGCAGATTGTTTGTTGCTCCCATCAGACCACAGAAGCAGGCAGACCAGCTACGGGTGTTTGCTATCATTCCAGGCTTCCCCAAAGTGCAGTCATTTAAAGTATTAGAGTCCTGGAATCATATAGCATGGAACTAGGCCCTTTGGCCCAACTGGTCCATGCCAATCTAGATGCCCATCCAAACTGGTCTCATTTGCCCACGTTTGGCCCATAACATTCTGAACCTTTCCTATCCATGTAACTGTCCAAACGTCTTTTAAGAGATATTATCGTACCTGCCCCAACCACTTCCTCCGGCATCTCATTCTATATACTGACCACTCTCTATGTAAAAAAGTTGCCCCTCAAGTTCGATTAACTCTTTCCCCTCTCATTTTAAACCTATGTCCTGCTAGTTCTTTATTCCCCAACTCTGGGAAGAAGGACTGAGTGCATTCACCCTATCTATGCCTCCCCTGAGTGCACTATGTCTTTTTACAGATCTCCATGGCAACTTCCTGCCACAAGCACTAAGGCATCTTAGTCAGGGTAGCCAGCAGTCCCATATTAGAAAGGACATCACATTTTTTCAATGGGGAATTATCTGCACTAAATCAGGGTCTTTTCTATGCAGGGACCATTTATCTTCCTCAGACTTCAGAAAAAGCATGATACTGAGATGCAGCTCCATTTACCAGCTGTGTTTTGTCAGATATAAAATGAGCACCACAATATGTTAGTCTGCTTTTATAAATAGAACATAAGCACTGTGCTCAAACTTCCAAATGTATTCAACTCAAGTGATTACATGATATCCAAAGTACAGAAGTCAGGCTGATGATTTAGAGAGCATACTTCCTCTGTTATATTAGCAAATTAAATGGTTTTGCCCTATTATGAATTTCATACCATGCTACTTGATGTCTCAACAGTGTTGTTAAATTTAGGTTCTCACTTTGATGATGAAACATAACATAAGAACATAAGAGTAGGAGCGGGACTGGGTTCACTGGCTGTCAGTTCTAGAAAAATATGACTGCTCCAATCTTGGCCTTCATACCACTTTCCTGCACTCTCACAATACCCCTTGACTCCCTTCTAGTTCAAATGTCTATCAATCTCAGCCTTAATATGTAAATGACTTCACCCTCCACAACTTTTAGGGATAGCAAATTTCAAAGATTCATGGCTCTCCAAAAGAAGTAATTTCCCTTCATGTCAGAATTAAATGGGCAATCCCTTACTCTAAAATTGTTCTCGATGCCTTCCATTAGAAAAACGTTATCTCATCTCATTCTTCAATACTCCAATGACTGTGGGCTCAACCAGCTCACATGGTATCCCTTTCATTCCAGGAATCAACCTAGTGAACCTCATTTGTACTACCTCCAATGCAAGCATATCCTTCTTTGAATGTGTAGAACAAAACTGTTTGCAGTACTTGGGTGCAGGCTCAATGGTTATCTCTAAAATTGCATCAACACTTCCCAATTTTATACTTCATACCCCTTGACATAAAGGTCAACATTCCATTAATTTTCCATATTACTTGCTGTATAGTTTGTGTTAATTTTTTATGTTTCATGTACCAGAATCCCCATTCCGATGTTTTCCAGTCTCAGTTTACATAAATAAAAATGAAGTGACATTTGGTCAGAGCTGAACATTCACTCCAATGGACCTCTGGCAAAAGATATTGGACAACAAACAGAAGAGAGATCCCTAGCTCACATTTTTCATCCCTCTCCTCATTAACTTTGGGTATCTGTGGACTCCAGTGTCTGTCTTGGCTTAAGTTAAGGGTCCCTAATCTGAAACAGTAACTGTTTTTACCTCACAGATGCTGTCTGACCTGCTGAGTGTTTTCTGCTCATTTCCAGCATTTTCTGTTTTTATTTCACATTTCCAAAATTTTCAGTTCCAAAATTCCAGCTTCCAGCATTTTCTGTTTTTATTTCTCAGTTCCAGAGTCTGCAGGGTTTTTTTTATTTTCAAGAGTAGATCTACTTTATTCATTTGGCTGAACTAAATGTGAAGCCCTTAGCCAATGATCAAGAAAAACAAGCAATGTTCCAGCATCTACAGTCTCTTGTATATCCAGTAAAACTCACTTTACACAACAATTTGTTCTCTGAAGATGATCTGTTTAGGTTGGCACAGTGGCACAGCTGGTAGGGCTGCTGTCTCACAGCTCCAGAGGCCCGGGTTCAATCCTGACCTCCAGTGTTGTCTTTATGGAGTTTGCACATTCTCCCTGTGCCACAAAGGTTTCCTCCTACATCCCAAGGAGGTGCAGATTGGTAGATTAATTGGCCACTGTAAATTGTCTTTAGTGCCATTGAATGATAGAATCTGGGCTGATTTGATGTAAATGAGGGGAGAACAAAATGCAGTTAGTGTAGGATTGATCTAAATGGATGCTTGATAGTCAGTGATGGTCAGTTTGTCAAAGGACTTGTTTCTGTGCTGTATGAATCTATGACTCTATAATACTTGGTGCATTGCATACTTCTTTAAGAATTGTAACATGTTACATCTGTTCTCTGGATTAACACTATAAATTGGAAATGGAATTGGAATTGGGTTATTATCATCATGTGTACCAAGATACAGTGAAAAGTTTTTGTTTGCATGCCATTCAGGCAGATCATGCCATACATAAGTACATTGAGGTAGTAAAAAGAAAACAGAATGTAGATTATATTGTAGCAGCTACAGAGGAAGTGCAGTGCTGATAAACAAATCAAGTGCAAGGGCCACAATAAGGCAGGTTGGGAGATCAAGAACACACTTCTGGTATATGAGAGGTCTGTTCAAGAATGTTTCATTGTGGAACTGGGGAGTATTGGTTTGCTTCTGTGAGAGTAAGTACACAGGAGAAATGTTGCTTGTCTCACCGTAAGTTCTGTTGTTTCATGAAACACTATCGGTTTAAGTAACGAGCTAATCTCCAATGTTTTAGAGAGTGAATGAGAAAGAAATACTTAGACAATCTGAGGAAGCAGATTTATCACTTTATAGAACTGACAGATTGGAAGGAAATTTGGACAAGTTCAACAATGGATAGGCCATTGCGCCACTCAGTTACAGCTAGAAGGCAAAGTTATTATTAACCCTCATGATCAGTTCTGTGATCCATACATGTGCCCAATGAAGTTCCAGACCTCAGGAAAATCAACTTGATGATATGTATCTCAGAATTTCCTAATACATAAAGAAGCAAATTAGACATTGTGATAGATCTGGATAGCCATACTAGTGCTGTACTGTTCTATGTTCTATCTCCTGCAGTGTGGTATAGGCTCTCATGGTCCACTGTCGCTTAATGAGTTGTGCATTCCAGACAATATAGGGTTAACGTACTGCAACATTAAGTACAACAATGAACATGATAACAATTCTGATACAGGATGGATCATTAACAAATAACCAAACACACAGTGAATAGCGAGTTCCATGTTGCTGACTACATGGTATTAGATGTAAAATGCTCAGATATGTGACGCCAATAGCAATTTGAAACAGCCATCTTCAGACTATAGATAGCTGATGTCTGTGGACTCTGGGCACTGTTTGAAGCCAAATTCTCAAGGTTACAGAATAACTTGATCCCTATCTGTTAATATAATTTATGTAAAGCTTGGCATAATTAGTTATGAAGGACTGTTGTTAAGGACACAAATGAGATATTTAAAACTTTCCTTAACATTTAATGTAACACATTGTGTCTCCATGTTGATATCAGGACAGATTTGTGATGGGTTCCAATGTAAAAGATTAAAATGACACATTCCTCTCTCAACAAAATATGGTTGCATTATTGAGACTTGCCACCAGTTTTTACACATTTTAATCCTCTCATGGATGCTCAAAGCATGATCCTGTCTTCTGTTTTCAAACTATAGTCCCCAGATCCCAACACTATCATAATATCTCATCACCTGCCATTGGGTTTTGGCACCTCTTGATTTATGACTGCATTGCTTTTATGTTGTATGCTAATTTTAAAATGTAACCCATTTTTATACTAAAATAATTTCGTTTTTGAGCATCTGACCAGTTTTTCCTCTGGTAGTTAGGACAGTGTAGTTGTCAGGAAGGGGATGAAGGGTGGAAGGGGTGATGGTACCTATGAGTGACAGAATGTTTTTAGATTTTATGCAAAATAAAAATAGACTACATATGGCCACATTCAGTTTGAAATACTTTGTGCATTAAGGTGGCATTCATTAGAATTCATTCAAAAGATTCTATGAGGCCAAGTCTCATCAAATTCTGTGCTCCCTATATAGCTGCAGACAAATTGTAAGATTGTCAAAAGTGGACTGAGATCAGACCTGGTGATGTTTCTTCCATCTAATATCAGCAGTAGGTGACAGCTTCATAATAATTAAATCAGGCAGAATTCCTGTGGTGACAGTGTGTATGTAAACCTTTGAAAGGACTATAATTGACCTACTCAGCAGTCAGGCAGCAGCTGTGGAAAAAGAAATAGAGTTTTTTGATCAATCAAGGTATTCAGAAAACAAGATATCAACCTTAAATTTTAACTCAGTTTTCCCTCTCCCCATATGATGCCTGGCCTACTGAGTATTCCCAATATTTTCCGTGTTAATTTCAAATTTCCTGCAGCTGCAGTATTTTGCCACTAGTGTAATTGACCTAAATTTACCCACTTTGGATCTAGCAATGTTGCATATTTAATACAATTATTCTTACCACGTTTCCCTCTGCTCCACCTTCCCTCCCTCCATATTCACTTCCAGCTTTAGAACTCTCTGTGATATCTGTCCTCTTCTAGTTCAGGCCCCTTGAAGTTGCACAGTGCTTCATCGTTAATGACTATGCATTCAGCTTTGTGGGCTCTGTGTCCTGGAGTTCCTCGTGTGGGTAATCATTTCACTCTTGTGTTAATTGCAGAATGTCCTTTAATCTGTTCTGGCACAGTTGCTTTCTGAAGTTCACCATTTTCCTCCACACAAGGATTGGCAGCAACCACTGTTTTAAAGTTAGCTTTCTTTGAAGCTAGTGTAATTATACAAAGTCAAGTCAGTAACCTGTTTTTGAGAAACTGCCACTAACCTTTCCTGAGAGGTAAAAAGTTTCAACAAAGGGGAACTGTAAGAGGCCAGCTTGAACTTCCACCCCTGCACCCCATCCTTCTAGAAGGTTAAAGGAACTTAAAAGTCATCTGTTATGTCCACTAAGTTACATAAGACTAATAGATATGTGAACGTTATTGACACTGGAGAGCCAAATAGCATCAGTGATCTTCACAAATTTCAGCAAATTAAGTTCAACTTCCATTCAAATGCAGTCTGGGCATTGGTTGAAGATCCTAGATTCTTGGGGCATGAGAGGACAGGAATTTAGGTAGGAAACAGGATACATTGAGACTAAGCTCTGTTTATACTGTTCCTAAATTCTATCTGAGAAGTATCATTAATTGGAAAAGCTTGGAGTTTTGAAGATCATTATCATTACAATCATTATAGTTCTTACCAAATGCGGTGATTTTAAAGTAAATAAAACAGTTAGGCTCTGTGGTGATCAGAAGAGTTTCCTCACTTGAATAGTCCACAATGAACAATATTCATTAATAATGTCACAAGACATTTACGTCAAGCTACATAAAATAAAAACAGGTCCAGTAACCTTCATCAAAACTGGACATGAATTATTGACTGCTTCTCTTTCCACAGATGCTCTCTCACCTACTGAGTTTTTTCCAGCAGCTTCTGTTTATATTTCAGATTTCCAGCATCTTCTGTTTTATTGATTTTCTTTTTATTAATGTCAGGTTAGCTGGGACAAAAATATTTATAACGTTAAATTTTCCTTTTTGTCCGTGCAACTAAGTGTCAATCTGAATTGCCACCAATATTTAACCATCAAGATGCATGAGGCTCCATTCTTACACCAAACGAGCAAATGTTCTTAAATTGTCCCCGAACTCTTCCAATGCCATTGTGCTCAAGATTTTACAAGGAATCACTCATTGTTTCTGTAATCAGAACAATGTTCTGATTGCTACAAATGCAGAAGAAGAGCATCTTCAAATTCTAGTGGACACACTGAAGCAACTGCACCATAATGTGAAATTAATGGGAAACATGTAGCTTTGGACAACATTGATTGGTTAATTTTGGCTTATGTGTGGGTGCACATAGTTAGCAGCCTGTGAAAGGTACAAATCATTGTAGAGGTTCTCAATGTATCTAAACTCAGGTCATTCTTATAAATTGCACATTAGCATGTATTTTTTATAATTGATATGGCAACAGTATTCTTGCTTTCTCATTCTTTATTGAAGAAGTATGTTCCATGCACCTGGGCAAAAGAACAACAATGTGCTTTCATGGCATTTGTTAAGTGCAGAGTAAAGCTCTTGTTATAGAGACACAAAAGGCTGTAGATGTTGGAATCTGGAGCAAAAAACAAACTGCTGGAGGAACTTAATGAGTCAGGATAGGAGTCCAGATGAAGTGCCTTGACCCAAAATGTCTAATGTCCATTTCCCTCTAATGATACCGGCTGATCCATTGAGTTCCTCCAGCAGTTTGTTTCTCGCTAAAGCTTTTATTATCCTTTTACAACACCATCCATGAATTAAGGTTAGTGTGTGATTCTTCAGGTATTAGGGTTGTAATCAGCCATGTATTGGTATTGGTTTATTATTGTCACTTGTACCAAGGTACAATGAAAAACTTGTCTTGCATACCATTCGTACAGATCAATTCATTACACGGTGCATTGAGGTCGTACAGGATAAAACAATAACAGAATAAAGAGTAAAGTGTCACAGCTACAGAGGAAGTATACTGCAGGTAGACAATAAGGTGCAAGGTCATAACAAGGTAGATTGTGAGGTCAAGAGTCCATCATATCATAACAGCTGGATAGAAGCTGTCCTTGAGCCTGGTGGTATGTGCTCTTGGGCTCCTGTATCTTCTGCCTGATGGGAGAGGGAACAAGAGACAATGACCTGGGTGGGTGGGGTCTTTGATTACGCTGGCTGCTTCACTGAGGCAGCGAGAGGTAAAGACAGAGTCCATGGAGGGGAGGCTGGGTTTCATGATGCACTGGGCTGTGTCCATAACTCTCTGCAGTTTCTTGCTGTCCCGGGCAGAGTAGTTGTTATACCAAGCTGCGATGCATCCAGATAGGATGCTTTCTGTGGTGCATAGATAAAAGTTGGTGAGTGTCAAAGGAGACATACCAAATTTCTTTAGCATCCTGAGGAAGTAGAGACACTGGTGAGCTTTCTTGGCCATGGTGTCTACGTGGTTGGACCAGAACAGGCTATTGGTGATGTTCACTCCTAGAATGATGGCAGGGAAAACCTATTGCATTTCCACTGCATCCATTACAAGCATGTGAACATATGAATTAGGAGCAGAAATAGGTCATTCAGTTCCACGAGCTTGCTCCACCGTTCAATAAGATCATGGCTGACCTGATTGTAATTGAGATCTCCATTCCTGTATCTCCATGGTAACATTTGATCCCCTGGCTTATTAAAAATCCGTCTACCTCTGCCTTAAAAATATTCAGTCTCTGTTCTGCTACCCTTTAAGGAAGAGAGTTCCAAAGACCAACAATCTTCTGAGATAAAAATGTATGTTCTCATCTCAGTCAACGCCTTATTTTTAAACAGTGACCCTTCATTCTCAATTCTCCCACACTCAACTCCAGCAGATAAACTTCCAGGAAAAGTGAACAAAGTTATCCCTTAATAAAATAGAAGGATCTTGCTATCATATTCAATCAATGCCTTCTTAGAATTCCATTTGCATTGATAACAGAGCACTAATTATTACTGCCAATTTTGGGCCAAACATAAGCTATTTTTCCAATAGCAGCTTCATAAATGTATTAATTGTTGTGTGGCAACAAGACCTTGAAGCAGAATGCACTGACAGCACATTGTCAAGACCACCCCATGAGAGATAAGATGTGAGATTTGATAGTACCATTTATACCCAAGCTCAAGTGAGTGATGCCTTTCTGCTGACAGCTTCAAAAATTGTGGAGCAAACACAGAAAGATATAGTTGTGAGTGATGTTTTTGATTACACTCTTAGAGGCTGTTCAGAGTTTGGAAACTGCACAAATGATAATCTAATTCCATTTTATTGCTGCTGAAATGAGTTCTGAAGTGATCAAGGGGCATGCATCTGGTAATTGTCGCTGTTTTATGACCAAAGATATTAACCAAGTTACATGGGGACACATGTTGTTGTAGGAACACTGATGACAACTGTTTGCTGTTTTGTATATTGATCAGATTTAGATTGTGATCTAAAGAGCTGACAAGTCAATGTGCTGTCAGCAATGCAGATCAACAGCTGTGAAAACACCTTGCCAAGTGTGGAGATGACCAAAAAATGTTTCAGTGAGTACATATAGATTTTAGCAAAAAGGGTCATGACCATTTCCTCATCCTTATTAATGGCCATTCTAACCAGTTGAAAGCTAATCCCACAGGAACTCTGCCATCACAGAACATACCTTAGATGAGCTAAGAACAATTTTTGCATACTTGCTGGAGGAAATAGTCCCGGACAATGGCTCACAGTTTTTCTTGAGGAAATTTAATGGTTGTTTGGAATGGTATCAAACAGACTTCAGTGTCTGCCTATCATCCAGAATCCAACAAAGTAAATGAACAATCTGTCAGAATTATCAAGGCCACCTTAAAGCAGTACACAGCATTAGGAAAATTTACTGTTCAAATATCAAAATATTCTATGCACAGGTTTACAACAAGATATCCTCTCAAGACAAAATGATTGTGAACGTGGTTGAGCTCAGTACAATTGAATCTCTGAAAGAGTGGAATGAAATGAGATTATCAGAAACAAGATTTCATATCAGGTTCTCAGAAGAGAAGAGTTCGGGCCAATGTGCCTAACAAAATAGAATAATCAGAAATTCCTAAGAAGGGATAACTCATTTGGATTGATGAGAAAATCAGGAGAATTCGCATATATTATGTTGCTCTAGTGAGTTATGTACACAACTGAGGCAATGAAATTGTGGTCCACTACCAACACGACATCCTCAACAGCACCACATTATCAGAGAATTCAAGTAGCTCCAGTGGTGACAACAGCAGGGTCAACACTGAAATAATATCCAGAAGATGAAATTTTTCCAGAGTTTGAATCTGCTGCCCACAGTCATTTCAACAAGTCTTGCACTGAGTGCAGTTTTTCTGTAAGTAGAGATGGAGAGATTAGACTTACCGGTGTTTGGTGAGACTGAATCTATAGTTCACCTGTTAATTCTAGAATATCTATGTTGTTTTGTTTTTGCTTAATATATACATAGAATAAATTAGTTTATAGAAAACTTGTTGATATTTTAAAGAAAAAGAAGAATAAATCTGTGTAAATCTCTGCTTCCAGACCACAACACTTCTCAGGAGTTAAGTAATTGCAGCCAGCAGAGAATGTGTCTCTTAAATCACAATTGTAAAAGCAATCTACAAACTGTTCTCAGTGGTTGAGACTTATCACCCTCTTCTCAAGGACAATTAGGAGTGGTAGAAAATACCGCCTTTGCCAGCACTGCTGTATCCGTTAATGAATAAATTGGAAGATGCAGGTCCACTGTTCACAGGTGATCATTTATTGACATAGATACACACTCCATGGGCCATGTTGATGTTGAAAGTAATCAGGCTGCAGAAGCACTAAATGAACTACAGAAGACTCGTGAAGAAGCAGGTGGTGGTTGGGGATGAGGCATGGAGGCAAATATTGACATAGAGTCATAAAGTCACACAGCATGGAAACAGGGCCTTTGGTCCAATTCATCCATGCTGACCACAGTGCCCATTTGGTATTGGTATTGGTATTGGTTTATTCTTGTCACTCATACTGAGGTACAGTGAAAAACTTGTCTTTCCTACTGATCATACAGGTCAATTCATTACACAGTGCAGTTACATTGAGTTAGTACAGAGTGCACTGACGTAGTACAGGTAAAAAACAATAACAGTACAGAGTAAAGTGTCACAGTTACAGAGAAAGTGCAGTGCAGGTGGACAATAAGGTGCAAGGTCACAAGGTAGATCGTGAGGTCAGAGTCCATCTCATCGTATAAGGGAACCATTCAATCGTCTTATCACAGTGGGATATAAGCTGCTCCTTAAGCCTGGTGGTATAGTGCCCTCAGGACTCCTGTATCTTCTACCTGATGGAAGAAGAGAGAAGAGAGAATGTCCCGGGTGGGTGGGGTCTTTGATTATGCTGGCTGCTTCGCCAAGGCAGCGAGAGGTAAAGACAGAGTCCAATCTGCCTGCATTTGGTCCATATCCCTCTAGACCCCTCCTATTCATGTACTTATCCAGATGTCTTTTAAATGTTGTTATTGTATCTGCCTCAACCACTTTCACTTGCAGCTCATTCCATTTTTGTCTCACCCTCTGTGTAAAGAAGTTGCCCCTCAGGTCCCTTTTAAATCTTTCACTTCTCACCTTAAACCCCTGCCCTCTAGTTTTTAGTACCCCTTCCCTGGGAAAGAGACAATATGGTTTCACCCCATCTCTACCCCTCATGATTTTATACACCTCTATAAGTTCACCCCTCAGCCTCCTACATTCCAAGTAATAAAGTCCTAGCTTGTCCAACCTCTCCCAATAACTCAGTTCCTCGAGTCCTGGCAGCATCTTTGTAAATCTTCTCTGCACTCCTTGCAGTTTAATGATGTCTTTCCTACAATTGAGGGATTCACAATAGAATGTAGCAATACCTGCAGGAAGACTGGCAAATCATGTCTAAGTTAATGGGGCTAGGTGGCTCTCTCCTCTACATCTGGGAAACCAGATTGGGTGACCACTTTACAGAATAACTCCATTCAGTCTAAACTCCTGGTTGTCTGTCACTTTTATTCCCCATCCATTCGCACTCTGACCTTTCTGTATTGGCTTCCTATACTGTACCAAAAAAATTGAATGTGGAATCAAAGAACAGCACCTCATCTTCTGACTTTACATATTACAACCTTCAGGACTCAGCAATGAATTCAGCAATTTCAGATGATCAGCCATTCCAGTCTTGTATTTCACATTTCCAGTATTCAGTTCTATCTTCCCTCCTCTTCTTATAACTTCATCCATGATTTACGTCCTGTTCAAACCACCTCTAGACATAGTTATGGTTGCTCACTGAGCTTTACCACATTCTTTCAGCTGGCACTGCCAAAACCTGTATCATTCAATCTCTCCTAGTCATAGACTTTCACTTTTGTTCCCTTCATTTCTCTCCGTCTTTTCTGCGAGTTTAAACGTAGTCATAGGTAGAGTCACAGAGAGATACAGCAAGGAAATAGGCTTGTCAGCCCAGCTAGTCTGTGCTGACCATCAACACCCATTTACACTACATTAATCCCGTATTTTGTTTTTTAAAAATTTGTATTTGTATAGTTTAATTTTTTTATTTACTTTTTTAAAAATCTCAAATAAAAGAAGAACTAAGTAACTAGACAGGTATTTGAGTTGCCAAGACATAGAAGGCTATGTATCAGGTGCAGGTAAAAGGCGAGTAGTATAGATAGGTATGTGGTGGTCAACTTGCACATGCTGGGGTGAAGGGCCTGTTCCCATGCTCCATGGTGATCCACTCTGCAGGTCAGGCAGCTGAGAAAGATGTCTATGTCTCTATGTTTCTTCAGTTCCACTGAAAGGTTATCAAATGAAATGTTAATTCTCTCTCACCCTCCACAGTTACTGCCTGACCTGCTGAATATTTTTTTCTATTTTATTTTTCAGATTTCCATGGTATTTTGCATTTGCTTTACTCTGCTGTAGAACTGAATTGGTTTTCACAAGAATCCAGTAGTCTCAATGTGATGTTGGCTTTTTATTTGTTTTTATTTAAATTAATTGAATTTAAATTTCCAGACTACCCTGGTGGCTATAGAGCTCAAATCCTCCAGTCATTGGCCCAGACTTTTTCATTGCTAATTCAGTCATGTAAACACCATACTGTTAAAATCCAGATGTTTGACATATCCAAGTGGTTTATTTAAGGGGCTTCTCATTTTCCAATTTTGATGTAAACTGAACATCCAAGTACACTCCCACCCTTGTGTGCATACCACCTTTCTATCAAGTACACCATGAGATTTATCACATAATGCCAAATGGGAAAAAACAATGCCTAGTGCAGACTAGTTTGGATGGAGATAAACCACAAGCTCTTGAATTTATGTTACATTACACTGAGTCAGATTGAATGGTACATTGAAGTGGAGACAACTAAGATGTATTGTAGCATCTACCTTGAAACCACAACCGACTGGTTTAATACATGTACATGTTTATGGTATAAGAACAATTTCAGAAAGTCTGCTTGATTAGCAGAAAAGAATGTCATATTCAAAAATGTGATGGATATTTGATATAAACTGCAGAAAGCTGTTTTAAATCATATCTTATTTTAAGATTTAGAATGTATGATGCATAGGAAAATAGAGCATTTTTTTCTATAAATTTGGATTTACAAAGAAACAGATTTCTAAATACAGGCTCCCATTGGGAGAGGAAAACATACCCTTACATCCCCATGAATAGTGAACATTTGTAAAGAAAAGTCAATTACTGTTCAAGCGCATTATAATGGTCTTGAAGACCAACAAAGAAAATACATTCCCCATCCCCAGTTTAATAGCTGTCATCCTTTTAACACAACCTCACATGTTCTCCTACAATGCACTCCCTATATCTTCAATGAATGTAACAATAGATGTATGGTGAGACTTAGAGCTTATAAATGTTTATAGTGTTATTTTAAGAAACAAGTGAACTTTAAATGTTAAGAAACTGATTTATAAGCAGTCAAGCAGCATTGTGCCTTGTAAGGACCACTTGGGATATATGCAAAGGGAGGGCTAAGATGGACAAACTAACTGTGTATCAAACCCTTCACAACACACCAAGGTCTTACTCAATTGGCAAAATGGAAATAAACCTTTAAACTTCCATTTCCCTGTAGGCTGCCAATCCAGTCCTGATCTGACAGTGAGTGTAATGCAGTTTGATCTCTTTCAAGCTCTAAGATATCAATCCAGTGGCATATTGTTGTGGCATGGCACCAAGTTCTCTGACAGATCACAGAAACTGAAAGATAACTCCTCTCTTTGGACTCTAATTCAGCTGAGCTTCAGCCTCAGTGCAGAATGGGCTTCTTTATTTAATGTTCATATAATTCTCAAGTTTACTGCCCATGGACAGACAGGATCAAGGAATGAAATATCAAAGTGAAACATGGCTTTTAATATGTGCTGCCAAGTCATGTCATCTTGAAGGCTATAAGCCTCCATCTGCAGTCGGTCATCAGCACCTATCTTTCTCCTATCTGTGCCATGTGGGAGGCATACCGATGCTGTGCCGGTTTAAGATGATGCAACGCAATCAATGTTGATGTTATAGAATCATAGAATCATAGAACGTTACAGCACAATAAGGCCCTTCAGCCCACAATGTTGTGCCAACCTTTAAACCTCACCTAAGACTATCTAACCCCTTCCTGCCACATATCCCTCCATTTTAAATTCCTCCATATGCTTATCTATATATGTTGCTCTGAAAGAATAACCTTCTCCACTTCTTCCCCCCCCCCGCCCCCTTGTCTTCCTTTATTCCTGTGGCTCCCTTCCCTCACCTCGATGACCTGTCCATCTCCTCCCCTCCATCCTTTATCCCATGGTCCATTGCCTCCTCCTACTGGATTCTTTCTACTTCAACCCTTTGCCTCTTCTACTTATCACCTCTCAGCTTATTACATCTTCACTGACTCCCCCACCAACCTACCTTCCCCCTGTCACCTGGACTCATCTATCACCTGAACTCACTTATCCCCTGCCTGCGTGTACTCCTCCTTCTCCCCCCATCTTCTTATTCCGGCTTCTGCCCTCTTCCTTTGCAGTCCTGATAAAGGGTCTCGGCTGGAAATGTCACCTGTTTATTTCCCTCCATGGATGCTGCCTGACCTGCTGAGTTCCTCCAGCACTTTTTTGTGTATTGCTCCAGATTCCAGCATCTGCAGAATTTCTTGTGTCTCCACTAAAGTTTGGATTGTCTAATAACTTATGATAGTTCCCACTGTGTAGTTCTGAAGGAGTTAGTTTAGTTAGGCATTTAGATGCTAGGTTAATTAGTTTGGCACAACATCATGGGCCTGTTCCTGTGCTGTACTGTTCTGTGTTCCATGTTCTACCAAAAGTTGCCATGAAGGTGAGAGGGAAAATGCAGGGAAGGCAATGAGCATCCCTTCACACGATGGTCTGACCCAGTTGAGTCCTGTGTAATGATTTACCCAACACAACCATGAGTTGCAGGAAGACCAAGGAGTCAGAGATTGCAGCATGCAGCTCTCTATATAAAGCAACAATGAATAGTTTCCACAACCCTGGCATTGAAAACTTAGGTGGGCAGATGCTGCTTGCAAGACATAGATGTCTGAGTGCAGACCCATTCATTGACATCTGTGGATGTCTGAGGATTATTGATTGCATCTTAAAGTTACAGTTTATGCCAGCAATGGTGGAAACAAGCAGGCTGTGATCATTAGGTGTGTAAATGATGACAGGAAAGCATCAGACATATAAAGGAAATCTGCACATGGAAGTGGGCTGTCCAGTTTCTCAATGGGCACAATGTTACCTGGAAATAATTGTTTGCATCCAGATAAACTAGCTTTTGCATGTGATATACACATGAATAGTGGGTGAATGGATCAGATTTCTTGTGTTTGCAATCTCGAGCTCATGCTGGAGTAAAGCACATTGCCAAGATTACATTAGGTTCAGTTTAGTTGCTGGTGAGATGGATGGAATCTCTCTTTAGTTGGAGGAAATTCTGCTCATGAAGAACTCATTGTCAGTCAAGCAGTCAGCCAACTCAAAGACAGTAGGCAGCTCCAAATTGGTGGTAGCAAAATGCATTCAAAAGGTTGGGGGAAAAAAAACAACTGTTGGGAGCTCATTAATGATGAAGGAACAATTGATACATGGCAGAAGAGCAATCAGCTCATCAGGTGTTCCCCGGCCAACTAAATTCTCAGATATATAGGTCAGTCAGTCAACCTTAATACAATACCAGTAGCAGGAAAGGTCACCTTAACTTTTATCTCATGGTGATCTTCCGGTTTCCCTCAGAAAAAATCCTTAGAAGTCATTCACTTTGTGATGGCTCACTTTTTAGAAGGCATTTTAATAAAGAAAGCTGGTTTAACAATGTGATGAAAGTCATTGTAGATTATATTTAAATTTTAATACCACATTTCTTTGAACTTCTGTGTTCAAGAATCTCAGTAACCAAAAGCCAAGTCCAACTAGGCAAAGTACCACACCTTTCTGGTCAAACCAAGCTAATTTACATCCTTACCAAATGTATTTTGTAACACAATTGCCATTTAGGAGATTACTGACAACCCCTCTCATTTCTTAGCATTGCACATTTATCAAAGCAAAAAATAGCAGCATGACTGGCATCACAGGCAGGAAATTAAATGGTGGGGGGGGGGGGAGCAATGACTGTTTCTGATCATTCAGTGATCACTCTGTAGTTTAATTTTGGAGCTATTTGGAGCTTTTGTAATCCATTCTGTTGCACATAGCATATTTTTGTTTGCCTTTTGGACAATTGATCCTTTATCTTCTGAAGAGGGATTTTAAAAAAGACTGCAGGCTGTACAGTGCTTTATTAAGTTGTATAGTGCTAGTGATTTACGCACTTAATGTGTTCTGCTCCTGTCCTTGCTCCTTGTGTGTCATGAATGTCTGATTGTGATGTGCCCTGCTATGGAGTGTTTCTCTGGCTGAAGGAACAGTACTGATATGTAGCTGCTCAAAGCTACAAGGGGATTCAAAAAGATCAGTGACTCTCATCTGTTATTATGCATAAAGTGGAATATCAGTGACAGACGTCTCTGATGTTGTAGTTATGGTGTTTCCCAAGTGAATGCCTATTGGCATCTGAATGAGGTTCTACAAAGGCACAAAACACCCACTAACATCCGTGAGATCATTTGTGGGAAATGGCTGCCCTGGTTGCTGTTGGGGTCTTTTAGAGAGCACCTGCTAATCTTATTTTCAAAGAGGTATGTTAATCATCAGTTTAGTCCTGTTAATATAAAAGTGCCTGACTGAAGATGAATTTTCAGCATCTCTACACCTTTGCAACCTATTAGAAGCACAGAGAGAGAATGGATAGTTACATTATCAATCAATGTCACTTTTTCCCCAGTCCCGCACCATCTGCTTCCTCACTAGTGTTCTGTGTTCCATGGTGAACTTCTTCAGCCTTACCAACATCATTCATTACGTCTAGATCTGTCTATAATCAACAGATGGTCACTTGTGGACAGTGTGTTTGAATCTTCAATTTAAGGTCTGGGAATGGACAAATGTGCACTCAGAAATAAATAAAGACACACTCACTTGGGTAATGTTTTACCATCTATTTTTGTGATGAATTTGCTCAGAGCATATCTGATCACCCTTATTTAGCTTACTGAAAACAGCAGCTTTTTGAACAAGGCATTGGGGAAGTTGGATCTCTTGAACACAAAAGGCTCCCAGTGTTTCTACCAGAAAAAAGCTTTTGGGAATTGAGACTGAAGGGCAGGAGAGTAATATTATTGCAAACTTGTCCTTTGGGCCCAGCAGAAATACTTACTGTTCCTACTGGAAGGATAATAAAAGAAATATGTTTTATTGTGACCTGCCCTCTTACTTCCAATTTGTAATGGCTGGTGAATGATTAGATCATGTCAATCATACCAGGAAATTGCTGTACACACCTGGGTCCAGAAATCTACAGTCCTTTGAACCTAGGCCTCCAGAATCCTGTCATTGAAATATTCTTGACCAGGAAGTGGTTTGTTATATTAAATGTTCTTGGCAGGTGCTGGTAGGTCTATCATGAGATTTGAGTGGGGCAGATAATGTGGGAGAGCATAATAGCACACGCTAACTTCAATGATCCTTAATGGACAGATCAGTACCAGATGGCCCATCCAACCCCAAGTTTAAAAATCGAGTATTGTCATTGTTTTTATGGCTCCCTAGATCTCCATCTCTGTTACTTTCCCCAGCCCAGCAACTTGATAAGATCTCTGAGCTCCTTTAATTCTTGATTTTCATCACTTCACCATTGACAGCAATGACTTCAGCTCCCATGTTCTGAAATTCAGTCAGTTCATTCCCTAATCCTCTCCAACTCTTTGCCTGTATTTTCTTTCATCATACTCGGTAAAACCCATCTTCTTGACCAAGCTTTTGGTCATTTCCCAAACATCCCGTGCTGCTCGGTGTTAAATTTTGTTTAGGAATGCCACTGTGAAGTGATTTGGGATGTTTTGCTTTGTGAATTGTGTTACATAAAATCAGCCTGTTTATCCTGAAGGGTGCTGCTCAGATTTGAAGGTAAACTGAATCACTAGAAGGAAGTAATATCCGCACTAGCCCTGTTAGTCGCTATACACGACATGGTGGACTCTTGGTGGTATCCAGGTCAATGCCAAGGAAAATCCCATCCCCATCAACCAGTCAGCCATGCATATACAATGATATACCTCTTCTGGGGATTGATGGAGTTTTTTTTTCAAATTAAGCCCTGCATAGAATAACATTCAAAGCTGGAACCAGACCTATCTGGTTTTCGCCTTACAATCCCCAGCTTCATTCACACCTGAGTTTCAGTAGTACCTCAAAAGTCTCAAGGATCTGTAGGCCGCACGTGTAGGGGCTCTGAGTGCTGGCAATATTTTGCAAATATTTCATCAAATATCTAATTATACGAGGAACCAGTACCCAATCCACCTTCATGACAAGGTCAGTGGCCATCTCATTATTGGCACAACAGTGCGAATCTTAGAAGATTTAATTAAGATGCTACTTAATGAGCTCTTTGTCATATTCTGATCTCCACAGACCCTTCCTGCCAAATAAATTTCCTTTACCTGCCACACATTAAATGCACTATTCTTGTCATGTTTTATTGTTAGTGTTGAAGCATAAATGGCATTCTGTTCTAAATGTTGCAGCTGCCTTGTGATCCAATCTGGGAATCAGTCAGTGCATGTGTTTGTCAGGCAGCAGGCAGACTAATCAAAAAGAATGCTGCTTATTGCATGACAAATTAAAACAGATAGGCTCTCAAATATTAATCAGTAAATATGCTTCTCCGAGTTGCGATTCAGGGCAAAATCTAGCCATTTAAAAAAACATTTTAATTGGTTATCATCATATTTAGAGGCATCTAATTATTTAGAGATCTGAGTGGCTAAACTGGAGAGTGCTGAATAGCACATGCTGGGATCTCAATACTAATTAACCTGTGCCTCTTTGACCTGGTGCCAACATACTCAAAATTCATGCTGGGGCCTCATGACTATGACTTCAATACCCAATCAGCTCTAACTGCACTAACTCTGAGATGCTCTTTGTAACTGTTTTGCCTTAGTACATTAGTGCAGGGCCCAATATAGTGGGAAGCTTACTTTATCCCAAGCCACGCAATCATAATGGAAGCCAGTCTGCAGCTCTTAAAGGGCAGTGTTGTGGCTGAGACAGATATAAAATTTCAGGAGGATTCAACAGCTGGCAAGGATGGCAGATTATGGCCAGAGCAGGCACCTGGATTTTCTAATATGGATTTGAGGCCATGGTTGATGAATTGGGCAGATATTATCAATCTGCATTGGGCCAGGATGGCCTCAAAGTGCATGAAGTAGCAGAGGGAGGATAAAAAGCAGAGAATCACAGAATGGTTACAACAGGGATAAAGGCCATTCAGCCCATCAAGTCTGTACTGGTTCTATACAAGACCAGTCAAGGTAATTCCATTCCCCTGCCCTTTCCCCACAGCCCTGAAACTTCAGCTCCCTTTTAAGTGATACAATTGAACCTGCCTCCACTCTACACTTTGCAGTGGATTCCTGACTCCAATCATTTGCTGTTTAAAAGCTTTCATTTCCTGTCACTTTTGATTCTTTTGCAAATCGCCTTCATTCTATCTCGTCTAGTGCTCAGGTCTGCTGCCAATGAAAAGAGTTTATCTATATCCTTCCTTATTTCAGATCTCCTCACAATATCCCCTATTCATAGGAGAATAGTCTCAGCTTCTCCAGTCTATCCACATAATTGAAGTCCCTTAGTGCTGGAATCATTCTGATAAATTTCTTTTGCACTCTCTCCAAACTACTTGTTAATATGGATGGCCCAGAAATGGACCCAATACTTCAGCAATCTATGGAGGTTCATCATGATTTCCTTGCTTTTGGGATTATGTGGTCCTATTTATAAAGCCCAGGATCCTACAAACCATCACCCTGACCTGTCCGCCACTTTCAATGTATGATGCACACGTCCTCCCAAGTCTCTCTGTTCCTGTACCCCTTTTAGAGTTGGGCCCTCCAGTATATATTGCATCTTAATCTTCCTGAGAAAATGTGACACTTTGCAGTTCTGCAGAGCACAGGAAGCAAGATGAAAGTAAGGATTCAGACTCCGAGGACATAGATGTGGTGCTGTAACATCCAATGATCTCTGATCAAGTTTAACAAATCAAATCTCATCTCCAACCACTGGATTGTTAGTCTCACATGCTACTCCATACAATTTATCCCCTATTAATCACCTACCAACAGTCAAAAGCTGGGACCTGACAGTCAAATGCTCCCCCAGAACTTCACAGATTCTTTCACCCATATCTCAAAGCTTACACACATGGCTAGTAATTCAATCACAATAGGCACACACAAGCACATTGCAAGCCATTAGTTAACACAATAAATACCTGACCAAGTGTATCGTAGATTATTGTGGGAAGCTAGGGAAGAAATTACAGGGGCCCTGGCAGAGAAATTTGTATCATCTTTAGCCAGGGGTGAGGTACTGGGAGACGAGAGTGGCTAATGTTGTGCCTTTATTTAAGAAGGGAGGCAAGGACAAGCTAGGGAACCACAGGCCAGTGAACCTAACATCTATAATGAGAAAGTTAATGCTGGGGATTCTGAGATACAGGACCTATCTGCATTTGGAAAGGCAAGGACTGATTAGGAATAGTCAGTATAGCTTTGTGTGTGGGAAATTGTGTCTCATGAATTTGACTGAAATTTTTGAAGATATGACCAAGAAGATCGACAAAGACAAGGGCGGTAGACTTTGACTGCATGGATCTTCACAAGAACTTTGACAAGGTCCCACCTGGTAGGCTGGTCCAGAAGGTTAGATCACATGGGATCCAGAGTGAGCTAGCCAACTGGATACAAAATTGGCTTGGTGGAAGGAGTCAGAAGGTTGTAGTGGAGGGTTATTTTTCAGATTGGAGGCCTGTGACCAGTGATGTGCCACAGGGATCAGTGCTGGGTCCACTATTGCTTGTCAACTGTATTAATAATGTGGATGAGAATGCATATGGCATAATTAATAAGTTTAGGGATGACACTAACGTTGGTGGTATAGTGGACAGTGAAGGAGGTTATCCAAGATTACAATAGGATCTTGATCAACTGGGAAAGTGGGCCAAGAAATGACAGATAGAATTTGACTTGGACAAGTGCAAAATGTTGCATTTTGTTGTTAAACCAGGGCTTACTCAGTAAATGGCAAGTCTCTAGGGAGTGTTGTAGAACAGAGAGACCCTGGGGTACAAGTACATAGCTTCCTGAAAGTAGCAACACAGGTAGATAGGGTGATGAAGAAGGTATTAGGCATGCTTGCCTTCATTGGTCAGGGCACTGAGTCCAAAAGTGGGGATGTCGTGTTACAACTGTACAAAATGTTGGTGAAACCACACTTGAAGTATTGTGTGCAGTTCTGGTTGCCTAGCTGTATCATGGATGTCATTAAGCAGAAAAGATTCACAAGGATAGTACCAGAACTGGAGGGCTTGAGGTATAAGGGGAGGCTGGATAGGCTGGGGCTTTTTTCCTTGGACCATCGGAGGTGAAGTGGTGACCTTATAGAATATATAAAATCATAAGGGGCATAGATAAGGTAAATAGTCACAGTCATTTTCCTGGTGTAGGGGAGTCTAAAACTAGAGGGCATACATTTAAGTTGAGAAGTGAATGATTTAAAGTGGACTAGAGGGGCATCATTTTCACACAGAGGGTGGTGAGCATATGGAACGACCTGCGAGAGGAAGTGGTAGAGGCAGGTTCAATTGCGAAGTTGAAAGGACATTTGGACATGCACGTGGGTCCCCCGCTGCTGTCTGTAAGGAGCTTGTACGTTCTCCCTGTGTCTGCTTGGGTTTCCTCCAGGTGCTCTGGTTTCGTTCCACATTCCAAAGATGCATAGGTTAGGAAGTTGTGGGCATGCTATGTTGGCGCTGGAAGCGTAGCGACATTTGCGGGCTGCCCCCAGAACACTCCATGAAAAAGATGCATTTCACTGTGTGTTTCGATGTACATGTGACTAATAAAGATATTTTATAGGAAACGTTTAGAGGGATATGGGTCAAATGCAAGTAAATGAGACTAGCTCAGGTGGGCAACTGGCTTGGCATGGACGAGTTGGGCTGAGTGGCCTGTTTCTGTGCTGTATAACTCGATGACAATTTCACCTTCTCTTGCTGGACAAGTGGCTCTGCAAATCTAGGATTATGCTGCATCAAAACTACAACAGTAGGAAGGGATTGTGCCAACAAAATAACCCTGGGAAAATTTGGTACTGGAAGTATAAATCTAGGGCAGAATACAACTCCGGGAAGAAATAGGGAGATTTGCAGACATTCTGCGATAGGCAAGTTTTAATTCAGAGTGAATGAGGGGGTGAACTGCTTTCTGAACAACCAGCCAATTTGTACTTATAGTAGAGAAAATTACACTATTAATCTACCGTTTAAAGATGCATTAAAGTGGCAGCATCCTTGTACAATCAAAGTGAATTTTATCTTTCATTCTTTGTTAAAGATTGGGGAGGAAACGTTCCCATAAAACAAAATCCCCAAGGGGAACATAACTGCTTTATTTTAATTAGTTTTGTTCGGGTAGTTCTAGACTTCATAAATACTTCTGAGTTTTCTTCTTGTTAAAAGAAATAAATGTAAGGTTGCCATGATACATTGTGTTGTGTCATCCTTGAAGAGGCATGTTTAAATTAACAAAGAGAAATAAAACCCACTACAAATCTGACATAGCAGATCATTCAGGCATTGAAAAAAGTGTAATGTTTCACTGGAATTAAATATCAGACCCTAACATTGTAGTGAAGTCAGGAGAGAAGAAGGACAAAATAGGAGATGGTCCAATCATAGAGGCTGACTGGCTGGCAAGCTGTTCCAATCCAAAAGTTTGGAACGGATTGTAGGATCTCAATTGAAATGCACCAAAGGAACACGAAACAAGCTAACATGGTGAAAAATCATGGGTGATAACCAGGGGAAACTAAATGGAGGAAACTGAGGGACAAGCAGAGTCTGGGTGGTGGAAATCTGCAGAAAACTTGAGACGTGCGAAAAATACACTGGTCTATCGGATCTGCAAATATATTGTATTAAAAATGAACTCTTCAGGTACATATCCCTTCATCCCCTGCAATGTATGGGGATTCTGGGAAAGAGCTCACTCTAAGTATCAAGCCACCTCCCCTCCCCATAGCATAGACATACTGCATATTAACTCTAATAATTCCTCCTGTAAAGAGAAGGTGGTACATAATGAAGGTCTGGGGTAATGAGGAGCAGAATCCAGATGGGAACGCTGTTGGCATGAAAGGGGGAAGATGAAATATCTGCCTTTTCACAATGTTCTGGGGGATTGAATGGCCCAAGAGGGAAAATAACTTTGATAAGTTTGAAGAAGCACTTATGGTGTATTTGGGCTATTATTCAGTAACAAAGATATGTCAGTAGCTGTGCAAGTTTGGTAGTAGTGGCAACGTGAGGGTAAGCCAACTCTTAAAAAGAGTCAAAACAACAAGAATAGGAAAATACCAGGTAATGTTTTCTTGAAGTATCTAAACTCATTGGTTCAATATGGAAAGTTGCCAAGTCTCTGTAGGAAGAACATTGAATATTCCACTATAGTAAATCTGCTGAACCTTGCCTTGTTGTACTTGGAGAAATAATGTAGTTTGCAGATGCCAAAAACCAACTCATTAATTTTATCAATAATGACAATGACTAATAAACAAGAAAGAATCAAAAAGGTATAGAGGAAGGACTGTGTTGATTAACAAGGCTGCATGTATATTCAAGAGCCATGTGCTGAAATGCTTTGTAGTGTAGTGACTCCAGGCACTACTGCTGAAGAAACAAATTGTAATATTGCAGATTTACAAGTTTCACTGAATGTGTAAGTCTCATTTTCAGTAGTGTTATTGGTTTATTATTGTCACTTGTACCGAGGTACAGTGAAAAACTTGTCTTGCATACCGATCGCACAGATCAATTCATTACACAGTGCAGTTACATTGAGTTAGTACAGAGTTCATTGATGTAGTACAGGTAAAAACAATAACGGTGTAGAGTAAACTGTCACAGCTACAGAGAAAGTGCAGTGCAATAAGTGCAAGGTCACAACAAGGTAGATCGTGAGGTCAGGGTCCAGCTCATCGTATAAAGGGAACCTTTCAATAGTCTTATCACAGTGGGGTAGAAGCTGTCCTTAAGTCTGGTGGTACATGGCCTCAGGCTCCAGTGTCTTCTACCTGTGACAGATGGTTGAGCTGCTCTCCTCAGTGGCTGAGGGTGGAGATGAGCAATTGGTGGGAGGGGGTTTGGAGTTTGCTCATGCAATGGATGACACAGAGGGCTGTTGAGAGTGCAGCTAGTAGAAGTAAGCAAACAGGTTTCTCATCTTTGGCTATCAATGTGATATTAATGCAGAAGTTGAGAAAATAAGAACCAAAGAAATAGGTTTCGGTAGAATTAATGTAAAATGATTTAAGGTGGTATTAGTCTCAAAATAGGTGCTTCATGTTCGGCACAGACTCAGTGGGCAGAGGGGCCTGTTTCTCTTCTGTGTCTCTCCCTGACTCTATGAGAAAATAGGAGCAAGAGTTGGCCACTTGGCTTCTCAAGCCTGCCTTGCCATTTGATATGATCATAGCTGATCAGCCCGAAGCCTTATCTCCTTTCTGTGCCAGTTCCCCATAGCCCTCCATTCCATAACCTTTCGAAGACTGATAAGGGATGTATTCTTTTCATGGTAAATCCTGCCTCACAAATTCGATTGAATTTTTTGAAGAGATAACGAAGCATATTGATGAGGGGAGTGTGGTAGGTGTTGTCTACATGGACTTAAGTAAGGGTTTTGACAAGGCCTTGCATGCTAGGCTGGTCCGTAAGGTTAGAGCCCTTGGGATCCAGGGCAGGCCGTTGAATTGGATTCAAAATTAGCTTGGAAATAAAAAGGCAGTGGGTGGCGGGAGAGGATTGCTTTTCTGATTGGATGTATGGGACCAGTGGTGTGCCACAAGGATTGGTACAGGGACCCTTGATGTCTCTGATATACATTGATCAATTGAGTTGTTGCAGGTAGCGAGGATGGTTGTTTAATGCTACAGCAAGATATAGAAGTGCTGGAAAGTTGGAAGGAACAAAAGCAAATGGAATTCAATCCTGACAAAGGTGAGGTAACGCGTTTTGGAAAGACAAACTAGGGTAGGATGTACATAGTGAATGGTAAGACCCTAGAGAGTGTTGATGAACAGAGGGACCTTGGGCCATAAGTCCATGCCTGTGATGCTGCTCCAAGCAAGCTTTTCATTATATCTGTACCTCACTGTACTTGTGCTTATGACAATAAACTCGACTTGACTTGATTTGACTTGACATGGATCCCTGGAATTGGCAGCACAGGTGGATAAGGTGATGAAGAGGGCATATGGGATGCTTGCCTTCACTGGCCGTGGCATAGAATATAAGAACTAGGATGTGATACTACAACTTCGCAAAACATTAGTTAAGCCACAACTGGAATATTCTTTATAAATTTTTCTTAAATTTTGAATTTTATTTACAGCGTGGTAACAGGCCCTTCTGGCCCAACGAGTCCCCGCCACCCATTTTAGACCCCAAATTAACCTACCCATACGTCTTTAGAATGTGGGAGGAAACCAGAGCACGCAGTGGAAACCCACGCGGACACGGGAGAACGTATAAACTCCTTACAGACAGCGACGGGAATCAAACCCCGATTGCTGGTACTGTAATAGTGTCGTGCTAACTGCTACGCTACTGTGCCGTACCGTGTCCCATGCCATAGCAAGGATGTGATTGTGATGGAGAGGGTGCAGAGATTTACCAGTATAGAGTCATAGAGTACTATAGCATAGAAACAGGCTCTTCAGCCCATCTAATCCATGCCAGCCTGATCTTCTGCCTTGTCCTATCTACCTACACTGGGACCATATCCCTCCAAACCCCTCCCATCCATGTACCCATCCAAACTTCTCTTAAATCTTACAATTGAACCTGCATCTACCACTTCCACTGGCAGCTCATTCCACACTCATACCACCCTCTGAGGGAAGAAGTTTCCTCTCAATTCCCCTTATATATTTCACCTTTCACCTTAAAGCTGTGTCTTCTAGTTCTAGTCTTACCCAACCTGAGGGGAAAATGCCTGCATGCATTTGCCCTATCTATACCCCTCATAGTTTGGTATACCTCTATAAGATGTCCTCTCATTCTCCTGCACTCCAGGGAATAAAGTCCTAACCTATTCAACCTTTCACTATAACTCAGATTCTCAAGTCCCAGCAACATCCGTGTAAATTTTCTCTGCACTCTTTCAAGCTTATTGATATCTTTCCTGTAGGTAGGTGACCAGAACTGCACACAATACTCTAAATCTGGTTTCACCAACATCTTAGACAACTTCAACATAACATCCCGACTCCTGTACTCAAATGCCCTGATTTATGAAGGCCAAAGTGCCCAAAGCTCTCTTTACGACCCTATTACCTGTGATGCCACATTCAAGGAACTGTAGATCTGTATTCTCAGGTCCCTTTTGTTCTACCTCACGCCTCAGAGCCCTATCATTCACTGTGCAAAACTTACCCTGGTTTGTCTTCCCAAAGTGCATCACCTCGCGCTTATCTGCATTAAGTTCCATCTGTCATTTTTTAGCCCATTTTCCTAGCTGGTCAAGATCACGCTGCAAGCTTTGATAGCCTTCCTCGTTGTCCAGTATGCCCCTAATCTTGGTGTCATCTGCAAATTTGCTGATCCAGTTTACCACATTATCATCTAAATCATTAATATAGATGATAAACAACAACAGACCCAGCACCAATCCTTGCGGCACACCACTAGTCACAGACCTCCAGTCAGAAAGACAACCATCTACTACTACTCTCTGGCTTCTCCTGCTAAGCCAATGTTGAATCCAATTGACTACTTCATCCTGAATGCCAAGCGACTATGTGGACCAGCCTCCTATGCGGGACTTTGTCAAAGGCCTGGCTAAAGTCCATGTAGACAACGTTCACTGCCTTGCCCTCATTGACCTTCTTGATAACCTCCTCAAAAAACTCTATAAGATTGGTTAGACATGACCTACCACTCTCAAAGCAATGCTGACTATCCCTAATCAGACCCTATCTATCCAAATATGGATATATCCTGTCCCTTGGAATACCTTCCTATAATTTACTTATGACTGGCTTCAGGCTTACCGGCCTATAATTTCCCGGCTTGTTCTTAGAGCCTTTCTTGAACAACAGAACAACATTAGCTATCCTCCAGTCCTCAGGCACATCACCCGTGGCTGAAGACGCTTTAAATATCTCTGCCAGTATGTTTTGTGGATTGGAGCTTTACAGCTGTATGGAGAGATGTGATAGGCTGGGTTTGTTTTCTTGGAATGGAGGAGAGTGAAGGGTGACCTGATAAAGACAGAATTTCCTTCTACTAATCCTGTAGATATTAGAATGACCTGGGTGCAAGTAATAAAATATATGGGCTGCCAGCAAACTATGTGTTGTAGATATGAGCAATGCAAATAAGACCATTGATTATTGCTTGAAATAATGCAGAACTAATCAACAGCACATGCACATGCAATGAGAACAGTTCAGTGAAGACGTGGGAAACACACGTCCTTTGCAGTCCTCCAGAATGCCGGAAGATCAGAGATGTGACCAGAAATAATGAGGGGAAATCAGCAATGACATACTAACAGAGTGGCAGGGAACTATTACAAGCAACAGTATCAGAACCTTGTCACGTTCCGGGAACACCACTGATCCTTGCTGCAGAGAGCTTGGCAATACCTCAGAGGTGCAGTTAGGGGGCTGATCACCTGGTCAGGGTGTTTGTATGGGACATGTTGTTAGTACCTCAAAACCCACAGGACTGAAGAGTCATGTTATCATAGAAAATTTACAACACAGAAGGAGGCCATTCAGCCAATTGCTTCCATGATTGACTGGTCTGTAGCTCTGTCAAAGCTTTCAAGTACACAACAAAGGACTGTTTAAGTGTGCTGAGAGTTTCTGCCTCTATCACCAGTTTGAGGGATCTGAACCAAATGGAAGAATGCGCCAGAAAATGGCAGATGGAATTTAATGCAGACAAATGTGAGGTGTTGCAGTTTGGAAGGACAAATCAAGGTAGGACATACACAGTAAATGGTAGGGCACTGAGGAGTGCGGAGGAACAAAGGGATTTGGGAGTTCAGATACATAATTCCCTGAAAGTGGTGTCGCAGGTAGACAGGGTTGTAAAAAAGGCTTTTGGCATCCTGGCATTTATAAATCAAAGTATTGAGTACAGGAGTTGGGATGTTATGGTGAGCTTGTATAAGACACTAGTGAGGCCAAATTTGGAGTATTGTGTTCAGTTCTGGTCACCTAACTATAGGAAGGATATCAGTAAGATTGAAAGAGTGCAGAGCAGATTTACTAGAATGTTGCCGGGTCTTCAGGAGTTGAGTTACAGGGAAAGATTGAACAGGTTAGGACTTTATTCTTTGGAGTGCAGAAGAATGAGGGGAGATTTGATAGAGGTTTACAAAATTATGAGGGGTATAGACAGAGTTAATGCGAATAGGCTCTTTCCATCTAGATTAGGAGAGATAAGTACATGAGATGGCTTTAGGGTGAAAGGGGAAAGGTTTAGGGGGAACATTAGGGGGAACCTTCACTCAAAGAGTGGTGGGAGTATGGAATGGGCTGCCATCTGGTGTAGTCAATGCGGGCTCACTCTTGAGTTTTAAGAATAAATTAGATAGATACATGGACAGGAAAGGTCTGGAGGGTTATGGACTGAGTGCAGGTAAATGGGACTAGCGGAATAACGTTTCGGCACAGACTAGAAGGAGCGAATGGCCTGTTTTTCTGTGCTGTAATGTTCTATGGTTCTATGGTTTAGGCAGTGACTTCCAGATCCTTACAATTTTCTGGGTGATTTTTCTACACCACTTCTCCTCTAAACTTTCTAACAATGACTTTAAATCTGTATTCCTTGTTCTTGACCCCTCCAGTAGGTCATAAGATCATATGAAAAGTAGGAGTAGACCAGTCACTTACCACTCCCCCCACCTTATCTCTGTGACTGTTCCACTATTCAATAAGATCACAGCTGATCTTTCACCTCAGCACCACTTCCTTGAACAGATCCAATATCCAATATCTGAACATTTATTAATCCTCGTCTTAAAAATATTCAACGGCTGAGCTTCCACAACCTTTTGGGTGGAGAATTCCAAATATTCACTATCCTTTGGGTGAAGAAATGTCTGCTTATTTTTGTCCTGAATGGCTGGCCGCCTATTTTGAGTCTGTGGTCTTTGTTTCTAGACAGCCCAGCCAGGGAAACATCAGCTATTCATCGACCCTGTCAAACTCTATAAAAATGTTGCATTTTTCAATGGGATCATCGCTTATTCCTCTAAACCCTAGAGAAGACAGGCACTTAATCTCTCTTCATACAACAAACCCGCCAACGCAGAAAACAATCTGGTGAATCGTGGCTGCACTCCCTCTATCACATACATCCGTTCTTAGTAAGGGAGGCTAGCAGCTGTACACAATTTTCCAGATGCAATCTCACCAGGGTCTTCTATAATCAGAGCAAGATGTCTCTACACTTGTACTCAAATTTTCTTACAGTAATGGTCAATGGACCATTTGCCTTTTTCTGCATCTGCTGTGCCTCTTAACTTTTAATGATATGTGTACGAGGATACACAGGTCCCTTTAAACACCAACTCATTTCAATCCTTCACCATTTAAAAACATACCACCCTTCTATATTTTCTACCAAAGTGAAAAATCAAAAACACAGAAGTTTCCAGATTATATTGCGTTTACCATGTCCTTGCCCATTCACTTAACCATTTATTCTACCTAAGCCCTCTCTTGCATCTTAAGTAAGTCTCTCCTAAGCCTCTTCTGCTCCAAAGGAAACAATCCTAGCTTATCCAAAACAGAAACAGAAATGCTGAAAGAACTCAGTCAGTCAAGCAGCATCTGTGGAAGGAGAAATCAGTTAATGTTTCAGATGGAGGACCCTTCATCAGAACTGAGTGAAGGGTCTTTTCTTTTGCTTTTATATAACATCATTCACAACCTCAAGACATCCCTATAAGCTTTGCTGTCAATGAAGTACTTATCATTGGTGTCATAGGGTGGGGAAAGCAATTATCTATCCACAGCAAATGCCACAAAAAAATCAATCTGACATTTCACCTGAAAGGTAAAATCTCTGATAGTTCTTAGTATTGCACTGGACTAGATTTTTGTGTGAGAGTGCCAGAAGGAACATATTTTTAGTTAATATTTTCTTATGATGTAGAAGAAAGCCATTCAGCTTATCAAGTCCATGCCAGCTCTCAGAGAATTTCCATCAATCCCATTCCCCCACTTTTTTCCTGTAATCTATTCCCTATCTCATACCTATCAACTCTACCCCTCAATTCTCCTAGCACCCACCTACACAAGGGGTAATTTACAATGGCCAGTTAACCAACTAACCAGGACATCTTCAGGGTGTAGGAGAATATCCAGAGGAAACACACGCAGTCACAAGGAGAATGTACAGACTCCACACAAAAGCATTCAAGGTCAGAATCGAACCCATGTTGCTGAAACTGCGAGGCAGAACACTAAGTGCTGCTGCACTGTGCTATTCTAAACACAGGAACTACTAACTTACATGCAAAATTGCAACTACCTGAACCACACTTATAAAAGTAATGCTTGTACCCAAAGAGCTGATCGAACTTAAAATGAGTGAGAACCTATCAAAGTATACAGTGAAAGTGCCTCCTTTGCATATATCCTGTGCTCTGAGAAATGGCGTGGACTTGATAGGCTGAATGACTTTCTTCAATGTCATAAGAAAATATTTTTAAAAAGTATGCTGTTTCTGGCACTTTCACATACAAAAATCTAGTCCAGTGAAATACTAAGAGGGATGTGAAGATCACTGCCATTTATTGCCCAAGTCTCATGGCCCTTATTCTCAGGATGTTCTGCTTTTTTTTTAATTTCAGAATTCCAGGACTCACAGTATTTTACTGTTGTATTTCATTCCAAAGGAAAGGCTAAAGATTTTTTTTTTAATTTTAATTTTATTTACAACGTGGTAACAGGCCCTTCCGGCCCAATGAGTCCGCACCGCCCATTTTAAACCCAAGTTAACCTACCCGTACGTCTTTGCAATGTGGGAGGAAACTGGAGCACCCGGAGGAAACCCACGCAGACAAAGGAGAATGTACAAACTCCTTACAGACAGCGACGGGAATCGAACTCCGATCGCTGGTGCTGTAATAACGTTGTGCTAACCGCTATCCTACCATGCCGCCCATACTTAAATACTTTTAGCCAAAAGTGTTGAGTTGACAATCCGTCACGGCTTCTGTGTGTTCCCATCATTGCAGAAGCCAGTCTTCAGCCAATCTTCAGTCTTCACTCTTTTTCATATAAGGAAAACCTAAATGTACTGGACACAGTGAAGGTTATAGGAACAGGCAACATCCTAACTGTGGTGCTGAAGGCTTGAACTCCAGAACTAGCCATGCCTCTATTCAACTAGCCAAGCTATTCCAGTCAGTTGCAACACCATAAAATGTCTACTCGACAATGTGGAAAATTAGCCAGGTTTGATGCTATGTAGTGACTTACATAGACCACAAAAGTAGTGGGCACATTGCTTTTAGAGCTTGCCAGATCTGTTTCTTTGATAACCCAAAAAAGCACAATTTTCATCAGAGGATATACAGTAAGTGGCTGACATGACTAACAGGCATACTGCATTTGTATTGAAGAGGATTACAAGTGACTAGAAAAATAGATCTACTTTGGATCCAAGCAGTAAGATCTTCAGGTGAAATTGAGATTCCTTCATATGATTTTCAAGCACTGACCTTTCATTTGATTCAACATCAACCAATGATGTTTAGTCAAGTAGTGAGTTGAAGAACAAGGACAATACATTCAGATAAGAGATAGTTAAATGCATTTTGAAACCCATGTGTTTTTAGTTTCTGAAGTATTTTGCATGCGATCCAAATGATCTGTAGGACGGAATTACATTCTGCAACATAAATTTACATCCAGTTTATCCTATAAAATGAGTTATCAATTCTTTGCCTTAGATGCACCTGCAATGTGCTGTCGATGTCTACGTCTCTAACTCATGATTCTAAGCTCACGAGAGATGAAAAACAAAGCATTCATATTAAATCATTCTATCTTTAAAGTATTTGAATTTTGTTGCCATACGTATCAGAAAATTGTAGCAGTTCATTTTTAGGGTTTAATCTGTGCAAATGCACATATTGCATATACATTAATGGAGTTATTATCATAACTATTGTCTCTTAATTTACAACAGTGAATATTATAAAATGCAGCTATATATTGAATGGGCTCTTTTGTAAAATGATCCAGGGTTTAGCAAAGGTTGCATTGAAGACCAATGTTGTGCAATGGCAGTAAATGGGAGACAGATCTGCTCATTTTCCCCTTTATCGGATCAGATGGCCATATCTAATCATTTTTAAAGTGGTGCATCTTACCCTGAACTGCAACTTTTCAATCTGAATATGTAGCCCATAGTTGTGTATCATAGAAGGCCTATAATAGCTTAAGTAACTCTCAATCTGGTATACATACTTAAATGAATGTTGACCAGTGTGTGACAATGCATAGAATTAAACACTGAACAACTCTCACTGGACAATTGTGATTTTCCCCATTAAAGCAGCTCATACTTGGTTAAAAGTTAGTCTTCGACAAAAAGTCTTTAATATCTATATGTTTTAAGGTGATTCAGTGTACGAAGCAAAACATTTAATCATTCCTACAGCAAACACTGCGCAACCGTAATTGCACAGACACCTATACTTCTGTGACAGAAATACTTGCACAGTACAATAAGATGAAAATCTCTCTCAACACACAGCTAGAGGATACTGATTTTAAGAAAAGTTCATCTAGTGCATAATTAATGAGAATTGTTTAGAATCAATAGTCTAAAGGCTGTACCCTTACAAACACTTTTTATTCGATTTAACTCACACCTCCTTATTCATACCTTCGTACATGTGTTGCAATCTACTATTAAAGTTTGCCAGCATTACATACGCAGAAGCAACAAGTACTACAGATTGTACTTCCTCTTGGTATTACACCTATGTATAATAGGCAATGCAGAAACTAGCCACTGCCAGAATGTGCAAGCATTTGTGTTCCCTTCATGCCTCTTCCCTTCCTTATCTAACTCAGTCAATGTAATCCTATGATCCACTTGGATAAAAGTTTTTAATGTGCCGTTTCTGGCATTGGAAGGGCAGCTGTCGAGGAAGAGCCTGATTTTGCCCACGATGTGTTGGACAGCAGCTATTGATCCTGTTGAGAGGCTGATGAAACAAAGATAATCATTTGCATCATATGCTAAGTCTGAAAACATTTCAACACTGACTCATTGGCTTTGGAACATCTATCTAAATATTAGGGTGTCATGTCTTCCTTTATTCCCTTACCTTTCGTGATCTCTCAGAACTGGAGAGCAACCTCGAGACTTGACCTTCTGCTCTACTTCCAGTCTCTGGAATCCCCTTTTTAAACCCACCTTTTCTTTCAAGCCATCTCTTTATCTGAACTTTTGACCACTCTTCCTACTTTGCCTTGACCATCTCTTTCTTTAGGTTCCCTTAGTTTTCAACTAAATGTCTGAACATCTTCTTCATTTGAGATACCATACACTTATAAATGCACTTGATAAGAAGTCAGTAGCTCCAATCATTATCTCTGCTGCTCTCTCAATGGAAGACATCGAACCTGCAGAGTATTTCCAGCATTTTCTTGCTTTTTGTGGCCCAGTGAAAAAAGAAAGTGCAGAAAAATATGCTATCACCGCATATAACTAAAAATCTAAACAAAAAATTGCAGATGGTGGAACTGGGAAACAAAAACAGAAAATGTTGGAAGCACTCAGCAGAATCTGTGGAAAGAAAAACACAGAGATTTTCAAGTCGAAAACCTTTCATCAGAAAAGGGACAGAAAGAAAAAGAAAGATTTAAGCTGCAAGGGGAGAGAGGGAAGGATAGGACAAAAGGGGGATCTCTGATAGGGTGAGTCCCGCATGGTTGTGGGGATGGTTTGTTAATGGTAAAGAAGTACAAAGTGTTGCAAATAACAGCTCAGGCTATGCTAATGGAGAGTCGAGGTAAACTGAGCCATATTGCAGATGGATGACACAGCAAGAATGGCCAGTTCTGATATAGACAGAGATATCATTGCAAAGAGACAGTCTGCTTTAGTTAGTCAAACCCAGCTATCCAGCAGCCAACAGTTTCATGGAGAACTGTTGTGCTGACTGCCAGCCAGTTGCCACTTGGATCATCTCGGACTTGTATGGAATGCTTGACTAAACACAGAAGCCTGAAATGAATTGGTGGATGAATGCCACCATTGGATTCACCGTCAAGGCGCAGTGATGTGCTGGAGAGGAGCTGGGTGCATTTCCCATCTGGAACCTTAGTGTTACACCAGACTCGACCGGCACACTGACAACTATTGTCATTGCTGTGGGAAAAATTAAGTGTAGATGAGTGCTTGAGTTATTTTACTTTTTAAAATCATTTATTTGTGGTTTTGAGATGTTTTAAATTTAAATTTGTTTTAATATTAGATTATTACAGGCAATTAAAAACAGTTTCAAAGCCTTTGACAGGGGCAAGCTGCTGGAGCTTGTCAGGGAGTGGGATGTGGGGCCTCAGCAAGACACCGGCCCCACACCTCACTCCCTGATGAGCTCCAAGGAGTCATCACTGCGTAGATCCTGCTCCACCTGGCTGGGTACCTCCTAGAAGCAGAGTGTTAACTCATCTGGGCCTCCAGAAAAACCTAGTGGGACTGATTCCAGTACAATCCAACCCTATGTTGTCTCAGCATTTTTAAAACACTTTAAATCTATCTCTAGGGTACAAATTTTACGTAAAATGACAGAGTGGGGATTTTACATAAGAAATAAGGAGATTTGGAGAGGGAGATTTGAAAAGAGGTGAGACCCTGTGCTTGTGCTTGGGAGTTTCACCTTATAGGTGTCTAAAAGAGGCAGATTTGCAATTTGTTAAGAGTTGATTGACTCATTGGCTAGTTAACAGCAGCCAAGAAAAAGAAGTAAGGTAAAGCAGGGTGGCTATTTTGGAGCAGCCATTGTGCAAGTGGGCCAGTGTTAAAGTGGGGAAAGCTGAGGCTTTGGTTCAAGAGGAGTGGGCCAGGGTTAGATTAGAGAGTTAAGGCTTTGGCTCAAGAGGCTTCAGTGAGAGGAGGTAGCTGCCTAGGAATTGGCAACTTGGAGTGAGAATGAGAAATTTGAAAAGGAATGAGTCTCCTTACTTGTTTGTGAGTTTCACTTGCAGGAATTTAAGAGGACAATCAGCTAATTGTTAGTTAATAGGTGATTGGCTAATTAGCTAATTATCTGCAGCTAATAAAAAGAAGTTAGGCTTAAGTGGACTTGCCATGTTGATGGGGGCTGTTGTCTAGTCAAAGTGCTGCTGGTTTTCTAAGTGTGGGTTTTGGTGAATACTAGACTTCAGTGAGGAGGGTGAGCAACACTAAGGTTTTTTTTTCTCTTTATTTTCCCTCAATGCTTTTTATTCATGGCAGGTGAGTTCAGACCTGTGTCATGCTCCTCCTGTGCAATGTGGGAACTCAGGGAGGCTACCAGTGTCCCTGAAGACTATGTATGTAGGAAGTATGTCCAGCTGCAGCTCCTGACAGACCACAGATAGCACTGGAACTGCGCATGGATTCACTTTGGAGCATCTGCGATGCTGAGAGTGTTGTGGATAGCATGTTTAGTGAGTTGTCACACCACAGCTTAAAGGCTAAAGGAAAGAATAGGAAATGGGTGACCAACAAGCAGAGCAGTAGCAGGAAGGTAGTGTAGGAGTCCCCTGTGGTCATCTCCCTCCAAAACAGGTATACTACTGGGGGAGATGGCTCATCAGGGGAAGGTAGCAGTAGCCAGGATCATGGTACTGAGTGGTTCTGCTATGCAGGAGGTCAGGAAAAAAAGAGTGGCAGAGCTATAGTGGTAGGGAATTCCATGGTAAGGGGAATAGACAGGAGCTTCTCTGGCTGCAAACAGGATTCTGGGTTGGTGTGTTGCCTCCTGGATGCAAGGGTCAGGATGTCTGATTGGCTCTAGGGCATTCTGGAAGGGGAGGGGTGAACAACCAGTTGTGATAAATATAGGTATCAATGATAGAGGGAAAAATGTCGAATGAGGTCCTACAAACTGAATGTAGGGAGCTAGATAGATTAAAAGTAGGACCTCAAAGGTAATAATCTCAGGATTACTACTTGTGCCATGTACTAGTCAGAGTAGGGATAGTAGCATAGCTGGGATGAATATTTGGCTTCAGCAGTGGTGCAGGAGGGAGGGTTTTAGATTTCTGGGGCATTGGAACCAGTTCTGGGGGAGGAGGGATCAGTACAAACTACACCTGGGCAGGACAGTGATCAATGTCTGTTGTAAGACAAGTTGGTAAGGTCTTAAAGGGCAAGGACTCTGGACACAATCTTTGGCGTTAAAATGATTTATTCGCAAAGACAAACACAAGATAATGGGGGCAATACACGCAGGTGATCACAGACTGGGAGGGGGAGAAATAGCAACAAGGGTGAGATGCATACACACACAGAACAAACTGGGTACAAACAAATCAAGGAAGAAAATATGACACCTGCCACCCTCCTTGACTCAGTGCAAGCATCAGCTCTATGCTAGAGGGATATTCTAACTAACTGCTCTTAAGCAGTGCACAGCTTACCTCAGCATCCCTCAGAGACAGCAGAGAGAACCAAGCGTGGCACACTATGCTGCTGGAGGGCTGGGTGGTTCAAACAAGCCAATTGCCCAAGTGTGCCAGGTACAAAGGTGTTTAAAGTGACCAATAATTAGGTGTGCACTAATGGGTGGGAGTGGAGCCAAACCTTGATTGACAGTGGTGTGTCTTCCAACCAGGTAGGTACAGTGTTGTCATCTGACCAGATGGGGTCAGTGTTGTCACTGTCACGTGACAGCCATGACCCTCCACAGTACAATGTCCCAGGGGATTGTTTGCTAGTGCTGTTGGGCAGGGTTTAAACTAATATGGTAGGGGGTGGATGGGAATCCATGCAGAAGGAAGCAAAGCAGAGACCAGAGCAAAAGTTAGAAAAAAAAGGTAAGAGTGGCATACAGAAAATTCAAATGCAAAGGATACAGAGGTTACTAGATTCTAAAAGGACAATGAGTGTAAGGGTACATTATCTGAATGTCCATAGTATTTGAAACAAGGTCAGTAAACTTGTGGCTTAAATCAGTACAGAGGGGTATGATTTAGTGGCCATTACAGAAACATGGTTGTAGGGTGGAGATGAGTGGGAATTAAATGTCCAAGGGTATCAGGTAATACGGAAGGATAGGCAGGAAGGTAAGGGAGGTGGGGTAGCACTCTTAATTAAGAATGAGATCAGGGTGATAGTGAGATAATATAAGATCTAAGGAGCAGGATGTTGAGTCCATCTGGATAGAGATTAGCAATAGTAAAGAGAGAAAGTCACTGGTGAGAGTTGTTTTATAGGCCACTGAATAATAACATTTACAGCGGCACAGGCAATAAGCCAAGAAATATTTGATGCACGCAAGAATGGAATGGCAGTTGTCATGGGGGACTTCAACTTGCACATAGATTGGGTGAATTAAGTTGGTCAAGGCAGTCATGAGGAGGACTTCATAGAATGCATCCGTGATAGCTTTCTTGAGCAGCTTGTTAGTGAACCTAGAAGGGAAAATGCTGTCTTGGATCTGCTCTTGTGCAATGAGGCAGGTAAAATTAATGATCTTGTGGTTGGGAACCTCTTGGAAAGAGTGATCATAGTATGATTGAATTTCTCATACAAATGGAGAGTGCAATAGTTTGATCGAAAACCAGTGTATTATGCCTAACCAAGAGAGAGTGTAATGGAAGGAGGGAGGACTTGGCTAGCATAGACTGGAAACGCAGGCTATATGGTGGGACAGTTGAACAGTGGAAGATTTTCAAAGAGATTTTTCATGGTGCTCAACAAAAGTATATTCCAGTTAAAAGCAAGGACAGTAAAGGTGGGGAGAGCCAGCCTTGGATAACTAAGGAAATAAAAGAAGGCATCAAGCTAAAAGCTCATGCATACAAAGTCACCAAAAGTAGTGGGAAACTGGAAGATTGGGAAAACTTTAAAGAAAAGAATCACTAAGCAAGTAATAAGGAAAGGGAAGATGATTATGAAAGTAAGCTAGCACAAAATATAAAAACAGTAAGAGTTTTTGTTACTATATAAAGTGGAAAAGGGTGGCTAAAGTGAATGTAGGTTCCTTGGAAGATGAGAAGGGGGAATTAATATTGGGTAATGTGGAAATGGGTGAGGTCTTGAACAACTACTTTGTGTTGGGTCTTCATGGTGGAGGACATGTCTAACATGCCAAAGAGATGTTATTGGATGTGACGGAAGGTGAGACCTTTGATACAAGGTAGCGATGAGCAAACTGGTGGGTCTAAAGGTAAACAAGTCCCCTGGTCCTGATGGCATGCATCCCAGGGTAATGAAAGAAAGGACAGAAGTTATAGTAGAGGTGTTTGTGATAACTTACCAAAATTCTCTGGACTCTGGGCAGGTCCTGGCAGATTGGAAGAGGTGAATGTCATGCCACTGCCTCCTTTTTTGGGGAAAAAAAAGGATGTAGGCAATAGGCAGGTAACTATAGGCCAGTTAGCTTAACATCTGTAGCAGGGAAAATGCTTGAAGCTATCATTAAGGAAGAAATAGCGAGACATCTGGATAGAAGTGGTTCCATCAGGCAGACACAGCATGGATTCAAGAAGAGCAGGTCCTGTCTGACAAACTTACTGGAGTTCTTTGAGGAACAGGTAGATGTTGTGCACTTGGATTTCCAGAAGGTGTTTGATAAAGTGCCGCATAAAAGACATCCATAAGATATGGATGCATGGAGAGAGGATTGGTTAACCAATAGAAGGCAGACAGTTGGGATAAATGGGTGTTTCTCTGGTTGGCAATCAGTGGAGTGTGGGGTGCTGCTGGGGTCAGTGCTGGGCCTGCATCTGTTCATGATATACATTAACGATTTGGAAGAGGGGACCGAGTGCAGTGTATCTAAGTTTGCTAATGACACTAAATTGAGTGGAAAAGCAAATTGTACAGAGGATGTGGAGAGTCTGCAGAGAGATGATAGGTTAAATGAGTGGGCAAGGGTCTGGCAGATGGAGTACAATGTTGGAAAATGTGAGGTCATCCACTTTAGAAGGAAAAATAAAAGATCAGATTATTTAAATAGTGAAAGATTGCAGCATGCTGTTGTGCAGAGGGTCTTGGGAGTGCTTGTGTATGAATCGCAGAAGATTGGTTTGCAGGTGCAACAGGTTATCAAGAAGGCAAATAGAACGTTGGTCTTCATTACTAGAAGGATTGAATTTAAGAGCAGGGAGGTTATGCTGCAACTGTACAGGGTACTGATGAGGCTACACCTGGAGTACTGTGTGCACTTCTGGTCTCCTTACTTGAGGAAAGATATATTAGCTTTGGAGGTGGTGTAGAGAAGGTTCACCAGGTTGATTCTGGAGATGACGGCATTAGCCTATGAGAGATTGAGTTGCCTGGGAGAATACTTGCTGGAATTCAGAAGAATGAGAGGGAACTGTATAGAAACATAAAGTTATGAAAGAGAGAAGATAGAGGCAGGAAGTTTGTTTCCACTGGTAGGTGAGATTAGAACTAGGGGATGTAGCCTCAAGATTCAGGGGAATGGATTTAGGATGGAGATGAGAAATTGCTTTTCCCAGAGAGTAGTGAATCTGTGGAATTCTCCGTCCAGGGAAGCAGTAGTGGCTACCTCATTAAATAAATTTAAGACACAGTTAGATAGAATTTTGCATAGTAGGGGAATTAAGGGTTATGGTGGAAGAGGCAGGTTGTTGGATTTGAGTCCACAGCCAGATCATCCATGATCTTATTGAATGGCAGAGCAGGTTCGATGGGCTAGATGGCCTACTTCTCCTCCTATTTCTTGTTGTCTTAAATGGGATTTGCAGGATTATCCCAGCAAAAAAAGGCAGGAAGGAAACTTGTACACATCACCCTGCAAAAATAAGACACATCAATACAGCTTCCCAAGGACATGAAGTTATGTGCAAAGTAAGTCACAAGTCCTTTTATATTTTAAAACATAAAGCAACAGATAATGTAAGATTGTTACTGTAAAGTAGCAGGAGGTATGGAGAGTTAAAGATAAGTCCTGCATATTAAAGATTTGTATCAAATGCTGTGCTCCAATAAGAGTTGTTTAACTGCATGTGTATTAGGAAATGCTTTAGCTCGAGGCAAATATTTGGACAATCATTCCAACAGAAAAGCTTCACGAAGTAATGACTTGCATTAAGGTAGGGCATTTCATGTCCCGAAGGGATTTTCAACCAATGAAATACTTCAAAATGGAAGCAAGCTGATCAGAGATAAAGGCTTTGGGTCTTTTTATCCCCCTGTACAACTGAGATTGTTCTGTGACCACCTAGTTTCGGTAGTCATTCAAAGATGGATCTCAAAGGGACTCGATGCTTCAGCAACTTGCTTCTCGAAGTTTATGACATGCACAGAGGGGAAAAACACCAAGTTAACCCATCAAATAAATAATGTCTACTTGCAAAAACTTTGGATGTCAAGGGATCCAGGAGATGAGGAAGAAGTTTTAAAGTGGAAATTACCCATGATTTGATGGTGGTGAAGCAGCCTGCAGGAAGTGTATGACTTGCCTCTGTTCCTATTCCTTGAGATTTAAAATTAAGGCATTTTTAACTGCTTCCACACACCATTGGAGTCATGGAGTTATACAGAATGGAAACAGGGCCTTTGGTGCAACTTGTCCCTGCCAACCAAGACATCTATCCAAGCCAGTCCTATTTGTCTGCATTTGGCCCATATCCTTCTAAACCTTTTCTATCCATGTACCTGTCCAAGTGCCTTTTAAACATTGTAATTGTACCTGCCTCTACCACTTCCTTTGGCAGCTCATTCCAGAAACCCACCATCTGTGTGTGAAGAAGTTGCCCCTCAAGTCCCTTTTAAATCTTTCCCCTCTTACCTTAAGTCTATGCCCTCTAGTTTCAGACTCTGGGAAATAGACTGTGACCGTCTACCTTATCTGTGCTGCTCATGACTTTTATTTACCTCTATAAGGTCACCCCTCAGCATCCTAAGCTCCAGGGTAAAAAGTCCAAGCTTCTCCAGTCTCTCCTTGTAACTCAAGCCCTCCTGTCTTGGTGACATCCTTAGAATCATTTCTGCACACTTTCCAGCTCAATGACATCCTTCCTATAACTGGCAACCAGAACCGTACACAAGACCCTGAGTGTGGTCTCACCAAAGTCTTTTACAGTTGCAACATGATGCCCCAACCCTTGTACTCAGTGTCTCTGACCAATGAAGGCAAGCATTCTTCACCACCCTCTCTACCTGTGTTGCCACTTTCAGGCAACTCTGCCATCAAATTTCTGAACAGTCCATGAACCCATGAGAACTACCCCATTATCCTTTTTTTTTGCACTATTTATTGTAATTTATGGTAATTTTATGTCTTGAACTGTACTGCCACAAAACAACAAATTTCACATTATGTCAGTGATAATCAATCTATTCTGATTCTATATGCCTTACCCCTAGTTCTCCCTGTTCTACAGCATTCTCCAGAGCTCTATCATTTACTGTGTAATTCTTGCCCTGGTTAAACTTGTCAAAATGCAACACCTTGCACTTGTCCGAATTAAATTCTATCCACCACTACTTAGCCAACTTCCCCAGTTCATCTAGATCCTGTTGTAAATCTTAGATGTGAGTATAGAAACACAATTTCTCGTTTGAATGCACCCAGTGATGGTGGGTCTGATATTAACCCCTGTCCCCCCTACACTTCCAAGAAGGTCCATATATTGGCATCCAACAATAGTCCCACTTCTGATGACATCATCAGCTCAGAAATACTATTTTAAGACTTGGAAGTATTTGCATAGGGCCAAACTAATGGGAAGAGGAGTTGAGCTGAAAGATTTGAAAACTTCTTTGGATTTTCCCTGTTGGCCAACAGAAGTAGTATTCATTCTGTCTGGTGTCTTCACAGGTAGAGTTGACAAGATTGCTTGTTCTGGCAGTATGGCAATCAGTCTTGTGCATTTGTTGTTGGCCAACTGGAAGATGTTGAATGTGTCTCTGGCAGAAGCCTGGGGAAATCTGGAAGGTAAAAGATGTGATGGCTTTGACAGCTTCTAATAACTCTCAGCTACCAGGCCCAGCAGGGAATTACTATGATATGGCTGCAGATGTTTACCACAACCCCACAGGATAGCCTGGACCTTCTGCTGTCCAGGCATGCCATGGAAATTGACTGTCTTTGATCCTCTCTCTGCTGCTCCTCTCACCCTTCCCTATTCATCCAGTCTTTGCAGCTCTCCCTGGTGTCCACTCTCCAACGTCCCCTCTCACCCTCTGCCACTCTTTCCTTTGACATTCTGACCTTTGTCATTCCCCTCTCTAACACTCCTCTGCTACCCTCCCTCAAGATGGTGCCGGAGGGTGGCGACTCATTGCAAGCTGCTCTCTACAGATCTACTCATTACCCTTACTATGATCATTCTACCTGGACTACCTCAATGAACTCTGTGCTAACTCAATGTAACTGCACTGTGTAATGAGTTGACCTCTATGATTGGTTTGTAAGACAAGTTTTTCACTGTACCTCGGTACAAGTGACAATAATAAACCAATACCATTCCCTCCCTCCCAATCTCTGTCACTTTGCCCTCTGCTGTTTTCCACTCTCCATCATTCCCCTTCTTTGCTCATTCACTCTGTTGCCCCCTGAACCATATACTCCTCCCACTCCCTACTCTGCTGCTGCCCTCTATGAATCTTCCTTTGCTGGTGTGCTCTATACTATTGGCCTGAAACCAGCAAGCAACTGAGTCTGTTATTGTTAGTCATGTTGCTCTTTACCTGAGATCCAAAAAAACAAAGCATCATCTGTCTTGATGTGGTAGAACAAATTTCTGCAAATGTATTTGTGTACCTTTTCCCACAAACAGGATACTAAGTAGCTCTGGGGCATTGAGTATTTATTGCAGTGATTCCCTATGTTGTCACTGTGGTCTCACCAAGCTCACACTGGGAATTTTCAACAAACCCAGGAGGAGACCTGTTACCCAGATCCCAGATGTCAAACTCTAAAGTCCAGAAACTATCACTGAAATTGACCGATTTAAGATGTAGAAATTGACAACCTGACTTTCCAAGGAGGTTACCCGAATGCAGTCTTGCACAGTGGAGTCAAATGCAGATGTCAGTGGGTTAGAGAAGCTTCCTGAGTGGTTGCAACTTTTCCCAGGTTAATCTCCAACAGGCAATCCTTTGCCTGCCTTAGGTTATTCCAGATTATTTAAATTATCAAATTCCTAAATGAGGCTGAAAATCAAAGTAATTCTGCCCCAAATATCTACAGTTCTTTGCTTAAGGTCTAATAGTGTTCAATGATGTGCAAGGAACCAATCACTAATTCATTATTTTATGCTATACAGAAATGCAAATTTAAGTGCTTTAACTTTCAAATCTATGTTGTAGGAATAACGTAACACTGCAAGGTCAACAGACTGCACTTCATCCTTAATTATGTCATACATAATTATCCCTATTCAATTAAAGTAATTAAGACACGTCTCTGCCTGTCATTATGTGGCAGACAACTGGCTTAGCACATTGACTACACAGTCAATGTACCGATTTGGTTTAACCATGTTGATCTAATCTGTAAATACTGTAATGTATATGTCTAAATACAGGGGATTTCATCAATCTTATGATGGATTCAATCCAACTGAAGCTAAATGCCATGGCCACACAGCACCTGACATACACAACATGGTGGATGGAAAATGTGCACAATTTTGCTCTGCTGCTTGAGGAGGAGGAATGTATTAGCAACATCTGATGACTAATATAATCAATTTAAATTAGGATCCTGTGCCATTCCTGATTTTGGAATACCTCATTTCCTTGCTTGCTGAGCAATGAACTTGCACAGCACAGTTTGATGTAACTAGCAGGGAGACACATTGGGTTAACTAGGTAGGAAGGAGAGTGTTCCTCCTGACTGCATTTTAAAAGAGCCGATTATTCCACTCATTCTGGCCCCATTTGGAACAGTCTGGGCAGAGATCACTAATATGTCTCATAAAGGCCCAATTGCCCTCCTATACTGGTCTAAAACATTTTTCTCAACCTTTCACTGCCTCTACCAAACAAGCCCAGCTGACTCTGCCCAAAGCCTACTTGGTAAAGTTCCTACCCTGAAAACAAACCATTGGTTAGTACAGATATTGTGGGCCAAAGGGCCTTGATCTGTGCTGGAGTCCATGTTCTATGTAACCTTTCCCAGCTCCAGGTCTGGTTGCCCTCCACTCCTGACCAAAGACCAGATATACACCCTTCTGTGCTCAAGTTCGGATCATCCGAAAGTTGTGGCCAAATCCCCCACCTGTCCTCACTTACCTGGATGTGTACCTGAAGAGCTATGACCTGCAGTACTACAGGCCAAAGGCTGGAAGGTGAGATTAGGCTGGGTAGCGGGTTTTCACCCAGTATAGACAGCTTGACACAAGTGGCCTCCTTCTATGGCATGTATTACCAATGCATTATCTGTACAGTATAATTGTAATTACCTAGCACTTGTGTGACACAAATGTCCCTTGCCACTTGTTAGTCCAGTCTGAGTATTGTTTAATCTTACTGCATGCAGGCACAGGCTACTTCATTTGCTGAGGAGTTATGAATGGAATTTAACACAGTCGGGGTAATAAAACCAAGAGGGCATGAGTTTAAAGTAAGAGGAAGGAGTTTTAAAGGGAATCTGAGGAGTAAGTTTTTTATACAGAGCAGTTGATACCTGGAACCTGCTGCTAAAGCAGGTGGTGAGATCAGATAGAATTACTACACTTAAGATTGACATGGATATGTTGGGCTGAATGGCCTGTCCCTGTGCTGTATGTCTCGATGATTCTATAACACTATCCAATCATCAGCAAACATCCCCACTTCTGACCTTGGGGTGGATGAAAGGTTGAGCCAAGGACAGTTCCCTGAGGAACTCATTAATAATTCCTGGAGCCACAATGATCGACCTCCAATAACTACACCACCTTCTTTGTGTAAAGTGTGATGCCAATTACTGAAATGCTTTCTTCTTAATACCGTCAACTTCAGTTCTACCAAGGCTCTTTGGTCAAGAATTGCCTTGGTGTCAAGTAGAACGATTTGTCTGGATGGCACGCAAACAAACACTTCTCACTCTATAAACACAAAAGATTCTGCAGATGCTGAAATCTGGAACAATACACACACAAAATGCTGGAGGAACTTGGCAGGTCAGGCAGCATCTATGGCAGGAAGTAAATAGTTGGGTCGAGATCCTTCATCAGGACTGGAAAGTAAGAGGGCAGAAGCCAGAATAAGGGGGTCAAGAGAGGGAGGAGCACAGGCTGGCAGGTGATAGGTGAGAGGGGGAAGGTAGGGGAGGGGGAAAGAAAGGGAGTGATGTAAGAAGCTTAGAGGTGATAGGTAGAAGAGGCAAAGGGCTGACAAAGGAATCCGGTAGGAGAGGACAGTAGACCATGGAATAAAGGGAAGGAGGTGGGGAATAGGAGGGAGGTAGTGGGCAAGTCATGAGGGTGGGGTGGGGGGGGAGGGGAAAGAGAAGGGGCCAAGGGGCCACATGAATGAGGGAAAACAAAGGAGGGGGAATGTGAAGGGAAAAAGGAGGGAGGGAAACGGGCGGGGTTACCAGAAGCTAGAAATCGACATTCATGCCGTTAGGTTGGAGGCTACTATGTCAGTACATGTGACAATAATAAACCAATTCCAGTTCATCTCTGGTATTCAGCTCTTTGGTCCATGTTTAGACCAAAAGTATGATGGGGTCGGGAGCCAAGCTGTCATAGTACCCAAAGGTGAATAGGTGCCACCTGATAGCATTGTTGATAATACCTCTCATCACTCTGCTAATGATTAAGAGTAGACTGATTGGATGGGACTGACAACGTTGGATTGGATGTGTGCCTTTTTTTTTGTAAACAGGACATACCTGGGCAATCTTCCACATTGTTGGGTAAATGTTATTGTTCTAACTGTACTGGAACAGTTTGGCTACACGCGCACCTAATTTTGGAGTGCAGGTCTGTAGTACTACCTGGCTGGTATGGTGTTTGGCCCTGAAGCCCTTGCTGTGTCCAGTGTTGGAAGTTGTTTCTTGATAACAAGTGGAGTGTATCAAAATGGCTGAAGACTGGCTTCTGTGGTAGTGGGGACCTTGGGAGGGAGCCACAGTGGATCATCCACTTTGCACTTGTGGCTGTGAATGCTTCAGCCTTTCCTTCAGCACTCGTGCTGAACTCTACATTGTTGACAATGGGGATATTCTTGGAGTTTCATCCACCCAAGGTGTTTAATTGTGTACCATTGCTAATGACAAAAGGAAAATCAAATGATTGGAAAATCATTCAAGACCCATTTCCATTATAAGCATCAAAGGTTTATTCATTATCCCTGGTGGAGAGAAGTTGTGTGTGTTCCAGACAGCTTTTCCACAGAATTATCTATTATTATACCTCTTCCCAGTTAATTCCCAGCTGGCTACAGACCAATGATATTAACAATGGGTTATTTACGTTACATGCATACCCAATCAAGTGCCTAATAAAGTAGAAGACAGTTTAACCATCTTGTGGACAAATGATAGACAGCTCAGGAACATTTCATGATGCTTGCCAGACACCCTGTTCACTAGCCCTAGTAGTCAGTGACCATGTGTATGCAGCTTGAACTGTCTCTGTACTGATAAGCAAAGAACCAATTGGTCACTTCTGTCCATGACACCACAGAAATGGAATGTGGTCAGGTCCCATAATACCTAGTCAGTTCTCCATTTTGTATCATAGTATACAATTATACTCATTATAACATATCTATACGTCTATTTTTGTAATGCTGCTTTTGCCCTGGCCATTTCTAATAATGAGATGTGGCAGGACTAACCTGATTTGTCGCTTCTGAAATAACTTGCTGCTCAGTGTTCACGTAGACCTATGTTGCAGATTGTCAGGTTGGCCTCCCAATTTAAAGTATACCTGCTCCTGTTCCTGACATGATTTTCTGCAATCCTTGTTGAATTAGGGTTGGTCCCTTAGCTTGTCTGTAATGGTAGAATAAGGAATATGCTGGTTACAGATTGTGCTGCTGTGGATTGTCAACAAGGTATTAAAGATGCTAGGAAATTTGACCCTCACTGATTTTCATAGACACATCATTGAAAGTATCCTATCTGGATGCATCGTGGCTTGGTATGGTAACTGCTCTGCTCAAGACTGCAAGAAATTGCAGACCATCATGGATGCAGCTCAGTCCATCACGAAAACCAGCCTCCCCTCCGTGGATTCTGTCTAGACTTCTCGCTGCCTCGGAAAGGTAGCTAGCATAGTCAAAGACCCCATCCACCCAGGACATTCTCTCTCCTCTCTCCCTTCCATTGGGCAGAAGATACAAAAGCTTGAAAACACCAGGCTCAAGGACAGCTTCAATCCTGCGATTATAAGACTCTTGAATAGACCTCTTGTACATTAAAGATGAACTCTTGATGACACAATCTACCTCGACTAGGCCCTTGCACCCTATTGTCGATTTGCACTGTGCTTTTTCTGTAACTAACACTATATTCTGCATTCTGTTATTACTTTTCTCTTGTACTACCTCAAAGTACTTGTTTTAAAACTATCTGTGTGGATGGCTTGCAAAACTAATTTTTTTCCACTGTATCTTGGTACATGTGATAATAATAAACCAATACTAATATCAGATGCTAAGTTTTCAGCTACCAGATTTATTCAGTCTCTCCCATTTAGCACGGTAGCATAGCGGTTAGCGCAATGCTATTACAGCGCCAGCGATCAGGGTTCGATTCCCGTCGCTGTCTGTAAGGAGTTTGTGCATTCTCCCTTGTCTATGTGGGTTTCCTCCGGGTGCTCCAGTTTCCTCCCACATTCTAAAGACGTACAGGTAGGTTAATTTGGGGGTTTAAAATGGGCGGCGCGGACTCGTTGGGCCAGAAGGGCCTGTTACCACGCTGTAAATAAAATTAGAAAAAATACTTGTAGAGCCAAACAAGAGATGATATGAAGAGGGGACTTCGTCTCCACACATGCAAAGTGCACAGGTCATTTCTGCCAACGTTGTCGTGGACAAGTCCATTTGCAATAGATAAACTGGTGAGGATGTGACCAGATAGATTTATCCCTTGAACTTGTTCACACACTAACTGTTGCAGAACCAGTCCAGTAGCTCTATCCTTTAGGACTTAGCCAGTGGTGGTGCTACCAAGCCACTGTTGGTGATGGACACTGAAATCCCCCACTCAACATTCATTCTGCACCCTTGCTACTTCCAATGCTTCTTCCAAGTGTGGTTCAACATTAAGATGTACTGATCCATCAGCTGGGTGAGGACAGTAGGTAGTACAGGAAAAGGTTGCCTTGCTCATATTTGAACCACGAGGCTTAGAATCAGACTTATAGAATCATACAACATGGAACCAAGCCATTTGGTCCACAATGTCCATGCCAATCTTCAAGTACTAATCTCATTTACTTGCACTTGGTCCATAGCTTTGTATGCCTTGGTGATTCAGTGCTCATCTAGATACCTCATAAATATTGAGAGCATCTTTGCCTCCACCACCCACTTGGGCAGCGTGTTCCAGATTCCAACCACCCTCTGGCAAAAAATTATTTTCTAAATCTACCACTTACATTAAAATGATGCTCTCTGTGTTTTGATAGTTCTATTTTGGGGAAAAGTTCCTTACTACCTCCCCAGTCAATGCTCCTCATAATTTTTTTATACCTTGGTTATGTCTCCCTCTGCCTTCACCACTCCAAGGAAGAATAAATCCAGCTTATCCAGTCTTGCCTCCTAACTGAAATGCTCCATCTCAGGTGACAGCCTGGTGAATCTCCTCTGTATCCCCTTGAGTGTAATCACACCCTTCCTATAGTGTGGTAACCAGGTCTACACAAGTGATCTACCCAACGTTTTATATAATTGTACTAAAACCCTTCTATCTTTGTATTCTATGCCCCTGCTAATGAAGATAAGTATCTTGTATGTCTTCTGGAAACCTTATCTACCTGTGCAGCCATCTTCAGGGATCCTTGGTACACCAAGTTCCCTCTGTTCCTCAATGCTCCCTAAGCCTTGCCAATCACTGTGTGCTCCTAGCATTATTAGTGTCCTAAAATGCATCACCTCATACTTATCAGGATTAAATTCTATCTGCCATTGCTCTGTCCATTTTACAAACTCATCAATACCTCATGAGGTCTGGAGGGATTGTTGAGAATTCCCAGGACGTCTCCTTCCTTTTATATCACTGAACAACTACCTCCAGGTGAGTCTATTCCATTAGTGGGAAAACATCTAGCAAGACCATATGTTGAGCTACCCAATTTTAAATAATTAACTACTACTTGAAAAAAATACCAACAGAAACATTTCCTAGTTGTATTGGGTTGCATTTTTCAATGTCCATGTCATTTTCAAGTGTATTTTATTTGCTCTTAGAAAGTCTTAGTTCCATGTCCTTGCTCCCAAAATAAAGCTAATAGACTAATCAAAGCCCACATATGCAAATAGATCAACTCAATGGGGTGATTAGTTTGACTGGAGTCATGGTCAATTCTAATGTAAAAGTTTCTTAAACCATGTAAAAGCTTGCACAAACCCAAACTGTGCTAGACATAATTTGTGTTTGATATTCCTTGATCTTTTGCATTGCCTTGACTGACTTCCAAGGATTTGCACTGGGAAAGCAGTGCAACCTTGTGGAAGCTCCAAATCCTTTACTTTAATCCCAGTAATTTTGAAATTTTTAACACAGTTTAGCATCCCATTAAGAAGGTGACACCAAACATCCCTCAAGGTTTCACCAAGTCGTCAGTCCTGTTTATGTGCTTAAATCATGAGGTGGGGCTTGAAGCCAGAAACCTCTGATTGGAAGTCAGAAGAGCTGCTAACTGGGTCAAACTGAGAGAGAGCTATTTGGAATAATTTAATTCATTGGCAAGGCATCTGAATTAAACTCAGTAGCTACAATCAGTAATTTAGCTCAAACTTTTATTGATTGTGTGCTTCCTACCAGGTTTGCTTGCTAGCTACCCATCTTCACTTACCACTGGAACAAGACTCAAAAGAGTATGTGTTGCTCCAGTGGTAAGTGAAGGTAGGTGAGTCCAAATGCAGGGTCTCAATCCGAAATGTCAACAGTCCATTTTCTCCCTAGAGATGCTGCCTCTGATTTCCTCCAGCCTTTTGTGTGTTGCTTCAGATTCCAGCATCAGCAGTCTATTGTGTCTTCACTTACCATTGTCTGGTTTATACTTTAACCTAGAATCACAATTATTATCATCTGCCCAAATACTCCTCCAACATACACCACATTACTACCCCACAGGATAAGTACCCACAGGCTTATAAAATTGCCATTATACTACTTTTACCACATACCCCCAAGAGACCTCTTGTGTAACACTCCCTGGAAATTTGCCTACTTCAGATTTCTAACAACCTTTTCATTTTAACCATATATCATAAACCTCTGCTCATCCAAAGCTCTGTGGACTCCTATATACGTAAGGTTCTACTTACCCACCACCCTTGATCTCCCTGACTTACATTGGTTCTCACAGAGTCATACAGCATAAAGACAGGCCCTTCAGTTCATGTGCCCATGCTGCACATTGTACCTAGCTACACTAATCCCACTTACCCATATTAGGTCTGAGGCTTCTGTGCCTTGGCGATTTAGGTACTTATCCAGATGCTTCTTAAATGTTGAGAGAGTATCTGCCTCTACCACCTCTTCAAGCAGTGCCTTCCAGACTCCAGCTATCCTCTGTGTGAAAAAATTCCCCTTATAAGATATCTTTATTGGTCACATGTACATCGAAACACAGTGAAATACATCTTTTTGTGTAGTGTTCTGGGGGCAGCCTGCTAGTGTCGCCACGCTTCCAGCGCCAACATAGCATGCCCACAACTTCCTAACCTGTACTTCTTTGGAATATGGGAGGAAACCAGAGCACCTGGAAGAAACCCACGCAGACAAGGGGAGAACGTACAAACTCCTTACAGATAGTGGCCGGATTTGAACCTGGGTCACTGGCGCTGTAAAGCTTTATGCTAACTGCCACACTACCGTACCTTCAGATCCCCTCCTATCCCTCACCTTAAACTTATGCCTTCATGTCTTTGACACCCCCACCATGGGGAAAAAAGATTTTGTTTACCATCTGCCCTTTTTATCCTCATAATTTTATACACCTTTATCAGGTCATCCCTTAGTCACCTCCACTCCAGGGAAAACAAATATAGCCGATCCAGTCTTTCCTTATGTGAAATGCTCCAATCCAGGCAACATCCAGATGAATCTCCTCTGCACCCTCACCAGCACAAACATATCGTGTGGTGACCAGAACTGCACATGATATTCTGGGTGTGGCCTTGCCAAGGTTTTATAAAACTGTAACATTACTCTCAGGTTACCAACAAATCTCAAAGCAAAAAAAAAATCCTTTACCTTCCCCTTGTTAACTACCCTGCATGCATGCAATTCTGTCCTCTTGTACGTGCTTGATATTCCATTTCTCTCCTACTAGTGGTTGTCCCTTCAGCTGGCAAGATCCTAAACTCTGGAATTTCTCTCCTAAACCTCCCACAGCCTTCCTCCTCTCTGCTGTACATCTTGTTGTGCTATAACAACTGTTGTTTGAAAATGCTACTAGAAGCCGTAAAAATACAAGTGATTGTTACTGTTGCCCAGCTCCGGTCTTTCGCTGTTAGTTCCTTCATTATAGCAGCAGCTCCTGTAAAGGAAAAACAGCCATTAAGAGAAAAGGAGTTAATCTTTGTTATTTTGGACTGATAAATTTTTATGAGGTTACATATTGCAAGACTTGTTATTTAATATGTTTGGATGTTTCATGCCAATGCCTGAGTGTGGAGTTTGATTGATTTACAATTTAATGATTGATCTAGAGTATAATGAGCTATGAGGCATTGAATTTCTCCTAGATTAGCTGAGGAAATTGTTTAGAAATCAAATGCTGTGCGATCCATGCAGATAGACTTTTCAGGAGTCCTCCTGACTAAGGCACTTAGACAGGGCCAAACAAGCAAGTAAATGATTGAATTCTATCCACAGAACTCTGCAAGTAACTGACATGTCTGAATTATTTTAGTTGTCAGTGGCAAGAATCCACACTTGCAGCATCCTTCCTGCCGGCTGCAGAATGAGACCTTTCCAGTGAGTGCAGTTAGGAAGTTAGCAATAAAAAAGTGAACAATTGCATGGGCTGATATGCCTGCTGACCATGTTCTCTGAGGGAGTTGCTGCCTGGCTTTTATATAGGGGGCCTGTGATAGGGAAACTAAGTTTAGGCCAAAGGAGACCAAAAAGTTCTATGTCATCAGAATTAAAGAAATTTAAATTTCTTATTAGTATTAGTCATGTAAATTTCTTACTGATACAATCATATCACAAACATGTCATTAGCTACTTTCTTATTGGTAAGTCTATTGGCGCAAGATGGCTTACTTTCACCTCTGTGTAGAGCTCAGACTATCTTCAGTGGCAGAGAATTCCAGAGATTCGTGACCCTCTGAGAGAAGAAATTTCTACGCACTTCAGTTTTAAATGACTGAACCCTTCTGTTGCAGTTCTGTCCCCTTGTTCAAGATTATCCCATGAGTGAAAACATCTCAACATCTACTCTGTCAAGCCTCCTTAGGATCTTGTGTTTGAATAAGGTCACCCTTATTCTTCTAAACTCCAAGGAATACAGACCCAAACTGTCAAACCTCTCTTGGTAGGACAACCCTCTCATCCCAATAATTGGCCAAGTGAATCTCCTTTGGACTGCATCCAACATCACTATATCATTATTTTTTAGGTAAGGGGAACAAAACTATGCAGAGTATTTGTGTATAGTTTTGTTCTCTGTACAACTGTAACAAAACCTCCTTATTCCTAAATTTTAACTCCTTTTCAATAAAGGTTAACATGTCATTTGCCATTTTACCTACTTGTTGGACCTGCCTGCTAACTTTTTAAGAGTCATGTACTAAGACACCTTGATCCCTCTGACCTTCACTCATTTGCAGTCTCTGTTCCTTCAGATAATAATCTATCTTTTGGTTCCTCTTACTGAAGTGCACGACCTCACTTCCCCATGTTAAACTCCATCAGCCAGTTTTTTTGCTCAATCCCTCAATCTATCTGTATCCCATTGAATTCAGCATTCCCTTCCACCTATTTTTATATCACGCAAGGTTTCCAAGTTTGTTCATTTTGTTCCCTCCGGGTCGTCAATGTAAATCGTAAACAATTGAAGGCCAAGGATTGATCCCTGTGGCACTCCACTTGTTACAGCCTGAAAAGGACCCATTTATTCCAACTCTTTTTTTCTCTGTGACAGCCAGTTTTCAAGCCTTACTAACACATTTTGTCCAATACCTTGGGCTCTTAATTTAAGCAGTAGCATCGTGTGTCACCTTGTCAAATGCTTTTTGGAAACCCAAACATTCTCCATCTACAGGTCTCCTTCCATCACCTCTCCCTGTCACATCCTCAAAGGATTCAAGCAAATTTGTCAAACATGATTTACCTTTCATAAAACCATATTGATTAGATTTGATTATATTCAGCTTTCCTAAATGATTGGTTATTTCCTCTTTGACTATTGACTCTTGCATCTTGCCAACAATAGATGTTAAGCTAACCTGCCTGTAGTTTCCCCACCTTCTGTCTTCCTTTTTGAATAAGGGAGTCACATTGGCTGTTTTCCAATCCTCTGGTACCTTCCCAGAATTTAGCAAGTTTTGAAAAATTTCAGACAATGGGTCCACTATCTCCGCAGCCACTTCCTTTAAATCCCTTGGGCGCAAGCCATCGGTTTACCGGCGATTTGTCGCTTTGAAGACTATGAGTCTCTCTAATACTTTATCTCTTATGATTGAGAGATTTACAAATTCCTTCCATCTCTTATTAGCCCATCTGTTATCTTAAGGAGTTTTGCAGTGTTCTCCAGGATGAAGACTGATACAAAAAAATTTGATTTAACATATCTGCCATTTCTTTGTTTCCTGTTATTAATTCACCAGTCTTGTTCTCTAAAGGTCTCGTATATACCTTATCTGCCTTCCTCCTGTTTATATATCCATAGAAACTTGGTGTTTGTTTTGATATTAAACTCATTTTCTCTCAAAATCAATTTTATTCCTCCTTACGAGCATTTTAGTCTTTCACTGATGGATCCTAAAACCTTCCCAGTCCTCTGGCCTACCACCAGCTCTTGTCACTTTGTATGCCCTACTTTTTAATTTAAGATTGCCCTTGACCTCCGTTGTTAACCATAGATTGTGCCACTTTCTCATAGAATCCCTCTTTCTAATTGGGATAAATTCCTGGAGACACAAGAGATTGAAGATGCTGGAATCTGGAGCAAGGAACAATTTACTGGAGGAATTCAATGGGTTGAGCAGCATCTGCGGGTGGGGGAAAGGAATTGTCAATGTTTTGGGTCGAAACCCTGCATCAGGATAGATTCCTGCTGAGTATTATGGATGAGCTGTTTAACTATCTGTTCATCTACTCGGATAGTGGAGTCCAAAACTGGAGGGCATAGCTTTAAAGGGAGAAGGGAAAGATTTTAAAGGGACCTGAGGGATAACTTTTTCCACACAGAGGGTGGTGCATAAATGGAGCTGCCAGAGGAAATGGTAGAGGTGGTACAATTATGACATTTAAAAGACATTCAGACAGGTACATGGATAGGAAAGACTTTAGAGGCATTTGTACCAAATGCAGGCAACTGGGTCTTCCTCAGTTAGGCAACTTGGTCGGCATGGACAAGTTGGACCGAAGGGCCTGTTTTCCATCCTGTATAGCTCTATGACTCTAAGACTACTGTCCTGTCTCTTAGCTTATTTTCCCAGTTCACCTTAGACAGATCCACCTTCATTGTCTTTATTTAAGTTGAAGACAGTAGTTTTAATCCTATGATAATCACCTTCAAACTGCATCTCCAAGGTAATGATCATCTCCATATAAAGAAAAAAATAGGAAGATCACCACTTCCATATTTCCCTTCACGTCATATACTACTCTGATTGAGAAATAAATTGTGTTTCCTTCATTGTTACTGTTCTAAATTCTGCAACTCTCTCCCCAGAAACACTGTAGGACTTCACCAGAAGGACGCCTGTTGTTCAAGGAGGTGGCTCACCACTATCTTCTCAAGGGCAGAGATGTGAGGGCAATAAATGCTCATTGAGAAAAAAATCTGGGCACCCCATTGTATTTGGTCTCCACACTGGATCTGGTTAAAATTGTGATTGGTTGCTTCCTGACAGCTTCCAAGCAAATTTGTACCTTGAGTGATTTTAGCTACCCAGTCATCCAATTTCTGCCAGGTGCAGGGCTAAAATGGCAATATTTATTAATATTCGGTAGCTGCTGAGAATAGAAATAAATCAGAAGAAAGATGGAAACAGTCAAGCATTTAACATCAAAGACCAATAAATTGTACTTCTGCCAAAAGCAGTTAAAGCAAATGGCATGGCTCAGACCTGAAGGGCTAAAGTGAAGAACCACACTGACTGACTTACCTACCTACCTACCTGTCTCTCTACCTACCTACCTGTCTCTCTATCTATCCACGTACCTGTCTCTCTACATATCTGGCTCTCTATCTGTTCATATACGTATCTTTGTATCAATGTATTAATTACCTGGGCATTTCTGGCAAGTCCAACATATATTTTCCATCTCCAATTGACCTTGAAATGAATGGCTTATGAGATCACTTCAGAGGCTATTTAAGGGTCAACCACTTTGGTGGACCTGGAGTCACTATATGCCCAACCAGGTAAGGACAATCCATTTCCTCCCCCGAGGGAGATTAGCGAAGCATGTGGGTTTTACAACAAATCAGGCAGTTTAGTGATCATCGTTAATGCTAGCAAGTTTTTATTTTAAAGTCCAATTTATTAAATGAATTTAAGTTCCACAGCTGCCCAGATTTGAACTCAGATCTGTGCATTGTTAGCCCAAGCCCCTGAATTACCAGTCCAGTACCATACCTATATCATTGGTGTAATGCAGGTGAGCCAAAGATGTTATCCAGGCACCTTGATGCAGTTCCCCAGTTATGATTTCCTGCCACAGTTAATTCTGCTGTGGGGGAAGGGTGGGTAAAATTGATAACCAAGCAGCAATGGTCTACAGTAATGCATTTAAGATGAGTAATGAAAATTTACCTGTTCTTTATTGACTGCAGCAGTCCTTTAGCAATAACTAATTGGACAACATAGCTCTTGAAAGGAAAGCCTCTCATTAGTGTTGCAAACTCTTTTCCCAACTGGTTGGGCTCACATTAGGTTCAATACCCCAAAATTCAGCTTGATGTCTAATTACTATGCTGGAAGCAAACGGGCACATTAAATACTGAGACACAAGACTTCAGATGCTGGAAATCTAGAGCAACACACAAAACATGCTTGAGGAACTCAGCAGGTCAGTCCTTATGAAGGGTCTCGGCCTGAAATGTTGACTGTTCATTTCCCTCCAACAGCTACTGCCTGACTTGCTGAGTTCCTCCAGCACTTTTTGTGTGCTTCATTAAATACTGGGTTGTGAGCCCATTCCAAACACTGAAAGGAAAGGGCCTGATGCCCAGAAAATAGAGCCCCAGGTGCCAATCTCTCAACTGGCTCCAAAGGAAAGAAAAATCAGGAGGGTTGTAAATATGCTGCCAATTCACTATCATATCTTTTGCAACAGCCCACCAAGAAGTTCTTCCTTTGAATCTGAGTATAGAAACTGGATTGGTCTTATTATTAAATCTTTCCAGCAGATGATTATAGGATAGTGCCAATGTTAAAAATATAGCAACATGCAATTAAAAGAAAAGGCAAACACCATTTTATAGTTTATACTTTGATTTGCAGTTGACTGTTGATACGTTTTCAAATGCAATGACAAAAATAAACCTTTTCCAACTTTTCAGCCATAATTCTATGTGAATATCAAAGAGATGACTGCTGTTGACATTCCTAAAATATAAAAAATTCTTTCCTGATCCAGAGTAATGCGCTGCTTACTTATTTGTTAAGTGAGTCATTATTTTCTTTTGTGTCTTGCTAATCCATCTGTGGAAATGAGTGCCCCAATTATCATTTTACTGCCAGGAGGAACATAAAATCAAGTCACTTCTTGCATTAATTATCACCTCCATGGCTGATGTGGGTGATACTATTACTGCACAATAGGCCGTAAGTATCATCTCTTTCCTGGCAAACCACTAATCACTGGCAAAGTCATCCGTTATCTCTTTCCATCTTGTCTCAGCTCATCCAGTCAGCAGTCAGTCTGCTTTTGAAACTTATTTGGCAGCATACTGAATGGCAAAAAAAACCCCATAAAAAGCTAATAGCTCCTGATGATAATGACACTTAATTTACCATTTCTCATTGAGTGTAGTTAGAAGTTCTCATTGTTCCTTTGAGAAAGGGTGGCAAGCTGTCGAAAATATTGCAGAACCTTGATTTCACAGAATCAGAGAATGATTACAACTCAGGAGACGCAAGGGACTACAGATGCTGGAGCAAAAAACAATCTGCTGGAGGAACTCAGCGGGTCGAGCAGCTTCTGTGAGAGGAAAGGAATTGTCAACGTTTTGGATTGAAACCCTGCATCAAGACTGGCTACAGCTCAAGAGGCCATTCATCCTTTTGAATCTATACTGACTCTATGTAAGAACAATCCAACCAGTCCCACTTATCCATCCTCTCCCCAAAGCCCTGCAAATATTTTCCTTTTAGATACTTATTCAGCTTCCTTTTGAATGCTCTAATTGAATCTACCTCCATTACTACCAAACCATAACTACCTGCAATGTAAAAAAACTTTTCATCATGAATTTATTGGTTCTTTTGCCAATTACATCCATCCTATGTCGCCTTGTTCTTGATCCCTCCACATATGGGATCGGTTTCTCTCTATCAGTCTGTGTATATCCTTCATAGTTTTAACTCCCTGTCTAATCTTCTTGCAACTTCTTCTGTTCCGTGAAGAACAACCAGGCTTTTTCATACCTTATGCTTGGAATTATTTTAGTAACTCTCTTCCGCTCCCTCTCCAAAGTCTTCATTATTTTTCCTAAAGTGTGTGCCCCAGTTAAGTATTTTTATTATGGCCAAACCATCATTTTATAAAGATTCATCATGACTTCCTTGCCTTTGAACTTTATGAACAAGAAGGAAGGTCCTGCAGCAGAAATTCAATGACATAAGGGCAATGGTTCAACAGAGAAGGGTGCAGTAATGGGGCAACTTAAGAAACAGAAGATGGTGTCAGAGGTGCAAATGCCTGCATTAGAATTATTACTGGACATTCCTATCTCAATTCAATAATGTTGCCATTATCCATTGACAGACGGGCATCTAAAAGAAAAATAAATCTTTTTTTTAAACTTATTTATTCAAATAATATGAACATTGTTGTCTATGCTGGCATTTATTGTCCTATCCCCAATTATCCCTGAACTGAGGAAGCCATTAAGACTCAACTGCATTGGTGGGTCGAGAGTCACATATAGATCAGACCAGGTAAGGACAGCAGATTTTCTTCCACTAAAGATATTACTGAACCAGATACATTTGGTCAAAGTATGCAAATCAAGAGAAGGTCATGTGATATAATGCCAAGGGCTGAGGTGAACTTGGATGGTGATGAATGGGAACATGATTTTTCCAGAAATAAAAACTGAAAATACTGGGATCATGCAACAGTCTGTCAGCATCCATGGAAACGGAAAGAGCGATAATGTTTCAGGTCCAAAATATTTTGTCAGAATGGACCTGAAACATTTGATGTCCTTTCTATTTCTACCGATGTTGCCTGACCTGCTGTGTATTCCCAGCATTTTTTCTATAACGATATAAATAAAGAGACCACCTAGAGCATTACCCTAGGGGCAGGCATGGTAGTGTAGCAGTTAGCGTGACACTATTACAGCACCAGCAACCCGGGTTCAATTCCGGCCACTGTCTGTAAGGAGTTTGTACGTTCTCCCCATATCTGCGTGGGTTTCCTCTGGGTGCTCTGGTTTCCTCTCTCATTCCAAAGATGTACAGGTTGGGAAGTTGTGGGCATGCTATGTTGGTGCCGGAAGCGTGGTGACACTTGCGGGCTGCTCCCAGAACATTCTACGCAAAGATGCATTTCACTGTGTGTTTCGATGTACATGTGACTAATAAAGAAACCTTATGTTTGTCATCGTCATGGCTATCCCTCGAGGTCGAGGATGATGGCCTTCGTTCCATTGAGCTATTTATGGGCTCTCAAGTGGCTTATGAATCCTATCTTGGCTCTGAAAGTTCTTTCACATTCAGGACAGGTAGTTCCAGCTGGCAGATTGGGCTTTGGTTGCTGCTGCTTCTCTTTCCATTTTCTTCCCTTTTCCTCTAATTCTGCACATCTGTTGGCTTCGAAGGTTGCTGTTCCTTCTCAGATGATGGTTTGCCAGAGTTTCATGTCCTTGGCATTGGTTTCTCAGTTGTTGACGTCGACGTTACATGTCTTCATGTTGGCTTTTGAGATGTCTTTGAATCTCTTCTGTTCTCCTCCTCTTTTACGTTTGCCTACTTTAAGCTGGGAGTAGAAGATTTGTTTCAGCAGACGTTCGTCTTTCATCCGAACAACATGACCACTCCATCTTAGTTGGTTCTTGATAACGTAGGCTTCAATGCTTGTGGTTTTTGCTTCATTTAGCATGCTGACGTTGGTTCTTCTATCTTCCTAGATGATATCTAAGATATTTCAAAGACAGCATTGATGGAACTTTTCAAGTGCCTTCAGATGTCGTCGGTATGTTGTCCAAGTTTCTGATGCATACAGGAGTGTTGGGATCACCACTGCTTTGTACACTAACATTTTAGTGTCTGTTCGAATGTCACAATTATGAAAGACTCTTGTTCGGAGACGTTCAAAAGCTGTTCCAGCGCACTTAAGACGATGTTGGATCTCGTCATTAAGGTCAACATTGGAGGAGAGGTAACTTCCAAGATATGGGAAGTGGTCCACATTTTCCAGGGTTGTTTCGCCAAGTTGGATTGATGGTTCTATCCAATTTGTCTCAGTTAGTGATGGTTGGTAGATGATCTGAGTCTTCTTGGAATTGATGGTAAGTCCGAGTTTCGTGTACGCACGGTTGAAGGCAGTCAGAATCTGTTGTAGGTGGTTTTCTGAGAGAGCTGCAACACAGTTGTCATCTGCGTATTGGAATTTGATGAGGGAACTTGTGGATGTCTTGTTTTTGGACTTGAGATGGGCAAGATTGAAAAGTCTGCCATCTGTTCTGTAGACAATTTCGATGCCTGGGGGTAGATCATCCTTGATGATGTGAATGATTATCGCAATGAAGATGGTGAACAAAGTTGGGGCAATCACGCATCCCTGTTTTACTCCTGATTTGACTTGAAAAGGCTCACAGTTACTGTTGCTGACCATGACTGTGGCAAGCATGCCATCGTGTAGGAGTCTCAGGATTCGAATGTATTTTTCAGGGCATCCACAGGGGGATAGGACATCCCATAGGAGTTCCCTTGATACGGAGTCAAAGGCTTTGGTGAGGTCGATGAATGCCATGTACAAAGGTTGAAGTTGTTCACGACATTTTTCTTGTAGCTGTCGCATTGTGAAGATCATGTCGATTGCTCCATGTGATGGTCTAAAGCCGGCTTGTGTCTCCGGAAGGATCTTCTCAGCTAAAGGCTTGAGCCAGTTGTTCATGATACGGGTGAGGATCTTTCCTGCTGTTGCTAACAGGGAAATTCCATGATAATTTCCGCATTCAGGTCGATCACCTTTCCTTTTGTAGATGGTGACAATTGCTGAGTCTCTAAAGTCTGCTGGTACGTCTTCATTTATCCAGATCTTGATGAGAAGTTGATGCAGTTGGTAATGAAGCAGGTCACCTCCAATTTTGTAGACCTCGGCTGGTATTCCATCGAGTCCAGAGGCCTTGTTCTTCAAGGTTTTGATGGCTTCCTTGACTTCTTCAAGTGTTGGTATTTTGCTTAGGGAGTCATCAACAGGCTGTTTTGGAATGTTGTTAATCATATTCCTGTCAAATGAGATGGTTTGATTTAGAAGGTCTTCAAAGTGCTCCCTCCATCTAGAATTGATGTCAGCATTGCTCTTCAGGATGGTTGAACCATCTTTGCTTTTGACAGGAGCTTGACTGTGAGTGGATGGGCCAAAAATAGCTTTAGTTGCATTAAAAAAGCCTCGTGTGTCATTGACATCTGCTAGTTGTTGGATTTCCTGAGCTTTCTTCCTCCACTATTGGTTTTTCAGGTTTCGGGTGCTCTTTTGGACTGGAGCCTTGCATTCTTGATAGCATTTCCTTTTGGTAGCCGATTGTTGGTCATTTTGTAAAGTGATGAAAGCTTTTCTCTTTTCGTTGATGAGTTGTTGGAGTAGTTTATCGTTATCATCAAACCAATCCTGATGTTTTTTTTGTCTTGAACCCAATTGTTTCCTTGCAGGAGGTAATGATAGTGTTCTTCAATTTATTACAGTGTTCTTCTACAGATAGTGGGATTTGTTGAGGCAGTTGTTCTTGAAGATTTTGCTGGAACTTCTGTATATGGTTGACGTCTTGAAGGATGTCAACATTGAATTTCTTAATAGTGTTCTGATTTTGGTGCCTCCTTTTGGGCCGAATCTTCATTCTCATGGTGGACGAGATGAGTCAATGGTCTGTCCAGCACTTGTCGGCACCAGTAACAGCTCTTGTTATCAGTACATCATGTTGGTCCTGAGATTGTACAATGATGTAGTCAATGAGGTGCCAGTGTTTGGAGCGTGGATGCTGCCAGGAGACCTTGTGCCTGTTTTTCTGGTGAAATAGGGTGTTTGTAATCACCAGGTTGTGTTCAGCACATTTGGTGAGGAGGAGTGTTCCATTGGTTTTGACCTTGCCAACTCCTTCCTTGCTTGTCATTCCAGTCCAGAGCCTATGATCTTTCCCGACTCTAGCATTGAAGTCTCCCAAGAGACTGATCTTGTCATTATTGGGAACAGAGGAAAGGACATCGTCAAGTTGGGCGTAGAAGTTCATTTTTACTTCATCTTCAGTGTTCAGAGTTGGAGCATAGGCGCTGATGATGGTGGCATGTTGGTTCTTAACGAGTTGGATTCGCAGAGTCATGAGACATTCGTTGATTCCCAGTGGTTGCTCTGTCAGCTTCTGAAGTAGGCTGTTTCGGATGGCAAAACCTACTCTTGGATTATCCTATCTTGGATTCATGAATCTACAGTGTTTAGATCTGTGTCAGTAGGGGTTGACCAATTGGCTATTTTTCTGCATTGAGGCAGTGGTGCCATGATGGCAGTAAAGCACAAAGGCGGAAGGTTGACACAGAATGACCACCATGAGGTAGGTAAACAGACCTGAAAACTGGTCAGGGAAATAGATCAGGCTGAAGTGTCCCTGGGGCTAGTGAAAGGCAGAACACTTTGAGCAGCCTGATTCAATGGCATCACACTGACAGTGAATTAAGTATCTTCAGAACTGGGGACTTATTCAGTAATCTCTGTGGCAGCAGTTCAGAGGAAGGGTCTGTAATCTGAACAATGTAAGAGAGCCAGTTCACAGAGGCGTCAGGATAACAGATGGAACTTTACAAGAGTTCAAAAACAAGTTAGAAAGGCTCAACACAGCATGCTGTAGCCAGGTAATACTGATTGAGTTTAACACGGGTAATACTGATAGAGAATTCATGGGTTCTGGGGAAGAACGCAGCATCTACAGCACTTGCTGCTTACGGAATTACTGAAAGGCTTGTCTCAAACACAAGATGGCTTGGATGTTTTGAGTGAGGACTGCCTTGTAATTGGCAAGCCATTCCAAAGCCGTGAAGAACCTATGCAGAATATCATATCAGGAATGGACTCATTAACATCAGCCAAATAAAGTGTAGTCAGTGTATGGCAAGGTAGACTGAAAACAGTCAGAGCAGACTTGAAAGTCAAGATTAGCCAGAAAAGGTAAAGATGACTTGTAACTTCAAGAGGGACAGCAGGAAGGAGGAAAGATCTGGCGCCTACTCAGAGTGGGAGCGGCAGTCAGGATGCAAGATAGCTTTAAGAAGCAACCACATTAGAGATTGTTGTCACTGAGTTCATTGTGTCCAGTAATTTACTAAGTACAATGTATAAATGGAACGAGAGCTGTAGTTAATAAAATACATTACACAGTATTGCTTTATGTTAGCAGTTTGGTATATACAGGTGATACCAGAAATATGGTAGTCAAAGCTACATAATACAGTGTATTTATAACCTTGAGGATCATTACAGTATGTTGAAGTAACAATTGTAAAACAAATTTCATATACATCTACTTTCAGTCTGGAGAAGTTGTCCATTGGAATTTTTAATGCCTAGAGTGGATATATCAGAGGTGCCAAGTACAGCTTGCAGTGAAGAGTTTGGTGAACAAACAGATCAAGTCATTAATTGAATTTAGTAAATAGTTAACTGTAATTTAATATCTGTAAATACAATGGTTGCTATGAATTTATTATTTTTCTTTTGAAAGTAGAAGCATTGTAGTGTGCATAAGTGTAAGTGTACCTTTAAAAGTTGAGTGTAACATATGTGGTACTGCCATTACTTGGGAGCTTACTGCCTTCAATAAAGGATGTTTTGTTGATAGTTCTACCTCTGTTGATTGTCTTTGCAAGCAGCAATACTGAAGAGCTAAACAGACAGCACAGGAGAGTTCTACCAAACAATTAGATCTTCCAAAAAGATGCTGGAGGAAGCTGTCAAAGCCTTTGAGAATTACTGCAACCATCCTTGCAGTGAGATGGTGGACAGATTCAAATTTTTTCAGGAGATGTCAAACAATTGGGGATATATTCAACATATACTTGATTGAACTGAAGTTGCTGGCTGAAAATTGTTTCGACTACATGCTTCAAAGATCTGAGGGGATTGTTGGTCCATCACAGGATTGTCTGAGGAATCCATGAAGCAGGGAGTGTCTGTTGAGAGAAGCAAATATATACTTGGGAAAACTGTCCAAAGCCAGAGTTGAGGTGGACAGTGGACAATGAACCTCTGTCCATGGAGTTAACTAGATGAACATCAACTGTTTAAAGTGTGTAACTATTGCGGCAAACCAATGAATAACTGAGGGAGAACTGTCCAGCGTGTAGGAAGGACACTAAAAATGCAAAAGGATGAATCATGTTTCATCCCCTGTAGAGGGAGGAAGCATTACGAGCATTATTCCAAGCATAAGATTAAGTTACTCTAAAGAGGGATGAGGAGAGTTGTGGTGGATAGGGGTGTGACTATAGGTAGGCAGGTATGGGAATCCAGAAGAGCCCTAACACTAGCACTAAGCTAAGGTATGAACTTCTTGCAAACTTTGTAGATGAGAACAGAGACGGTTATGTAGATGAGCAAACTGAACACAGTCAAGGTACAACATGGGGGAATGAAATAAAATGTAGTGGTTCATGGTCGGGGTGTGAAAAGGAATGCAGTGGTAATAGGAGACAGTGTAGTTAAGAGGATAAGTATAGTTCTTGGCAACTGTGAACATGAGTTCCAGAGGGTGTGTTACCTGCCCAGTGGCAAGGTTTATGGATATCTCCTCGAAGATGGAGAGAGCTTGGAATGGGAAGGGAAAGGTCCAGGTGTGATCCATATGAAAACCAATGACATGAATAGGAAATGTCCTGCTGAGGAATATGAGCAGCTAGTTTCCCAATTAAAAAGCAGGACCACCTGGGATTACTCATGAGCTGCATATAAATTAGCACAGTGTCAATAAGATCAAAGAACTGAATACATGACAAAGACTTTTCCCATACCAATGAATTTCATTTAATGGGACACGTACTAATTCTGGGGAAAGAGCTGATCCACTGCGACAGCATCATTTGAATCAGACTGGGACTAGTGTCTTGGTGAATTAAATAATTTGGATGGCAGACAAGGCTTTAAACTAATTGGTGGAGAGGATTCAGGAGAGGAAATTTAGCAAGTTTAAAGAGAGTGTGTAATGCAATAATGCAGGGTTGCTAAATGACTAATCATAACCAATGTCTTTCAGGAAGGGACAGTGCAGACAAAATTGAGGGTATAGCCCCACTTAGAACCAAAGCAGGAAAAAATGGTACAAAGGCAAACTTGAAGGCTCTTTATCTGAACTTAAGGAGCATTCATAACAAGTTAAGTAAATGAATGATAAATAAAAGTTAATGGGTACTATCTAATAGTCATTATTGAGACATAGTCACAAAGTGACCAAGGTTATGAATTAATTATTCCCGGAAACTTAATTTTAAGAAGAAAAAGGACCAAAGCTCAAAGCAGTACAGTTGCACTAGAAATAGTAGAGCTGTCTCACAGCTTCAGTGACTTAGGTTCGATTCTGACCGCAGGTGCTATCTGTGGGGAGTTTGCGCATTCTCCCTGTGACCCTTAGGTGCTCTGATTTCCTCCTACTTTACGAAGCCAATCATTGGCCACTGTAAATTGGTCCTAGTACAGGTGGATAGTAGGAAAATATTGTTCATGGGCATGTGCGAGAGAATAGGTTACTGGGAAATAAGTAGGGGAATTGGAATGCTTTCTGAAAACTGGCATTGACCTCCTTCTATGACATAAGTAAATACGAAAATATGGAGAAGTAGAATCTGGATGGAGTTAAGAATCACCAAGTGCAGAAAGAATCAGTAGAAGTTTTACATACTCCCAAACACTGATGGTAATTTGGGGCATGGTATAAGTTAGGAAATTAGGGGTGCAGGTATCAAGGGTAATGCAACAGGCAAAGTAGCTTGAATTCATGGAGTATATATGAGGGGGTTTCCTAAATCAGTGTGTTGAGGAACCAGTGAGGGAACAGTCTAATTTAAATCTAGTATTATATAATAAGAAAGAGTCGATTGATGATTTGATAGTTAAGGAGCCTGAGAGGGAAGAAGGATCACAGTATGAAAGAGCTTTGCATAAAAATTGATAATGTTTTGGTTCAATTAGAAAGCAAATTTTATATCTGAATAAATCAAATTATAAGGCATTATAAATTTATTTATTTTTATAAATCAAAGCACAAGGCATGGATGAGCTATACTGGTCAGAAAACCACATTAAAAAGGCAAGCACTGAAAGAATTAATACATAATTTATAAATAATATGTATCCCTTTAATGCAAAAAATCAACAAAAAACATGATTTAGTTGCAGCTATTAAGAGAAGTTAAAGATGGGATTAGGTCAAAAGAAAAGGCTTATAACATTGCCAACATAAAGCTGTGAGTTGAAGATCAGGAAAATTTAAGAATTCTGTCAATAAGATCATGACATTGATAAGAAAAGGGAAAGTAGAAAGTAGAGAAAAATATGTTAAACATATCCGTTCTGCTAGCAGAATAAATCAGGGGAACAAATGCTATATTTGGACTTTATAAGGTTTTTGAGAAGGTGTCAGGCAAGAAATTATTAAACAAAACACTTATGCCCTGTTTTAGGGGTAATATACAAGTAAGGATTGAAGCCACCCTGGAATGCTTTGTACAGGTCTGGTCTCCCCGTCACATGAAGGATAGACTTGTGATAAGGGAATGAAGTGAAGGTTCACCAGATTGATTCCTGGGATGGTGGGTTTGATATATATGAGATAATTATTAATTAAAAAGATCTGACCTTTCCTCATTGGAATTTGGAATGAGAGATTATCTCATTGCAATGAACAAAATTTGATCAGAACTTGGCAAAATCAGAATCAGATTTACTATCACTGACATATGACGTGAAATTTGTTGTTTTGCAGCAGCAGTACAGTGCAAAGACGTAAAATTACCATAAATTACAAAAATAAATAAATAGTGCCAAAGAAAAAAGAATAACAAGTGGTGTTCATGGACTGTTCAGAAATCTGATGGCGGAGGGGAAGAAGCTATTTCTGAATTGTTGAGTGTGTGTGTCTTCAGGCTCCTGTACCATCTCCTAGATGGTAGTAATGAGAAGATGGCATGTCCTGGATGGTGAGGATCCTTAGTGATGGATGCTGCTTTCTTAAGGCACTACCTCCTGAATATGTCCTCAATGGTGGGGAGGGTTGTGCCCGTGATGGAGCTGGCTGAGTCTACAACCCTCTGCAGCCTCTTGTGATCCTGCGCACTGAAGCCTCCATATCAGGCTGTGATGCAACCAGTCAGAATGCTATCCATCGCACATCTATAGAAATTTGTAAGAGTCTTTCGTGAGCCACTGGCATGCCTTCTTTGTGATTGCATCAATGTGTTGTGCCCAGGATAGATCCTCCAAGATGTTGGCGCCCAGGAACTTAAAGCTGCTCACCCTTTCCACCCCTGACCCCTCAATGAGGACTGGTGTGTTTTTTCCTGATTTCCCCTTCCTGAAGTCTGCAATCAATTCCTTCGTCTTGCTGACACTGAGTGAGAGGTCGTTGTTGTGACACCACTCAACCAGCCGATCTATCTCACTCCTGTATGCCTCCTCATCGCCATCTGAGATTTTGCCAACAACAGTCATGAATGTAGAGAAAGTAATGCAGTGGGCTAAGCACGCATCCTTGAGATGCTCCTGTGTTGATTGTCAGCAAGGAGGAGATGTTACTACCGATCCACATTGACTGTGGTCTCCTGATAAGAAAGTCAAGGATCCAGTTGCAGAGGGAGGTATAGAGGCCCAGGTTTTGAAGCTTGGTGATTAGTACTGAGGGGATGATGGTGTTGAATGCCGAGCTGTAATCCATAAACAGCAGCCTGATGTTGTTAGTTGCAGCGTTGATGTTTCTCCTGACTGGATTGTTTAGAATGATTTCAACTATGGCATCAGACATTCAGGACAGAGATAAGAAGAATTTTCTTCACATAGAGGGTGGCGAATTTTTGGAATTTATCCACCTAAGAGGGCTCTGGAAGCTTAGTTGTTGAGTATATTCAAATCAGAGATTTTTATTTAGATATTAGGGAATCAAGAGATATGCAGTTAATGCAGGAATGTGGGAATGAAATAAAATATTAGCTGTTGTTCTTTTTTTCCTATATTCCTGTGAAGGAATCAAGGGACAAAGTCAGTTAACAATACTGCACAACCTAACTATAGTTCCTCTGAGATGTCTGAGGAAGAAAGTGTCTAGATCAAGATCACAACATCTGAATCAAGAGAGAAATGGGAAAAATGAACAAAGTAAAGAGGCCAGATACCCAACAGAGCTTTGTTGCTTTGGACTTAGACGGAAGGGAGATGCCATTCCAGGTTGCCAACAGTTCAACATTTAATATCATCTGAAGATCTTGCAGGAAGCTTGTCCTGACATTGTGCATCTGTCTGACAAAGCCATCTGGAGCTGAATGAGTGAGCATCTGGCAGTACATTTCCCAGATGTGTTCCTGTAACTGAAAGTGGAGCTTAAAAGACTGACATAGGCAGAAACCATCACGTCAGCAGATATTCCTTCTCCTTGGGTTTCAAGCCTGGTATGATGAGTCAAACAAACTATTTATTTGAATCGACAAGATTTGAGTGAGGCACTGAGGAACAACCATTACTTGGTGATGACAATTAAAGATACCTTGTCAGATATGAGCAAAGCAAAAATCTTCAGTGTGCACATGCCAAGAATGGATTTTGGTGTGTAGAGCTCAACAATGTGAATTTATGAAGTAGATCACAGCTGGTTTGATCTTGGCAACCTTTGGTCTATTTCACTATAATTCAAAAATCTACCTCAGCATCGAATACATTTAATATCTGTCAAATGAACTTCAATGCAACTTTACAGGATATCAGCACTAAAATTGCATTTTGGGGTCTGTGAGAGAAAGGCCAGAGAAGCAACAAGAGGTTACACTGAGTCATGCCCTGAACTTTATGTTCAACATGAACTCAGCATTTTTGAGGGTTTGTTTTTCAGAAGTGAAAGAGCGATAGCATCAAAATCTATGAGGAGAGAAATGCTAGAACGCATACACCCATAACCTCTGGGGGAAAACGCTATTTGAGGAGAGCTTGTGAATCACTGCACTGACCAGGAATGAAAGTAGACGTGAAAGACTTCACATGGAAACATGATGAGAACTGTTCTTCAAGGAAGCATCATATGGATGTTGTGCTGGGCTAGATACATTGTTAGGTTTGAGGCTTGTGCAGAAATGTTGTGTTGGAAACACAACAGTTTATGTTAAGAATTAGTTTACATTACAGTGACACTAATGCATGCAAATTTATTTGGGTTTATGTGAACACTTTTAAACAAATATGAAGGAAAAGATGAAATAGATATGAAGTAGTTATCTCCATCTCACTGTAGTACAACATCATAAGCATCATAAATAGGGCCTTGGGGAAGCCTGGACTGTGGTGTACAGTTAAGTTCTCCTCGTCCAATAAAGGATAATCATTGGAGGAAGTATAGCAAAGGTTTATCAAACTGGAATGTTGTCTTTACTGAATGAGGAGAGATTGGAATTGTATTCTCCAGCATTTAGGCAAATTAGAGAAAATCTCATTGAAACGTGTAAAATTCTTACAGGGCCAGACAAGGTGGATGCAGGGAGGACTTTTCCCTGGTTGAGAAATCTAAAACATCTTCTTCGAATAAGGGCTAGGCTACTTAGGACTGAGATAAGGAGAGGTCTCCTCCCTCAGAAGGTGGGGAATCTTTGAAATTCTCCACACTGGAGAACTGTGTATGCTCTGTCACTGAGTTCATTCAAAACAGACATTGATAGCTTTTTGGAAATTAAGGGAATCAAAAAATATGATGCAGGAAAATGGAACTGAGGTGGAAGAGCAGCTATGATCTTGATGACTGGCAGCGCAGGCTCAAAGAGCCAGATGGCCTACTCCTGTTGCTATTATAATTTTCAACCACTTTCAGCAGGCCTGCAGTCACACTTAGGCACAGTAAAAATGTCAGATTTCCTTCCCTGAAGGACATTAGTGAACCAGATTGTTGTTTAAAACAATTTAGTATTTTTGTTTTGGTTATTATTCCTGAGATTTTTTTTAAACGTTAGATTTTTATTTCGTTAGTTACTTGGATTTAACTTCCCCAGCTCCTGGTGGGAGTCAATCTCATGCCTGGTACAAGGACATCTGGTTCCTCAGTTCAGCATATCTGAGCTGTGCCCTTGGATTCAGTGCTGAATATACACTGCAATCCTAAGAACTGAAGTCAGGAACACAGTGACTGATGAGTAGCATCCCATTGTCTGTTCTCTTCCAAACCATTGGCAAAGGTTTAGAATGCTTTGAGTCATTTTTGAAAGAAGGTCACTATTGTTTTGTGGGTAAGCATGACAATTAGTTTGCAGACTCTAATATCCCATGATCAGCAATTCTGAGTTTAACTCATTTTCTCTTGTTTGTGTTGTTAATCAAGGTGGGTTGAAGGGAACAATTGTCAGTGAAGAACTTTGAGGTCTTCTTTTCATATAACCATTTATAGTTCACCCTGTTCATGTCAGAAATAGCCTTCTCTTAATAGAGACTAAGGAGACTAGTGGGTCCCAGTTTAATACCTGGAACCTCAGGTAGTGCAGTTCTCGCTCTCTAATGCACTGAAATGTAAACCAACTATAAATACTGTAATGGTGATGCAGGTTGGAAGGGATCATCTTCCCCAGGTAAATGAAAAATTACACTTCAGGGATGGTCAACATGTAGAATGAGGAACCAGATACATGCTCATTCTAATAGTGAGCATCTTTTTTCAGATCAATAACATAAAACTTACACAAATAGAAAATGCTGGAAACACACATTCGGTCAGGTAATAAAAGAAGCAGAATTAACATTTTGGTTCTAAGACCCTTCCACAGGATATGCCGCTGTCTACATCAATGGTGCTGAGGTCGAGAGGGTTGAGAGCTTCAAGTTCCTAGGAGTGATAACCATAGAACAATACAGCACAATACAGGCCCTTTGGCCCACCATGTTGTGCCAAGCTTTAAACCACGCCTAAGACTAACTAACCCCTTCCTCCCACATATCCCTCTACATTAAATTCCTCCATATGCTTATCTAACAATCCCTTGAACTTGACCAACGTATCAGCCTCCACCACCACCCCAGGCAGCACATTCCATGCACCAACCACTCTCTGGGTGAAAAACCTCCCTCTGATATCTCCCTTGAACTTCCCACCCATTACCTTAAAGTCATGCCCTCTTGTATTGAGCATTGGTGCCCTGGGAAAGAGGTGCTGGCTGTCCACTCTATCTATTCCTCTTAATATTTTGTATATCTCTATCATGTCTCCCCTCATCCTCCTCCTCTCCAGAGAGTAAAGCCCTAGCTCCCTTAGTCTCTCCTCATAATCCATACTCTCCAATCCAGGCAGTATCCTGGTAAATCTCTTCTGCACCCTTTCCAACACTTCCATATCCTTCCTATAATGAGGCAACCAGAATTGGACACTGTACTCTCAGTGTGGTCTAACCAGAGTTTTGTAGAGCTGCATCATTACCTCGCAGCTCTCGATCTCACGACTTATGACAGCTAACATCCCATAAGTTTTCTTAACTATCCTATCCGCCTGTGAGGCAACTTTCAGTGATCTGTGGATATGAACCCCCAGATCCCTCTGCTCCACCACACTCTCCAGAATCCTGCCATTTACCTTGTACTCTGCCTTGGAGTTTGTCCTTCCAAAGTGTACTACCTCACACTTCTCCAGATTGAACTCCATCTGCCACTTCTCAGCCCAGCTCTGCATCCTATCAATATCCCTCCACACTATCCACAACACCACTGATCTTTGTGTCGTCTGCAAACTTGCTAACCCACCCTTCCACCCCCTCATCCAAGTCATTCATAAATATCATAAAAAGTAGAGGTCCCAGAACCGATCCCTGTGGGACATCACTAGTCACATCCTTCCAATCTGAATGCACTCCCTCCACCACAACCTTCTGCTTTCTACAGGCAAGCCGATTCTGAATCCGCACGACCAAGCGTCCCTGGATCCCTTGCCCTCTGACCTTCTGAAGAAGCCTACCATGTGGAACCTTGTCAAACGCCGCGATCATCTCCAATAGTCCAACCACATAGATGCCACAGCCAAGAAAGCTCACCAGTGCCTCTGCTTCCTCAGGAGGCCAAAGAAATTTGGCATGTCCCCTTTGACACTCACCAACTTGATGCACCATGGAAAGCATCCTATCTGGATGCATCACGGCTTGGTATGGCAATTGTTCTGCCCAGGACTGCAAGAAACTGCAGAGAGTTGTGGACACAGCCCAGCACATCACGGAAACCAACCTCCCCTCCATAGAGTCTGTCTATACCTCTCGCTGCCTTGGTGAAGCAGCCAGCATAATCAAAGACCCCACCCACCCGGGTCATTTTCTCTTCTCCCCTCTCCCATCAGACAGGAGCCTGAGGGCACATACCACCAGGCTTAAGGACAGCTTCTATCCCACTGTGATAAGACTATTGAACGGTTCCCTTATACGACGAGATGGACTCTTGACCTCACAATCTACCTTGTTGTGACCTTGCACATTACTGACTACCTACACTGCACTTACCCTGTAGCTGTGACACTTTACTCTGTATATCTGTTATTGTTTTTTACCACCGTACTACCTCAATGCACTTGTGTAATGAATTGATCTGTACGAACGGTATGCAAAATAAGTTTTCACCTGTACTTTTCGGTACAAGTGACAATAATAAACCACTTCCAATGCCAATACAGATGTTGACTGACCTGCTATGTGTTTCTGGTATTTTCTGTCTTTGTTTCAGATTTGCAGCATCTGCAATTTTTTTCTTTTTTCTTTTCATAAAATTTGCACTCTAATTATAAGAGACAAAAGTGGTATCAGCCCAATGGTAGCAACTGAACTTCTGAATTGGAAGGTCACCAGTTCATGCTCAATGCATATTAAGCACTATCCTTCACTAATGTCTGTGGGAACCTTGCACTGTGGGCTTGCTGACAGCTTTGGATGAGACTTTAAATAAACTTCAAGGTACAGCTTGAAACAAGTAAAGCTACTGTCCTGGTGTCCCGGCTACTAGTTTTCTTTCTGCTGACACTTCTGAAACAGGTTTTCCAATGACTTATTTTGAGTCTGATTAAGAATTAATGTGGTCCTGATCACCAAGAACATCTTATTTCCAGCCCTAAATAATGCCTCCCTCCCCCACAATCATCATCCATAAACATTCAATCACGTGTGAATGATTATAGATCTGTAGAATAATGGTAAAGTAATTTATGCTGCAAAGTATTATGATGGAACTAAACTGATCCATTAGTTTCATTCAGTTTCTCTGGGTTATGACCTTTTACCTGGAGCAATACACAAAAAGTGCTGGAGGAACTCAGCAGGTCAGGCAGCATCCATGGAGGGAAATAAATAGTCGACGTTTCGGGCCAAGACCCTTCATCAGGACCCTCCTTCTGGCTTCTGCCCTCTTCTTTTCCAGTCCTGATTAAGGGTCTCAGCCCAAAATGGCAACTGTTTATTTCCAGCCATGGATGCTGTCTGACCTGCTGGGTTCCTCCAGCACTTTTTATGTATTGCTCCAGATTCCAGCATCTGCAGAATTTTTTATCTGGAGTCCCATTTTTGGTCAAAATCACTGACTACAGGCCTAGTAAGTGTTAACCAGATGAGCACACACCCCCCTATCAATTACTATTTTGGCTTTCAAAAACTTGCTATGCAGAAAAGTATGCACTCTAATCTGCTGTGTGAGGCTATGCCCACAGTCATTTTAAAATATCAAGCATTAACTCAATAAATGTTTCTATACTCTTTTGCTTCACCCTCTTTCACTGAAATCAAAGATCTTAAAGTTTAAATAAATACAATACAAAGAAGGACAGAGGTTTTTGATGGGAAACAAATAGATTCCTTGGTAAATTAAGGAACTGTTAGGCCGCAAGACAATGTAACGAGTACTGGACAACTGCTGGTGAAAAGGCTGTCAAATGCTATTGAGCAAATTCACCCAATAAAATCTATAGGTTGAAATTTTATTTAAAACTGATTAAAAAAAAAGGCAGTAACATTTATGCAGTGCTTTCTTGAAAGAAGAAAAACATCCACCCCTTTCATTTTGCTCCATTGCCCCAGTTACCATGAGGCAATGTCAGGGAGATGTCAGGGAGACATTGCCTCATGGTAACTGGGGCAATAAAACAAAATGAAACATGCAGAAACATCAAAATTGTAGGCTATTTTGTGTTGATATTCACCAAGTCAGCTAACAGGGATAGAGATACTAATAATATTTTTGTTTGAAGGCAGTCAACTCTCAATCAGCAGCAAAAAAAACAAACTGCTGGAGGAACTCAGCAGGTCGAGCAGTCTTTGTGGAATTGCCAATGTTTTGGGTCAGGACTGATGCAGGGTCTTGACCTGAAATGTTGACAATTTTTTGCTCCAGATTCCAGCATCTGCAATCTCTTGTATGTCAACCAGCAACACTGGCTGGTACAACAATGTATTAAGAATACCACATGGTACACACAGCTAATAAAGCTATACTGGTATTCATATTATCTACAATAATAAAACCTGAATGTTTTGCTAGTGTTAGGGTCTCTACTGTATGCTCCAGCAGAATTACATCCCAGAAATAGTCTTGCGAGAGCAACCTATTCAGAACTTGCACAAGATCAGAAATTTAAATCAACAGTACCTGTGCTTAAGCCATGATGCTGTTATTGACGGCAGTTATTGTTGGGTGATAAAAGAAGTGTAGGCAATTGGATCAGTTTGAAAATGAACAGATTTTGCACCACTTATATCCAAAAATATTCTCACATGCTCATCGGCTGAACAACAGCAGATAAGCCTGAGCAGTAGGTTCGATGAATGCTCTGCTCCTTTGTCAGAAGACATGGACTGATGCACTGGGGATGCCATCAAAATAAAATGTCTGATCAAACTCTTCTGCCTCTGCAGTCTGATTAATAGCTTGATGGACTTAGTTAATGTTATCCCAATCACCGCCTTGCCCATGTGTCACGTGATGTATTTGTCAAGGCACTCATTGTGTAAACTGATCTTCCTCAGTTCTGAGTTCATCTTCCACTCTCTGAACCTGTCTGTATTGAAATACATCAGAAGCATTCTTGATGTCTAACATGTGCTAGACAACAGATACCAGTTGCATACTTAAAATTTACCAGTTGTGGCATTCAGTGTTTAATTACATTGATTTTCCTTTCAGCATTACCACTACAAAGATACCTCAGAGAATATATATTAAGCTGAACAAAAATTATTACTTAAGTTGTCAACAAGTAAAATTGGTAAATTGGTAAATTGATAGTTCATAATCTGGAATGTAGCATGCAAGCTGGAAGAATATAGTTCAGAAATTGTTCTTCTAAAATGGCTGGAAATTAGCTTATGGGGGAAAGTTGAAGGGGAGGAGTTAATAAACAGAAAATAATGAAAGCAGGAGTAAGCAATTGGTTTATTATTGTCACATGTACCGAGATACAGTTTTGCATGTCATCCAGACAGATCATTCCAAATGTAAGTACATCAATCCTGTCAACCTTGCTTTCTTTACATTCACAGTGTTATCCAGTTAATATATTCTATGTACAAAGCCACTTATACTCTAACCCAGCTTTAATTATTCACTTGAATTGCGTCGCAATGTGTGCATCCTCTGGCAGTCCTACCTTCTGAATCAAGAGCCTTATAGTTCAAGTGGCAACCCAAAGTATATGTGTCTGAATTTGCCATGGACACCAATCAAGAAAATTTGGTTTTAATGTGTCACCCTGGCAACCAGTCAAAACAATGTCAGCTTCTGAAGACGGCACCAATGGTGACTATTTTTAATTGAACTTTTGCATCTAAATTTGCTTATCTTCTGAATATGGGGTGGAAGAATCTCTTATGCACAATACAAGAGAGAAAATGTTGATAACAGGGCAAGGATTCATTTAAACAAGGGGAACTTCCGGAACTTCAAGAGTGAGGGGAAAAGTTAGAAGTGGAATGGGGCAAAGAGATTGATAGTTCAGTTCCCTGGAAATGGGTGGCATCATTGGAATGGTTGAAGGAATATATATATATATTCAAGGGATGTGGGCTTCGCAGGCTGAGCAAGCATTTAAATTTTTTATTATTATTCCAAAATGAACTTTATGCATAATAAAAACCAAACTATATACAACAACGAAACAGTGCAAACCTTTACATTCATGTAGGGATCAATCATTAGTGTTACCTTTTTATGTAAAAAAAACACAGCACTGATGCCACACGTGTGGCTCCCTGGGGTGCTACCCCAATCCCATATTTACAATATTTAAGGGGCTTCCTTGCCTGTCCCCGCCCCTCCCTCTCCAGTGGCAGAAGAACCCTAAACTGTAGTTCTTCCCCACCAAGCCCTTGCATTGGCTGCACCCAGCTTCAGTGCGTCCCTCAGCATGTACTCCTGCAGCCTGGACTGTGCCAGTTAGCAGCATTCCCCTACGGACATCTCGCAGTACTGAGAGACCAACAAGTTTCGGGCAGACCAAAGGGCGTCTTTCACCGAGTTGATAATCTTCCAGCAGCAATTGATGTCCGTCTCCATGTGTGTTCCCGGGAACAGCCCGTGGATCAGAGAATCCTCTGTTACGCAGCTGCTGGGGATGAAACGTGACAAGGACCCTTGCATCTTTCGCCACACCCTCTTCGCAAACCCACAGCACACAAAGAGGTGGGCGACCGTCTCGTCCCCAGCACAGTCCTCCCGGGGACAGCATGTGCTGGGACTGATGTTTTAACCACGCAGGAAGGATCTGACTGGAAGGGCCCCTCTCACCGTCAGCCAAACGAAGTCTTGGTGCTTGTTGGTGAGTTCTGGCGATGAGGCATTCTGCCAGATGGTCTGGACAGTCTGCTCAGGGAACCACCCCACAGTATCCATCAAGTCCTTTTCCTGCAGTGTCTGCAGGATGTTCCATGCTGACCACTGCCTGATGGACTTGTGGTCAAAGGTGTTGGTCTGGAAGAACTTTTCCACGAAGGACAGGTAGTGCGGCAACGTCCAGTTGACTGGGACATTGCGCGGCAATGGAGCCAGGCCCATCCTTCGCAACAGCTGGGATAGGTAGAACCTCGGTACGCAGTGACACTTGGTGCCCACGTGCTTGGGTTCCACGCAGAGCCTGATGCAGCCACAGACGAAGGTGGTCATCAGCATGAGGGCAACATTGGGGACACCTTTACCCCCATTGTCCAGGGACGTGTGCATGGTGACCCATCGGACCCGCTCCATCTTGGATCCCGAGACGAACTGGAAAAGGGCCCGGGTGATTTCCAAGCCAGAGGAGCAAGGAACAGGCCACACCTGCGCCAAGTACAGCAGCCCTGAGAGCACCTCACACCTGATGACCAGGTTCTTCCCAGTTATCGATAGGGAGCGCCATTCCCACAGTCCCAGCTTCTGCTTCACCTTCCCAATCCGCTCCCGCCAATTTTTGTTGCACGCCCCTGCCCCTCCGAACCAGATCCCCAGCACCTTCAGATAGTCAGGCCTGACGGTGAAGGGGATGTTGGATTGGTCGGGCCAGTTGCCGAAGAGCATGGTCTCGCTCTTTGCGCGGTTGACTCTGGCCCCTGATGCCGACTCAAACCGGGTGCAGATGCTGATCAATCTGCCGACTGACCTCGGGTCTGAGCAGAAGATGGCAATGTCGTCCATGTACAGGGAGGTTTTCACCTGGGTGCCCCCGCTGCCTGGCAATGTCACCCCTCTGATGCTCTCGTCCTTCCTGATGGATTCGGCAAAGGGTTCTATACAGCATACAAACAAGACAGGGGAGAGAGGGCAGCCCTGCCTGACTCCAGACTTGATGGGGAAGCTATCTGTTTCCCACCCATTGATTTGGACTGCGCTATGGATGTCTGTGTAGAGCAGTTGGATCCAATTCCTGATTCCCTCCCCAAAGCCCATTTTGGAGAGCATGTCCAACATGTACGTACGTGATATCCTGTCGAAGGCCTTCTCCTGGTCCAAGCTGACCAGGCAGGTGTCCTGCATGTAGGCGATCGTATCTCTGAGCAGCACCAGGCTGTCAAAGATCTTCCTGCCAGGCACAGAACAGGTTTGGTCCATGTGGATCGCCTGTCCCAGAGCAGACTTGACCCTGTTGGCGATGGCCTTGGACAGGATCTTATAATCCACATTCAACAGCGAGATGGGTCTCCAATTCCTGATGTCCTCCCTCTCCTCCTTCTGCTTGTAGATGAGGGTAATGGTACCCTTCCTCATGGAGTCTGACATGCTGCCAGCTCGAAGCATAGCATTGTACACTTCCAGCAGGTCGGGGCCCATCCAGTCCCACAGAGCTGAGTACAACTCCGCTGGTAAGCCATCGCTTCCGGGAGTTTTATTCGACTCAAAGGAACGGATGGAGCCAGTCAGCTCCTCCAGGGTCAGTGGTCGGTCCAGACTCTCCCGCTTGCTGTCCTCTAAGACCTTTGTGATAGAGGACAGGAAGTTCTGGGAGGCTGTACTGTCTGTGGCCTTCGTGTCATACAGACTGGCACAGAAGGATCTGCAGATCCTTAATATGTCCGTCTGTAAGGATGTTACTGAGCTGTCCTCTTCCTTTAGGCTGTGGATCACAGAGCTCCCCTTGTGTGCCCTCTGGAAGAAGAAACATGAGCACGCCTCATCCTGCTCCACCGAGCGCACCCTGGATCGGAAGATAATCTTGGAGGATTCAGAGGTGTGGAGCTGGGCTTGCCAGCTCTTCACCTCTCGGAGCTCCTCCCTCACATCCACCCCCCTCGACTGCAGTAGGAGGAGTTGCTGCAAGTCTGTCTGGAGTTGACACAGCTCCCTCTGACTCTGTCTTGCTTTCTGGACCCCCCTGCGGATGAAGAACCTCTTGATGTTCTCCTTTGTCGCTTCCCACCAGTGCACAGGAGAGTCAAAGAGGGGTTTCACGGTTCTCCAACCTGCGTAATCCCTCTTTAGTTTCTCCATGCTCCCTGGGGTCAGCAGCTTCACGTTCAACTTCCACGTCCCCCTGCCTGCCTTCTGGTCCTCCTGTAGGTGACAGGAGGCCCGAAGGAGACGATGGTCAGAGAAGAACACTGGTGTGACGTCGGTGGATCTGACCGTGATTGGCTCCGACACGAACAGGAAGTCGATCCGGGACCGGGCTGAGCCGTCCGACCTCGACCAGGTGTGTCGCAGCTGTGCTCCGCCTGCAGGGGTGCCGAAGGCGTTGCGCAACTTGGCATCCTTTACCGTTTCCATCAGGAGTCTGGAGGTGCTGTCCGGTCTGTTGTCGGTACTGCCGGATCGTCCAGCTGCGTCAATGATGCAGTTGAAGTCACCGGCCAGAGCGACCGGCCGGGACGTCACCAGCAGCGGTGGGAGCTGCTGGAGGATGAAAAGGTGGTGATGAAGTGCTTTCTTGTGCAGTCCTTGAGTTGTGGGTATACCCACAGTACTGTGAGGGAGAGAGTTCAAGGGTTTTGACCCGGTGACGGTGAAGGATCAGTGATATATTTCCAAGTCAGGATATTGATTTGGACGGTAAGGCCTTCCTCCACCCCACACCCTGACCAAAAATTCCTGTCCACTTGCATTTTGAAATAGGTAATCAAGAATCCCAGAATTCGTGTCACCATATACACATCAGGGCCCTATTAATGAATGAGATACAATTTTAATGGGAATGCATGCAGCACCCAGGGTGTGCAAGATCTTCTCACTAGAACACAATAATCCTTGAAGGGATGGTTGGAGATTGATGAGACTGTCATAGGACCAATTGTCCCCTATACTTTGGAATTGGTGGCTTGTCTCCATGGAAGAGCCATTCAGATAGTCAGCTGGATAACTTAAAGCACTGTTGTCATTGAAAATTTCTTACAGAACTGCATGGAAGGACATTACGACAAAATGTCCTTAGATGTAGTCCCGATGACAAAAGCCTTGGTCGAAAAGGTAGGTTTAAGGAGCATCTTAAAGGAGGAAAGAGAGGTAGAAAAGTGCTAGATTTATGGAGGGAATTCCAGGCATTGAGGCTAGGTGACTGTAGGTGCAACTATCAGTGGTGGATCCATTGGAAATCAGGGATACATGAAGGGGCAGAGTTGGAGGATCAGAGAGCTATAAAGAATTGTAGGACTGGAGGAAGTTAAAGAGATAGGGCAGGGCTAAGGACGAAGCTGAATGCAAGTCTACACTGGTTCTCTGGGGACATCCTTACTGCCAAAATGAAATATGAGCCAAATAACAAACTGGTCTAGAAATGTCACTGTTGATTCTGGGCTGATCATTCCTCCCATCACCTAAAGTAAGTAATTATCTGATGGTCATGTTGCATAGGCTAACTCAGCCCCAGGCAGCCCTTCCTTTATTCTATTGATCATTCTCTTTCAAGATCAGTGCTGATGCTTGTGGTCAAAAGCCTGGAACTGGGGATTTTAAAAATTATTACTGCAGCACTGTAGAGAAGTGGTTACTTGTTACTTGCTTAAAATTTCATGCTGAGGGCAATTCCCTGGATTCAGAAAACCATGTAGCCCTGAGGGAGGCCATTCGTTCCATTATATTAGTGCCAGGTTAAAGAACACATGGGACTCTCCAGTGATGGGACTGACTCCTTGAAAAGAGTAAAGAAATTGTGTTGGATGCAGTGATATGTTGCAGGTTGAAGATGTGGATATCTGTGTTAGGTCCTCTGTGTGTTCTAAGCTCTCTCTTGTGAAGACGGTTGACAGATTCTTATAATAATCTGATTTATATTTATCAATAAGTTTCTATAAGAAGAAATAAAAATGCCACTTTATTTGGATGTGTGTATTCATGCTGCTTTATTCCATTAACATCCAGCTTTCCATTTCATTTATGGGAACACGCATCAAAGTCATGATACATGCCGAATTCTACTTTCAATTGGACCCCTTTTCTGTCGGCAAATGAAATCTTAAATTGATTCAATGTCTAAAGATTAACACTTAATGACTGCATTTAGATTCTCAATGTGATTTAATTCAAGGGGCGTGGGGTTAGTACAGGAAAATGGGATTGAAATACTGAGTCAGCCATCATTGGGTTGCATGATAGTTGGGTGCAAGGGGATGAATGGCCTACTCCCACTTCTTTTTGTCATGTCTTGATGGATTATGATGGATTCTGTGATTAAATGCTTGACTTTGTCTTTTCATTCACTCATATGTTTTGATTTTTGTACCTTTTGATCACGCACACAAAACAATTTTTCAAATTTGGCAGATTTGATCCAAATTACTTCAGATCTAATAAAGCTGAAATATTAGTTCTTGTGTTTTTGTGATAGGAATCATTTTTTATTGCTTTCCTAGCTTTTACTGTTACAGGTGTTCATATTGTGCTCCACATGAAAATAACAAAGACTGTCAGGTCCCCAGATGTGTGAAGGATCACCTCCTGCCTTCAAACCCAAGGAGCAAGCACTGGAAGGTACTCGACCTTAGTAGCATCTCTACTTCATTAGGAGTCTGAGGAGATTTGGTATGTCACCAAAGACGTATGGTGGAGAGCATTCTGACTGGTTGCATCACCACCTGATATGGAGGCTCCAATGTGCAGGATCGAAGGAGGTTGCAGAGGGTTGTAGACTCAGCCAGGTCCATCGCAGACACAACCCTCCCCACCATCGAGGACATCTTCAAGATGCAGTGCCTCAAGAAGGTGGCATCCATCATTAAGGATCCTCACCATCCAGGACATGCCGTCTTCACATTACTACCATCAGGAAGGAGGTACAGGAGCCTGAAGAACCACTTTCAATGTTTTAGGAACAGCTTCTTCCTTTCAGCCATCAGATTTCTGAACAGTCCATGAACATATGAACACTAACTTGTTATTCTTCTTTTGCACTATTTATTTACTTTTGTAACTGACAGTAATTTTTACATCTTGCACTGTACTGCTGCCACAAAACAACAAATTTCACGACATATGTCAGTGATAATAAACCTGATTCTGATTCTGGTGTATCTAGCATGGTCTGAAGGAGCAGTGACCAGGTAGATCCTGTTTGCCAAGTGGATTGAAGAGGAAGAGTTACTTGCCCAAGTTAAAGGTAACATGGTTTTGGGTAAAGTGTAAAAATAATGTGACACACAAAGCATCACAATAATGTGGAAAAGGCTCGATGAACCAGGAGACCTGTATCCAGTCCAGATCAAGGGTCTCGACCTGAGACGTCATTTGTCCATTTCCCTCCACAGATGTTGCCTGACCCATTGAGTTCCTCCAGCATTTTGACTGTTGCTCCAGATTCCGTTATCTGCATTCTCTTGCGTCTCTAACTTGTATCAGTGAGTCATTGTAGAGGTGTCTAGAACTAGAGGACGTAGGTTTAAGGTGAGAAGGAGGAGGTTTAAAGGGCTCAGGGGTACATTTTTCACACAAAGAGTAGTTGCTATCTGGAATGAGCTTCCAGAAGAGCTGGTGGAAGCAGGAACAGTAACAACATTTAGGAGGCATCTGGACAGGTACTTGAATGAGCCAGGCATGGAGGAGTATGGAATTAATGCAGGCAAGTGGGATTAGTATAGATAGGCTTGGTGGTCAACAGAGATGCAGCAGAGATGATGGTCAGCAGAGATGGAATGGCCTGAAGGGCCTGTTTCTGTGCTGTACAACACTATAACTCTATGACACTTCCCATAGTGATAGGACATGGAGCTATGATTATAATACTGTTTACATTCCTGAATCTAACTATTTTTAATACAGATTTACTTCATTACATAAATTTTAAATCCCTGGTATCATAGTGGGATTTGAACTCATGTTGCTTGGAATGCCGTTTCATGGAAAGTGCAGACATCTGCAGGCTAATCCAATGACAGCTACAGTTCCCCATCGTCGTGACTATTAGCATGCTCAGTTCTGCCTGTACATTTCTGGGTTTCAGGTGTAGTGATGGGCTGTTGTTTGCTGCACTGGAGGACTCAACGTTCTCCACCAGATATAAGGTGGGCAGCAGATGAGCTGGGACAGAAGGAAGAAGAGGAGAAGGAAGATGGAGAAAAGAAGAGGAAGATCTTTTTCTGCCTGTGCTCTCTATAGCAACTCTGCGGATTGAAATGATACCAAATGTGCAGAGGTGAATACAACCATCTGATGTCCTTGTTCACACTTACTACTAGTAAGAGCAGGTGAATTTCACACCACAATGGCCAGTAATTTCCTTAATGTGAGATCCATTTTGACACTATAAGTCCAACTGATGCACTGACACATGTAAGCAAGATTTATGATATGTTTGGACAAAGATGTAGTGGCAGAGTTGGAGCTGCTCCCAGGATTTCCTGTACCCCTATAGTGATTTAAAAGTGGAACAATATTGGGGAGAGCCAATGTGTGGAAATTCCTATCTATTTCTCACAGCTATGTCAAATCAGTGACATCACTGTGACAATGCTTAGGAACTAATTAGATGATTGGATGATCATTGATAATTCTCCTATCTTCAAATAAGTTCTGGATGTGGAAGAGACCCTGACTAGTAGAAGTTGACAGTCCAACTTACAACTTCATTTTGCCACCAGAAGTTTTAAAATCATTCACACACCTTCTACACAGCTCATTACATTGTTTTCTGAAAATCACTGTTTACAGTTTGCTTGCCCTCAGAAGAATTGCAGGAAATTGGATTATTACCATTAAATGGTTCAAATAATGCATCACTTCACTGTGTTAATCAATTTATTATGGCACTGGTTTGCTATATATAATGGGCTTTTTATAATATTTCAATAATTTCAATCTAACATTTGCAGTGGTCCTGCAATAATTCATTTCATTTTCTGACTAATCTTTCACTGAGCTTATTAAGTGGTTGGAGACAATCTTCTCAGGTTCCTCTTTAATATTTTGCCACTCATTCAATTTGCTTTCTCTTATTCAGAAATGTAACCATTAAAGGGACTGCTTTAATTTTCATATTGTAGCCCATAGAAGTGCAATGCAGTTGCAGTGGGAGGTTTATTGCTTGAACACATGTGTTTCAGGGAGAGTCAATTCCAAAGTGGATGAATGAGGAAGCACAGGAAAGGGTATGGAGGACACTAGAGGAAATCTATCTCCACTGTTTTCCTATAGCAAACTGAGTCTTTCCAACAGGCACTACAAGAGGACAGTTGAATTGAGCAGAAAGTGAATCACTGCCTTTTGCCAATCACACAGACATGTAGTCAACCTTTTGTGGTTGCTTTATCCTTGAGACTTATTCTGACAATCACACTAAGCTTTTCAATTTTTGGATCCTTCCTGGCACCTTCATGAGACACAATAAATATGTGTTTATGGGCTTTTGTGCTCTCCATGCAGCTCAGCTTCAGGACATTATGTTGGATAATAGAACATAGAACAGTACAGCACAGAACAGGCCCTTTGGCCCACAATGTTGTGCCAACATAGCTATTCCCTCCTCCCTACAGAATGCCCATATCCCTTTATTTTCCTCTTATTCATGTCCTCATCGTAGCCCCTCTTAAAAGCTCCCAATGAATTTGTCTCCACCACCCAATCAGGCAAAACATTCCAGGCATCCACCACTCTCAGTAAAAAACATACCCTCACGTCTGTTCTGAACCTACCCCCTCTCACCTTAAATGCATGCCCTCTGGTATTGGATCTCTCAATAATGGGAAAAAGATATTGCTTGTCCACTCTATCTATGCCCCTCATAATTTTGTACACTTCCAACAGATCACCCCTCAGCCTCCGCTGCTCCAGAGAAAAGAGCCCAAGTTTGTCCAGTCTCTCCTGATAGCCTGTGCCCTCTCGTCCAGGCAGCATCCTGGTAAACCTCCTCTGCACCCTCGACATCCTTCCTATAGTGAGGTGACCAGAATTGCGTGCAATAATGTCAGCAGAAAATCTGTGAGCAAACAGAAAGAAGCACCCCAAGAGGATGCAAGTTTTCATAACAACACTCCTCCAAGAAAGGATAGATAGGGTACCCCCAAATGCAAGGAACGTGATTGGCTGCTGCATCTCTGGCTTCTGACAACTCTCCTCCTTCTTGATCTTCTGTAAAGGACTGACATGGTGAGGTGTGTGCTGTATCCAACAGAATGTTATTGTGGTGTCAAAACAAAACTTTTCTTGTGCTGCTATTTATGGCAGGACCAAGGACTTACAGCACATTCCAAAATGTACTGTATGATTAATATTCCTATGCTTCACAACTTTCCCACTAAAGGGAGATCAACACAGACTTTGGAAGTGGAGGAAGATAAGGATGTTCAGGAGTTACCAGGCTTTATAACAACCAGGATTCATAAGAATTAAATGAGGAACATTATCCTGCAGAGGGTTCTCTGTGAAACATAGGGGAGTTGATGGGAATGTGGAGAGAATAGATTACAGGGGAAATGAGTGGGGGAATGGGATTGCACTGTGGGATGGTATAGACTCAATAGGCCAAAATGTCTATTCTAATTATTGTGTCACCCTACCTCTTGAAATATTGTGTGAAGTTCTGGCCACCTAGCTATAGGAAGGAAGTCATTTAGCTGGAAAGGATGCGGAAAAGATTCACGAGGATGATACCAGGACTGAAGAGGGTTGAGTTATAATGAGAGACTGTATAGGCTGGGTAATTTTTTTCCCTGGAGCGTAGGAGGCTGAGGAACCTTATAGATGTATACAAAATCACGAGGAGCATATATAGTAAATGGTCATAGTCTTTTTCCGAGGGCACAGGAGTCTAAAACTAGAGGGCGTAGATTTAAGGTGTACGGGGAAAAATTTAAAGGGAGCCTGAGTGGAAACTTGTTCACACAAAGGCTGGTGAGTATGTGGAACGAGCTGCCAGAGGAAATGGTAGGGGCAGGTACAATTACAATGTTTAAAAGGCATTTAGATGTAGTACATGGAGAGGAAAGGTTTAGAGGGATATGGACCAAATACAGGCCAATGTGACTAGCTCTGGTAGGCAGCTTGGTCGGCATGGATGAGATGGGTCGAAGGGACTATGTCAGTGTGGTATGACTCTATGACTCTATGGCTGATTGGATATTAAACATAATAGAGAAAATTGTTGGATTCTAAACAACAGACAGAACATGCCTGGCAGCTCAATATTGAACCTCCCTGAGCTGGAGCAGAAAAGTACACGAGCACAATCTGTAACCTCATGGATCAGCACTTTCCACATCATACAATCAAGCTGGAGGGTCCTCCTGATTCATTGAAGAAAGCAGAAGGGTATGATTGGTATTGGTATTGGTCTTGGCCATTCCATCCCTCTGGAGAGACAGAAGATCAGAATCAGAATCAGATTTATTATCACTGACTTATATGACGTGAAATTTGTTGTTTTGCAGCAGCACTACAGCGCAAAGACAAAATTACTAAAATTACAAAAATAAATAAATAGTGCAAAAAAAAGGAATAACGAAGTTCATGGACTGTTCAGAAATCTGATGGTGGAGGGGAAGAATCTGTTTCTGAATTGTTGAGTGTATTGGGTCTTCACGGTCCTGTGACTCCTCCCCGATAGTAGTAACAAGAAGAGGGCATGTCCTGGATGGTGAGGGACCTTACCGACCTGACAGTTTCTGAGCTTCCTGTGTTACTTCCGAAGAATAAAATCACACAGGGTACCCTTAAACCTTTTAAAAATATATTCATTCAAGTTTAGTGACCATCACTGATAAAGACCAGCAAATCTTTCCCAACCTTGTGAAGGTGTTGGTGATCTTTGTTTTTGAATGACTTAAATCAGTCTGTTGAAAGTAATCCTGCAGTGTTCTGGTTAGAGAACTCCCACTGTATTCTGAGTAGAGAACTCTCACAGTGTTCTGTGGGAGATCCAGGATTGTGACCCCATGGTAATGAAGGAATAACAATGTGTTGCCAAGTTAGAATGGTGCTCAACTTTGGTGGTTACTGGGGGGTATTTAGCACGATCCCAATATTTCATGCTTTCTAACTGATCTTAGGACCTGTTGGCAGCTTGATGGAGCTTGAACAGCATCATTTTACAACACTGGGCTGTATACCCATCGTTGTGATACAAATACTGCTGTAGTCAGGCAAAAGTAAATTCCATTTTCTCCACTTTATTGACAATGTTGAAGCCTTTAATTTTTCAGAGTTTTAATAGGCAATTCTGATGTAGATTTTGAACTATGGATACGTTCAACCTGCTTAGACATTTGGAATCACTTTAACTATCGCTAAGCCCATGGTCACAAGTGCACCAAGTTGTCCTGAGCACTGCTAAGACTCAAGCTGTCCAACTGCCTTCATTAACCTGCTGCAGAAGTGGAGGAGAAACTGAGCTCTGCTCCTTCACTGGAGATCATCCATGAAGTGGCAAGAACTGTGATCACTGTGCAGGCTTCAGGTGTTGAATCCTGGACCACCATGACTGCTTCTTGATAGCTCACTGCCATCAAAAGCCTTTGGATCAATTGTCAGTGACATTTAAACACTGTTCAAAAGGAATTTAAAAAAGTAAAAGTAGTGAAGACACCTTAAAATGCTGGAAATCATCTAATAAAAAACATTAAGATAAACTAAAAGACAATAAATTGAGATGCATTTGTCTGCCCTTCCCTTTTTCCACAGGATTGGTGCTCCCTTTTGCAATGAATGAGTTTGCACTTCTCACAACAACTACTCCTAGCATCAGGCTGAGGGACCAAACATATAATGTCCAGCAGCAGAATGAAGAGTCAGATGCTCTGGTGATTCTGACTTCCCACCTCATTGTTGACTTCTGCATTTCATCACAAAGGTACAGTAATCAAGTACAGGCAGAATAGCAAGCAGGAGAGGGTGGACAGTTCTCTGTGGAACTCAGCAGTAAACCTGAGTATGATTTGGCTCAATAGAATGCAAACAATTTCACCCCACTTCAGAAACAGAATCATTGAATCCTTTGCCCTTGCTATACGGTCCGAAATAATACACCAGTCATAAACTGTGATCTCAGTTTCCTGGCTGTTGAAATTATCAGATGTATAAATCTAGCATTAATTTGGATGCACATAGCAATAGGCGATTGTTTTATATTTTATGCATTTCAACAACCTTTATTCTTCACAAATACTCATGCCTTGATAAATTAAATGAATGGTTTCTCTGACTGCTGTCAAAGACATAAATTTTCTAAACAGTGTACTGCACTGTCACTGAGCTCCATCCTGAGAACATGGGAGCTACATACAGGATGTCAGGCTGCATGATGAAGCACAACCCCAGGGAGAATGCTCTAACTGCTTCTGCTTTCTAAAGTAAAATTCTAACAATGACAATGATAAACCTACACTATAAATCTCATTGATCTCATACCAGTGCTGTCTCCTGATATTGCAAAAGTAACCAATGCAAATTTGTGCTTCAGGTCCTTGTTGGAGTCTTGTAGGGAAAGCTATCAGACATGAGTCAAGCCACTGATGATCTCTCATGCAGAAAACTGCTTGTCTTTTCACAAATATTTCCTTCTTATTCTTTGGGGTATACTATCAAATTTAAGATGACTTACTTTCAAGGCCATTGTTTCAAAATATGTTGAAAAAGAGTGGCCAGTCATTCATTTCTGTGGGTCAGATTTGTAGCTTAATGCTGTCTTTATGGACATTGCATGCACAGCAACTAACAATAACTAGAAAACTATTCATTTGAATGAATGAAAACTTTGCAATTTCTGCATGTTTCAGTATGTGTTTAATGCTGATTGTAATACTGCCATAATTTTTCCAAAGGCCATGTTATGCAATTATAAAGGCTTTTGAAATGTGAATGAAATACCTGCATTTATATAGCAGTTTTCAGACCATGGGGTACTCCATTGCATTTTGGAGCCAATGAACTATCTTGTCCTGATGCATGGTCTCAACCCAAAAATGTCCACCATCCCTTCACCTCCACAGATGCTGCTTGACCTGCAGTTGTTCTCGCAGTTTTCTTTTGCTGCGTATTCCAGCATCTGCAGTTTCCTGTGTCTCTGAACAGTGCAATATTATAGAAAAATGACAAGGTTCTGCAAACAGCAGTGTAATAATAACCAGATAACATGGTAGAAATTCAGCCTTGGTAGTATGAGTACAAGAGAACAAAATGTAGTTCACATTCGCAGGCATGGTAGTGTAGCAGTTAGCATAACGCTTTAAAGCACCAGCGACCTGGGTTCAATTCCCGCCGCTGTCTGTAAGGAGTTTGTACGTTCTCCCCGTGTCTGCGTGGGTTTCCTCCAGATGCTCCAGTTTCTTCCCACATTCCAAAGACGTACAGGTTAGGAAGTTGTGGGCATGCTATGTTGGTGCCGGAGGCGTGGCGACACTTGCGGGCTGCCCCCAGAACACTCTACGCAAAAGATGCATTTCACTGTGTTTCGATGTACATGTGACCAATAAAGATATCTTATCTTATCACTGTTATATTATACATGACACAATGTCATCTTTTTACCCCTGATCTGATTGTGTTGTTACTTGAGGGATAAGGATTGTCCATACCACCAGTCAGCTGCTCTGCTATGAACTACTACCATGGAACCTGCCTTAGCAGGCATTGGGGACTTAATTTAACATCTCACGTTACAGGGAGCATCTCTAACAGTGTTCCCTCAATATGGTACAAGAATGTCAGGTTAGACTTTTGTGTTCATATTCCCTGGAGACAGCCTTCTGATTCTGAACTAATGAATACTAGCAACTGAACCCATTTGAAAGAAATGTGTGGCACGATGTAGGGCAGTGGGAAGGACAGTGAACATATCAGTTGCATTATCTTCCATGTTGGGACAGCAGGATATGTCTTTTGGCTATTTAGATTAAGAACAAAGAAACAATGCACAAAATTTATACTTTTACAACTGATATCATAATTCAATCTTAATTCATAAATCTGAGCAAAACTGTCTAAGGTTAGAGAAGTGTCTAAGCTTAAAAAGGGAACAATCCCATCAGCTGTTGCAATCTCCACCTATCCTTTAGTCAATGCTCTCCTCATCAACTTCACATGCTTTACAAACATGAACAGATACAAAACTCTGCCACTCAGAAGTTGCAAGGTTTGCTGGATTACAGATGAAGTTACAATCTTTCTAAATTAACTGTACCAAGTTGTGAATAAGCAGCCCCTTGGCTGAGCATTGTGAAATCAAAGATTTGTTTATCCATCGTTGATTTGCACTGGCTCCCATTCTGGCAACTCCTCACCTTTATACTTTTGTTTTCAAAATATTTCCATGCCCTCACTCTTCCCTGCCTCTGAAAGGTTCCACAGTATGTTGAGGTCTGAAATTGTGCTCTCTTGCGCAGTTCTGGTTTCCATTGTTCCACCATAAGTGGTTGTCCCATCAGCTTCCAAGGCCAGAAGTTCTGGAATTCGGAGACATAAGAGACTGCCAATGCTGGAACTGGGAGTTAACAAACAAGCAGTTCTCGATCTGAAACACAGACTGTTCACTTCACTCCACAGATGCTGCCTGGCCTGCTGAGTTCCTCCAGTTTTTGTTTGAAGCTTTGGAATTCCTTCCCTAAAGCTCTCTCTCCTTATTCCAGATGTTCCTTAAAATTGATATCTTTGTTCAAGCTTTTGGGCATGTTCCAGTATCTCCTTATGTGACCGAGTGTCAATATGTGCTGATTTCTGTGAAGCACAGAAAAACACTACTTGAAGCAGTATAAGTTATCATCTTAATGATAAGTCACAGTCACAGTGCCATAGAGTACAGAAACAGACCCTTCGGCCCACCATTTCCATGCCGTCCTTGCATTCGTCTATACTAATTCTGTTTACCTGCATCGTTTTCTGTTTCACCCTGCCATGTCTGCACCCTCATCACATATTGCAGCCCACTTTCAATCATCCCTGTTGTGCATTCCTTTGTTTGTTGCCTCTTCGCTGTGCCTGTCCCTGGTCCTGGTTTGCCTTATACGGTCCACTAGGCCATCATCCTTTCAGGTCTGCATCCATCCTGATGTCTTCCTTTCAGGTCCACTTGAGCTCCACCCTGCAGCCGATTACTGTTGCACATTCCTTGGTGACTCTGTCCATCTGATCACCCTACACTGTCCGCTGGGCCACCACCCTGTCAGGTCCGTGTGAGTTCCTCCCTGCCTTCCCCCTTTCAGGTCTGCGTGAGCTCCTCCCCACCTCCTCCCTTTCAGGTCCACGTGAGCTTCACCCTGCCGCATCTGCACCCAGTTTGCCAGATCCACTCCGGATCATCCTGCTCCCTCTGAGATTCTCCCTGTCACCCGCTACCTCTGTGCCCTCATAGTTCACTCTCGCTTCATCCTGCCTTCTCAGCTTTTTTGTGCTTCACCCAACCTGTGCGTTGGCTCATCGCCCTGTACGTCTTCATTTTGCCCGGTCCACTCTTAATCACCCAGCTCTCCCTGCTTCAACCTGTTGTTCATTCTTTGGTTTGTTGCCCCTTTGCTGAGATTACATATTCCTGAAGACTTGAAGAATTTGTCTTCCCTCCAGTCTGAAAAAGCAACTTTTCACCTTTACTCCCCATTTTGTCTTCCTCATCCAATTTTCTTAGTCATGATGCTACAGACTCTTTTATTTAAATGCCTTCATGCTTGAGGACAAGGCATTATGTGGCACCTTATCAATAGCTTTTTAGAAATCCATATGTACCATTTCCCTCATCAAATGTCTCTGTTACCTCATCCAGATATTCTGTCAAATTAGTTGGACATGATTTGCATTTAACAAATCCATGCTGACTTTCTCTAATCAACCCACACTTGTCCAAGTAACAGCTAATTCTGTCCCAGATTATTGTTTAAGCTTTATTTTCTAAGCGTACAATTCATGGCTTCCCTGACACCCTCTAAGGCAAATATGTCTGAAGCTAATTTATTCATGATTCAATCCTTAGGTCATATTCATAAGGGCAATTATTTGATTTTATGTGTTTGTGATGATCCTTCAAACAAAGTATCATAGAGTCCAGTTCCATAGGGAACATTGAGGTGTGAGTACTGTTCTAATCTTTAAGAAATGAGTGGCCTGAGAAGCAGGGCAGCAAACAGTGAGTGCTGAGAGTGGGAGAACTGTTTATGAGTGCTCCCTATGCATGTCTTTGATGATACCATCCTGAATCTTCTTTCTACACTTTGATTGGCTGTTGGTCAGAGATTCCCAGGAGTTAGTGAAAATGCGGCAAGATTTGAGTACATCCTTGAATCTTTTCTTCTTTCTGCCTGGTTATCTCCTTCTGGACAGAGCTCAGAGTGTTTCAGGGGTCTGGTGTTGGATGTGGGAACAATGTGGCCTACCCAGTGTACCTGACAGAGTTGTGTAAGCCTCACGCTGGGGATGTGGACCTGGTGGAGAACACTGCTGTAGGTTTGCTTGCTCTTTCAGTGAATTTGGAGGATCTTGTGGAGATAGCATTGGTCGTACTTTTTCATTGCCCTTGAGGTGCTTGCCCAAGTTAGTTTAGGTCTAAGAAGCCCATGCTGCCCAATGGACCATAGATTCTGTGCCAGGTCTGAGATCCAGAGCTACGCATACTCTCTTCCTCAATTGAACAATGGCTGTTGGATAGCATTTTTATGGCACTGGCCATAATTAATTTAAATTTAGCTCTGAAATAAAACAAAGATAAAGATTTAAGTTATAAATTTGGGAATCTTATTCTTCTAAATTGAGCAATGATTATCAAAAGTGTATTAGAAACTGATTCTCAAGTCAATGGCAGAACAATGTGGGCAATCATGAAAGTTTTCAAAGTCAATGTAAACCCAAAAAGAAAAAAAGAAGTGGTTGAGCCATATCTAAAGCTCCCTGGATAACAATCTTGCATTTTGCATATATAGTATATTAATGATTTTGTCCTCAATGTGGGCAAAATTCTAAAATTTGTAGGTGATACAAGCATTGGCTGTGTAGTTGACAACAAGGTGGAAGCTTTTAAACTGTAGGAAAATGCAGATGGTCAGCTGCACTGAAAAATAGCAAATAGAATTCACTCCAGAGAAGTGTGAGGTGGTGTATTCGAGGATGAGTAACAAAACAGTGGACAATATATGTGAGAGAAGAGAGAGATTTCAGAGAACAGTGGACCTTGGAGTGTATGCCCACACATCCTAAAAGGTAACAGGACAGGACTATGTGGTTGAAGCATAGAATATAAGGGTAGGGAAATGTAGAATATGCTGGAAATGAGATAACACTAATCCACTTACTCATTGTGGACTGCATTCACCAGATCACTACATTACAAAAAAATATATAACTGTGCTGGAGAAGATGTAGAAGAAATTTCCAAGGGTGTTGCCAGGACTAGAAAATTTAGCTTTGAGGAAAGATTAGATTAGTTGTGGCTGTTCTCTTTGGAACAAAGGATGCCAAGGGAAGACTTAATTGAGCTCTGCAGAATTATGAGGGCTCAGATAGCGTAAGTTTCCCTTAGCAGTGGAGACCAAGCCCAGGTTGACACTTCAGTCGGTGTTGGTGGATTACAGCTGGAGAAAGCAGTCTTTGAGATGTTATACAGAACCAACCCCTTCTCTCTTGGATGCATGTTAAAGATCCCATGGAAGGGTTCCTAGTGTTTATCCCTTTACCGCTATAACTGAGATAGATTACCTGGTCATGTGATCATGGTTTCTTGCTGTGTACCATTTACTGTCCTCTTTCCCAGTGATACACAGTGGCTGTGAAGTTATTCAAGGCCGATAACAACTGAGTTTTAGTTTACAACGAATCATGTGGTGTGAGGATTGGATGGGAAAGTAGAGCTGAGATAGATCAGCCATGACTTTGTCAAATGGTAGAGCTGGTTCAAGGGTCCTACTCTTGTTTATATTCCTAATATTCTTACAATGTATTCCGTTTGATCCTGAACCAATGAAATCTTCTATATAAATGCATTTGTTTTCTTTACAAAGAAATAAATCTGCAGATAGTTGAGGATGCGAATCACACTGGAGATCCACAGGGATTTGGAAATAGAAAATACAGTTTCATGCTTTGGGTGAGTTTTCAGTGGCACAAGAGCAGGGAGGTGATAGTCGACAACCTGCATGCCACACCATGCAACATTGCATCGGACAATCCCGGCTACAGCTGCTTCAGCAGATTCACTCCTAATACAGCCGGATAAGCATTAAATCCAATAAAATAAAACTCAAATATTGGACTGTATCAACTGTAAAATCTTCTGGCAACCTTTATTTCATAGTTATATTGTATCTTGCCACAATACACACGATCTAACTAATGCTAAAAGACAGCAACAGATAGAAAAGATGGTTAAGAGTCAATAAATGAGAAGAATGAAAGGATTAAAGGTTAACCAGCAGTCAGTCCTATTGTGAAACTGATTCCACTATGATATACGTAAGATGACTTCTAACCATTGCAGACAATCTGGAACCGTCCCTCATAAATTGGCTTCTGAGAAGCTATTAAATTTTAATCACTACTTTATCCAGAGCCGCCTTTATCTTCAGCCATTCAATATGCTGATCACAAATGCAAGCACTTCCATCCCTACATTTCCTTCCAGAACACTGAAATTTTCAGGAATCTTCTGACAACATTATTTGATCTCCAGGTGGAACCCAGGTCCATGCCTTTGCTATCCTCAGACTTCACATTCCTTTGCACTCCTGACTGGCCCTCATATGCCTGAGGATATTGAAAACTCTGGTGCCTGTGTCCTGACTTACAATGAGTTCTGTTCACCCATCAACCATATTGCTGTCAAACACATGCATCTAGTTAAACAACACTTCATTTTAAAATTCTGATCTAAGCCTCCACAACATGAGAAAGATTAGGTTCTGGTAATGATTGTACTACAGTAGTCAGGCAGTTAAAGCGCAATTCCTTTTATTCCTCATCATTACCCATGCAAAATAGTTCCTTCAAAAATACCAGGTGGAACTTCAAAATGGGTGATCTCATATCACCAGCTGGTTTTCACTTGGTCAATTTATTTTCAATTGGTTTCATCCCACTTTTGGTCTGCTGCCCAATCCCATTGAAATAGCTTCAGTGAAATATTCCAAGGCTTTGGGGTAATGCCTTGTACCTCTTTGACTTTTTGGTAATTACATTTTAGCATCTAATCTCAAGATGTCCCTTAGCTCTCTACAGCTAATGAAGTAGTTTTGAACAGCAATGTCAAATATAATATTGAAAACATTTGTAAACAGCAAGTTTCCACAAACAGAAATGTGATTAAAAACTTAGAAATTCTTCTTCACCTAGAAGGATGTGTTGATTCAGCAGCTTATAGATGGCCAGTGAATGCTTTGTTCCGGGATGTACAGCAGGACCCAGCATTGTGCGTTACTAATCAGGCTGTGTACACAAGTACGTTGTTGGTCTGCCTTGTGGACTGAGAGCAGGTAATCTCAGAGGGGAGGAGCCCAGGTGTGAAGTTTGAGTATCAATTGGTGGGATTTGGAACCTGAAGTATTTGTCATCATCAATGGGTGGTTGTGTTTGCTTCCTGCTGTGTTTTGGGAGGAGAAGTAGGTTCAGAGTTAAGCTCACAATCAATGGGCTGAGACAGTGGGCCCAGCAACTGGGAAGGGTAAGGGCTATATTACAATCTACAGGCTCAGTGAAGTATGTGGCTGGGTCAAGCTCAAAATTATGGGAGGTTGGCCAGAGGAAGAAGGGGTTGTACTTGAGATTGGAGGTGTGGGGTCATGGTTGTAATCTGGGATGTGGGGATGGGCTACCTGGTTGTTTATCCCTGCTCTCTTCCTCAATAGATGCTAGAAGCAGAGTCTTTGAATATTTTTACAGCAGGGGTAAATAAGGGTGTGACAGGTTACAGTGGGTAGATGGGAACATGAAGTTGACATTACAATCAGTTCTGCCATGATCTCACTGAATGGCTGAGCAGGATTGAGGGTCATGTGTCCAAGTGACTGACTAAACTACTTCTACTCCCCATTCACATGCTCACATCTTCATATAGATATTGGTCTGAGCACCAGGGATATTCTCCTGCTGTCCTTCTAACTGGTGTTTGGGGTCTTTTGCCTTCACATGACTATATCTGGCCTTAACATCTCACCTGAAAGACTGCATCGTTCACAAAGCAATTATAGGGCACTGAAGTATCAGTCCAAATTTTCTGTCCAAATCTCTGGAGATATAATTAATCACGGAGAACTTGGAACATTTGACATGCTATCTAAATGTATATTTTTGCTACAAGTTCATGCTCCCTTTTTACTCACTGAGCTGTTTCTTCACTGGAATCTTTATATGACCTGTGTGCATTTTTTTCCAAAAATTTTCTATAAATTTAGACAGAGAAATAAATAGGAAAAAGCTATTTCATACATTATAGGTGGGGATTTTAGGCTCTATGGCATTAATAGGACCGTGAAAGGATTTGCTGACAGTTTTGATTCGCTTCCTGTTAGTATCTTCATTCCATGAATAAATGGTTTCCATTTATGTCAGCAATGGTGAAGAAATATAGATATTAAAACATTTAAACCCAAGTCCAAAATAAAACATTCTGGGGGTTAATAAACAAGTAGGTGTTAACTAAGTATTTTAATTGGATTTCTCCATTATTTTTTAATAGATCAACATCTCACCTCACTCTCCTTTATGAGAAGTCCATGGGCTTATACAGTGGCTATGCTGTGGACTGAAGAAAAGGGAGGTCAGTGCTAATTATATGAATAAAACATTCCTAAAACGAGAATGGATTTGTCCTTTTGCAGAATTATGGGCTAAGCTTGGACTCAAAATAATCAAGGCTTCCTGCCGCAAATGCAAACAATATCAATGGTAGCTAAGTCTAAACAGTTGCAGAGGCCACATTAACTGCCTCTGATCTTTTTTTTATGAAATGCAATAAGGAAGGTCATTTAGCCATTAACTTCTTCCTATTTGTATTAAAAGATGCTTTAAGTATTCATGATGTCAAAATGTATCATAGACCTAGGGTCATATTTATCCTAATGATACTTCTGGGTCTTTTAAAATAACTTCAAAAATGTGCTAATTGAACCTGAATGCTGGAATTACTTAATGGTTGGGAGGCTTAAACATGAATGTGACATGGGAATACATTTTACACAGATGAAAGACAAAAGCTTTTTCATTCATTAGAATCTGCAACCTCCTGGTTGAGCAATCACTCACCTGACACAATTATCCTCAAATTGCAGGACAAATGAATACATTGGAGATGCTGGAACTGACCTCCTGACTAGCAAGTTGCTTCTAGTGGCGGGATCCAGTGCAAGGGGAGAAATTAGCCACCTTACACACTGCCTGAAAGAAGTAGCCCAGCCCTGCTCCCCCAAATCCCCACCACAAATATTGAATTGGTCATTATATTAACATAATTTACAGGGTCATAGATTCAGTGAGTCTTCGGCCCTCCAAAGCCATGCCAAGTGTTGTGCCCATCTCTTCTCATCCCATTTATCCACAAAAGCTCCAGAGCCTTCTATAGCTTGGTGATTCAAGTACTTGTCTAGATGCTTCTTAAAACTAGTAAGTGTATCTGCCTCCAACACCTCTTCATGCAGCGTATTCCAGATTCCGACCACTCCATGTGTGAAAAAATGCCCCTTCAGATCCCCTCTAAACTTCTACCTCTAAACTTAAACCTATGTCTTAGCCATCCTCACCAAGGGAAAAAGATTCTTACTATCTACCCTATCTCTTCCCCTCATAATTTTGTATATTTATCTATTGCCTTCATAATTTTCTGAGAGTTTTATTTCTTACACTCATTGGATGTAACTGCACAGGCCTTGCTGTATTTTCTCTCTCCTTAGGTTTGAAGTTGACTTGCTTCCACTCTAGTTCTGCAGTTTCTGAGGTGGCTGATGAGGCCATTCTAAGATCCACAGACTCTGTCACAGGTTGGGCAAGAGGTGAGTGAGTCGTAGTAGAGGTGGTGTGCTCTTTCTGCCATTTTTGTTGGGCTTCTGCGTGCTCCTAATGGAGCAAACTAAGATTCTTGGTGCCATTGTATGGATGTTGCATTTCCATTGGATTAATCATAGATCAGGGAGTTGGTCAGGATGTTACACTTTGTCAAGGAGACTCCTTGAAGCATTTCCTATCTCATCCTGATTATTACTTACTGTGACAGAACTTGGAGTAGAGTGCCTGTTTTGGGAGTTCTGTGTTGGGGTATGTAAACTTTATGGTTCTCTCATCAGAGCTGGGTGAATGTATTAGAGTTTTGATTCTGTGGAATCTGTTCTGGGAGAGGATGCTGATGTTGGTTTACTTATCCTACCAACGAATTTGGATGGTTTTACAGAGACAGTAACTCAACAGTGCTTTGATGTACAGTATCTGCGTTAGATAGTTCCTGTCTCTGAAGCATACAGGAGGACAGAGATCACTGCTCTATAGTAGACCATCGGCTTTATGATGGGTCAGAGATCATGATCTTCAAACAATCTTTTCCTCAGAGATCCAAAGGCTGTGCGAAAGCACTGCTGGCAGTGGAGAATTTTATTACTGATGACTGCCTTCACCAAGAGTGGCTTCCAAAATATGGGAAAAATATTTTCTAAGATTTTGTTGTGGAACTTTATTATTGAGGGCCAGTTTTATGCAGTAGGGTCAGGTAGGTCACAACATTTGTTTTTGAGGATGCTTAGTATCCACTTTCGAGAGCAATGAAGTTATGTTGCGATTTTATAAGGCTCTGGTTATGCCGCATCTGGAATTTTGCATTCAGTTCTGGCCTCCCTGTTGTAGGAAGGATGTGGAGGCTATGGAGAGGGTTCAGAAGAATTTTACCAGGATGCTGCCTCAACCAGAAGGCATGTGCTATAAGCAGAGGTTGGACAAACTACGGTATTTTCTTTGGAGCATCAGAGGTTGAGGGGAGACCTGATAGAAATTTATAAAATTTTGAAAGGCATAGATAGACAGCCGGTATCCTTTTCCGAGGGTCAAAATATCTAATACTAGAGAAGATGCATTTGAGGTGAGAGAGGAAAATTCAAAGGAGATGTGCAGAGCAAGTTTTTATACAGAGAGTGGTATGGTGCCTGGAATGCACTGCTAGGGATGGTTGTGGAGGAAGATGTGACAGAAATGTTTAAGAGGCTGTTAGATAGGTACAGGAACATGCAGAGAATGGAGGGATAAGGACCATCTGCAGGCAGAAGGAATGAGGAGTCATTAGCTTAATTAGTTCGGCACAACATTGTAAGCCAAAGTGTCTGTTCCTGTGCTGTACTATTCTATGTTCTATAATCTATGTTCTATATGTTCAAGTCAATGATGACTTGGATCTCAGCCTCCAGATTTGCACACACAGGAACGCTAACTATGTACTGCAGCTTGGTGAATGAGGTTGGAGTATCCTTGGTTCTGGAATAAAGGCTACATAAGTTGAACAATTTCTTACTCATTCTGTAGATTACTCCATTGCAAGCAGAAGTGTATGGGATGTGCAGTACAATGACGCAGTGAGATTTTGGACTTTTATGTTTTTTAATGTTTGGGCAACATCAATTAAGTTTGCCTGCTACTATTCCAACCAGATGTGAAAGTTAAGTTGCAAATGCAAAATGCTCAAACGAACCCAATCACAGGCACATTTTCTGCTCCAACACGAAGTAGAAAAAATGTTATAAAGTGATCCGTCTTCACCAGTAAATTAGGAAAAGATGAAAAAGTCACACAGAAACATACTTCATAAATTCAGAATCTGTAGACTACACAATTTCACAGATCGCTACCCTAGAACATTACATAATCAAAAAGAAGGAAATATCATTCAATATTTAAAAACTGAAAATCTGAATATAAAATAATTGAAGGCTAGCCCAACCTGCCTCTGTGATGTTTATGATATCTGGAATAGTTAACGGTGACAATAATAATCTTTGGTAAATTGGTTTATTATTATCACAGGTACTAAGGTACAATGAAAAACTTTGTTTTCAATGCCATCCATACGGATCATTTTATTATAACAGTGCATTCAGGTAGTATAAGGTAAACAATAACAGAGTGCAGAATAAAGTGTTACAGTTACAGAGAACGTACAGTGTAGGCAGACAATAAGCTGCAAGGCCATAAGAAGGTAGATTGTGAGGTCAAGAATCCATGTTATTGTACTAGGGGACCGTTCAGCGGGATAAAAGTTGTCCTTGAGCCCGGTGGTACATACTTTCAGGCTTTTGTATCTTCTGCCCAATGGGAGAGGGAAGAAGAGAGAATGTCCAGAGTGGGTGGGGTCTTTGATGATGTTGGCTGCTTTACTGAGGCAGGGAGAAGTGTAGACAGAGTCTATGGAGGGGAGGCTGGTTTCCTTGTGTCCACAACTCTCTACAGTTCCTTGCAGTCTTGGGCAGAGCAGTTGCCATACCAAGACATGATGAGTCCAGATAGGATGCTTTCTATGGTGTAGGGCGGCCTTCAATTATTTAACATTCAGATGTTCACTTTTTCAATATTGAATGATATTTCCTTCTTTTTGATCATGTAATGTTCCAGAGTAGCGATCTGTGAAATTGTGCCACCACTGTGAAATTCTGGGAATAGATTTGCTTGGCTTCTCTATGGGAATCCAGCTGAATGATTTGGTAAACAGCCTGGTGCATTGGGTCAGAGGCTGATTTGGAAATGTTGCGTAGGCTTAAAGGATGGAGTCTATTCTGCCCCTTTCAAGGCTAGTCATGTTACTATGGTCTGACTGGGATGGAGATATCCTTTGCTGCTATCTGCCCAAACACTGGATGGATCTAGCAAAAGACTGTAGGCTGATACGACATCATGAAGGTTGTTGGTGAGAATTTGACACTGCTTTGTGGTGTCTGCTGTAAGTAGCTCCTGCTTCTGTGGCATTCAGGGAGATAAGGATCACTGCTGCTTGGTATGAACTTTATAAATGGTTTGAGGTCTTGATCTTTGAATGGTCTTTTCCTCAGAAAGCCAAGGACTGTGTTAGCACCCTGCTGGCAGTGGTAAGTTTTGTCTTCAATATCTACCTTTGCCAAGGATTGGCTTCCAAGATATGAAAAGAGGTCTACATTTTTTTTAGGATTTTAGATCATATCAGCCTCCAGAAAAGCAGAAATAAGCCACATTGGGAGTCCCTTGAACAATTTTTGTACTGTACTGTAAACAGATGAAAAAGGTGTAATAAAGAGATTCACGTATACCAGAATGCAAGCACGTGCCTTGGAAAAGGCTGCATCAGCTGGGATTCTTTCCTCTTGGAGAAGAGAAGCCTGAGGAGTGACCTAATCCAAAATTATGGAAGGAGACGGTCTTAACATGGATGAAACAGAGGACATGTTTCCACGTGGGGAAAGCAAAATTAGAGACTGCAGATATAATCAACAAATGATCAAACAGGGAATTCTGACGAAACATCTTTTCTAGTGAATGGTGAGAATATGGAACCAGCTACCAAAGGGAGCAATTGATCCAAGTAACATTTAAAGAAAAGCTGGATAAGTGCACAATGGAGAAGGGAATAAGGGTTATGTTGATAGAAATACTTAGAAAAGAATGGGAGGAGATTTAGTACAGCATAAACACCAGCATCAACTGGTTAGGCCAAGTGGACTCTTTCCATCCTGTTAAGTCTACATAATTCTGTGTGATTCCAAGAAGCTGGATCCTTGAAATGAGTGAGTTGAGTGGAAATGTGATCCAGCTCTCTTACAAATGTAACTGAAGGCAAATGAAATAAGGTCTCTGAGGGAAAATGATTAAGCACAAACTCTGGGCAGCTGATGGAGGTCTTGTTCTCTAACAGCACAGGGGATGATAGATAACTAAACCTGCTGCAGGTGTACACCGCTAGGGTTAGAGGTATGGGGCACTAGATTTATAGAGTCACTGTAGGATAGAAGGCCCACTGGCCCATAAAGTCTGCACCAGATCAAATTAATCCTACACCAATCCAATCGTATTCCCCTCACATTCCCATCAATTCCCTTTTGATCCTATCACTCACACACTGGGGGCAATTTACATTGGCCAATTAAACCACCAAGCCACACATCTTTGTGATGTGGGAAGTGTCACGAACCAGCAACAAAAGAAACACACTGAGTCATAATTCAGTGTTAAAAACTATTTTATTAATCACTACTTATGATAATACCTAAAATAAAAGTAAAAATGTCACTACGTTAGAAATTCAAAAATCTTAAACCTTGAACATTAACCCCAAAAACTAAACTCTTCGTGTGTGTGTGGCAAAGTCCCAAACTCCAAGTTCAGGAATGGTTCTTAAAGTTCATTTCCACAAGCTGTAAGGTGAAACATGAGCAAAGGCTTCTTCAACAACCACCGTTGTCTGAAGATAAGACGTAGATGTAGAGAAACATAGAGAGAGTAATTACGAAATCCAAATGTTCCACGATGGAACCCAAACAACACTTCAGTGTTTACTTGGTAGTGACTTCCTCACCCCAAAAAGCATCCGAATCGTGGTCATCCACACACAAATACCTGTTTCCTTCTACAGGTCAGCAACAAAGTGAACTCCACCAGATTACTTCCAATTTCCATACATGGATTTCAGTGGCAGACACAGTTATTGTTTCTCATCCATCGATAGAGAACACTAGCAGGCTGGTGTCTCTCTATCTTCTCTCTCTCTCTTCTTCTGACCTCTTCAACAACCTCATTACGTCCTTTATCTTCTGTCGATGTAAGCACGCCACACACACACACTCTATCTTAAAGGGACTTTCACCAAGTCCGTAACAGAGGAAACTGGAGCACCCAGAGGAAACCCATGTGGTCACAGAGAGAACATGTAAAATCCACACAGACACTGGCCAGAGGTCAGCCCAATCATGGTAAATCTGCCAGGATCTCAATTATGTGAAAATAGAAGAGATTCTGGTAAAAATGGGCTATATAAAAGGACTGTGCTAAATGTTCCTGCTGGGATTTGAAATCAAGACACATGAGTATCCATAAAAGAAGATTAATCCCTTTCTTTCACCAGTCTCCTTACATTTTAAGAGCTAGTATTGCATATTTGGAGCTAACAAAGACCATAAAATGTAACTTCCTGAAATCAGTGACATGATCTTCAAGACAGAAGTTTGTAGATGATACCAACATTGGCAGAGTGATAATTAGGAGGAGGAAAGGTGAAGACTGCAGGAGATATCAGGAAAGAAAGGATATGGAAAAGAATAGTTCCAGGGATGGGAGAATTTTAGCTGCAAGGATGGCCTGGAAAGCTAAACAACCTCTTTTTCCCTTGGAGCAAGAAATGGAGATTTGACTGAAGTATGCAACATGGTGACAGGATACTTAGAGGGAAGCTGCTCCCATTACTGGATGTTTCGAGGACTATGGACCACTGATTTACAATCTTGGGCAAAAAGTACAATGGGGACATGAAGGAAAACTTTTACTTGGAGTATTTATGATCTGGAAGTGTGGTGGAAAAGGAACAAACTAGGACCTTCAAAACAAAATTGGTTAGGCACTTGAGGTAGAATAATTTCCAGGAATTTTGGGAAAGAGCAGGCAAATGGCACTGGAAAGCAAAACAAAATTGGTTAGGCACTTGAGGTAGAATAATTTCCAGGAATTTTGGGAAAGAGCAGGCAAATGGCACTGGAAAGAATGTTGTACTCAAAGTGGAATACACTCAATGGGCTCTATGTTGTGAACATTTCATGATTCTAAGGATATCAAGTGAGCAAAAAAAGTGACAAATGGAATTCAGTCCGGAGAAGTATGAGTCAATGCATTGGGGGAGAGCAAACCAGGTAAGGGAATGTATGATCAATTGTGGGAAACTGAGAAGTGTAGATGAAAAGAGAGATCTTGGGGGACAGATCCACAAATCCCTGAAGGTCGCAGAACAGATTGACAAGGTGACGAAAAAGCTGTACATGTTACTTTCTGTCTTGTCTGAGGAATAGAATATAAAACCAAAGGGACCATCTAGAAGGTGTAAAAAACCTAATTAGGCCACAAGCTGGAGAAAGGGTATAATAGCTTTATATAGTGATGCATGTACGGAAGATTTAAGAAGATACTGCTAGGACAGAAGAATTTTAGTTAGCGGAGATTGACTCATTTGGAGTGAGACACTTTGGAACAACTCAGGCTAAGACAAGCTTTAGTTGAGAGATATAAAGTTGTGGGAGCTCTAGACATTGTGAAGTTGAAGGATCTATTTCCTTAGCAGAGAGGTCGATGTGAGGGAACATAATTCAAGGTAGTTGATAGAAGGATAAAAAGAAAGGCACTATTTTCTGCTCAAGAGTTCAATAGGTGCCTGGAGCTCATCACCAGAAAGAATGGCTAAGGCAGGAATTTTCAACACATTTAAGAAGCAACTGGATAAGTGGCTGTGATGCTGATAGCTACAGGGCACTGAAGTATGAGCTGGAAAGCGGGATTGGTCTCAGTAGCACTTATTTGACCAGCATGGACATGATGACCAGAGTAGTCTATATCTCTCTGTTGGTGACTCTATGATAAGGCCCCTCCTTGCATTTTCCAGGTGTTGAATGTCCCCTTAGTAGACGCAGACATGACAGGCAGCACAGCTGACTCAGACATGAGAACTCACATCCAATATTCATTCCTCCAACCTCTTGCACAATTAGAGGGTACAGCGGTGGCACAATGGTTAAGTTACAGGAAGGACCCGTAATCCAGAGACCTGGACTAACAATCCAGAGATGTGAGTTCAAATCTCACCACACCAGCTACAAAATTTAAACAAATCTAATAATCTGGAAGAAGAACGACAACTAATCTCAGTAACAATGATTACTGAAAGTACTGGATTACTGTTGAAACCCATTTAGTTCACTTACCATCCTCCAGGGGAGAAAATCTGCCATCCTTACCTGGTCTCACTGATACGTGATTCCAGTTCCACTAGTGTAATTTGCTCTTTTAAAAAAAAACTACTTTCTGAAATGACTGTGATCACCACAATCTCAAGGGCAATGAAGGATGGGCAATAAATACTGCATTGCCAGTGACACATAGATTTTGAAAAAAAGAATGAAACAAATGTAATTTCATCCACCTTGGAGCTGCTTAGGACTTATGTAAATATGTTACCAAGTATGACGAAGAAGGAGGCCATTCAGTCCATCAAATCCATGCCAGCTCCCAGAGACCAATCCCATTTCCCATTTTATTTCACTGTAATTTATTCTCTCTCACATGCACATCAAGCTCCCTTTGATCCTTTTGTGATTTACCTTCACAAGAAACAATTTACAATGGCCAATTAACCAACCAACACACATTTGGGATGTGGGCAGAAACCAGAGCACCGAGGGGAAACCCACACAGTCCTAGGAAGAACATGCAAACTATGTGCAGTCAGGTCCCAAGAGCTATGAGGCCACAGAATTAACTGCTGTGCCATTTTCCATGAGGTAATCACAAGGGGGACAGGAAAGGAACAACAGGACAACATTTCAGGTAAGTGAATGTAGTGAGCTCACTTCAATTAATATGAAAGAGACAGTATTGCCTCTGCACTTGTGTACATTGTGGGAAGCCATTTCATTGTCAATGCCATGGAGCACAATGATGATTTAGTATTTATATATATTGGCTTTAATGTAAAATGTCACAAAATGTTTCACAGGAGCCTTACCAGACAAATGATGATAATTCAAAATAGTCAGTGTGCATTCCATTGTTTAAGTTGGCCTTTAAATTTTCCATTCAGGAACATCTCAAGTTTTTTATGGTGTAGTTGTAGCCAAATATAATTCTGTCCTCCTCCTGGAGTCCAGAAGTCAGATTCCATTCTCTCTTACAGCTCCTCACCATGGATTTCTGAGAGGTTTTACTCATTTTGACATAATGAAGATGCAGCACTTTAGTGGTTACAGCAACAGTGACCTTGTCATGGTTAAATGTCTCAAGGTGCTTCATCCAAGTTGTCAGACTACATTCAGTAATAAGCCACAAAGTGGAAATATCAGGACAAGTATTGAAAAGCCAGAAGTATGTCTTAAAGGATCAGAGGAAAGTAGAGGGGTACTGGCAGGAATTCCAAGGTTCAGGGCCTAAGGAACCGAAAGCAAAATGGAAAGCTATCAAGGAGAGCAAAAATCTAAAATCTCACTGCTTTAAATTCTGAAAATTGAATGAAATATCACCAATACTTTATTGCAGGAAGATGTGCAGGGTAGATGCCTGTGTTGAAAAAAAAAGTACATCTGGAGTAAAATGCCACTGTTGTGACATATTTTCTCTAATAGCTTAACAGTGTTGCTGTTTACCTTTTACACCGTTAAGTTCCTGAATGAGGTGGTTTTATCCAAATGGGTTGATGAGTTTGTACACTATTACAGCACAGCGTGATTTAAGGATGCTAAAATAAGTCACATTCAAATAATATTTAAGTGAAAATATTTATTGTGTAAGTCCAATGCAAGCCATCTGAACATCACTGCAGGAAACTGGAATAATTTACATATCAAATCACTGTAGTATCCTATATTAGTTTAATGGTTAGGATCACATGGCTTGCCATTTGTAGTATTGTAATTCTCCAAAGTAATTGACTGGTGTACACATATGGCAACCAACTTACAGTTTTATTAAAGTTGGCTTTAACAAGTTAGAAATCATTCTTCCACTCATATCTTGCTGATTAAAATTCTGACCATCAAGTGTTACTTCACCAATAAGATTTCAGCCTATAGCCACAGAATGGATTCTCATAATCTGAGTATTATCCAGAGGATCAACCACTGTCAATCAATGAACCAGGGAATAAGTGAGCATCATCTTCTGTAGAGCACACTCAAATCAGCACTCGCTGTTTAAATCACAAAATATCAGCTGCACAGTTATTAGAAATGGTGAAACAATAATTAAAAGAAACAGCAAATAATAATTTATATACTGAAGAACAGAACAATTTGGGTTGCTTCATTTTAGGGAAAGGTACTTTGGAAAAATAGGTGCCAGCATATAGTCAATGGGCTGAGTATCCCCTTCAGTATCATAAGGAAATATGAGTTTATATTATCCTTCAAAAGCAAAAAGAATGTAGATACTGAAACAGAAAATGTTGGAATTATTCAGATGATCATATGGTGTTTTTGGAGAGACGAATAGAATTAATGGGACTAAACATTTTGTCAGTAGTTCTGCTGGGAACCTGCAGTTCTACATATTTCTATTGTAGTTGCATGTGAAATAGAATGTGAAGTGAAAGTCATAATTTATGTTAAATCTATTAACACTTTTGTTAAATAGGAAAGAATACAAAAAAGAAGCAACACTTGTGTTCATGTGATGTCCTAAAGTATTTCACAGTCTGTGAGTTAACTTTAAGTAGGGATTGGTGTTTGATAATGCAATCTATTTATTTACAGGAAAGTCCCCCAAGAAGCCAATTAAATGAGTTATCCATTAACCTCTTGGAGTGGTGTTGGCTGAAGGATGAGAACTGGCTGGAATATATGTTGTCTATTCAGATAATGTCTTGGGTCCATTTAATTCTACCTTAGCAAACAAACAAGGCCTTAGCCTAACATCCAACCTGAAAATCACCGTTCTAATACCAGTAGATTTCCATCCTGTTTCACAAAGTCCACCAACCGGGGCTATTTACTTAAATGTGAAATAGCACAGGGAAGGACCCTTTATAAATATTCATGTCTGAAACAGCACAGAACAATTTCACCTTTAATGGTGTCGCCAATCTTAATTTTAGGGAGTATTGCAAACTGTTATAAATCATGTTCATTTCATTGTAACGGGGCTTAACTCAGTGTTGAATTGAACACACTTTTAAAATGCTTTATCTTGCATCATAAAGAAGGGGAAAAAGTTACCAAGCCTCTCCATAAATCATTGATAATTCAAGTTAAATAAATCCATAAGGAAAAGATCCTCATAATTATAAATGATTAATCTCAAACTCATTGTGTTTTTAAAATATTCTCACTGAGAATTTCAGCTTCTAATTCAAGCTTTCCTTATAGCTCTCTGCAGAGGATTAGTTTTACATCACTATTTCTATCAGCTTGCCTTGGAGGCATCATATCACCTCCAAAATCATTAGTTGCTGCTGTGAGGCAATTTAAAACTGCCAGCCAATGATGATTATTTTATAGTGGTTCAAATTCTTCCATAAACAAATATTTTAAAAAAAGGCTCATTCACAGCCTGTCCATTACGATTAAACATAAATGAGTGGATGATGAAAAGGTGTATTTATTTATTCTGAGTCTGTGACTCCATACTTGCAATTCTCTGCAGCTAGTAATTTATATTAATATAAACCTTTGAACTCTGAGGCATCATTTTGATACCATTCTTATTTTAAAAGTGAGAAGTATTTCAACATCAGGATTTTCCCATAAAACTGTTGATATGGAAAAAAAAGCATTCTGCAAGCTAAAAAGGCAGCTGGCATTGAAAGGTTTAGTATGAATTTTTTAAATGTTTCTTATAATTCTTATTATTTTAGCCTGGCTCAGTTCGTAGCAAGATTTGTCTTAGTCAGCGAGTGTGAACTTAAGCCAACAACGATGCACAACGAAGGGCTGGGATTTCATTGCAGTAAGCAGGAGTATTGGAAATTCCTTTTTCATAGAAGGCATTATATGTAAACCTTATAGTGGTTCAATTCCCGCTGCTGTCTCTAAGGAGTTTGTAAGGGGGGACGTGAGTTTCCTCCGGGTGCTTCAGTTTCCTCCAAAACGTTCCAAAGACGTATGGGTTAGCAGGTTAACATAGGTGTAATTGGGCGGTGAGCGGTTGTTGAGATGGAAGGGCCTGTTACCGTGCTGTATAAATAAAGCAAAGTTTAAAGTTTAATTGGCAGAAGAGATTATCCCATTTAATATTGTGTGCAATTCTGATCACCCCATTACAAGAAGGTTGTGGAGACTGTGGAACGGGTGCAGAAGAGGTTCACCAAGGTGCTGCCTGGATTAGAGGGTATGAGTATCACTTCAAAAGCAAAGCCATTGGATCACAGATTGGACAAACTTGGGTTGTTTTCTCTGGAGCAACGAGGCTGAGGGGAGACCTGATAGAAGTTTGTAAAATTCTGAGAGGAATAGATAGGGTAGACAGAATCATTTTCCCAGGGTAGAAATGCCAAGTACTAGAGGACATGCATTTAAGGTGAGTGGGGGAATGTTTAAGGGAGATGCATGGGGCAAGTTTTTACACAGAGATTAGTAGGTGCTTGGAACAGGCTCCAGGAAGAATGGTGGAAGCAGATATGATAGTAGTACTTAAGGGCAGATAGACACATGAATATTACAGGAAATAGAGGGATATGGGATTATGTGCAGGCAGAAAAGAATTAGTTTAATTCAGCATCGTGTTTGGTGCAGACATTGTGGACTGAAGGGCATGTTTCTGTGCTGGACTGTTCTTTGCTCTGTGTGCCATGTAATATTCCCCCTCTCCATGAAGCAATAGGAAGAGAAATGCTGCAATTCCTTGAGATAAATTTGCATATATGCAAACAATGGCTGTCAGGTAGACTTGTCTTCTGACATGGAGACACAAGAGACTGCACATGGTGGAATATGGAGCAAAAAATAAGCTGGTGGAAGAAATCAGCGGATCAAGCAGTATCTGTGGAGGCAGCGGGGAAGTCAACATTTTGGGTCAAGACACTGAATCAGGTCTGATATTGTAGGGGGAATATAGTCAGTACATAAGAGTGAGAGGGAAGGGTGAGATAAGGCTGGTAGGTAATAGGTGGAACCAGAAGGGGGAGGGGGTGGCGATGATGGGCAGATGGTGCCGGGGGGGGATCCAATGGGAGCCAGCTCCAATAGGATGCCAGCACTAATCATCTCCTTCCCTCTTCCCCTCCCCCACCCCTTCCACCCCACTTTCTCCTTTATGCAGGGGCCACTCTCTCTGTGACTTCCTAATCCACTCATCCCTTCTCACTCACCCCTCCCTATCCCCTGCAACTGTAGGAGGTGCAGCTCTTGTCCTTTCACCTCCTCCTTCACCACCACCCAGGGACCTAAACCGCCCTTCCAGGTGAGGCAGAGATTCAGGTGCACCTCCTCCAACCTGCTCTTTGCTGCGTTTGGTGCTCTCGATGTGGCCTCTGCTTTATCAGTGAGACCAAGCGTGGACTCGGCAACTATTTTGCAAAGCACCTGTACTCTGTTTACAGCAGCCATCCTGAGCATCCGGTTGCATGTCATTACAACTTCACTTCCCAATCCCACATTGATCTGTCTGTCCTTGGCCTTCTCCAGTGCCATAGAGAAGCCAAAGGCAAAATAGAAGAACAACACCTCATATTCTGTTTGGGTAGCTTACAACTCAATGGTATCAACATTGAATTTTCCATTTTCGCGTCACCCACACACCTGTGTGTTCCTTTCCCACTCCCCTCAGTCGACCCAGGTTCTATCTTCCCTATTTACCTTTTCCATTCCTTCCCCCTCACTCCCCCACCTGGGTCCATCTTCCCTTCCTTTACACACCTATCCACCTGGGTTTCTTCCCCTTTGGTTCACCTTACCTAACCCCTCCCCTAGCTGGTCCATCACCGCTTCCTTATCAGGTGTGGCTCAGTCAGTCCCCTCCTCTACCTGGTTCTATCTGCCCATTTTTTTATTCCTATCTGGTTCTACCTATCACTTACCAGCCTCTGTCTCACCCCTCCCTCTCACTGCTACAGACTGGCTATCTTCCCTCTACACTCTCAGTTCTCATGCAGGGTTGCGGCCTGAAATGCCGACCATCCGTAAGCCTCCACAGATGCTGCTTGACCCACTGAGTTCCTCCAGTAGTTTATTTTTAGTCTCCTGACATTCTCCTCCAGCCACTTAATGGAACAAGATGTCAGAAGGTGAGTAAAACAGTCTCAACACACTTCTGCGTGTGCTTAGTTTGAATGAATAAGATGAATTTGTTCCCACTGAAGTTTATTTCAAGCTTCTAAATTGTAACAGGTGGAGAGTTCTGTAATCATATAGGATTACAATGCAGTAATACTGGACATTTTATCTATCGATTGTTAAGTTGATGTAAGTTGGTCCATGTAGTCAAAGTGAGGAATGAGTTTTAGAATGTACTTAAGTGACTGGTTCCTAGATCAGTATGGTGCTACTCCATTGAAAAAGAAGGCATTGCTTAATTTAGTTCCTGGAACCTTAGTACTGCAGATAATTAATTGGGAAATAGCAATTACAACATAGTTAGGCTTAGCATAGTAAAAACCGATCACAAAGAGTCAGAGATAAAATTATTGGACTGAAAAAGTGCAACGTTCAGTGAGATAAGAGATCTGATCCAAATTAATAGAGTAGAATATTCAAATATTGCAAACTAAACAGAATCCGAGTGGGGAATCTTCAACTTGAGATCAGTCAGTACATTCACTGGGAATGTAAATAGTTTTGTCCTGTGTCTATCCTTTGAGTTTGGCCTGAACTTGTCTGGTTGGATTAAATTATTCAATAGGCACAGAGCAATACAACCCAGAAGACATTTAAATGTTTATTAAAACTGAACAAATTCCACAAATAAAATAACTACAAGCGTTACAAATGACGTTAACTGAAATATGAGATTAATGAAAATTATATAACGTAGATTACCTAAACTGTTATACACTAATATGTCTTTATCTTACATACAGTAACACTTATCTGTAATCTATGACATCTCATTTACATTTTTCTCTGACTCTGCAGTGGTGATCAACCCTGTCTGCCCTTGCAAGTTAATTTTTTAACTTTACGTATTACTACCCCTTTGAATTTGTAGCTCTGCTCACAGTTCCCTTGCAAGTTGTTAAAGTTTGTATTTTTTTACTTCAAAAGCAAACGTTATTCATTAAAAATATACACAAGAAATACAAACCAATACATGACTTTCTTTATGTTCGTCGTGTCATCCAGTCTAAAATTCACAGTGTTGTCCAGTTACTACATGTGTGAAGACCTTCTTTGCAAATGTACGGTCCACAAAGAGGTGGACAATTGTCTCATCCTCAACTCAGCCATCTTGAGGTCAGTGCGCATTAGAAGTGAGACTCCGACTATGCAGGGAGGATTTGATGGGGAGGGCCCCCCTCACTGCCAGACGGGCAAGGTCTTGATGTATCCTGAGCCTTCTTTACTTTATAATCCAAAAATCACACCTGTGACAATTTATTTAACAAAAGCTCCCCCTTTGAATTTCCCCTTTTAATCCTGTTGACCTTCTACAAGATCTTGATGTATCTCATACAGGGATGTCTTCTTGTTTGACCTTCAGCACAACAAGATGTTTTGATGGGGAAAAGATTAGCGTTTTATTAGCATTTTAAATAGTTAGTGAAATAGCTTTTCCTTGCAGAGACAGTTCTGATATTTCCTATTTTGAAAAACCTGATGGGAACAGGAATAGTCTCCCTGGAAATATCTTCATTATTTCTCTGTGATTTATAAATCTTTGGTGAAAAACTAAAGGTCACAAAGAAAATTTTTTGATCTCGCATTTACAAGTCCTTCGGGATTTTCTCTCACTTGATAAGTTCAGTATAGCACTGTTTGCTTTGTCACGGCATGCTGAGACAGAATTTTGAGCCAATTTTAGGCCATTTTGGTTTACCACTACTTAAAAATGCACTTGTTGAAAACTGATTCCAGAAGTGAAATTCCACTAGGATATACTCAACAGCCATGGAAAATCTTCAGGAGCCACATTATTTGGATGGTAACAATGTATGTTTATTTTTTTTTCATGGCTTTGCTTTTGAAGTGATGCCAGCCAGTCAGGAGGAATCATTGCTTCTTTGTGTAAAAGTTAATATATCACATAAAATGCAATGAGCTGTCTTGGTTGGAAAATCTTCTCATAAAAGTCAGTCTGCCAAAGAAGTTCATTAATAAGCATGGCTTTAGCACTTAAAGGAACATCATTTGCTTCTGATTCACCCTGACAATGATTTCTCTGATTGAAATTCCCTGCATTAAATCTAGGACCACCGAATCATCGCCGATCTGTTTAAAAGGAAAGAACAAATGGTGATATTTATAAGTTATGAACATAAAATCTTCTGAAAGGAGCAGAACACTGCAAAATTATAATTTTGAAAAAACAAAATAATGCAGTTTGTAAGAAGAAGAGTGAGTCACCAACCCATTTTATACACTGCAAACTGGAAAGGAAAATCAGGTGGGATACAAAGGATATATTGATTTATTAAAGCCCATTCTGTGCATTGATGATGACTATTTTCACCCACATTAGTGGGAAACATTGAGCAGACTGGTCTCATACACTCTAACATTTAGAAGAATAGAAAGGAATCTCTTTGAAACATACAAAACCATTAGGAGCCTTGACAGGGTGGGTGTTATTTTGATGTTTCTCTGGTTAATGTTTTCAGAACTAAATGACAGAGTCTCAAAATTAGGGGACATTCAGGACAGAGATTAGGAGAGATTTCTTCAGCTAGAGGGCAGTAAATTTTTGGAATTCTCTTCCCAAAGGATTGTGGAGGCTCTCTTGCTGAGTATGTCATAGGCAGATTTTTAGATATAAATGAAGTCAAGGGATATGAGGTATGTGCAGGAAAGAGGAGCCGAGGTAAAAGATCTTATTAAGTCACAGAGCAGGCATGAGGAGCTGATTAGCCTACCCGCGCATCTTTTTCACATAGAACATAGAACATAGAACACTACAGCACAGTACAGGCCCTTCAGCCCACAATGTTGTGCCGACATTTTATCCTGCTCTAAGATCTATCTAATCCTTCACTCCTACATAGCCCCCTATTTTTCTATCATTCATGTGTCTATCTAAGAGTCTCTTAAATGTCCCTAATGCATCTGCCCTCACAACCTCTGCAGGCAGTGCGTTCCACACACCCACTACTCTCTATGTAAAAAAAACATACCCTTGACATCCCCCTTATACCTTCCTCCAATTACCTTAAAATTATGTCCCCTCATGTTAGCCATTATAGCCCTGGGAAAAAGTCTCTAACTGTCCACTTGACCTATGCCTCTTATCATCTTGTACACCTCTATCAAGTCACCTCTCATCCTCCTTCTCTCCAAAGAGAAAAGCCCTAGCTCACTCAACCTATCCTCATAAGACATGCTCTCCAATCCAGACAGCATCCTGGTAAATCTCCTCTGCACCCTTTCTAAAGCTTCCACATCCTTCCTATAAGGAGGCGACCAGAACTGAACACAATACTCCAAGTGTGGTCTGACCAGATTTCTATAGAGCTGCAACATCACCACGTGGCTCTTGAACTCAATACCCCGACTAATGAAGGCCAACACTCCATACGCCTTCTTAACATGTTCATGTGTTCTTATTACATTTTGGGATCACTTCAGGCTACTGTATTCTTACATCAAGGACCAATTTTAGGAATACTGCAATACAGAGCATCATTAATTATTAGAAAATGCATTTATATCAGTGAGTTCCCACCCAATTCCAGAAAGACAACTTAATAAATCCTTTCTGCTTGGTTTGCAGATGCTGATGTAGCCTCACCTCATAACAGTATGCACTGACTGAATATGATATTAAATGCCAAGACTGGCAACATTTCACTGTCGGCCAGCCAAGAAAAGAAGCCAGTCACACATGGAATAGTCCTAAGTAGGGTCTGAAGTGACAAGTAAATGTTTCATGTAAGATATATTATTCTTACTATCAGAAAGACTTCATCTTCTTTCATATAACTGACTTTGAGCAACAATTCTAAGTTCAGTTGATGCAGGTTATCCTGTCTAATACTCTTGTGAGAAGGAGATGCACCTCCACAATTTCACTATCAAATTTGTGAAGAGTGCAGAGTCTTTCTATGTGGTCCATAGTCTGACCAGGGCTGCCATTGTCACATTCGACAGACCTCCTGAGATACCATTGATGCATTAAGTTACCACAGGGCCATGCCTAATTTAGATCTGATTTAGTGTTTTCCATGTTTTACCTGGAAGGTCAAACCAAGATCTTTGAATGTAGGGCCCAAAATGTGATAAGGTAAGATTTCTTTATTAGTCACATGTACATTGAAACATACAGTAAAATGCATCTTTTGCGTAGGGTGTTCTGGGGGGCAGCCCGCAAGTGTTGCCACACTTCTGGCGCCAACATAGCATGCCCTCAACTTCCTAACCCGTATGTCTTTGGAACGTGGGAGGAAACCGGAGCACCCAGAGGAAACCCACACAGACACGGGGAGAATGTACAAACTCCTTACAGACAGTGGCCAGAATTGAATCTGGGTCGCTGGCGCTGTAATAGCGTTACGCTAACCGCTGCACTACTATGCCTGCCTCTACACTAACGTGCCTGCATCTTATCTCAGTTGGTAGTTTGATTCCAAGTTTTCCTTCAAGTTGCTGCAATGGCTTATGTGCATCCATAAGTTTCCAGCAGACTTAACAGTGAGCTGAGAGGTTCTTTAATTCTCTGCATATGGGGAGGTTCAGTTGTCATTCATCAGGATAGTATCTCTATATGTAGCTCTGTAACAATTAATAATTACAAGAGCAATATTGGCCAGTCCTGGAAAATTGTGTTGATTTCAGAGTTTGGAATAACACACATTGTAGAGTTTAACTCTATGGATGTTTTGTATGAACACTAGCAGTCCAGGTAGAAGGGTTATTTTTGACTCATAAAATTAATGCTGTAAGATGTGTGGGTTGCTCTAGAGACAGCAACCCAGTTTGTTCCAGCTAGATTTTACACCACGTACAATAGGAGAGCCATTATATTATTCCTCAGTGAAATACCATATGCTTGTCCCGGTTCACTCAGACAATACTCTTACTAGTGAAAGTTACTTTTTTCCCTTCTCAATAATATTGCTTTCACCTTCTGTTTTTGAAATGTTCATCCATGATCTTACTCCTTTTAGAGTTGATTATTCTAGAGTATCCTGGCTGGTCTCTATTGTTCTGCTTAAACGTGAGGTCATGCAAAACTCTCCTGGCCCGAGTATGCATTGTGTCCTATTCATATAATACCCTTGCTGACTTCCATTGGCTCTTGGTTGAATAGTGACTTGATTTAAAAATTTTCATCCTGGTTTTCAAATCTCCCCATGCTCTCATGGCTTTCTGCTCCATAATTTCACCTGTATTCATGAATCCTGCCCTCCCCCACAAGATAACTATGCTTTTCTAATTCCTGCCTCCTGTTCATTTCCAAAGTTAATTGTTTCACCATTAAAAGCCTTGCCTTCTGCTGACAAGACCTAACATTCTGGAGTATCCTTCATAAACCTTTGTCCCCTCTACCTCTCTTTCCTCATTTAAGATATTCCTTAGAACCTATCTCTTTGACATAGCCTATGGTTATCTACTTCGATAACTCCTTATGTGATTCACTAACAATTAGATAACACATCTGTGAAGTTATTTGTGTCTATTTTGCTACAGTAATGGAAATTGTGGAAGATATTGTTACAATGCTCATGCCAGAAATGTATGAAGTACCATGATTTCCATCTAATGGATTACTTGAGTAGAAATGAAATTATGCAAAACAGTTTTGCATTGCAAAGTAAAAGCTTAACAAAGTGGCATCACCAGCATCGAAAATATACAGAGGAGCCAGGGTGGATAAAAGCCTATTCATCAAAGTGAGGAAGTTTACAAATAGTTCCTGGAATGAGTAAAAAGCACAACAGCCCACATCAATGCATCATTTTTCATCTCACTTATAAACTTATTTAGGATTTAATGCCTCTCTGTTGAAGTAATAAGGAAATGCTAATTGCTATCAGAAGCAGCTTACCTGCATGATTAATGCCACTGTGCAGTCGGAAATTAGAAATCTTGCTCTACCCGAACTATAAACCAGAAGTTAGAGTGTGTTTTCTGCTTACATCAAGGGCATCCTTTGTCATTAAGAAATATGATCCTTTTGTTCATGAATTGTAAAAAATAAACAATTTATTATATCGAAGTGTCATACTTTTCAAAGCTTGTGCGTTAATCAGCTGCCTTGTAACTTGTGTGCAATAAATGTAAGGATGGCAAAAATATTGCCGAAATAATGTGTTAGAACCTGATAAGAGAACCAGAACTGATTGAATCTGTATGACAGCTTCTTGTCCACAAATAATGCAATATCCAACCATGTTCATGTGTAATTTTTTTCTATGTAATATTTTTTAAAAATTACATTTTAAAATAAAGGCCAGTAATTTGCCTTTAGACACAGAAAAATCCACAATATTTTACATGTTAAACGAATGCAACAGCAGAGCCACAGACATTGTTTTGAAGGGCTGTATTCATTCATCAATCATGCAAAGACATTTTATGTACTATGAAAACCATTGCAAAAATGCTTCTTGCTTGTAGTTTTTTTTTAATTTAAAAACTAAACATTATTCATGAAAACATATACAGGATCAGTATACACAATCAGTGCATGTCATTCTTTACATTAATAGCATCATCAAATCAATATATTTATTCTGCCATTATATCAATACATTCTATTTACAATGCACCAAAGCCACTCATGTTTCCGTTTTAAGCTATACATTCAGCAAGTATCTGAGAGGCTGTCACAGAGAATCCAGCACCTCAGCTTTTGGTGGCAGCAGGATTTTACATTGCAGCCCTTCCCCACAAAGCCTTTGCAGTGGCTCACAGAGCTCAGTGCATCCTTCAGCATGTATTCTTGCAGTCTAGAATGTGCCATTCAGCAGATTTCACTTAGACCTTTCAGTTCACTGCAAGACCAAAGAGTTTCAGGTAGACAGTGGAGGTATCACCAAGTTGATGATCTTCCAGCAGCAGCTGATGTTTGTCTTCTAGTTTGTATCCCTTCTCTCTCTGCTGTGTGACCATGAGGGCATAACATTAATATCAGAGCCAGATCAGTCAGGAGTGAGATCAGTAAGTATTCCTTCAGACGCAAATGAGTAGGAAACGGGAATTCTCTCTGTCAGAAGGTAGAGGATGGCAATTGAAATGTTTAAGGCATAAATTTTTAATTAAAGTTATTGTACAAGGGAGGGTGAATGTGATGGAGGTATAGATTGGCCATAATCTAATCAAATAATGCAACATCCTCAATGGGCTGACTAGGCTAACCTTGCTTGTGTAGTAAAATCATAAATTATTCTGTACAGAATGGGTGCATGATTTGATTACATACTGCATAGGGGAAATCTTCCATGTGAATACTTTAAGGCTCCTTCTATATGATTATGAAAGAGTTATATTATGCATTACTAGCTCTTAGAAAATAAAGAATTTAACAGGTCCTGCTTCACTATCTGAAGATTAAATAGAAACAATGGAAACTTTAGAACCATGTTCTGTAGATCACTTTCCTGCTGCGATAATGAAGTGAAATGTGGGCACAGATAATATTTTTTTGATAAAGATAATCAATTTCAGGCAGCATTTTTACAGCTGCTGATGATTTTATCACAGAATTGAAAACACGAGTTCTAATGTGGCAATACTGCTGGGACTGACATTGGAAACTCAGTGTTGTCAGGTAGTTGAGGGTTTTGCAATGTAAACTGCTTTTCTTAGTGAAGAACACACTCCATCAACCTTTGCTAGAACAGAGGAGCCACACTAGCTTTGGAGTAAAAGTATAGGGTCCTGGAAGTTAAATACTTTGTATGAAATGTTAAGGTCTACTTTTTGGGGTAGCCATAAAAAAAAACACTACAAAAAAAGTCATCATGAGTATCACTCATTCCTTTAATCAGTACAAAGGATCATAGACAGTTAGGAACATAGGGACAGAGTAGAGTATTTCACCCTTCAAGAGTACCACTAAATCATTTGTCCCTTTGCTATTGTGGGACTTTTATGTGGGTAGATGGACTGTGGTATTTCCGATATAACAATGCCAATTCCACTTCAAAAATAATTTAGCACCTCATATTCCACATGGATGGTCTACGACCCAATAGCATGGACAGTGGATTCTCCAATTTCAGGTAAAATGATCCCCCTAGATCCCTTTTCTCTCTCCTCCTAATCTACTCAGTTCCTCCCAAACTCACCCCAGCTCCCCATCAACCTGCTTCTTTCCCGTCTTCTACCCACTCCATCTGCCCATCACCCACACACTCGTCCCACTGGCTCCTCTCCCCTACTGTTCCCGTCTGCCCAACCCACCCCCCTTATTTGGTTCCACGCTCCACCTTCTTTCCCTATCGGATTCCATCATCTGCCGCCCTTTGTTGCCCTCCACCTATCACCTCCCACCTTCTGAGATCATCAGATGCTTCTGCCACATATCATGAGCACATCTGTTCACATGTCCTTGACCTGAGTTGCCCCTTACTTTCTGTTTATTCTTCTTCCTTATGTGCATCCCCACCTTACTAACATTTTCTATAATCTACTTGCTTTATCATGAATGCACCTGTTATTTTCTTTTTCCATTTTCATGATTAATGTTGCACATGGAGACCCTGTTATAATAAAACCTGTCGGCATGAAGTTATCTATACATCAAGGGACACTGTTCTTGCAGTGTTTAACGTTGGCCCTCCGCTAATGAAATTGTGACACAGCAAATAACAGTTCATTATGCAACGCCCCATGTTTGATGAAATGCTTATCACATTTAATTTCATGCTAGCTTTTGTATACCAAGCCTATTTTCAACTGTCAGATATAAACATTCTCTGGGTAGTCTTGGAGCAATAGTTTCCCTCACTTACTGCTGGGTTAATTACAGTCTACACACTCTTCAATAGGTGAATATTTTGCAGCCTTTAAAATGAGAAATATTATTATTGCACTTGAGGATAGAAATTGTATTGCAAAATACAGAACAACCAGCTTAACATCAGAAGTAGGATAAACAATAAAACCCCTAATAAAGTGGAAAAGCATATGAAAATCAGATATATTAATTGTGAATGATCAGCATGGATTTCACTTGGGAAATCCTTCGTTGACTAACCTATCTGAGTCCTTTGAAGTGATAACAGTGAATAGGGAAGAGTTTTGCAGTAGATGTAACTTAACTAACTGTGCATAATAGATTAATATACAAAGTCACAGTCTGAAAAGTCAACAGACAAGTCACAGAATGAATAGCAGACCGACTTCAAAGCAGAAATTCTAGTTAAAGAGCAGCTGTTGAAAGTGACAGATGGCAGAAAGTAGGGTTCCACAACATTCTCTGGTGGGCTCAGAATTACTCATAACATTTGATGACTTAAATTTTGAAGTCAAAACAGAGCCCTAAATTTGCAAATGGCAGTAAATTGAGGGTCAATAAATTACAAAACGAAAGCCTGCAAAATGGACATAGTTAGGAAATGAATTGCCAGAGTGAAGGATTGCATTTCAAAAAGAAAGACAAGGTCACATATTACTCAGAAATAGGGGTCTAAATGAGGCTCAGGAACAAAGATCTTCAAAATTGTGCAAGTTCAATTCCATAAAACAAAAGTACTAAGGTTTGATGGTAGGTAATTAGAATTGAAAAATTGAGAAGTCACACTAAGCTTTTATCAAGCTTTGGTTTAGATATCCTTTGAAGTATTGTGTACAATGCTAGTTACCATGTTACTAAAAGAACATTGTGGCATTGGAGAGGTGCAAGAGAGACATCCAAGGAGCAGAAACACAAGGTTAAACCCATTGTGAGAGAATGGTCTGTCTCCCTTTTCTCTTGAAAAGACCATAAGAGATAAGAACAGAATTAAGCCACTCAGCCCATCAAGTCTGCTCCACCATTCAATCATGGCAGATTTATTTTTCCCTCTCAATCCCATTCTCCTGCCTTCTCCCCATAACCTTTGATGCCCTTACCAATCAAGAACCTATCAACCTCTGCTTTAAATATACCCAATGACTTGGCCCCCACAGCTGTCTGTGGCAATGAATTCCATGGGTTCACCATCCTCTGGTTAAATAAATTCCTCCTCATCTCTGTTCTACTGGAATGTCCTTCTATTCTGTGGCTGTGCCCTCTGATCCTAGACTCTCCCACTACTGGAAACATCCTCTCCCCGTCCACTTTATCCAGGCCTTTCAATATTTAGTAGATTTCAATGAGATCCACCCCACTCATCTTTCTGAACTCCAGTGAGTACAGGCCCAGAGCCAAATATGCCTCATACATTAACCCTTTCATCCCCTGAATCATTCTTGTAAACCTTCTCTGGACCCTCTCCAATGCCAGCTCATTCTTCATTAGATATGGGGCCAAAACTGCTCAATACTCCAAATGTGGTCTAACAAACACCATATAAAGCCTCAGCATTACATCCTTGTTTTTATATTCTAATCTTCTCAAAACGGATGCTAACATTGCATTTGCCTTCCTTACTACTGACTCAACCTGCAAGTTAACCTTTAGGGAATCCTGCACTAGAACTCCTAAGTCCCTTTGCACCTGATTTTTGAATTCACTCCCTGTTTAGAAAAATATTCCACATCTTTATTCCTTCTACCAAAGTGCATGACCTTACACTTCTCTACGCTGTATTCCATCTGCCACTTCTTTACCCATTCTCCCAACCTGTCCAAGTCCTTCTGCAGACTCCCTGCTTCCTCAACACTACCTGCCCCTCCACCTATCTTTGTATCATCCACAAACTTGGCCACAAAGCCATCAATTCCATCATGCAGATCATTAACATATAATGTGAAAAGTAGCGGACCCAACACCAACCCCTGCGGAACATCACGAGTCACTGGCAGCCAACCAGAAAATGCCCCCATTATTCCCACTCTTTGCCTTCTGCCTATCAGCCAATCTTCTATCCATGCTAGTACCTTTCCTGCAATACCACGGGCTCCTATCTTGTTTATCAGTCTCATGTGCGGCACCTTAACAAAGACCTTCTGAATATCCAAGTAAAGAACATCCATTGACTCTTTGCCTATCCTGCCTGTTACTTCATCAAAGAATTCCAACAGATTTGTTAGGCAAGATTTCCCCTTAAGGAAACAATGCTGATTTTGACCTATTTTATCATGTGCTTCCAAGTACCCCGAAACCTCATCCATAATAATGGACTCTAACATCTCACCAACCACTGAAGTCAGGCTAACTAGCCTATAATTTCCTATCTTTTGCCTCCCTCCCTTCTTAAAAAGTGGAGTGACATTTGCGATTTTCCAGCCCTCCAAAACCATTCCTAGATCTAGTGATTCTTGAAAGATCACTACTAATGCCTCCACAATCTCTTTAGCTACCTGTTTCAGAATGCTAGGGGGTAGTCCATCCAGTCTAGATGACTTCTCTGCCTTCAGATCTTTCAGCTTCCCAACACCTTCTCCTTAGTAATAGTGACTGCACTCACTCCTGCCCCCTGACTCTCTTGAATTTCTGGCATGTTGCTGGTGTCTTCCAGTGAAGACTGACACAAAATACTTATTCAATTTGACCACCATTTGTTTGTTCCCTACTACTAACTCTTCAGCGTCACTTTCCAGTGGTCTGATGTTCACTCTTGCCTCTCTTTTACTCTTTATATATCTGAAAAAACTTTTGGTATCCTCTTTTATATTATTGGCTAGCTTACCTTCATATTTCATCTTTTCTCCTCTTATTGGTTTTTTAGTTGCCTTCTGTTGGTTTTTAAAAGCTTCCCAATCCTCTAGCTTTGCACTAATTTCTGTAATATTGTATGCTTTCTTTTGCTTTTATGCTGTTTTTGACTTCCCTAGTCAGCCACGGTTGCCTCATCGTCCCTTTAGAATGCTTCTTCTTTGGAATGAACTGATCCTGTGTCTTCCAAATTACTCACAGAAATTCCTGCCATTGCTGCTCTACCATCATCCCTGCTAGGCTCCCCTTCCAATTGACTTTGGCCAGCTCCTTTCTCATGCCTCCGTAGTTACTTTTACTTAAGTGCAATAATGATACATCCAATTTTATCTTCTCCCTCTCAAACTACAGGGTGAATTCTATCGTATCCAGAATTGCCTTTTCCTAAGTAGGCTTGACCGCAGGCTGCTCTAAACAGCCATCTTGTAGGCATTCTACAAATTCTTTCTCTTGGGATCCAGTACCAACCTGATTTTCCCAGTCTACCTACATATTGAAATCCCCCATGACCACCGTAACATTGCCCTTTTCACATGCCTTTTCTATCTACTGTTGTAATTTGTACCCCAGCACCTGGCTTCTATTCAGAGGCCTGTATACAACTCCTAACAGGATTATTTTACACTTGCAGTTTCTTAACTCTACCCACAAGGATTCTACATCTTCTGATCCCATGTCACTTTTTGATAAGGATTTGATTTCATTTTTTACCAACAGAGCCACCCCACCCCCTCTGCCCACCTGCCTGTCTTTTCGATAGGATGTGTATCCTTGGATGTTTACCTTCCAGGTGTGATCTTCTTTCAACCATGACTCTGTGATGCCCATGATGTCATACCTGCCAATTTCTAGCTGTGCTATAAGTTCATCTACCTTATTTTGTGTACTGTGTGCATTCAAATATAATACCTTCAGTCCTGTATTCACCACCCTTCTCAATTTTGTCTCCATGTTGCCTTGTTAAATTTTTTTAAAATTTTTTTTTATTTTACAGCGTGGTAACAGGCCCTTCCAGCCCAACGAGTCTGTGCCACCCATTTTAAACTCCAAATTAACCTACCCCTACGTCTTTAGCATGTGGGAGGAAACCGGAGCACCCGGCGGAAACCCACGCAGACACGGGAGAACGTACAAACTCTTTACAGACAACGACGAGAATCGAACCCCGATCGCTGGTGCTGTAATAGCTAACCGCTACGCTATCCTTTTCGAAACCTTGTCTTATTCTTTATTCTGGAGACTTCAGTAACCTCTCCTGCACTCCCCTTCCCTTTTACTTTATCCATACTTTCCCAATCTGTTGAACCCACCCTCGCTACTATTTAGTTTAAAGCCCTATCCACAGGCCTAATCATGCAATTCGCCAAGACCCTAGTCCCAGCATGGTTCAGGTGGAGCCCGTCCCATCGGAACAGCTCCCTCCTTCCCCAATACTGGTACCAATGTCCCACAAATGAAAACCCACTTCTCCCACACCAATCTTTGAGCCACACATTTAACTCTCTGATCTTATTGACCCTGTGCCAATTTGCACATGGATCAGGTAGCAATCCATAGATTATTACCTTTTTGGTTCTGCTTTTTAATTTAGTCCTTAGCTGCTCAAATTCCCTCAGCAGAACCTCTTTCCTTGTTCTACCTATGTCGTCAGTACCCACATGGACCACGACAACGACAACTGGATCTTTCCCCTCCCATTTCAAATTCCTCTGCAGGTCAGATGAGATGTCCCGAACCCAGGCACCAGGCAGGCAACACAGCCTTCGGGACTCCCAATCCTTGCGAGACAGAATTGTGTCCATTACCCTGACTATACTATCCCTAATTACAACTACATTTTTCTTCTCTCCCCCCTCTGGAATGGCACTCTGAACCACAGTTCGGTTGCTCATCCTTCCTACAGCCCCCACTCTCATCCGCACAGGGAGCAAGAATTTCAGACCTGTTGGACAAGCTCAACGTCTGAGGCTCCTCCAGCACTACCTTTTGAATCCTCCTACCTGCCTCACGTCCCTCTTGTCCCTGACCACAGGCCAAATTTGAAGTAATTTTTCAAATGGGTGTGACTGCCTCCTGAAACACAGCACGCAGGTAACCCTCCCCCTCCCTGATGCATCACAGTGTTTGAAGTTCAGATTCCAGGTCATCAACTTTGAGCCAGAGTTCCTCAAGCAATCAACACTTTATTGGTTGGTTTATTATGATTGTCACTTGTGCCAAGGTACAGTGAAAAACTTGTCTTGCATACCATTCATACAGATCAATTCATTACACAGTGCATTGAGGTAGTACAGGGTAAAACAATACTGAATGCAGAGTAAAGTGTCACAGCTACAAAGAAAGTGCAGTGCAGGTAGACAATAAGGTGCAAGGTCATAACAAGGTAGATTGTAGGGTCAAGATTCCATTGCAGATGTGGTCACCAGGGGTCCACCAGCTCCCACATCATTGCAGCTATGACACATCACCTGATTCTGCATCCCTACTTTATTTAATTCATTGTAATTTGATGTCTTTTAAATTAAAAACGATAAAAAGGCCTTACCTGTTCTTAGCTGCTACCAACCTGTGCCTCCTCGCCAGAGCCAGAGCCAGAGCCAGAGCCAGAGCCAGAGATTCCCACTCCTACACTGGTCCATTCACAAAATAATTGCTCTAAAATGACCACACTGCTTTACCCTACCTTTCTTTTCTTGACTGAGTTGCCACACTTAGCCAATCACACAACTTAAAAAAAACTGTTAGCTCCTCCCCTCTGCTGCTCTGGCTGCTGCAACTGGAAGAGGATACCGAGGAGTGACTTAATCGAGGCCTTTAGAATTCTGTAAGTTTTCAATAGAGCAGTCTCAGAGAGAATGGCTATTAATGGGGGGGAGCAAAATTACAGACCAGCAGGACAACACCGTCAGCAAGAAAATAAATAGGGAGAGAACTCTGTTCCCAGAGAAGGAACTTGCTGCCTCAGGGAGGTGATGAAGAGAATCGTTTAAATATACTCAAGGTGTGGTTAGATAAGCACATGAAGGAGAATGGAATAGAGGGTAATGCTGATAGACCTAAATAAATGTCAGCCCGAACTGGTTAGACCAAATGGCTGATTTCTGTGCTACATTATTCTGTGTAAGGAATGTTGACATCATATCTTCCTAGAGATGGTGTAGCATAAACCAAAAGAAGATTCTGTCCCAATATACCTTTGCCCCAACTTCAAGATGTCTTCCTGAATAAGCATCAATTGTGAGACCTGAAATTAGAACATAGAACAATACAGCACAGGAACAGGCCCTTCAGCCCAAGATGTTGTGCCAGACTAATTAAACTAGTAATTAAACACCTAACTAAACTAATTCCTTCTACCTGCACAATGTCCATATCTCTCCATTCTCTGCACATTCATGTGCCTTTCTAAGAGCCTCTGAAATGCCTCAATCATATTTTCCTTCACCACCACCCCAGGCAGCACATTCCAGGTACCCACCACTCTCTGTGCAAAAATCTTACCCCTCACATCTTCTTTGAACTTATCCCCTCTCACCTTAAATGCATGCCCTCTAGTATTAGATATTTCGATCCTGGTAGAAAGATACCAGCTTTCCACTCTGTCTATGCCTCTCATTATCTTATAAACTTCCATCAGGTCTCCCCTCAGCCTCTGCCACTCCAGAGAAAACAACCCTAGTTTGTTCAACCTCTCCTTATAGCACATGCCGTGTAATCCAAGCAGCACTCTGGTAAACCTCTTTTGCACCTTCTCCAAAGCCTGCACATCCTTCCTGTAATGGGAGCGACCAGAATTGAATGCAAATTCTTATTAGATCCAAGGTGCACTTTGGGTAGAATGCACAATGGTGGTTAGAACTGTGGAATCATAGAATGGTTACAGCTCATTGTGTCTGTGCCAGCTCTCTACAAGATTAACTCACCAGTCCACCCTCTGGTCTTCTCTCCACAGCCTTGTAATTTTCTTTCCACCAGATGATTATCCAATTCCCTCTTAATTCCACAATGGAACCTGTCACCACCACATCTACAGAGAGTGCATACAGAGATGCAACAGAAAAAAAAGTCCTCATTAGGATTTAAGGAACAACTTAGATCAGGCGGGACTCAACTTGAAGAATCATAGAATAGTTGCAGGTCAGGGCAGGTCATTCAAACAAGCAATTTTGCCATTCATAAGATCATTCCATTTAGTCCCATTTCTGGTATCTTTCCTTGAGGCCTTCCCATTTCTTTTTTGAAAGCCAAGGTTGAATCTGCTTTTTCCACTACTTCAGGTGGTCTTTCCAAATCATAAATACTCACTTTGTGAAAATGCCTTCCCTCCTGTCTCCTTTGGTTGTTAAATCTGTGTCCTCTGCTTGCCCAACGTTCTGTCAATGAGAACAGTTTTCCTTTTTATGTTACTTTATTTCGATCCCATGTGACTTGAACATTTCTATCAGTCCTCCACTCAACTTTTTCTGTCCAGGTGAATAATTCCAGCTTTTGACACTGAAATCCATCATCACTGGAATCATTTGATTCTGTAAAAGGAAAGGATACATGAAAATTTTCTAACCACTTCTTATACCTGCAGGAAATCCTGTGGAGCTGCTGGATATAACACTAGCCTCCGACCAATGAAGAAATGTCAAGAGTTCTAAGCAAGCCATAGAAGAATATGGCCAAATGGGATTAGTGTAGATAGGCAAAAAGTTTGGCATGGGCACACCATAGGGCCCATTTCTGTGCTATATACCTCTATGACTCTGAGGCCACCCCAGAAAATGAGAAGATACAGGGCCTCGGGGTCTTCCTGGTAAAAGAACTTGGTGACGAGAATGGGTATCATTTATGTAACCTTAAAGACATGGGTTACCTTGTCTTTACTGTATGAATGATGCCATTCCCATTATACAGGATGAATGTTGTCATTCCCATTATTCAGGATCCAGTCACAGACCAAACGTTGGTGAATGCACAAATTACTCCACCACAGTCCTGCCAACAGAGCAGGGCAAGCAAATTTATGGAAAAATAGGTCTAAAAATCTACCCTTGGCAATGCGCAAAATTTGTAGTGCTCCACTTTATAGGTGGAATACAACACACAGCCTTAAATATTTAATGTATGTGACTAAGGATGTATTTCTACTCTGTAGGGTTTTACAGCAAGAGAATTGGCCATTTTGCAAACCATTTCTGTGCTAACCCTTGGAAAGAGCTATCCATTTAATTCCACTCTACTACTTTCCTGAACATACTAATGCCTTTTTATCAAATATTTATCCAAAGCCTTTGAGCACATTAGAACTAAATCATCCAATTACAAGGGAATCATGGATAAAGCTTGAAGAAAGTTATTGAGCAGTTATTTCCACCGAGGTGAGATAACAACTCTACCTCTCCAAGCCTGCAACAGAGCATGGCAAAGCGATAAGAATTCCTAGTTGTCATTCAAACACCAGTGCATACTTTATTGCATAGTGTTCTATGTGTGTAAACACATAATAAAAAGCTCTTTTAATCATTATACATTTTCGTATTCCAAGTGAATATTAAAGGTAACTGCTCTCCCTTTTATTTGTAATTATTTTGCACATATCAAAAGTTCATGCAGTTTGAATTCTCATACAGATGGAGAGGTCCAGCAGATGGACTACTGAACCACTCTGTGGGTTGCTATTCAATTGTTCTCACTTCCAGCTTTCTCCACAAAAAAATCTATTTTATTCTGAAATTATTTTCAGAAATCTTAAGAATAAAATAGATTTGTATTTGAGAAAGCTGGGTGTGAGAACAATTAAATAGCTCTCCCACAAATAGACAGGCAGAGTAGGTTAAATGGCCTCAGGATGGCAAGACTCTTGCTCTGCCCAAGACCGCAAGAAATTGCAGAGAGTTGTTAACGCGGCCCAGTCTATCACAAAATCCATTAACTCTGTCAATACTTCCCACTGCTTCAGGAAAGCAGTCAACATGATCAAGGACTCCTCTCACACTGGTCATTCTCTCCTCTCTCCCCTTCCATCGGGCAGAAGATACAAAAGCTTGAGAACACGTACACATCAGACTCAAAGACAGCTTCTATCCTGCGGTTATAAGACTGTCGAATGGACTTCTTATAGGTTAAAGATGAGCTTTTGAGTTCTCAATCTACCTCATTATGGCTCTTGCACTTTATTTGTCTACCTGGACTGCACTTTCTGTGTATCACTATATTCTATATGCTGTTCTGTTACCCTTTCATGGTACCTCAGTGTACCTATGTATGCAATGATCTGTCTGGATCGCATTCAAACAAATGTTTTTCACTGTACCTCAGTACATCTGACAATAATAGACTAATTAACAATTTCTGAGTGGACAGGAGCAAAGCACAATCTCTTCCTATGACTGTGTGGGTTTCCCCAAGTTTCCTTCGATAGTCCAAAGACGTGTTGCTTGATCGGTTAATTGGCTACTGTAGCTTGCCCCCTAATGTAGGTCCATGGTAGGACAATTGGGTGGGGTGCGGTTTGGAGTAGTTGTTGTAGGAGAGAATAGATTCAAGGGAAATATTGGGGGATGGGATTTGGGTATTGGTATTGGTATTGGTTTATTATTGTCACTTGTACCGAGGTACAGTGAAAAACTTGTCTTGCATACCGATTGTACAGATAAATTCATTACACAGTGCATTGAGGTAGTACAGGGTAAAAACAATAACAGAATACAGAGCAAAGTGTCACAGCTACAGAGGAAGTGCAGTGCAGGTAGGCAATAAGGTGCAAGGTCATAACAAGGTAGATTGTGAGGTCAAGAGTCCATCTCATCGTATAAGGGAACCATTCAATAGTCTTCTCACAGTGGGATAAAAGCTGTTCTTGAGCCTGATGGTATGTGCCCTCAGGCTCTTGTATCTTCTGCCTGATGGGAGAGGGGAGAAGAGAGAATGACCCAGGTGGGTGGGGTCTTTGATTATGCTGGCTGTTTCACCAAGGCAACGAGAGGTATAGACAGAGTCCATGGAGGAAAGGCTGGTTTCCGTAATGTGCTGGGCTGTGTCCACAACTCTCTGCAGTTTCTTGTGGTCCCAGGCAGAGCAGTTGCCTACCAAGCCATGATGCATCCAGGTAGGATGCTTTCTATGGTGCATCGATAAAAGTTGGTGAGTGTCAAAGGGGACATGCCAAATTTCTTTAGCCTCCTGAGGAAGTAGAGTCACAAGTGAGCTTTCTTGGCCATGGCATCTACGTGGTTGAACTAGGACAGGCTATTGGTGATGTTCACTCCTAGGAACTTCAAGCTCTCAACCCTTTCAACCTCAGCACCATTGATGTAGACAGCTGCATGTACACTGCCCCCTTTCCTGAAGTCAATGACCAGCTCTTTTGTTTTGCTGACATTGAGGGAAAGGTTGTTGTCATGACACTATGTCACTAAACTCTCTATCTCCTTCCTGTACTCCAACTCATAGTTATTTGAGGTAAGGCCCACTACAGTGTTATCATCTGCAAACTTGCAGATGGAGTTAGAGCAAAATCTGGCCACACAGTCAGGAGTATATAGAGAGTAGTGTAGAGGGCTGAGGACTCAGCCTTGTGGAGCACCAGTGTTGAGAGTAATTGTGCTGGAGGTGTTGCTGCCTATCCTCACTGATTGTGGTCTGTTGGTCAGAAAGTCAAGGATCCAGTTGCAAAGGAATGTTTTGAGTCCCAGGTCTCAGAGTTTGGTGATGAGTTTGCTTGGAATTATAGTATTGAAGGCGGAGCTGTAGTCAATAAACAATAGTCTAACATAGGTGTCTTTACTGTCCAGGTGTTCCAGAGATGAGTGTAGGTCCAGGGAGATGGCATCCACTATAGACCTGTTTCAGCGGTAGGCGAATTGCAGCGGGTTGAGGTTTTCTGGGAGGTTGGAGTTAATGTGTACCATGACCAGGGGGGCCTCGGCGTCGGGACTCGGACTCGGGTGCTCTGTAGGGTCGGGCTTCCAAACCAGAGGGACCACGGTGTCGGGCCCTGACATCAGGCATCCCTGCAGATCGGGCCCCTTGTTGGGTCAGGCCTCAGGACTCGGTCTTCGCTGGTCGGGCTTCCAGATAAGTCAGGACATAAGGGTCAACGTCGGGTCCTCCCGCTAGTTGGGTCTTCACTCCAGCATCAGGTGCTCCAGTGGGGTCCGGGAGTTGGTTTTCGGCAGTGGGGGCTCCGTGGGGTTGGCTCTTCACCCTGCACAGGCTTCCACGTGGACGGGCCCATTCTAGGCCTCGCTGGTCGTTTCCATCTGGGTCCGGGAGTCGGGTCAGTTGCTCAGTTGGATGTCGGAAGATTGCCAGCCCTGTAAGAAGACTTAAAGGAACATTATTAGTAATACTTAGTGACATAGAATTTAAATTTAAAAGAGCAGAACAATTATAGTAGAGTTAATGAGTAGATCTGCAGAGAGCAGCTTGTAATGAATCACCATGCTCTGGTGCCATCTTGCCAAATGTTCTGAGAGCTGGCAAAGACAAGTTGGAACTCCTACGTCGTAAGGAAAATATGGGGATACTTATGGGATGTGTGGATGTGCTGCAGAAGCCATTTAAGTAACTGAGCACAACTTAAAGAGCCTTCAGGAACTGGTACCATCAGTTAAATCACCCAATTGTGACAAGGGGCCATATCCATATCTGTGATCGATGCCAAAGCCAAGCCAATTAAATCTTAAACCTTTGCAAGAAACTGGGGATAATTCTAAAACTAATGGTTTTATCAATCTCAGGTCTAGAAACACATCGTTTGCATTGCTTTGTCCAACTGCAATGTAATCAGAGTGTTAAAGTAGAGGAAAGAAGTAAAATTCTACCCCAGAATGTTTAATTTTTCATTGTCTTAAACAGATTAGTATCTCTGCAAAATAACACGTGTTTCTGAGGATAAGTACAGTGCTGTGACAGCTGTCTTCTCCCTGGCTGTTCCTGAGAATGAGGCACATTAAAGGAATAGCACAAAATCAATAAATCATTATCTGAGCACAAGTGTTGTGAACAATTCAATTCGCTGCTAACTTAATATGCGACCCATGACAACTTTTATGCCAAAAAATGTCAATATTGACAGCAATTTATATCTAACCAAAGTTTCCCAACATACATTTCCTGATGTAAGCTGTGATCTGGTTTAAAATACAAACGTTGTATGAGAAGTGAAGAGAGATATTGTGTTTCCAGCAGAGGTTTGAAATGCATCCCAGAAACAGTCAATGAGACCGTTTTTAACAAAACAGCCATGATTGAATAACCAAAGTGCAAAAACACAGTGGCACAGCTCGTCGAGATGCTGCCTCATAATGCTAGAGACCTGGGTTCAAACCTGATCTCTGGTCCTGTCTGTGTGGAGTTTGCACATTCTCCCTGTGGCTGCATGTGATTCCCTTTGATTGCTCCAGGTTTCTTCCACAGGTCAAAGATGTGGGGGTTGGTCACTGCAAATTGCCCCTGCTGTGAATGTGGGGAGAATAAATGTGGAATTACTGTAAGTGGGTTCTTGGTTGCCAGCACGGTCTCAGTGGCCATGTTAGGGATTGTTTGGTGTGTGATATCCATCAGGAGTTATGGGGGTTAGCAGCCAGTTAAAACAAATCAGAACTAGTCTTCATTCTAAGACAAGGATATCTGCATGAATATATACCATTGTCTGCAGAGAGCCATGTCTCAATGCAGTGTAAAATAAGGCTGTTTTGGGTGTTTAGATTCCAAACAAAGGTGTTTGAATATGTAGAGGTGTTCTTGCCAGTTGAAGTGTGATCCCATTGTATATCTATAATTCTAGAGAGACATTTGCCAAATCCCAAAGTGTTGAAGTTGAGACCACACTTAATTGCTGCTATAATCATTGTGCTTAAAAGGTATAAAACCTCAATGTTCTTTGAGTTCAATGAGATTCTTCAGGTAAATTCTTAAAGAATGCTTGCTTGTTGTGCTGCGTGATGACCTTTCACATCTACACCTCCAGTCTCCATATGGCTCATTCAAAGGTGCAACAGGCCAATGACCCTGTTTCTGTGCTGCACACCTCTATGACTATGACTCAAAACAAAGATGCCACAGATGCTGGAATTTTGAATTGCAAACAGAAAATTCTGAAAATGCACAGCAGGTCAAGTGGAAAGAGAAGCAGAAATAACATTTCAGGTAAATGACCATAAATAGAACCTGTCAATAAATAAAATACGTTCTTGAGGGACGAGGTTATGGAAAAGCAAATCAATTAGAAACTCTCACAATGCATCTTGCAAATTTATTCTTTTTTTCTTGGTGACTGAAACTTTTAAAATTCAAGTAAAGTTCATTTTTTAAAACATAAATCCAGAATTGCACATTTCTTATTGATGGAGTTTTAATTATCTATAAATATTTTTAAACCCTTTGGATTTTCATTAAAGTTTCTGTTGAAGCCTGATATTTTACTTAAAAGTCTGGACCTGGACCTAATAGAACTTTCTACATCAGGAGCAATGAATTTTCCTCATCTTTTCCATGTGTGTTTGGCAAGTTGTTTTGGGAAGAGATTAGTGACTATTTATTGTTCCTTCTGGAGAGAAAAATATAGTGTTACTTGCAATATGACAGGCTACTTCCAAAGGCAAAATACAGTAGATGCTGGAAATCTGATAGAAAAAATGTTGGAAATGCTCAGCAGGTCAGGCAACAACCTTGAAGAGTGAAACAGAGTTAATATTTCAATGACCCTTCAAACTTGGAAACAGAGATAAAACAAGTTTTAAATTGAGGAGAAAATGTAGGAGGTACAAAGACAGATTAAAAAGCCAAAAATTGTCCTGAAAGGCAGGCATGTTCTCTCATCACATCAAAAGTAGGAACATTCCACAGATCCACTGTGTGAATTATACAACGATGATGTTTGTTTATAGAAGAAATAATACACAGGGGCTGTTTGCTTAACAATATAAAGAAGCCTGAAGTCCCACACCACCAGGTTCAAGAACAGCTGTTTCCTTTCAACCAATCGGTTCTTGAAGCAACTGGCAAAACCCTAATCACCACTAAGGTTCAGCAACACTATGACCACTCTGATCACTTTGCACTAAAATAGACTTTGTTTTTTTCTCCTAATTGTGCTTTTTTCCTGTAAAAAGTGTGTATAATTTAACGCTGCTGCAAGTTAGTTTTTCATTGCACTTGTGCATACTTGTACTTGTGCATAATGACAATAAACTCGACTTTGACTTTGATACAACAATAATAGCTTGTGCTCATGCAGGGAACTTTAACGTAGCAAACTGCTGCAGAAGAACAATATCGAATAAATTGTAACACTGAATCACATAATAAGATGGAGCAAATGATCCAAAGTGAGGTCAAAAAGGTTAACAGGCTTCATGAATGTAGAGAGGTGGATAAGTTTAGGAAAGGAATTTCCGAACTTGGAGAAAGACACAGCCACCAGCTGTGGAGAGATTAAATTTGGGTTTGATAAAAGAGACCTATCTTGGAGGAGTGCAGATACCTCAAAAGATACTACAAAGGCAGGAGGAGCAAAGCCGGGGAGGGTGGGGGGGGGCTGTATTTGAAAACAAAGGTGAGAATGTTAAAAATGAGGCGCTGCTTACATTGAAGCTGGCCATCAAATATCAATAAGGGACTTAGACACAGACAGAAGGGTTTTGGATGACACCAGGTTTATAGAAAGACAGAGACACTTGTCTGGTGAGCATTGAATATCATAATGTTATGTTGGATTGAATTTATTTTACATAATTACCATAACAATACAGGGAAATATGGCTGAGGTAAAAGATTGCCATGATCTTAATGAATTATGGAGCATTACTCCTGTTCCTAACTCTTATGTTCTTATGTCTCAGTGAAGACTTGAACATGCTCCTTGGATTAAAGAAAATCTTGTAGCGACTCACCGTCCGAGCAAGCGAACCGGCTCGGCAGTCGGGTCACGCGTCGTTGAAGCGGCGAGGTCCAAGATGGCGGTGGGCTTTGTCTTCCCCGAGCGACAGGGAGAACCCGCGCGCGGGAAAGGTTTGATGATGTGGCGTATACATCATTGCCATTTTGAGTGGGCGGGAACAGGCTCTCTTAAAAGGCCCACGCAAGGCGGGAAAATAAACCAGTTCTGTTCTGAAACTCTATGATTAGTGTCTTGTGTTCATTCTGCCGTAGCGACCGCTACATTGGTGACCCCTACGGTCCAAACGAATTTTGGACCTGCACAATGGACGACAACGCAGCAGCCAACACAGTGGCACTCAAGCTTCCCACCTTTTGGACGCTTCGTCCCAGAGTCTGGTTCGACCAGGCTGAAGAGCAATTCCACCTTCGGCGGATCACCTCCGACTCCACAAAGTACTACCATGTGGTCAGCTCTCTGGACCAGGAGACAGCCGCCCAGGTCAGTGACTTCATCCATTCTCCTCCGGAGGAGGATAAGTACCTGGCTTTCAAAGACCTTCTGATTCGGACCTTTGGCCTCTCCCGTCGTGAGCGCGCCGCCTGCCTGCTTCATCTCGATGGCCTGGGGGACAGATCCCCATCTGCCCTAATGAATGAGATGCTGGCATTGGTCGAGGGACACAAGCCCTGCCTAATGTTCGAACAGGCCTTCCTCGAACAACTACCCGATGACATTCACCTGCTGTTGGCCAGCACTGATTTCAGCAACCCGTGTGAGGTAGCTGCCCGGGCAGATATCCTGTGGAAGGCCAAACGCGAACGCGGTTCGTCCGTCTGCCAAATCACCAGGTCGCGAGCCCAACGCCTGCCTAAACCAGTCCCAGCCACTGAGCGACCACACTCCAGAAACACAGACGACGACAATGACAACCAGCTGTGTTTCTACCATCAGAGGTGGGGCGCAGAGGCCCGTCGATGCCACCCACCCTGCAAGTCAGGGAAACGCCAGGGCCAGCCGCCGCTGACGGCTACGACGGCTGGCCGCCGACAAAGCCTCCTATTCGTTTGGGACAAACAGTCCGGGCAGCGTTTCCTCGTCAATACTGGAGCAGAGGTCAGTATTTTGCCCCCGACTGGCCGTGACACTCGTAACAGGCAACAAGGTCCAGTACTCAATGCCGCAAACGGCACAACGATACGGACTTTCGGTACCCGTACACTTCAGTTACAATTCGGCGGCAGCTGTTTCACCTGGACCTTCACCCTTGCCACCGTCACCCGACCACTCCTAGGAGCCGATTTCCTTCGGGCCCACAACCTGTTAATCGACCTGCAGGGGAAATGGCTAGTCCACTCCAGAACCTTCCAGACCTACCCCCTGGGAGAAACCAGCCTACCAGCCCCACGCTTGGACTCCATTTTCCTGTCCGGCAATGAGTTCACCAAGCTCCTAGCTGAATTCCCATCAGTTTTGGCACCTCAGTTTACGAATTCTATGCCCAAACACAGGGTGCAACACCACATCATTACCACAGGGCCACGCCTTCATGCCCGAGCACGACGACTACCTCCAGACAAGCTCCGCCTGGCAAAGGAAGATTTCCGTCGCATGGAGGAGCTGGGGATAGTTCGCAGGTCAGACAGCCCCTGGACCTCCCCCCTGCACATGGTCCCCAAAGCTACCGGCGGGTGGAGGCCCTGCGGCGACTACCGTAGGCTGAATGATGCCACCACCCCAGACCGCTACCCCATCCCTCACATCCAAGACTTTGCAGCCAACCTACATGGGGCCCGCATCTTTTCCAAAGTGGACCTCGTTCGGGGATACCACCAAATCCCGGTCCACCCGGATGACATCCCCAAAACTGCGATTATCACTCCATTTGGCCTCTTCGAGTTCCTTCGAATGCCATTCAGCCTTAAGAATGCCGCGCAGACGTTCCAGCGGCTGATGGACATGGTAGGCCGAGACCTGGACTTCATGTTCATTTACTTAGATGACATACTAATCGCCAGCCATGACCGCCAAGAACACCTTTGCCACCTCCGCCAACCGTATTCCCATCTTCGTGATTTCGGCCTCACTAACAACCCGGCCAAGTGCCAATTCGGGCTTGACTCTATCGATTTCCTCGGCCACAGAATCACCAGTGACGGAGCAACATCCCTAACTGCCAAGGTGGACGCTATCTGCCATTTTGGCTGCCCCAACATGGTCAAAGGCTTACAGGAATTCCTGGGGATGGTCAACTTTTACCATCGGTTCATCCCTGCAGCAGCCCGTATCCTGCACCCTTTGTTCTTGCTGATGGCTGGTAAGGGCAAGGACATCACCTGGAATGACGAGGCTGCGGCTGCCTTTGTTAAGGCCAAGGACACCCTGGCAAACGCCACGATGCTTGTACACCCCAGGACAGACATCTCAACCGCCCTTACGGTCGACGCATCCAACACCGCGGTCAGTGGGGTACTGGAACAACTAATCGAAGGCAGTTGGCAACCCTTGGCATTTTTCAGCAGGCACCTTAGACTGCCCGAACTGAAATACAGCGCTTTTGATCGGGAACTTCTAGCGCTGTACCTGGCAGTCTGGCATTTCCGGTACTTTTTGGAAGGCAGGCCTTTCATCGCCTTCACTGACCATAAGCCTTTGTCCTTCGCCTTCTCCAAAGTCTTTGATCCCTGATCAGCTCGTCAGCAGAGACATTTGTCCTACATTTCCGAATTTTCAACGGATGTCCAACATGTCTCCGGGAAGGACAATGTCGTTGCTGACGCACTTTCCAGACCGACCATCCACAGCCTGTCCCTGGGTATCGACTACAAGGCCCTGGCTGACGTACAGCAAGCCGACGACGAACTGCCCAGCTACAAAACCGCAATCTCGGGCCCGCAGCTCCAAGATTTCTTAGTTGGTCCTGGTCAGCAGACCCTCCTTTGCTACATCGCAACAGGTCAAACCCGCCCTATAGTTCCTGCAGCCTGGCGGAAACGCGTTTTCGATTCGATACATGGGTTGGCGCACCCGTCCTTCAGATCAACTGTCCGGCTGGTCGCCAGCAAGTTCGTCTGCCATGGCCTGCGCAAACAGGTCAGGGAGTGGGCTAGGACTTGTCAGCACCGCCAGACATCGAAAATCCAATGACACACCAAGGTCCCGCCACAGCAGTTCGAGCCTACCCGTAGAAGGTTCGACCACATCCACGTCGACCTCGTAGGCCCTCTGCCGGTTTCAAGAGGGGCCCGGTACCTCCTTACCATCGTGGACCGGTTCACGAGGTGGCCAGAGGCAACCCCTCCATCTGACATCACGACCGATTCCTGTGCCCGGGCGCTGCTCACAACTTGGATCTCATGTTTTGGTGTTCCAGCCCACATCACTTCAGACAGAGACACCCAATTTACCTCCAGCCTCTGGTCTGCATTAGCGAACATGCTGGGGACGCAGCTGCACACCACCACGACCTACCACCCTCAATCAAATGGGTTGGTGGAACATTTCCACTGCCATCTGAAATCAGCCCTGATGACCCGCCTGAAGGGTCCTAACTGGGTCGACGAACTGCCTTGGGTCCTGTTCGGCATACGCACTGCCCTCAAAGAAGACCTCCACGCTTCGTCAGCTGAACTTGTGTGCGGAGCGCCCCTGGTCGTCCCAGGGGATTTCATACCCTCCCTTCAGGACCAAGAGGAACAACCCACGGTAGTCCTGCAAAGACTGAGCGAGAGGCTCAGCAACTTGGCCCCGATTCCCACTTCGCGGCACGGTCAAGCCCCGTCCTGTAAGCTCAAAGAACTACAAGACTGTAGGTTTGTTTTCATTCGCAGGGGCACACCTCGGGCACCGTTGCAACGACCATATGAGGGGCCGTTCTGAGTCATCAGGAATAATGGGTCCACCTTTATTTTGGACATTGGGGGCAAGTAACAGGTCTTCACGACGGACCGCCTCAAACCGGCCCATTTAGATCTACAACAACCAGTCGAGGTTCCAGCACTGCGACACAGAGGCCGACCTCCTAAGCAGTGGCTAACACAGCCCGCAGACCTTGGGGACCGTATCGCTGGTTCTGGGGGCGGGTTGTGTAGTGACTCATGGTCCAAGCAAGCGAACTGGCTCGACGGTCGGGTCGTGCGTTGTTGAAGCAGCAAGGCCCAAAATGGCGGTGGGTCTTCGTCTTCCCCGAGCGACAGGGAGAACCCGCGCGCGGGAAAGGTTTGATGACGTGGCGTATACGTCATTGCCATTTTGAGTGGGCGGGAACAGGTTCTCTTAAAAGGCCCGTGCAAGGCGGGAAAATAAACCAGTTCTGTTCTGAAACTCTACGACTAGTGTCTTGTGTTCATTCCGCGGTAGCGACCACTACAATCTCTTATTTCTGAAAAAAAAAGTGGGATTTAATCTTTAAGAGATTCAGATCTCAATAAACTGTGGGAATTGTCTCAGGACCATGGGCTAAGTTTTCTACCAATGGAAGTGGGGCGGGCATGTGTGTGTGTGGCGGAAGTGGGGGGGTGGAGTGGTGGGGTAAGGCCCTTCTGAGCAGGGCATACACTTTCCTGTTTAAAATGTGAGAACAAACAAAATTAAATCATCAGACTGCATTCACTAGAGAGGATTCAATTAAGATAGCATTGAAGAAATAAATTGTTCATTGTGGGCATGTGATTAGCTAATGGTATTCTAATGATGACTTTCATCAACTATGTAAAACTTAAGGAAAAAAATGAATTACTAATGGCCAAAATTGTAGTCAGCTCCATTTTTGTCACCGACTCCTATTCTTTTCAGAGACCATATAAAATTTAGGGGAGAAATACGGTTTTATTTATGATTCATTGTCAACAGCACCATGAGCACATTTGAAGGTAGACTGTCACACTGAATCAGCAGCCAAGGGCTTTTTGTGTTACTGCAGAATAAAGGAAATATTGTGCACAGGCATCCTGGGGGCATAATTACTGATGCCGTATTTCATTTCATTTTTTTTTCTCTCTAAGGTCAAATAAGAAATATCCAGACATCTTGATCCTTATCACAGTCAGCACACAACTTTAGGTAGTTGTGGGTTTATGTACCATGAGAAGTCTGTTACAAGAGGGAGGCTCAATGTACAAAATTGCTTTTTACCAGTCTAGCCATTCGCATCATTATATACACAACCCTTTTTTTAACAATGCCAACCTCAATGTTGTCTAAGTCTCCATCAAGTAGGATCCTGCTTTGAAATGAAACACCTTTCACTCAATGTCAGAAAGAGAGGACATTGGGAATGAAACTTCAGGCAGTGTGTAAGTGAAAATCCAAAAAAAACTGCAGATGCTAGAAGTCTGAAATAAAAACAGGCAATGCTGAAAACACTCTGCAGGTGAGGCAGCATCTTTGGAAAGAGAAAGATAATTCTGATTGAATACTCTTTGTCACAACCAGCAAGTGATTCTTGACTTAAAACATTAACTCTGTTTCTCTTTTCACAGATGTTGCCTGACTTGCTGAGTGTTTCCAGCATTGTCTGTTTTTATTGCAGTGAGTGGATAGTTGTCCCATAAGGCAACAATAAATCTGGGCATCAAGGATCTGATAACTGAATCACCTCAGGATCAATTGGTGAACTGTGATAGAGATCAACTTTGAAGGAAAAATCACTCCTAATGACATTCTTATTCTAAGCAAAACTGCTGCTTGTCAAAAATGCCAATGATTCTATTCAGTTTAAAACAGAGTCAAAAACAGAAAAGGCTACTCTGTGGCAAATACTAAGAGATAGGTTTTCATCTTTAATGCACAGGTTCAGGAACCGCAAGAAAATGTTGTGAATTTGGACATGTGATCCCATGACTGCCTCCCAATTAGCTTTTACCAGAACTACTACATAATTCCCAACATACACTCCTCCCACTTGTCCCCCCCCCCCCACTATTCCCATCTGCCATCTCCACCTCCCTCCCTTGATTCCATGATCCACCTTCCTCTCCTATCAGATTCCATTATTTTCAACCCTTTGTCACTTCCATCTATGGCGATTTCCATTCTCCCTTCCCCTATCTCCCTATCATCCTTCCTCACCTGTATTGGTATTGGTATTGGTTTATTATTGTCAATTGTACCGAGGTACAGTGAAAAGCTTGTCTTACAAACTCATCGTACAGGTCAATTCATTACACAGTGCAGTTACATTGAGTTAGTACAGAGTGCATTGATGTAGTATAGATAAAAACAATAACAGCACAGAGTAAAGTGTCACAGCTACAGAGAAATTGCTGTGCAATAAGGTGCAAGGTCACAACAAGGTAGATCGTGAGGTCATAGTCCATCGCATTGTATAAGGGAACCGTTCAATAGTCTTGGATAAGTATGGGGGACTATGATATTGTGGCTATTACTGAGACGTGGCTGACATCAGGGCAGGAGTGGATATTGAATATTTCTGTTTTTCGGTGTTTTAAGAGGGATAGGGAAGGGGGGAGAAGAGGAGGAGGGGTGGCGATACTGGTCAGGGACACTGTTACGGCTGTGGAAAGATTGGATGTTGTAGAAGGATCATCTCTAGAGTCTGTATGGGTGGAAGTAAGGAACAAGAAAGGAGCAGTTACTCTACTAGGAGTATTCTATAGGCCCCCTGGTAGCGGTAGAGATATAGAGGAGCAGATTGGCAGGCAGTGTTTGGAGAGAAGCAAAAATAACAGGGTTGTTATAATGGGAGACTTCAACTTCCCAAATATAGACTGGAACCTGCTTAGTGCCAAAGGTTTAGATGGGACGGAATTTGTTAAATGTGTCCAGGAGGGATTCCTGACGCAGTATGTTGACAGGCCAACTAGAGGGAATGCCATGCTGGATCTAGTTTTAGGAAATGAACCAGGACAGGTGAAGGATCTATTGGTGGGTGAGCATTTGGGGGACAGTGACCATTGCTCCATAACCTTTAAAATTGTCATGGACAGGGACAGGTGCAGAGAGGACAAGAAGATATTTAGTTGGGGAAGGGCAAACTATGAGGCTATAAGGAGAGAACTTGGGAGTGTAAAGTGGGATGTCCTTTTTGAAGGGAAATGTACCATGGAGATGTGGTCGATGTTCAGGGATCTTATGCAGGATGTTAGGGATAAATATGTCCCAGTGAGGCAGAGAAGGAATGAGAGGGTGAAGGAGCCTTGGATGACGAGAGAGGTTGAATGACTAGTTAGGGAGAAGAAGGTAGCATATATAAGGTATAAGCAGCAAAGTTCAGACAGGACCTGTGAGGAATATAGAGTAGCGAGGAAGGAACTTAAGAAAGGGCTGAGGAGAGCTAGAAGGGGACATGAAAAGGCATTGGCTAGTAAAGTTAAGGAAAATCCCAAGGCCTTTTTCACCTATGTGAAGGGTAGGAGGATGGCTAGGGTAAAGGTAGGTCCGATTAAAGACAAAGGTGGGAGAATTTGCCTGGAGGCAGCAGAAGTGGGAGAAGTTCTCAATGAGTACTTCTCTTCAGTATTCACCAAGGAGATGGGTCTTGATGATGCGGAAGGGAGTGCTGGTAAGGGTAATGTTCTCGAGGTTGTAGATATCAAGAGAGAGGATGTGTTGAAGTTGTTAAATAATATCAAGATGGATAAATCTCTGGGGCCTGACGGGATTTTCCCCAGGCTGCTTCGAGAGGTGAGGGAGGAGATTGCTGAACTGCTGGTAAGGATCTTTGAGTCCTCGTTGTCCATGGGAATGGTGCCGGAGGATTGGAGGGTTGCGAATGCTGTCCCCTTGTTGAAAAAAGGTAGTAGGGATAGGCCAGGGAATTACAGACCGGTGAGCCTTACATCTGTGGTGGGTAAGCTGTTAGAAAGGATTCTAAGGGATAGGATCTATGAACACCTGGAGAATCATGGACTGATTAGGGACAGCCAGCATGGCCTCACAAGCCTGATAGAGTTCTTTGAGGAGGTGACCAGGAAGATTGATGAGGGCAGTGCAGTGGATGTGGTTTACATGGATTTTAGTAAGGCGTTTGATAAGGTTCCTCATGGTAGGCTTCTTCAGAAGGTCAGAGGCCAAGGGATCCAAGGAAGCTTGGCTGTGTGGATTAGGAATTGGCTTACATGTAGAAAGCAGAGGGTTGTGGTGGAAGGAGTGCCCTCGGATTGGAGGGCAGTGACTAGTGGGATCGGTTCTGGGACCTCTACTTTTTGTGATATTTATAGATGACTTAGATGAGGAGGTGGAGGGCTGGGTTAGTAAGTTTGCGGACGACACTAAGTTAGGCGGTGTTGTGGATAGTGTGGAGGGCTGTCGGAGCTTACAGAGGGATATTGATAGGATACAGAGCTGGGCTGACAAGTGGCAGATGGAGTTCAATCCGGAGAAGTGTGAGGTGGTACACTTTGGAAGGACAAACTCCAGGGCAGAGTATAAGGTAAATGGCAAGGTACTTGGCAGTGTGGAGGAGCAGAGGGATCTGGGGGTTCATATTCACAGTTCATTGAAAGTTGCCTCACAGGTGGATAGAGCAGTTAAGAAGGCCAATGGGATGTTGGCTTTCATAAGTCGCGGGATTGAGTTTAAGATCTGCGAGGTGATGATGCAGCTTTACAAAACTCTAGTTAGGCCACACTTAGAATACTGTGTTCAGTTCTGGTCACCTCATTATAGGAAGGATGTGGAGGCGTTGGAGAGGGTGCAGAGGAGATTTACCAGGATGCTGCCTGGATTAGAGAGTATTGAATATGAGGAGAGGCTTAAGGTGCTAGGGTTTTATTCACTGGAAAGGAGGAGGATGAGAGGAGACATGAAAGAGGTATATAAAATATTGAGAGGAATAGATAGAGTAGACAGTCAGCTCCTCCTTCCCAGGGCACCAATGCTCAAGACGAGAGGGCATGGCTTTAAGGTTATGGGTGGGAGGTTCAGCGAAGATGTCAGGGGGATGTTTTTTCACCCAGAGAGTGGTTGGTGCATGGAATGCACTGCCTGGGGTGGTGGTGGAGGCAGATACATTGGACAGGTTCAAGAGCTTGTTGGATAGGCATATGGAGGAGTGTGGGATGGGGGGATATGCGGGAGGAAGGGGTTAGGTAGTGTGAGGGTGGTTTGATGGACGGCTCAACATGGTGGGCCGAAGGGCCTGTTTTGTGCTGTATGGTTCTATGGTGGTATCTCTCCCTCTGAGAATCAAGTCATGACTAAAAGATGACCTATAAAGTTCCTCTCCAGGAGATTATCTCGCACAAGGGGATTTCTCATGAGATTGCATTAACATGATGTATTGGTAAGACTGATTGGCATAACCTTTGTGATACCTTGCTATACACACTTGATGGTAGTGGCTTGAAAAACCTGCTAAGAAAAGCGAGATATTTTCCAGGGAGGTATAACCTGGGAGAAGGAATATTTCCAGGACAGGAGTGAGATTAGAGCCATGCATTGAACAGACTGACTGGGAAATTTAAGTTTGTTAGTATAATGAGATGGAAAACTGTGAGAGAAATGTCAATTTCATGGAGATCCTGGAGGGGAGTTTTACATGCATTGATGGAGATTTTACAGCAGCCAGACGGAAAGCCACAAACACAGAGAAGTGTCATCTTATCAAATTTACATCGTATGTACCTTTTGAAATCAGGAAAATATAATGATTCTTACAGGCCCATTAAGAGAAATATTTACTAGGCTTGGCTGTTACACCATGACATAAATTACATTTGTTATTTTAAGAGAAGTAGTAACCTTCCCTGTACTTATTCTTACATTACATGATCTTGCGAAGAAGAAAGGGAAAGTGTGTGAGTGTTAATGTATAGAAAGAATAGCTTATGTATGTGTGTGTCTATGCATGTGTGTGTGCATGCATATGTGTGTTTGCACATGTGAACACGTTTGTGTTATGTGTATGTGTGTGTGTGTGTATGCATAAAACAGTGAATAAAAGAACATAAGAAAGTAAGAAACAGAAGCAAGTCAAGGCCAATCAGCTCCTTAAATTTACTCCACCATTCAAGATCACAGTTGATCTTCTACCTCAGCACCAGTTTTCTGCACTATCCTCATATCATTTGATTCCTCTAATATACAGAAATCTATGGACCTCAGATTTAAATGCAACCAGTGACTGAGCCTCCACAGTCCTCTGGGACAGAAAATTCCAAAAATTTCTCCTCATTTCAGTCTTAAATGCCTGCCCCTTATTTCGAGACTGTGGCTGTAGTTCTACAATCCTTGGTTAAGATATACAGTGGCATGCAAAAGTTTGGGCACCCCTGGTCAAAATTTCTGTTACTGTCAATAGCTAAGCGAGTAAAAGATGACCTGATTTCCAAAAGGCATGAAGTTAAAGATGACACATTTCTTTAATATTTTAAGCAAGATTACTTTTTTATTTCCACCTTTTACAGTTTCAAAATAACCAAAGCAAACGTTTGGGCACCCTGCATGGTCAGTACTTAGTAACACCCCTTTGGCAAGTATCACAGCTTGTAAACGCTTTCTACAGCCAGCTAAGAGTCTTTCAATTCTTGATTGGGGGATTTTCACCCATTCTTCCTTGCAAAAGACTTCTAGTTCTGTGAGATTCTTGGGCCGCCTTGCATGAACTGCTCTTTTGAGGTCTATCCACAGATTTTCGATGATGTTTAGGTCGGGGGACTGTGAGAGCCATGGCAAAACCTTCAGGTTGTGCCTCTTGAGGTAGTCCATTGTGGATTTTGAGGTGTGCTTAGGATCATTAACCTGTTGTAGAAGCCATCCTCTTTTCATCTTCAGCTTTTTTTACAGACGGTGTGATGTTTGCTTCCAGAATTTGCTGGTATTTAATTGAATTCATTCTTCCCTCCACCAGTGAAATGTTCCCCCTGCCACTGGCTGCAATACAAGTCCAAAGCATGATCGATCCACCCCTGTGCTTAACAGTTAGAGAGGTGTTCTTTTCATGAAATTCTGCACTGTTTTTTCTCCAAACTTTCCTGTGTCCTCACCACAAAATTCAGCGTCAGAAATTTGCAAAGGAACATCTAAATAAGCCTGATGCATTTTGGAAACAAGTCCTGTGGACTGATGAAGTTAAAATAGAACTTTTTGGCTGCAATGAGCAAAGGTATGTTTGGAGAAAAAAGGGTGCAGAATTTCATGAAAAGGACACTTCTCTAACTGTTAAGCATGGGGGTGGATTGATCATGCTTTGGGCTTGTGTTGCAGCCAATGGCACGAGGAACATTTCACTGGTAGAGGGAAGAATGAATTCAATTAAATACCAGCAAATTCTGGAAGCAAACATCACACCGTCTGTAAAAAAGCCGAAGATGAAAAGAGAATGGCTTCTACAACAGGATAACGATCCTAAACACACCTCAAGATTCACAATGGACTACCTCAAGAGGCACAACCTGAAGGTTTTGCCATGGCACTCACAGTCCCCCGACCTAAGCATCATCGAAAATCTGTGGATAGACCTCAAAAGAGCAGTGCATGCAAGACGGCCCAAGAATCTCACAGAACTAGAAGATTTTTGCAAGGAAGAATGGGCGAAAATCCCCCAAACAAGAATTGAAAGACTCTTAGCTGGTTACACAAAGCATTTACAAGCTGTGATACTTGCCAAAGGGGGTGTTACTAAGTACTGACCATGCAGGGTGCCCAAACTTTTGCTTCGGGCCCTTTTCCTTTTTTTGTTATTTTGAAACTGTAAAAGGTGGAAATAAAAAAGTAATCTTGCTTAAAATATTAAAGAAATGTGTCATCTTTAACTTCATGCCTTTTGGAAATCAGGTCATCTTTTACTCGCTTAGCTATTGACAGTAACAGAAATATTGACCAGGGGTGCCCAAACTTTTGCATGCCACTGTATATCTTCTACCCAGCTGAGCCCTCTAATAACTTTGTATGTTTCATTGAGCCATCTCTCATTCTTCTAAACTCTGAAGAATAGAGAGCTACTCTACCTCTCCTCATATGTCAGACCCACCATCCTAGGAACCAATTGGCTGAATCCTTTTAATAGATAAGGAGAACAAAATTTAGTCTTGTAATCATATCCTCTTGCAGTAAAGTTCAACACATCATTGGCCTTCCATTGCCTGCTGCACCTTTATGTTAGCTTTTAATACCTTGTGTACAAGGATGCCTTTCAACATCAACACAACCCAATCTCTCACTGTATAAAAATTACTTATCATTTGTTTTTTTTCTATCAAGGTGGATATCTTCACATTTTTCTACATTGTATACAGTCTGCCATGTTGTTGCCCACTCTGCTTGACTTGTCTACACTCCCTTGAAACCTCTTTTCATCCTTATGATTATTCACATTCCTGTTTAGTTTTATCTCATCAACAAACATGGAAATGTTACATTCAGTCTCCTCAGACAGACAGTTGATATAGGATGTGAACAGCTAGAATCCAAGCACCAATCCCTATGTACCCCACTAATCATAGCCTGCTAACCTGCGATGTCCCAATCCAATCTTCCAATGCTCCATCCTGTTTCCTGAAATAATAAAGAGGACAATTTATTTATTTTACTGGTACCTCAAAAGGACAAAGGTGGAGTATAATCAACCTGCATTCCACATAGGGGCCTGCAAAGGAATACAAGAAATGGAACAGTCTGAGTCAATTTACTTCAGCTATTGTTTTCTTACATATTCATAAGAGTTGTACAACACTCTGTTTTCTCATAGTTGCAGAGCCAAAGCACAGAAACAGGCCCTTCAGCCCACCATGTCCATGATGTCTGTCTGCATGCTCCTTTGTGAAAAACAGGTCAATTATGCTCCTTCTTTGTCCTAGTGAGGTACCAGCAAAAGGTACAGAACAAGATTATCTGACTTTTTTTTCTTGTTCTGTGAAAGATTAGTTTTTGGTTTGTTTTTACTTTCAGCTTCAGATTCAGATTGCAGATACAATTACAAAGTTTAAAAGGCACTTGGACAGGTACTTTCGTAGGAAAGATGTATAGAGTTATGTGCCCAATGCAAGCAAGTGGTATTAGCATAGATAAGCATCACAGTCGGCATGGGTAAAGTGGAAAGAAAGGGTCCACTTCTGTGCTGTGTGTTTCTATGATTCTATTATTCTATGATTCTACAATAGCAGCAGCCCCAGTGTTAACACATCAGTGTGTGCATGGTCATCAACATATCAAGAACCTAGTGTAAGTAAAAGTTAAGGTTACAGAGTCCTACAGCATAGAAACGGGTCCCTTGGCCCACCAAGTCTGCTCTGATCATCAAGCACCCATTTACACTAATCCTGCACTAATCCAATTCATACTCAAAGTGTTCCCACCTACTCACCCCAGATTTTATCACTCACCTACCAGCTAGGGGCAATTTACAGTGACTAAATAAGTTCAAGTTCAAGTTATCCTTTATTGTCATTCACCCATATGCTATAAAAACACATGGAGGAATGAAATCTTGTTTCCCCCCAGACTCACACAGAGGATATACATAGAACAGAGGACATAAAAAATTTGCAAGTACAAATAGTGCAAAAAATGGTATATACAGAATACAAAAGTAGTGCAGGGTTAGTGCAAAACAGAGTCGGACGAAGAAAATACAGAACTCGGCATATTGCACTAAATGTATAAACATGTTCAGCAGCAGCCAAAGTTCTTATACACCGTTGTGCAAACCAGGGCTTTTGACACGGCATTTGTCTGAAGCTGCCTACAGGGTATTCAGGAGCCTGACTGCCTGGGGGAAAAAAACTATTGTACAGTCTAGCAGTTCTGGCTCAGATCCTCCGGTACCGCTTGCCAGACAGTTTACCTGAACAAAAACCTTTTGGGATGTGACAGGAAACCAGAGCATTGGGGGGAAACCCATGCAGTCACAGGGAGAACATGCAAACTCTATACAGACAGTACAAGAGGTCAGGATTGAACCTGAGTCACTGGTACTGCAAGGCAGCAACTCTATTGGCTACACCACTGCGCTGCCAGTTATCCTTTTAGTTTCCTAGCTGCTGACGGGAACAAGCAGACAATTATGCCTACCTCTATTTCTTTCATGAGGGAAATATGAACCTTAACCACAGCAACATTTTCACTATACTCAATGAATGACATTCTCTTTCATCATTATGTGGGCCGATAGGTGTGAACTGAGTACGATCTCCTTGCTCAATTATCTTCTTTGTGTGATCCTACACCATTAAAATTCTCCTGCAGATTTTTTTGAAACTAAATGACACTTTTCACCTAAATGACACTTATAAAATTCCTGTGGGCAGGAAAAGGTCTTTCATTTAATCTTGAAAATGAAACATGTAGGTGGTTGGAAGGAAGCAGTCTGGTATTTACCAGACTCAAAACATCTTGTCTGTGAATAAAGATGCGCAGCTTAGCAGAGGTACAGCTACATCACCACAATTAGTTGGAAGAAGTTAGGAAAGCAAAATCCTCAATATTGCTAAAACACTGGTTTGGAACTCAATGAGAGTGAAAGTTAATTCTGCCCATTTTGCATTACACGTTATAGAATTTGCTTTCCATCTACACTTCTTTTGCTATGATTGTCTTTTTTTATAATTTAAGATGAGTGACACCACGATTTCCACTGACTTTATTCAGTGAGACTCCATTTGGTCTCCTGGGTGGATAAAAAAGACACAAAAAGACTATTTTGAAGAAGACCGTGGCAGCTCTCTGTAGTCCTGCGGCTGATTCCACTTCTCAAGCAGTATCACTAAAACAGATGATCTGTTACTATCCCAATGCTGCTCACGGGTCCTGACAGATGACAGATTTTCTTTGGTGACTGCATTTCATACAACGTTTAATTAACTGTAAATTAGCCTTGAAACTCATCTGCAGTTGGTTGCACTAAATGTGCGTTGAGTAGTTACAGCAAGTGTTACTCTGATTCTGAAAACCATTCTATTGACTTCTATGGAATGAATTTCAGAGACAGCCTACAACGTGTCACAGTATATTGTGTATTTTACATATCCGATTTAGGTAAAAAAAAGTTCGAGTTAATAAACTGGACCTTGTCATCAATGGGAAAAATTCTCACACCCTCAAAGTGCACAATATTGCAGATTATGAGAATTCGCTGATGATGAATGGCAGGTTTCTGGGAAAGCATACAAGATTCCTTCACATTGACTTCATATGGCCTTCAGCTTCAGCAGCTTACATAGCATCATAGAACACAGAACATAGAACATTACAGCATGGTACAGGCCCTTCGGCCCACAATGTTGTGCCGACATTTTATCCTGCTCTAAGATCTATCTAACCCTTCCCTCCCACATAGCCTCCCATTTCTCTATCATTCATGCATCTATCTAAGAGTCTCTTAAATGTCCCTAATGTATCTGCCCCCACAACCTCTGCAGGCAGTGCGTTCCACGCACCCACCACTCTCTGCGTAAAAAACTTACTCCTGATATCCCCTTTATACCTTCCTCCAATCACCTCAAAATTATATCCCCTCATGTTAGCCATTGTCACACTGGGAAAAAGTCTCTGACTGTCCACTCGATCTATGCCTCTTATCATCTTGTACGCCTCTATCAAGTCCCATCACATCTTCTTTCTCTCCAAAGAGAAAAGCCTTAGCTCACTCAGCCTATCCTCATAAGACATGCTCTCCAATCCAGGCAACATCCTGGTAAATCTCCTCTGCACCCTCTCCAAAGCTTCCACATCTTTTCTATAATGAGGCAACCAGAACCGAACACAATACTCCAAGTGTGGTCTGACCAGAGTTCTATAGAGCTGCAACATCACCTTGCGGCTCTTGAACTCAATACCCCGACTAATGAAGGCCAACACTCCATACGCCTTCTTAACAACCCTATCGATCTGCATGGCAACCTTGAGGGATCTGTGAACATATTCCCCAACATCCCTCTGTTCCATCAGTAGGCACTATGTGGTGGAATAAAAACAGAAGATATTGAAAAGCCTCGGCAGGTCAGGCAGCATCAGACAACTATGTCAAGTAATTGTTGCCTTGCAAAGCAGTGCAAGTAGCTTCCAGAGTGGAGGTCAAGGTCTCCTGCCTCCTCACAATCTCCAAAGTACATGGAGATGGTCTCCTCTACACTGATTGCCATCTCCTGAATTCAATGGGGCATGCTTAACAATATCCTTACCATCTCACTGTGTATCATAGAGCCCTACAGCATAGAAACAGGTCCTTCAGCCCATCTAGTCCATGCTGGCTTGGTTTTCTGCCTAGTCCCATCTACCTGCTCTTGGACCATAGCCCTCCATACCCCTCTCATCCAAACTTCTCTTAAATGTTACAATTCAACCCGTATCTACTACTTCCACTGGCAGCTCATTCCACACTCGCACCACCCTCTGAGTGAAGTAGTTCACCCTCAGATTCCTCTTAAATATTTTACCTTTTACCCTAAACCTATGACTTCTGGTTCTAGTCTCACCCAACCTGAGGGGAAAAAGTCTGCATGCATTCACCCTAACTATACCCCTCATAATTTTGTATACCTCTATTAGATCTCCCCTCATCCTCCTGCCCTCCAGGAAATAAAGTCCTAACCTATATAACCTTTCCCTATAACTCAAGTCCCAGCAACATCCATGTAAATTTTCCCTGCGCTCTTTCAAGCTTATTGATATCTTTCCTGTAGGTAGGTGACCAGAACTGCACACTGTAAGTTTGGTCTCACCAATGTTTTATACAACTTCAACATAACATCCCAACTCCTGTACTCAATGCCCTGATTTATGAAGGCCAATGTGCCAAAAGGTCTCTTTACAACCCTGTCCATACATCTTATCTTGAAATTCCAGTCTTGATTCTTAACTAAATCATCTGTGTAGATTTCAGTTCTTATGAGCATCTGCATTAGATTTCTCATGCTGGTGCCAGGCTATAACACTCTGATGTCTGGTTTATCTCCTGTGATACACATGTTCTGACCTATGCTGCTTATCCATCATGATGTCAGTCTCTGAGCTGAAGCCATGGGTGTCAGGCACAATGATGCACTTTAGTTATTGTTGACATCAACATCATCATATCATCTCCAACCAGTTTTCCCTCCTGCTCTTCCTGTTCCGTATCATCACATTCTGGTCAGGTGAAAGCATTTGGCATTGCAAAGACAATATTGAAGATCGTTGCTCTTGTATGCTGCATACAATGCACCTTTATGGTGATGAGACTGTTCATTGTTGATCAAGTCAAAGGAGGTGTAATAATCACTGTGACCGTATCTGGCAGATTCTCTAAACCCTCTGTTTGAAGGAGTATTTGGTTTCTGTAGCTCCTCTGCTTATTGAGATTGTCTTCTCAAGTCTGGAGAGATGCTGTACATGTGAAGGCCACCCTCCTGTGCAGATTAACGCTCCCCTACTCCTTCTGCCGCATCAAGACAGGCACGGTAGTGTAGTGGATAGTGTAACGCTATTACAGCGCCAGAGACCCAGGTTCAATTTCAGCCACTGTCTGTCAGGAGTTTGTATGTTCTTCCTGTGTCTGCGTAGGTTTCCTCCAGGTGCTCCAGTTTCCTCCCACATTCCAAAAGACCAACGGGTTAGGAAGTTGTGGGCATGCTATGTTGGTGCCGGAAGCGTGGTGACACTTGTGGGCTGCCCCAAAACACTCTACGCAAAAAAAGGATGCATTTCACTGTGTGTTTCGATGTACATGTGACTAATAAATTAATCTTATCTTATCTGCTAGGGTGGGAAAGAAGGTGATGGATACTGAGCAGGGCCATCATCCTGATCACTTTCTTCTTGCTCCTCCTTGTCCAGGTCATGGTTCTCACAGGTTCTGGCTCAGTGCCGTCAGGCTCGAGAGCCCTTGCTGCTTCCCTTCTGGTAGCTGCTGCTGTCTTTTGTTTGTGACATTGTGCAGCATGTAAAACACCATGGTGGTAAACGCTGCCCAGTCCATCGCAGGCTCATCATTTCCTTCCATCCAATCCATCTTCACACTGTGTTGCTTCAGGAAGGCTTATGGTATCACTGAGGATGCCGACCACCTTAGCCATTCCATTTCTCTCTTCTACCTTCAGGGAGAAGATACAGGAGTTTGAAAGCCTGGACATCCAGAATTAAGAACAGCTTCTTCCCCACTGCTATCAGATTTCGGAACCAATCACCTCTTTCACATCCCCTTCCCGGTGGTGCTGCCACCTTCTTGGACTCTTAATTCTACCTCTCTCGGTTATTCTGTTATTGTCATTTTAGCCTTTCTTTATCCACTACTTCAGATTTTGCACTACTATCTTTGCACCATTCTGTTGTTTTGCATTCATCACCGTATTTATTGTTGTATTTATTATTCCCATGTACACTGTTTACCCTGTGAGCTTTATGCAAGCAAGGAACTTCATTGCACAGTGGTGTAAATGACAATAAACTAATCTGGATCTGGATATCATCACACTCATCCTCTCCAACAATTTTCCCTCCTGCTCCTCCTGCTCTATTTTATCATGTTTTAGTGAGGTGGAAGCATCTGACTTATCCTAACACATTGCAAAGACAAAACTGATGATAGTTGCACAGGTAGGCTGCACACAAAGCAAGTGGCTGGCAGAGTTTAGAAGCTAGTAGAGATACTTCCTCACTGCTTCAATAATCTGGTGCAGTTCTGACCTCGGGTGCTGTCTGTACAGAGTTTGCACTTCTCTTTGGGACCACATGTTGTCTCCCCCATGCCAAAGATGTAAGGGTTGGTAGGTCAATTGGCCACTGTAAATTGTCCCTACTGTGTAGGTGAGTGGTAGAATCCAGGGGGAGTGGGAAGATTAAAATAAGATTAGTGTAAGGTTAATGTAAATGGGTGCTTCGTGACTGGCATGCACTCAGTGGGCCGAAAGGTCTGCTTATGTGATGTATCACTCAATGACTCTGTGATCATGATGAAATGTTCACACTAGCTTGGTGTATACTAGAGGATGCTTGTAGATGAAGGCATGCCAGCGGCTCTATTTTAGGAGTTTGAGGAGATTTGGTATGTCACCAAAGACCCTTACAAATTTCTATAGATGTACAATGGAGAGCATTCTGACTGGTTGCATCACTGCCTGGTACGGATCCTCCAATGCACAGGATCACAAGAGGCTGCAGAGGGCTATAGACTCAGCTCTGCGACATGCCCTCTTCTCATTACTACTATCAGGGAGGAAGTACAGGAGCCTGAAGAACCAAACTCAATGATTTAGGAACAGATTCTTCCCCTCCACCATCAGATTTCTGAATCATCCGAGAACCCATGAATACTAGCTTGTTATTTCTTTGTTTTTGCACTATTTATTTATTTTTGTAATTTATAGATTTTTACACTTTTGCACTGTATTGCTACGGCAAAACAACAAATTTTACGTCATACGTCAGTGATAATAAATCTGATTCTGATTCTGAGATTTATTCAGGCAAATCTCATCTTCAGGAAAACTATGATTCCTTACAATTACTGTACTTGCATGATTTCTGTCTTAGCTACATTCAGCTGGTGGTTGGAGAGTGCACTGGTATGAGCAGCCAGGGCAGTAGGGGGTAGTCCTTGTTCCCCAGGATCCATCCAGGCATTTTCTGTAACAAATGTTGTACAGACTTCTCTCTGTTTTGTCTTTATTTAGAGTATTCCTCTCTCTGTGCAGGTAATTCATTACCAATGCTGCTCTTATTCATTATTCTGTGTCTGTTTTCACTGTTACTTCTCTTCCTCTTACAGATAGCATGATTTCTCATTAAGGGATTAGTTACATAGGGAATGGCTGACTTTGCACCTGTAATAAGAATATGTGTCACTTACACCAATGTGCTATTGCTATTTCTGGGATGGAGTTTTCTCTTCTGCCTTTTGAGTGTAGGCTGCTGTCACACTTGTAGCTGGTAATGGATAGAACTGTTCGGCCTTCTTCACTGTCTTTTCTATTGACATTACAATCTTGCAAGCCCGATTAATTGTGAAGTTTTTCATATTTAACAACTCAGACTAAATCGGATCATTGTTTAAGCCACACACAAATCTATCGTGCAGTGGATGGTTTAACAACCATCTCAAAACACAGTGTCTTGATTGGCCTTTCAACAGTCATTGTTTTTCCTATCTTCTTGTTGTGTATACTAAAATTATGCATGCCTAAAACAGATTTCTCGGATGGTTGCAGGTTAAAATACTCTTCCAACTCCTGTTCTACCTCTGTGAATAGAACATCTCTGGTTTTCTGTAGGATCACCAGATGAGTAAACTTACAATATGCTACAGAGTTAATCTCTGTCAGTAAAATCACTTTCTTTCCCTGCCAACACTTTCTGTGACTACAAAGTTCAATGCCTTTACATTTTCAACCTGCTCTTCTGCATCAAGAATATTGTTAGGCTGAAAGAAGATTTCCACCCTTTCCCTGTAGGCTGTAAATGACTCACCTGCTCAGTTGTACTGCCCTAAGCTGCCAATGATGCCTATCTGTATCTGAGCTGATATTTTGTCCCAATTCCTCCCTACACAGCGATGCTGATGCTCTCAAGTCTCCCAAGTGTTTTACTCCACTATACTCAGAAGTTCCTTCCACAATGAAGACCAATGCTGTCTGTCATGCTTTTTATTTTGAAACAATTGCTGCTGCCTGTCCTTTTCCACTCTTTATTGTTTACTTTGCCTGTGCCTCCATACATTTGGGGCATTAAAACATCCTTGTGTTTAGCATTAGCATCAAATCAGATCTCCTTTAAAAAAGTCATTACATTGTCCATAAGTTTATCTTCTGACAGTACAACTGAGATTTTCAACACTCATGATGCCTTTACCTTCTTGACAGTAGAGACTTGGGCTCCCGTGGTGAATGCCATCAGTGAGATGCTGTGAAAAATGTTTAACAATCACTTTTTTTCCTCTTGGTGTCAATGAATGCTAATAGTTGAGACTGTCCTTGTTGCCAATTGTAGTGCCTCAGGAGGTTTCTGCAAACAAGTCTTGTAGTGCTAATAGTTTCTGACTACAATCATTTCTCAAAGGTACCAGGAACTTCAAGAATGTGAGTCTTATTCCAGACTAACAATAATTGAATTGTGAACATATGTCACACACTCGATGACATAATGAAGGGCAGGCACGGTAGTGCAGCGGTTAGCATAACACTATTACAGCGCCAGCGACCCAGGTTCAATTCCCGCCGCTGTCTGTAAGGAGTTTGTACGTTCTCCTCGAGTCTGCGTGGGAAACTCCGGGCGCTCCGGTTTCCTCCCACGTTCCAAAGACGTACGGGTTAGGAAGTTGTGGGCATGCTATGTTGGTGCCGGAAAAGTGGCGACACTTGCGGGCTGCCCCCAGAACACTCTACCCAAAAAGATGCATTTCACTGTGTGTTCTGATGTACATGTGACTAATAAAGATATCTTATTTAACTTATATTACATACTCAAATGACTTATTTACATATTTGTACACAAATGTACTATAGACAGAGCAGTACTTTCAGTGCTTTGCAGATCATTTTGACATATCTTGTGAGGTCATCAGATTTCTTGTAGCCTGGCTCTGTGGTACGGAGCTTCCGATTCTCACCCCTGGAGGAGACAACCTGAGCCAGCTCCATCAGTCTCTTCAAATGGTGACCGTTATGTGTCTCTAGTCTTTCACATCTGTCATGATGTGTACCTCATTCACTTCAAGTTCCTCTCCTCAGATTGTGGATGTCTCTCCCTTCATTCTCATCCATGACAACCATAATGCGTAATGCTAGTGTCCGACCGCAAAAGAGATGTGCCTTTATGGACAAATGCCCCGGTCAAACTGGTGCACAGGGAGGAGTTGGCAGCTGCCCTGAATAGAGTGATGTCCCATTTGGAAGTGCACAGGTCACATTTCATTTCTCATCCTGGGTGTAAAACAATCTGACACCAATACAAATGTCCTCTTGGCCCTTATAAAGATATTTGAAGGAGAGCTGATTTGACACCAACATTAAACACAGCATTGCTCTCATGCACCAAAATCGATGAAATCTGATTTCTCGGCAAATTGTGCCTTCTGTGTTCCAAAATCAAACATTGTATGAAGGTGTTTTGGCAACCGTGATATATAATGCTGCAAATACTATAGATTTTGGAAATCCAAAACAAAAATGGAAAATGTTGGGAGCATTCAGCAGGTCAAACAGCACCTGCTGGGAGAGAAACAGAGTGAATGCTTCAAGTTTCATCAAACTTGTAAAAGTGAGAAAACAGGCATATTTTAACCTGCAGAGAGGAGGAGAGGTAGAGCAAACAGAGGCAATGTATGTGGTAGGTGGCAGACCAAAGTTGTGGAGATAATGATTACTTTTAAAAAGCAGCAGTTTGTGACCAAAAGGGAGAAAAACAAACAAAATGAAACTGAAGGGTATAGCCACGTTTGTGGAGAGAGAGAAAAAAGATGTGAGTGAGCAGACAAATTGTTCAATTCCCAAGGGTTACAATGTACCCAGACAGAAGATGAGGTGCTGTTCCTGGAGTCTGAACAGTCCATAAACCCATGAATACTACCTCATTATTCCTCTTTTGCACTATTTATTTATTTTTGTAACTTACAGTAATTTTTTGTCTTTATGTCTTGCACTGTCTTGCAATGTACTGCTGCAGCAAAACAACAGATTTCATAACATATGTCAGTGATTATAAACATAATAATGATTCTGATTTGTGAGATCAAACGTAAAGAGAAAGTACACAGTTAATGGCAGGACCCTTAATAATGTTGATGAACAGAGGGATCTTAGAGTCCATGGCCATAGCTCCCTGAAGTGGCCAACAAGTTGATCGGGTGGTAAAGAAAGCATATGGCATGCTTACCTTTATTAGTTGAGGCATTTAGTTCAAGAATCAGGAAGTTATATTGCAGCTTTATAAAACTTTGGTTAGGCTGCATCTGGAGTATTGCATTCATTTCTGGTCGTCTCATTATAGGAAGGATGTGGAGGCTATGGAGAGGGTGTATGAAAGCTTTACCAGGATGCTGCCTGGCCTGCTGAGTTCCTCCAGCATCATAGTGTTTTTCGTCTCAATTCCAGCATCTGCAGTCCTTTGTTTCTCTTTCATTCTTTAAACTTTACCTTACTCCCGGTGATGTGGAAAAAGGGCTAGTTACAAGAGGACAGAGAATTAATGTAAAATCCAGAAGGAAACAAGACCATTTTGTTCAGTGCAGCAAGCTGCTATGTTCTGGAATACCCTTCTGAAAAGGTGTTAAAAGAACTTCCATTACAATGTTCCAAAGGGAATTGAATAAACACTTGAAAGAAAAAAAACGTACAGCATGAAGAGCAGGAAAGTGCAACCAGAATGACAGCAACTCCCTGGAGTTATAATTAGGCCCTGTGTTCTCACACAATCATGTTTTTCAGCAGACATAACTGGACAGTAATCAGGATCAGGAACCTTTGGCTGATTTTTGCCAAATCTGACTGAGGAAAGACATCAAGGTGAACTATAGCAGCTCACTGCTGTCCAAGCTGTGATTAGATAATTCACACCAACCAAAAACTTAACTGTGGCTTTCTAATATCCAAGGCTAAGCCATTACTCATTCCATCAACAGGAATAGCCAATATAGAAAGACGTCAAGATAATTTGTTTTAAAAATAACATTTCATCACTTAGTTATTGATTTTTTACAGGAACTTAGGAAAATTTACAATTACAGATTTTGCATGGAAATCTCTCTTTTCCGCGATGAATAGTCTTTCAGAAAATGGAAGAAATTACTGCCAGCTCTGATTAAAACAGATGATTCTCCCTGCTGAAAAATGCCTTACAAAATTCAAAGGATAGATTATACCAACATGTACTGTTAATACTGACAACCCTGTTTTAGTTAGTAGCTCAAGCAGGAGTAATCTAGTGATGATCCAGTGGAGTGATTGCTCACATGTTGTAGATCCTGTATCAATTTAAGCTGAATAAGAATGAAATGGGTTCTGCAATGTGTAGTGTTGCACTCGGGGTAATTACTGCACAGGTGATCAAAGTAAATATTACCCTGCCTACGTCCCAGCATTTTATAATCCTTATCCCAATGCCCCCAACCAAATAAGATAAGATATTTATTTATTAGTCACATGTACATCGAAACATACAGTGAAATGTGTCTTCTTGTGTTACTGAGAATGTGCTGGGGGCAGCCCGCAAGTGTCGCCACTCTTCTGGCACTAACATAGCATGCCCGCAGCTCCTATTGTCTTTGGAAAGTGGGAGGAAACCGGAGCCCCTGGAGGAAATCCACGCAGACACAGGGAGAATGTACAAACTTCTTACAGACGACGGCTGAATTGAACCCGGGTCACTGGCGCTGCGCTAACCACTACACTACCATGCCGCCATGCAAAAAACTATGGAAGTGCTTTATCTACCTATTTCTTTTGCTGAGAAAAGTTTCATTCAGTATTTATTTTCATACTGAAGTTTATAACACATTCTCAGTAATAATGTTTTCATGACAGAGTTTCATTTGCAAGAAAGAATTAATCCAATATGTGTTGAGAGAGTAAGACATTTGCAATAATACTGATGATTCATTGGAGAGTGAGCTAACAAGGCTCACTGCTGGTAGTGGTGGCACATTTTTCATTAATCCAGCTTGGACAGAGAATTGCTTTTCATGAAGGAAAAAGGTGATCATAGGAAAGTAAGGCTCTGTGATGAAGCTCTTTGTGATCTCTCAGATTTAGCAATGAAAAGGTTCTGCCAGCTTGGAAGACAATAAGTACAGCTCAGTTGGCCTCACATAGCGATCACACATTAAAATTGTCAGCAAAACAATGACTGATTTTAGGGGAGCCTCAAACACTTCTGTGTTTTTTTTCAATTATGTACAATGACAATGTTTGGTACTTTCATAACTTGTTTAATACAGTGAAAAGTCTCAAGATGTATTGTCAAGAATGGAGGCTAAGTCATGTCAGGGGAAGAGCATGGTTGAAGATCTCAGCCAAAAATGTCCTCAGAGTTGCTTCAGCTCAGAGACAGGTGTCCCCAACATTGCACATATCATGCTCGGCATGACTTCTCCTGGGTGCTGCAACATGTAGTCTGACTGTGTTGGATGCGGGAATGGAATGTAGGAGTTACAATGGGAGACCTCTAATAGAGCCACACTGAACAAGAGACATCTAGTTACTGCACAAATCTACCAGAAGCCATCATTTGACATGAAACCAATAGGATATGCAATGGAGACTGCAGATGCTGGAACCTGGAGCAACAAACAATCTGCTGGATGAATTCAGTGGGTCAAGCAGCATCTGTGGGGGGAAAGGAATGGTCGACGTTTCAAGTTGAAGCCCTGCATCGGGACTAAGAGTGGAGAGGGGAGGTAGTCAGTATAATGAGGAGTGGCGTGACAGGCATCAGAGGTGATTGGTGGACCATGTGGTGGGTAGATTGAGCCAGGTAGGGGAGGGGGAAGTGAGATGTCGAGAGACAGTGGCAGGTAGACAATAGATAGAGGCAGATATTCAATAGCCCCAAACCACCACAATGTCCTCAATGTTTTGTCAAACGTAGAACATAAAACAGTACAGCACAATACAGGCCCTTTGGCCCACCATGTTGTGCCGACATTTAAACCTTGCCTAAGACTATCTAACCCCTTCCTCCCACATATCCCTCTATTTTAAATTCCTCTACATGCTTATCTAGTAATCTCTTGAATTTGATCAATGTACCTGCCTTCACCATCGCCCCAGCCAGCACACTCCATGCCCCAACCACTCTCTGGGTAAAAAACCTTCCTCTGATATCTCCCTTGAACTTCCCACCCTTTACTTTAAAGCTATGCCCTCTTGTATTGAGCATTGGCGCCCTGGGAAAGAGGCGCTGGCTGTCCACTCTATCTATTCCTCTTAATATTTTGTACACCTCTATCATGTCTCCTCTCATCCTCCTTCTCTCCAATGAGTAAAGCCCTAGCTCCCTTAGTCTCTCCTCATAATGCATACTCTCTAAACCAGGCAGCATCCTGGTAAATCTCCTCTGCACCCTTTCCAACGCTTCCACATCCTTCCTATAATGAGGCGACCAGAACTGGACACAGTACTCTCAGTGTGGTCGAACCAGAACTGCATCATTACCTCGCGGCTCTTAAACTCGATCCCTCGACTTATGAAAGCTAACACCCCATAAGCTTTCTTAACTACCCTATCCACCTGTGAGGCAACTTTCAGTCATCTGTGGATATGAACCCCCAGATCCCTCTGCTCCTCCACACTACCAAGAATCCTGCCATTAACTTTGTACTCTGCCTTGGAGTACAATTCTCGACACTATCCACAACACCACCAGCCTTTGTGTCATCTGCAAACTTGCCAACCCACCTTTCTACCCCTTCATCCAAGTCATTAATAAAAATCATGATAAACAGAGGTCCCAGAACCGATCCTTCTGGGGCACTGCTAGTCACAGCCCTCCAATCTGAATGCACTACCTCCACCACAACCCTCTGCTTTCTACAGGCAAGCCAATTCTGAATCCACATGGCCGAGCTTCCCTGGATCCCATGCCCTCTGACCTTCTGAAGAAGCCTACCACGTGGATCCTTGTCAAATGCCTTACTAAAATCCATGCAGATAACATCTACTGCACTACCCTCATCAATCTGTCTGGTCACCTCCTCAAAGAACACTATCAGGCTTGTGAGACATGATCTGCCCTTCACAAAGCCATGCTGACTGTCCCTGATCAGACCATGATTCTCTAAATGCTCATAGATCCTATGTCTAAGAATCCTTTCCAACAGCTTTCCCAGCACAGACGTAAGGCTCACTGGTCTATAATTCCCTGGACTAACCCTACTACAATTTTGAATAAGAGAACAACATTTGCCATCCTCCAATCCTCCGGAACCATTCCCGTGGACAACAAGGACTCAAAGATCCCAGCCAAAGGCTCAGCAATCTCCTCCCTCGCTTTGCGGAGCAGCTGGGGAATATTCCGTCAGGCCCCGGGGACTTATCTGTCCTAATATTTTCTAACAGCTCCAACACATCCGCTCTCTTGATACCAACATGTTCTAGAACATTAAATTTATCAACACTGTCCTCAGCGTCATCAAGGCCCCTCTCCTTGGTGAATACTGAAGAGAAGTATTCATTGAGGACCTCACCCATTTCCACAGCTTCCAGGCACATCCTCCCACCTTTATCCCTAATCGGTCCTACCTTTACTCCCATCATCCTTCTGCTCTTCACATAAGTGAAAAATGCCTTGGGGTTTTCCTTAACTCTATTCGCCAAGGCCTTTTCATGTCCCCTTCTTGCTCTCCTCAGCCCATTATTAAGTTCCTTCCTTGCTACCCTATATTCCTCAAGAGACCTATCTGATCCTTGCTGCCTACACCTTATGTATGCTGCCTTCTTCCTCCTAACTAGATGTTCCATCTCTCTTGTCAACCATGGTTCCTTCGCTGTGCCATTCTTTCTCTGCCTCACTGGGGCAAATTTATCTCTAACATTCTGCAAGAGATCTCTGAACAATGAACACATCTCCATAGTACATTTCTCTTCAAAAATGTCATCCCAATTTACACTCGCACGTTCTAGCCTTATAGCCTCATAATTTGCCCTTCCCCAATTAAATATTTTCCCGTCCTCTTTGCTCCTATCCCTGTCCATGACAATTCTAAAGGTTATGCAGCAGTGGTCATTGTCCCCTAAATGCTCACCCACTGAGAGATCTGTCACCTGACCCGGTTCATTACCTAATACTAGATTTAATATGGCATTCCCTCTAGTCAGCCTGTCAACATACTGTGACAGGAATCCATCCTGGACACACTTAACAAATTCTTCCCCATCTAAACCTTTGGCACTAAGCAGGTGCCAATCAATATTTAGGAAGTTGAAGTCTCCCATGATAACAACCTTGTTATTTTTGCACCTTTCCAAAATCTGCCTCCCGATCTGCTCCTCAGTATACTTGCTGCTACCAGGGGGCCTATAGAATACTCCCAGTAGAGTAACAGCTCCTTTCTTGTTCCTAACTTCCACCCATACTGACTCTAGAGAGGACCCTGCTACATTATCCACCCTTTCTGCAGCTGTAATAGTGTCCCTGATCAGTAACGCCACCCCTCCTCTTCTTCTCCCCCCCTCCCTATCCCTTTTAAAACACTGAAATCCAGGAATATTCAGCATCCATTCCTGCCCTGGTGACAGCCAAGTCTCTGCAAGAGCCATAATATCATAGTTCCATGTATTTATCCAACCTCTCAGTTCATCACTCTTATTCCTGATGCTTCTTGCATTTAAGTAAATGCACTTTAGCCCATCCACCTTACTACTTTTATACCCTATGCTCTGCTTCTCCTTCCTCAAACCCTCCCTACATGTTAGATCTGGCTTTACTACATGCACTTCTTCCACTGACCTATCCCTCCAGTTCCCATCCCCCTTACAAACTAGTTTAAATCTCCCAAACCACACTAGCAAACCTGCCTTCAAGGATATTGGTCCCCCTTGAGTTCAGGTGTAACCCATCCAATCTGTACAGGTCCCACCTTCCCCAGAAGAGATCCCAATGATCCAAAACTCTGAAACACTGCCCCCTGCACCAACTCCTCAGCCACACATTCATCTGCCATCTCCTCCTATTCTTACCTTCACTATAACATGGCACTGGCAGCAATCCCAAGATTGCTACCCTTGAAGTCCTGTTCTGCAGCCTTCTGCCTAGCTCCCTAAACTCACTTTTCAGGACCTCATGCCTCTTTCTACCTATGTCATTGTGTTATCCCGATTTTAATTTCCCACTCCTGCCTGCTACAAAGTTTCACAGTGCCACAGATTGATTCAGTAAAAACACGTTTATTAGCAGTACACCGCCAGGGAGAACACTCGTCAACACTCGTCAAGAGTCGTTATCCAAGATCTCCACAATACAAAGGAGCAGACAATAATTTATACAGATATTGTCATGCACACGTAATGAATGTGGCTCCATGAGTTTCGGCCAAGCTTCTGAGATCCAAAGACAGACATCGCACTTATTGTTCAGTATAATTGACTTACGATCAAGAGATTCAAAGACAGGTATCACACTCATTGTTTAGGACAAACCTCCCACTTACTGTTTAATACAACCATCACCCTTATTGTTTAGTATAATTGGCTTGCAGTCAAGTTCCGGACACAGGAATTACCACCTAGTCCTGAGCCAGGGGTTTGCTTGCGTGGTATTTTTTCATCAGTTACATGTACAGTCACAATTTCTTAACCCTTTACCTCCTCAGTCAGTACCAACATGTACCATGACTTCTGGCTGCTTTCCCTCCTGCACAAGAATGCTGTGGACCTGATCAGAGACATCCTGGACCATGGCACCTGGGAGGCAAAATACCATCTGGGATTCTTGCTCATGTCCACAGAACCTCCTGTCTGTTCCCCTGACTATCAAGTCCCCTATCACTATTGCCCTCCTCTTCTCCTCCCTTCCCTTCTGAGCAGCAGGACCAGTCCCAGTACCAGAGACCTGGCTACTGCCGCTTGATCCCTGTAGGTCATTCCCCTCAACAGCATCCAAAGCGAAATACCTGTTTTTGAGGGGAACAGTCTCCCGGGTCCTCTGCTCTGTCTGCCTGTTCCCGTTCTCCTTCTTTCCCCTGACAGTCACCCATCTATCTGGCTCCTGGACCCTTGATGTACCTGCTCTAAGGCGGGTGACTGCCTCCTGATGCACAGCATCTACATAACTCTCTCCATCCATGATGCTTCGCAGTGTTTGAAGCTGCAACTCCAGGTCATCAATTCTGAGCCAAAGTTCCTCCAGCCTCAAGCACCTACTGCGGATGTGGTCACCGTGCACCATGGCAGGGTCCACTAGCTCCCACATCATGCAGCTGCAGCACATCGCCTTGCTCTCCATCTTAACTATTTTTTTTCTTAGCTAGCTGTAGTCTACTTAAAAGTTATAACAATAACAGTAAACCTTACCTTTACTTACCTGCTACTCACCAGTGCTGTTGCAGATGGCCTCCGCCTCTTGATGCCGAAGCCTGTTGTGCCAAAGCCAGTCACTCTGACTCTGTCCACTCGAATAATGGCCACTCCAAAATGGCCGCTCCACTTGACATGACCTCCTTTTCTAAATTAGCCCAGACCTGTAAGGGACCCGCTGCTCCTTGGTCTCTCAGCTCCTGACTCACTCCTAAGTAAAAAGCCTGTAAATTAGGTTCTGAACTTATTTTCTAGCCCAATGATAACCCCCCCCCCCCACCCCACCCAGCAGAACGTCTTTTGTTGCATCTGTGTCACTGGTTCTCACATGGATACTTGCAATTTCCTCCTTGTAGCTTCTGCTCTTGTCCACACAGGACACAAGATCTGCATATCCATTGGATAGTTACAATGGCTGGCACTTCTCCTGTGATATCTTCTGGATGCCCATATCCACATTGCTTGTAGTTAGACCCTTCTGTTCCTGTTGACTAATCAATTCTCCCATACCATTCTTGAAACAAAATGTCCAGATAATTTTCCCTTACCTGATGCATTGCAGTTCTCGAATCCCAAACACTTGCTCATCAACTCTCGAGCTAAAGTTCCTCGAGTTTCAGACACTTACAGCACTTATGGTCATCATGAATCACAAAGGTTTCCACCAGCCCTCACTTTTTACAGTAGCAAAACATAACCTGCCTTGTCTGAATTTATTTAATTAATTTACTTTTTCAAAATATGAAGCTACAAACAAATGTATCCCCCAAGCTGTTTACAAGAGAGAACCTTTATTGATGTCAGCTATAAGGGAAACTCAGAAAGAAAAATACTTCCCAAGAGGAGCTCACAAACTCTGTGTGCATGCCCCCTCCCCACACTCCAAAATGATACATCAATAACCAGGTAGGAGAGCCCAGATGACACATCACTGTACTTGCACTGATTATAATACATGAATGAATGAACTCTTGTTCTAATCAGTAAGAGGCTTGCTACAACACCTCTGCATTTCCTGCTTATTTCCACCTTGCTTAAAGAACTCAGATATCTACATTAAATACATTTTTCTGTGAGGGTCTTCACTCTGCAGGTGCAAACAATGATGTGCAGTTCATCCTGATGTATGTTGTGGGAACATAACATATCAATGTATATTGTTCCTTTGTGTACAGTGTGGGTAGATGTATTAAATTGGGTGAGATCTTCAAGAAGCACAGATATCCAGTTTAGTTCATTTTTCTGGATGTGAATCATCCTAATGTTACTTTAATTTTTTTTACCTATTGGGCATGAGTGTTAAATGTATTCATTCACTGGGGTTAGGGTCAAGGTTTTAGTGTGACAAAAACATCTCTAGCTGTAGGTATTGTTTTATATCCGTGAAACCCATGGATGTCAGTAATGCTGTCCTCTTGAAATCAAACAGCACAAAATATATGCCACTGACATTCATTTGCTGCACATCTCACAAATTCAGCCCTGTAATGATATCCTACGAGCCCCTCGTGCATTTCAGAATCACAATACATCTGCAAAGAGGAAGTCTGAGACGATAACTTGAGAGGATAGAACCATCTAATTATAGTCAGAACAGATTGCAGGTATAATCCATTTCCTTTTAAAGAAAACATCAGTAATGAACATAAAAAATAAAGAAATTATAGATGTACATATTAATTGGAATGATAGTAATAGATGCCATGTTTAAAACAATAAAATGGGAATTTTATTGTTATTATCTAGGCTTAGCCTCTTGCTTTATTATTTCCTTTGGTATATATATTACTTTGCTGTGGATGTATTGAGATGGCTCTCAATTTGCTGGCAAGATGCAGTTGGATTTGGAGTTATGATGCCAGTGGCTTATATAGGGATGATTGGGACTATTGCTCCTTGTTAATTTTAGAATGATCTGACAGTATGTGCTCGGCTCAAAATCTGTAAATACCCGTAGGAGTGTTGGGACTGTGCATGATGCTTAACTGCTGCAGAGCAGACTTTCATGTGTGTGTGGTGGGCTCAGGAATGGCAAATGTTGTTGAAACGTGATCTTTGCATGTGGTTAAGGAGAATTCTCAACATTCAGACATGATACATCTAGAGAAGCATTAGGGACAATGAAAAAGGAAAGAGAAAATTAAAAAAAGAGAAACAGCAGATGTTGGAAATCTGAAATTTCAACAGAAAATGCTGGAACCACTAAGCAGGCAGTGGGGTTAATGCTTCAGGTTGAAGATCCTTTGTCAGAAAGAAAAGGATATTGACATTTTGAAGTATGTAGGAATATAGAAACATTGGGACCAGAATAGTCCATTTCTCTCCTCAAACCTGTTTCACAATTCAATGGGCAGTACAGAAGTGCTTCAACATCTGTGGAGAAAAGCAGGCGGTCAACGTTTCGGGTCAGGACCCTTCTTCAGGACTGAAGATAGGAAATGGGAAGCCTAATATATAGGAGGGAAAAGCAGAGCAGTGATATGTGGACAAAAGAGGGGAGGCGGGGTGGGCACAAGGTGGTGATAGGTAAATGCAGGTAAGAGATAGTGATAGACAAGTGCAGGGGAGGAGGGGAGAGCAGATCCACCAGGGGATCGGTCAAAAGTAAAGAGAGAGAAAAAAGGGGTTAGAAAAAAGAGAGATAGGCTAGGAAAGGGAAGAAGAGAAAAAGCATGGTGGGGGGTGTGGGGGGGTTGTGGGGAAGGGGGCTGGGGATTTCTTAAAGTGGGAGAATTCAATGTTCATGCCGTTAGGTTGCAAGTTTCCAAGATGGAAAATGAGGTGCTGTTCCTCCAGTTTGCACTTGGAATTATCCTGGCAGTGGAGAAGGCCGAGGACTGACATATCAGTGATTGTGTGGGAGGGGGAGTTAAAGTGGCTGGCAATGGGGAGATGCAGATCGCAGTTACGGACAGAGCGCAGAGGATCTTTGATGATGGATGCTGCCTTCTTGAGGCAGTGCCTCCTGTAGATACTACCAATGGTGGGAAGGGATGTGCCCATGATGTATTGGGCAGAGTCCACTACTCTCTGCAGCTTATTACATTCCTGCACATTCGAGTTGCCCTACCAGACCATGATGCAACCAGTCAGGACACTTTCAACACTTTCAACTTCAACAGAAGTTTGTTATAGTATTCGGGCAACAAGCCGAACCTCCTTAACCCCCTAAGCAAGTAAGAACACTGGCACACTTTCCTTGTGATTGCATTCATGTGCTGGGCCCAGGACAAGTCATCCTATATGTTAACACCCAAGAATTTAAAACTGCTGACTCTCTCCATCTCCAATCCCCCAATGTAGACTGATGCATGTTCTCCCTCCTTCCCCTTCCTGAAGTCAACAATCAGCTCTTTAGTTTTACTGACGTTGAGTGAGAGGTTGTTGTTGTCGCACCACTCAACCAGGTGTCCTATCTTGCTCTGGTAAGCTAACTCATCACCATCTGTGATGCATCCAACAACAGTAGCGTCATTGGAGAATTTATATGTGGCATTGGAGCTGTGCTTAGCCACACAGTCATGTGTGTGTAGAGAGTAGAGCAGGGGGCTAAGCACGCAGCCTCGAGGTGCACCTGTGCAAATGCAATTTATTTGGTTTAAATTTATGCCCCCTGGTTTCAGATCCCCTCTGGAAGAGATGAAGGCACTTCCTGTTAATTCTGAAAAAGCCCCTCATAATTTTATAAATCTCAGTTAAATCTTGCCTCACTTTCCTCTATTCCAAGGAAATTAACACTAGCTTACCTTGAAGGCTAGTACAAGGTTAATGGCAGCATGGGGGAACAGAAGGATCTTGGGGTCCGAGCCCATAGATCCCTCAAAGTTGCTGCGCAAGTTGACAGGGTGATTAAGAAGGTATATGGTATGCTGGCCTTTATTAGTTGGGAGATTGATTTCAAGAGCCGTGAGGTAATGTAGTAAAACTCAAGTTAGACCACACTTAGAATACTGTGTTTAGTTCTGGTCGCCTTATTATAGGAAGGATGTGGAAGCTTTAGGGAGGATGCAGAGAAGATTTACAAGGTTGCTGCCTGGATTAGAGAACATCTTATGAAGAAAGGTTGAGTGAGCTTGGGCTTTTCTCTTTGGAGCAACAGAGGATGAGAGGCAATTTGATAAAGGTGTATAAGATTATGAGAGGCATAGATAGAGTGGGCAGCCAGCACTTTTTTCTCAGGGTGGCAATGGCCAATACCAGAGGACTTCCGTTTAAAGTGAGTGGAGAAAAATTTAGGGGAGATGTCAGAGGTAGGTTTTTTACACAGAGAACGGTGGGTGGGTGCCTGGAACGCACTGCTGGGGTAGTAGAGGCTAATAGGGAAATTTAAGAGACTCTTAGATAGATACATGGATGTAAGAAAAATGGAGGGTTATGGGCTGTGTAGGAGGGAAGGGTTAGATTGATCATGGAGTAGGTTTATATAAGTCGGCACAACATCATGGACCAAAGGGCCCGTACTATGCTGTACCATTCTATGTTTATCCTTGGTGGTGAACTAGAGCAGCTAATAAAGCCACTGCCTCACAACACCTGAGACCTAGGTTCAATCCTGATCTCAGGCATTGTTAGTGTGGCGTTTTCATGTTCTCCTTGTGACTGCATGGGTTTCAGCCTGGTGCTCTGGTTTCCTCCCACACCCCAAAGATATGTGGATTGGACGGTTAATTGGCCACTATAAATTGCCCCTAGCATTTAAGTGAGTGGTAGAATCTAGGAGGAGTTGATGAGAATGTGGGGAGGATAATAAAAATGGGATTAATGTAGGATTAGTGTAAATGGGTGGTTGATGGTTGACATGGATTTAGTAGGCCGAGGGCTGTGCTGAATGAAGCTGTGACCAATCTTTTCTCATAGCTACAGATTACCTGTCCTATCAACTATTCACAGGTGTCCTCTCCACTCTCTCCACTGCAATTACATGTGAAGAAACTGTGGCCAAACTAGTATTGTATACAGTTCAATATAATCTCCTTTCTCTTTTATTCTTTGCCCTGGCTAATATAGGAAAACATCCTTTATGCCAGTTCAACCACCTTATTGAATTTTCCTGTTATTTTTGAGGATCTGTGGACATATATGTCAAGGTTTCTTTCTTCTTCCACACCACTCAATGTGCTCCTATTTATCGAATATCCCCTTGCCTAGTTGCAAGTCCCCAGATGTGTTACATTACATTTCTTTGTTGTTTCTGCCCAGTTGACTAGGCCATCTATATCTTCCAGCAGTATAAATCTTTCCTCCTTGCCATCGATCATCCACCGGTCCTACTGCTCAGAAGGGAAGAGAGGAGAAGAGGAAGGCTGTAATGATAGGGAACTCGACAGTCAGGGAAACAGATAGGAGGTTCTGTGGCAGTGAGCATGAATCCTGGATGGTTTGTTGCCTCCCAGGTGCCAGGGTCTGGGATGTCACTGATTGGGTCCACAGGATTCTAGAGCGGGAGGGAGAACAGCCAGAAGTCGTGGTTCATGTTGGTACCAACGACATAGGTGGGAAGAGGGATGAGGTCCTGAAAAGTAAGTTTAGCGAGCGAGGCAGAAGGCTGAAGGACAGGACCTCGAGGGTAGCAATCTCAGGATTGCTGCCAGTGCCACGCGATAGTGAAAGTAGGAATAGGAGGACATGGCAGATAAATGCGTGGTGGAGAAGTTGGTGCAGGAGGGAGGGTTTTAGATTTTTGGATCATTGGGATCTCTTCTGGGGAAGGTGGGACTTGTACAGAGAGGACACGTTACACCCGAACTTGAAGGGGGCCAATACCCTTGCGGCCAGGTTTGCTAGGGTGATTCAGGAGGGTTTAAACTAGATTGCGAGGGGGAAGGGAACCGGAGGAGTACTTCAGAGGAAGAAAGGGATGGGGAAAAGTCAGATCTGACAGGTAGAGAGGCCTTGAGGAAGGAGAAGCATAGTACAGGCTACAAAAGTAGTAAGGCGGATGGGCGAAAGTGCATTTACTTGAATGCGAGAAGCATCAGGAATAAGGGAGATGAACTGAGAGCTTGGATAAATACATGGGATTATGATATTGTGGCTATTACAGAGACATGGCTGACATCGGGGCAGGAATGGATATTGAATATTCCTGGATTTCAGTGTTTTAAAAGGGATAGGGAGGGGGGAAGAAGAGGAGGAGCGGTGGCGATATTAGTCAGGGACACAGTTACAGCTGCGAAAAGGGTGGATAATGTAAAAGGATTCTCTCTTGAGTCAATATGGGTAGAAGTTAGGAACAAGAAAGGGGCAGTTACCCTCCTGGGAATACTCTATAGGCCCCCCAGTAGCAGTAGGGATACTGAGGAGCAGATTGGGAGGCAGTTTTTGGAGAGATGCGAAAATAACAGGGTTATTATAATGGGAGACTTCAACTATCCAAATATTGATTGGCACCTGCTTAGTGCCAAAGGTTTAGATGGGGCGCAGTTTGTTAAGTGTGTCCAGGACGGATTCCTGACACAGCATGTTGACAGGCCGACTAGATCTAGTTTTAGGTAATGAACCGGGTCAGGTGACAGATCTATCGGTGGGTGAGCATTTGGGGGACAGTGACCATTGCTCCATAACCTTTAGAATTGTCATGGACAGGGATAGGAGCAAAGAGGATGGGAAGATATTTAATTGGGGAAAGGCGAATTATGAGCCTATAAGGTGAGAACTTGGGAGTGTAAATTGGGGTGACATTTTTGAAGGGAAATGTACTATGGAGATGTGGTCGATGTTCAGGGATCTTTTGCAGGATGTTAGGGATAAATTTGTCCCGGTGAGGCAGAGAAGCAATGGTAGGGTGAAGGAACCGTGGGTGACGAGAGAGGTGGAACAACTAGTTAGGAAGAAGAGGGCAGCATACATAAGGTGTAAGCAGCAAGGATCGGACAGGGCTAATGAGGAATATAGAGCAGCAAAGAAGGAGCTTAAGAAAGGGCTGAGGAGAGCGAGAAGGGGACATGAAAAGGCTTTGGCGAGTAGGGTTAAGGAGAATCCCAAGGCTTTTTTCTCATACGTAAAGAGCAGAAGGATGGCTAGGGTAAAGGTAGGTTCCCATTAAAGACAAAGGTGGGAGGATGTGCCTGGAAGCTGTGGAAGTGGGTGAGGTTCTCAATGAATACTTCTCTTCAGTATTCACCAAGGAGAGGGGTCTTGACGATGCTGAGAATAGTGTAGGTGAGGGTAATGTTCTGAAGTATGTAGATATTAAGAGAGGGGATGTGTTGGAGCTGTTAGAAAATATTAGGACAGATAAGTCCCCGGTGCCTGACGGAATATTCCCCAGGCTGCTTCGTGAGGCGAGGGAGGAGATTGCTGAACTGTTGGTTAGGATCTTTTGAGTCCTTGTTGTCAACAGGGATGGTACCAGAGGACTGGAGAGTGGCGAATGTTGTCCCCTTATTCAAAAAAGGTAGTAGGGATAGTCCAGGGAATTACAGACCAGTGAGTATTACGTCTGTGGTGGGTAAGCTGTTGGAAAGGATTCTAAGAGATGAGCATTTAGAGAAACACGGACTGATTAGGGACAGCCAGCATGGCTTTGTGAAGGGAAGGTCTTGCCTCACAAGCCTGATAGGGTTCTTTGAGGAGGTGACCAGGAAGATTGATGAGGGTAGTGCAGTGGATGTGGTCTACATGGATTTTAGTAAGGCGTTTGACAAGGTTCCGCATGATAGGCTTCTTCAGATGGTCAGAGGCCAAGGGATCCGGGGAAGCTTGACCATGTGGATTCAAAATTGGCTTGCCTGTAGAAAGCAGAGGGTTGTGGTGGAGGGAGTGCATTTGGATTGGAGGGCTGTGACTAGTGGTGTCCCTCAGGGATCGGTTCTGGGACCCCTACTTTTTGTAATATTTATTAACGACTTAGATGAGGGGGTGGAAGGCTGGGTTAGCAAGTTTGCAGATGACACAAAGATCGGTGGTGTTGTGGATACTGTGGAGGGCTGTAGAAGCTTGCAGAGGGATATTGATAGGACGCAGAGCTGGGCTGACAGGTGGCAGATGGAGTTCAATCCAGAGAAGTGTGAGGTGATACACTTTGGAAGGACAAACTCCAAGGCGGGTACAAGGTAAATGGCAGGATTCTGGGCAGTGTAGAGGAGCAGAGGGACCTGGGGGTTCATATCCACAGATCACTGAAAGTTGCCTCGCAGGTGGATAGGGTAGTTAAGAAAGCTTATGGGGTGTTAGCTTTCATAAGTCGGGGAATCGAGTTTAAGAGACGCGAAGTGATGATGCAGCTTTACAAAACTCTGGTTAGGCCACACTTAGAGTACTGTGTCCAGTTCTGGTCGCCTCATTATAGGAAGGATATGGAGGCGTTGGAAAGGGTGCAGAGGAGATTTACCAGGAGGCTACCTGGATTAGAGGGTATGGATTATGAGGAGAGACTAAAGGAGCTAGAGCTGTTCTCATTGGAGAGGAGAATGAGGGGAGATATGATAGAGGTATACAAGATATTGAGAGGAATAGATAGAGTGGACAGCCACCGTCTCTTTCCCAGGGCACCAATGCTCAAAACAAGAGGACATGGCTTTAAGGTATTGGGTGGGTAGTTCAAGGATTATGTCAGAGGAAGGTTTTTCACCCAGAGAGTGGTTGGGGCATGGAATGCGCTGCCTGGGGTGGTGGTGGAGGCTGATACATTGGACAAGTTCAAGAGATTGTTAGATAAGCATATGGAGGAATTTAAGTTAGAGGGATATGTGGGAGGAAGGGGTTAGATAGTCTTAGGTGTGGTTTGAAGGGCGGCACAACATGGTGGGCCAATGGGCCTGTATTGTGCCGTATTGTTCTATGGTTCTATGGTATCATCTCAAAACTGCTTTATACAGCCCCCTGCATTTGAGTCTAAATCTTCAACATGCATTATTAAGGACAAGGGACTAAGAACCAAGCTCTGTGAGTCTGATAATATTTTTTCCATAAACAAAAACACCTGTCAACTGTTACCCTTTCCTTGACCTTATCAAAGTCCTTGCTAAAATCCCTGTAGACTATATCATTGTCCTCATCAATCCTCTTTGTCACCTCCTCAAAAAATTTCAGTGATTAATTAGACATGATCTTCCTTTAACAAATTCCTGCTGACTGTCCCCGATTAAACAACACTTTTTGAAGCAAACATTTATACCATGCTTTTGAATTGATTCCAATAATTTTCCCAATATCAAAAGTTGAATTAATTGGCCTACAATTACTCAATTTAATCTTTTTAAAACAACGGTACAATGTTAACAGCATTCCAGTTCTCTGGCACCACTCTTGTTGCCAGGGAGAATTGAAAAATTGCAGTCAGAGTCTCCACAATTTTCTCTTTTGTTTCTTTTAACGGTTTGGGATATATTTCATCCGAGTTGGTGGTTTATCCACTTTCAAAAATGCTAAATCCCTTAACACTTACTCCTTTACTTTGATCATCCCATCCAGTATTTCACGTTTGTTCACTTTACCCCAATATCAACCCACTTATTTAGTCCAGAAAACACAACATCTTCATCAGGAACCTTACCTGCATCATCCACCTTCAACCTAAGATTGTTACCTTTGTGGTTCCGCTTTCTAATCTGTCTGTGGTCCCTAGTAGGTCTTACTCATTTTTGTAGATCTGTCTTCTATGTTCTCCATGTTTAAGAGGTGCTCAATCCATGTTGCTCGGTCGACTAGTTCAGATAGACCTCTTGGTTGGCAGACACGAATTGGGCCAAAGGTTCTGTTCCCGTGCTTTCTAACTTTATGACTGTATGACTCTATGTATAAATCACCAAAGTATATATGCAACGTCCTGAAGTCTCATTTTTTTTCTCTTGATATAGAAGGTGGTCATTTCACCAATCAGGTCTTTGTTGGCTGTCAGCTCTATCTCATCAATCTCATTGCCCCACTTGTTTCCCTGAATGCTATTCTCTCTCTTATGCTTATTAACTCCACTCTGATTCTCCCACCACCCACTTACACTAGGAGTAAATTACATTAGCCAATTAATCTATCAACTAGCACATCTTTAAGATGTGGGAGGAAAGAGGAGTACCCAGAAGAAACCCATACAGACACAGGGAGAATGTGCAAAGTGTACACAGATAGCACCCAAGGTCAGGATTGAATCTGGATTGCTGGAATTGTTAGGCAGCAGCACTCCCTGCTACACCACTGTGAAACCCTGATACACATTCAAGTGATAACTAGAAACAAAGGGATTCAGAGATGGATATATAGGAAACCAAGGTATAATGCAAGACATACCATTTTCCTTTTTACCTTTGAATGCTTGTGGGAGCTCTCTCCCTCTCACTTGAAGCTTATCTCAGTTTAATTTCACTTGGAGTGCTATTTCCCATCCTGATCTCCAAACAGGGTGGGTGATATTGAAGCTTTGAAAAAAGCACAGAGGAAGACTAACTCCCAGGATAAAAAAAGCTGGGACTTCACACTTTAGAGATACTTAAATTTAATTAGGTTAGGGAGGATCAGAGGTTGCAGTGTTACATTGTGAGATGCCAGCTCCACATTAGATACCTATTCCCAGAGCATAGTGGAATCTGGAACAAACTGCTACCTCCTGAGGTGAGCTCACCAAAATCCTTCAGTGAGAGCTGGCCCTGTTGCTGGTTGGGATAATTAGAAAAAGTGGGCACTTTGGGAATTCAGGTTTTTGTCTCCAAATTGGCCTGGGTTTTGTTATTTCACCCTTCCCAGAGAATCACCTTTTCTGATGGAGCGGCGGGTGTTGTATTAATTGCAATAAATACAGAATTGCTTTGTATGGAACAAGCTGGAGCAAGCTTCAACATTGCAGTTGGTTTCTCTTTTTTATACTTTTTAAGTTCCTATGTTTTGACTGCTTCTTTTAAAATTCAGCCAGATTCCAAATGACAACAGTGAAACTCAGTCAAAGGCTGGTAGTGTCTTGTGGTATGTTACAATATTAAAGAACTGCACAATGCCAAACGAATGATAGAATGAACCTCAATTAATCTATGTCATTCAGACACAGCAGGACATCTTCTTTTGGGTTAAAATTGTACTGCATATAATTACCAAAGAATACAGCAGTAAACTTACATGAAATTCCTTTACCTGTTATTTTAATAAATGTACTGAAAGTAAATATGAGTCTCAAAGGTAAGTAATTTGAGCACATGAAAAGATTGGATTTATTTTGATATTTTAATTTATATGAGAAAAAAAACATTTCCATTCTATTTTAAAACAAGGTATTAATAGTTTATCTGTTCAAGTTTCTTGCATGCCATTGAGTTATTCAATATTCTGTGTTAATTCAGCCTTAGATTGTGCAAGTAATCTCCTAAACTCAAAAGAATAGATAAAGATCAATTAATGTCCGATCCTGCTCACAAATAGTGCATCTTAATCGATCCAGGAACATAAGAATCGAAGCATGTCGAGTTCAAGCTTTGATATTCCCAGTCCTAAGCAAGATCAATTCCAATTCCAATCAGGTCAAACAACATTAATTGCCAATTAAGCTCACCCTCAATGCCTCGGTCACTAATTTGTTACTGACTGTCTGAATTATCTATCCAAACTCTTTAATTGCAATCTAATGTTTTTATTAGAAGACATAAATTGTAAATAGTATCAATTCACTTGGGGTTTTAACTTGTAAAGGCACGTAGCTATTATGGCCTAGAAGGTGACAATTTGGCCTATTAATACTATGCTGGTTCCTGGTAAATAAAGTAAGTCACATTTCCTCTCTCTTTCCCCATGGTCTTGCAGATTAATCTCATTCTGAAGGCACTGATTGATTTGTTTCCACCACCCCAGCAGGAAGTTCATTCCAGATCCTAACCACCCTCTAAGCAAGCAAGTTTTTCTCACGTCCTCTTGTAACTTTCATGTAGAATTTTAAATCTGCCACCCTGCCAGTCATTGTACCTTCCGTTAATAAGAACGGCTTCTCTAGCTACACTATCTGAACCAATCACACACTTTTTTTTACCAAATCTTCTCTAAACCTTCTTTGCTACAAGGAGATCAACTATGATTGCTCCAGCTTAATCTTTTCTGAAACCCTTCAAGGACCTTTGTCCCCATCCTGAAGTTCCTAAACTTTCCAAGTGTCTAACTTTTCTCACCTACCAATCAGATAATAAATAGTATTTACTTAATGGGAAACACATTCAACTGGTAAGGAAAGATAACATTTTGTTTTGAATTGAAATGTTGATGCTTTACAATATCCAGTTAACTGAGACTGGAAGCAAATGCATCAACACTATGGCCTTTATTACTTTGCCTGAAAACGATGGTGAAAATTTGGGTAGATGGAAGCAGTAACTGCACTAATAATGTAGGACTAGCAACTCACAATAAAAAGTATAGCTCCACTTTTAGAAGATTGGAAGATATTTATATAATCAGAAAAAAATGCAAGAATTGCAAAGCAATTAAGTTTCCGTAGTTCAACTGTTACACAGAATAGCTCAATTAGAAAGAAGCTAAAATTATGCCTTGCCAAAACAGCTTGAAATTTAAAGTGGGAATAAAAAAAATCTCAGTATCAAAAATTAAAAATCTAGCAGGTTTTTTTCTGTATTACTGAGCAGAATCCTTATTTGGATTTTCACTCAAGAGGAAGAAGGAAGATGAGACACATTCGATCTACACTGCCTCAAATCAAGGTCCATCTGAGCTTTTAACCTTACAGGACCAACACCTTCTTCTGCTTCCAGAGCTGACATTCTACCTCAACAACAGAAACAATTACATTATTTTTGGGGAGAAGAATGCCAACCTTCATCATATAATGTATGCTTCACCCTAATGACATCCTCAGGATCCTCCTTCAAATTTAACTGGACTGTATTTAGCAGGAAATCTCTGAGACTGTTTCATCAATGCAAAATGGCTAGATTTTTTTAAAACTGTATTCTTTAACTTTTTTTATGTGATCAATATTACTTCTATTATGAAAGCTTATGTCCACTCTTCCCATACAGGATGTTCTATCCTGCTGACCCTGCCAGTTTCCAATTCTTGAAGATGAACCAACACCTCAATAATACTCAATATTCATTCTGAGACAACAGTTGAACTGGTAATTCACAGCACTCACCATATGCTCCAAACTAGCCTGGAGTTGAAATCGTAGTAGAAGGATGCCTCAGTTATGCCACGGTTCTCTTGCCTACCACAGGCATTTCATAGACTCAGGAAACTTGGCTAATTTAATCTTTCCTTGCTGGCTTACTGAGTTGAGGCTAGTGCCCTACAGCTATCTCAGGTCAGACCAGATAACAAGCCAGTGAGCTTACTGTAGTGAATCACTCACTTCCGAAAATGTACAGCCTGTTAATCCTGAAGATAACAATTGTGTCTTATTATTCAGTATATGTGCTTGCTTTGTTCAAATCATTTTAATTACTAACTTTATGGGTATATTGCAATATAGATTAGGTCAAGGGGAAATGATACAAAAAAACTGAAAATTATTGTTTTATTGAATTTATCTCTTTCAATGAAGATCTTCCCCTGCTTAATATCAATATTTAAAAAGGTAAATTTAAAGCGATGCATGCATACAACACTGATAATCAGCTTGTTTGCCTACTGTGAAACCATTATATTCTTTCTATTTGGCATGAAATTAGCACATCAATTCTCATGTCACTACTCCACCAGTCCCCAAAGCACTTAAATATTCATGCATGATGAAAGATGTTGTAGTAGCTGAAAAGAAAACTGGAATGTTGAAGAATTGATCACAAAACCATAGGGGAGGCTATTAGAGAGTACAAGCGTGAATGCTTTTCTTCTCATGTTATTTGATCTGATCAGTGTAACAAGTCTAGCTTCTCACTCTGTTATTTATCCTTTTTTTTAACATTCACTCATGGCATCTGGACATCACTGACAATGTTGCATTTATTATTCAATCCTAATTGCCCCTAAACCAAGGAGGCAGTTAAGACCCAAATATATTGGTGGATTTGGAGTCAAACTAGCTAAGGATGGCAAATTTTCTTTCCTGAACCAGAGTAGCTCTTTGTTATGACCAATTAATTTTATGGTTCTTATTACTGGGGTGACTTTTTATTAAATATCAGATTTCTTTAATTATTTGATTTTAAATTCTTCAGTTGCCATGATAAGAAATTAACTCTCATGTCTCTGGATCCACAACACTGGCTGCTGGCTAGTAATTTAGCCATTACAATACTGTGCACCCCTGTGAGTAGGTGAAGCAATCCAAAATGTGATCCAAGTTTCTCTGATACTTTTGGATGTAAACACTTCATCAGCTTTTATGCTGCTCTTACACAAGCAATAATTAGATAAGGTTGAATTGATTAACCAAATTTTGCCAATGGGGAAAAACAATTTTTAAAAAATATTTCATTAACATGTTTTTAAAATATTTCATTCCTTTAGTTGCTTTACAATTTTATTCTAATTTTTAAATTACTTTATAAAAAAGTGCTTTAACATAACCAATCTCAAACAGATCTCAGTTGCAATCAATAAGCTTGCTTTATATTGTTTCTATTGATTGCCTGTGTAAAACTGTCTCCACGTGCAGTGTATTTATGTATATGTTCATTATTCATGTGGTTTGGACATAATGAGACCACCAAATATGATTTAAGCACCATTTGTTGGTACACCCTGCTGTTGTACCAGAATACAGGACACTCACTTGTTTTGAAACTCCTGTAGACATTCTTACAGTTAGAGTTTGCCCTCATAGTTCACTAACCAGTACAAACTATTTACACCTTAGGCAACCCTTTGGTCCTTACAAGCTTTTTAAATGGCTGTTGTGTAAAGAGATATGGGATACAAGGTCCTATGCAAACCTACATTCTCACCCAGCTTTCCTACAAACATATGTTGGAATGCCTCCTTTAAGTTTCCACATTGAATTCTCCCTTCTCTTCAATTCATTGCCTTTGGTTGGAGCAAGTGGCCCCCATGGGATGCTGCCAAACAAAACAGTCCTTGGCACACCTTCTTGTTGATTGTGATGTCAGTCTAATCTGTTAACCATGGTCTGCTGCAAGTCTAATGGTTAACTGATTTTGTTTGGGGTAAATCTGGTGGGGCAGGTTTAAGGAAAAGGTTGATGGTAGAGGAAAGAGGTCAGTCTGATCTCTGTTCTAAAGGTTAATCTTAGGTAGCTGTATATTTTAACTAAGGAGAGTCAAAGTCAAGGTGACTTTATTGTCATATGCACAAGACCATGTATGCACAGGTACAATGAAAAACTTACTTGCAGCAGCATCACAGGCACACAGCATCATATAAGCAGCATTCACAAGAAAAACGTAAATTGTACACAATTTTTACAAGGAAAAGCACAATTAGAGCAAAAAAACAAAGTCCATTTCAGTGCAAAGTGGTCAAAGTGTTGCTATACTGAGGTAGTGATGAGGTGAGAGTGAGCTTCAGCCAGGCATGCTGATGGATCGTTAAACTGGTAGTGTACCAGATATCCTTAGGTCCATATCCTCACACTTTGGAGGGGACATAGGGAGAACAATCAGGGAGAAAGAAAAAAATGTTTGCAAGGGACAAAGACATCAAAGCTGGAGGTGATGTTTCAGTCGAACAAACCAAATGTTGCAGACGTATCACCTCAAATAGAGAGCTGTAGGCGAGACAGTTGGCAGTTGTTGTGAAGTAACTTAAGTATAATTTTTCCTTGTGTAGATACAAGAGGAAAGAAGAAAATAGGGGGACATAAGTGGTGAACGACACAGGGAATTGATTATAGCTGAGCTCATCTGTGAAGGGCATTATGCCAGTACACAGAGTTGGTTTGGAGGATTTCAGTGGAATTAGCAGTTTAAGGAGGACAATGAAATCAGAGGTGAGATGACAGAGGGAGTTGAAATGGAGTGTGAAAGCAGAACTGAACCAAAGAGCTTTAGAAATACTTTCTTGTTTATATGCATTGTGATCATTTCAAACTATTGACTTCAAGTTGTTAACCTCTGTCCTAAAATCACTCTCACTTACCAAAGGCTACTGAAGGTTAATTCAAAATGTGTAATTTGAAACACTATCTGCTATTATATGTTACATCTGACATAATAGTGTCTGTGAAATAACTCATTTAAACTATATGGATGATGGAACATAAACCACAGGTTCTATCTGTTTATAAATGTTGGTAGAATGATGAGCTGTCAAGCTTGTGATTGAACACCTGGTAGCACATTGTACCAGGCAGCAGATTCGGTAACAAAACAGATAGCTAAATAGTAGCTGTGCAGCTTAATCCTCTTGGTATGTAAACATGCTCAGAGGTCAATAGGGTTGTGAAACTGTGCTTTGCAAAATGTTGTAATAAGTTTGAGTGATCTATTTACTTGAACTGTCCAAAGAAAAACATGGTATGGAAGTTATATAGTTCATAACATTACCATTGACTTCTCAGTGAGTGCTATCTGTGTGAAAGCGAGCCAAACTGTTCACAAGCTGGTTTTGGTTTTGACCCCAAGGTAAGCTTCAAACCACATTTCCTCCTTATCTTTAAGATGGGCGTTCTCTCACGGTCTAATAAAAACAGAATGTACTGGAAACACTCAGACATCATCTGTGAAGAGAGAAACAGAGTTAATGTTTCAGGTCAATGACCCATCATCAGAACTGGAAAAGTGCCCCATTCTGGAGAATTCTTGGCTCCCTAATATTCCTCAACATTACAGTGAAGGGAGGTAAAGGTCGAAGAACCGATCAAAGAAAGTGTAGGAATTAATGGGTCTTTTAAAGGAATAGCAGACTGCTACAACTGAAGTACTGCAGGGATCAGCGCTGGGTCATTGGCTATTCACATTTCATTGCTTAGATGTAAAGGCAGAGCATAACACAAATCCAGGCTGACTGATGATGCAAAGCTAGTTGGCAATATAAACTGTGAGGCAGTCACTTGGGTTAAGTGTGTGGACAAAATATAGTAGATGAATTTGTATGTGGGAAAATATGAGGCATTTAATTTGGTAAGAAGAATAGAAATGCAGTAGTTTTTAGTGGCAGGAAACCAGTCAATGTGGGTGTTCAGAAAGATTTTGGTGTGCTGGTACATGAGATGTGTTAGGTAAGCCTGCAGTTACAGCGAGCAATTAAAGTGGCAAAGGGTCTGTTGACCTTTATCTCAAGGGGACTGGAGTACAAAAGTAAGTCTTGCCACTTTTACAAAGCAGCACTAAGATGGGCTCCTGCTTCTATTTCTTTTGTTCTTGGGTTTGTGGTTCACTGTCCTTCGATATTGAAATTCTCATCCTTGTTTTCAGATTCTTTTCCATCTCTCCAGATCGACAGGTCTTTGAGATACCTGCACCTCTCTGAATCTGGTTATTTTCAAACTTTCCCCCCATCATACAGCTGGCAAAATTCCTAAGCTCTGTAGCTTGTTCCATAAAATTGTCTGCTTTTCCACCACTCATTCCTTCTTTAAAACACTGCTTAGTCCATAGATAAGAGAACATAAAGCACAGGTTCTATCTGTTTCACTAAGATTTTGGTCTTTTGCTGTAACGTCACTTCATGGCCCTCTGTGAGATATTTTGATCAGTCACATTCCTTTGAAATGCCTTGGGACAACTTGCTCCATTAGAGACGCTACAACTCGCTCTTGTTACACAAGGACATTTGTACTAATGTGCCCTTTATTCTGTATACTAATAATGTTAACATTCCTTACCTGGCTTTAGAGCACTGAGGCTTTTTAACACAGTGAAAACAGATATAATTAGTTGTAGTAAAATAGTACCACCCTGAGGGAAACACCTCACCACTGCAGCCAGACCACTGCCCAATTGAAATTCACCTACATTGCATTTTGACGCCCTTTCTCATGCACTCTTAAAAATGCATTATTATGAATATGACCTATAAATAATGACCTAACAGAAATACAAGTATGATACTTGTGTTCCTTTTTATTAATTCAAAAAGTATTGGCTGAATAACAGCACTGCAGCACCACTGGGATCATTTATTTCATCATGTTTCTGCAACCATAGCAAAATTGCAGAATGACATTCTAATTTGAGCTAACAAAATCTAAAAAAAATAAATAAATGTTGTTGCATTTAAACAAATAATCAAACCTCTAGACAATTTACCTCCAATAAACAATCTAATCGTTTAACCTACAAAGTGACTTCATTAATACCTCGTTTATGTTAACATTTGTCTTACATACGGAAGTGCCTCCTTTGCATTTTGTATTATGTCCTCTGAATGCAAAATTGCAGTTTGAAATTCAGTAATAATTCAAGCAGGCCCTTCTTTGATACAGGTTTTGCAGTCCATTTGTATGATTTTACTCTAAATTATCTGGTGAAAAATGATCACGACACCAAGTAGACTCAAGTGCCTAGAAATTCATCTCTAGTTGGTAGCACAGGATGTGCTATATAGTAGTGTCAGCATATTGTGCTCTGCCTCCCAAATTCATTCCATTGACCATATAATATGTTTATCACTACCAACAAGGGATAAATTCCCAGGCAGTATAGCCTTCATTCAGAATACCAATGCAGAAAATCTATCAGAATGCAGAATATGTTCCCCTCTTATTTTTTTCTATTTTGACACAATCATTCACGTGTTCATGTCCTCCTGTATTGGAAAGGCTTAGGATTACTCTTGTGAACTTCCCAACAGTGGAAGTTCCTTATTTACAATACTTTACGATAAGTGACAGTTCGAAAGTACTTCTCACTGTCATTCACAGAGGAAGAGGATACAATAAATATCTTTAGTTATTAAATTTCGTACATGTAGTGGGCAGGCACAGTAGTGTAGTGGTTAGTGTAACACTATTACAGCGCCAGCACCCGAGTTCAATTCCAGCCACTGTCTGTTAGGAGTTTGTATGTTCTCCCCATGTCTGCGTGGGTTTCCTCTGGGTGCTTGGTTTCCTCTCACATTCCAAAGACGTACGGGTTAGGAAGTCATGAGCATGCTTTGTTGGTGCTGGAAGCGTGGTGACACTTACGGGCTGCCCCCAGAACACTCTACACAGATGCATCTCACTGTGTGTTTTGATGTACATGTGACTAATAAAGGTATCTTATCTTATCTTATGTAGTGTGTGTGTGTAGGTGTATGCATGAGTATGTGTGCACATGTGTGTAAATATGAGAGCACATGCACATATGTGCATGTGAGTGTGTGCATGTATGTGCACATTGATTTACATATAAATATCTGCATATGTACATATGTGTAAACTTATGCATATGTATCTGTTTGTATGTGTGTGTGCCTGTGTCTGTGTTAAACAATGAAAGCTTTTCAGAGTTACCCTCAACACATGATCAAACACAGTATATAGTGCCAGTTCACAGTCACTATGGAATATGTAAAATGAAAGTGTTACTAGATTTACAGCCAAAATTCACGATTGTCAATATAGGGAGATGAGTTTGAATTCAAACCTGGCAACTGAGGAACTTAAATTCCAAATTAAAAACAAGTGGAGTTTTTTTAGAAAAATATTATCAGTAAATCTTCAGGAAGGGGGGACAGTGCACACGCTCCCATTTACATCAATGGTGCTGAGGTCGAGAGGGTTGGAAACCACGTAGACGCCATGGTCAAGAAAGCTCACCAGCGCCTCTACTTCCTCAGGAGGCTAAAGACATTTGGCATGTCCCCGTCGACCCTCACCAATTTTTATCGATGCACCATAGAAAGCATCCGATCCAGATGCATTACTGTTTGGTAAGGCAACTGCCCTGCTTGAGACCACAAGAAAACTGCAGAGAGTTGTAGACACAGCCCAGTACATCACGGAAACCGGCCTCCCCTCCATTGACTCTGCCTACAATTCTTGCTCCCTCAGTACAGCAGCCAGCATCATCAAAGACCCCACCCACCCTGGACATTATCTCTTCTCCCCCGCTTCCATCAGGCAGAAGATACAAAAGCTTGAAAGCATTTATCATCGGGCTCAAGGACAGCTTCTATCCCACTGTTATAAGACTATTGTATGGTCCCTTAGTACGATAAGATGGACTCTTTACCTTACAATCTACCTCGATATAACCTTGCACCTTATTGCCTACCTACATTGCATTTTCTCTGTAACTGTAACACTATATTGCTTTCCCTTGCACTACCTCAATGCACTGTTGTAATGAAATGATCTGTATGGATGTTATGCAAGACAAGTTTTTCACTGTACCTCAGTACATGTGACTAATAAACCAGTTTACCAATTTAACTGTGGGATTATTATTTGGTTCTCTAGTGTTCCTCAGAGAAGGAAATTTGCACTCTCACCTGGTCTGGCTCTTGTGTGACCCCAGGCCCAGTTGTGTGGTCAACTGTTAACTGCCTTCTCTGTTCAGTGAAATTAGGCAGATGAAGTAAATGCCAACATTACCAACACTATCCACATCAGTGAAACTTGAAACAGCCTGATGTGTACTTGGGAACTCTTGAACAATACAGGACCAATCATTTCTCAATCCCAACTTCAATCTAAGTGCCTGAGCTTTCAGGTCTTTTCCCAATCAAAAACTCATGGTCAACATTAAGTCCAGCTCTTTGAAAATTCCCATTCTATTCGACTCTTGATTAGCTAATAAGTTGCTGTAGCACCCGCAGCATTAGGGACTAGAGTGCATTGCACCAGACATCTGAATCTCCTGGATGGAGATTCCTTGTCTTTCAAATGTGGATTAATCAAAACCATCAATTTTCCATTTCCTCGTCTCCAAAATTTAGCCCTACAGTAAAAAGAAACTTACAATCTTAGTTGGGGAGGTAGAGTTTGAGCACCTCAATGCTGTGTAAAAGGAGATGAATTCCTCCCACTTGGCATGTCTGGAGGGATGAATATTCAGCTGCCCTTTCCCCATCCTGTTAAAAGTTGAGTCCATCCCACCCTGATAAAATAATTTCCTTTCTCTTTGCTCTCCTCCTTCCTCTGTCTCTGCAACTCTCTACCTTGATGCTCTTTTACCCACTCTTTTATCTCAGCCTTCCTCCTCTTCTCCCGTTCACATTCCCACCCTCCTCACCTCTCTCCTTCTATGTGCACTCTCTTGTCCCACACATCTTCTCTCTTCATACTTCTCCCTTTCTACCTTTCCTCTGACCTTACTTCTTCTCTTCCTTCTCCTTCTTCCTTTTAACCCTTCATGCCTCCCCTCTGCTCTCCTTTAAGTATTCTGGAGATCAGTGTTGTTTTGTACAAACTTCATATTATTCTCATTCCATCAATGAGGTATTTATAGCCCAAAATTTCACCCAAAGAGTTTTATTCAGCATATCTCTCAATGACAATGATAATTTCACTGAGAAATTTGATGTGAAGTTGCTAAGCGTCATTGTGTGCTGAATCAATGTTGTTGTCTCTGGCATCCAGGCCTCTTGGTTTCTGATTACTTGCCTCACAGTATTAAACCAGGATGCATTCACAAGTCTTTAACCAATGGGGAAAAAAGTCCTTTGATCCATTAAACCCTTCCTCTATTGGTTCATTTACAAATCAAAATTGACTAGTTTCATTAATATGACACAAAACACAAAATTAGATCATCGTCTGTTCTAGTTTGCAAAGGTCATATACAGGCAAAACATTACAACTTAAAAAATGGCTCTGGCAAGAAAGTAATCGGTTAATTTGATAATTAGTATCTAATATTTATAAATTCTCTCTTACCTTTTTTTAAGACCATTTTTTCTTGTAATCTTTCTGGAGGAAAACAATATTACTTGATCTTGCATGGACTCCATTAGGAGAGAACCTAATGACTTGTGTGATTTATTTTCCACTGATGTGCTGTTCTTAAATTATTCCCACTTTGAGTATGGGCCAAAAGGGCTAATTGGCCTTTTTCATATGATGCACGTTGCCAAGTAAATAAAGATGTTATGTTGGAACTGTATATATAGGCTGAAACTTTCTTCTGTTTAAAGTTTTGAAGTAAATAACATTTAATCAATTCATTAGGTGAGTATTGGGATTTTCATGAAACCTTCTCTTTCTATGAACTGCATAATATCCATTAACTTTTTGATGGTTGCAGAGCTTAATATGACCAGTTGTAGTGGTATTGTTTAATGGGTAACAGGTTGTTTTCAATATTTAGCACACATGCGGTTCTGTGCTGTAGATTCACCATGTTACCATTTTGTTTCCAAATACACCCAGTGTTGCTTTCTTCTTGCTTTCCTGTATTCTTTACTGAACCAAAGTTAATCTCTTGATTTAATGGAAACAAACCAAGTTTGGGCTTAAGGTGGCTCACAATTCAGCTACTATTGGCCATTCACAGCACCTGTTTTGAATTGCTAAATCTGTTCTTAAGATTGACTATTTTGGTTCTAAACATGACAATATTTTCAACAGGTAGATTGTTGGGATGAAGTAGATTGTTTGCTTCTGTTGTTCTCTCACCATTGCTCTGCACTCAGCCTGACAACACTCCTTCAGATCTTGGTCATGAATGGTACTTTGAGGCAACTTTTGCTGATGATCACTGAAGACTTCTATTCAAGGTAAATGCTGTGCTCTTACTACCATCAATTCTTTATCTGTGAGCTTCAGCAAGAAAGGGCACTAATTCATTAACAATAGAAAGATTGTACATGGAAATTTACAGAAGGTTTAGTTACCTATTTTTAACCTATGCCATGCAATTTCATAAGGTCTGGGTCAATACTGATGGCTCCCAGGAACACTCTCACCTGTTGCCCATTACTGTGTCCTGTTTCTATATTGTGGTTGGACAAGATGTGCTCAAGAATGGTAACTGAGGAACATGGAACATCGGCTAAAAGATGAGAATGACCATGCCAGCCAATCGTTTCTCTAATCTTTTGGTCAATCTTCTAAGATAAGATATCTTTATTAATCACATGTACGTCAAAACACACAGTGAGATGCATCTTTTGCGTAGAGTACTCGGGGGGACAGCCCGCAAGTGTCGCCATGCTTCCAGCGCCAACATGGCATGCCGACAACTTCCTAACCCCTATGTCTTTGGAATGTGGGAGGAAGCCGGAGCACCCGGAGGAAACCCACACAGTCACAGGGAGAACATACAAACTCCTTACAGACAGCAGCCGGAATTGAACCCGGGTCATTGGCGCTGTAATAGCGTTATGCTAACCGCTACACTACCATGCCTACCCCATGACATTACCATGTCTGAATGGCAGACAAATATTTGTGGAATTACAAAACATAATTGCAATTTCTACCGAAAGCTACACCTGAAGTATGCTTGTAAGGACACTTCTGTATCTTACCTTCATTCCCTCTCTTTCTGAGATGTTGAGCCAGACCCTACTGTGTTTGGCTTGCCAGCATATACTGGCACCCAAGCTACTGCTCCCAATTGATAACCTCAACATACTTAGAGTGGAGAGCAGGAAGGTGCAGGGGCAGATATGGGTGATGGAGAAGAAGCAGGGACTAACTGTCCTGAGGACTGGCGACACGGTAGTGTAGCAGTTAGTGTAGCGCTATTACAGCGCCAGCGACCCAGGTTCAATTCCGCCGCTGTCTGTAAGGATTTTGTACATTCTCCCTGTGACTGTGTGGGTTTCCTCTGGGTGATCCGGTTTCCTCCCACATTCCAAAAGACGTATGGGTTAGGAAGTTGTGGGCATGCTATGTTGGCATCAGAAGTGTGGCGACACTTGCAGGCTGCCCCCAGCACATTCTCAGACTGTGTTGGCTGTTAACGTAAAAAGACGAATTTCACTGTGTGTTTCGATGTACATGTGACTAATAAATGAATATTATTGTTATTATTACGCATTGTAAATTGATTTCTGAGCCCAGGAAGGTCAATGGTTTACCACAATGGTTAGAGAGTCATAGGGTAATACAGCAGGGAAACAGGCTCTTAGGCCCAACATATCCATGCTGACCAAACATCCCATTTGCTTGCATTTGGCCATTATCCCTCTAAACCTTTTCCATCCATGACTCTTAAATGTTGTTATTGTACCTGCCTCAACCACTTTCTCTGGCAGCTTGTTCCATATACACACCACCCTATGTGTGAAGAAGTTGCCCCTCAGGTCCTTTTTAAATCTTTCCCTTGTCACCTCAAATGTATGCCCTCTAGATTTTGGTTCCCTTTCCCTGGGAAAAAGACTGTGTGCTGTGTACAAAGACTGTGTACAGTGGTGTATGCTGGAATTTAATTGTCTTCTTTGGAAGGATACATAAAGCACGCCCTCAATTTAGGGTACTTGGAAGTAGTGTTAGTATCTCAATGTGCCTCCTCGGTGGTAGTATGTTTGTGAGATGCTTTCAAAGTAGCTTTGGAGAGCAATTGAGGTGAATTTTGTGGATTGTAAGACTGCAGCCATGGTTCACTGGTGGAGGAGGAAATGAACATTTTGAGTGGGCGATTGTCCTTGGCGGCTTTCTGTTATCATGTTGTCCTGGCTGATGTTTTAAAAGTGTGGAACATTAATTTATTTTCTTATTATTTATTTTCCATCTGTGTTCTCCTGCTCCAGCTTTTAAAAAAAAGGATTTGTGAGTAGAGTCAATTCTTTCAGTTGTGGTAGAGCTTTCTGCTTTCGTATTGCTGGGTTAATTTTTACAAAACTGAGCAGTTATTGCTCTGCCCACATATTTCCATCTGTAAAATAGGGTTCAATATCCTTGATCCTGCTGGGAATTGCCTGCTGGGAATCGCCTGCTGTTCTTTTGCTAATTCCAGAGAAATTGTATGAGAATTGAAAATGGCTCCTCACACTCCGTGTAGTAGGGTCCGTGATTATAACACACTAGCAACAGCAGAATTTCAGGACGCGTAGTTATTAAGGACTTTGAGGTATTTCTTTACTTGAAGTGTAATCTTAATACAAGTTATTGTCATCCACACAGTGTTTAACTTTAAGGCAAACTTTTAGAAATTCTCTTCTGGTGCATTTTGTTCACAACAGAAGTGGGAGGGAGTGAAAACAAAATGTTTTGTAAGAACACCTGAGTGGAAGCATGTACAGGCTGTGAGTAAGTACAGGAATGAATAAATTATACACTAGACTTTACAACTTTTCAGAAGAACAATTCTACTTATAGTGACTTTATTGTAGAGGTAAGAAAGTACTTCTAAAATTTTCTATTTCTAATCAATTGGATGAGGTCTTTGCAATGGTTAAGGGAATGCTGCCGATTCATCTTGTGATGTGATGTGTTGTGCTGTGCACCATGTTGCTCTTCGAGAACTTTTAGTGCCTATTGTCCATTTGCAATGCCTCAATTTCATGCTCGTCAGTTATTCATTGGCTAAGAAGAGAAATCTTCCTTTCTTGGGAGCTAAGCAAGCCATGTTTGAATCGGCTTCATGTCAACATGTTTGGAGATGGAAGTTTGCCACCCCAAGCCATACCTCTGTCAAAAATGGGTACTGATGGTTGGCCAGGATTCTTATCACTTTGTTCCCAGTTAACTCTGAAAACTAGCAATATACTAAATGGAGCAGTTATCTTTGCAGGACAACCAAAAGAACTTCTTAAGAGTTTTCTGAAGACAAATTATATTTATTTTAATGAAATTAATAGTCCATTTTTTGCAAGATATGCACACCTTCTCTGGTCTTAGGTTATTGAGGTGTATTACTAGAGAGAATGAGTGTCCATTCTGTGTTGGGCAAACAGAAAATCTATTTGTACTTATTTCTCACAAATTTAATCTGAGATTTACCAGCATGGTGGTGAACTTTTGCGCTTTCTAGGTCCTTGGCTAAAAGACCTGTAAGGCAGAAAGGATGAAACATTAAAATAGTGAAACACTTTTGCCCTCTCCTTGCAAGAAATCATTTTTTTTTCTCTGTTAAACAACCAAACACATAAAATGGTCGCAAAGTGTGTAGAAATCTGTAAATGGCCCATTGCAGACTACTTAGGTGAATGATTTAGTTCAGTCAGTTTCCTTCCTGCTGAAGATTAGAGGAGCGGAGAGGAGAATTCTGGCTTCTGCCCTCTTCCTTTCCAGTCCTGATGAAGGGTCTCGACCCCAAACGTCAGCTGTTTATTTCCCTCCATTGATGCTGCCTGACCTGCTGAGGTCCTCTAGCACTATTTGTGTGTGTTGCTCCAGATTCCAATATCTGCAGAATCTTTTGCGAGAACCAATTGTCTGCAGCTTTGGTTCCTGATTGCATTCTGGTGACCCCTGCTGGATCTTAGTTGCATATGTTACCATTGTTTAAGAGGACAGATCATCTGTGGTGCATGCCATACTGGAATAGCCTTCCTACACAAAAATGCCTTTTTCTGACAGTGAAACAAAAGGATTTCAATCCAGCACTGAGCTGGAGGGAAAATCCAGGGTTTTATGTAGTTTATATTGAGATAATGTTAAAGATACAAGACACTTAGATAACTCTTTCAAAACACCCTGTATATATTAGTTAAAGAAACGTAAATGTAAGGACTATTTATGGATATATATTCAGTCACAGAAGCCTGACAGCCAGCTGTTGCAGCAATAGATAAGCATTTAAATAAACAGGGAAGGCAGGGGATGTGGTGTTGGAACCACATAGTGATAAGCGCAGATAAGCACAAATCAGTCTGTCGCCATGTAGTCACTCACAGGCTAGAAGGTGAAGTCTGTGATACACTTGCTCATGCGACCAAACACTACTTATCATTGTAGAAACTGCAGCAGTATTACACAAACATATATCAGTGATATTTATACCAGGATTGTTTCAATGAATTAAACCCCACAAGTTGATTTATGTGACAATGATACACAAGTAAATCTAATTAAGCAAAAATTTAAATAGATTTTAGCTAAAATAAAAGAGATTTAAGATAACTTTATTAGTCACATGTACGTCGAAGCACACAGTAAAATGCATCTTTTGTATAGAATGTTCTGGGCGCAGAACCGTAAGTGTCGCCACGCTTCTGGCGCCAGCATAGCACACCCACAACTTCCTAACCCGTACGAGTTTGGAATGTGGGAGGAAACCGGAGCACCCGGAGGAAACCCACGCAGATACAGGGAGAACGTACAAACTCTTTACAGACAGCGGCCGGAATTGAACCCGGCGCTGTAATAGTGTTACGATAACTGCTACACTGCTGAACTTTTATATATCACCTCCCCTCCCCCAACTGTCTCCCCATCCATGGCACATATGTGGAAACATGAAGGGGCCATATTTTGCCGGCACCAATTGTTGCCACTCTCACCGCCCTCAGATGGGTCATACTCGAACATACTTGGCATGGATGAGAAGGGACCATCTCGGTGACTGGAAGCATTTAGGACTCCCTTGGCATGGCCTACACAATGCCAGCAGTGCACCATGCTCCACACTGAAACATTCCTGAAACCTTTAGCAGCTGGTACAGTTCTGCCACCAAATTTGTGGACATTGATTGTAGTCAGGGTGTTTTCAATATTCTTGACAAAATCATTTTAAAATTGGTATTGGAATTGGTAAATTATCGTTACATTTACCGAGGTACAGTGAAAAACTTGTCTTGCATACAGTTCATACAGATCATTTTATTACAGCAGTGAATTGAGGTAGTACAAGGTAAAACAATAACAGAATGCAGAATAAAGTAAAACAGCTACAGGGAAAGTACAGTGCAGGTAGACAACAAGGTGCAAGGTCACAGCCAGGTAGATTGTGAAGTCAATAATCCATCTTGTTGTACTAAGGAACCATTCAATAGTCTTATAACAGCAGGGTAGAAGCTGTCCTTGAGCCTGGTGGTATGTGCTTTCAGGCTTTTGTATCTTCTGCCTAATAGGAGAGGCGAGAAGAGAGAATGTCCTGGCTGGGTGGAATCCTTGATTATGCTGGCTGAGTCCATGGAGGGAAGGTTGGCTTCTGTGATGTGCTGAGCTGTGTCCACAACTCTCTGTAGTCACAGGCAGAGCAGTTGCCATACCAAGCCGTGATGCATCCGGATAGGATGTTTTCTATGGTGCATTGATAAAAATTGATGAGGGTCAAAGGGGACATGCCAAATTTCATTAGCCTCCTGAGGAAGTAGAGGCACTGGTGAGCTTTCTTGGCCACGGTTTCTATGTGGTTGGACCACGACAGGTTATTGGTGATGTTCACTCCCAGGAACGTGAAACTCTCAACCCTCTTGAACTCAGCACCATTGATGTAAATGGGAGCATGTGCACTGACTTCCTTCCTGAAGTCAATGACCAGCTCTTTTATTTTGTGGACATTGAGGGAAAGGTTCTTGTCATGACACCATGTTATCAGGCTAACTTGTAGATGGAGTTAGAGCAGAATCTGGCTATGCAGTCATGAGTGTACAAGGAGTAGGGTAGGGGGTTGAGGATGCAGCCTTGTGGGACACAAGTGTTGAGAATAATTGAAGCAGAGGTGTTGCTGCCTATCCTTACCGATTGCAGTCCATTGGTCAGGAAGTCAAGGATCCAGTTGCAAAGGGATGTGTTGAGTCCCAGGTTTTGGAGGTTGTGATGAGTTTGGTTAGAATTATAGTATTGAAGGTGGAGCTGTAGTCAATAAACAATAGTCTAACCTAAGTGTCTTTACTTTCAAGAGGTGCTCCAGAGGCCAGAGAGATGGCTTCTGCCATAGACCTGTTTCGGCAGCAGGTGAATTGCAGTGGGTTGAGGTTGTCTGGGAGGCTCAAGTTAATGCCTGCCATGACCAGCCTCTCGAAGCACTTCATGTTGGTGAATGTCAGAGCCACCAGGCGGTAGTCTTTAAGGCACGTTACCTTGTTTATCTTGGACCAGTGTACCAACTCAAAGCAGTCGCATAGAAGCTCATCTATTTCTTCAGAAGCATTAAAGATGCAGTGAATGATTTAATAAGATAAACATTATTAAACATTTTTAAAAATAAAGAACATAAACACCTATAAATACCACAAATTATTAAACTGAAGCAAACTTTTAAAATATGCTTTCTGATGCATAGTCCTTCCATCGCTTGATCTACACAGCCGTTACCAAGCCAAATAGAAAATCAATTCCCCAGTGCACAGTCAAGTGAATCTCACTGAGTTCAGACACAACATTCCATGGGAAGTCCAGCAGTGGAGTATGTGGACACCTGTTGCTGGTTAAAAACAACAGAACTTTTTTGTTTGACCTCATGTGTGGGGAAATTCCAGATTTATTGGCATCTACAAGCAAAGCCTGGTCCATAGAATCTCAAATTGCAAAACAAGATCATCTTGGTAATCATGTGATTGTATTTTTACAGTTAATATACAATAGCAAAATTACCAAGCTGATATGATTATCAGCTTGCTAATTTTGCTATTGTATATTAACCATAGACATAAGAATTTGCCTTACCATTGACTTCAGTTCAAAACTGCAGAAATGGCATTTGCAAAACCTTATTTATCATTTTTATGATTCACTACATTAGTTTAAGTCCTTGCAATATAAGGCACGTTGTGCCAAGAATATTACGACTAAATAGGATGAAAAGAAAGGGAATGATATATGGAAATGTGAAACACATAATATCATTGTGTTTATATGCAGGCAGCAAACTTCAGAGGAACAAATTACATTCTTGGATGTTTCTCTTTTAAAGCTATTCGGGCAGATTTCATCTATGAGTGAAGCACTTGATTAATTTGTGATTTCTTTTTTAATGACATCCAAGAGTACACCCTGTTACCCAATGGTTTCTGTAGCTTGATGTCCTAAAAGACATTATTATAATCTTTTAGAATTAAGTGATAAAACTAATCCATTGGAAACCCGTGGAAATCATCTATTCCAAGTTAATTATTATTTAAGTTGCTCATTGTATTTTTACTTCAGGTTGGTATGTGATGATTATAGTGACTTTTAACGGAACCTCCACCAGCTCCACTTTCAATACATTATTTTTCCAACATCCATGGCCCCACTCATTCCTCTCAAGAGGGAAGGAAGGAAGTAAAATGGCAGATGTGGTATCTCTTCCTCTTGCAGAGGAAAGTGTCCCAAAAAGGACACAAACTGGATGTTAGAGAACTGAACCAGGGTGCACAGAAGGAACAGTTCCTTTGAACTGCTGAGAGGGGAGAGAAAGGGTCAATTTTGTGGAGCCATGGGAAAATAGTGTATTGAAAGTGGAGCTGGTGGAGGTTCCGCTAAGGTATGTAATAGAAAGAAAACTTCCCACAACTCAGTGCAAGGATATTTACTTACTTGGTACAAACTAGTTTCAATATAAACTTTTGGAGAAGAGGAAGGGTAATCATGAGGATGCATGGGAATTAACAAAGGATATCATGCACTGCGGCTGGGATGTGATTTAGTTGTAATGATGGAAATGGGTATACGTAATCCAGGATGCTGCCTGGATTAGAGAACATGTCTTATGAGGAAAGGCTGAGCAAGCTCGGGCTTTTCTCTTTGGAGCAACGGAGAATGAGATGCAACTTGATAGAGGTGTATAAGATTATGAGAACTATTGATAGAGTGGACAGCCAACATCTTTTTCCCAGGGCGGCAATGGCCAATACCAGAGGACATCTGTTTAATATGAGTGGAGGAAAGTTTAGGGGAGATGTCTGAGGTGGGTGCCTGGAATGTACTGCTTGGAATGTGGTAGAAGCTGATACAATAGGAACATTTAAAAGACTCTTAGATAGGCACATGGATGTAAGAAAAATGGAGGGTTATGGGCTGTGTAGGAGCGAAGGGTTGGATTGATCATGGCGTAGGTTTATATAGATCGGCACAACATCATGGGCCGAAAAGCCTGTACTGTGCTGTATTGTTCTATGTAACTTGGAAAAATAAGATCTTCTCCCAGATCGAGCCTGCTGACTGTCTCATGATCCATGACTTGAAGCGAATAAACTATTTGTGGATGAATAGCAAACAAGCATTACAGAGTAACCCACTGGCTTTAGGTATATTGAATTCCAGGACAAAGAAAGGGATATATTTCTTGGGGAGTTTGATCTTGGTTGAAGAGGGATCCAGGCAGGTGTCGGTTTTGGTACAACCCAGGTCAACAGGTCAACACTGCTCCTTCCTCAGGCCCAACAAAAAATCTCATTTGTCTGACTGAAGAAGTCATAGCTAACTATCGAACATAGAACAGTACAGCACAGGAACAGGCCCTTCAGCCCACAATACCAGTGCTGAACACAATACTGAATTAAACTAATTATTTTCTGCCTGCACACAATCCTTGTCTCTACATTCCCTGCATATTCATGTGTCTATCTAACAGCTTCTTAAACACCAGTATCATATCTACTTCCACCAGTCCTCCCCAGCAGCCCGTTCCAGGCACCTACCACTCTCTGTATAAAAATAACACTCTCCACACATATCCTTTAAACTTGCCCCCTCTCACCTCCTAGTCACTCTAATGCACGTCCTCCAGTATTTGACATTTTGAACCTGGGAAAAAGATTCTGACCGTCTACCCTATCTATGCCTCTCATATATTTCTATCATGTCTCCCTTCAGCCTCTGATGCTCCAGAGAAAACAACCCAAGTTTGTTTAACCTGTCCTTATAATTTATACGCTCTAATCCAGGCAGCATTTTGGTAAACCTCTTCTGTCTCCTTTCCAAAGACTCCACATCCTTCCTGTAATGAGGGTGACCAAAATGGCACACAATATGTTTATAATTAATAGTTTAAAGATACATGTGTGTTCTACATACATTGTAGGTTGCTGGACTACACATTAAAAGGGCCTCTGTGTCTGTCCTATGGTAGGCCTGAGAAAATTGGTGAAGCCACTCTGTTATGGGAATAGTGTACTGATACATTGCACTTTAGGTGTCTTATTTACATTTACCATGCCTCTGCCCAAGGGACATCTAAATTCTCACATGGTACCGTGGCACATCCCGGATAAGCAGATAGGCATCAGAGGAGAGGGTAAATATTTCAAGGCTAACTAAAGCCACCTTGTACCCTTTTCTCCTTTTAGCACATGCTTCATTAGTTAAGTTGCAAAATTGTGTGAACAAGCTATCTGCTTTCAAAATCTAAGTGATTTGGTGCACTGTGCTGGAAGAAATGAAATAGAAAGGACAGATGACGGAATAAATCAACTTCATTCTAGTTTTAATGCAAAAGCACATCAAGATATAAAATAGCAGCCAGATTTAAGTATTAGTGCCGTTGACCTGCTCTCTAGCAAGACTCTTTCACAGTTACGATAGAGAGTCCGAAAGAGTGAGTTAATTTGTCTTTTTCATTCCACTGATGATTGACCTCCCATGTATTTCTATTAATTTCCATTTTTATCACATATTTCCAGTACAAAGTTATTGCTAAAGACTGTAAAACCACAATCACCACCATTCTGCTCTCATCTCTTTATCTACACACTGGATGCAACAACTGTACCCAAGAAGGTAAACTCCTGAGGGACATCGCTGTACAAATACACAACCTATTCCAGAGAGTTTACCTAAATCTTTATCTTTCATCTGCCCTTCAGTGAGGATTGAGTGACTGTCAGTCTCTCACATAAATCATGCATAAGTTGCAAAATCAATTATTCGAAATGCTAATATAACTTCATCTCAAAGTTTTCACCTGTTACTTTTCTTTTTATCCTTCATTGTGAGAATTATTATGAACAGTGTCAAAAATTGCTCATGGAATTAGTCAGTTAATGTTTGGAATACCAAAAAGGCATTTCCTCTGGAAGTTTTTCTACCTGATGTCCAGAAGATGAATTGAAAATTTCATCTGGAGTTGGATCCAGGGTGTCAGTGGATCTCTTTTTGTCAATTTCCATGGAAACACAAATCCCAGGAAACATCTGGATCATTATTTTCAAATGACTGCTCTGTAATCAGGCAGAGGAATAGAGAATAAAGATGGTCTAGCTTGTGTGAAGAAATAGTTTTTGTCAAGGAGATTGACTGAGAGCTTTCCTCCTTTTTGAAGAAGAATTCAGATGTACTCCTGATGACTTAGTAATGCAAAAAGACACATTTCACTGTGTGTTTCTATGTACATGTGACCAATAAATAATAATAATAATAATAATAAAGTATCATAAAGACCATATTTAAGGGTTAGCGGGAATGCCAAGCAGCATTCGATATGTGGCTATTCTCTTGCCTGGAAAATGAGGAGTACCTAGGAAAAGCCATTTACTTTTTGTTCAAAGTACAATGTGTCCAAAGTCATGAAGCGTCCAACAGAATGAAATAAAAGAAACCATTGCCATTGACAGAAGGGTCAAGAGCCAAAGAACATAAGAGTTAAAATGATTTCCAAGACAGCAAGGGTGATATAAGAAAAAACATTTCACACAAGAAGTTATGGTCCGGAATTTATTGGATGAAAGGGTGATAGAAGCAGACTCAATGGCCACTTTCAAAAGGACTTCAATAAATGTTTCAGAGAGAAAGATGGCAGAGCTACAGGGTAAAATGCACAAAATGTCACTGACTGAATAGTTCTTGCAGAGAGCTGGCAGAGGATCAATGAGCCTAATGATGTAATAATTCTAATATCATATAATTCACTACCTAAATGAGAGGACTTGTAAGAGTACACAGGTAACTCTATGAACAACTTAAAGCAAGTAAATTGCAGTATAGAACATTATAGGCACTGTTGGAGAGCTGAAGGAATAAAAGAGTCATGCATGGGTCAGTCAGTTAGTCATGGTGGGGCCCATTCTGATGAGCTTTTACATTGTTTTATTTTCTCAACACTCTGATCACATTCCCTGGCCACGTGAGGCAGTTCAGTGTTCTGTCCAGTTCTCCATGATGAAGAGACCAAGTAGCATCATGAAAATAAGGTCCCCTACGATTGACTCCAGAAATTCAGTTGAAATGAATGTGGAAGGCACCTGTGCAAGATACCAGCTAAATCTCCAGGATCAGGGTTTGTACTTTTCTGAGGTTATTATTATGGCAAATATCCTGACTGAGAGCGATGGGAAAGACATTCTCAAGTTTAACCTTCAGCACAGCTGCTCTGAATATCAAAAGCCACTCTGGAGATCCTGGTTGACCCATGAATAATGAACGAACAATGAAGTGTCATCTTAACACATGAACTAGACAGCTCTTGGGGGGGGGGGGGGGGAGATCCATTCTGTGAGTGTTTGAAAATAGGTGTGGTGCAAAGGGACATGCTATCTTAGGGCTGGTGGGCTGTTAGTATCCTAAGAGCCTTTATCATGCCTTTATATCTTGTTACTTTGCTTGTGCCATTCCTGCACCAGTTTAAAACTAGCTGCCACAAATGAAGGTTGTGCTTATTTAATGCTCTCTGTAATAATGAGCTAAAGTAAATATCAACCATTCAATAAAAGAACTCACAACACACTGCAAATAATGTTCTGACTCTTAGTTATTTCATAATTTATAAACATCAGATACAACACCAGTTTGTTTATCTAATATTCCTTCTTAGTAATGGTTGAAAATGATTAAAAATCTACTTCTTGGGAGTAAAGAGAGGCAAGAGATGAACATAAAAAATGAAAGCTCTTTTAAACAGCATACAGTCAACCTTCATCTTATGACCATTTCTCTTCAATAATTGTGTAATGTGGGATTATTTACAACCAGGCTATAAACTTCAAAGTAAAACAAAAATTCCACCCAAATAACATGAAATAAATATGCATAATTCATATAAACTCCAATTTCAATCTTGTTCTTGCATATGTGTATAACATATCGTGGGAGCTGCATATTACTTATTTGGGCAGCTAAAGGTTTATGGAGATAAAATTGAATTAAAACAAAACAGAAGTAAAGCAAAAACATAATGATATTAATAATATTAAAAGCATTAGTCATCAATCTCAAGAGTGTGGATTTCTAATAATCTTGAAGAGGAATATTTACTTCCTCGCTGAGTCAATCAAAAATATTATAAATCTCTCTGAGTTCTGGGGTTTTAACATTGTCCCTCCACTGAATAACTCCAAAGGATAATTTACAAAATCTCCTGTTCTGCAGTTTACATTGATTCTGTTAATTGACTCAATGGCGCTTAATAGTAATGAGCAGTAACGAATGAAGGAAAATGATACAAACAATTGTTAATTTTGTTCTCCAGCAACTTTCATCTCCAGGGCATCGATGGAATCCTGCAACTGCCTGATTGGATTGTAAATTTTCTTCATCCTTTGCTTATGGCATATTAAATATATTGTAATTCCCTGTTATCTCTCATCAGGCCACTCCACAAAGTTAAGCCTATGCATGACTGGCACGGGCATGGAGCATGCTGAATTTTATGATCCATCGCCTCCTTCTTCAATTGCCTGGGGTTCCCTGTGGGGAGAAAGTATGAGCAGAGCATCCAGCCAGTAAACCTTTAAATGAAGAACACCAACGAGGATGTGGACTGGTGGAGAATGCTAATACAAGTGTAGCATTGTGGTTCTGTTACTGGATAAAAATTTCAGAACCAAGATATATGCATTCAAATTGTATTGTGAAAAAGGGGGACATTTATATTCACTTCAATAAACTGTCAAGTTTGAGGGCACGGAATTAAATTCTTGCACCAGCATCTAAAGACCTAACATAGGAGACTTGAGGGGTGAGCTTATGGAGATGTATAAGATCATTTACAACCACAGATAGGGTGAATGCACAGTCATTTTCACAGGGGAGGGGAATCAAATACTAGAGGGCATATGTTTAAAGTGAGAGGGGAAAGATTTAAAAGGGACCTGAGGGACAACTTCTTCATGCAGAGGGTGGTGTGTATAATGAACAAGCTGCCTGAGGAAGTAGTCGAGGCAGGTACTATAATGACATTTAAAAGACATTTGGATAAATACATGGATAAGAAAGGTTTCAAGGGATATGGGGCAAATGTGTGCAACTGAGGCTAGCTTAGGTGGGCACTTTGGGATGCATGGAGGAGATGGGTGGAAGGGCCTGTTTCTGTGCTGTGTTACCAATCCAGAGACATGGCTTCAAATTCCACCAGGGTTGCAGGGAAACTTAAATACAATCAATTAAATAAATCCAGAAGGTAAAGGTAGTATCAGCAATGGTGGGCATGAAGATACTGGGTCATTGTAGAAAAGAAAATCATCTGTCCTTTGGGAGGGGAAATTTGCCATTCTTACTTCATTTGACTCCAGACCATACAGAAATATGACTGCCTCTCAACTGTCCTCAGAGAGGGCCCAGTAAGTCAATCAATTCAAGGACAATTAAGCATGGATAATAAGTGTTAGCATTGCTGTCATGTCCATCTACCATGAACATGTTAATAAATACAATACATTGAAAAGTGCTGGAGCCACTGTTACTGATACAGACTGCCTCACAGATGCCCAACTATTTATTTATTTAGTTACCTATCTATCTATTTATCTATTTATTTATTCATCATGTGTACGTCGAAACACACAGTAAAATGCATCTTTTTGCATTACTGAGAATGTGCTGGGGGCAGCCCACAAGTGTCACTACTCTTCCAGCGCCAACATAGCATGCCCACAGCTCCTAACCTGTACGTCTTTGAGATGCTAGATCTGTTGTGAATCTATCTCACTTAGCACGAGTCATGTTACACAACAGACAATATGAAGGCAGGAAATATGCCTTCAAAAAGACCATACAATGGTCACTCCTGCCATTGGCTGATGCATCTACAATACAAAGATTGATGAAGTTGAGATCAAGTACAGTTAAAAAAGCATCAGAAATAAGAACAGGATTAGTCCCTTTTGAGCTTGCTCCACCATTCTTCAAGATCATGGTTGATAATCTACCTTGATAACATTTTCCTACACCCTCCCCATATCCCTTGATTCTATTAATATCTAGAAATCTATCAATCTCAGTTTCAAATGAGCTCAATAACTGAGCCCTCTAAAACCATCTAGGATCCATCATCTCCCGATTGCAGAAATTTCTCCTCATGTCAGTCTTAAAGGACCTGCTCCTTATTCTGAGACTGTGATGTTGGTATTAAACTCCTGAGCCATGGTAAATCCTCCTTGCGTCCAACCTGGAAAACCTTTGCAAAAATTCTGTTAGTTCTAATGAGAAAGAGATTGCTTCTCATTGTTCTAAGAGAATGAGAAGAGATTCTATTGAAATTAACACAATACAAGCCTTTTCCACACAATCTCTCCTCATCTGGCAAGCCTGTCATCCCTGGACCAATCAAATGATCCCTCGCTGCACTCCCTCTTTGGCACATGTGTCTTTTTTGATAAAGATACCTGCCTGCAATCCTATATGTTTGCAATAAGACATCTTTGCTCCTGTACTCAAGTCTTCTCACAGCAAAAACCTACAAACTACTTGTCTTCCCAATTACTTGCCATGCCTGTATGTTGGCTTTTAGTGACTCATGTACAAGGACACTTAGGTCACTTTAAGCATCAACAGTACCCTGTCTCTCACCATTTAAAAATGCTCTGCTTCCTTGTTTTGCACCAAGGTGATTAACTTCACCTTTTTCCAAATTACATTACATCAGCATGTTCTTGTCCACTCATTCAGCCTGTATATATTCCATTGAAGTCTCCTTTATTTTTCTCCCCCCTTCTGACAATCCCACCTAATTTTACATCATCACTAAATTGGAATATTTGTTGGCTTCTTTAGCCAAAATGTTGATATGGATTGTGACTATCTGGGCCCAAGCACCAATCCCCGCAGCACCCCACCGGTCACAGCCTGCCTATCTAAGATCCATTTATTCCCACAATTTGCCTTCTGTCTGATAACCAGCTCTCAATCCATTGTCAGTATATTATCCCAATGCAGTGTGCTCTAATGTTGTTGACCAACCTCTCGCATGGGACTTCATCAAAAACCTTCAAAAAATCCAAATATATAATTTCTCTTGTCTGTTTTCCTAGTCACACCCTCAAAGGGCTCTAGACCAGCCAAACATAATGTTCACATCATAAATCCATGCTGATCCTGCTAAATTCTGTTATTCTTTTCAAGGTATTCTATTACTACAAAATCATTATGAAATCCAACATTTTCTCTACTACTTATATTAAGTGAACAGGTTGATAGTTTCCTGTTTTCTTTCTCCCTTCTTTTTTTAATAATGGGGTTTGTTTCCCTCCAAGCCATAGGAACAGTTCCAGTACCTGTAGTATTCTGGAAGATAATAACCCAAGTCTTTCCTTTCTCTATAGCCACCACCTTGAAAACTGGGATGTAGATCATCGGGCCCTTTGGATTATCAGTTTTTAGTCTTATCAACCTCTCTCGAGCGTTTCTTTTACAAATACTAATTCTCATTCTTGTTTGACCTTTGATTCTCTGGTATTTCTGGCAGTTTTTTTGTGCCTTCTTCCCTGACACAGACACAAAGTAACTGTTCTGCCACTTCCTTATTCTCCATTATAAATTCTCCTGTCTCTGTCTGTAAGGGACTCACATTTGCATTTGTTAAACTTTCCTCCTTTACACACCTTTAGAAGCTCTTACAGTCTATTCTTTATATATTTTAATCTGTCACAATGAAGATTAACATAAATGTTGCCCTTGGCAAAGATTAAATTGACACTAGATAACAATATTGCTGATGGATCATTCTTAAAACAGTAACACTGTATTCACAATGTTCAGTGTTTGCTGAGGTAAAGAAAGATTTAAATATAAATAAACAGATAATGAACCATAATAGTAATAGGTACAACTGTGCATTAAGGCAAAGAATTTTATCTGCTAAAATAAAATGTTACGCTGGCAGTGAACTGTAACTAAACCATTAACAGTTACAGTTCTTTCAATCAGTAGACAGATGATGCATAAAAATCATGGCAAATTCTTATGCATTGCACAGTCATAAAGGCAATAGCTTTAACAGACTGTTTTTTCAATAACAAATTTATAAGACTAGGATTTGGTTTGTTATTACAATGTGGAATATCGTAGTTTCATTTCATTCCATTCCATGGGTTGAAATCTCCTGGACATCGTTCCTCTTGAGAAAAGGCAGCAGTGGGGTGACGTTACAGAAGTGTGTAAAATTATGAAAGGTTTCCATAGCAATGATACAAAGGAAATTTTTCCACTTGTGGGGAGAGACAATAATTGGAAGCCATGAATATAAGACTGGCACTAAGAAATCCAAAACAAATTTCAAAATGAACCTTAACCCAATTCACTACCACAGGAAACAATTGAAGCAAATCATTTAGATATATTTGAGGGTAGGCTGGACAAGCATATGAGGAAGAAGGGAATAGAGGCTCATACTGATAATTTAGATGAGGAAAAATAGGAGAATTATTGAGTAGACTAGTTGACGTGGACTATCTGGCTAAAAGACCTGTTTCTGTGCAGTGGTTTCTTTGTAGTCTCATGAAATTAAAAATACAGGAAAAAATGAGCTTTTTTCAAATTAATTTGTCAAGAGCAATTACCTGCATTCATATAATATATTGAACATTAATATGTTATGGGAAGGTGCCACACAGTAGAGTTACCAAACAAAAACTGAAGTCTGTGGGAAGCGGGGGAAAACTTTCCCCTGGCTCATTCATGTCTAACACAAAGGAAGCTGTGATTGTTGGGAGTCATTTAAGCTCAGGCCTAGGATATCACCTCAGGAGTTTCTCACCACATTGACACAGCCCAACCATTTACAGTTGCTTCATCAATAACTTTACTGTCACCATAAAGTCAGAAGGTGGAAGTTCACGACGTTCATTTCCATTTGCAACTCCTCAGATGATGTGCTGGCAAAACTTAAACAATGTACAGACATGGACTGATAAGTGACATAAACTTTATGCCAAACAAGGCCAGATGATGACCATCTCTTTCAAGAGACCAACCACCTCCACATTCAATAACATTATTCTCACATAGTCCAGCACCAGTAACGTTCTATGGATTACCATTAACTTAACTGTACCAGGCCCATAAATTCTGAGACTACACAATCAAATTAGAGGCTGGGTACTCTGCAGTGAGTGATCCAAGTTCAAGTTCAAGTTTATTGTTGTCATAGGCATGCATACACAGGGTATAAATGCCATGAACATTAGCTTTTTGCAGCAGCAGCATTGTACATTATAAAAGGACAAACATACAGTAAGTTAACATAAACTTAAATTAGCATAAATTATACATAACTTACACATGTGCAAAGTAAACGACACCAGTGCATGATTAAGAGAGAGAAAAGTAAATAGTCATCTACATCAACTCATCTCCTGTCACGTCAAAGCCTTTCCACTATCTACAAGGTACAAGTGAGGAGCATTCTGAATGAGTGCAGTTCCAACAACTCCTGACAAGTTCAACACCTTTGGCACCCTGTCAACTGCACTAAACATTCATTCTTTCCACCAATAGCATGCAATGGTTGCAGTGTTCACCATCAACAATATGCACTATAGCACCTCACCAAACTTCTTGGACGTCTGCCCCCTATACCCCAAGGCAGCAGTTACTACCACGAGTGCCCTTCAAAGTAGCACACTCCTCTGATTTAGAAACTGTCAAAGACCTAAACAATAGAACTCCTTGCCTAATGACACTGTGAAAGTCCCTTCACCATAATTTGTTCAAGAAAGCAGCTGACTTTGATCTTCTCAGTTAGGGATAGGCATTGAATACTCGCTTTGCCAATGAAATCTATATCCTGTGTATGATTAAAAGTAAGTACCACAGGCAGAAGATTTGACAAAAAAGAAAGCACTTTTATTTTGAGTAAGATCAATTTCAGTGTTGCTTCTTTCTAATGCCTAAGACCGAAATGGAACTTATGAGCTGCAGAAAGGATTTTGTGATAAATATAGCCGTTATTAAAAAAAAATCTTTGCAGGAATAGATTTTCTGCAATTAAACAAGTGGACCAAAATCACAAGCTTCAAGTAGATAATCTAATTTTTGGAGAACCGTCATGGGAGACATTTTATTTATTGTATGATAAATCATTTCAGTGTTATTTGGGAGAGTGTTGCCATTTATTTGAACTCCTATGTGGTTTATATCGATCACTAAAGTTAATAAAAATAAAAAATAATGGAAGAACAGAAAGGCCTTCAACTCTCTGTGGTGAACAGGGATCTGACTCTGCCTGCCCAGGACTATTATAAGCTAGTTTTATGTAAACACTGGAGATCTCCCTGGGGAGATCTTATTCCTGTCATAGCGAATTTCTCAAAGCCCCAATAAGAGCATAGTCAAATGCTGGCAATTTTTATATCAGATGCTACTGATTTGTTTTAAAAACAGCTTACTTCATTCATAAGTAAAACGTGGTCTGAAAGCATTTTATGCAAATCAATGCACAGCTTGCCGAAATTCATCATGTCATTTTGCATGGGATATTGCATGAAAAGCAGCACATGCTGCATGTAATTTAGGGAGGATTTATTTGGACATCAACCAGGTCAGGCCATTGATTGCATTGCTGATGATGGCAGTAGTGCATTTACTGCAAATTTACACACAGAACTTTGAAGAACCACTTGCTTGAGATTTTATTTTACATGCTTTTTTTTTCAATAATAGCTTTCCCATCAGACTCCATCAATTCTCTTTTATTTCATAATTGTAGTGTAGCAATTATCATTCAGGCCACATCTGGAATTGAATGTGAATGAGCTTCCAAATGCATCTAACGAGGAAATGTCTATGCTGTAACCAAGGGAATCTGCAGGCTGGAAGCTGATTGGTTTCAGTTTGGGCTATTGGGCCAACAAACACAAAATTCATCAGGGCACTGGACAGTTGGAGGTACTCGTTAGGCTGTGCACCAAGAAAGGTCTTTCTTTAATGTGTCTGGGCTCTGCAATAAGGAACTGAGGTAATTCAGAGTCACAAGAAACTGCAGATGGTGAAATCTGGAGCAAAGAAAGGGCTGCCGGAGGAACTCAGCAGATCAAGAACCATCTGTGGAGAGAAATGGAACTGTCGACATTTTGAGTCAAGACCCTTCATTAGTCCAAATGAAGGGTCCCGACCCGAATTGGTGACTGTTCATTTCCCTTCATAGATGCTGTTTGACCTGCTGAGTTCCTCCAATGGACCTTTTTTTGAGGTAGTTCTGAAGCTGATGCGAGAGAGAGAGAGAGAGAGACTGAGGGTGCAGAGAGGGATAACAGTCAGTAGGATGTGTTCAGTAGTCAGGGTCCAGTGGGGAGGTTGGTGGAGATGTTGGGGTAAGCCCATTGGATAGGAAGATTAGGCAGAGACTTGGTGGAGTGGTCAAGCAAGGTCAAGAGAGAGGTTGGTGGAATGGCTGGGTGGGAATGAGAGTAAAGATATCATGCTGGGAGGATGATGGAGGGGGGCTTGGGTAGGGAGGTTGCGGAGGGGTCAGCTGAGGAGGTTGGTGGAGAGATCAGGTATGGGTATCGATAGAGTTGAGTGGAGGGGTCAGGCAGAGGGGTGTTGGTGGAGGGTGGGTTTGGGTGGGGTGGGTGGAGTGGTCGATGGAGGGATCGGACTGGAAGCACAATAATGAAGTATTGGGGTGAGGATCAGTTGCCATGAACTTGTGCTGAGGGTCTGTAGTTGAGGGGCTGGGTGATTGTCAAATTAGTTACGAGTTAGCATGGATAAGGATTGGACCTGGTGATGATGGCAGACGGTTACTGTTGAATATCTACGTGTACATATGTAGATGAGTCACATGTGTGTGCACAAGTCTTTGTGTATGTGTGTGTGTGTGTGTGTGTGCATGAGTGTGTGTGCACACAGGCATATATGTGTGTGATGGAGAGGGACATAATATCATCATTAAATATTGATGTAAGCACAGAAGGTATTTGTTATTCTGCAAGAGAGAGTGAACACATCCTGTCTCCAGAAATTATTATAGACAGAGCTTACTAGCTCCTTGAGAGGGCTCACAGACCACCTCCCAATGAATTACAAGAGATGACAAGTAGAATCAAAACAACCGATGTCTTTTGGCTTTTGAAAAATGGGCGGATTGAAGAAACTCTTTGAAACACCAACTGATCATGGCTGATTGGTGGCACTAACCTCAAAGCTCTACAGTCAGTGAAGAGGAAATGGCTTGGGTATCAAAGTCTGCCTGGGTGCACAATGAGTTGGTAAACCTGTGCAGACAAAACCAATTAAAAACAAAGTCTGTGGCAATTGGCAGACCGTGAGAGACAGATGCTAATAACAGGAGAATCAAACACAAGGGAGGGCTGAGGTTAGAACAGAGAATCGTTGAGCACAGCAGTGCCTTTCCTTAGTTGGGAAACAGGATAAAATGCCAGCTCAAGTGTCATCAGGATATATAAAAAGTTTAGGAATGTCCAATTGATCATAAGTTCTTCACTGCATATATGGAGAGAATGGAAATATACTGTATTGTTAATTATATTCTCAAAGAAGAGGATCACATGAAAATGTACAGGCACAGAAGATTGCCATGAGGGAGTGTATGATGGAGATTGGCTCTGAGACTTCTCATTTTTGCACCAATCTGGTAACCCAACAGTAAACCATCTGTAAAAATCAGAATATACTGTGGATGTTGGAAATCTGAAATGAAAAAAAGAAAATGCTCAGCAGGTCAGGCAGCACCTATGGTGAGAGAAACTGTTAATGTTCTGGGTCCGGGAATGTTCATCAGAACTGAGAAAGGGAGAAACAAGAAAGTTTAAGTAGCAGAGATGGATGGAATAGAGTTTCTCTGATCGGGGAAATAATGTGGCAGTTAATGGACAGTAAAGATCGGATTAAGCTTCTTTGATTGTGTAATGTGTTACCAATGTTGTATGGTCTGCCCTATGTTATGTAGTCTGACCTGCATGCCAAACAAGCAGACTATACAAATTTTAAAAAATTGGGAAATAGGATGGTAACTCACTCTTTCTTTCTGTTTGTATGAGAACTGGCCATTTTTGCTTGCCATCCTTTTTTTCCTTTCCTTTTATTTGATTTTCAAGCATTTCTGTATCTAACCTTGAAAATCATTTAGCTAATTTTCTGCTTGAGTTATTCAAAACCATATTCTGCTAACGGATTCACTGCAGCAGATCTGTTGATGCATCAGAGACTATGAACGTATTCAAGTTTACTGCTACTCAGCCTGGAGGAGTAAGTGGAGGGACAGTATTGAATCAAAGGCAAAATCATGATTAACGTTGTCACAACTCATTGGGAAGAGGCAAAGAGAAGCAGTTCAAGCAATGGGAGAAAGTGTGAATGCTAAGACTGGTAAACAAGTATGACACTCAAAAGTGGGATATTGCTGGTATTGGTATTGGTTTATTATTGTCACTTGTACTGAGGTACAGTGAAAAACTTGTCTTGCAAACCGATCGTACAGATCAATTCATTACACAGAGCAGATACATTGAGTTAGTACAGAGTGCATTGAGGTAGTACAGGTAAAAACAATAATAAAGAGTACAGAGCAAAGTGTCACAGCTACAGGGAAGTGCATTGCAGGGAGGCAATAAGCTGCTAGGTCATAACGAGATAGATTTGAGGTCAAGGGTCCATCTCATCATATAAGGGATCTGTTCAATAGTCTTATCACAGTGAGATAGAAGCTGTCCTTGAGCCTGGTGGTTCCTGTATCTTCTGCCTGATGGGAGAGGAGAGAAGAGAGAATGACCTGGGTGGGTGGGGTCTTTGATTATGCTGGCTGTTTCACCTAGGCAGCGAGAGATATAGACAGAGTCCATGGAAGGGGAGGCTGGTTTCCGTGACGCACTGGGCTGTGTCCACAACTCTCTGCAGTTTCTTGTGGTCCTGGCAGAGCAGTTGCCATACCAAGCTGTGATGTACAAGTCTGCACCACTAAATTATATCCCGTTTCAACAGGAGAAAAAGTTAGATATGTCCACATTTACCAAAAGATTACAGCGAGAAATATGCCAGAAGAAATATGTGATTAGATTATGAAATGGACATAGAACCAGCCACTGAAGAGGAGACACAAGTTAACAAGGTCAAAGTCAAGTTTATTGTTGTATGCACAAGTATGTGTATGCACAGATGCAATAAAAAACTTATTTGCAGAATATCACAGGCACATAGCCTGTGATATTCTGTGATATTCTGCAGCATTCACCAAAAAAACATAAATTAAACATAAATTATACACAATTTTTACAAGAAAGAACACAATTAGAACAAAAAAAAATCAAAGTCCATTTTAGTACAAAGTGATCAAAGTGGTCATAGTGTTGCTAAGCAGTAGTAATTAGGGTTTTGCAGGTTGGTTCAAGAACCGAATGGTTGAAGGGAAGTAGCTGGTGGTGTGAGACTTCAGGCTTCTGTACCTCCTGCCCGATGGTAGCTGTGAAAAGGTGGCATGGTCCAGGTTGTGGGGATCTTTGATGATGGATGTTGCCTTCTTGAGGCAGCGCCTCCTGTAGATACTACCAATGGTGGGGAGGGATGTCTCCATGCTGTATTGGGCAGAGTCCACTACTCTCTGCAGCTTCTTTCCTTCCTGCACATTCCACACCATGGTGCAACCAGTCATTCTTAATCCCAAAGACCCAAACATAGTTAAGAAAATCCAAGAATCTGAAAGGCCAGTCACTGGACTAAACTTTTATTTACTGTACTTTATTGTGAAATAAAGAGGAAAAGCAGTGTGGTATATCTGCTTGCAAATATATAAAGATATGATATGAGGATATGACATGATGATACTATCATATGTGCAATATAAACACACGTGTTTATGCCATTTGTCTGCATGAAGAATAAATGTATGTTCCAAAGCTGCAAATGTTTCCTGAAGATTACTATTGTTAACACATCAAATCTACAGAGTGTCTCATAGACCACCTCCAAATACACTCCAGTCACTGAAATGAGACTGAAGTGGTAAGGATAACTAGAACAAGATTTGGGTAATTAGATAACTTTGGTGGGGAGTGGGGGTTGTGGAGGGGGCAACCTGAGGTAAGTTCCCAGTTCTGGGCTCCTTGGGTTGGGACCAGATCAGGCAGGTCCATTTTAGTTAATGCTGAAGCAGGTCAAGTGTCTATGGAACTCTTATCATCAAAGGATAGTGGAGGCAGAGGTAGATAAATTATTGAAAAACAATGGGAAAGATAGGGATACAGAGTTGAGGTGGCAGTCAGATCAACCAAGATTTTATTAAATAGCAGAGCAAGTGTGAGGAACTAGGCTACCTTTTGGTTATTGGTTTACTATTGCCACATGTACCAAGGTACAGTGAAACGTTTTGGTTTGCGTACTATCATTCCATACATAAGTACATAAACGTGGCACAAGAAGTAAAACAAAACAGAATGCAGAATATAGTGTTATAGTTACAGAGAAAGTCCAGTATAGGTAGATAAATAAAGCTGAAGGGCTATGATGAGGTAGATTAAAGGATCAAGAGCCCATTCTTATCATATAAGAGGTTAGTTCAAGAGTCTTATAACAGCAGGATAGAAGCTGTTCTTGAGCCTGATGGTATGTGTCACACCACACACCCCCCCCCCGCCCCCCGAAAACTCCACAAATCCAAGGATTGCTGGGAGACAGAACTTCAAGGCAACCCCTGACATTTTGCATTCCTTCATGCTAATTATAGGCCTTGCCCCCAAAAAAATACCAGGACCTCTGATAGGACTTGAGACAAGTGGAACCACAACACATGCAGTTTCCATTTCATAGAACACAGAACATAGAACAGCACACTACAGGCCCTTCAGCCCATGATGTTGTGCCGACCTATATAAACCTACTCCTTGATCAATCTAACCCTTCCCTCCTACACAGCCCATAACCCTCCATTTTTCTAACATCCATGCACCTATCTAAGAGTGTCTTAAATTTTCCTGATGTATCAGCCTCCACCACCATCCATGGCAGTGCATTCCAAGCACCCACCATTCTCTGTGTAAAAAACCTACCTCTGACATCCCCCCTAAACTTTCCTCCACTCACCTTAAACAAATGTCCTCTGGTATTGGCCATTGCCACCCTGGCAAAAAGGTGCTGGCTGTCCACTCTATCTATGTCTCTCATAATCTTATACACCTCTATCATGTCACCTCTCATCCTCCTATGTTTCAAAGAGAAAAGCCCTAGCTCATTCAACCTTTCTTCATAAGACATGTTCACTAATTCAGGCAGCATCCTGGTAAATTTCCTCTGCACCTTCTCTAAAGCTTCCACATCCTTCCTATAATGAGGTGACCAGGACGGAACACAATACTCTAGGTGTGGTCTAACCAGAGTTTTATAGAGCTGCAACATTACCTCACGGCTCCTGAACTCAGTCCCTTGACTAATGAAGGCCAGCATTTGGCTTCTTAATCACCCTATCAACTTGCACTACAACTTTGAGGGATCTGTGGAGTTGGACCCCAAGATCCCTCTGTTCCTGCACACTGCTAAGAATCCTGTCGTTAACCTTATATTTTGCCTTCAAGTTCGATCTTCCAAAGTATATCACTTCACACTTTTCTGGATTGAACTCCATCTGCCACTTCTCTGCCCAACTCTGCATCCTGTCTATATCCCAATGTAACCTATGACAACCTTCGACGCTATCCACAACACCATCAACCTTTGTGTCATCTGCAAACTTACTAACTCACCCTTCTACTACCTCATCCAAGTCATTTATAAAAATCACAATGAGCAGGGGTCCCAGAACAGATCCCTGTGGAACACCACTAGTCACTGACCTCCAGGCAGAATACGTTCCATCTACTACCACCCTCTGCCTTCTGTGGGAAAGCCAATTCCGAATCCACGCAGCCAAGTTTCCATGGATCCCATGCGTCATGATTTTCTGGATGAGCATACCATGGAGAATCTTGTCAAATACCTCTCTAAAGTTCATATACACCACATCCACTGCTTTACCTTCATCAATTTGTTTTGTCACCTCCTCGAAAAACTCAATTAGGCTCATGAGGTGTGACCTGCCCCTCATAAATCCATACTATCCCTAACAAGACTATGCTTCTCCAAATGCTCGTAAATCCTATCCCTAAGAATCCGCTCCAATTTCAATTTATAACTGCCCCCAAACCTTCACCTCACCTCAACATCACAACCCCGATCCTCCCTCCAAACACACTGAAGGCCAATGCTCTCAGCCATGGTAATAGAGTAAAATAACTCAGAAATAGACCCTTTGGAAATATTAAAGATCCAGTTTTTAAACCAATTTTTATTTAATCAGGAGCCAATTAATCGGACTTACCTTACTGTCACCATAGAGACTGTGTACAAATTTCATTCGAAATGATCTCAGTAATGATATGGACCATTCCTCTCTTTCACACTTCATCCCCCTATACTGACGAGATCACTGCCTCACTTCCACCAACTCTATTGATTAAACCATGACTACATGGGGTGTGAAGGACAACAGTTCCTATCTACACAGCCTTTTCTCAACTTACTCTTTCCTTGATTCTGCAGATATTCTTTCTCTCTAGTCATTATGCTTTTCAGTGTAGTTTTGTTGAAAGTTAGTCATTGAAAAATCGCAGCATAGCAAACAAATCAAATGATAATGTGTTTTATTTGAAAATGTGGCTTCCTGCAATGTAAGCATCTTAGGTTCTAGAATGTGCAATGAACTTGAAAAATAATGGAATCAATATGTTCTTTCTTATTTTGTATTTTTTATATGTATATATGGAAAATCTAATATAATATTATTCACCCATTCCCCCCTCAGTGAAAAATGATGCACACAAGCTGGAGTACTGTGTGCAGTAGTTCTGGGCATCAAAGAATAAGAAGGATGTGATTACACAGAGGAGGATACAGAACAGATTCACCAGGATGTTGCCTGGGATGGAGCACTTCAACTATGAGGAGAGACTGTGCAGGTTGGGTTTGATTTCCCTGGAGCAGAGAAGGGTGTGAGGAGGGAACATGATTGAGGTATGCAAAATTATGAGGAGCATATACTGTATAAGGTAAATAGTGAGAAACTCTTCCCCTTAGCAGAGGAGTTGATGACAAATGGGCATAGGTTTAAGTAAGGGGTAGGACACTGAGAGGAGATTTGAGGAAGATTACGTTTTTCACCCAAATGTTGATTGAAACCTGAAAATCGCTGGTTTTAGCCTAACACTTTACAGCGCCAGTGACCCAGGTTCAATTCCGGCCACTATCTGTAAGGAGTTTGTATGTTCTCCCCGTGTCTGCGTGGGTTTCCTCCGGGTGCTCCGGTTTCCTCCCACATTCCAAAAACGTACGGGTTAGGAAGTTGTGGGCGTGCTGCCCCCAGAACACTCTACACAAAAAAGTGCATTTCACTGTGTGTTTTGATGTACATGTGATGAATAAAGATGTCTCATCTTATCTTATCTTAACGGGGCAGTGGAGACAGGTGCCCTCATGAATGAGGTATTTAGACGACAACTTGAAATGCCATGGCATTAGAAATTTGCTGTCACTCTCTTTTGACATGCAGACACAATGACAATGTTTAACATGGAACATATACCAATGTTTGGCGTAGAACAATGTTTAAAATGCATTTGGACAGGAGCTTAGATAGGAAAGGCACAGAGAGATATGGGCTGAAGGAGAGCAAATGGGATGGGCATAGATAGGTATCACGGTTGGCATGGACGAGGCGGGTCAATAGGATCCGTTCCTGTGCTGTACATTGCTATGACTCTATAATTCTATGACAAACATTATAGAGCTAATGCCCACTTACATCCCCTGCAAGAATTAGTGAAATTGGGCAAAAATGAAACAACATAGTTTTTTTTGTAGATATAACTGTCCATTAAAATCGGACCTGTGAGTTCTTGATTGGAGCTGCAGGAAGATTGTGCAACTCCCAAAACATTGTGGGGAAGTTAGCTGGAGAAAGAAACTCTCTCCATGCAGCTACAGAATAAAGTGATAGAAAGCTACTATGGAGGTGAGGAAAAGTCTCAGGGGGAGGGGTGGGAGGAAGGGACGTGGCTCTTTGCTGTGTGTCTGGGATCTCTCCATGCATTAGTCTGTCCCATTCCATTCCCAAAACCACTGTGAGGGGTCAATGATCACAGCATGCAGCTGTAACTGTGATCAGTAAATGCAGGGTCCATGATCCTGACCATTGTAAACTAAGGCTGGTAGGTATGGTGAGAGACATCAGTGTCATAGTACAAACACTTTAATTTCCAATCTCTACACTATGTGTTCTTGTTATTTTTTTGTGTGTGAATGTTCAGTGAAGGTTGGAAATTTCATACAAAAGCTCCAACTTCTGCTAAAGAAAGTTTAGTGCATGACCCATGATATCATTCAGTATGCAGCTGACACCAGGGAAACATCAGATATGTTCATAGAATCATCGAATCATAGAAACATACAGTACAGAAACAGGCTCACCTCATCCATGCCAACCATGATGCCTGCCTACTCTAATTACATTTGCCTGTATGAGGCCTGTATCACTCTACACCTTTCCTATCCAAGTAACTGTCCAAATGCCCGTTAAATGTTGTAATTTCTCTGCCTCCACTACCTCCTCTGGCAGCTCGTTCCAGATATTCACCACCCTCTGAGTAAAAAACATGCCCCTCCTTTAAATTTATCCCTTCTCACATGAAATTTGTGCTCTCTAGTTCTAGGCTTCCCTGTCCTGGGAGAGAAACTCTGTCCTATCTATATCCCTCATAATTTTATAAATCTCTATAAGGACATCCCTCAGCATCCTGTGTTCCACTGAGAATAAACCCATCCTATCCAATCTCTCCTTATAAATACAGCCCTCCATTCTAGGCAACACCCTGGTTAGTCTCTTCTGCATTGCCTCTGTTGCTGCCACATCTGTCCTGCAGTGTGGCATCCACAACTGAACACAATGCCCTAAGTGCAGTCTAACCAGTGTTTTGTACAGTTGCAACATGACATCCCAACTGTTATACTCAATGCCTTGGCCTGTGAAGGAAATCATATCAAATGTGAAAAGGGAAGTTGATATGATTGTGGGGAGAATAGGTCACAGGGAAAATTAGTGGGGGAGTAGGGTAGCCTTGTGGGCTGGCACAGTCTTGATGGGCCAAGTAGCCTCCTTTGCGGTAAGGAAGTGCAGAAATATAGAAATGCTGGAACAAATTTCCCAATGGGTTTAATTTTAACTGGGAATAATCCCTATTTCAATCTTTCCTATGTAAGTTTCCTTTTATGCATGATTTATACATTAAAAAAACATATGCACAGAGATTGATTCATATGCTCGAATGTTGTTGGTCTTCAGATTTCCTGTGTATGGGTTGCTAATGGCTCAGCAGCTTCATTCAATGAGAAGAACCCCATCTAGATAAGTGTCATATTTGATCAATCTTGAATTCAAGGACCGAGAGACCCATATATGAAACTTAGAACTAATGATATAAGGAAAACGAGAGAATAAACTGTACTTTTGATCTGTATCTCACTGCCTTTAGGAGTGATGGAAACAAAATCAGTCAGGATTTCCAACAAGAATTAGACTGCACTTGAATTAGAATGATTGTAGGGCTAATGGGAAAGAACAAGAGAATGGAACTGATGGAATTTTTATATCAGGAGCTGGCAGAGATTTGATGCACTGTGGCCTTCTTCTGTGCTAATAGCAACTCCATGTTACTAATATTTAGGCACATCAGGCAATGAAAGGTCGAACTAGGGTTCTGGTTTTAGAATCTATCTACCAAGACTTGCTGGCTTGTTGATATTACCTGTTACTTGCTGACCTGTTGGATATTAGGTTCATAGCTGGGCATTGATGCCCCTCAAAGCAAACATCCTGTAGACACTTTCTGTCGAGGCTCATTCAATGATAACCGGTACTTGTGCATGACAATCTATTGGTGCAAGGGCTCAACTCCTTCAAGAAATGAGCTAGCAGTAGTTGAAAAATTCAAGAGGAACACAGTAAGTGATTCCACATTACAAGAGAATGAGAGAGTTAATAAACAGGGACTTCAGCAATATTTTGACATTGGGTCTCTGGTGAAATGACAGCAACTGATAAGTGAGAGAACAATTCCATCTGTGATGGCCGATGTTAAATTTGCCTCTACAGTCTATATGACATTTGTGATAATTACAAATGTGCACATATTAATTTGTATAAAGTACAGGAAAAAATTAAATAGTGGGCATAGAAGGGGACAAATACAAAATATTAATAGATTTTTTTGCTCATTTGTAGCTGATGAACAGACAAGAAATCAGCAGAACAATTGAGTAATTCACAGATCATTAAAAACAAATGTCCACTCATTTTTCATATAATACAACTTCTCAATAACTCTATTATGTGGGTTGGATTTATTTGCTATTTGCTAGTTCATAGTAGCTTCTGTGTAAATGGGAGTGGGATGTGTTTTGTGTGCAGTTTTCCAGGATTTCCCACATCATCATACTGATTCATATACCTGCCTAAATTAAATGAACACTTAACACTACAACACAAATGCCTCAGAAAGTAGATTACTGAACTAAGAGATTAGTGGGAGTATTTGAAGATTTACTCTGCACATTTTTTTCAGGACATTTGCTTTCTATTTGATTCTGCTTGATCACTTAGATATGTCAGTCAGCTTTCAGGCATCTCCTCCACAGCCACCATATTTCCTCTACAATCATAGCAACACAATTTCTCCATTGAAATCTTCTCGTACCTACCTCTATTTTCTCTGGAGAGAGAAAGGATAAACTAGAGATAGTTTGAGGCAGCTCAAGGTGAACTAGAGATACACGGAGGCCAGCCACAGGGATTGTTGTGTTTAGTTAGACCAACAAGGGTTTTGAGAGCTGGTGATGAGTGTGGAAGTGGTAGGACTGCAGTCAAATCTTCCCTCAGGCAATGCACAAACAATAGATTTCAAGACTTGAAATGTCTCTAACTTTTAAACCTGTGTTGCCCCTGGTAAAGTTAGCAACAAGTCACCAATGTTTCCTTACTTCTGTCGAGCAAGTGATTTTATTCCCTTCCCTAGAACCACCACCAGCAACAAGAAGGCACCATACCCTGGAATTGGTTCAGTATTTACAAAGAGACATTAAACAATAGCCGCAAGAATATTTTGGACCAAGTTCTTCATCACCACTTAATTGGCTGTGCAAAGAGTAATATTCTTCAACGGATGCCCCAGAGTCTGGTTTAGATGAAAGGAGTGGAAGGATTAGTTGCAGAGAGGGTCAGGATTTGGGCTGGTGATTATGATAGGACTGGTAGCTGGAGGGAGTCAATGTGAGTCAGAGCAAGAGCAGCAGTCATGTTCAGTGGGGGAGGAGGCAGTCAGGATGGAATGGTTGGTGGTGAAGCTCAGTACTCAGTAGTCCGTGGTGGACTGATCAGTACTCAGGAAGTGTGATTGTGAGATGGGGGGATTGCAGTAAGTAGCTAGGAAGAGCTTGACTGGTGAGGGAGCTGGAGCGAGTTGTTTGGAGCCTGCTGATCAGCTCATGAGGAGTTAAGTAGTGGGGCCGCATGTTGGACAAGAGTTGCAAGCTTATTGGAGGGGAGGTAGAGAATTATTTTGTTTTGATACAACAGCAAATTATCTTTTATTCTCCATTATTAATTCAGTTTAATCTCAGTCAGAAGGTGACGCTGTGTGGACCTCCCAGTTTCAGAAAGAACTGTTAGCATCTGATCTCCATTCCAATCACCATGAAGGTTCCAAACGTGTCCCCACTCGCATTGTGGTCTTCCCAACTTCACCCAGCAGCTCTCAGCTTCTCAGCCGCAGTCTGAGGCAGGAGAAACTGCTGAACAATGCTCTGGATGCCATGCCAACTGCACAGCCCATCATGAGCCCCATCTTAACCCTTATGAAACAACAGGGCTGCAATTACTCATATGGTCACACTGTGACTGGCATTGTGGGTTCACTTTCTCAACCTCACTTTTCCTTCTGCATCATGCCACCAAGGAATTTCTTTTTGCATTTCAAACATTGACTATATCTGTAAAAAAATAAATAAAAGAAATGCAATAAGCACAGTGTATAACTCTTTTTATGCTCGTAGCGTTGTTCAGTCTGTACATTCACAGTGTTATTGGTTCTGTACATTGGTAGTGTTTGTACATTTTGTGTACAGAGCACCATTGCCACTCATGTAGCATCCTGGGATGATAGAAACTTCATGTGTTTGAGAGGCTCCTACACTGGGCTTAGCCCCTTAACGTCCAGTGTCAGAAGGACTTAGCCAGCAGTCCTTCCCCACCAAGCCTTTATGTTGGCTGCACTAAACTTCAGCACATCTACACTTCTCGCTGCCTCGGTAAAGCAGCCAACATATTCAAAGACCCCACCCATCCTGGGCATTCTCTCTTCTCCCCCCTCTCATCAGGGAGAAGACACAAAAGCCTGAAAGCACGTACCACCAGGCTCAAGGACAGCTTCTATCCCATTGTTATAAGACTATTAAACAGTTCTCTAGAACGATAAGATAAACTCTTGACCTCACAATCTACCTCACTATGACCTTGCACCTTATTGTCTACATGCACTGCACTTTCTCTATAGCTGTTACACTTTATTCTGCATTCTGTTATTGTTTTACCCTGTGCTACCTCAGTGCACTGTGTAATGAATTGATCTGTATGAAGGGTATGTAAGACAAGTTTTTCACTGTACCACAGTACATGTGACAATAATAAACCAATTTGCCAATTTAAGATTAAGATTTCTTTATTAGTCACATGTACATCGGAACACACAGTGAAATGCATCTTTTTTGCATAGAGTGTTCTGGGAGCAGCCTGCAAGTGTCGCCACGCTTCCGGCATCAACATAGCATGCCCACAACTTCCTAACCCCGTACGTTTTTGGAATGTGGGAGGAAACCGAAGCACCCGGAGGAAACCCACACAGACAAGTGGAGAACATACAAACTCCTTATTGACAACGGCCAGAATTGAACCCGGGTCGCTGGTGCTGTAACAGCATTACACTAACTGCTACGCTACCATTACATCCCTCAGCACATACTTCCGCAGCTTGGAATGTGCCAATCAACAGCATTCCCTTACAGGCATCCCATTGTACTGGAAAACCAGCAAGTTTCAAGCAGAACAAAGTGCGTCTTTCACCTACTTGATGATCTTCCAGCAGCATTTGATGTCCATCTCGATAAGTGACCCTTAGAATAGCCTGTCGATCAAAGAGTCCTCTGTTATGCAATTTCTCAGGATGAACGTCAACAAGGATCCTTGCATCCTTTACCAGACCTTCTTTGCAAATGCACAATCTGTAAAGAGGTAGGCGACCATCTCATGCTCATCACGGGTATCCCAAGGGCAGTGTGCGTTGGGAGTGAGACTCCAACTGTGTACGAAAGATCTGACAGGGAGGGCCAATCTCACCACCAGCGAAGCGAGGTCTTGGTGCTTGTTAGTAAGTTCCGGTGATGAGGTATTCTGCCAGATGATTTGGACAATATTCTCAGGGAACCACCCAACAGTTGAAGATCTGACTGAGGAATTTGACGTGAAACATTAAACTCTGCTTCTCTTTTCACAAATGTGGCCTGACTTAACTGTTTCCAGCATTTTCCATTTTTATTATGGAGATAACTTCTGGCTCATAGCATAATTGATCAGATTTTCTAAAACAAGCAGGAAAAAGCCGGATTTATCCCCACAACGATAACAGCAGAACATAACACTGAGCTGTGTTTCTATACAGGCAGATCAGTCAGATAGGCTGACCAAAGAGCCAAAGGCTGTTGTGATCTAATGCATACTGAACAAGGTTGCATTGTAATGGAGACTTGGGGGATCATATGCAGATACATCCAACAGAGCAGTAGGAAAATGACATTGTCTTGCAAATTGTGTGTATCAATATCAGTCCTGTCCTAATATGTCTCATGTAGAACACTATCAAGTATATTAAAAGCTTCCCTGCCACCACTGGAGACGGATGCAGCATTGCTAAGACCCTTTTTCAGTGTAAAGAAATGGGATTCAGTTCCATATTCTTCCAAATATTCCTTCGCTTGTTAAGACAACAGCTCGTACTAATTCTGCAAGGTGAATAGTTTGAAGGATAGACTGAAGGGTGATTACAATCCCAGTACTTAATGTAATTTGCTTTAATTATAAAAGACTTTACAGTTGTTACAGTAACATGAGCAGCTTAATAATCATAAAATGTTACATCAGTACTAATTCAAAACAGTTCAAATGTTTCAATATAAATGGCCTGTAAGAAGTTAGCTGACCAGAGTTGTTAGAACATAGAAGAAGGCCATTTGGCTCGTTGAGTCTATGACAGAATCTGATCTCAAAATTCACACACATTCTTAGCAAGAAAACTTCTGCTCGGCTCGGGGGTGAATTACATCACCTTATGCTTGTTATAACTTGCCAAATAGAAAAGCTTTCAATATCAGATAAAAGTGCAACATACTTACCTCTGCACCTGGAAATCAAACAAATTGTTCCCAGATCAGAGAAAAAATATCTGATAATATAAAAAGGAGAAATTACAAACTTGAAACTTCTGAAATAGAAAGAGAAACAAGAGTGAGGGAGGTGGGAACCCTGTGATTCCACACTCCACCTCCTCTCCTATCAGATTCCTTCATCGTCAGCCCTTTGTTGCTTCCACCTATTACCTTGCAGCTTCTGGCACCATTTCCACTCTGCCCTCCCTCTCCTGCCTATCACCCTGACATCTCCTGTCCCAGCCCTTGCCTCCGCCTTTTTTACACTGGCTATCTCCCCTCTATCTTTCAGTCCAGATGAAGGGTCTTGACCTGAAACTTCGACTATCCATTTTTCTCCTCAGATGCTGCCTGACCCATTGAGTTCCATCAGCTTTTTGCGAGCTAGCTTTTAACAAGGTATTTATAAGGTATTTATTTATTAGTCACATGTACATTGAAACACACAGTGAAATCCGTCTTTTTGCGCTACTGAGAATATGCTGGGGCAGCCCACAAGTGTCACCATGCTTCCTGCGCCAACATAGCAAGCCTACAACTTACTAACCCATATGTCTTTGGAATGTGGGAAGAAACCGGAGTACCCGGAGGAAACCCACGCAGACACAGGGAGAAGGTACAAATTTCTTACAGACAGCGGCCGGAATTGAACCCGGGTCTCTGGCGCTGTAATAGCTTTACACTAACCGCTGCACTACTGTGCCACCTGTACCCAGAGTTTCTGGTGAGAGCACACACTTTCCGGGGATAAGCTTAAGGGATTTATCATCTGGCAGGTATTCTTAGAATTTGAAGATAATAGTTTGTGTTCATTTAAATTTGGGCATTTTTGGTAATTGTACTTTAAATGAGAAAACCCACATCATCCTATCTATGTTATAAGAATGAGATGGCCTTCATTCATTTCTTCCTTGACAATGGCCTATTCAGAAAGATTTCATCCTGATCTTCACACTGCGCCAAAAGGTTTCTGTAAGATGTTGATAGAGAACATTCTGCAAGCAGCTCCCTTAATGTTTTTGTCTAAAGTGATACAAGATTGGAGAGTCTGTTGCCATGGTGATTCTGTGGCTTATTGCAGTGACAATATTGAAATGTTAATTGATTTTAAGAATGGAACCATTTTGTGTTGTAGCCTCTGCAATCATTTTGTAACCAGGTATTTCTTGGGCTACATTCGCCTTGACGTGTGCATTACAAAAACTTTGTGAGTGTTATCTTCAAAGTGCAAACAACAGCGTGTTAATCTAAGGGCTGCAGTGTTGTTTGTGGGGAATTAATGCAGAACTGAAGTGGCACAATAAAACTGACCAAATGTTGCATTCACAGCTGTTGATCTGTCAGGGTTTCATTGACATAGTGGAGACAGCTATCTGGGTACAACACAGCTCAAGTTCTTGGCTGGATCATAAACCCAGCTGATTTACACTCATATCTCATGCATTGGGCAGCACATCGGCACAGCTAGTAGAGCAGATGCAGAACAGATCTGGTGCCCTGTGTTCAAGCCTGACCGCTGTTGATACCTTTGTGGAGTTTGCAAGTTCCTCCGGTGACTACATGGGCTTCCTCCAGGTGCTCAGGTTTCCTCCCACGTCCCAAAGATGTACAGGTTGCTAAGTATATTGTCCCAGTGTGTTGTTAAGTGGTAGAATTTGGGGGAGTGGATGGGAATGTGAGGAAAGTAGAATGGGATTATTGTAAATGGGTGCTTGATAGTCAGCGTGCATCTGGTGGGTTCAAAGGACCTGTTTCCTTCCCTCTGTAACTGGATCCTTGACTTTCTAACCAACAGACCGCAATCAGTGAGGATAGGCAGCAATTCCTCCAGCACAATTATCCTCAAAACTGGTGCCCCAAAAGGCTGCGTCCTCAGCCCTCTACTCTACTCCCTGTACACTCATGACTGTGTGGCCAGATTCTGCAGATGATACCACCATTGTAGGCTGTATCTCAAACAGCGATGAGTCAAAGTACAGAAAGGAGATAGAGAGTTTAGTGGAATGGTGTCATACCAACAACCTTTCCCTCAGTGTCAACAAAACAAAAGAGCTGGTCATTGACTTCAGGAAAGGGGGCGGTGTACATGCACCTGTCTACATCAATGGTGCTGAGGTCGAGAGGATTGAGAGCTTCAAGTTCCTGGGAGTGAACATCACCAACAGCCTGTCCTGGTCAATCATGTAGATGCCACGACCAAGAAAGCTCATCCGCGCGTCTACTTCCTCAGGAGGCTAAAGAAATTCGGTTTGTCCCCTTTGACTCTCACCAACTTTTACCAATGCACCATAGAAAGCATCCTATCTGGATGTATCACGGCTTGGTACGGCAACTGCTCTGCCCAGGACCGCAAGAAACTGCAGAGAGTTGTGGACACAGCCCAGCACATCACAGACACCAGCCTCCCCTCCTTGGACTCTGTCTTTACCTCTCGTTGTCTTGGTGAAGCAGCCAGCATAATCAAAGACCCCTCCCACCCGGGACATCCTCTCTTCTCTCCTCTTCCATCAGGTCGAAGATACAGGAACCTGAGGTCATGTACCACCAAACTTAAGGACAGCTTCTACCCCACTGTGATAAGACTATTGAACGGTTCCCTTATACAATGAGATGGACTATGACCTCACGATCTACCTTGTTGTGACCTTGCACCTTACTGCACTGCACTTTCTCTGTAGCTGTGACACTTTACTCTGTACTGTTATTGTTTTTACCTGTACTACATCAATGCACTCTGTAGTAACTCAATGTAACTGCACTGTGTAATGAACTGACCTGTACGATCAGTATGCAAGACAAGTTTTTCACTGTACCTCGGGACAAATGACAATAATAAACCAATACCAATACCAAAAAAAAATACCATGCTGTACGGAATGGAATGCTGTATGTTGTAAGAACAATTACAAGATCTTATCTTCATGACAGCAAAAATCAGCACAGTGTTCTCATTCACTGTACCCGAAAGTGACCACCTCCTCTAAGAATTGCCAAATTCGATCCAGTTTTAAAACAATGTTATTGTTTTTACCAGTACTACTTCAATGCACTCTGTACTAACTCAATGTAACTGCACTGTGTAATGAATTGACCTGTACGATCGGTATGCAAGACAAGTTTTTCACTGTACCTTGGTACAAGTCACAGTAATAAACCAATACCAATGCCAACACATAAAGTTTTCATGGCGGACCGCTGTTTGTCATTCACTTGCAGCTCAGCTGGTCTTTGGACTTTGTGCTTCCTGATAGAAACCTGGAATGCTGGGATAATGGAAATCAGACACCAGAACACAGACCTCCTGCTCCTCCACTGGACTCACCACTGAGCCCAGCATTATGGCACACATGTGCTAACGGGAGAGGCCAGATGCACACCATAGAAAGCATCCTATCTGGATGCATCACGGCTTGGTATGGCAACTGTTCTGCTCAGTACCGCGAGAAACTGCAGAGAGTAGTGAACACAGCCCAGCACATCACAGAAACCAGCCTCCCCTCCATGGACTCTGTCTATACCACTCGCTACCTTGGTGAAGCAGCCAGCATAATCAAAGACTCCACCCACCTGGGTCATTCTCCCTTCTACCCTCTCCCATCAGAGAGATACAGGAGCCAGAGGCCACATACTGCCAGGCTTAAGGACAGCTTCTATTGCACTGTGATAAGACTATTGAACAATTCCCTTATACGATGAGATGGACTCTTGACCTCACAATCTGCCTTGTTATGACCTTGCACCTTATTGTCTACCTGCAATGCACTTATTCTGTAGCTGTGACACTTTACTCTGTATTCTGTTATTTCTTTTACCCTGTACTACCTCAGTGAACTATGTAATGAATTGATCTGTACGATCGGTTTGTAACACAAGTTTTTCACTGTACTTTGGTACAAGTGACAATAATAAACCAATACCAATACCATATCCTGCCCTCAGTTCTATGATGGAACAGCAAAGAGATGTCTGTCTCTGACGGTGAAGTTATTTAACTTTATTTTTTAGTTATTCATTAGCATTTAAAGGTGCTTTAATTAAATTGAAATATTTTTATGTTTTTTTAATGATTTAAATCTATAATGTATTTAAAAACAAGCAGATAAACCTTGAAAGCAATGCTCAGAGCCAAGTCCTTCTCATGGGATGTTCCTGGGGAATGGTAAAGGTAAGTCTTGGTGACTGAGCACCCTGAGCAGCAGGCTGGGTCCAACTCAGTCCAGTCCAATACTCCATCCAATCTGGTGTGAAATTTTAAACAATACTACAAAACTTACTTCATTATCAACACACAGCTGTTCACTATCTTCTACAAAGTTATGTTTTTTTCATCGATCTCAGTTTATCTTGAATTATCTTTTACTGTAACTCTGATTGTTTCATTATCCAACCACTCCTTTCATATCGAACTTAACCAAAGAAAAGCTCAAGTAAACCATACATTATAAAAAGTGGTCTGAATTTCTGTTGATGATCATAAACTGATTTGGAATCATAATCTATGGTAACGGGACACAAAATAAATTTGGTGAACATTGAATTCATTGATATAAATTAAAATTAAAGAACAACAAAGGATAATAAACTTTTTTTAAGATGATCAAACATTACTAATTTAAGTTTTGCTTTCATGTTGTATTTCATGAATAATTAACTTGTATAAATTGTGCTACTGAAGTCAATATTTAGTAGCAAAAATTAATAGCACAGAGATTTTAGTTTAGCTTTCAGTGAAGTGTTAACTCATGTTGGAAGGAGTTTAGTTAGGTGTTTTCATTGTCTACAAAGCACAGTACATCTCCAGCAAAAGGCTTGAGCAATGAAAAACATGAACGTTTTCTGATCCTCTGTAGCGACTCACTGCACTGGCATCAAACTGGCTCCCAACATCGCGATGTCGTCGGAGGTCCCGATCCAAGATGGCGCGGGGCCCTCCTTCTTCCCCATCGTTGGGCTGGGAAAGCCTGCGCGCGGGAAGGTCGGGTGACCCGCGCGTGACATCAGTGCGGGAACTGTAGCGCGGGAAGTTTTCGGGTATTAAAGGCGCACAGCACCCCTGTCGGCATTCGAATTCTGATTTCGAAACCAGCGACTCTGTGTCTTCATTTCGTAGTGTGTAGCTAGCTGCTACACCTCAATAAAAAAATAGTAAGTGCAGGAATTATTCAAGAGGTTGTGCAGCATCTGCGAAGAGAGAAACAGTGTTGACATTTTAGTTTGATTTTCTTTCATCAGTGCTGGGAATAATTAGATCTTGAGAAATTGGTTCAGGGAGAATGCAATGAAAGAAAAGGCTTGTGATGGGGTGGAAGACATTGAACAAAAAAAATCCTCCACTTAATCTTTTTTTTATAATCTGGCAGAAGGGCAGTGTTTACATTGATCAAAGCAACAGACATCCAAATCCTTCAGTAAAGATAATTATAGTAATTAGTTAAGCTTGAAGGGAAGGTGGAATGACGACAGCTGGGATGGAGAGGGGAAATGCTGCTTGACTGATTTTTAGTGGGAGCAGATTTGCACATCTGCTACTTGCATGTAAGTGCTTTTGGGTGTGTGCAAACCTTTTTATATTTGAATGAAAACCGTGAGGCAGATGGAGACAAATGATCTCTGTTTGCCTTTACATGATACCTGTTATGAAATAGAGAGCTCAGAATAAGATCTGTTTTAAATAGACATTCCTCAGATCTAAATGCTTAATTTGAATATTGCTGAACGAGTAGCTTCCAGGAGCCCCACTTTTCACTAAAGCTACTTTTGTACAGAATGTGGTCAAATTTAATGCAGCTTATCACGTCTACCATTCAAACAGAATTCACCAGATTCAGTGCAGTTAATGGTCAGATCACATAGAGATGACCTCTTTGTTTTCATAGAAGAAGACAGACAAGACCAATAGCCCGAGAAAAGATTGCTTTTAATAATTATTGTTACTTTCTTGAAGATATCTTTGCAGAGTGCACAAGAGTTCTAGCATTTTGAATGTGTTTATTGCATGAGGCTTATTATTTTGGAAATTCAAAGTTCCAATGTCAATTAAAATAGAAATTAAAGCATTGCAAACCATTACCTCCCAAGTATCATTAGCAGGTGTTGCTTGAGCATTAAGTTATCAGTCATTGGTAAAAATGTTTATGTAGCAGTGACTTTAAGTTGCTGGCTGCATTAGATAGTTAATAATTTCAAATTGCTGCAAGTATTACAGTGCAGAGAATGGTGAAGCTGTACTATTAAGATCTATGAACAAGTAAAAAATTAAAACATACAGTTTAAACTCTGGCTATGAAGTTGGAGGCTCCGAGTTTTCCAGAGGTATGTGCCTACTTTAATGAATATCACAGATTTAACTCACTTTGTGACCTTGTTTTCAAATCTCCTTCAAGACTCAGGGACATCTACAATGCCCCAATCCCAGTATCTTGTTCATCCTCCAACCTTTCGCTACTTCCTGCTTAAATTCAAACCAGTTATACCTTTACTTCCAATGAATTGGTAACTCCATTTCTCTGTCCACAAATGCTGGGCACTTCCAGCATATCTGTTTTGTTTTTAACATGAGGAGATTGACTAATTCATATAATTGTCTTTGTATGTCAGACTATTAGATATTGCCACTGTGAAACACCTTGGGGCATTTAACTTTGTTGAAGGAGCTAAATAAATGGAAGTTGTAGATCTTTTTGTCTGATGCACCTTGGTCATTATTTTAATGTCTATATAGTTAAACGTTTCCAGTGAATGTTTCTTTATAAACTTTCTTTGACTTGTTGCCAGTAACATGGTGCAGGAAAACCTTTAAACCAATCAACACGCAATTATGCCATAACACTAATATTTCCCAATATTTAAACTATAAGGCTGAAAATTTGAAGACACAAGAAGAAAACTTCTTCAAAATCAGCATACCTTGAAAAGACTTTGTGGTGGAGTAGTACAATGGAGACACAAGAGTCATGATGCAGGGTTTTGACCTGAAATATTACAATTCCTTTTCTCCCACAGATGCTGCTTGACCCATTGAGTTCCTGCAGCGGATTGTTTGAGGCTGAAAAAATTATTCAGGTTAGGTTCCTCACTTGTGTTTTTGTAGTGAATTAACTTGTTCAGTTGTTTGAAACAGTGGATTTGTTTAATACTCTGTTTTCTTGAAAACATTGTGTTTGGTAAGACAAAGAGTGCTTGCCCAAAGTTTTTCTCATTGATAGCACCAGACATAATATATGATCCCATCAATGTGTTGTACTGGGCTCCATAAGTTCAATTCCATTGAAGTTAATGAAATGAGTTTCAGAGGCAGAATATAAAGCACTATTGCAAATGCATGGTGTGGCTTCTACTACAATTGTAAGGTATAGACAACACTGTTTTTTATTGGGACAGAATGCTCTGTCCATTATCCTGCTGCTGTTTAAAACTTTTATATGTACACTGCTTGTAGCTTGGCTCAGCTGACTGCACTATATCGCTGAATCAGAAGATTAGAGTGAAAGCCTTATTTTGTAGTTTAAACTGGCAAAGAATTGCACACTACATATTATCAACGTGTTTTGAAATTGATTGACATTCAGTGAAAACTATATTTTGTTGAGTCCTTCATTTTGCGTAAAATAGTTTCTCGGTTCACAAGAAAGCTACCTCCAGCGGGAACACTGAGCCTGCAAAAGGAAAATGTGTGCATGTTTTAAAATTGATTTCAAGACACTTCCTGGAAATAACAATACTATCAAGCATCTTCTGAGTAACCTACAGTGGTAGCTTTTTATTTTGCCAATGAATCTTTCCAAATAGTCTCAAGTGACTCTGATCTCATTAATCATCCAGAAGATTATTCCCATATAATGGATTTACATGCCCCATTTAGGCATCTTGTTATCATCTCAACAGAGCAAAAGGGAGCAGACTGTTCAATTTTATTAACCAGTACAAGGGGAAATTGATGGAACATTCATTTCACTCAGAGATCCATATGAAAATCCACTCATTTTTAAGAGGAAACTACTTAATATCTGAAATTAGATTCAGTTCTGTAGTGGTTACAGAAGCCTGGACATATGAACAACATGAATTGAATTCCCACAATGGCTGTTTATGAACTTGAATTCATTCTTTTTAAATGACCTCTTGTAAATCATGCAGTGTCCTCCTTATTCATCTCAAACTTGTGCCAAATGTAGGAGAGCTGGATCATACTCTATTCCAGCAACTGCCTGACATAGACATCCTCACCAAAATTGTACTTATTAGACGTGGGTCTCAATGTGGAAGTAAGAACAAAAAATGTTGGAACCACTCAGGAGATCAAGCAGTTATTGCCAGCAGAGGTACTTACTGCAACAAATAGGACGAATCTATTCCAGCCACCTTACTCTCTGTTACCAGCAATCACACAGCAGTTATTCATCAGTGACTTGCTCACTGATGTATACTTTGGGTTCTGCAAGGATTACTTGGCTTTACAGCCTATTCCAAGTTAATATCTTAAATCTTAAGAGAATAACTGAATTCCAGAGGTGGAACGAGAGTGACTGCCCTTAACATTAAGGTACAAGTAGATTGCTTGTGGCACTGACAAGTCCTCGTAAAACTGAGGTGAGGTGAGTGGGTAGTCAGGGAAAAAAAGCACTAGAATGCCTAAAATTAAACTAAACACAAAGGTTGATGGAGACCATTCATCTGAACCCAACAATATAACTGCAGGAGTTCCTCACAGGCATTTCCCTTGGCATATCTTCAGTTTCTGCAGCAATAACCTTCTCTCTATCATGTGGCCAGAAGCAGCAGGTTTGCTGATGAATATGTAGCATTCAATTTTATTTGTACATATAATAAGATGTAAACATTAGGCAGATGAAATTCAGAAAAACTACAGATGATGAAAATCTAAAATAGAAACAGAAAATGCTGGGAAGACTCAGCAGATCAGATCGCATCTGAGGGAACATGTTTTAACGTGTCAATTTAACATTAACAATTTATGTTATTTATGTTGACATTAACATGTTAACAATTTAACATGTAGTCCTGATGCAGGGTTTCCTGAAACGTCAACAATTCCTTTCCCCCCACAGATGCTGCTTGACCCGCTGAGTTCTTCCAGCAGATTGTTTTTTGCACCAGATTCCAGCATCTGCAGTCACTTGTGTCTCAATTTTACATTAGGCAGGGTTGGATTTGCTAGTGCCTTTCATGCACACAAGTTCCAGGTAGTGGCCACCTTTGTCAAGTGAAAATCTAATCATCTTCCTTAGACAGTCTTTAGCATTGTCAATGCTGCAACATCACCACTGACATTCTGGGAATATATTTTATAAGAAATGTAACTGGACCAGCTACAGAAAAAGCATGGCTAAAAAAAACGTGTGAGAATCTGGGTGTTCCTCCAGAAAATGCCTTACTTCCTGGCTTCCTTGTTATTCCAGCACCTACAAAACCCAGATTCTGGATGGACACTCGTACTTGCCTGTATATATGCAGCTGCAACAGAACCCAAGAAGATCAATAGGATAGAGTACAAAGCAGCTCACTTGGCTGGCACTCAATCCATTATCTTAATAGCAGTTTAAAACAACTGGAGCTTGTAAGCATTTCAGAGCCTAGTTAAGAAGTTGATGGTAAATGTCATTAGTGAACCAGTTGCTTTTTCAGTGCACTCTAATTATTAATTCTTGCCTGTTACTGTCTAACTTTTCACATTGAATTTAAATCCACAAACTGTCATGGTGGGATGTAAATTTAAAATTCTCTTTTCATTGCATCAGTTATTACCACATTTGATCCATTGTGTTAATACCTGCTGTAGAGGAAACTTTGATCCTATAACAATATCTCAAAACTGTGCACTAGGATGGTCCGTAGGTGATCAGGATATTCCTTACAGGCACAGTTAATAGCTCCACTACTGAGACCAATAAACACGCAAATATAATGAGACTCATGGGACTCTGAGTATGATAAAGCTCATGACTGGTACTCTGAAATTTGTTTAAGACCCTTAACAAATCTGGTAGAGCCCTTCAGTGCAAACCCATCAAGGGAGTCAGAATTATTTGAATTTGCTGTATGCCATTTAAAGCTGCAATAAGGAAAGGTTTTCTGCTCCCTAAAACTGAAGGGGATGATGATGTAGTAAGAGTTGGTTCTCCAATTCCTGAGCTAAAGGTTAAACAAGAGAGAGAAGGTACATCAATTGATGCAGCCAGAGAATTGCTGATTGCTTTTAGAGATTCATATAATTGGATAGGAAGGTAAAAAAGTCTTTCCCTCTTGGCAAGCTCCCTCAAACCAAACTGTGCTACTAAGACATGGGTTGCCTTGTCAACATAATTGTAACTCCTGCTTTCTCCTTCGGTGTAAATTATCTATCGAGAACATAAATAGAATCTTGATTTCAACAAATGATTTGTGTGCCGTGATGAGGAACAAGATATTTGCTATACTTTTGGTGTGAATTTTTAAACCTTTCCACACATATTTTCCTTGTTGATCCCTCTGAATTTATCATCCACTAGAAAGATAACAATCTGAAGTCATTGCTATTGGTAGCCATCGTTTCAAAAAGGCACAAAGACTGATATAGATCAGTCTTATCATCGAAAAAGAAACTATAAACACATGTACATTAAAAACTGAGGAAAAGACTGTTGCAGGGGTGGGGGGAGGGGGGGGAGGTGGTCACTCATCCTGCTCTCCAGGTTCAGTACAACCATATATACAGCACAGCTCCGATAATCCAGCATCTGATCGTTCAGAAATCCTGATGGTCTGAAATCTGGCTCATTCTTGAGTCCGGAATGTGAACCCGGAGTCCAGAGTGAATGTGAGGTACAGGGCCCAAACTGGGGGTCTGGAGTACTTGAGCTGGGCATGTGGCCAGAGTTGGGGTCCAGAACGCCTGGGATCAGGAATGTGGCCAGGCTTGAAGCAGGACCTGGGACCCAGAGTACTTATATATTTCCCACTCTGTTTAAACTTACTGGGTTTACTGGAAAATTTATTATATTACTGCGTAATATGTTAAAAAAAGCAAAATAAAATTTCACTATGGACCTTATAGAGGTACATTGACCTTATAGAGGTGCATAAAATTCTAATGGGCACAGATAGGGTGAATGTACACAGTCTTTTTTCCCGGGGAAAGGAAATCAAAAACAAGAGAGCACAGGTTTAAGGTAAGGAGGGAAAGATTTAAAAGGGAACTGAGTGGCAACTTCTTCACGTGGAGAATGGGGCGTGTATGGAATGAGCTACCAGAAAAAAATGATTGAGGCAGGTACAATAACATTTAAAAGACGTTTGGACAGATACATGGATGAGAGGATAAGGAAAGTTTCAGAGGGATATGGGTCAAATGCTGGCAAATGGGACTAGCTTTAGATCTTCGTTGGCATGGAGACTTAGGCCAAAGGGCCTGTTTCTGTGCTGCATTACTCTATAAAAGTATGTTTGAGTACTGCCAGGAGTAACATCCAATAGTCCAGAAAATCTGCTAGATCAGCCATATAAGTCCCATAAGTGTCATATTATCAGAGTTTACTGGACTGATCAATGTAACCACTTAAGACAGGAGAATGAAGGGGTTAATAAAATGGAATATTTCAGAAATATTTCTTTGAATCTCTATAACAATCAAATAGACTTAATCTTCCAATAGAAAAAGAAATCTGAAGTCTGTTCTTGTTTCAGATCTTCAACATCTGCAGTTTTTATTTACTTGAATTTACTGTCATTTCTCTTCAAGGAATGCAAATCTTGGAGAAGCTGCCAACAGAATCAAAGGCACAACGAGTAAATATGTTTCTACACAACAATATGATATGATACGGAACACATTGCTCAGTAGAGTGAAGGAAGCAGATTGACAAGTGACTTTCAAATGGAAAGCAAAACTGAATTTATGAAATAATCAGCAGATCGGGCAGCATGTGCAGAGAGACAAGCAGGGGTAACTTTCAGGTCGGTGACCTGCCAACAAAACTGGTGCCAGTTTTGATGAGAGGTCATGTACTTAAAACACTAACTCTGTTTCACTCTCCACAGATGGTTCCAGACCTGCTGCATATTTTGAGCTTTTCCTGCTTTTATTTCAGATTGTCAGCTTCGGAAGTACTTTATTTTTGGAACTATTGCAAGAAATTTACGAGGCTCAGCCATTAAAGCAGGGGAATGCAATCACTTTTCCAACAATCTAGCACAGACATGCTGGGCTGAATGGCCTCCTCCTGATTATATGCCTGTATGATTTTCCAGATATCACTTCTGGTCTTATTTCTGTTTTTTTTTTCCCTTGCTCTTAGTCTCTCATGAATTTACATCTCGGTGGACTCAAGCAGATTGCAAACCCTGTGCCCCTTCAACCTTTTCAGTCAGAAAAGAAATCAGAAGGTGAGGCAGTAATACATTTTGAAGTGCAGCTGATTGCTCTGTGATTTTTGTATATTGCAATAAATGGACTTGACAAGCAATTACACAAAGCCTTGTTTACTGAGAGTAAGGTGCTTACTGCCTGCAAAAGATTCACTTTAATGAATTAAACATATAGGAAACACAAGTGAAGAGCACATCAATAAATACTCCAAGCTACAAGAGTGAGTCTCTATTTACAATTTAAAGGGGAACCTTATCATAGAAAATTGCCTCAAAATCAAGAATGTGATAAAAGCAGCTCTTTCCCACTTGTTACACTGTTTTATTGCTTCAAGACTGCCAGTGGAAGCGCACTGGGAATAGAAAGATTGTGGGATGAATATCCCTGCTTGTTCAATGCACATGATGGGTGAGAATGCTCACAATTATATTGGACTGGTTTATATTGATATTTCGGTGGTGTTTCCCTGTTGTCAGCCAATCCTGATTTGCACCTCTGAAGAACAATGGCGTGGATGTCTGGAATGTGCTGGAGGTCAGATAGCCATGCATCTGACTGTCTGTTCCACTGCTGGACTCAACACTGAGACTAGGGACAGTCCTGTAACATACTGTACTGGGGAGCCAGAAACACCTTGCAGCTCCAGCTGGGCATGTCTCAGTAGGCCAGACAGCACATTACCTATATTTCACAACGCCAGCAACGCATTAGACAAAGGAGCTCAACTGCCCATTTACTGGATATATCATTTCATCCTTTCATAGAGATTCCCTTTGTTCCACTCCATTCCCCCAACCCACCCCTCACCTTCTCTGCCATCTAGTTTTCTCTCTTCCAGCGACACACAAAGCACTGGAGGAACTCAGCAGGTCAGGCAGCATCTATGGAGGGAAATGGGAAGTCGACACTTTAGGCCAGGGCCAGTGCTTTGTGTGTTGCTCCAGATTCCAGTATCTGCAGTCTCTTGTGTCTCCCTCTTGTTTTCTCACAATTCTAATTGGTATTGGTATTGGTCTATTATTGTCACTTGTACCAAGGTACAGTGGAAAAACTTGTCTTGCATACCGATCGTACAGGTCAATTCATTACACAGTGCAGATACTTTGAGTTAGTATAGGGTGCATTGAGGTAGTACAGGGTAAAAACAGTTCTGATGAAAGGTCTTTGACCTTAAACATTAACGGTTTCTTTTTCCACAGATGCTGCCTGATGTGTTGAGTTTTTGCAGCATGTTTTGGGTTCAGATTTCTAGCATCTGCAGTTTTTATTTTGAGTTACATTTCAACCTCACCCCTAGATGTACCAGCATCTAGCACAACCCCATTCATTTGATTCATTTATTTCACTAAAATGGAAAATCATGGTAAATGATTTGTATTTTTATATTTTATTTCAATTAATGTATTTAATTAACTTACATTGAATGTGACTTTAAATACATTTATTATTTCTATAATTTATTATCTCATGGTAGGTGGAATATGAGGCATGGGTCAGTCCAGTGACCCCCATATAGGAGAGTCCAGTGATACCCATTTATTCCTGTATGTTGTCTCAGGAATCACTTCATGCAGCAAGAGGACTTAACGGGAGAAATAGAGAGAAGTAGATTGCAGCATTTTGGGTAAAAAGGAAAACATTTTGCTCGTGCTCCTCCCCCTCCCCCTACCCTTTCATTCTGGCTTCTGCCCTTTTCCTTTCCAGTCCTGATGAAGAGTCTCGTTGCAAAATGTCGACTGTTCATTTCCCTCCAGTAGATGCTGCCTGACCTGCTGAGTTCCTCCAGCATTTTGTGTGCTTTGCTCCAGATTTCCAGCATCTGCAAAATCTCTTGTGTCTCTGAAAACATTTTGCATTGGGAAAATAAAAAAAAACTTCTAGACTAACTGGAAAGTGAATGTAATGGATGAGAAGGACAGTTTTAGGTAAAAAAAAGTTTAGAGATGGAAAAAAAACAATATGCAGCAGAGTGAATAAAAGCTTTGGACTGACAGAAAGAGTTGAATTTTATATCACACCTTTCATGATCTCAAGTCTTCCCAAAGCCTTTTCTAGTCGATAAAATACTTTTGAAGCATCATTATTATTGTAATGTAGAACATGCTCCAGACAGATTGAGCACAGCAGTCTTCAAAAAGCAGCATCGTCAAGTAATCAGATAATCTGCTAAAGTGATATTAATGGAATGTTAAATGTTCATCAGGATATGGAGGATCTTTTTCAAAATAGTGCAGTGTGATCTTTAACATCTTCACTTAACATAACATTTGAAAGACACCACTCAACAGGTAAAAGGAGGCAGAGGGTGATGGTCAGTAGTTGTTTTTGCGATTGGCATCCTGTGACCAGTGAGGCATCATGAGGATCATTGCTGAGATGCTTGCTGGTTGATGAGATGGTCTCTGACCTCATGATCTACCTTGTTGTGATCTTGCACCTTATTGCATTGCACTTTCTCAGCAGCTGTGACACTTGACTCTGTACTGTTATTGTTTTTACCTGTACTACCTCAATGCACTCTGTACTAACTCAATGTAACTGCACTGTGTAATGAATTGACCTGTACGATCAGTATGTAAGACAAGTTTTTCACTGTACTTTGGTACAAGTGACAATAACAATATACATTAACAATCTGGAGGTGAACGGAGGAGATATGACCTGTAAGCTTGTCGATGATATGAAAACTGATGATGTTGATGACAATTAAGAAGATTGTGTTTGGCTACAGAAGTTTAGTGATGAGTTGGTCAGGTGGACAGAGCAATAGGAGATGGAATTTAGTCATGAATAACGTGAGGTGGTGCATTTTGGGAGGACTAATAAGGCTGGGATATACACAATGAATACTGGGATTCTAGGAAGTACTAAGGAACAGAGGGACCTTGGCGTACATGTCCAAGGATCCTTAAAGGCAGCAGCACAGGTAGATACAGTGGTTATAGATTTATAGATTCATAGAGTTATACAGTACAGAAACGGGGCCTTCAGCCCAACTCCTCCTTGCCAACCAAGATGCCTACCTATGCTAGTTCCATTTGCCAGCATTCGGCTCATATCCGTGTACATGTCCAAATGTCTTATAAGCATTGCAATTGCTCCTGCCTCTACCATTTTCTTCGGAAGCTCATTCCACCTACTCACCACCTCTGTGTGAAAAACCTCCTCTCGGATCCCCTTTAAATCTTTTACCCCCTCGCCTTAAACCTATGCCCCTCTAGTTTTAGAATCTCCTGCTCTGAGAGAAAGACTGTGACTATCTACCCCATCTATGCCCCTCATAATTTTATAAGATATCAGGTCACCCCTCAGCCTCCATCACTCCAGGGAAAACAGTCCCAGCCTATCCAATCTCTCCTTACAACTCAAGCCCTCCAGTGCAGGAAACATTGCTGTGAATCTTTACTGCATCTGCTCTTGCTTAGTCACGTAGTTAAAAAGATACATGGGATGTTTGCCTTTATTAACCAGCCCATGGAATATAAGAGCAGGAAGTTACAGTACAACTATGTAAAACACTAGGCCAACACTGGAATACTGTCTGCAGTTTTGGTCGTCATACTACAGGAAGGATGTGATTGCAATGGAGACTGGGCAAAGGAGATTCACCAGAGTGTTGCCTAGAAATGGAGTGTTTCAGCTTTAAAGAGAGATTGGATAGAACTATAGAACCATAGAACCATAGAACACTACAGCACAGAAAAACAGGCCATTTGGCCCTTCTAGTTTGTGCCGAAACGTTATTTGGCTAGTCCCATTTACCTGCACCCAGTCCATAACCCTCCCATCCATGGATCTATCCAATTTATTCTTAAAACTCAAGAGTGAGCCCGCATTTACCACATCAGATGGCAGCCCGTTCCATACTCCCACCACTCTTTGCATGAAGAAGTTCCCCCTAATGTTCCCCCTAAACCTTTCCCCTTTCACCCTAAAGCCATGTCCTCTTGTACTTATCTCTCCTAATCCAGGTGGAAAGAGCCTACTCACATTAACTTTGTCTATACCCCTCATAATTTTGTAAACCTCTATCAAGTCTCCCCTCATTCTTTTGTGCTCCAAGGAATAAAGTCCTAACCTGTTCAATCTTTCCCTGTAACTCAACTCCTGAAGACCCGGCAACATTCTAGTAAATCTCCTCTGCACTCTTTCAATCTTACAAATGTCCTTCCTATAGTTAGGTGACCAGAACTGCACCAATACTCCAAATTTGGCCTCACCAATGTCTTATACAACCTCACCATAACATCCCAACTCCTATACTCAATACTTTGATTTATGAATGCCAGGATGCCAAAAGCCTTCTTTACAACCCTGTCTACCTGCGACGCTACTTTCAGGGAATTATGTATCTGAACTCCCAGATCCCTTTGTTCCTCCGCACTCCTCAGTGCCCTACCATTTACTGTGTATGTCCTACCTTGATTTGTCCTTCCAAAATGCAACACCTCACTCTTGTCTTCATTAAATTCCATCTGCCTATTTTCTGGCCCACTCTTCCAGTTGGTTCAGATCAAATTTTCTGGCCCACTCTTCCAGTTGGTCCAGATCCCCCTGCAAGCTTTGAAAGTCTTCCTCGCTGTCCATTATGCCTCCAATCTTAGTGTCATCAGCAAACTTGCTGATCCAATTTACCACATTAACATCCGGATCATTGATATAGACAACAAACAACAATGGTCCCAGCACAGATCCCTGAAGCACACTACTAGTCACAGGTCTCCAGTCTGAGAAACAATCATCCACTACCACTCTCTGTCTTCTCCCACACAGCCAATTTTGAATCAAGTTTACAACCTTTCCATGGATACCTAGTGTCTGAACCTTCTGAACTAACCTTCCATGTGGGACCTTGTCAAGAGCCTTACTAAAGTCCATGTAGACAACATCCACAGCCTTTCCTTCATCTACTTTCTTGGTAACCTCCTCAAAAAACTCTACAAGATTCGTTAAACACGATCTACCACGCACAAAGCCATGCTGACTATCCTTAATCAGCCCTTAGCTGTCCAAATCACAAGATCACAAGACAAGGGAGCAGATGCAGGCCATTCGGCCCATTGAGTCTGCTCCAAGGAAAGGGAAATAGAAATGAGAAATGGGGAATGGGGGAAGAAGAAGAAGAAAAAAAAACTATTCTAATCCCAATTACCGGTCTTATCCCCATATCCCTTGATATCCTGACTATTTAGATACCTATCTATCTCCTCCTTGAATGCCCCCACTAATCTGGCCTCCACTGCTGTACGTGGCAAGGAGTTCCACAAATTCACCACCCTCTGGCTAAAGAAATTTTTCCTCATCTCTGTTTTGAAACTGTACCCTCTAATTCTAAGATTGTGCCCTCTGGTCCTGGACTCACCCACCAAGGGAAACAGCCTAGCCACATTTACTCTGTCCTTTTTATATTTTAAATGTCGCTATGAGGTCCCCTCTCATTCTTCTGTACTCCAGCGAGTACAGTCCAAGAGCCGACAAACGCTTCTCATACGTAAGCCCTTTCATTCCTGGAATCATCCTCGTAAATCTCCTCTGAACCCTCTCCAACGTCAACACATCCTTCCTAAGATGTGGGGCCCAAAACTGCGCACAATATTCCAAATGAGGCCTCACTAGTGCATCGTAGAGCCTCATCAACACTTCCTTACTTTTATACACTATACCTCTCGAAATGAATGCCAACATAGCATTCGCTTTCTTTACCACCGATCTGACCTGGTGGTTAACCTTTAAGGTATCCTGCATGAGTACCCCCAAGTCCCTTTGTACTTCCGGGCTTTGGATTTTCTCTCCTCCTAGATAATAATCTGCCCGCTTATTTCTGCTTCCAAAGTGTACAACTGCACATTTCTCAACATTGAATCTCATCTGCCATTTCCTTGCCCATTCTCCTAAACTGTCTAGGTCCCTCTGCAACCTTCCTATCTCTTCAATACTCCCTACTCCTTCCCCTATCTTGGTGTCATCCGCAAACTTAGCCACGAAACCATTTATTCCATCATCCAAACCGTTAATGTACAAGGTAAAAAGGAGCGGTCCCAACACCGACCCCTGCGGCACACCACTAGTAACCGGTAACCAACCAGAACGAGATCCTTTTATTTCCACTCTTTGCTTCCTGTCAACCAGCCAATGCTCCACCCATTCTGTTATCCTACCCGTAATTCCATGACCTCTCATCTTATTAATCAGTCTCTTGTGAGGCACCTTATCAAAGGCCTTTTGAAAGTCTAAATACACAACATCTACCGCCTCTCCCTTATCCACCTTCCCTGTGATTTCTTCAAAAAACTCCAATAGGTTGGTCAGGTAGGATCTTCCCTTCACAAAACCATGTTGGCTAGGACCTATCCTGCCCTGCGCCTCTAGGTATTCCGTAACGCCGTCTTTGAGGATAGATTCCAATAACTTTCCCACCACTGACGTCAGACTAATAGGTCTGTAATTTCCTTTATGCTGCCTCCCACCTTTCTTATACAACAGAACTACATTTGCAACCCTCCAGTCCTCCGGAACCACACCGGAATCTATTGATTTCTGGAAAATTATCGCCAATGCCTCCGCTATCTCTAAAGCCACCTCCTTCAGAACCCGGGGATGCACCTCATCCGATCCGGGAGACTTATCAGTCTTTAGTCCATTTAGTTTTCCTAGCACCTTCTCCCTAGTAATCTTAACTGAACTCAATTCCATTTCGTGAGACTCCTGACTAACCGGCACATTGCTGATGTCCTCCATGGTGAAGACCGATGCAAAATATTCATTCAATTCCTCTGCCATCTCTCTATCTTCCATTATAATAGCTCCTGCACCATTATCAATTGGTCCTATATCAACCCGTGTCTCTCTTTTATACCTTATGTATTTAAAAAAACTCTTAGTATCCTTTTGAATGTTATCCGCCAACTTCCTTTCATAATTCATCTTTTCTTTCCTAATGACCTTCTTAGTTTCTCTCTGCAGGTTTTTAAAAGCTTCCCAGTCTTCTGTTTTCCCACTAATTTTTGCCTCTTTGTATGCCGCCCCTTTTGCTTTTATTTTAGCCTTCACCTCTCTCGTTATCCACATTTGTGCCTTTTTTCCATTAAAAACCTTTTTTCTTGGAATATATCTATCCTGCAACTTCCTTATTTCCTGTAGAAATACTTGTATATCCGATCTCCCAGAACACCTTCCAATAATTTACCCACTACTGAAGTCAGGCTCACTGGCTTGTAATTACCTGGTTTACTTTTAGAACCTTTTTTAAACAATGGAACAACATGAGCTACCCTCCAGTCCTCTGGCACCGCACCCGTGGCTGAGGACATTTTAATATATCTGCCAGGGCCCCTGCAATTTCTACACTAGTCTCTTTCACTGTCCAAGGAAATATCTTATCAGGCCCAGGGGATTTATCTACCTTTATTTGCTGTAAGGCAGCAAGCACCTCCTCCTCTTTAATCTCTATATGACACTACTGCTTGTTTCCCTTCCTTCCATATCCACTATGCCAGTTTCCTGAGTAAATACTGATGCAAAAAAACTGTTTAAGATCTCCCCCATCTCCTGAGGCTCCACACATAGCCCACCACTCTGATCTTCTAGGGGACCAATTTTGTCCCTTACCATCCTTTTACTCTTAATATACTTGTAGAAACCCTTCGGGTTTACCTTCACATTATCTGCCAAAGCAACCTCATGTCTTCTTTTTGCCTTCCTGATTTCCTTTTTTAGTATTTTCTTACTTTTTCTATACTCTTCAATTACTTTATTTGTTCCTAGTTGCCTATACCTGCTATATACCTCTCTCTTTTTCTTAACCAGATCGCCAATATCCCTTGAAAACCAAGGTTCCCCATGCTTATTAACTTTGCCTTTAATCCTGGCAGAAACGTGCAAACTCTGCACTCTCAAAATTTCGCCTTTATTTTCTGGCAAGGATGTGCTCAGTAAGTGGAAGGCCTTCAAACAACTTGTCCCAATCCACTCTTCCTAGATCCTTTCTCAGTTCCACAAAATTGGCCTTTCTCCAACTTAAAACCGCAACTTGAGGAGCAGACCAGTCCTTATCCATAATTAACTTGAAACTAATGACATTATGGTCACTGGACCCAAAATGTTCACCTACACATACTTCTGTCACCTGACCTGTCTGGTTCCCTAACAGGAGATCAAGTATTGCATTCTCTCTCGTTGGTACCTCTATATATTGCTTTAGAAAACTTTCCTGAACACAGTTGACAAATTCCAAGCCATCCAGCCCTTTCACAGTGTGGGAGTCCCAGTCAATATGTGGAAAATTAAAATCACCTACTACTACAACTTTCTGTTTCTTACATCGGTCAGCTATCTCACTACAGATTTGTTCCTCCAATTCTCTCTGACTATTAGGCGATCTATAATACAACCCTATTAGTGTGGCCACACCCTTCCTGTTCCTCAGCTCCACCCATATGACATCTGTAGACGAGACCTCCGGGCTGTCCTGTCTCCGCACAGATGTGATATTTTCCCTGACTAGTAATGCCACTCCTCCCCCTTTCAACCCTCCCCCTCTATCACATCTGAAACAACAGAACCCCAGAACATTAAGCTCCCAGTCCTGCCCCTCCTGCATCCAAGTCTCACTAATAGCAACAATGTCGTAATCCCACATGCCAATCCACGCCCTAAACTCATCTGAGTAGGCTGGGTTTATTTTCCTTGGAGCGGAGAAGGCTGATGGTAGGCCTGATTGAGAGCCTGGGTGTCTCTCCCTTCTGGGTTATTAACTCTCTTTGTCTGTCCACAGAAGCTGCCTGACCTGATGAATTTTCCCAGCGCACTTTGGTTTTATTTCAGACTTCCAGCACCTGTGGCATTTTGCCCTGCTCATATAAATTTTCTGCTGCATTTCTGACCAGAATAATCAATAAAACTGTACTTCAAATAGTCTGTTTTGCTATTAAATAATTTTCAAAGAAAGTTAATTGTGTTTTTTTTCCCCATTCAAAAACCAATTATTTTCTGCATCTGCAAGAAAGAAATTATATACTGTGGAGAAAGATAGTTCATTCCCAAGTGACAAATGGCAAGCACTTCTTCAATAAAGTTATATAGAATTTTACACCACTGAAGCATGCAACTTGGCCCAATTTGTCTCTTCTTTGGCAAATGACCTGCTTTCTTCAAATCCAACAAATAAAATCAAACTTCCATATTTGCTATAAATTATGAAATACAAGAAAATGCTCAAATGAGGTGTTAATGTCAAGATCTTTTTTCACTCGGTCAGTGAAAGGATATTAAGCTTGTCAACCCCTTTAGATACATTCTTGAAAACCATTTTTCAAATCATAATAGGGGTTTCAGTCAGGGTTGTTGTTCTGATTATAGATTTCTGAGCATGTTTCAAAAAGAAAATTGTTGGTGGTGGAGTGAATGAATGGTTGTGGATGGGGTGCTATGTTCTGTGTGGTGTTGGCTTTTTGAGCGCTGCACTCATCCAGCCAAGTGGACTGTATTTCATCACACTCCTGACTTGAGCCTTGTAGATGGTGGGTAGGCTTTGTGGAGTTAGGAAGCGAGTTACTCACCACAGGATTCCTAGTCTCTGACCTGCTCTTATAGCCACGTCATTTACATAGCTTTTCCTGTTCAGTTTCTGGTCAAACATAACCCCCAGGATATTGATACTGGGGGATTCAGTGATGGTAATGCCATTGAACGTCAAGAGGGTGATGGCTGGATTTTCTCTTGTTGGACATCTTCATTGCCTGCCTTGTATGGCATGAATGTTACTTGTCACCTATCAGCCCAGGCCTGGATATTGTCCATGTCTTGTTGCATTTGGATGTGGACTGCTTCCTTATCTGAGGAATCGCAAATGGTGCTGAACTTTGTACAATCATCAGCGAGCATCCCCACTTCTGACCTTACGACTGAAGGAAGATCATTGATGAAGTAGCTGAAGATGGTTGGGTCTAGGTCACCACCCTGAGGCACTGCTGCAGAAGTATATCGTTGCTGAGATGATTGACCTCTAACCACCATAACCATTACCCAGTACATATTTCAGATGAGACAAGAGATGTTAGTTACTCCACCTACTGGTACTCAGTCATCCTACAGCTCACAGTGAAGCAGTCTACACACAGGTGCAGAAAGACCTGGACAATATTTAGACTTGGGCTGGTAAGTGGCAAATGACATCCACACCACAAAAGTGACAGAGTCTAACCATCTCTCCTTGACATTTAACAGCACTACTATCGATAAGTCCCCAGCCACCAATAGCCTAAAGGTGACCATTGAGCTGAAACTCAGCTTTACCAGCCACAGTAATACTGTGGCTACAAAAATAAGTCAATGGCTGGGTACCCTGCAGCAAATGACTCACCTCCCGAACTCTCCAGAGCCTATCTATCATCTGCAAGGCATAAGTCAGAAGTGTGATGGAATACTCTCCACTTGCTTGAATGAGTGCAGTTCCAGAAACAGGAAGAAGCTTAACATCTTCCAGAGCAAAGCAACTTGCTCAGTGGTGCTCCTTCCACCAACCTATTCACTCCCTCCTTTATCAACCCAGTGTGGCTCCATCTCTTCATCATTGTTACTTAAGCAGCACCTCTCAAACCTATGACCTCCAGTACTCATCCAAGATGGGTAAGGGCAGCAGCCGCCTCCTACAGGTTCTTCTACAAGCTTGTACACTATCCAGAATGAAAGTATGTCAGATGGCTGAATCTCAGTCCTGGAACTCCCTACCCAGCCACGCTGTGCGGGCATCTTGGGTGGCACGGCAGCGTAGCAGTTAGCGCGACGCTATTACAGCGCCAGCAATTGGGGTTCGATTCCCGTCACTGTCTGTAAGGAATTTGTACGTTCTCCTGTGTCTGCGTGGGTTTCCTCCGGGTGCTCCGGTTTCCTCCCACATTGCAAAGACATATGGGTAGGTTAATTTGGGTTTAAAATGGACGGCGCGGACTCGTTGGGCAGGAAGGGCCTGTTACCACGCTGTAAATAAAATTTAGAAAAATTTTTTAGAAAGGATAGACTGCAGCTGTTCAAGCAGATGGTTCACCACCATCGCTTCTGGAGGAATAGGCAAGACAGATAATTGCTGGTCTTACCATTTCCAACCATGTCACACAAAATATTTCTACTCCATTCACTTTCCCAGTAGTGGTTATACAATATCATGCTACGTGCATACTAAAACATTTCCTACTTTGACAGGGGTACACTGATTGCTGATTGAGTTCTTGTATGGGATATTATTATTGCATCGCTATCATATGCATTCACCAGAAGGGTTCAGAAGATGAGACGAAAACAAGTGTCTCATATTTCTGGAAGGAATACCAAGCAGAGCTCCAGAATACACACTTGAAATAAATAGGGAATCAATGTTTTTCTCTGTCACGGACATCACCATATTCTCACGAGTCAACTGTCATAATATTGACTGAATAAAACTGAAGAAATCATGCATCTTCTATGAAAGATATTTAAGAACATGCATCAGTTTCAGCTGCAGAAGAGTCATTTGCTTGCCAAGGGAGAGAATATTTTTTTCTATACATGCAAGCACTTGATTATGAGTTGTGTGATAACATCAGTCACCTGACATGAAGCAAAAATGACAAACAATGGCTATTTAATCCCTTCCTGCCCTTGGTAGTTGAAGGCTATTGCAACATTCCTGCAATTTTCCTGTCCGCTGGGAGTTTACTTGATCCAACGAAGATCAAATTAAGAATCTTTTCCATTCTAAGCAACTTAGCTGCGCACTGAACAAATTTAGGGAGGTTTTAAATGTGTTGTAGGAAATATGTAACACGATGAAAGAAGCAGACAAGGAAACACAAGGATAACTTTTCAATAAAGAAGACCCAGTCATTATATTGAAAATATCCCTGTCTGGGATGAATCTGATTTGCCTCCAGTGTAAAAATGAATAGAAATTTAGTGTGGATGGGAATTCTAGGATAAAAAAATAATGAAGGCTGCATCATGACTGTTTTACACACCACCAATGGGAAACCAGGCAAGTGATTTTTTTTCTCTAACTTATGGAGTCTTAAAGTGATAGAGTCACAGAGCAAGCAAACAGCTCACTTCAGCTTACAGTGTCCATGTTGGCCAAGAGGTACTTACATATGCAAATCCCATTTACCAGTGCATGGTCTGTAGTCTTCTATGTCATGGCGTTTCAAGTGTTCAGCTGAATATTTCTGAAATGTTGTAAGGGTTTCTGCCTCCACCATCTCCTCAGACAATGAGTTCCAGGTTTCCAACACTCTCTAGGTGAAGAGAAGTCTTCCTCAAATCTCCTTTAAATCTCCCACCCCTACTTTAAACCTGTCCTCTGGTAATAGACGCATCTACGGGGAAAGGTTTCTCATCATCTATCCTATCCGTGTGTGATGGATATTCACTTTCCAGGTCCCAGAAAGACTTATTGCTAACCTCAGCTTTTTAGCACAGTAGCATGACCTGTCCAAAGGCCAAGAAGTGGTTGCTCATTAAGCTAAAATCCTTTTTGCAAAAACAGCAGAAATTGTCCAAGGCTCAAGATGTTTGTTGTTTGCTAAGTTAAACTTCTAACCAGTATTCCCTGCTCAGCCTCTTAATATAAGCAAGAGAACAAAGGGATCTACCTTTACTTAATTAAACACTCCAGTCACCTGGCCTGAATATATCACATGCCAATGATGTCAACTAAGTGAAAAAAAAGTACGAATGTTAGAAAGCAGTCAGGTAGGGGGGAATGACAGAGAGAAGGGGTGACAGAAAGAAGACCTAGAATTCATTCCTCAGCCTTTGGTTTTTAGCGATGGACGAGTTGTTTGTCTGCAACTTGTTGGTATGACTTTTTAATTTGTAAGAATTGTACTTGTGTTTGGAAATCCCTTGTAAGTTACAAGTCATTGTTAAGAACTACTTCCTAGAATTAAACGAGCCTCACTTAAAAAAATAAGCTATGTTTAAACTGCTTTGTTAGCTGGAAGTATCTTCTCCTTGGTTGGGAGGAGTGACCCACCACTCGAAATAATGATTATTAATAGCTAGGCCTTTCTGTAGAGACTGAAGTATTGAAGTAAACTAGTCCTTGAAGTACAGTTTGATACAGTACAATCTCCCTATAGTGAAGGTACCCATAGATACTAATGCCAGATAGAACTTAAAAGTCTTGAATTAAATTTAGAGCTCTCGGATGGTACACTCAATATCATCACTCATGCTTCTCATAATTTGTTCGCTTCCATCAGGTGCCCTCTCAATCTTCTACATTCCAAGGAAAGCAAACCCAACCTATCCAGTCTCCTCATAACTGCAACATTTCATCTCAGGCAACATCCTGGCAAATCTCATCTGCAGCCTCTCCAGTGCAATCACATTCTTCCTACAGTGTGGCAACCAAAGTTCCACACAGTATTCCAGCTGTGGCCTAATTAGTGACTAATATAGTTGTGCCATAACCTCCCTGTTCTTGTACTTTATGCCCTGTCTAACGAAGTCATAAACCTTGTATGCCTTCTTAAACTGTGTTGCTGCCTTCAGGATCTTTGGACGTGTACACCAAGGTCTCTCTGTTAGATGAAAAACACTATGATGCTGGAGGAACTCAACAGGCCAGGCAGCATCCGTGGAGAAAAGCAGGCAGTCAATGTTTCAGGTCAGGACCCTTCTTCAGGACTGAAGATAGGAACTAAAAAGACTGTCTCTCTGTTCCTCAGTACTTCCTGGCATCCTACCATTATATTTCATTCAAACTCATATCAGGTGGTACAGAATCCAGCAAGTGAATCCTGCAAGTACACTATAATACAAGGTGTATAAAAAATCAAATGAATGTCTAGAAAGGTAGATTTGGCAATCACTTCTGCTTTCTATAAATTAATGATATTTAAAAAAAAATTGGCAAAAATAATGGATTAGATTTTGCATCGAGAGTAATGGTGGGTTCACAGTGATGGTGAACTAAATCAGACAGAGTCATGGAATCATACAGCATGGAAACTGTACTACACGTGGAGTAAAGCCTCCAATGCAGCTGAACCTGTGGTCGCCGTCGAGGACGTGAGATCAATCTTTCAGAGGGTGAACCTGAGGAAAGCATCTGGGCCAGATGGTGTCCCTGGTCGTGTCCTCAGATATTGTGCTGATCAGCTGATGGTGGTATTTGCAGACATACTTAACTTCTCCCTGCTTCAATCTGAGGTTCCCACTTGTTTTAAGAAGACCACTATCATCCCGGTACCTAAGAAAAGCAAGGTAACATGCCTTAATGACTACCGACTGGTGGCTCTGACATCCACCATCATGAAGTGCTTCGAGAGGCTAGTCATGGCACTCATTAACTTCAGCCTCCCGGAAAACCTCGACCCACTGCAATTCGCCTACTGCCAAAACACAGCTATAGTAGACGCCTGGCCCTACACTCATCTCTGGAGCATCTGAACAGTAAAGACACCTACATTAAACTATTGTTTATTGACTACAGCTCCGCCTGCAATACTGTAATTCCAAGCAAACTCATCACCAAACTCCAAGACCTGGGACTCAACACCTCCCTCTGCAACTGGATCCTTGATTTTCTGACCAACAAACTGCAATCAGTGAGGATAGGCAGCAACACCTCCATCACGATTACTCTCAACACTGGTGCCCCACGAGGCTGCGTCCTCAGCCTTCTACTCTACTCCCTATATACTCATGACTGCATGGCCAGATTCTACTCTAACTTCATCTACAAGCTTGCAGAATACTATATACCATCGTCGTGGGCCGTATCTCAAATAACGATGAGCTAGCGTACAGGAAGAAGATAGAGAGCTTAGTGATATGGTGTCATGACAACAACCTTTCCCTCAATGTCAGCAAAACAAAATAGCTCGTCATTGACTTCAGGAAAGGGGGTGGTGTACGTGCACCTGTCTACATCAATGGTGCTGAGGTCGAGTGGGTTGAGAGTTTCAAGTTCCTAGGAGTGAACGTCACCAATAGCCTGTCCTGGTCCAACCACAGAGATGCCATGACCAAGAAAGCTCACCAGTGCCTCTACTTCCTCAGGAGGCTAAAGAAATTTAGCGTGTCCCCTTTGACACCAAGTTTTATCGATGCACCATAGAAAGCATCCTATCTGGATGCATCAGGACTTGATATGGCAACTACTCTGCCCAGGACCACAAGAAACTGCAGAGAGTTGTGGACACAGCCCAGGGCATCACAGAAACCAGCCTCCCCTCCATGGACTCTGTCTATACCTCTCGCTGCCTTGGTGAAGCAGCCAGCATAATCAAAGACCCCACCCACCTGGGTCATTCTCTCTTCTCCCCTCTCCCATCAGGCAGAAGATACAGGAGCCTGTGGGCACATACCAGCAGGCGCAAAGACAGCTTCTATTCCACTGTGATAAGACTATTGAACGGTTCCCTTATACGATGAGATGGACTCTTGACCTCACAATCTGCCTTGTTATGACCTTGCACCTTATTGTCTGCCTGCACTGCACTTCCTCTGTAGCTGTGACACTTCACTCTGTATTCTGTTATTGTTTTCACCCTGCACTACCTCAATGCACTGTGTAATGAATTGATCTGTACGAATGGTATCCAAGACATGTTTTGATCTAAGCTATCCTACTATTCCACAGAATTATCTGTGCTCATAACTCATCAATAACTTGACACTTTTGCACTCACCAACTGATGACCTACAAAACAGGGTAAAGGTTGTCAAGGCTGCTATACACAAGAGTAAGTGAATTTTAATCACTTGATAAGAAAAGCAGCCTGTGTATATATAAAGTGACTGTAAGGGAGTAAATATCTCAAGGCATGGCATGTGAGCATTATGAAATAATTTGAGAATGATATAGATAGATATTTATTTATTAGTCACATGTGCATCGAAACACACAGTGAAATGCATCTTTTTGCATTACTGAGAATGTGCTGGGGGCAGCCCGCAAGTGTCGCCACTCTTCCGGCACCAACATAGCATGTCTACAACTCCTAAGCTGTACGTCTTTGGGATGTGGGAGGAAACCGGAGCACCCGGAGGAAACCCACGCAGACACGGGGAGAACGTACAAACACCTTACAGACAGCGGCGGGAACTGAACCCGGGTCGCTGGCGCAAACCACATAATGAAATATTTGGACAGTGAATTCCAAGTTTCAACCACCCGCTTTAGGATGTAGGGGAAAGCAGAGCCTTGGTGAAAGAAGTTTGTTTTGAAGGAGTTTTGTTTAAGGAGGAATGACGGGCAGAGAGGGAGAAAGAGCTTAAGGACTGAAAATCCTGAATTTAAGAATTCAACAGTTGAAGATAAAGGAATCAAATATGGTGTATTTAAATCCTCAAAAGGCTGGATTTGGAGGAACACTCATGTTTTGGAATGAAAGAGATCACAGAAAGTGGGAGATATGAGACAGTGGAATCAACTCAAAAGCAGGGATGAGCATTTTAAAATTGAAACATTGTTTTACTGGAAGCCTACGTAAACAGCAAGCCCAGGGGTGAACAGACAGCACAGTGGTGCAGCAGTTAACACTGTCGCCTCTCAGCTCCGGGCAGCTAGGTTCAATCCCGACCACAGGTATTTGCATGTTCTCATTGTCATTGTGTGAGTTTCCCCTGAGTGCTCTGATTTCCTCCTACATCCCATAGGTGTAATGGCTGGTTAATTGGCTGCTATAAATTTTCCCTAGCGTAGGTGGGTAGCAGGAGAATCAGGGGAGTTGATGGGTATGTGAGAGAGAATATGCTACAGGGAAATAAAGAGCCAGCATAGGCTCTATCCCAAATGAACTCCTTCCTCATGTAGGGTTTTGACCTGAAATAGTGACAATTCCTTCTCCCCCACAGATGCTGCTCGACCCACTGAATTTCTCCAGCAGACTGCTTGAACTCCTTCCATGTTGTAAGGAAATATTATTATTAATATGATGCAGACCATAATGTTTTCAGTGATAATTACTCCCAAACATCCTCCCTGCTCTTGAGGTGTTAATTTCAGCACATGGGAAGTCTCGTTCCTTTGGAATTTATTTAGAATTGGATAATTTTTAAAACACATATTTTTACTTTTGCTTTCTACTTCTCGTAGCTTTTTCTCTTCATCATCCCTTTCTTTCCCAATTTTTATTTCACTTCACTTTATTTTAATTTCTGTACATGATTTCAATTTAATTTGTACAGAACAGTTTATACTCTCTTCGTTTTAATGAACCTGATTACTTGATTGTCCTTTGTTCACAGACACCACAGGTACCATGTAGATGGTCTTGTGTTGGATTTGACACGCAAGTTTAAACTAAAACCTCACCAAATCTCTGAGGGAGCTCTTAAGGATGGGTAATGGATATAGTGTGAGGTAGAAGGGCAATGAAGCAATCTCGTGCTTCACTATTGGACATAAATATAATAGATTTGCAGGAGTTCCAGATGTCACATGACGAAAGGAACACCGTCCATTCTGTTCAAACAAAGAGAAACAAAAATTCCGCTGACCATGTGTTCTAAGAACAACACCTCTAAGTTGTCTTTTTGTTGAATTCCTAAGAAATAACCATACTGGGTATTTGTTTTCACCTTTGTTGGCTGTGTGTTAAACTCTGTCTGTGAGGAAAGCCAGATGGAAGAAAAAAATTGCACTGCAGTTGAATGGTCTTACTGATTTTTGTCTTCTTTAACTTAAATGGAAGGAAGATTATATGGATTCTGAGAGTGGGAGATGACCATCCCTGCCAGAATTTCCTTTGGGACATTTAACAGCCAGAAAGGATTAGAATGCTCCTGTGCCATCTGATTTTATATTGACTTTGTTCTTCCCAAACAGAATTATCATTTATAATGGATAAATTTTTAATCATTGATGAACAGCATAAAATCTTAGGATTAAAAAAAGTTGTGTTTAAAATGTTTAAAGCTTTTAAATACCAGATGAAAAATGTTGAACTACAGGGGGTGCCTAGGTTACACAAGGGTTCTATTCCTGAGGACTGTACAAAAACTGAATTTTCCATAATTTGGAAACAAACAATTTCCCCCAGAATCATAAGGAGAAATCTTTAGCCTTGACAGTCCTTGGGAACAGATTTGCAATGAGTAAACTAGGGAAAGTCAATATAGATAGTAGGACTTGTTACCAGCAAAGTGAACTGTGACAAATGTATGTCTGAATGCAGCCTGGGTGAGTGACGGGAGGACCTGATTTGTTAATGAACGAGAAAACTATTGGCAGTTTAATAAAAGAAATTGTGCATTAATGAGAGGCGGCTCGGGGTGCATAATGTTTGATTTTACCTGAAGGAGAGTTTGGAGAAGATATTGTCTTTTTCTATGGGTGATCTCTACATTGTTTTTGGTGAAAAGATTAGCGTACTGTATGTGAGAGTAGAGTCTGGGAGAATTTGCATGAAGTTGGATTTTTGTAATTCCGGTCTACCTGTAGTCATTAAACTTTGATTCTCACTGTTGTACGGGAACCTAAGAATGCAGTCTATGAGTAGAACTAAAAATATTTTTTGGACATTATAATAACACTAAAAAGGAATGGCAATTTTAAAAAGCTGGATTTGTTGTCAATAGATGGTCTGTGTAAAGAAAAGTATTACTACTAATAATAATTACCAAACATTTAGTTAGCTAGGAGTTGAATCAATTACTGATCAATTAAACAGATAACCACTGACATGCTTGTGAAAATTTGTATAGGAGAAATGTGCATTTGTATTCGTCACATATCTAAAAATATTTTATTTCTTGGTGTGTTCCACTTTAACTCAGTAATGTGTCAAGGAGCAACATGACAGGGGACGAGTGCTCAAGGACTAGACAGGAGATTGATGGACTTTAAACCTCATTCAGCCATGACCACTGTTTTTAATGATTACAGTAATCTAAGAGGGAATTCCCAGACAATGGGAACAGAGAGGCTGGACTTCAAAAGCATTAGGTCACCAAAATCAGTTTTAAAATAACACAGAAAAGATAGACAACAGAAACAGATGTAAAATCCATGTGAAATTTCTTGACATTTTAGTGTTTGCCAAATGTCACTAAAAAAAGCTAATAATAAATTTGCTGGATGCACTATACACAGTAACTGCAACACACACAAACTGAACTATAATCAAATTGACCTGAATTTGACCTTTGATCTGAAATGACTCTTGGTTTTTTGTTATCCAAGGAAATAAATCCATCAGAATTGACTGTATTACTCAGAGACAGAAAGATAAAGTGACTGTGGTAAATGTTATGATTCTGGCACAGGCTCAGCTCTTCATTTGTGACCACAGCAAACTGCAGCTTCCGAGATTGAAAGAGTTGAAGGTTAGAGCTTAAAGCCTATGATTTGAGTTGCATGCTTAAAAGCTAACTATGTAATCCATGCCTCCAAAGTAAATAGCAGAGGGCATATGAATGCAGATTGCACATAACTACCCTAATTTATAGTTTGAAAACACCAAACTAACAGTGCATTAGGCAAGCGCTAAAGTTGCATATTACATTTAATACAAGAAAGCAATTCACAAAGAGGCAGTAGCATAATGTTCAACATACCTTTTATAATTTCCTGAACAAAAGAAAAGTGATTCAGAGTTTCAGGATTGTCTTCCAGAAACTTTGAAGAGAGTATTTGATCTTTCACATTGAATACACCCAGCTGCTTTAGGCAGTTCTCTCTCACTAGCATGAAGTAGAAGCATATTTAAAATGAACACCCATCCTTTGAAAGTAAACTTCTTTGTAGGGCATGAACAAGTTTTTTTTCCAATAGCCAGTAATTGTAATGGTAATTAGTTTTCAAAATGTCTTCATCTATGTCTGCAGTATTTTATTTAAAACGGTCCTGGATCGTCTTTAATTTAAAGTCTTTTGAAGTTTCTGGCTAACCTATTGTTACAATTCTGGCAATCACAGACAATAAACTCAGTTTCTCTTCTCAGCAACAAATCTGTCAACACACTATTTTATATCCAAGTTATAACTTTAAAATAGACAAGCTTCTAATTGATCTCTTCCCCCTTATTAATAATTAATCTCCAATCAATCCTACTCCTTCTCTTCTCTCTTGGGCAATCTCCCAGGGTTGAGGATAACATGCTTCCACTCTAGATGTTGAGTTGATTGGAGAGGATACGGGAGTCACAGACTCTGGCATAGTTGAGTGCAGGTGAAGGACTGATTGGGATAAAAACAGAAAATGTGGAAACTGTCTGCAGGTCAGGTACAATCTGTGGAAAGAAAAAAAGACTTAACATGTCAGTTTGAAGCCTCTTCACCAGAACACCATTGCTTCCATAGGCTTTTAGTTCTGTTGAAGGGGCTTAGGCCAAAAAACATTACCTCTCTTTCTCAGATTGAATGTGATCTGCTGAGTGTTTTGAGAATTTCTATTTTTATTTCTGACTTCTTCCATCAGTGGTGTCTTTGATTTTCATTTAGAGTTGATTTTGATGTTGTGTATTCCTCCGCTATTTGTGAATGGCCTGCAGGTGTTCCTTCCTGCAGCTCCTTCCCAGATGCACCTCCTCCATTTTGAATCATCTTAGGTCATGGATTCATCCCGGGGAGGATGTTACACTTCTTCAAGGAGACTTTCAGGAGGACATCCTTGAACCATTTGATCTGTCCTTTTGGAAATTTCTTGCCATGACAGAGCTCAGAGTAGAGTGTTTGTTTTGGGAGACTGGTGTCAGGTATGGAGAAAATGTATCTGCCCATAAAAGCTGGCTGAGTGTGGTCAGAGCCTTGATGCTGGTGATGTCAGCCTGGGAGAGGTTCACCCCGTGTCTGTGTCAGTTTCCTCCGGGTGCTCCGGTTTCCTCCCACATTCCAAAGACGTATGGGTTACGAAGTTGTGGGCATGCTATGTTGGTGCCGGAAGCGTGGCGACACTTGCGGGCTGTCCCCAGAATACTCTACACAAAAGATGCATTTCACTGTGTGTTTTGATATACATATGACTAATAAAGATATGTTATCTTATTTATCTGTTCTACTAATAGATTGAATGGATACCGTGGAGAGAACCTGATGGCTCCTGTCCAGTGTTTTGAAGTGCCCACCATGGGTTGCTCATGTGCCCAAAACAAGCACAATGACAGGGTACCAAGTTTGAGGATACTTTTTTCTCAGTCAGCCAAAGGTTGTGCTGACCCACTGGCAGTGATGGTAAATTTTGTCATCAATGTGCGGTGAATTTTTCCCTTACTGAGAGGTGGCTAATAAGATATGTAAAGTGGCCCTTGTTTTCCAGCCAATATTGTGTCTGCAGTTCATGAGAGCAGGATGGAGTACAAAAGTATGGAAGTCTTGATATGTCTGTACAGGATGTTGGTGAGACCAGCCTGGACTACTGTGTACAATTTTGGTCTCTTTACTTTATGAAGCATATACTTGCATTGGAGCCAGTTTGGACAAAGTTCCTTGGATGAAGGCATTGTCTAATGAGGACTAATTGAGAAGGCAGGGTTATACTCATTGGAGTTTAGAAGAATGAGACGTGATCTCATTAAAACACACAAGATTCTGACAGAGTAGATGCTGTTTTCCCTCATGGGAGTGGTGGGAATAAAACAAAAGGATATAGCTTCAGGATAAGGGTTGGCTTATTTAAGATAGAGAAGAGGTAGAACTTTGTATTTCCAAGAGTCTTTAGAAATCTCAACTCCAAAAGCCAAGTCACTGATAGTACTCAAGACAGATAAGGTAGATTCTTGGACTATAGGGAAGTCAAGAGTATTGGGGAGCAGAGGTGGAGAAAGGTGGAGCTGAGGCCATGATTAGATCAGCCATGATCTCATTGAATGTTAGAGCAGGCTTGGGGGGCTGGAGACTTAAACCCAATCCTATTTCTCATGTTCTTATAGAACAAAAGTGATCCTCCAAGAATGCAATTTAATGAGATGTGCTCAAATGATTGCTGTAGCTTAAATAAATGAGTTAAATTTGTTAGTGATATAAGTAACGAAAGGGTTAATGTGGTCATGTAAATTCTTTTATCTGAATTTTAATGATGACCTTCTATTGCCTTTTTCAAGCAGAAAATAAGGGGATTTCATATGGTTGTGTTAAACAGTCATTATTAATATCACAAAGCACATTTCATTCTCAAAGTCACAAGAGGTCACCATATACTTATTGGTTATTGAACAAATATATGAACCTTTATAAGAAAATTTTCACATTTTAATCTTGTAGCTATTACTGGGGTCAATGTAATGCAAAAACCCTGTCACAGTTTCTGCCCTCTATCACAGCTGGGTCGATCCTAGCCTGGCAATAGTTTTGGAAAGATGTTCAAGACTAAAATAGCCTGGAGGCTTCAAGGAAAACATGTGGGGATCAAAGCCAGTGGAAAACTTCAGCACACTAGAAATGAAGTTAAAACATCAAAAACTGAGACGGTAGGGTACATTTGGTAGCTCCTTGCAATCTCAGTTTGTGGCCAAGTGTGCTCAGATTGTTGTTATTCCTTAACTTGTTAAAAAAAATCACTGAAGAAGAACCCATTATCTTCTGTTTTCATTCAGAATTATCGCTGTAGGGATGTTCAATTATCAAAACAAAATAGTTGAACTTCTGCGGCAAGTTACTATGTAACTAGATTACATGCCAACTTTTCTATTCGATGAACATATCAGATGAGTAATGTTTATATTTCTGCATATTTCTTTAACAAGCCATGACTTTTTGAATATTATTGAGCTTTTGAAAGGTGATTTTGAAAGTATAAGTATGTTTGCATATGTATTTAAGAGAAAAATGTGCTCATCTTTAAATAAATGCCTTTTTCCCTTTTTTAATAATGTATTCCTCTATAACAGCAGATACTTTCAGAATTATATTTCACAGTTTTATGGTGTCTTCATGAGGACATCATAAACTAAATGGATGTGATGGTTGATATAGTTGGTATATTAAACCTTTCTGATTAAAAAAGAATTCCGCTGTAATCAGATGGCATTACAGGTTTGCAAGAGTGGTGTAAATGATAGTGGGACTGAACCATGGGAGAGGCAATGAGCTATCTGCATTTAACTAGCCTGCAGTTGACTCTTAATCCATTATGATGCGTCCCTGCAAATTGTATCATTGGACAAGCAATTGATTCAAAACTGCTTTCCAACACCTTCAAGTCGGGGTAATCTGAAAACATGGTCTTTCCATAATTGTCCACATCCCAATAATAAATACAAAATAGGACTTGGAGAAAGGGGATCTGAATTCTGGCATCTGGTAACTATTCAGACAACTCTCTCTGTCCCTCCCATCCTAGTGTCCAGAAAAGGAAGCAGGTGAATGCTGGTACAAGGTTTGGGTGCAATGGATCTTCCAATCTGAATATTCTGGCTATAGGGTCAGAATGGCAGCTTGCACGAAACATCAGAACAATGACTAACTGTTGGATTGAACCTCAGCTGGTGTGGTTACTCTGAAGAGGAAGAGAGGAAAAGGAGAAATGCTTTTCAAAGATCAGAGAAGCAGCATGAAGAGATAGATCAAGTGATATTTTAATTAATAGGGATGTATTTGTGGATAATTCCATATAACCTGCAAAATAAGATGGTAATTTTTAGGCAGAAGAAATTTTAATTGGGAAAATTCACACTCTTAATTTTTCATCATATTCCTTTGTTTCATTCTCCTCAGAAGTACTTCTGACGTTCTCATTTATACAGACCTGCTCAGTGAATTGTTGCTGAAATTCAGAAGCATTTTTGGTCTTCACCCTTGTGCCTTCACATGTTAAATATAGCTTTAAAGTGTGTTAGTTAATGTCAGAAATAACAGAGTTAGACTGTTGTCTGATAATTGTGCCAATATCTTTGTCTAAGAGTCTCAAACTTCATCTATTTCTACACTTCCTAATTAAATCATGTTTGTTCGTAATTCATTACTTCTGTTCTTTTGCCTGTGTTTATCAGGTTGTCACTCCCAATGCTGGCTTTTTTCCAACTTGCTCAGTTCTTGATCATACCTGTCTTTCCCTCCTGCCCTATCTCTCATATCCTTCCACTCATGACACCATCTTTGGCCTTATTCTGCCACTTTCAATATTTCCTCATTGGTTTATTTCTCCCTATTGCCCAGCATTAAGGGCAACATTCTTTACTTTTTAATGATAACCAGTTCCTTAGTTTTGCTGCTCACTTTGATGTGTACCATATGGCAGCTGAGGCACCAACACTGACTACTGAAGTCTATCAGATATTCTCCCACAAGAATTACATTGGGACTATTCAGATTTCGTGAAAACAAAGTCTGTCTGAAGTAAGCAAACTGTCAAGAACAATGTTCAGATAATGAATCACATCCAGAAAAAATGTAAACTACACCCAGAATAAATGGAATACATATTGAGACCATGTAGAAAAATGAAAGATAATATTTTGTAGAATGATGCCTGTCAGATCATAAATTACACAGCAATAGTTTATTTCTTACTGCTTATGCTTCCAAGGCAATCTGGTTAATTTCCTTAAAATAAGGAAATGTAAAACTATCACTGTTTACTGTTTACCATTTGATGAGGTGTTAGTTCACACACTGCAAAAGCCATAAAGATAACAGGAAGTCTGGTACTATGCTCGTATCGCTCAGCAGCTGAAAGAGAAGTATAGCTAACACTTCAGGTGTGTGACCCTCAATCAAACCTCAGTAGGCTAAAGTCTCAAGCTGGACTTTACATCACAGGGCTAGGAGGTCACTTGTTCAATCAACTGCAAATCAATCTTTAGTCAATTTGAGGTCCAAGTCTAATTTGCAAGGATTCAGTGATTTGCATGGGGGAAAAAAAAACTAGTGATGCAAATTAGGGTTTAAGGAGTTTGATAGCCTAATCTTGATTCTGTTATGGAGTACACTGCTGTCACAATAAAAATTAAAGATAAAAATGATTCAGGACCACTTGCTTTCTGAGCAACTTCTAGTGATACTTTTAAGCCCCATTATATCAGATAAGATAAGATAAGCTAAGATAAGATATCCTTAGTAGTCACATGTACATCGAAACACATAGTGAAATGCATCTTTTGTGTAGACTGTTCTGGGGGGCAGCCCACAAGTGTCGCCATGCTTCCGGCACCAACATAGCATGCCCACAGCTATCTAACGCGTACATCTTTGCAATGTGGGAGGAAACTGGAACACCTAAAGGAAACTCATGCAAACTTGGGGAGAGTGTAAAAACTCCTTACAGACAGCAGCCGGAATTGAACCTGGGTCACTGGCGCTGTAATAGCGTTACGCTAACTGCTATACTACCGTGCTGCCCTCCGTTAAAAAGAAGCGTAGTAATTCTAGATTCCACAACAAAACAGATTGTATTCCAACAGTATATATAGAGGCCCCAGCCCAGGTTGGTGTCCAATACAGCACCAAAATAAATAGACCAGCAAGTGAACTGACACCATTAATAGCCAAATACAAATGGATGATCAAAATCAATATAAGCTCCATAAAGTAAAAGAAACCCCAAAGGAATTCACCCATGAACATCTTTACAAATTAGAAATGTATATACTGCAGTCTTTCTGCTGGTGTTTCATAGAACATTACAGCACAGTACAGGCCCTTCGGCCCACAATGTTGTGCTGACATTTTATCCTGCCCTGCTTTAACCCTTCCCTCCTGCATAGCTCCCCATTTCTCTATCATTCATGTGTCTATCTAAGAGTCTCTTAAATGTCCCTAATGTATCTGCCCCCACAACCTCTGCCAGCAGTGCATTCCACGCACCCACCACTGTCTGTGTAAAAAACTTACCCCTGACATCCCCCTTATACCTTCCTCCAATCACTTTAAAGTTACGTCCCCTCGTGTTAGCCATTGTTGCCCTGGGAAAAAGTCTCTGACTGTCCACTCTCAAATGAACTGCCGGCAATTAAGCTTTCTAAAATATAAAATGATAAACCTGAATAATATTTAAGTTACAAAGAATGTAAATAAATAGCATTTGATGGAATTAATAATCCTGACAGACAATTACCAGAGTTGAACAGCTCTTGAAAAATGATCTCATTGGTGGTTGTCCAAATAACAGTTAATATTACCAAGTATTAAAAGCCTTAACCATTGTAAAAGGCAAAGATACATTTGCTTCCTCAATTAAAAACTTGCTAATTATATGATTGTAATGATTTGATGTGGCTTATTTAGATGACTAATTCTTTGAGAAGACTGACTAATAACTATAAAAATAAACAGCTCATATCATTTATTGCATTTTAACTGATTATTAAAGCAAGAACTCATCTTGAACAGCAATAAATCTACTCGCTATATAGTTTTTGACTATTTAAAAATACTGTTGATGAAGAAATGTTCTGTTCTATCCTGTTCTTAAACATCAGAACATTATTTGATATTATGTAATTAAACTTTTTTTTTGAAGTTAGTTATTATCTAAAATCTCCATTGACAAACAATTTAAATCATCTGGTTTGTTTTAATATAGGAGGCAAACAACTTGCATGTAATAGCTCTCAATCTTTTTTCCATTACTTTATATATTTATTTTTCAATGCTCAAAGCCCTTCTCCTTTGTAACAACTGACACAGAGTTAAAACAAGAGCCATGCTTATTATTCATGAGAGTCAGATTAATTGGTTTCTATTTGTACTCCTGACTGTCCTTTACTAACCCATTTCAAATACAATGGCAACTTCCCAATGTAGGTCGCACCATTAATTAGGAGGGACATACATTAAAAGAAAGATTATGTGATTTGATTGGTACATAGAGGCAAAGTGACTGCAAACCATAGGGAACTGATAAAACTCATTACCCATATGACCGACGGCTTTAACCTTAAGGCAGAAATGGGACTGAAAGATTTCAAAGGGGTGGAAATTACAAAATAAACAATACCAGGTCAACCACAAGGATCGTGTTACCATTCCTTGTTAAGACTATAAAATCAACCAAATTTCTTCCACTCTTAACAATTTCTCTCTTGCAAACGTCATTATTTGTTCTCCATCTATTAGATTATTGAGCTCTTCATTGGGCATAACTCTTCCTTTGACCAGGAAAGGAAGACAGAACTTACTTTCAAATTGAACATTAGAAATGACTTCCGAGTTATTATCGTATTACAACACCAACAACACAACAACTCACACTTGTATGGTACATTTAATGTCTTAAAATGTCCCAAGGCTCTTCAGGGGAATAATTATCAATCAGCCTTAAATACAAGGCTACAGAAGAAGAATGGGTAGGTTGCTAAACAAGCAGGCAGAGTTCTGAACCATTGATGCAGGGGCATGAGTATGAATTTTGGAGTTTAAATAAAAATGAACCTAGCCACAGTAACAATGACCATGAAACTACTGGATTGTTGGAACAATCCATTCAGAGTAAGATCTTTCAGGGAGGGAAATCTGGCATCCTTAACTGGTATGTTCCGCATGTGGCTCCAAACCTCGCGCTAAGGTTGTCTTTTAACTGTCCACTCCTCAGTTTAGGCCAGTTAGGGATGGACAATAAATGCCAGTATCTCCAGCAATGTCTATGTCCTGTGAATGAATAACCACAGATATCTGGCATAACTCCTGGTGTGATACAATATTTATACACACAGGAGTCATGGAAAACTCTACTTCTGAGTTTTATAATTTTAAGGAAGGAATTAAAGAGATGGAGGGGCAATCCACTGAGGTCATCCTGAAGAGGAATGGCTGTGATAGGACATTTTGTATCTTGAGGTTCAACACGATTAGAAATTAAAGAGTGGTGTTGTTTTCATTTATGCTCAATGATTTTAAAAATACATTTATATTTCAGATCTTCGTTGATGAAGGATAAAACTGATTCAAGTTTCTCGTTATGGTTGATCATTGTGAATATTTTATAGATATACCTGTGGCCACAGTGACATAGTAACTAGAACATAGAATATTACAGCACAGTACAGGCCTTTCGGCCCACAATGTTGTGCCGATATTGTTCTGCTCTAAGATCTATCTAACCCTTCCCTCCCACATAACCCTCCATTTCTCTATCAGTCATGTGTCTATCTAAGAGTCTCTTAAATGTCACTTATGTATCTGCACCCACAACTTCTGCTGGCAGTGCGTTCCATGCACCCACCACTCTCTGTGTAAAAAACTTACATATAACATCCCCCTTATATCTTCCTCCAATCACCTTAAAATTATGCCCCCTCATGTTCGCCATTGTCGCCCTGGGAAAAAGTCTCTGACTGTCCACTCAATCTATGCCTCTTATCATCCTGTACACCTCTATCTAGTCTCTCTTATCCTCCTTCTCTCCAAAGAGAAAAGCCCAAACTCACTCAACCTATCCTCATAAGACATGTTCTCTAATCCAGGCAGCATCCTGGTAAATCTCCTCTGCACCCTCTCTAAAGCTTCCACATCCTTCCTATAATGAAATGACCAGAACTGAACATAATACTCCAAGTGTGGTCTAACTAGAGCTATATAGAGCTGCAACATTACCTTGCGGCTCTTGAACTCAATACCCCAACTAATGAAGGCAAACATACCATATGCCTTCTTAACAACCCTATCAACTTGTGCGGCAACCTTGAGGGATCTATGGATGTGGACCCCAAGATCCCTCTGTTCCTCCACACTGCTAAGAGTCCTGCCATTAACCTTGTATTCTGCCTTCAAATTCAATCTCCTGAAGTGTATCACTTCAAACTTTTCTGGGTTGAACTCCATCTGCCACTTCTCAGCCCAGGTCTGCATTCTATCAATATCTTGTTGTAATCTACAGCAACCTTCTACACTGTCCACTACACCACCAACCTTTGTGTCATCACAAACTTACTAACTCACCCTTCCACATCCTCATCCAAGTCATTTATAAAAATCACAAAAAGCAGGGGTCCCAGAACGGATCCCTGCGGAACACCACTGGTCACCAACCTCCAGGCAGAATGCACTCCATCTACCACCACCCTCTGTCTTCTATGAGCGAGCCAATTCTGAATCCACACAGCCAAATTTCCCTGGATCCCATGCCTCCTGACTTTCTGAATGAGCCTTCCATGAGGAACCTTATCAAATGCCTTACTAAAATCCACGTACACCACATCCACTGCTCTACCTTCATCAATGTACTTTGTCACATCTTCAATTCAATCAGGCTCATGAGGTATGACCTGCCCCTCACAAAGCCATGCTGACAGTCCCTAATCAGCCTATGCTTCTCCAAATGCTCATAAATCCTGTCTCTAAGAATCTTCTTCAGTAATTTGCCCGCCACTGAAGTAAGACTCACTGGTCTGTAATTCCCAGGGTTATCCCTACTCCCTTTCTTAAACAAAGGAACAACATTTGCCACCCTCTAACATTTAGCACTACTCCTGTGGCCAGTGAGGATGCAAAGATCATTGCCAAAGGCACAGCAATCTCTTCCCTAGCTTCCTGTTATAACCTTGGATATATCCCGTCCGGCCCCGGTGACTTATCTATCCTAATGTTTTTCAACAGTTCCAGCACATCCTCTTTCCTCACTAATAACGTAAATGATGTCAAGTTAACATCAATTCACACAAGTGTGGTCACACTGTCTCTGTATCCACATTAGTCTATCTTACTTGAAGTTATTACAGTATTACAGATCCATTATAAATAAATAACCATATTTTTTTCAGGAAGCCCTTCCACTATTCTAAAATATTAATATTAAACCTTGGGGCTTAATAAATGATCAATGTACAGCTGAGAACTTTATAATGTTTAATTTTCTGTCATTGTGCTATCCAACCCAAGTCCAATCCAGGAAATATGAGTTGGACTGCTTAATAGAATGTAACATTAATGTGTGGAAAGCCAAGTAAATAGAGGCAAATAAGCACCAGCAATGAGAAGGGTGACAGAATATAAATTAAAAGTAAAATTAAATATTTTAAAGACTCCAACAGTAAATAATCTCTGAAGAGACAAAAATCCACATATGTAAAATATTATTTTCTGTCTCATACTGATTGTTTGGCATAAATTAAAAACTATTATCAAAATATCACTGATACTTGAATGGACAAGCTGGAACCAACCATAATCAAAGACCCCACCCACCCGGATCATTCTCTCTTCTCTCCTCTTCCATCAGGTGGAAGATACAGGAGTCTGAGGGCACGTACCACCAGGCTTAAGGACAGCTTCTACCCCACTGTGATAAGACTATTGAACAGTTCCCTTTTTCGACGAGCTGGACTCTTAATCTCAAAATCTACCTCGTTGTGACCTTGCACCTTATTGCACTGCACTTTCTCTGTAGCTGTGACACTTTACTCTGTACTGTTATTGTTTTTACCTGAACTACATCAATGGACTCTGTACTAACTCAATGTAACTGCACTGTGTAATGAATTGACCTGTACGATTGCTATGCAAGACAAGTTTTTCACTGTACCTCGGTACAAGTGATAATAATAAACCAATACCAATACCAACAGGTGAGTATCTTCCATATCGCTGAATACCTTACATCTCAACGGGATACTGTTATCTTGAGACTTGTGCAAGAATAGTGCAATTTGGTCTGTAACTTTCCGATTTCAGGTTTGACTATGCATGTGTGGATGCCTGAAGTTGCTGCTCACTGTTTCTCTTACTGCAAGAAATCTGGGTCAGTGGAATGTGAAAGCTAGCACCAATATCTTCCCAACTCTCTTTAATGGTCAGACAATGATTTTTTTATGAGGCAAAAACAGATCACTTAACTTATGATGGGTTCTGGCAAGCTGAACAATCAAATTACCACCAAATGGTCTCCCATCAAAGTTATATTCAAGGCAGTCTGGTTTAATCTGTGTTGTATTTGATGGTTTCTATTCTGACTCTTTTTCCATTAACTCACCATTTCCCAAGGGTTCTGTCATCTCTCCACAATGTTCTTTCTCCAATCAATCATCATCTCTAGTTATTGTTGGTGACTCCACTCTATTTTACCAATGTCTTTCAGATTACGTACTCTCAGCCTCTGTTGTGGATGAATTAATTTACCTTATCTCCTTCATGACCCTTTCTATTTTACACAGTTGCTGGGGCTCATTTTCAAGCCTTTTGACAGGTGAAAACTTATTGTTCAGGTCAAGACTCTGTTCCCAGAATTAGGCAACAGGCCCATTCAAAGTGAAGCTATAGTATATAAAACAGATTGCCATTGTTGGATTGACTGCTATCTGTTGGCAACCTGCCAATAAGGATTTCAGAAGTAAACTCTCCTTCATTTCTTTGGGACTGCGGAGAGAAAGAGTATTCCTCTATTTTCCACCAAATCAGCCAAAGTCATCACTACCTCAAACTCCACACAATGTCACCCTCCCCTTCCTCCGATTGGACTTCTGTAATGGCAGCCAGCTAGTGGATCAGATACTTGATCTCCAGTGCGAGCCTAAGAATACAGAACTCACAAAACAGTCCAAGCATCATACTTGGATCACTCTGCAGACAGTTACTATGTGCCACTGATTAACCATCCAAAGTCCACCCAGGTAGAAAATACCCATGGTTTGTTTAGCTTCTAAATCCAACCAGGGCCAGGAGATGGTAGTGAAGGCGAACACAAAATGAATGTAGGTGGAGCGGCCCCAGATATTAAATCTGACATTGAAAGTAAAAAATAGTGGCCAAAAAATTGTAAGCAGTGCACTGTAACTGCTTTACGGTGGCTGTACAATGTGTCACTGAATCGGCATTACTCATTGTTCTTCACACACTGCAGAGTATGCAGTGCCAAATGCATGGTCCATGACTTGGACAGAGTCTGGAGAGATCAGTGAAAAGGAATGGCCAGTTTCCTGGAGACTGGTTCAAAGTCTGGCTGGAAGATTTGGGAAGATGCGTTGGCCATAGGAGGAGCAGGGCTGGAGTTGTCAAATCTGGGTGGTTAGTGGGGAGAAACAGGCATTGGAGAAGGTCTGGCACCTTGCAAGTGGTGGGGTGGAGAATGGGTGGTGTGTTGGGGAGAGAGATCAGGGCCATTGAAGACTTTGAGGAAAGATCTGCAAACAAACAATTGGTCAGAATTTCAGCTGACTGGAAGGGATCAGGAACATGCAATGACCAAAGGCCAAGGCTTCAGGTGATCATTTGGGGAAAAGAAGTAGAGGCCAGGGACAATGAGTAGAAGTCAGGACACCCGATTGTAACCATCGCCTAATGCTCCAACCCAGGCTCAAGGTCCTGATCACACCAAAGACTGATTCACTGACCCTCCCCCTCTCCAGGTCTCTTCCACCCTATGGTCCTCTCCATGACCCACAACCTATGACCTAGACTCATGACCCTGACCCATGACTTATTTTTGCAATGAAAGCTCTATGCCTTAAGGAGATAAAAACACAAGAAATAGAACCTGTAGGTCAAAATATCTTAATATATAGCTCAGGTCATTTTATAATTTTAGCATCTTTATATTCAAATGTATCCTTTGAATTGTATGTCGGCAGACCAATAAACAGGTATCTTGTACAAACAGGACTGTCAGCTACATTGCCAAATTATTTTTTTCTGAACAATAAACTCTTAATGAAGCCAAACTGTTATATTGGCAGATCCCCAATCTAAGTGGCTGCTTGAGAGATAAGTTAGCAAGGTGGCTGCTAAATACTGTGATGTCACTGAATAGATGCTGGTGTGATTGAGTAAAACCACGGGTAAACTCAATTTATTCACTGGTCGTCATGAAGCACATTGCTTATATATTTAAAAAATACATCTGTTGCATGTGCACTTCTACTGCAGTTTAAATATTAACAATTGAATGGGAGACTAGAATTTACCTTAAGCTGTTAACCCGTCCATTGGAACTCATGCATTGAGGAGTTTAAAACTTTATTGAACCACACGAGCGGGTTAATCATCAGCATAGGCACCTTGCCGTATCAGAGTATATTTATAGGCAAAAGACTCAGTCTCATTTTGCATTTGGCAATAGACACTGTTTGTTGCCTCTGTCATAACTACATAATTATGTATTATTTTTGCCAGAAATTCATCCCTTAAATGACGAAGATATAATAAAATAATTTTAATAAAAATATATTAAAGTACTAAAGGAAATAGTTAGAGGTACAAAGATACTGAAACAAATAAACTACTTACCCGCACTTACTTCTTTACTCAAGATTAGTGACACCATTCAAACAAACGGGATTGTGCTGCCTAGATCAGCCACTGTTGGCATAAAACCACAGCGATGGATTGACTTCACATCCCGCTCTCTCTCCACTGTATGTCTCTGCTCCACTGCTAGGCTCATTGGTGAATGTAGTGGGAAAGTGGGATATCAGATGAACTGCCAGAGAGTGGAAAATTCTCTACGGAACCGCCAGCTAGTGGAAAGTATGATCCAATTCATAGTTTTAACATTACTTATTTTTATTTGTAAATAAAATCAACATGTAACATCTCACAAATCTTTATGAAAATGTGATATACGTCATGATTTGTTTGCATCTTTATGTTAATATTCTATACAATGTGTTCTGTGTTAAGGCTGGACTCATCCTTAGTCAGATGGTGCACAAGGACTTGAAGTGGATAATATAATAAACTGAGACAGCATTGTTACTGACATCCTAATCATTTCAGAAAACAACAAACATGTCATCTATTGAAGAGCATCCTTCCATTATTGAATTCTTTGTTCTGCTTTGTGCTAGAGTGCATGAATATTATAGTTTTAATTTAGCTATGTCAAGTAATGAAAAGCAATCAGAGATTATGCATCATAATCAATGTATTACGTTAAGCTTGTATCCTTTACATAATTTACAACCAGAGTGATATATATGCCATTATACAGTAATTTATTATGAAATATAATTTAACCTTTTAGGCAGGCCTAAATGATGAATTACTTTGAACAGATTTTTAATATTCTCTTTAAATCATTCAAGAAACAGTTCTAATGTAGCAAGTGCATTTGTCAGAAAGTACAAGTGCAATCAGAGTCTCATGTGGAAACCAGGCCTGACCAATGAAAATTTGAGTATTTTGACATTTGTATAAGTAATTCTTGCTGCTGACCAATTGGCCAGTGCTATTTTCCAAGAGTCACCCCAGTAGAAGACAAAGTTCCCATATGGATCAGGCAAAAGATTCTCTTGAAATGAAAGGAGCTGACAGTTGATATACGTGGGATCCTGATTGCCATTTTAGCTCTTGAACAGGCAGAGTGTGCACGCAATTCAGCAAAAGAAGACCCGGCAAAATAAGTTTTCATTAATGTTGGGTGCCTCAATGAGTCTTATCACTTTGAAGGTTTATTACGTATTGCAGCTCATTGTCGTAAGAAATATGAACAGCCAGAATTCAATTGGGTGTGGTCTCTATTTGCCGACAATTTATTCTTATCACAGAGCAAACGTCTTGCTATCTGCTCAATTTAAGAAATGGCACCACATTTTAAGAGAGAATTTGAGTCACAATTATGTGACAAGCAAATAAGGAAAATTGCAGATGCATCTTAGAATCAAATTTTGTCGAGACATCTTAGACACAAAGATAAGTTCTATGCTTGAGAGAGGATATAAAGTTGTTGGCAAAACTAACAATCCTCAGTGGATTCATGTTAATGTGGTGGAATAATGTTCATGTTGGCATATTTTAAGAGCCAAAACTACGCAATGTGGAAATAGTTGAGATAGTTCCGATAAAGGGTCTTTGGCCTTGAACATTAACTTTTTTTTCCACGGATGCTTCCTGACCTGCTGAGGGTATCCAGCATTTTCTGGTTTTATTTCAGATTTCTGGTATCTGCAGTTTGCTTTTGTTGGTTTTCATAGAAGCAGGGAAGTCATGCTGAACTTTTACAAAAATCTGATCATGTTTCAGCTGGGGTATCCAATCATCTCATTACTGGAAAGAAAGAATTATAAAGTACTATAGCACAGAAGCAGGCCCTTCAGCCCATCCAGTCCATGCCGACCTCATCTTTTGCCTAGTCCCATCAACCTGCACCCGAACCATATCCCTCCAAACCCCTCCCATCCACGTACCTATCCAAACTTCTCTTAAATGTTACAATTGAACCCGCATCTACCACTTCTGCTGGCAGCTTGTTCCAACTCCTGTACTCAATGCCCTGATTTATGAAGGCCAACGTACCAAAAGCTCTACTTATGACCCTATGTAACTGTGATGCCACTTTCAAGAAATTATAGATCTGTATCCCCAGGTCCCTTTGTTCTACCATACACCTCAGAACCCTACCATTCACTGTGCAAGTCTTACCTTGGTTTGTCCTCCCAAAGTGCAACACCTCACGCACAGATGCATTAAATTCTATCTGCCATTTTTCAGCCCATTTATATAGCTGGTCAGGGTCATGCTGCAAGCTTTGATTGCCTTCCTCACTGTCTGCTACACCCCCAGTCTTGGTGTCATCCCCAAATTTGCTGATGCAGTTTACCACATTATCATCTAAATCATTAATATAGATGATAAACAACAATGGACCCAGCACCAATCCCTGTGGCCTCCAGTCAGAGAGACAACCATTTACACCACTCTTTGGCTTTTCCTGCTGAGCCAATGTTGAATCCAATTGATTACTTCATCCTGAATGCCAAGTGACTTAATCTTCTGGAGCAGCCTTCCATGCAGGACTTTGTCAAAGGCCTTTCTAAAGTCCATGTAGACAACGTCCACCGCCTTCCCTTCATCAACCTTCTGGGTAACCACCTTGAAGAACTCTATAAGATTAGTTAGACATGACCTACCACGCACAAAGCCATGTTGACCATCCCTAACCAGGCCCTGTCTATCCAAATACTTATACATCCTGTTCCTCGGAATACCTGACAAATTTTACTAGAGCCCAAGTATTCATTCAACTAGGTCCAATGTAGGCATTGGGATACAGCTTGCAGAATAATCTGGATGTGAGTAGAAAGGGTTATCTTTACTCATACAGGGGACATAATGAGCTGATCATCTTTTAATAGAAATATAACATGTTCCAGAACAGCATAGTTTGGATATCAATATCAACAGAAATTAATATCGATCCACATGGCAGGGTGGCACGCTCAGCTGGTAGATCTGCTGCTTTACAGCTCCAGTGATCTTGGTTGAATCCTGACCTCTGGTACACTCTGTGGAGAATTTATACGTTCTCCCTGTGACCACATGTGTTTGCTTCATGTGCTCCAGTTTCCTCCAGTATCCCAAAGACACGTGGTTTAATTAGCCACTGCAAATTGTCCCTAATGTGCAGGTGAGTTGCAGAATCTGTGTAGAATTGATGGTTTGTAGGGAGAATAAATTAGGTGCTTGATGGATGGTGTGGTTCAGGGCTTGTTTCTGTGCTACATGACTCTATAAGATTCAACTTGCACTCTTCACCACTTCCCTTCTCAGAGTCATAGTGTCATAGAGTTGTACAGTACAGAAATGGGCCCTTTGGCACCATGTCATGCCCATTTTTTTGCCCATGTACAGTAATGCCATTTGCTCACATAAGGAAAGTATTCTCCTATGCCTTGCCTATTTAAGTGTCTGTTTAAATTCCTCTTAAACATAGTAATTGTATCTGATTCCACCAGCTCCTCTGGCAATGCGTTCCAGATATCTATCACTCTCTGTTCAAAAACAACTACTCCTCGGGTCACCTTTAAAATTCCTACCTCTCTCCTTGAAACTATGCCCTCTTGTTTTTGATATACCTAGCATGGAAAAATGATTTTGACTATCTGCTCTATCTATGCCTGTCATAATCTTATATGCTTATATGGGCAGGCATGGTAGTGTAGCGGTTAGCATAACACTTTTACAGCGCTAGTGACCCAGGTTCAATTCCCGCTGGTCTCTGTAAGGAGTTTTTACGTTCTCCCCGTATCTGCGTGGGTTTCCTCAGAGTGCTCCAGTTTCCTCCCACATTCCAAAGACGTACGGGTTAGGAACTTGTGGGCATGCTATGTTGGCACCGGAAGCATGGCGACACTTGCAGGCTGCCCCCAGAACACTCTACGCAAAAGATGCATTTCACTGTGTGTTTCAATGTACGTATGACTAATAAAGATCTTACCTGATCTTACTTTATGCTTCTATCAGGCCATCTCTCAGCTTCCTTCACTCCAGGGAAAACGAGCCCGGCCTAAGCAATCTCTCCCCTTAACTAAAGTCCTCCAATCCAGGCAACATTCTGGTGAATCTTCTCTGCACTCTCTCCATTGCAGTCACATACTTCCTATAATGTGGCAACCAGAACTGCACACAGTACTCCAAATGCAGTCTGTCCACTGTTTTGTAAAGTTGCAATATAATATTCCAACTTTTAAATTTTATGACCAACCTATGAAGGTAAGTATGTCATATGTCTTCTTCACTACCCTGTCCACCTTTGTTATCACTTTCAGAGAAATATGAACTTTGAACCCGAGCTCTCTCCATTCATCAACATTCCTTTGTGCACTTTCATTTCCTGCATATGCCCTACCCCTATTTGATGATGCAAGACCCTAAGCTCTTCTTCCAGGTGAAGCAGTGATTTACTTGCAATATTTCTAATTCAGTGTCCTCCATTTACTGCTCATGGTGTGTTTTGTTCTATGTTGGGAAACCAGATGCAGATTGGGTGACATGCTTTACAGAACACTTCCATTCAGTCCACAAGGAATGACTCTGAATTTCCAGCTGCTGGTCAGTTTAATTCTCCTTCCCATTCTGAATCTGACCTCTCTGCTTTTGGCTTCCTACACTGTTCAAGTCCAGTCGAGTTTATGGTCATGTGAACCATGTGCAGCAGAAGCCAGGTCTCTGGCATTGGGACTGGTCCTGCTGCTCAGAAGGGAAGGAAGGAGAAGAGCAGGGCATTAGTGATAGGGGACTCGATAGTCAGGGAAACAGACAGGAGGTTCTGTGGACATGAGCAAGAATCCAGGATGGTATGTTGCCTCCCAGGTGCCAGGGTCCGGGATGTCTCTAATCGAGTACACAACATTCTTGAGCGGGAGGGAAAGCAGCCAGAAGTTGTGGTACATGTTGAATCAACGATATAGTTAGAAAGAGGGATGAGGTCCTGCAGCACGAGTTTAGGGAGCTAGGCAGAAGGCTGAAGAACAGGACCTCAAGGGTAGCGATCTCAGGATTACTTCCAGTACCACGTGATAGTGAAGTTAAGAATAGGAGGAGATGGCAGATGAATGCATGAGGAGTTGGTGCAGGGGGCAAGGTTTTAGATTTTTGGATCTTTGGGATCTCTTCTGGGGAAAGTGGGACCTGTACGGAATGGATGGTTTACACCTGAACTCAAGTGGGACCAATATCCTTGCAGGCAGGTTTGCTAGTGTGGTTCGGGAGGGTTTAAACTAGTTTGCGAGGGGGATGGGAACCAGAGGGGTAGGTCAGTAGAAGAAGTAAAGTCAGATCTAACGTACAGAGAGGTTTTGAGGAAGGAGAAGCAGAGTATAGGGTACTAAAGTAGAAAGGTGGATGGGCTAAAGTGCATTTACTTAAATGCAAGAAGTATCAGGAATAAGGGTGATGAACTAAGAGCTTGGATAAATACATGGAACTACAATATTGTGGCTCTTGCAGAGACTTGGCTGTCACCAGGGCAGGAATGGATACTGAATATTCCTGGATTTCAGTGTTTTAAAAGGGATATGGAGGGGGGGAGAAGAGGAGGAGGGTGGCGTTACTGTTCAGGGACACTGTTACAGCTGCAGAAAGGGTGGATAATGTAGAAGGATCCTCTCTGGAGTCAGTATGGGTGGAAGTTAGGAATAAGAAAGGAGCAGTTACTCTACTGGGAGTATTCTATAGGCCCCCTGGTAGCAGCAAGGATGCTGAGGAGCAGATTGGGAGGCAGATTTTGGAAAGGTGCAAGAATAACAGGGTTGTTTTCATGGGAGACTTCAACTTCCCAAATATTGATTGGCATCTGCTTAGTACCAAAGGTTTAGACGGGGCAGAGTTTGTAAAGTGTGTCCAGGACGGATTCCTGTCACAGTATGTTGACAGGCCGACTAGAGGGAATGCCATATTAGATCTAGTATTAGGTAATGAACCGGGTCAGGTGACAGATCTCTCAGTGGGTGAGCATTTGGGGGACAGTAACCACCCCTCCCTAACCTTTAGCATTGTCATGGACAAGGATAGGAGCAAAGAGGACAGGAAGATATTTAATTGGGGAAGGGCAAATTATGAAGTTATAGGCCAGAACTTGTGCGTGTGAATTGGGATGACATTTTTGAAGAGAAATGTACTATGGAGATGTGGTCATTGTTCAGAGATCTCTTGCAGGATGTTAGGGATAAATGTGTCCCAGTGAAGCAGAGAAGGAATGGCAGGGTGAAGGAACCATGGGTGACAAGAGAGGTGGAACAACTAGTTAGGAAGAAGAAGGCAGCATACATAAGGTGTAGGCAGCAAGGATCAGATAGGGCTCATGAGGAATATAGGGTAGCAAGGAAGGAACTTAAGAAGGGGCTGAGGAGAGCAAGAAGGGGACATGAAAAGGCCTTGGTGAGTAGGGTTAAGGAAAATCCCAAGGCTTTTTTCACCTATGTGAAGAGCAGAAGGATGACGAGAGTGAAGGTTGGACCGATTAGAGACAAAGGTGGGAAGATGTGCCTGGAAGCTGTGGAAGTGGGAGAGGTCCTCAATGAATACTACTCTTCAATATTCACCAAGGAGAGGGGCCTTGATGATGCTGAGGACCGTGTTGTTAAGGTTAATATTCTGGAGCATGTAGATATCAAGAGGGAGGATGTGTTAGAGCTGTTAGAAAATATTAGGACAGATAAGTCCCCGGGGCCTGATGGAATATTCCCCAGGCTTCTCTGCAAGGCGAGGGAGGAGATTGCTGAACCGTTGGGTAGGATCTTTGAGTCCTTGTTGTCCACGGGAATGGTACCGGAGGAGTGAAGGGTGGCAAATGTTGTCCCTTTATTCAAAAAAAGAAGTAAGGATAGGCCAGGGAATTATAGACCAGTGAGGCTTACATCTGTGGTGGGCAAGCTGTTGGAAAAGATTCTTAGAGATAGGATCTATGGGCATTTAGGAAATCATGGTCTGATCAGTGACATCCAGCATGGCTTTGTGAAAGGCAGATCATGTCTCACAAGCCTGATAGTGTTCTTTGAGGAGGTGACCAGGAAGGTTGATGAGGGTAGTGCAGTAGATGTGGTCTGCATGGATTTTAGTAAGGCATTTGACAAGGTTCCACATGGTAGGCTTGTTCAGAAGGTCAGAGGGCATGGGATCCAGGGAGGCTTGGCCATGTGAATTCAGAATTGGCTTGCCTGTAGAAAGCAGAGGGTTGTGGTGGAGGGAGTGCATCCAGATTGGAGGGCTGTGACTAGCAGTGTCCCACAAGGATCGGTTCTGGAACCTCTACTTTTCGTGATTTTTATTAATGATTTGGATGAGGGGGTGAAAGGGTGGGTTGGCAAGTTTGCAGACAACACAAAGTTTGCTGGTGTTGTGGATAGTGTGGAGGACTGTCGAAGATTGCAGAGGGACATTGATAGGATGCAGAGCTGGGCTGAGAAGTGGCAGATGGAGTTCAATCCGGAAAAGTGTAAGGTGGTACACTTTGAAAGGACAAACTCCAAGGCAGAGTACAAAGCTAATGGCAGGATCCTGGGTAGTGTGGAGGAGCAGAGGGATCTGGGGGTTCATATCCACAGATCCTTGAAAGTTGCCTCACAGGTGGATAGGGTAGTTAAGAAAACTTATGGGATGTTAGCATTCATAAGTCGTGGGATCGTGTTTAAGAGCCACGGGGTAATGATGCAGCTCTACAAAATTCTGGTTAGACCACACTGAGAGTACTGTGTCCAGTTCTGGTCATGTCATTATAAGAAGGACGTGGAGACGTTGGAAAGGGTGCAGAGGAGATTTACCAGGATGCTGCCTGGTTTAGAGAGTATGCATTATAAGGAGAGACTAAGGGAGTTAAGCTTTTCTCTTTGGACAGAAGGACGATGAGAGGAGACATAATAGAGGTATACAAAATATTAAGAGGAATAAATAGAGTAGACAGTCAGCACCTCTTTCCCAAGGCACCAATGGTCAATACAAGACGGCATGGCTTTAAAGTAATGGGTGGGAAGTTCAAGGGAGATATCAGAGGAAGGTTTTTTACCCAGAGAGTGGTTGGGGCATGGAATGCGCTGGTACATTGGTCAAATTCAAGAGATTGCTAGATAAGCATATGGAGGAATTTAAAATCGAGGGATATGTGGGGGAGGGGGTTAGATAATCTTAGGCGAAGTTTAAAGGTCGGCTCAACATTGTGGGCTGAAGGGCCTGTATTGTGCTATACTTTCTATGATTCTATGAACAAGTATAGCGAGGTACAGGTACAATGAAAAACTTGCTTGCAGCAGCATCGCAGGCGCAAGCTGAAGGAAAACCACCTCATGTTCTGATATGGTACATTTCAGCCAAAGGGAGTCAACAATGAATTCAACAATGTAAAACACAATGATGCTGGAGGAACTCAGTAGGCCAGGCAGCATCCGTGGAGAAAAACAGACGATCGATGTTTCGGGTCAGGACCCTTCTTCAGTACTGAAGTTAGGAAAAGCAGGAAGCCCAATATATAGCCCTATGTATTGGGTTTCCCCTTTTCCTATCTTTGGTCCTGAAGAAGGGTCTTGACCCACAATGTTGACCGCCTGCTTTTCTCCACGGATGCTGCCTGACCTGCTGAGTTCCTCCAGCATCATCGTGTTGTTCATCTAGATTCCAGCATCTGCAGTCCTTTGTTTCTCATTGAATTCAACAAGTTCAGATCATCAGCCACTCCAGCTTTGCATTCCACTTTTCCAGCATTTTGTTTGTTTCTGGTAAACTCATATTTCATTTCTTCTTTCCTATCTACACCTCACCCAGAAATACCTTCTGTTATTCACCAGCGTCTACCCCCTCATCCAGCCTGTGCCACCATTACTTTTGTCACTCAATCTCTCCCTGCTTCACTCATCACATACTTTTCCTTTTCTTCTCTTTGCCCCTCCCCCCTTTCTCTGCAACTTAAAACTTGTTTTATTTTTAACTCTACAAATTTATCGATCTGAAACATCAGTTCTGTTGCTCTCTCCTTCAGTGCTCTGCAACCTGCTGTGTATTTCCAGCATTGTTTTTCTTATTCCAAACTCCCAAGGTATGTCACCTTGGAGCCAATGGGACCTCAGAAGCACTTTGTAGTCTTCCCTTTCCATTCTCAGGGAAAGTGGTGAGGGATTGCTCACCAGTAGTCTTCAAATAGCTCATCAATTTTTTTCCGAGTGTGAGCCTTTATCATACGTTGCATCAAATCACGGCTTTACACATAAATTTCTCAATAGTTTAGGTTGGAACTTGTTACTGAGAGAATATTAACAATCTCCAACCCAGATGACCAACAGGTTACAGATCACAAAGGAAGAAATGAAAGGCTACCCTTTCAGCATGACACATACCTAAATAGTGGTAAGTTCATTAGTTGTTCAGTGATGGTGTTAAAGGCTGAAACTGATCTTGTGGTCCAGGACAGTTTAGCCAAGTAATGCCATTAATAGACACAATGAAAGAAACCACAGATATAATATCATCAGGCAGAATGTTTGTGGTGTTCTCTGTGGAGGTGTTCACAGGCTGTTTTAATTTCTTTGCAACATGCCCACATCTGTATTGTGTCAGGAAAGGTCTATGTTTTGCTGATCTAATGATTCTCTGGAAACCCTAAGGAGAATTGCAGACAAGATACTTGAAAGTTGTACAGTTTATTTATTCACCCAGTCCATTAAAGGAAAGTAATAGCGACAGCCCATACTCTACCCTCAAATGCAGGCAATTACAACAATAGGGTATTGTGTTACCTTCTCTTTTAAAACCTCATTCTGTGGTACAATGGATGCCTAGGAGCAGTTCCAACAATATGAGATAACTGAGGGGCAAACTGAAGCCGTTGATAAATATCATCTGAACCCCAAGACATTTCTCCGTCCTGGGCATCTTTTATTTTAATATTGGATGCATGAAATATTTATATTTCATTTTTCATTTCTGACATGCAAACCTACTGAGGTAAAGTAGATTTCCCCAAACTATTAGTCATTTCTGCAACTGATAACTGGATGGCTAGCCATGAAAGGCTCAGAAATAAACATAATATGGATGAAAGGAGGCCATTGATATAAGAGCTTGGACACAGAACAAGAAGGTGTCAGGTTTTATATGGATGTTAGTGAGAAAGCATATATCACTGGGTGGATTTCAGATGGGAACACCCAGTAGGTCAGGCAGCATCTGTAGAAAGAGAAACAGTTAGCATTTCAGGTCCAGGACCTTTCATCAGGCTTCCTCTGTCTCTCTTTGTCTGTCCACAGATGCTGTCTGACCTGCTGTTTCCAGCACTTTCTGCTTTTATTTCAGACTTTCAGCATCTGCAGTTGTTTGATTTTCATTTCCAGTGGGTTTTAGATAGTTAAGAGGTTCAATTTTAGCCCAAAGAAAGAATTAGGTGAGCAGGGACTGGCTGGAGCATGACACCACCTGACCTTGAACATAAGACTTGGATGAATTTTAACTCCCAGCTTCCAGAAGCAGCAGGTAGCCAATAAGTAGATGGGATGTTAACAAACAAAGGACTGCCAACTGTGACAACAGGAATGGTCATTAGTATCTGTTGCTTGAAAAAGCTTCAGGGGGGTCCTTTAATTGGGAAGAGGCAAGGAAGGCTTAAAGTTCTGACTGTGCAAATGAACCTTTCTACTTCCTCAGTACCCAGAAAATCTTTCCTGCCTGGGCCAGCAATTAGCATTTCATTTGAAGCTTGATGGTACCATCTGAGCACAGTCTGCAATCTTAAGGGAAGATCCCTCCAGTCCCAGTCAGTTGTTCTCATCACCTGCCCAAAAGACAAGTTAAAAGTTCATTTAACATGGGATGTTAGTGGGTATTATTCCCAATGTATTCTAACTACCCACCTGCCCTCTATCCGTACTCATTAGTCAATCAATGATAGGTGTGAGCTTTACTCAAGGTTCCCATCCTTCTAAAAACAAAGGAACACAGGCATCAGAAAGCCTTTTGATCCTGCTCTCTTCAGCTTTTCAACAATTGTCAGACTTGGCATTAATTTGGAACTATGTGTCTGGAATAAATGAAAGAATGTGGATCAGAGGTGGGTGGAAAGGATCACAGTCCTATCTTTCTTAACAGACTTATTGACTCAGTCTTCTGAGCACTAAGTATAGCATATTATTTTCCTGTCCAGTGTCCATTTCTGTCTGTATCTCTTCACTTCTATTTCAGTGGAGGAAAGAATCATCCTCAAGGGAATGACATCACCAAAGAGTAGGGTGTCAGTTTTGATGTTTACCGGTGATTGCTGAAGGCAAGAAACAGGACAGCATAATGTGCACCTCTATAAGGATTTCTCGTGTCGATGACAAATGTCAGTTCATGTAGCCTGATATTTGTCTTATCTGTGAAAGTTAGTTTACCAGATTAGAATTTATGTTGCAATTATCTGTTTGCTGTGCTTTTCTTATGTCTAATACAATGCTACATATCCTGTACTTATTTGTCCCATTAAAATGTAATGAAACTGGTATAACTCAAGCACAAATGCCCCCTTATCACTTTACATTTCATGATTAATGCTAAAATACGTCCATATGCAATAGTATTCTTGGATCACCTATTCTCTCAAAGTAGGTCAAATGATTTCATTATTATCTGTTTGCTTCCATATACATAGCCTTAACACATTTCCACACAAAAAAAAATCAAGTTAATCTTAAACTTGTTATAAATTAGAAGTCTGATACAAGCCTGGCTGGTACTAATGAATGCCATTAATCTTTAGCCTTGGAAGCAACCTGCAAACCATAAGCTATCTGTATTAGACAATGGAAGACCACTGCAATTTATTTTGTCAGTTATGCAAGGTCTATTTTTGGAAACTTCAACTTTTGAAGCAGAGGACTAATGCTTCATTAGGAACTGAATTTTGGTTTCTTTTGTCTAAGTTTTAATATGACAGAGAATCAATTGTGACAGCATTGGAAATTTTGAACAATATTTTGGGCTTTTTTGTGCTCTTTTTAAAAAATATCTACTATTGTGTCTCCAGGTCCTGATCTGGAAAGCTGTGCTTTAAGTGAATGTTTAGTTAGTCATGCTGAAGGGCAAAAAGTCAATACCTCTACTATGTTTACATATATTACTACACTCCTTGGGAACTGTCACAGAATCAGTGAAGCAACTCACAATGAGAGTTTGGGAACTGTACATTGTCCTAATGATGCACATGCTTCAACAGGGGCAATGATAGAGTATTGTGACATGAAGGTGTTGTTAACAATCTGTGAATGTGTAGAGATCTGAGTCTGATTGTGGTTGATAACTAATTCTGCTAATAGATGCATCTGAAACTAATAGATGTTGAACTAATGAATTAATGTCTTATTCTTTCCTCAAATTTGGTACTTTAACCAAGCAACAATATGATGTTAACAAAATATTATTGAATCTAACAGCAGGATAGGAAGGACTGTCATCAAATGTTTCTGTAAATTCGAGGTGACCTTATACAGTATATAATAAATGAGCAGATTGCATTCAGTTCAAGCTGACAGAATTTTCTGTTATGCATTCAAACATTAATGAGATATTGTATGTTACTATACTTGGCACTGTGGCCCATGATAAGAGTATCTGTGTAGGTATTTGCAGTTTTGCTTTGTGCAGATTTTTTTGTTAAAGGTGATGTAATTCATAACAATATATATTTCCTTGGAGACATATGAACCTTGGTTTGGTTTCATCCATTACCTCAACCATCTGAGCTATTACAATGGAGTTTGTAGTTCAGTAAGTTTGAAGAAAATGCTACCTGGCAGATCTTAGCCCTGTGCCATTCTTTATGATTGGTACCCAGAACATTTACAGTTTTTTTTAACACTGAAGGCCAGCAAAAGATTCATTCGTGATTGTAAATATTAGCTTCCCTTGTAACTGTGTTCTTTTTTAAAGCCGATTTTTTTTTTGCTCATTCCTCTTCCTCTTTTGCTAGATCTGTGGAAATGTCATTTTCCATACGCACTCCTATACATCAGTAACTTTTACAGTACAGAGTTCATATTGGTGTTGAAGCAACACCAATGAAGGAAACCATGGGCACAATGAACTCAGTTGCTGATTTCCACTCACGAATAGGGCAAGCCAAATTCATTAGGTCTAAGAACCCATTGATCTAAAACTAGAAAGTACAGATGGATGGAGTTTCATCTGATGAGCAATCTTCCTTGATGGTAGAGGTAAACTCTCTATCAGAACATTTAAGGTAAATCTAATGTTAGACCATTGTAGAGAGACAGGAGCAAAATGTAAGGATTATCCAACCAAGGATACTCAGTTGTGTTTTAGTTGGTGTGTCCCTTTAAGGCCACAAAGGCCAATTGATCTAAATAAATATAGCCTGTGTTCTATCAGCATTAAATTGTTGTTTGGTGAGAGCATGTTTTTAAAACAATCATGCACATAGATTGCTTCTGCCTATGTGACTACTGACCATGTGTACTGGGGAGAGAAGATAATATTAGAATATTTTAAATCAGTTGAAGCTAATTAATCATTGGCAATTGTTGTGGCACTGCCTTTGTTTGATAATCTCTCAAATAAATTCAGTAGAAAATACTCAGTTTGTCTTAATGTGGCTCCAAGCAAGGAATGGTCTGGACTGTGTTCCGTACAAGGAGATTATTGTTTTTGGTGCTGTCAGATGATGTAACATCATGGCCAATATGTCCTGGGGGTACTTGAGGCAGACTTTGCAAATAGCATTTCAACAGACAAAGTGCTCCTACACCACAGCTGTTAGCCTGCATATTATTAACTTTATATCCTTTTAAAATCGTCACTACAACGGTACATTTTTATCTCCATAAATGATTAGACAGTGGTGGCACATTCTTCAGCTTCATTCCTTCAAAACTGTAGACACTGACTGAGAGGAACATGGAAATTTACAGCACAGGAGAGGCCATTTGGTCCATCCTGTTAGTACCAGCTACTTGCCAGCTCTAGGCCCAGGCTGAGGTTAAGCACTTCAGGTACTTTGTAAATATGATGGGACTTTCAAATTCCACCACCCTTTCAGGCAGTTACTCCCCAGCCCCAACTCAACCCTCAAAATAGGTCCCCTTGATACTCCTCTAATCTTTCAATCTATATTAAAGTGATCGCATCTTCTAAACTAAATCTAGGGATACATTGTCCTCTTCAGCAGAATTCCTGAGGTTGAGGGATTAAAAAGAGCCCCAGTTATCATTCTGTTTCAGAACGTTCATATTCTTGGTCAGTTTGTTTAATAGTTCATGAAAGGCTAGTGTGAAGGGGTGGGGGTAAAGGAGAGAGAGGAAGAGCTGGAGTGATGTTCTGGCAGTGATACCTTTTGTGGAAAGGGATAGGTGGATAATAAGGGGTAGCTGGTCCCAGTAGAGTCCATGAACTTGTGAATTGGGAACATTCTATGGTTGGTGACAAAATACCTCATTCAGGGATAGCCCTGGATATCAGAAATGTATTTTCTTGCTAATCTATTTCCCCCAGTTACTAACCTCTGCTAAGCATCCTTCTGCCTATTGTGTGCATCAGAATATCTGTGCTCTAAAGGAAAATATTGGGGAATGGATCCACCTTAGATCAGTGGTGAGAGTGCCAGTCTCCTGTCTCTAATGTGGGCATCACAAATGTTGAAAATAGCCTCCAAAATGTTCAAATGCCACCTGACTCCTTAAACAGCACGAGAAAGCATTACGTGAGTGCTGATTTGTTATGCTCACAGCCATGTTGCTTAATGTAATTTATAGGATGGTGCACTGATCTTAGCATATCTGTAGTTAATACAATTCTCAAAGTATTCATCCTACCTTTTAACATGAGAAACAGAAGCCATTTGGCCTCTCATACTTGTTCCATGACTGATCTTTCACCTCAGCATCACTTACCCCCACTAACCCAATATTTCTTGATTCTCTTAATATCTAAAAATCTATTAATCAGTCTCTTAAATAAACTCAAGAGTCCAAGTCTTCACTATCTATTTAGTAGAGAATTCCTAAGTTTCACTGCCATCTGGGTGAAGAAATTTCTCTTCATCTTTGTTCTCAGTGGCTGACATCTTTATTTTGAAGGTGTCATACCTGGTTCTATACAAACTCAGGTAGGGAAAAAAAATCAACTCCACATTTATCCTGTCAAGCCCTGTAAGAATTTGGTATGTTTCAAGGAGCTAACCTCTTATTCTTCTAAACTCTGGAGAATGTAGGCTCAGTCTGTTTAATCTCTCTCTCATATGATAAACCCCCATTCCTGGAAAATTCATGCTGACCTTGGCTAAATAAAATGGAAGAAGAAGTTCAAAGAAATTACTAAACTTTATCATACGGCTGCTTTAACTTTATCTTAGAAAGCTCTGAGATGTATTTTTTTTACACTGGTTTGTCTCCTTCACAAAGATATTGTACCTGGAATCTGCACTGACTCACATTGCTAACGCTTGTCTGGGTTCTCTCAATATTTCCTAGGCTCTAAGCACGTTCCACCTCAGAAAATACTCTCTTTCAACAGGAGATTGACGTGTTTTTACCTGGCAGCATTTTACTCTTCATTTTTGCAAAAGAGGAATAAAATCAGGCATCTCTGAGGCCTTAGCATGGCCTCTTTTATTTCTGGAGACACAGGAGAGTATGGAAATAGATTTAGTGTTTGCATGCTCCAACTTCATCTCTCAATTCTCTGATGAGTTGCTTCGCTAAAGCAAAGCTGTGGAAATTCTTGACTGCATTCCTGCTTTTGTTTTTTTTTGTTCTCTCTCTCTCTTTCTCTCTCACTTTCTATCTTTCTCTCATTCCCTCTTTTTCTCTTCCTCCCCTCTCTTTCTTTCCTCTTTTTCCTTCCTTCATGCCACTGCCTCAAGACAGCCTTAGAATTATAATAAATGCTAATCTTGCCAAAGGCTGCCCTGTCTTAAGAGTGAAACTAAAATTCTCAATTTGGGGAGGAATTGCTATGAAGTCATTTCCACCAGCTATTACTTAAAGAGATAAATAAAAATGGATGTTCAAGAGAAATTAGATTAAAATGTCCTTTCTTTATTTTATTACTTGTATTTTAGACTGGCAGGGCAGCCTTTGAAACTGATAGCCCATACCCATCAGAAGTATTAAATACCTTTGAGTTGAGAATTGTTATATTTGCAAAAGCAAAGCTTAGGATTGCAGTCTAGTTATGATTTCCTGTATTAAAGTACTTTGAAGAGTCCCAGTCCCATGATAACTTGGAATAAACATGTTTGTTCACTTTAATTAAAAACTGAAGAGCATCCTTGACAGACAGAAATATAACATCTCATTGGGTTGTTAATTCTGAATACAGGTTACAGCAATAAAAGTGCTCTGTTGCCAGCATCCCGTGATTGATAATCATCTGTAGAGCATTAGAACTATAGGCCTTTTCTCTTGCCAGTCACTCCATGGGAGTAATTAATACACTATAGCAGATATTCATTTTCTGTAATAAGTTTGTCAGAGTTGCTAGTGCCATAAATTGTTTAAATTACAACTCTGATTGTTGCAACATGTCCCATATGAATATGGTTTATATCAGTCCGACATTGCATATGTTTCCAAGATTATTACATTGCTACTTGGGAGTGGGATACTGTGATGAATCTGTCAATGATGAAACAAACCAGATGCTACCAGTCAACAGAGTGGCTTATCCTGTCAGCTCCTTTATTTTTCTTTCCTTGAATTTACGCAATCCATTTTATTTATTTCTCCCTCAGTCTTCCTCTCCACATCTTTGTCTGTCTTTTGAAGTGTCAGCTTGCCTCTGAGTAAGGTGGTGTGGCTGTAAGTCTCACTCCAGGGACCTCAGCAAGTATTACAGACTGACACTTCAGTGGATCACCAAGGGAATGGTGCTCAGTCAGAAGAGCTGTTTCTGGATGAAATGGTAAATTGAGGTCCCAATTGGTTCCATTAAGCAATCAAGAAAGAAATATGCTACAGGCAAGCTAATTTAATAAAGATGTGATTTCTGGTCTTATTAGTAAAAAAAAGAAGAGTAATCCACTCATATGTTAAAATGTAACATATGAAAATAGAGTCATTAGCATAGAAATCCAAAAAATAGGAACAACTTTTGATAGAGAGACCGAACAGTTCAAGTTGATAAAATTTCATTGGCTGATGATTGACCTAAACATTTACTCTGTTGCTCTATACAGACCTACTGAGATTTTCCAGCATTTCATTTTTATTTCAGATTTCCAGCTTCTACAGTTTCATTTGCCTTTCGAGGATAGAACCTTGTTTCTCCCATCAAGCAAAAGTAAAATAGGCAAAATGCAGGTAAATTGGCAAGGCCCTTTTCTCTTTAGACTCCTGATTCCCATAGAAACACAATATTGGTCAGGACACCAGGAAGAACTCCTGCTTCACATGGTTCAATGGGATCTTCTACATCCATCTGAGAGGTGGGTGGACGGGAACCAAGGTTCAGTTTATCTCACCAAAAGGCGGCAATGACTAAGGTCTTTGTATCAATATTTAATGTTGGTGTGGAGTTTCAGCCTAGTTTCTGTGCTCAAATTCTGGGTGGGAATTTCAAGCGTACTTGTAACTGTGCCAAACATGAAATTGTTAACTCTACTTCCAGCAAACCACTGTTTGAAATAAAACATTCCCTTTCACAGTACATTGCTTCTGGAAGGCCATTCCTTTTTCACCCTGGCCATTCCCTTTTCTCTCTTCTACCTTCTGGGAGAAGATACAGGAGCTTGAAAGCTGAGGCATCCAGATTTCAGAGTCAGAATCAGATTTACTATCACTGACTTATATAACATGAAATTTGTTGTTTTGCGGCAGCAATACAGTATAAAGACATAAAAAATCTGTATATTACAAAACTAAATAAATAGTGCAAATAAAAGGAATAATGAGGTCATGTTCACAGGTTCATGGATTATTCAGAAATCTGATGGCAGAGGGGAAGAAGCTGCTCCTGAATCATTCAAGCTCCAGTACTTCCTCCCTTATGGTAGTAACAAAAAGAGGGCACGTCCCGGATGGTAAGGGTCCTTAACGATAGATGCTGCCTTCTTGAGGACTTAAGAACAGCTTCTTCCCCACTGCTATCAGACTTCTGAACCAATCACCTCTTTCACACCCCCTTCCTAGTGATGCTGCCACGTTCTCGGACTCTTAATTCTACCTTTGTCAGTTATTCCATTATTTTCACTTCAGCACTTCTTTTTGCACTACTTCAAACTGCATTACAATCTTTGCAACACTCTATTGTTTTGTGCTCATTGCTGTATTTATTGTTGTATTTGTTATTTCCATATATACTGCTAACGCTGTGAGCTGCATGCATTTCACCCTGGTGTATATGACAATAATCTAACCTTACCTTATCAATGACGTAAGTAGGAAGGAGGATGAGGTCCTGAAAAGGGAGTTTAGGGAGCTAGGCAGAAGGCTGAAGAACAGGACCTCAAGGATAGCAATCTCAGGATTGCTGCCAGTGCCACTTGATAGTGAAGGTAAGAATAGGAGGAGACGGCAGTTGAATTCGTGGCTGAGGAGTTGGTGCAGGGGGCAAAGATTTAGATTTTTGGATCATTGGGATCTCTTCTGGTGAAGGTGGGACCTGTATAGAGTAGATGGGTTACACCTGAACTCGAGGGGGACCAATATACTTGCAGGTAGGTTTGCTAGTGTGGTTCAGGAGGGTTTAAATTAGTTTGCGAGGGGGATGGGAACCAGAGGGATAGGTCTGTGAGGGAAGTGCATGGAATAAAGTCATATCTAACATATAGAGAGGCTTTGAGGAAGGAGAAGCAGAGCATAGGGTATAAAAGTAGAAAGGTGGATGGGCTAAAGTGCATTTACTTAAATGCAAGAAGTATCAGGAATAAGGGTGATGAACTAAGAGCTTGGATAAATACATGGAACTATGATATTGTGGCTGTTGTCACCAGGGCAGGAATGGATACTGAATATTCCTGGACTTCAGTGGTTTAAAAGGGATGGGGGGGGAGTAGAAGAGGAGGAGGTGTGGCGTCACTGGTCAGGGATACTATTACAGCTGCAGAAAGGGTGGATAATGTAGAAGGATCCTCTCTAGAGTCAGTATGGGTGGACGTTAGGAACAAGAAAGGAGCAGATACTCTACTGGGAGTTTTCTATAGCCCCCCTGGTAGCAGCAAGGATACTGAGGAGCAGATTGGGAGGTAGGTTTTGGAAAGGTGCAAGAATAAGAGGGTTGTTATCATGGGAGACTTCAACTTCCCAAATATTTATTGGAACCTACATAGTACCAAAGGTTTAGATGGGGCAGTGTTTGTTAAATGCGTGCAGGATGGATTTCTGTCACGGTATGTTGACAGGCTGCCTAGAGGGAATGCCATATTAGATCTAGTATCAGGTAATGAAACGGGTCAGGTGACAGATCTCTCAGTGGGTGAGCATTTGGGGACAGTGACCACCACTCCCTAACCTTTAGCATTGTCATGGACAAGGATAGGAGCAAAGAGGACAGGAAGATATTTAATTGGGGAAGGGCAAATTATGAGGCTATAAGGCTAGAACTTGCGAGTATAAATTGGGATGACATTTTTGAAGGGAAATGTACTATGAAGATGTGGTTGTTGTTCAGAGATCTCTTGCAGGATGTTAGAGATAAATTTGTCCCAGTGAAGCAGAGAAGGAATGGCAGGGTGAAGGAACCATGGGTGACAAGAGAGGTGGAACATCGAGTTAGGAGGAAGAAGGCAGCATACATAAGGTGTAGGCAGCAAGGATCAGATAGGGCTCATGAGGAATATAGGGTAGCAAGGAAGGAACTTAATAAGGGGCTGAGGAGAGCAAGAAGGGGACATGAAAAGTCCATGGTGAGTAGAGTTAAGGAAAATCCCAAGGCATTTTTCTCTTATGTGAAGAGCAGAAGGCTGACGAGAGTAAAGGTAGTACCGTTTAGAGACAAAGGTGGGAAGATGTGCCTGGAAGCTGTGGAAGTGGGTGAGGTCCTCAAAAAGTACTTCTCTTCACTATTCACCAAGGAGAGGGGCCTTAATGACGCTGAGGACAGTGTTGGTAAGGTTAATGTTCTAGAGCATGTTGATATCAAGAGAGAGGATGTGTTGGAGCTGTTAGAAAATATTAGGACAGATAAGTCCCTGGGGCCTGACAGAATATTCCCCAGGCTGCTCCGTGACGTGAGGGAGGAGATTGCTGGACCGTTAGCTAGGATCTTTGAGTCCTTGTTGTCCACGGGAATGGTACTGGAGGATTGGAGGGTGGCAAAGGTTGTCCCCTTATTCAAAATAGATAGTAGGGATAGTCCAGGGAATTACAGACCAGTGAGCCTTATGTCTGTGGTGGGCAAGCTGTTGGAAAGGATTCTTAGAGATAGGATCTATGAGCATTTAGAGAATCATGGTCTGATCAGGGACAGCCAGCATGGCTTTGTGAAGGGCAGATCATGTCTCACAAGCCTGATACTGTTCTTTGACGAGGTGACCAGGAAGATTGATGAGGGTAGTGCAGTAGATGTGGTCTACATGGATTTTAGTAAGGCATTTGACAAGGTTCCACATAGTAGGCTTGTTCAGAAGGTCAGAGTGCATGGGATCCAGGGAGGTTTGGCCATGTGAATTCAGAATTGGCTTGCCTGTAGAAAGCAGAGGGTTGTGGTGGAGGTAGTGCATTCTCATTGGAGGGCTGTAACTAGTGATGTTCCACAAGGATCAGTTCTGGGACCTCTGCTTTTCATGATTTTTATTAATGACTTGGATGAGGGTTAGAAGGGTGAGTTGGCAAGTTTGCAGACGACACAAAGGTTGGTGGTGTTGTGGATAGTGTGGAGGATTGTCGAAGATTGCAGAGGGACATTGATAGGATGCCGAGCTGGGCTGAGAAGTGACAGATGGAGTTCAATCCGGGGAAGTGTGAGGTGGTACACTTTGGAAGGACAAACTCCAAGGCAAAGTTAATGGCAGGATTCTAGGTAGTGTGGAGGAGCAGAGGGATCTGGGGGTTCATATCCACAGGTCACTGAAAGTTGCCTCACAGGTGGATAGGGTAGTTAAGAAAGCTTATAGGATGTTAGCATTCATAAGTCGTGGGATTGAGGTTTGGAGCCATGAGGTAATAATGCAGCTCTACAAAACTCTGGTTAGACCACACTTAGAGTACTGTGTCCAGTTCTGGTCACGTCTTTTTAAGAAGGATGTGGAAGCGTTGGAAAGGGTGCAGAGGAGATTTACCAGGATGCTGGCTGGTTTGGAGAGTATGCATTATGAGGAGAGACTAAGGGAGCTAGGGCTTTACTCTTTGGAGAGAAGGAGGATGAGGGGAGACATGATAGAGATTTACAAAATATTAAGAGGAATAGATAGAGTAGACAGCCAGCGCCTCTTCCCAGGGCACCAATGCTCAATACAAGAGGGCATGGCTTTAAAGTAATTGGTGGGAAGTTCAAGGGAGATATCAGAGGAAGGTTTTTTACCCAGAGAGTGGTTGGGGCATGGAATGTGCTGCCTGGGGCGGTGGTGGAGGCAGGTACATTGGTCAAATTCAAGAGATTTCTAGATAAGCATATGGAGGAATTTAAAATGGAGGGATATGGGGGGGGGGTAGAGGTTAGATAGTCTTAGGTGAGGTTTAAAGGTCAGCACAACATCATGGGCCAAAGGGCCTGTATTGTGCTGTATTGTTCTATGATTCTATGATTTTACCAGCATGATACTTTCTACATTAAAGATATTATCAATTAACAGCAGGTAAATTAGACAACCTTAATGGTTGATTTCAGTTCAAGGCCACAGTATTCTGTCTTCAGCTGGCGTGCTTCATAAGAAGTATATTAATTTCATAGAGTCATGGAGTAATACAGAATGGAAACAGACCCTTCGGCCCAAATCTTCCATGCTGACCATGGTGCCCACCAAGCTAGTCTCATTGGCCTGCATTTGGCTCATATCCCCCTAAACCCCTCCTATCCATGTACTTATCCAAACATCTTTTAAATGTTGTTATTGTACCTGCCTCAACTACTTTCTCTGGAGCTCATTCCATATATACAACACCTTCTGTGTGAATAAGTTGCCCCTCAGGTCCCTCTAAATGTTTTACCTTTCTCCTTAAACCTATGTCCTCTAATTTTTAGTTCCCTTTCCCTGGGAAAAAGACGGTATCTGTACCCCTCATGCTTTTATACACCTCTCTAAGGTCATCCCTCAATCTCCTACATTCCAGTGAATAAAGTACTTTATGGTAAATAATTGTACATATTGTAAATGTAAAGTTTAAATTGGAAATTGGTTTCAGTAATTGATTTCAATCCTCCCACTAAATATGAGCAAAGACTTAAAAACCATGTTTACATTTAATCTTTTTTAATGCAGTGAACAAATGCCATCATTCAACTAGGTGATTGTAATGCTGTCTGCGTTCACCAATTTATTAATTCCTAAAATATATATTATGTATATTTGTCAATTACAAGAAAACGAATTTCAAGTTTACAAATCTCATGATTCTAGCCTACAAGCCACTGTGATTATCTCTGAGACTCCACTGATAACATCTACTTGTTCACTCTAAGGTTCTTGTGGTTTTTCATTAAAGTGTGTTGAATTGAATGAGTTATTACTCTTTATGGTCAAATAGATTGGCTAAAATTGCACCTATTGATGTTCTAATGGTGGGTGGATAAATTGATTCTGTGCAGTGCATCCTGTGTTACCCTAGTGAAAACAAAGAAGGAAAAGACACAACCTTCTGAAATGACAATTCAAACAGCATTCTTTTTGAATTCTGAAGAGGATAACATCACTGAGAAAACATATTGAAAAGATTCAGACAATTTCCTGCAGAGAGGAAAAAAATACTTCAAAATAAATACTATTGATCTTCTGTTCTATCTCCCATATCAAAAGGAATAGTGAAAACTGTAAGCAATTGACTGACATCCAACTGTAAAAGTAAAAAAAATAATCAGCCAGAAACAAATGTGGAGATGACTGGTGCAGAAGGTCATGACCCTAGTCAGTGGAAAACAACTGCAGAGGAATAAGCATCACATCGCTCACCTCAAAAGCATTTACTGGATCAGATGGACAAAGGTTTTAAGCTGAGAGTGATTAGGATGACCATAAACTGTGACTGTTCACTGTGTGCTGAAATGTTCAGTGCCAAGATACGATTTGTATTCTACATTGACACGCAACCATCAGCTCTAACCTTTCTTCTTTCCACTTCCTTGCTGCAGCGAATCCTCTAATGCAGTTATAATCTGGAATTCATTGCCTGTAGGGATGGTGGAAACAGAGCCAATCATGGTTTTCAAAAGGAAATTGGATAGATACCTGAGGGAAAGAGCAAAGGAATGAGACTGACCAGAATGCTATGCTAGAAGTTGGTATAAACTTGATGGGCCAAATAGCCTTCCGTGATGGAATGGTTCTGTGATGCCATGATTCAGTAAAGGCCACTTAGCATTTCTGACTCTTTCTCCCCCATTAATTGAGGTTTTGATCACTTCTCAATACCTACTCCTTTAAGTTGGCATCTAGATTTTCTCTGTATTCCTAGCTGAAGAACCTAAGGATTTCATTCTGTGTTAATTGGACCACATAATAGCAAGTTAGTTTTTAATATGGTGTGTCCCCATATGTTGCATAGACGAAGATGGAGGACAACTTGCATGTGTATCAACTTCAAAGGATTATCCAAAATTTAAACTGATTTCAAAAGACTGTAAGCTATAAATCAGACTGTTTGAAACAATTTTGATTAGAGTTCTTCCTTCCTTACTAGAATGGATCAACTCAGTCCAGGAACAATCATGACTTATGAAAGATGTTGATCCCCTTTGTTGTATTTGCTTCATATCCACAACACAGGGTCCACTGAGACAGTCATTATAGTCAGGGTAGCTGATCAAACATTCTCCGGGGATTCTTTTGTGATTAAAGGGATAGAATGCAGAATCCCTAGGTTCAGAGTGCCAAATGCTTAGCTGCTTCATGGATTTACTTGGCTGTGAATAAAAAGATCTGCCAAGTCCTAAAGGAACAGGCTTTCAATGCTGCCAACTCCAAGATTGTTGATGATTCCATTGGGATAGGTTCTGGTTCTTCAACCCTAGCCAAATGCAAAAGTTCAAAGGCATATGAAATTAATGTCAAGTCAGCAGGTTATTCTATTCATGAGCAGAAAAATAACTATTTGAATTGTTGGCTTGTATTGTTTTGAGTGATCTCTCCTCAGCTCAGTTTGGTAAAAATGTCGCTTTTTCATTTATCAATTAAAAATTTCACCAATCACTGATGCAAGTTGTCTTGATTGTTACTTCAGTTAACAAACTAAATCAAAAGAAGAGAGTCATAGCACATTTCTTTTTATTATACAGGAACAAGAGCAAAAGAATATAATTAAGCTCATTTTGACAATAAATAAATTACTGTCTTGTAGAATGTACCATCAATGAAATTATTGTCCATGGAAAATTGTGAATAATGTAAAATCTGACATAATATAAAGTTATGGCAATAAGCAGAGGAGGTAATCTATTATCAAGATGACCACAGTAACTGGTATGCATTTTAGTATGACATAGAGACAATTTATTTATTATATCCATTTTGATAATCATTGTAACATTCTGATAGGTCTAAATTTGCAAGTGTTCTCTGAATTATCATCTGCTAAACAGACACTATATCCCAATTTCACAGCAAACATAGGTATAATTAAACAAAAGGTCTAAAACCTGAACAATTCTGGAAGAATTCTGCAGTACAGCTTGTAGCAACTCTCCTGATCTGCCGTGGATTGTTGCATGCTTTAAATTATTCCCATCTAGGGTGTAAATTGTCTCACCTAAAGCTATCCTCTGAGTTCAGCCTGAACTCATCCAGATGGACAGTGAATAAAAATATGAAGGAAGGGACCAGAGAGAGATAGAGCAACTTGCAAGGAATTGTGGACTGAATAGTCACCATGGTGAGTTCTGCATAAAATCACATAGGGTTTAAGAATAGCTAATGTATGGTATAAAAGTGTAGCTGGCAAAGGAACTACAAACTGAATAGACCACCTGTAGGGAGCGAAAAAGTGAGTTATCAGGAACTACAGTGAAGGGTTTAGCTGTAGAAGGTACAAAATACAGAGATGCAGAGAGTCCAACAGTTTGTGGTATTTTGTACATACCTTGGGCAATTCCATACAACATCTTAGGATAATTTATTTCTATTTACTTCAATTTCAAATCCCTCCAAACCTCTGCCACTTCCTACCTCTAATCCTTTTCATCCTCATAACCTCTCAAGATACCTGTGCTCTTTCGTCTCCAACTTGCTCATTCCTGAATTAAACCTTCGGCATTTAGTGGCCATGTTATCATTTGCATTGTCTCTTAAGTCTAGGATTCTCTCCCAATGCAGTTCTCCATACTCTTTCCATCCTATAGATGCTTTTTAAAACTGCCAAAGACCAATCTTTGTTCACGTACCCTCATGTGGCTTAATGCCAAATTTTGTTTGACGATACACCTGTGAAACACTGCATTGTTTTGTGGCACAGAAACACTAAGGAAGTACAAGATGTTCTTGTGCCGAAGCCAAGGATTGGGGTCAGATGCATATCTCATGGGGAATCCAGTGTCCGTGCTGAACTTTCCAAACAAATTGTATGTTGGAAAGGAATCCTGATGTTCCTTTTGAAGTAAACACAAGTTTTTTCTTCTGAACTATTTTTATGTGAAAATATCACCAAAGTAACAGGAAATTGCTAGGCTCCAGTGTGTCTAGATGTATCCTCAACAGGCATTTGTAAGTATTAACATCAGTGGAAATATTCATTAACATGCTTTAGAGTGCTGATAAACTCAGGTATTTCTCCATCAAAGCATCTTTCTCATGCTAATAGTTAGTCAATTCCTACATCAGGATGGAAATGGTGCAAGTAAAAGGGAATGATGAGTCAATCAAGTTGTCATAGTTGTGATTTTTGAATTAACATGTTAGCAAGGTTAGGTATAGTCCAATTCACTTGCCCAACAGATGGTAGTGAGTGGGACCCAATTAAAAAATGATGAACAGAAATTGTAACAGGGCCTAATGCAATGGCAACAACTTTGGTCTATCATGAGTAGGTGTCTTTCGAAGTACTATTAAAAGACACTTACTTTTCAAACAGTTGCTCACCAGTGGATTTTGCCAGAAACATTCATCTCCAGACTTAATCACAATGTTGGTCCAAATATTGTCCAAGCAGCTGAAATGAAGTGAGAGTGACTGCAGTACATACTATGTCAAAATGCAATGCATTACTCATCTAGGCCACTCCAACAGAATCTCCCAAACATGTGAACTCTGCTACTAAGAAGGACAAGAGCATGTGGCAGGTGGTAAATTAGTTTATTATTGTCACATGTACCAAGGTACAGTGAAAAACTTGTCTTGCATACCGTTCATGCAGATCAATTCATTACACAGTGCATTGAGGTAGTACAAGGTAAACCAATAACAGAATGCAGAATAAAGTGTTACAGTAACAGAGAAAGTGCAGTGCAGGAAGACAATAAGGTACGAGGTAATGATGAGGTACATTGTGAGGTCAAGAGTCCATCTTATCTTACTAAGGAACCATTCAATAGCCTTATAAGAGTGGAATAGAAGCTGTCCTGGTGGTATGTGCTTTCAGGCTTTCACATCTTCTGACTGATGGGAGGGGGGAGAAGAGAAAATGTCCGGGGTGGGTGGTGTCTTTGATTATGCTGCTTAATTTACCGAGAAGTGTAGAGAGAATCCATGAAGGGGAGGCTCTCTTCCGTGATGTGCTGAGCTACGTCCACAACTCTCTGCAGTTTCTTGCAGTCGCGGGCAGAGCACTTGCCATACTGAGCCTTGATGCATCCAGATAGGATGCTTTCTGTGGTGCATTGATAAAAATTGGTGAGGGTCAAAGGGGACCAGTCAAATTTTTTAGCCTCCTGCAGAAGTAGAGGCACTGGTGAGCTTTCTTAGTCATGGCATCTTAATGGTTGGGCCACGATAGGCTATTGGTGACATTCATTCCTCAGAACTTGAAGCTCTCAACCCTCTTGACCTCAGCACCATTGATGTGAATAGGAGCATTTCCACCACCCCCCTTCCTGAAGTCAATGACCAGCTCTTTTGTTTTGCTGTCATTGGGGGAAAGGTTGTTATCATGGCACCATGGCACTAAGCTCTCTACCTCCTTCCTGTACTCTGACTCGTCATTATTTGAGATACAGCCCACTACAGTGGTATCATCTGCAAACTTGTAGATGGAGTTAGAGCAGAATCTGGCCACAGAGTTGTGAGTGTATAGGGAGTAGAGTAGAGCACTGAGCTTGCAACCTTGTGGGGCACCATTGTTGAGAATAATCGTGGCCGAGGTGTTACTGCCTATCCTTACTGATGGTGGTCTGTTGGTCAGGAGGTCAAGGATCCAATTGCAAAGGGAGGTGTTGAGTCCCAGGTCCAGTAGTTTCGAGATGAGTTTGCTTGGAATTATCGTATTGAAGGCAGAACAATAGTAAATAAACAATTGTGTAACGTAGGTGTCTTTACTATCCAGATGCTCCATAGATGAGTATAGGGCCAGGGAGATGGCATCCGCCATAGACCTGCTTCAGTGATAGACAAATTGTAGTGGGTTGAGGTTGTCTGGGAGCCTGGGAGTTGTGCCGTGACCAGCCTCTTGAAGAATTTCATGATGGTGGATGTTAGAGTCACCAGGCAGTAGTCATTAAGGCACGTTACCTTGTTTTCTGAGGTACCAGGTTGACAGGTGGGAACCACAGATTGAAGCAAGGAGAAGTTAACAACACCAATGGCAGGTTCCCCACTAAGTCGCACATTACCCTGATTCGGAAATATATTGCCGGTCCTTCATCATCACTAGATATAAATTCCAGAACCTCTTGTTTAACAGCATTGTGAAGGCACCTTCACAGAGGGACAACAATGGTTCAAGAACATGGCTTTGTCATCTTCTCAAGGACTGTTGAGCGTCTTCAAGCAGCAATCTGATCTCTGAATCTGGCTCCGACCTAATTAGTAAAGCTCTCTCTGCGGTGTCCCCCAGCAAAACTAACTTTGAATTCCACTTCAACCACAGTCAAAACTGTCTCCCATTTTCAGAAATATTCAAAAACTATTAGAAATTAACCAATGCAGTTTAAAATGTTAAATATTATCAACATTAAAAGAATTAATACATCTATAACACAAACACTTTAAATAATTTCATACATTTTTTCAAAATTGTAAATTACCTGAAGCTTATCTTTTTCCCATGCAACTGTTCTTCTCCATTGAAACGGATGGAGTCACTGACTGGGGCCAGTCTCTAGCCTGATGCAGGCCCAGTGGGCAGATATCTCCATAGAACTTCTGAGAAATCACGGGAAATTGGTGCTTCACCACTGGACTCCACAATGTTGGAGAACATCAGGTTGACAGTAACAAAGACATCTCAGAAAGTTCAAAACCTTTGCATTTGTTCTTGCTTCTGCAAGAGTCCTAAACTTCCCAACTATTACATGGGGACTGTTTACAGTTTTCACGATGACACCAGCCAAGTTGGCCTTTTGTTATTGACAGCAGGTGAACTGTACAAACAAACCATTCCTAACTGGCCTGCATATTGCTTTGTATTTCAGACAACAGATTGCAAATGCTGCAACGCAAGCAGATAATTTTTCAAAAGGGACATAAAATAACAAACATCTGAGTCAATCTGGTTGTACATTGATGACTCTTGGGAGCTGCAGACCTGTGTTCACATATTTTCTCCTTTTACAGCCACAGAAGTAATTGGTTTTAATAGTTATGTTATTGCTATATAACTTGTAGCTTTTAAGAAAACTGAAGTAAAGGCTAGTTTGCTTTTTCTTTCACATGTCCTATACCTGCAACAAATTACATGGGGAACTGCCAAGTTCAAGCATGTGGATAGTTAGACAAAGGGTAAGGTGAAACATATGGGAGCAGAGCAGGTAAATATTATTCACACTATTTTCTTCACTAGAAGGTAAATGGAACAATTGGGCATATGTTCTGCTTCCCTGTTGTAATTCCCATAGACTTACATTCATGTATGCACATACAGTCAGGAACACAGGGAAATCCTTCGAGCAGCTCCCTCTCCACTTATGGTAAACTGATTTCCCTCCACTTTCACCAGAGCTGGAGGACTTCTGAGGAAACATATTGCCACAGAGTAAACATTAGAATGAATTATTTTCACTTTAAGGCTTATTATGTCTTGTGATGCTTTACCAGAGCTGTCTGTCTGAGCTCTATCAACTTAATCGGGAAGGGAATACAGGTGAAGAATAGGGGAATGGGATTAGGGCCAACAGCCTTGAAGGGGGAGATAAAACAGATCCGGGCATGGAACCAAACACCATTCTCTCTTACAATATTTTGTGATTTTGTTTTTGTATGAATAGCAGGGAATATAAAGGGAAGTTGCAATCATTCTGTTAAGTGCTGTGTATTACATATAAGATACACAGTAAGTTTAAGCACCTGCAAAGGAGCCTGGAGAAATTATCCATGATGAAACAAATGATGTGGGTACACAACAATCTGACACCCAAGGAAGAAATAATTGGAAGGCTCTGGATGAAGATGTTATGTCAGTATCTAGTGAGATTATGAAAGTTGACCTGTGGTGCCTGGGTAATAAACTTTGAATTTGCTGACAGGCAGGTATTGGAATACATTGAAAATCAGGACTTGCTGAGAGAAGTCACACAAAAATTCACATTCACATGATGTCTTTAATGCAGAATATATAGAGTCACAGTGTTGTACAGCTCAGAAAAAGACCCTTCTGTCCATGTGTGTCTATGCCAGTCAAGATGTATATTCAAGCTAATCCCATTTCCCAGCACTTGGTCCATATCCCTCTAAACTCTTGTCATCCATATACCATCTTATATGTATCTAATGTAACTGCTTCAACCATTCCTTCTGATAGCTGGTTCCATACATCTACCATCCAACTTTCCCCTTTGTGTCAATATAAACAGGAACAGAAGAGAAATTAAGTGTTTCTAGGTGGTCATAGAGAAATAGGTACAGTATAATAAGGTTTTCATGGTTGGAGAGAGAGCACCAAAATATGGCGGCTGTTTAGCCAAAGGATCTATTACTGATACTATACGGAGAGGTAATTAAGTGAATGATAGTATCAAAAGAGAGAACAATGTGGAGTTCTAGTTACCTATGGAAAGAAATGATAGAGTATATTCACTAGATAGACTCCTGGAAAGATGCGATTAGATCTTTGAGGAGAGATTTAAGAAGATTTACTCAATGGAATTTAGAAAGCTGAGAGTTCATCTCATTGAGAAATAAAGTTCTATGCAGAAGATGCATTTCACTGTGTGTTTCAATGCACATGTGACAAATAAAGATATCTTATCTTATCTAAATATAGTGACAGGAAAGAGAAATACTGAAATCTCATCAAAAATGAGGCTACAATATTAGTGACTGACAATTGGACACCCAGAAATAAGCAGAACATTGCATCACCCTGCCTTTATGTGATTTTCAGCATTAAATATCTTTTTTAGAGTTTTGCAAATTAATTTCAAGCCCTGGTACTTTCTTTCCTTTATGTTTGTCAGTTAATGTCAATGGTATAAATTGATTTTCAGTGTAAAAACATTCAAGTGTTTTAATTATTAAAAAAAACTCAATGTTATAATTTGCTTTAACAAGATATATTTTGTTTTTAGTTGTCCCAAGTGTCTTTGAATGTTTATTAATTCCAGAGATATACTGATTGTAAAAGCTGTTCTGTGAGTGCAGCCGGCTGCCAGCCCTTGTGCTACAGTAAACCATGCCAAAGTCCTGGGAAACCAATGTTTCCTTTAAGGATCACAAGTTAACCACAATGGGCCAGCAACTGTTATGAATATGTTTTAGAATGGGTGTGAGACTTCTATTTCCATTTGATGTGAGGCTTATCCTAATACGTGCTTAGAAATGAACTCAGGCAAATTTAGTATTCTCCTGGGGTATGCAGGCAAATCAGGTGTAGGCATTCTTACTTTGTCATTATTATGCCCATTTTATGCCTGTACATTATGCTTCATTGTAATAGTTGGGTGAATTAATTGTTTGATAATGTTAGAAATTGCACCTTTATTAAATCAGTGCAATAATGCTTTACTGTTATAATAGTTACTAATCTATTTAAAATATGTAGCTTGGCATATTTGTTAAAATACAGCAGTACTTGATATAACCCTATTAAAGATTTGTACAGATTTACTGGCAGTAATTTCTGAAATATGTAAGGATTATAATCCACAAATCTAGATAAATGTATTATATATTTCAATTAAGTGACTCTACCAACATTGTTCCAGAGTCTATTCCAACTTATATTGATCCTATAACAGCATTTCTTAAATTATCCATAAAGCGTTGAGCTAAAATTATGTTTTGGGATGAATGTTTATTTTATACCTGTTGCCTTGACATTAAGATAGTGCTCCCAGGGCAGATGACTTGTGGTATTCAATTCTAGCCAATCCCCATGCAGCCACAGTAACTGTTGCTGATATATGTTTTGGGCATGTTTCCAGGATCCTGAACCAAGATTGCTGCCAGAAAAAAAATAAAACATGTTATCTATGCCTGAGAGGTTATTATTACAGGGTTTTAGCTTTTACTGTAATATAATGAAGTCTAATAGGGTTTAGGTTTTCAAATAGTTCATGGAAAACTGAATGGTTGATAATTTGTCTCTCAGTCCAGGACATTAACTCTTCTTCAAATGATGAAGCCCATCTGAAATACACATTATCAGATCTTATGGTTAGTTTATTTTTGAACCAGATAAATTATAATGCATGTATATTGTCATTACGTGAAGTGCTCTTAAAAAGATCTATGCCATCCCACATAATTGAATGTGTTTATTTTAGCTTCCAAAAAGGAATTCCAGAATGCATTTCCAAGGTAATAAAACTCATTGGTCCATTCATCATTTGACAAAGATGTAAATATAAAACTCCCATAAAATCTATCATTTGGCCACACAACAAAGTGAAATGAATTCTCGGTGGAAAGGTTGTCCAACATATGAAACAACATGCTGTAGATGCTGGAAATCTGAAATATAACTAAAAGTCCTGTAAATACTCAGCAGGTCAGGCAGAATCGATGGAGAAAGAAACATTTCAAGTGGATGACCTTTCATTAGAACTTTGAAAAGTTGGAGGTAAGAGAAAAGGGGGATGGTTAAAGAATGTAAATGTAAAGTCCAAAATGGGGTGAAGGGCAGGAGCAACTGAACAATGCAAATGACAGTGGAGAGGGATTGGAGCATAATAAAGACTGATGAATAGGAAATTGAATGTCTTGGAAGATGTAAATAGGAGGAAATGAATGAAATCAGAAATATGAGAAAGAAACAAGATGACTGGATGCTGGAAAATTGAGATAGAAGATTGGACTCGCTGATTAAATGAAATTATTGGGTCCAATGTGTGAATTGTCTTCATCAAATCAGAGGGGATCGAATAACCATCAGTTTTCAGAAGCTAATATCATTGAGGAAGGGAAAAAAATGAGAGTGACTTCTGTTTACTTATCAGGCTCTTTTTATGAAGAAAGAGTGGAAAATTCAGGTTAAAATCCCTTTTGTCTATTTCACATTATTACAGAAATGCCCAAATTGTTAAGGTCAGTAAACCTTTCACCAAACGGGAAAGAAAATAATCCAAATGTGGACTGCATTTTGTGTATCTCTCTCTATATATAAATATCATATATGTATATAATATATTATACATATATTATATATAATCTAAATATATTACAAAATATACTATATTTGGTGTGCCTTAACTTTCTATTTTGTGTTGTTAATGTTATGTATGGACCAGAATGAAAAAGATTAGCCCATAATGTGTTTTAAAAGCATTCAGGATGATCAGTGGCAGCAAAATAAAAATAATATGTTACTGCTTTCTTAAAAGATATCAGAAATAATGTCATCAGTCTCATTAAAAATGCTTCTGAATAGCAAAGATAGCAGGGATTTTACACCTGGTATGTTTTTTTGAAAGCAACCTGTCTTACATTCTCTGATACATACTTATCCATGCAAAAAATCTCCATCATTATCTTCCCAGGGTAGAGTCTAAAATTACCAAATTGTTTTAAAGTCATTTTATAGCTGTTGAATCTCTGAGAATGATAATGAACATTCTGTCACATTGTGCTTGCCCAAATGCTGTGGCAGATAAATCCAAACTTTGTATTTAGTGGATTCTTATGAAAGAGAAAGCATTGTATCTTGTACATTGTTTATAAACAATCCCCAATGTACAACCTCCCATCCACTCTCATATTTTTTTTCTCTCTACTGCCCCTGAAGATGTTGATTCCTTATTGAGACTCAGTTCCAAGACATTTGATGTATCCAAAATGTGCTTTGGAATCTAAGTTTTGGTACTGAGTGGTGACTTGACTTCATCTGTTTGTCTGTTTGAGAGGAGGTTAAATCACGGTCCACTTGTCCTGACTCAATACCCATGCACAGTAATGATCAGAACTTAGAAAGGCATAAAATTAGCCATGTTCCTGCTTCTATATGTTAACAGTTAAGTCTTTGTTGGTTATTGTATGCACAAATAGCTTTTTATAAGTACTGCTTCCTGTTTTTAAATAGGAATAAGCTAATAACTACCATGCTGTTTTTAAAAATCATTATTCAAGATAAAGCTCTCAATGTTATCTGTCAGAATTGCACCTTGGAGCATCTGATGATATGCATTCAACATCAGTGAGCCCAGCTTGGCTCCAAATGCCTTGACAAATCCTATTGTGTGTTCCTCTCTTGGCACTTCACCGGAATTAAAAGATTTTATCACCTTCTGAACTTCAGGAGTAAAAATAATATTTGCAAAAACATTCTCCTGCTGACAAATGTGATGTGCAAGAAATAGATTTTAAATGAAAAAAAACTAGTTTTCTTTGAAGGTGAAAAGTCTGGAAAGGTTCTCAAGTAGTGTTTTTTTAGTGCCATTTGATAAGATAAGATCTTTATTAGTCACATGTACATCAATACACACAGTGAAATGCATCTTTGCGTAGAATGTTCTGGGGGCAGCCCGCAAGTGTCGCCATGCTTCTGGCACCAACATAGCATGCCCACAACTTCCTAACCCGTACGTCTTTGGAATGTGGGAGGAAACTAGAGCACCCGGAGGAAACTCACGCAGACACGGGGAGAACGTACAAACTCCTTACAGACAGCGGTGGGGATTGAACCCAGGTCGCTGGCGCTGTAATAGTGTTATGCTAACCACTACACTACCGTGTTACTAGTTAAAGCATTCCAATAGTGTAAACATGGTTAAATGGCTAATATTGCTCTTTATGGGAGATTTTTGCTGTCACTTCCATATGAGTGATACACCAACAAACAAAGCATGTAGAGTGCATTGGATAATACATATTGCTACGCCCTGCTCATTTGAAGCATTCCTGCTAAGTCTCTGCTACGACGTTATCACACCTGTTGAGTCCACTATCGTTAACTATGAGAAAAGAGGCATACAACACTGCAACATATCCTGTATTTGTGCTTTTTCAAAAGGAATAATCAACAACTTGCAGCTTTTTGAGGGGTCAGATGTAGATCATCTCAATTCCTGTCAGGTACCAAGAGATTGCCAGTACGAGTGGTATGAGGATGCTGTGTCAGTGTTGAGCAACATGTTGCATCTGTTACGTGACCAAGTGTGAGAGATGAAGGCAAGAAAACAAGCCTGAGGATCCGGAAAAAAAAGGCAGAGAAGGTCTCCCAGCAAGAAAGCCTGGTTCCCAAGAGTGTGCATGGAGTCACTCCCCACCCTCCAACTCTGCAAGTAACAATGTATCCAGAGGCAAGGTTTCTGCATGTGACTGTCTTCTATCACCTTCTTGCAGGGGCCTGGACAACCACACTTGGACTGCTCCATCTGTCGAGGTCAATGTCGCCACGAACCTCTTAACTTACAGATGACATTAGATGATCTTTACCACATATAGCCGTTTCTTAAGTCTGAGATAACTGCATTAATCTTAAGTGACTTCTGGCAATGATTTGGATTAGTGGTTAGTACCATTTTAAGACTTGTAATTCTAACATCATTTGCTCCCATTCGGAGAAACCTACACCTTGATAGTTGCCATATCTAAGAATTTAGCAGCCTGCAGCAAAACCACCTGAACAACATAAGTAAGTATTACATTGTTGTTTTAAAAAATTCTAGCAGCTGCGATGAACATAAAAGCTACATCAGCCGGGTGTCAAGTGATGTAGGTTGGGATTGTCAAATGTTACATGCCTCAAAGGTTCATTACACTGATGATATAAGGGGCAGTAGGGAAGCCAGCCATTCCAAAATCCATTGCAGTGAATGCTTCAAATAACATGTGCAATCTGCCAGCCGCACGTAATGAAGTGGGGTCTTTGACACATGATGGATGTGTTTGGCTACGTAGGAAGCCGAGTGAGCTGCAGGATAATATTCATTGTGGAAGGGATACCAACTTGCCCAACCACATTTCCTGTACCCAAATATGCAGTCTATTCCCCAGTATCACTAGGTGTCATATTTGAATACGAGTGACAGTCATTTATTTTCACAGGTATGCAGAAGTGATGTAATGGCAAGCGTTTCACATGAGCTAATGGGAAAGTTAAGACATCCAGGTTTTAAGTGCACACATTTTCTTACATATGGAGTGCAGAAGAAAACTGCACTCCAAATACTAAAGAGTCACCATTATCCTAATGCCTGTTTATAGCCTTCGGATTCCTAATTGGTTTCAGGGTAATTTTAAAGTCTTGTTAAAGCTCCACTATTTTGACTCTCATTCATTGCTGAAATATTTATTTCCCTTTGAAACAATTTCAACATTGCAGCTCTTTTCTACATGCATACAGGTGACCCCTGTGTTATGACCATGTGGGTTACAGAAATTCACCCCTGAATCATTACCCAAGAATTTGACATATGGAATAACATTCACTCTCACTAAATTTATGTGAATAAAAGCAAATAACTCAGCACAAATCATTGTTTCAACTTATCTTTTTTTAACACATGTGCGGGTGGTATGGTTTCACATTATGAGATCATGATATGGCCCATTTTCTAGGAACACACTTCCCCACCACCCCTCCCCTGTAATACAGAGGTCATCTGTAATATGTTTTGTAAAGAAAATATATGGGTCACTGACAAATCATCCCTCAGTTTGTTGCTTACCGTAGATTAAATCCAAGGATTTAACTCCACATATGAATACGCCTTAAATAGAGTATGAAGGGAGCAGGATAATTGGCTGAACAGTCTGTTCTTCAGTATGCCCTTGGATCTTTTCTTTCTTCTATCAAACAGAACAAAACTAATTTTCTGTTCCTGCAAAATCCAGGGCCAGGCAGATTGTTCCAGTAAAGCCCCTCTCAACACTCTGTTGTGGCCCTGGACATTACAGGGCTGTCTCAGTGAAGACAGTTGGCTGAACTCATAGGATGGCTTTGACAACCAGTGACATTCTGCCCCCAAGCTGAACAGCTGCCAAACCTGCCAGTGTTACTGATTGTGTGTGGACATCTTCAAGAGTCACCGTCAGTAACACTTAAAACTGTTAAAAAAAATTAAAAATGTAAAAAAATAATGCCTCTTTTAAAATAATATTAAATGTACTAAAAACAACACTTTAAAAGAAACTAAAAATAATCCAATAATAACAAGTAACTACATTACCTTTATCTCAGGAGCTGATATATCCAATACAGTTCAATGGGACTGCTGTGCTAGTCTCACTGGCAGATTTCCCAGTGTGAGAGCTGGATAGCCTTCAAACATTGATCCTGCCCCATTGTATTCTACATTGGAATCTACTGGTGTAGTCTCAAGGGACTGAAAGCCTTTCTTCCCCCTGGAAAATCACTTGTTTACAGACATAATACGTTTTTTTGCACTGTACTGTTGTATGGACACTGATAAACTTTGCTCCCAATATTTTATTTATTATTTAGCTTTAGTTGTTTTCTCACTTATTTTGTATTTGAATCTAATATTTTTGCCTTTGGCTGTTTGCTGGAATGTAGAAATGCTTTCTGTCTCAGTGCCTGAAACAGTGCTTGTTGAGTGAAGTAGCACTCTGGTTGGCTAAGGTTGATGTCAGAAAAGTGTGAGTGAATACTGAAATCTCATGCAAAAAATGAGGGCACAATGTTACTGACCAGCACCAGAGCATCCAGAATCATGATAAAATTGCATTACTCTATGTTGTTGCAGACTTCAGCACAATAGCAGAAATTTTTGGTGTTGTGCAAAGGAATTTCAAACCCAAGCAGTTTTTTTTTAATAAATTTAACTTCAATGGTTTAAATTGAGTGTGTAAATTTTAGTGTGTAAATGTTTCATTATTTTGTATATCAAGAACATTTCAATGAGAAAACAATGAGGTTTTTCACCCAGAGAGTGGTTGGTGCATGGAATGCGCTGCCTGGTGTAGTGGTGGAGGCAGATAATGTTGGTCGAGTTCAAGAGATTATTAGATAAACATATGGAGGAATTTAAAATAGGGGGATATGTGGGAGGAAGGGTTTAGATAGTCTTAGGCATGGTTTAAAGGTCTGCACAACATGGTGGGCCGAAGGGCCTGTATTGTGCTGTGGTTCTATGGGGAAAGGACTGCAGATGCTGGAATCTAGATGGAAAAACAACAAAATGCTGGAGGAACTCAGCAGGTCAATATTTTGTTCTTTCTTAGAACATTACAATATTTTGGTTTTATTTTAGCTTTGGAACTAAATAAAACTGGAGTTATAAGATTAGTATTACTAATGAAAATCATAAAATTGTTGGATTGTTTTTCAAAATTACTTTGTTCACCAAGGTCCTTCAGGGAGAAAACCCAGCATCCTTATCTAGTGCTCACTATGAATGAATCGGAATCAGATCCAGGTTTATTATCACTGACATATGTCATGAAATTTGTTGTTTTGTGGAAGCAGTACAGTTCAAGACATAAAGACATAAAAATTACTGTAAGTTACAAAAATAAATAAATAGTGCAAAAGGGGAATAATGAGGTAGTGTTCATGGGTTCAGGGATTGTTCAGAAATCTGATGACGGAGGGGAAGAAGCTGTTCCTGAAATATTGAGTGGGGGTCTTCAGGCTCCTGTACCTCCTCTCTGATGGTAGTAACATGAAGAGGGATTGTCCCAGGTGGTGTGGGTCCTTAATGATGGATGGCACCTTCTTGAGGCACAGCCTCTTGAAGATGTTCTCAATGGTGGAGAGGGTTATGCTTGTGATGGAGCTGGCTGAATCTGCACCTACCAGGTGGTGATGCAACCAGTCAGCATGCTCTCCACTGTACATCTGTAGAAATTTACAAGATCCTTTGGTGACTCGAAGATCCCTATCTATCCACGGAGATGATGCAGGAATGGTCTGGAGGGAAATGGAGCTTTTTGCAATAATTGCTGGCCTTATACTGTCCATATTCCATGAATAAAAATAGCTTTTCTAAGTTTATCCAGAAGATCATCCCACCTGCTGATCATTGTGGCTAATAGAGCCACTACCTCACAGCACCAGAGACCTAGGTTCAATCCTGACTTCGGCTGCTGTCTGTGGGGAGTTTGCACGTTCTCCCTGTTACCACGTGGGTTTCCTCTGGGAGCTCTGCTTTCTTCCTACATGCTATAGACATGCAGATTGGTAGGCTAATTGGCTACTGGAAATTGCTCCTAGTGAGTAGGTGAGTGGTAGGATCTGGGGGGAGTTGATGACCATACAGCAACAATTTTAAAAATGGGATTAGCTAAGATGAGTGTAAATAGGTAGTTGACGGTCAGCACGGAATAGAACATAGAACGTTACAGCACAATACAGGCCCTTCGTCCCACAACGTTGTGCTGACATTTTATCCTGCTCTAAGATCTGTCTAACCCTTCCCTCCCTATTTTTCTATCATTCATGTGTCTACCTAAGAGCCTCTTAAATGTCCCTAATGTATCTGCCCCCACAACCTCTGCTGACAGTGCGTTCCACGCACCCACCACTCTCTGTGTAAAAAACTTATCCCCGACATCCCCCCTATACCTTCCTCCAATCACTTTAAAATGATATCCCAATGTGTTAGCCATTGTCGCCCTGGGAAAAAGTCTCTGATTGTACACTCGATCTATGCCTCTTATCATCTTGTACGCTTCTATCAAGTCATGTGTATGAAGAACGTATAGGCTGAATGGCCTGTTTCCATGCTATGTCTCGCATATAGAACAAAGTATTATCTCTTTGTCTCTACTTTTGCCTCCTGGTGTATTCTTTCACCTATCTTGTATTGACAGTAATTCTGATTTATAGCCCAATAACATACTTTTTTGACTTGTACCAACACATTACTCTGGATCTGCCTTAACCATGCTTTTCAATATTTCTGAACAAATATACAATGGCAGCCAGAAAGAAATCTTCTGTTTCACCCATCCAATCCTCCAAAAGTGCAGCCACATTGGAGAGTCCGGGCTGACACTTGTTGACAAGCCAGCGAGCAGCAGAGTCTGCTCTAGTGTGACTAGTGGTTGTCTTTCAGTCTGACCACTGACTAGAGATCCCCTCTTCCACTGAAACCACTGGAAATAGAGGTTTCCAAACTTCCTTTGCCGCATCTTGTTAAAGACATTTATATTTTGTGGCCCCACCCACACAATTCTCCACTCTAATCACCAAAATTAAATAAAAGCTTGTTACTTCTATAAATGTGCCTCTACCAGACTCCAATATCTACCTCAACTCTTGCCTGCTCTTTTACCCCAGCTTGGAATCTAGGAATTGTATCCGGTGCATTGCCATTTCTTCATCAATATGAAAGCCAAGTTCATTAATCTGCTTTATTCCGGAAATTCTGCTGACATACATTTTTTTTTCATTTAAATTCAGAAGATTCAAGAACAAGAAAGTTGTCAAAATAATTCACAATACATGTCCTACAATACACCAAACAAAGTGTTCTGCACATGGAGAGTTAAACAATTGAAGAAAATGTGTTAATTTTCAACTGAATATTAATGGGAATGATCTTTGTTCCACTTGTTTCATTTAGAATCTTCTTATATACTAATCAATGTCATCATTTAACATTACTATTCTTCACTTTGTGTGAAATCTGTGTAGTGCCAGGTGCAGACTATTTAATGTTCAAAAAGATTGAAATCTGAATGATATCAAAAGTATCCACGTCAACATTCTTTCTATTTTTTTCCTCCCAGTCTCTTCTGTAGTTATTAATGTATGAATATAGTATTGCATTATTTTAGATCAAGGGAAGTCTGTTTTTTTTTACTGAAAGCAGCAAGTAAAAAGAGATGCATGTCAAGGATTTCATAAATAATAATTTTATACAGGATGATTGACTGATCATTGGGTTTCTTTTACCACGGAGGACCAGCTGAAAGTAATTATAATAACATAGTACATTTGATCACTTCTTACAGGGGAGGGACTGGACAGTTGGGCTTTTGTATTGTGTTTTGCATAAATTCAGACTAATTGTAGACTTTCTGTGGTGTATAGAACTACATAATAATATGTTCTGTACTTGGGAAAATTAGTAAGCCGTAAAGAGTCATTCAATTGCAACCCAGATGATGAATAACTAAATTCACATTCTAAATATGGTGCTTTAATTAATTGATATCAGTCAAGATTAAGAGCAGCCCCAGTGGAAAGGACAGCTCTTATTTTGGTTAAATCTTCCATATTCACAGTCACAGAGAAGTCTTTGGAGTCACTTGGGACAATTAGACCATCAGTGGTGAGATCCTTGAGGACTGGCCAACAATCTAGGCTGGCTGTTCTAGACACTTGAAGGCTGCTTCCTGGGACACAGAGCATTTGCCCGAAGATGGATTGCAGTAGGCTGAGCTCCATGTCCATCTCAAAACCTCCCACAACACAAAGGAAGGCTAAAGCTCAACAAGGTCAAGACACATCTCAAGAAAGTCAGCGTTTACACTGACAGCTGGGAGAATCTTACTACATCTGCTTGGTATGGAGGAACATGGTCAAACCTGTTGCAGTCACAATGGAGAGGCTTCAGAAATTCCAGGCTGAGACTCGCTGGTGAGCCATTTGTCATGGCAGGGTATTGAATTTGGATAATCAGCCATGAACATATTGAATGGTAGAGCAGACTCAAAGGGTCAAATGGCCTACTCCTGCATGTATTTACTGTGTTTCTATGTTTAACATATCACAGCAATCTGTCCTTATGTCTTTAATTGTGATTAGGGCACATTTAATCCCAAGACAACTTTCTTCTTTTTGAGGTCTGTCCAGATACAAATATTTTCAGACTGTTACAATACCCTTGTTATCATTATCCTTATAGATGACAGATTTGAGAGGTGCTATCCACAACAGGCAGACAGTGCTGCAGTTCATTTTGCAGATGGTACCTACTGTGGATACAGTGTGCCAGTAGTGTAGGGAGTGTGGAAAATGGGCTGCCACACAATGGTCTACTTAGCCCTGGATAGTATCAGCATTCAGGGAAGTGGGTGATATTCAATCCAACTTCAAATTTGCTACTTATAAATTGTGGAAAGACTTTGAAGCATCCACCATTTGAATTGCTGGCCCATGTAATTTTGTAATTCACTCTTGTTCTAAGCTGGTGAAAGGAATGTAGGAAATCGAAGATTTTTATTTATCCACTATGTAAAAATTCCTGCTTGAGAGAACTTTTCAAGGTTACTTGGCAGCTATGGTTATATGGTTACACAGGTTTCTCTGTATCTTTAGATCTGAATACATCTTACCGTGCTCCAGAACGTTGGCATCTCTTCCACTGGAACATTAGCCCTTCGTCAGAACAAGTGAAAATCTATACCCTTCAATATTTTTGTCCTTCACTTCGCTCCAACTTAACAACCAAAATCTTGTATTTTATTTTTTTCAAATACGGTTTAAGCACCAACTCTCCTGATGGGTAAAATGTTTCATGAACCAATTATTGTCCATTCTCCTACATCAGATTTTTCATTGAAGCACTCTTTTTATTATGGGTGTGCAGTTTCTATAGACTGCATGGATTACCTAGCTTTGCCAAGAATGCCTTGTTCAGGCTTACAGCTACAAAGATGTCAATGTTCATGAATTGAAATGTTTTCACCATAATCAATAGGAGTGAAATATGAAAGATTTTCTACCTTTCCTTGTGACACTCTCCCATTTACAGACTCCTTTGTCTGTTTTATAGAAATGCCGCAATTCAAAATCTGAAAATGGCCATTCTGTCATTGCAATACAAGAAAACCGACATGTATAATTGAATAAGCAATCAATTCAGAAGAAATATTTAGAAGCCTCAGAGGTGTTCCTTTGTCCTTACAACGCAACACATTCATATATTTAGTAATATACAATCTGCTGAAAGAACTCAACGGGTCGAGCAGCATCTGTTGGGCAAAAGGAATTATTGACATTTCGGGTGGAAACTCTGTATAGGATGATTGCAGCATTTGCAGTCCCTTGCGTCAACGTTCATATATTTAGACTGACAAAAACTGTTTAATTTCAATCAGAGACAAATGATTTAAACATTTTGATCATAAATAACTGGGGTATATATTAAGAATTACCTATTAATAGTTATTAATATTTTGTGTATTTTTGAATACATGACCTGACCTGTTGGGTATTGTCAGTATTTTCTGCTTGTTATTTTAAGCCTGTTACTCATTTAAAGGTTATGCCATGTGACTAACTCCCTCAGGGTTGTATCAGTGTTTTGTAGAAGACTCCAACAACAGTCTGTGATAAAACCTTAACTAATTCATACACATTTTGCTTTAGTTCTGATGTCTCATAAATATAATTTTCCTGCAATGGATTTTGAACATAAAACATAGAGCAGTACAACATAGTACAGGACCTTCAGCCCACGATGTTGTGTCAACCTACATAAACCTAATCTATGATCAATCTAACCCTTCCCTCCTACACAGCCCATAACTCTCCATTTTTCTTACATCCATGTGCCTATCTAAGAGTCTTTTAAATATCCCTAGTGTGTCAGCCTCTACCCTTACCTCTGCCAGTGTGTTCCAGGCACCCATCACTCTCTGTGTAAAAAACCTACCTCTCACATCTCCCCTAAACTTTCCTCCTCCAACCTTACTAGGTGATGTCCTCTGGTAATGGCTTTTGCCATCCTGAGGAAAATGTTCTGGCTGTCCACTCTACCTAAGCCCCACATAATCTCATACACCTCTATCAAGTCGCCTCTCATACTGTGTTGCTCCAAAGAGAAAAGCCCTAGCTCGCCCAGAGTTTTATAGAACTGCCACATTACCTCCCGGCTCTTGAACTGAATCCCCCAACTAATAAAGGCCAGCACACCATACACCTTCTTAACCACCTATCAACTTGCGTGGCAACTTTGAGGGATCTATGGACTTGAACCCTAAGATCCTTCTGTTTCTCCACACTGTTCAGAATCCTGCCATTAACCTTGTACTCCATTCTCAAGTTCATTCTTCCAAAGTGTCTCACTTCACATTTTTCCATATTGGACTCCATCTGCCACTTCTCTGCGCAATTCTGCATCCTATTTATATCCTGTTGTAACCTATGACAACCTTTTACGCTATCCACAACACCTCCAACCTTCACATCATCTGCAAACTTACCAACCCATCCATCCACTTCTCATCCAAGTCATTTATAAAAATCACAGAGAGCAGGGGTCGTAGAACAGATCCCTGTGGAGCACCACTAGTCACTGACCTCCAAGCAGAATATTTTCCATCTACTACCACCCTCTGCCTTCTCTGGATAAGCCAATTCCGAATCCATGCAGCCAAATCTCCAGGGATCCCATGCCTCATGACTTTCTGAATGAGCCTACTATGGGGAACCTTGTCAAATGTCTTAGTAAAATCCATATACACAACATCCACTGCTCTACCTTGATCAATTTGTTTTGTCACCTCCTCAAAAAACTCAATTAGGCTCGTGAGGCACGACCTACCCCTCACAAAGCCATGCTGACTATCCCTAATAAGACCATCCTTCTCCAAATGCTCATAAATCCTGTTCCTAAGAATCCTCTCCAATAGCTTGCCCACCACTGACATAAGGCTCACTGGTCTATAATTCCCAGGATTATTCCTATTACTTTTCCTGATCAAGGGAACAACATTTGTCATCCTCCAATCCTCTGGTACCACTCCTGTAGCCAGGGAGGATGCAAATATCATTGTCAGTGGCCCAGCAATCTCCTCCCTTGCTTCCTGTAGAATCTGGGATATATTCTGTCTGGTCCCAGGGACTTATCTATCCTAATGTTTTTCAGAAGCTCCAATACTAGTGTAGCCATTAGTGTAATGCTTTTACCACACAAGCAACCTGGATTCAATTCCTGTCGCTGTCTGTAAGGAGTTTGTACATTCTCCTTGTGTATGTATGGCTTTCCTCCGGATGCTCCGGTTTCCTCTCACATTCAAAAGACGTACAGGTTAGGAAGTTGTGGACATGCTATGTTGGCGCCGGAAGCGTGGCGACACTTGTGGGCTGCCCCCAGAACACTCTACGCAAAAGATGCATTTCACTGTGTGTTTTGATGCACATGTGACAAATAAAGAAATCTTATCTTATCTTATCAACATGCTCCAGCACATTAGCCTGTTCTACACTGACATCAAGTTTATCAAAGTCTCTCTTCTTGGTGAACACTGAAGCAAAGTATTCATTAAGGACCTCCCTCCCTCGTCCGCCTCCAAACATGTTTCCCCCTTTATCCTTGAGCAGTTACCCTAGTCATCCTCCTGTTTCTCACGTCCGTGTAGAATGCCTTGGGGTTTTCCTTAATCCTACTCACCAAGGCCTTCTCATATCTCCTTCTAGCTCTCCTAAGTCCCTTCTTAAGGTCCTTCCTGGCTACCTTATAATTCACAAGAGCCCTGCTTGATCTCTGCTTCCTAAACCTTAAGTACGCTTCCTTCTTTCTCTTGACTCACCTGTCTTGTCAACCATGGTCATCTAAACATGAACATCTAAACCTCAGAACATCAAGCAGCCAATCTTGCCCTTGCGACAGCCGGGTCTCTGTAATGGCCACAATATCATAATTCCACGTGCTGATCCAGGCTCTAAGTTCATCACCTTTATTCTTAATACTTCCCGCATTAAAATAAACACGTCAACCCATCCAACGGACTGCAGTTATACCCTATCCACTGCCTATCCTCCTTCACTGGCTCTCTGCTCATTGCATCCTGCTTCACACCAACTGCTCCATCATCTGACTAAGCTAATAAAAGCCTCTCAGATTTAAAATTAAGAATTGACCTAATGTCAACACCCATTTGCAAATAAGAATTTCAAATTTCTACCAATAAAAATTGCAGCAAGCAGTTTGCTAGCCACCCCGAAAGACTTCATTCAAATCTTCAGAGAATGCTCACTAGTCCTGGATTCCACAATTGGCAGAACTAGTACCTCTCTATATGTGGCTTCAGTTCCCCTTCAAATATTGAAAACATCAATGAACTCACTTCTTAATATAAAATTACCTTTGTTGTTTCTGTAATTTAATCCTTGGAGTCCAGATATTATTCTGGTAAATATACTTTTCACCTTCTCCAAGACCAATACATCCTTCCTACAGTGTGGTGCCTGAAGGTGTGAAAGATATTGACCTGCAGGTTTTCTGGAAAATCAGTGATAAAGTTGACCATTTAAGCGGGAAGCTCCATATACCTGTGAGTGTACTTTCAGTAGGCAAGCAAAATAAAATCTGAAAACAATTATTATGACTTGGATAAAATACCATATAAGTATTTGTTAACAATGCTGTTGTTTGAATATCTCTCTTCCGTAGACAATATTAAAATCAAAGATATTATAATCGATGAATATGCCAAGAAATTCACCCCTGTTTAGTAGCCAATGGAATAAATTTTGAGAGCAGGTTACAATGTCTTGATATAGCTACATGATACTCACTACCAGCTGGGAATGAATATTTATGAGGACTCCAAGATTTAAATGATGAAAGATAGTTTACAGAAATGAAGGTGGTATTCCTGGAATTTAAAGGGGTGAATTTCCAGACAGAAAGATTTAATGGATCTGTTCCTGCTGGTTCCAACCCAAATAATCAAAGACATTTAAAAACTACTTGAATTGAACTGTATAATCTTTAAGAAATAGTATTTTTTTTAATTTAATAAAAATATCACTTCAAAACACTTAGAGATAATTAAAAACGTTAAACTAAATTAAAATAATTAAGGATAGTCACTTACTGTTGCCTTTGCCTCCTAATCCCAGGCCTGGAATCACCTCCCAGCCTTTGTTGCCATCTCCATCCTTTCCTCTTCCCACCTGATTCCCTCTGCCAACCAACCCAGCCCATTCCCCCCCCCCCCCCCACCCCCCCCCCCCACCCTCACTTGGCTCCACCTGTCACTTGCCAGCTCAGGCAGATGAACTGAACCTAATCGCAGTCTCACTCTCTCTATGGAAGTCTACCAGCTAGGCTTTTAAATCCTCCCTCTCACCTCTTTACACTGGCATTTCCTCTCTACAACTTTTAGACCAGATGAAGGGTCTCAACCTGAAACAGTGACCTTCAATTTCTCTCCACAGATGCTACCTGACCTGCTGAGTTCCTCCAGCAGCTTGTTTTTTGCTCTGGAATCTGAGCGGCAATTTCCCTGAGTGATGCTGGGGAATCCCAGCAAGGCTGGGCTCCTCTATAGGATTCCACATGGAGTCCAGCAACAGATGAAGCTCCATCTGCCACTCAGTTATTCTCAGACTTCTGCATTCACTCACACCTGCCTGGGACTTCACAAACTTTCAACAGGGATTGTGATCAGAACAACCAACTCCAGCCAACCAGCCACATAAATATTCATTTCCAGCTATAATTACTGCTGAATGGCTGGTTTTGTCCAATTAATAAAACCCTGATTTCCAGAATCTGGATCATATAAGAAGAATTTGTTGATTGTTTACAACAACAGATCCATGAGGCTGTTTTGTCCAACTCTGAGGTCACCTTCATTAGGACTGAAACCAGAGAGCTGTTCAATTCACAGCATTACCCATATAACAAAAAAATACTAAATATTTCAGTTTCACTAATTGCCTGGCAGATGAACTGAACCTAATCGCAGTCTCAATCTCTCTGTGAAAGTCTACCAGCTAGGCTCTTGAATCCTCCCTGATGCCTTGTACATTTTAAGCTTTGTCAGCCCGATAATTAGTGATCCTAAACTGCAGAGTATTTCCTGAATGTCTTTACTAAATCAAATTAGTGTGTCCTTCTAACCTTCCTCTCTGGCGGGAAAGGGCTAGATAATGAACTAATTTGGCTGTAAGAGATAATGAGGGATTATCTACTGAATGAGAAAGCAGAGGATTATGACTCTCTTTAGGAGATTTGTAAAGGTTATGCAGCAGTGCAAGGATACAGTCAAAGTGGCTAAACTTTGTCAGGCTTTCTTAATTGGATTACACCAAGGATCCATTTATACAAAGAGTAGAATATTTGCCAATTGGATAAAAGGGAGAAAAATAAGAATAAGAAATCTGGGAACAAGCCAAAGCGAAGCACAATTAGAAGTAGATGAAGAGAGTGCAATATCACTGAAAGACAACGTATGTGGAATCACCTTCCTTTCAGTCAGTTTGCTTTTGAATGAGATTATACATCCAAGCAGCAGTACAGAGCTGTAGCATGTACTCTAGGCTGACAAAGTACTGATAGAATACTGCCATCTATTAGAGGAGATGATATGGAAGCTATCACGGATTCCATTGACATCAATTGAAAAAGAGCAAGGAATTCCCTTAAAAGTTCTATAACAAGGATGCTGCCTTGAATGTGGAGCATGCCTTATGAAAGCAGGTTGAGGGAACTCGGCCTTTTCTCCTTGGAGAGACAAGAGGATGAGGGGAGACCTGATAGAGGTGTATAAGATGATGAGAGGTATTGATAGGGTAGATAGTCGGTGGCTTTTCCCCAGGGCTGAATTGGTGGCCACAAGAGGACATAGTTTTAAGGTGCTGGGGAATAGATATGGAGGAGATGTCAGGGGTAAGATCTTACTCAGAAAGTGGTGAGTGCATGGAATGGGCTGCCGGAAATGGTAGTGGAGGTGGATACGATAGGGTCTTTCAAGAGACTGTTAGATAAGTACATGAAGCTGAGTAAAATAGAGGGCTATGGGTAAGTCTAGTAATTCCTAGGGTAGGGACGTTCGGCACAGCTTTGTGGGTCGAAGGGCCTGAATTGTGCTGTAGTTTTTCTATGTTTCTTCTATGTTTCTAAGGTGAATTTACTCAGAGCAGTCCACATAATAGAAGCCTAGAAATGGAACAAGGAATGTTTTTGGTGAGGAGGTTCATTTGAAATTCACATCTGCCCCTTGCAATGCCTCCCCTAAGTTCCCTTGTACTTTTTGAATACTTCCACAGTCAGTCCACCAATAAGCATGTGTCAAAGCAAAAGCTAGGATGAAATTCACTGCTAATCGATATTTCTAAATGTGCCCTTTAGTATTGTCAGCACATTGTTATCTGCCTCCGATTTTAATCCATTGAAATCAGTGGAACTGAATTTTGGAGAAAGAATAAAACTACCTTACTTGACTACACAATACACTTAACACCACTGAATTTCCAGGCCCAACAGATTAAGATGGGAGAAGATATTTGGACCATCCAGCACACTGATCCAAAGGTACATATACAGTAATCCAGAGAAACCATTTCCTGAGGAGTTATAGCTGTGAATTTCCTGAGTTAGCACTGCTAATATGGGTCGTGCTGAGGCATAACAGTTGTCAGCATTCAGATGACAAAAGAGGAATTTCTAACACAGAACTTCCTGTTATAGATTTAAAGAGAGGTAATGGGGGAGGTGGAATAGGTCCATTCTATATATATGCACATTCACACGTGCAAATAGGTTACCCATTCTCATGCTGAAGAGCAGAGACTGAACTATCTGTGCAAAGGCTACCAAGACACCAGTTAGCTCAGATGCTGTATCCTACTGCAAATAGTTTTGCACCAATGTATCCACTATAGAACCTGCCATGTGTAACTTCGTTCATTGGAGAAACGGCAGCATTTTCAGAAAATGCCAGTGGTGGTCCCATATTAATTCCTCTGTCACCAAGATTAGGGTTGGATTAATAGGGAATTAATTGGGCACAAAATCAACACTGCATTTGAATACCATTCATGAAGTATTTTTTTCATCTAGTTTTTTTTCCCACAGTAATATTTTGTACATTAGGTTCCATTTGCCATTACCTGGCCTATTCACATAACTTGTTCAATGTTTGCTTTTCACTCCATTGCCTCTTCTAGAATGACAACTTTTGTCAAATTAAGCAAAGTGCATTGAGCTTTAGAATACAATTGATTTAAGTAAAATAATGTAAATATTGTGGTAGATCCACACTCTACCCCTCACCTTTTGGTATTGGCATTGGTTTATTATTGTCACTTGTACCCTGGTACAGTGAAAAACTTGTCTTGCATACCGATCGTACAGATCAATTCATTACACAGTGCAGTTACATTGGGTTAGTAGAGAGTGTATTGAGGTAGCACAGGTAAAAACAATAACAGTACAGAGTCAAGTGTCACAGCTACAGCGAAAGTGCAGTGCAATAAGGTGCAAGGTCACAGCAAGGTAGATCGTGTGGTCAGAGTCCATCTCATTGTGGATGTTAATTAAATTTCAAACATTGTGTTTTATATGAAAATATTTTTCTTTGGCTTTTTTAAGGCAATTTCCAACCAGAGTTAAATCTTCAGGCCTTGAACTCCACAGTTAATTCGAGGACAGTCACCCCAGTGAAGAGGGATGCTCAGTGGGAGCACTGCTTAGGAAGTTACAGATCTCAGAGTCCACTTTTCCATCCACTGATTCAAATGAATTTAAAATCAAGGAATGCGCACTGTGATTTTCAGAGCACCCAGATGAGGAAATCAGCCTATCCCATGGTAGAGAAAAGTTAATTTAAGGAAAGTACCTTATAGGATATTTGTTGAAGCTCACACATTTGTCACCGACATGGGACATCTAGACAAATAAAATATTAGTTGCAAAGCTGTTGTTGTGGAAGCCAGGAAAAGCAACAAGACATGAATATGACCCCATCTATCTGTCAACTGATCTACAGTGAGGAGAATACACCAAACGTCTGTGGAGAAAATAACATGACACACTGCACAGAAACCTATCAAAATGGCAAAGAAAATAGATACTTTACTCAGAACAACGTTTATAATGATTTAATAGAAGAGCACTGAATTCTTCAGTAAGTAGTAAAAGGGAGACAAAAACAATGTTCTTACTGGGAGAAACCATCCTGCCAAGTCTCTTTATGACAACTGCTATGTGATCATGCAGGATTTACAGAAGAAGTGAATATGTTGCAAGCAAATTTTGCACAATTATATTTTGATGACTGTAACCTGAGTTCCTGAATTAAGTAGTTTGCCTCCCTGTCCACTGTGCAACACATTATGTGAAATGTGCTTTCTCCCATAGCTTAGCGCTGAGCATCATATTCACAGACAGAGCTAATCGTCGTCGTGGCTATCCCTCAAGGTTAAGGATGATGGTCTTCATTCCATTGATCTATTTATGGGCTCTCAAGTGGCTTATGAGTCCAGTCTTGGCTCTGAAAATTCTTCTGCATTCAGGACAGGTAGTTCCAGATGGCAGATCGGGCTTTGGTTGTTGCTGCCTCACTTTCCATTTTCTTCTTTTTTCTTCCAATTCTGCACATCTGTTGGCTTCGAAAGTTGTAGCCCACAGAGCAAAGATGCCTGTGCATGTATTTGTTTAACGTGTACTTGATGTTGCACTACAAAAAGCACATGATACTTCCCAAATCAACCAACTGATTCCAATGGCATGGAAACCACAACAATTGGAGCTGATGGATTTGTTGCAGCTTTCATCCGCCTTCACAGCCGTTGAGTTCGAAATAACTTCATCCGCCTGTTCCACCATTGAGGTCTTGGTTGGATTGTTCTTTGTCAGGGACCTCACCATCGACCTTACCACCATGGGTGACCATACCAGGAGCATAGCTCCAGAAGGCATCGCTCTTGGGATCTCAGGACCACACAAGCTTCTCCACCATGACAAGGTGACAATCCACGGAGAAGAGACAGAGCTAATAGTGGACCACTGAATAAAAGGATGTAAAGGAGATCAAATGGATGGTACTAAGCAGTAGTCTTTTGAAGATAGGGTGAAGGTACTCAAGTATAGATTTTTTGGTTGTCTGACTAGTGGCTACTGTTTAAATTAAATAGTTCCTGTCGGGTATCTACTTTAAAATATTTGTTCCAATTGCATTTTGCTCCCTGTTTCTGTGGTCTTAGAGTAAGAACTGTTGATCAGTGTGCCTTAGAACATAAGAAAGAGAAGCAGAAATAGGCCATTCATCAGCTAATTCCTGCTCTGCATTCGACAAGATCATGGCTGATCTTTTATCTCAGCCTCACTTTCCTGCACTAATTCGACATCTCTTGATCTTTTAATGTCTAAAAATCTATCAATATCGGTCTTGAGTACACCAAATGACTGGGCCCCTAGAGCCATTCTGGGTAGGAAATTCTAAAGATTCACCTCCTTCCTCGTGACGAAATATCCCCTCATCTCTGTCCTAAATGATCAACCTTTTATTCTGAGTCTGTGACCCCTGATTCTAAGCACCACAGCCAGAGGAAGGACCTTTTCTGTATCTACTCTGTCAAGCCCAGTAAGAATTTTATATGTTTCAATGGGATCATTTTTCATTCTTCTAAACTCAAGACAGCCTTTGGGGTTAGGGATTTATTTATTAAGCAATCCCACTCTATTGAGTTGTTTTATAATAATGATGTAGCCAGGATTTTCAGTGTTTGTAGTTTATAGAGTGGATGTTTATGAACTTCATTGCCCCTAAATGCACTGACACCAGTGAGCTGCCCAAACTCAATGTTGGTATACACTCTAAGACCATACATAGCTTTGACAATTTCTCGTGTCAACTTCCTGCAAAGTGCCAGCCCAATCCTCAAGGACTGCACCTTGTCTAATGACAGGTCCTATATTATTTTGAGTAAATGCTATCATATAGCGAGGTGGTAGTGTTAGAGCCAATGACAAAACAACTGAGAATATTTCAACTGTTGGCCAAGTCAACTCTTCTGATCAGCCTGAAAACAGTGAAAGATTCTGAATGCCCCTGAAGTAATGAAAAATGTTACAAACCAATTAAACAATTAAAAAGTTAATAAAATGTTTAAAACATGATCATTAAGATATTTGACAGCGCTTAGAAACAATTAAGAACCTTTAACTAAATTCAATTAATTTAAAACAAATATAAATGACCTAATGCCCATCATGATTGCCTGGATCTGGAGACACTGTGCTGACACCAGGCCTAATCTAGCACAGGTTTCTTCCCCTGTATTCCCCAATATAAGTGCTGAGGAACTGTTGCAACCTTCACATTGATGTGTGGGAATCCTGAAAGCAGTGGCACTTGTGAGACAAATGTGGAAGTTCCAGCATTTTCATATGGAACTACCAACAGTTTATTGGAAATTAAAGGCCCGTATTAACACCCCTGGAGACACAAGAGACTGCAGATGCTGGAATCTGGAGCAAAAAGCAAACTGCTGGAGGAACTCAGCAGGTCAGACAGCATCGGTGGAGGGAAATGGGCAGTCAACATTTCAGGTTGAGACCCTTCATCTCAGTCAGTCTCGACCTGAAATATCACTGTCCTTTCCCCTCTACAGATGCCGTCTGACCTGTTGAGTTCCTCCAGCAGTTTGGTTTATTTTGCTGTTAACAGGTTTCTTGAAAATATCCATTAAAATTTCATGGAATCCCTACCACATTTGGTGGTATTGGGTCAAAGAGCCGGAGTTGTAAATTCCCTTAGACCTACAATTGAACTCAGCACCTAGTTTGTGTGTATTACAATGGAACATATGCCTGGCTCACTGTCGTTCATTTTTGTATCATACACTTAGCTTGATCGAGATGCCATATACAGACTGGGATGAAGGGATGAATTCAGGACCTTACATATCAGAGCAGGTCTTCCGAGACCCAGGAATCGTCTGAACCCCTACACTGAGCCAGGCAGTTTAATCCAGCGTGCCCTTGGTATAATTTTTCTTTGGGAGCCCAGCTCCCAATACCTCATTGTGGCCCAGCCCAGTGTAGGGGTCATTTCAGCACAAGCAGCCAGCTGCACTCATAGAAAAGATTTGATAGCCAGTGAAGCCCCACCCCAGGCTCACTGGCTGTCAAAACCGTCAGTGTGATCAAACATTTCACCTCTGGAATTCAGCTGTTTGGCCCAAGTTCGGCTCAGGGTGGTATAGATGCCTGGAAATGAACTGTCCCGGAAAAACCCAGACTGGGCATCAGTGAGCAGATTATTGGTAAGTGCCACTTGTCAACAATGCCTTCTGTCACTTTGCTGATGATGGAAAATAGACTGACCATGTGGTAGCCAGATCTGTGCTGCTTTTTATGAACAGAGCTTACCCAGGCAATTTTCCACCTTGTATAGAGGTCAGTACTGTAACAACGGCAGAATAGCTCAGCTGGAAGCTAAACAAGAAAAGTGGGAAGACGGTGGATATAGAAACAAGTAAGAAAATAAAATGAAGGAAAAAGAATACTTAAAACAAAATAGCTTACCAGCAAAAAAGCCAAGAGAGCAATAGAGGTCACAAAACTTGGCTACACTGCCCCACCAAGTGATAAGATTATGTAACTACAGTGTGACAGGTCAAGAATGAATGCCCAGAAATTGGAGTTTGCACTCTTAGTGTGTTGAATATATGCTACATATTATGTGAACAGCCAATTGGATCAGCAGAAGGTTTGAGAAATTGGGCAAAAATATGTTAAAGGGAAATTTGCATACAAATCAATGCAGGCACAGTAGGGGGGGGGCAGGCATGGTAGTGTAGCAGTTAGCGTAGCGCTATTACAGCGCCAGCGACCCGGGTTCAATTCCGGCCACTGTCTGTAAGGAGTTTGCATGTTCTCCCCGTGTCCGTGTGGGTTTCCTCCGGGTGCTCCGGTTTCCTCCGACATTCCAAAGACATATGGGTTAGGAAGTTGTGAGCATGCTATGTTAGCGCTGGAAGTGTGGCGACACTTGCAGGCTGCCCCCAGAACACTCTACACAAAAGATGCATTTCACTGTGTGATTCAATGTACATGTGACTAATAAAGATATCTTATCATTAAAATCTGACCTCTATACAGAGCATGAGCTGCTGCATGATTACCAAGGTGACTGCTTGGGGAGGAGGTGAAACAGCGGGTATCAAACTCTTTTCATTTTAGCCTCAACAAAAGCTGCCATGGAGTGAAGGGGAGAGGATCACAGCATTTTCCAGTGTGACTGGAAGACAACTCCCATTCCCCAAACATGATGAACTGGCCCAATCAACTCCTGTGCAGTGAGTGGCCCCAACCCATTGTGGTTGCGGGCTGACAAGTAGAACATGGAACGGTACAGCAGAGGAACAGGCCCTTCTGCCCATGATGTCTGTGTTGTGAGAAATCCACATGGCTGTCACGTGACAGTAATGACAATGACCCCTGCTGACCGGAGGACAGCGTTGCTCCTCTGATCGGAAGTGATACTACTGTCAATCAAGGTCCGGCTCCACCCACCCCTCAGGTGTGAGAGTACCTTTTGCCTCTGAACTTGCCTGACCAGTACCCTTTGTCTCTGAACCTGCCTGACCGTTGGCTGTGGCAGGACCCTTTGTCTTTGACTCCCATATCATTGGCTTGTTTAAATCACAACAGTGAGTCTCCACCCAGCCTCCTAGCACCATAAAAAGAGCTGCATCCCCAGCCCTTCCTCTTTGACGACCCCAGGAGTAGTGAGACAACGCTGCAGAGATCATTGGTAAGAGTGCATCACCACATGGTCAGGGAGCGTTTCACTCAGACTCAGGGCCCAATGCTAGTGTGGGCAGGCATTGAAGTATTATATCCTGAAGTTGTACATTGTTATTGTGTGCTTGTTTGTATCAGTGTGTGTGTGTGTGTGTGTGTGTGTGTGTGTGTGTGTGTGTGTGTGTGTGTGTGTGTGTGTGAGTGTATTTTACCCCAGTTGCAATTCCCCTCTCATGTTCATGGTATCCTGTGCATGAATGAGCATGTGTCTGTTCCCATCCATTCTGTCCCGCGTTTGCCTTTGTGACTAAACTAGTTTTGGTCTACAAAGCTCGTGTCCAGAGTCCTTGATCCTTAAGACAGAAAAAGAACGATTTCACACAACAGTCTGTGCCAAGCATGATGCCGAATTAAACTATTCCCTTCTGCCTGCACATAATCCATATCCCTGCATTGCCTGCATATGCATGTATCTATTTAAAAGCCTCTTGAACATCAACACTGTATCTGCTTCCACCACCACCCCTGACAACGCATTCCAGGCACCTTTGTGTAAAAACTTGCCCCACATGTCCCCTTTAAACTTTCCCCCTCTCAGTTTAAAGCTATGCCCTCTAGTATTTGATATTCCTGCCCTGGGAAAACAATTCTGACACTCTACCCTATCTATGTCTCTCATAATTTTATAAACTTCTATCAGGTCTCCCTTCAGCCTCTGATATTCCAGAGAAAACAATCCAACTTTGTCCAATCTCTCTTTATAGCTAATATCCTCTAATCCAGACAGCATCCTGGTTAACCTCTTCTGAACCCTCTCTGAAGCCTCCAGATCCTTCCTGTAATGGGGCGACCATAACTGCAGGCAATACTCCAAGTGCGGCCTAATCAAAATTTTATACAGCTGCAACATGACTTCCTGACTCTTATACTCTGTGCCCTAGCAATGAAGGCAAGCATGCTGTACACCTTCTTTACCATTCTATCTACTTCCATTTCCACTTTCAGGGAGGTATGGACTTGGACCCAAAGATCCCTCTGTCCATCAATGCTGCTAAGGGCCCTGCCATTAATCGTACACTTTCCCCTTCTTTCCCCTTACGTCTGACCTCCCAAAGTGCAACACCTCACACTTACCTGGATTAAACTCCATCTGTCATTTCTCTGCCCATGACTGCAACTGATCTATATCCTGCTGTATCCTTTGATGACCATCTTCACTGTCGTGACACTCCACCAATTTCTGTGCCATCACCGACACTGGGCCTGTAATCGCTGTCTGCAGATCACAATCAATTTTGTTACAAAGCTTGCAACCAGTGAAGGGAGCTCCAGTGAACTATCTAACATTCTGTTGGTCATTGAAAAGTGAGGCTGGCAGATGTTGTGCACAGGACATTGATGTGATAGTGGAGCCTGTTTAATTTGCGTATCATTCCCAAACCATGTGCATCTGGTTACTTTGCGAGTTACCAAAGGTTACAGGTTTCTCCAGGTCCTTCGATGTCTGTCAGTAGTGGTGAAAATGTATAAATGTGCAGTGTGCAACCTACAATGTCATTAGCTGCATTACTGATGCACTAAGGTAAGTGCATTATTTGCATGTAAAAATATGTATGCAGATAGGTCTAATTTCGATGCGTCTACAAAATAGATGTATTTTTTTTCTTATTTTACTATTTACAAATGAATTTTTAACACTAAGTGTTAACATGAACAGAATGATTCTTAACTGTGACGAAAGATGTATACCTAGAAAGTCATCCTTGAATGGTAACGCTAAGTGCACAATACAGCCCTGTCAGCATGCTGTACTCTGCCTCTGAAATTCATTCCATTGAAATCAATAGAATGACTTTGAAAAGCAGCAAACAATGTGCTGACATGACTTAATAATGCATTTAACACCATCAGCTGGGGCTGTACTTCTAGCAATACCTCCTTTAACAAGAAGAGCTCATCAAACACAGAATTTCTAGAAAAATATAAATATTGATGATTTCACTATTTTGAAGAGCTAATATGGAAACGTGTTCTTTAGATAACTATCAGTACTTGTCAACTCATCTTTACTTAGATTTGTTTATGAAGATTTTCCAACAATTTAACTTTCCTCCCAAGTTCTATGATATGTTTTCTGTTTTCTTGTGAAGCTACAAAGGATGATTATAAAACAGAACTGTTCTAATAATTCAAAAGGGTAGAGTTTGGCTTTGTAAGATAGAGTAAAATAAGTGACAGTGAATTATCAGTCTCTCAATTATTATTTACAATCACTTCACCAGATTAATGCTATCTACCACAGGCTGTTTATCCAGTCAAAAGTGGAGAGCCCCACAGACCAGGATGTCAGTGGTTCAACTTACAGTGTGTGATTAACTAATTGATCTGAGCCAAGATGAGAGTAAGACTGTAGTAAAGGGTTTGAGTGCATTAGGATTAGGGTTAGGGTTAGAAGCTTGGCCAGAGTCTTTTCCCCTGGACAGGATCAGAATGTTCCACTGCAACCCACTGGCCTTCAGCGTAGATCCTCTCACCTTAGGTTAGATAAAGAGATGACCCCAGCATCTATTATTTTATCCCAGGTGATTGATATTGGCAACACAATCAAAAACACGTGTCCAGGTGGAGATTGCAGCTAAAATTCTTGAGCTAACAATGGTTTACAAAAAAATACATTAAGTGTTCAAGAGCAGGCAAAACAGGCAAAGCATAAAAATATAATTGCCAGTGACACATATCAGTGCATATGACTGAAAAGAATACACGTTGTTCTTCTGCACCAATACAAATTATTAACAGTGTAAGTATTGTGAAGGATAGTTTCAAATTAATATTTTTACAACAGAATTACGAAGCTTGTTTTCAAAGTCCTTGTTTGTTTTATTTTGAGAATACACTGGAAATGTCTCATAAATTATATTTGGGAGATGTTTATAATGGATATAGTAAGTAAAGCATAACCTGATAAAACAACAGATCCAATGCCACAATCCGTAATATTGTTGAACTGAGGTTGCAACATGAAAATGATCAATACCCCATTATAAACATCAATTTACAGTCCATGTAATGTCTCTAGCCATATGTCACACCATATGTAATCACAGTATTGCCTTAATATAAATGTTCTTTTTTAAGAAATAGTGCTATATGAAGGCATTTATTGCTCTCACGTGCTGTATGAAGTATTTCAGCTAGTCAATATCTTACAACTAAACAGCAGTAACACATTCTATGTATTATCTTGGCAAAACGTGAATCAGGTAAGATCAACAAACCACATTTAGTTTTATCTCCCTGTTATTGAATTTACCCTGAAATTGGAAATCCAATTCTCATTTAATTTACGGCTTAATTCCTTTGGACCTGCCAAGCAAGTTTATGAGAGATACCATTCTAAGTATCAACACTAAATTTCTACAATATAAATAAAGGTTATCATATGCATTAGAACAGTATTTTTTTCTTTAAAAAGATATTTCCTTGTTTTCCTCTGCAATTAGTCTCATTGATGAACTAGTACAAATCTGGGCTTCTTGAAATGGAGTTTTACCAGTGGGTCATTCGTTATGGAGAAGAATATTTTCCCATTTTCCTTGAAAGAATTTTACTCAGTATGCTCTTCGTCCATTGGTTTAAAGCAAGTTGTTTTATTCGCCCCTGATGTTTCAGAGAATTTCTTTCACTTTGATAGATAGTTGATTGTCAGGAGCAGGTCATTTTTTCTAAAATGTAGTTACCATTTCCCAGTGTGCCTCTATTCCTATTGCATGATTTATGAAATAAGGACAAAATGTTAAATTAAAGAATGTGGATCTCACATAGGTGGAGAAAAGAGAGGAGAGAGATTTGCATTTCCAATGAAGAAAAACATCATGGCACTAGTCCAAGATGAAATTAGTGAGGGATCTTGGGGATAGTGTAGATTACAGCAGAGGAGGTGCTGGATTTCTTAAAATGTATGAAGGTAGATAAATCTCTGGGAACTGATCAGGTATATCCAAGAATACTGTGGAAATTCCACAGTACACAGGTTGTATGTCCTCCCTCCCCCAACCCTTACCACATTCTATAAGGGTACCATGGAGAGTGTCCTGACCAGCTGCATCTCTGTCTGGTATGGTAACTGTAACATCTCTGACCGTGAGTCTTTACAGAGAATTGTGAGTACAGCTGGAAAGATCATCGGAGTACCTCTTCCCTCCATCCCGGATATCTACAACACACGATGCACATGCAAGGTCTGCATAATCATAGATGACCCTTCTCATCCCTCCCATGACCTATTTGTCCCACTGCCGTCTGGCAAGCGGTACTGGAGAATCCGGGCCAGAACTACTAGACTGTACAACAGTTTTATCCCCCAGGCTGTCAGGCTCCTGAACACCCTGGAGACAGTTTCAGACAAATGCCGTGTCAAAAGCCCTGGTTTGCACAACGACATATAAGAACTTTGGCTGCTGCTGAACGTGTTTATACACTTAGTGCAATACACTGAGTTCTGTATTTTTTTTGTCCAATTTGGTTTTGCACTAACCCTGCACTAATTGTGTATCCTGTATATACCATTCTTTGCATTATTTGTGCTTGCACAATTTTTCTGTCTATGTTTATTGTATGTCCTCTGTTCTATGTATGTCCTCTGTTGTGTGAGTCTGGGGGAAATGACGTTTTGTTCCTCCATGTGTTTTTATAGCATATGGGGGAATGACAATAAAGTAACTTGAACTTGAACTTGAATTTGAACTTGGAAGCTGGAGAAGAAATTGCGGGAGCTCTGGCTGAGATATATGCACAGGTAAGGTGCCAGAGGACTGGAGGGTGGCTAATGTTGTGTCTTTATTTAAGAAGGGCTGTAAAGAAAAATCTGGAAACTATAGACCAATAAGCCTATGGCAGGTAAGCTACTGGAGGAGAGTCTGAGATATACATGCATTTGGAAAGACAGGAGATGATTAGGGATAGTCAGCATGGCTTTGCATGTAGAAGTTCATGTGTCATGAATTTGATTTTTTTGGAGATGTAACTAAGAAGGTCGATGAGGGTAGGGTAGTAGACGTGGTCTATATGGACTTCAGTTAGGCCTTTGATAAGGTTTTGCATAGTAGGTAGCTATGGAAAGTTAGATCACATGAGATCCAGGGAGAGCTAGCAAATTAGATACACAATTAGCTTGATGGTAGGAAGCAAGGGTGATGGTGGAAGTTTGTTTTTTGGATTGAAAGTCCGTGACTACTGATGTGCTCAGGGTTTGTTGATGGGCCCATTGTTACTGATCATCTACATCAACAATTTGGATGAGGATGTACAAGGCATGGTTAGTAAGTATATAGATGACACCAAAATAGGTGGTGTCACAGACATTGAAGATGGTTATCAAGAATTACAGTGGGATCTTGATCAGCTGGGTAAGTGGGCCAAGGAATGGCAAATGGACTTTAATTCAGATGTGCAAGGTGTTTCATTTTGGGGAGACAAATCAGGGCAGGATTTTTACAGTGAACAGTAGGGCCCTGGGGAGCGTTGTAGAACAGAAGGACCTAGGAGTACAAAAGCCGGGTTCCCTGAAAGTGGCGTCACAAGTAGACAGGGTGGTGAAGAAGATCTTTGGCACTCTTCCCTTCATCAGTCAGGGCATTAAGTACAAGAGTTATGACATCATGTTACAACTGTACAAGACATTGGTGAGGCCTCATTTGGAATATTGTGTTCAGTTTTGGTTACTCTGCTGTAGGAAAGATGCCATTAAGCTGAAAGAATGAAAAAAAATTTACAAGGTTGTTGCCAGGACTCAAGGTACTGAGTTATAGAGAGGTCGAGCAGGCTAGGACTTTATTCATTGGAGCGAAGGAAGATGAGGGGTGATTTTATAGAGGTGTAGAAAATCTTTAGGGGCATAGATAGAGTGAATGTGCACAGTCTTTTTCCCAGGGTTGGGGAATCAAGAACTTGAGGTTGAAGATTAGAAGGGAAAGATTTAATAGGAAACTGATGGGCAATCTTTTCACCCAGAGGGTGGTTAGAATATGGAATTAGCTGCCAGAGGAAGTTGTTGAAGCAGGTACATTAACAACATTTAAAAGATACTTGAACAGGTACATGGATAGGAAAGGTCAAGAGGAATATGGATCAAATGCAGGCAAATGAGACTAGTTTAGATGGGAATCTTGGTTAGCATGGTCCAGTTGAGCCAAAGAATCTGTTTCTGTGGTGTAAGACTCTGTGACTCTGTCACTTTATGACTCTATGCATAATCTTATCCATGATATATGATTTTGGATGCAATCAGGTGGTTGCCTTTACCTACGCAAAAACAAGCATATAAATCTTTAGATAACGTCAGTGATGACTTCAGATATCATGAATCATTCTTACAAAATGGAAGAATTAATAGAAAAATTATTCCAAAGATCTACGTATAATCCACTTAATTCATTCAAACCTTTCCATCCTAAAGTTCTGACTAAAGGTGCAAGCAGCTAGGAGCTAGACCATTTAGACCATAAATGGTCTGGTAATTTTATATTACTTGACCATTTATGATTTTATATAGCTGAATCAAGTGTTTCTCCAACCTCTTTCTCTAACTAAAGAGTTTAAACTTGCACATATTTGCTCAAGGTTAATCTTTTGTGAATGTTTGGGTTCATTTCTGTTATGATTCTCTGTTGCCTTTTAATGTTTGAACTGTCCACAAAAGAGGAGAATGTTTGGAGTCCATGAGAAATTAATGATTCGAATGAAAAGCACTTCATCATTTCAACAGTTGTATTACTGTTGCTCATCATAAGAAAAATAGCTGAAATACCACAATGTAATTGTGGACAAGCACAATTCCAGATATAACATTCTTGTAAAAAGAACTTAACTCAGAGCAGATGTGGTGGATATGATGCCACAGAGGTGTAGCTAGTAGAGCTGCTGCCTCACAGCTCCAGCGACCTGGGTTCAATCCTGGCTTCTGGTGGGGCTTGAACATTCCCCCTGTGACTGCCTGGGTTTCCTCACAAAGATGTGAATGCTGTGAGGTTAATTGGCCATTGTATATTGTCCTAAGTGCAGGTGGGTGCTGTAATTGACGGGAATATGGGGAGGAGAGGCTACAGGGCAAAGTAGTGGAGAATGGAATAGTCCTGCGAGCCACCACAGATGATGAGCCAAATGGCCTCCTTCTAGGACAAAACGAAATATGAAATGTAATAATCATTAATACTTTTCAAATAGCTAAAAATTAACCAGTTTAAAATTTATTACAACATCTATACAATAGAGGATGACCAATAATACGATCATTTTTGACTGACTCTTCCCTATGAGTCTCCTTAAGTTTTGTACTGGGATATTGTAAGGAATTTTCGGTGAAGGTAGAAACTTATTACAATGAAAATAAGGCAAACGGCATGAAGTCACTAGCAAGTAAAATTTGGCAGGATGTATACCAGAGGTAAATATGATGCAAACTCACTGAAGTAGAACATTTTGCCCTGTGTTTAAAGCATCAGATGGTTTTAGATACAATTTTGCCTTTGGGTCAATAGATTCCAGTTGGTATTTCTCTAGTGGTCTCAAAGTTAATAGTCCAGGTCAGTATTGGGCTGATCCTATGACAGTAACAATGCAGATCAGCATTGTGAGAGCTGCATTGTGTTTTCAAGCTAAAAATTATTCTGCAATTGTGTGTTTGCTTTGAACAACATCTGTTACAAAAATGAATGAAGCTGTACTTGAATCACTAAATCTATTTTATTCATGAAAAGACTTTACTTATACTCTTCATGAATCACATGCTTTTCTGCCTTATGCGATAAATCTAGTAATGGGCTTTAACTATACAGTACCCATTATTTTTCTATAGATGAGAGATTACCTGAGCCCATTAATAATAGAAACAAATCTGCTGACGTTCATGATTATGTCTTCATCTATAGTAATGCCACAGCTCTGTTAGCTTTTATTCCAAAAGCTTTCATTTTCATCTTTTTGTTCATTTAAGAACTAATGGAATATACTATTGCGTCAAATAGGGCCCCAATATGCAATTGAATTAATTTACAAGAAATTTATATTAGCTTACACTTCATTGTGAAATATATTAAAAGCACCACTTTACTTTGAGATATAACTGATTGTTACATTTTCTTTTGAGAACTTAACTGATTTTAACACAACAACTTAGTTCAGGATTCCTTAATAATTCCTGTTATCTAAAGCTGTGAATGTAAGTAATCTTGTATTCATCTCAGCCTTCGATAATGTATTCTATATTCACATCAATGTCTAAACTTAACTATAATCCTAAAGACAGAAAATAAAACACTGTAAATGGGAACACTGAATGCAATATTCATTGCCCAATATTGTTGTTAAAACAATTAATGATGAAACTTCAGATTTTATACAAAGTTATCAAAGCAGATAGAATTTTAAATCTCATTTTGCATGGAGGTTTTTAATAATTTAAGTGTAATATCCTGATGACCAGGTAAGTGCTTCCTGTCTATTCTGCTTTCAGTATGATATCCAGCCATTTAACATGCACGTCGCAGGCTCATGTGTACTTACATTTGTTGAATCACACTTCAGCTGTCCCGATCAATGGTCCTGTAAATAAATATATCATAAAACTGCTGAAGAATACAAACCCTTCCATAGTGTATAATGCCTGTAGGTTCATAAACTGATGCAGATGTGATGGTACTCATTATATATTTTTATATGAATTTATACAGATTCATATTTTTGTTTTTCATATTTTCCTTATGATATAGACAAAGACCATTCAGCCCATGATCTATGCTAGCTCACAGGGCATGATCTATGCTGACAGAGCAATACCACTTCTCCACAAATTTTTGGAATAACCTTTCCTCCCCACATTCCCACAGCTCCCCCCAGATTCTATCATACACCTACACACCAGGGGTAATTTTACAGTGGCCAATTAACCCACCAACCCCCACATCTCTGAGATGTTGGAGGAAACTGGAGCGCTGTGGAAGAAACTGGAGCTCCCAGGACAAACCCATGTGGTCACACAGAGAATGTGCAAACCTCACACAGACAGCATTGTAGGTCAGAATGAGCCATTGTGACCGGAGCTGTGAGCCAGCTATTTCAATCAGCTACAAGTCAGAAGACATGTAGAATCACAGAACTTTGTGATACAGTAGGAGGCCATTCAGCTATTGTATCCATAATAAAGAGCTAATTAGGTCAAGTGCACACCCCAGCTCCTGCTCTGTATCCCTGTAGACTCGAGCACTTCAAGTATTCACACGGGGTTTTATAAAATGTGATGAGGGTTTCTAACTTCATCACACTTACAAGCACTGATTTATAGACCCTCACTTCTCGTTGGATGAATAATGTTTTCCCCAAATTCTCTATAATCCTTTTACCAACTTCCTTAAATCTATCTCCCCTAGGTATTGATCGCACTGTTGAAGGAAATGTTTTTTTTCCATTCACCCTAGATAGGCCTCATAATTTTATACTCCTAGATTAAATTACTTATGTGCTTCCTTTAACCTTGCCTTGCCAGCCCTTTGTCACAATAATAATTTTCCACCCCTGGTCACCTCCTTGTAAGTCTCCTCTGCACCCTCTCCATTGCATTCATGTCCACCCTATGGAGAGCTGACCAGAACTATACAGAATAATCTAGCTGTGGCTGAGTTAGTGTTTTATACTTTTATTCCCAGTCCCCTGGCCATTATTGGCAGGTGTAAAATACACTACTTATCCATCTTTTCAACCTGTCCTACTGCCTGCACATATCTGTGGAAATGCACTCTCTTCCTGTACACTGTTGAGCATCCTACCATTTATCATGTAAGGTTTATTATATGTGACATGAAGATGCACAGTCTGAACAATGTCCTTTGCAGGGGCTGCTTGCATTATAGAAATTAAGTTTGAACCAAATTACAAGTACATGTCATTTTGATTTTCTTATTTTCCAACATCATGGGATGTTTTAGAGTTAGCAACTTCAGACTGATTTCCGATTTTTAAATTGTGGCAAAGTTTAATTTAAAAAAATACAACAAGCAGAGTAGATTTGTCAAGTCCTTCCCCTAGTGTGGAGAAAATAGGTCAAGAATTTAGAAATTTTTCTTAGCATATATTCAGGGGTGTAAGTAGCATAAATATTTTATTAGTACGGTCACATTGCTAACATTGCCATTTTAATCCATTTGTACTCATTGTTTTGGCCAATTTCAGACTGATACACTGCACTGGATGGCACTGGCTTACACTTGTCTCTGTCCAGACTGTATGGATTTTCATATGTTGAGTCACCCCCTTAGGTGATTTTATCCTCTCCATATTTTTGAAAGCATCTCATTGTTTCGCAATCTGAACAAATTTTTTTTGATAATTTGCTTAAAAAAATGAACCAACCTGCACTTAATTTTAAAAAGCTTCCTTTATTTTATTTTCCATTTAGCTCTAAGACTTCTCTTACATCTTCATAAAGGCCTTATTCCAGTCTTTGAAAGCAAGGCCAGCGTCATTTCAGATACTGATTTAAGTTTAAATATTGGCTACATTTGTCATATTAGAGTTGACCAAATAAATACAGAACAGGAATTAATGTATTTGTTTGGAGCAGGCACCTTCAGACTATAGTTATTTCTTGATAGGTAATTGTTAATAGCAATGTGTTTCTTTTCCTTAAATCTTTTGTCACAATAGGAGTTTAATTACTCTATACTTTCCTGCAATTGCAAACCTATTTTTCTCATTTTTGGGAACTTTAAACTGTTTGGCTGTTTTCGGACTTACTTTTTCCAGCTAATTGTTTGGAGGAAGCTTAATGCAGCCTACGGAATTGGCATCCGTCTCTGGTACCAGCGTCAGAATTTGGTACCTCTGGTACTGGCTTCTGATGAGGTTCCCACCAGAATTAGCAGGAGCCCCTTCCAATAGGACTCTTATCTTGTCAAATCTCATGTGAATGGGCAGCTCCCCTGAGAATGAACCTCAGCACACAACAGAAACAGGCCTGCAGCTGTTGGGAAGTACGAAGAGGCCATTTAATTCTCTTTGAGGGGCCAGGTGGAATAGAAAACACCAAGAAACATTGCAGCCTTATTTCACTCATCCTCTTCTCACTTCCCCACCCTCTCTGCTTTGCTGCAAGTTAGCAGGTGTCCAGGATTCTGTCTGGAGTTGAAGCCCTTCACAAGGCTTTCATTATAAGGGCTGAGAGTTTGAGTCAGGGGTCACATGCAGAAATAAAACTTGTTGTACATTTCTTCAACCATGTTCCCTGGCCACTTAATCCAACCCTTGAAATACCAAAGCCAGCATTAAATTTGCTCACAGCCAATTAACATCTGTCCTTAGAGTGTGCACATCTCTGTTCCATGATCTAATTAGGAGAAGACAGGTTCTGCAGAAAGTGGAATGGGGCTGAGCCATCTTTTCAAATAAGACTGCTCGATCCTACTTTACTTTCAAATAGTACAGATAGTCATATAACCAATTATGCGTTTGGAGGCAACATAGATTCAGGATCAAATAAGTTAAATCTCTCACTGAAAGGGAGAACTGAATAGAAGGAAGGACTTATTGGTTGGGTATGGATTCAGATCAACGATTAAAAAGAACCCACCCACCTGGGTCATTCTGTCTTCTCTCCTCTTCCATCAGGTAGAAAATACAGGAGCCTGAGGGCACGTACCACCAGGCTTAAGGACAGCTTCTACCCCACTGTGATAAGACTATTCAACGTTTCCCTTATATGATGAGATGGACTATGACCTCACGATCTACCTTGTTGTGACCTTGCACCTTATTGCACTGCACTTTCTTTGTAGCTGTGACACTTTACTCTGTACTGTTATTGTTTTTACCTGCACTAAATCAATGCACTCTGTACTAACCCAATGTAACTGCAGTGTGTAATGAATTGACCTGTACGATTGGTATGCAAGCCAAGTTTTTCACTGTATCTCGGTACAAGTGAAAATAATAAACCAATACCAATATAACCAATACCAATACCAAAAATCTAACATTGGAATATCAATGTAGCATTTCTATTTCTTACACGAGTAATCCTTGTGACCTTTGTGAAGGCAAAGGGATGGTCGACCTTTTGGGTCAAGACCCTGCATTAGGACTGATAGTGTAGAGGGAAAATAGCCAGTATAAAGAGGTAAGAGGGAGGGGTGAGGCAGGGGCTAGTAGGAGAAAGGTGGGACTGGGTGAGGTGGGGGTTGATGGGCAGATGGACTCAAGTGGAGGAAGGGGAGGGGATGTTTAGAGACAGAGGCTGGTGGGTGAGAGGTGGAAATGGATAAGGAAAAAAACTGGGCAGATGGAGCCAGGTAGGGGGAGGGGACGGGGAAAGTAGAGACAGAGGCTGGAAGGTGATAGATGGAACCAGATAAAGTAGGTTCCACCTATCACCTACCAGCCTCTGTCTCAACCTCTCCTTCTCACCTCCTTATACAGGCTACCTTCTGTCTACATTTTCAGTCCTGATGCAGGGTCTTGACCTTAAACATTGACCGTCCCCTTTCCTCCACAGATGCTAGCCCCAGCTTTTCTCTCCCCACACATTTTGCATGACTTGCTGAATGCTTCAGCTGCTTCTGTTTTTATTCAACTTACTATGTTTGCCAAATTTTGCTTTTGTCTGGATACATGCTCTATAACTATAACTGTAACACTGTGTTCTGCATTCTGTTGTTGCTTTTTCCTTGTAATACCTCAACATACTTACGTTTTGAAATGTTCTGCATGGACTGTTTGCAAAGCTGCGTTTTTCACTGTATCTTGGACATGCGACAATAATAAACCAAGTCCACTTCCAAATTACGTAAAACATCCATGGAGAGAGAAAATGAATTACTATCATGTCAGTTTGGAAAGTGGGTAAATCATCAGTGTCCATTGCAGAATGCTAAATCGCTGATCTTCTGACTGCCCACTCAAAGGGGCAGTAGATCCTGCACCATCCCTCATCAGTGGTGTAGATAGTAGAGCCACAGCCCCGCTGCTTCAGCAACGCAGGTACGAACATGGCCTCCAGTGCTGACTGTGTGAAATTTGCACATTCTCCAAAACCAGTGCTCCAGTTTCCTCATATCTCTCAAGAAATGCAAATTGGTACATTAATTGGGCACTGTAAAACTGCCCCTAGTACGTAGGTGAATGGTAGAATATGGCAGGTAACAAACTGATGGTAATGAGGGGAGAGTGGGGGAATGGGTCTGCTCTGTGAGCTGGCACAGACTTGATAGGCCAAAATGTCCCCTTTATGTGTCATAAGGAAATATGGAGCTACCAGAAGCTGAATCTCCCAGCCTTTGCATTAGCAAAAGATCAGCAATCCACTGAGATATTTCAGTGCAGCAGAGTTGCTGAATGGCAGCAGGCCTCAGAATGGAAAGGAACAAGATTTCTGGCTCAATTCTGGGACTCAAGGGAATGGACCAATCCAGTTTTAGCATATCTTGTAATTTTACAAGATCTTGATCCCGCAGAGAGAAAAGAATTCATGTTCCTCATTAAATGTAATTAACTATGCAACTCTGTTAAGTGTCCCTCACCTCCATGTTGTTATTTCCTGGGAGAAGCAAAACGCACTACAGGTAATCTAGAAAGTAAGTGCGAAGAAATTTCTTACTGATTCCTAAGGCCATCAAGGAAATCTTTGAAGTTGCCTCCAGATGATAAAAACACAAACCAGCAGGAAACTCCCCCATCATATTTGCAAATGATTACTTCACCAAGCAACTTGTGAGATTCCTTCTCAACAGTTAATTCTAGAAGGTAATGAAGTTATCTTACAGTAAATATTTGTCAGCATCTATTTTAACTCTGGTAGATTTCAAAGATGTTTGCTTCTGCTATTACCAACATCTTACCTAAATGCAACACATAAAAAGAAGTTTTTATTGAGGAGACAGCCTTGAGCATACTCTGCTGGATACAGATCCATGGAAGCAAGGAGAAGGGGATCCAGCAATTGCATACAGTCTTCTTACCACTTTAACACTCTAGCCATGTACCCTTTCTTTAGCTGTGAGTATTATTTTAATTACAGCCTGTCCTCAACACCAAAATCTAAAATTTAGCATTTTCTCAACTGCATCATCTGCAAAGCTAAAATAACCTTGCTCAGTTAGAAAAAAACACAATACTACCAGTAGAGATATACCAAGACCCATATATACTAGATACAAGAGGAGACACAAGAGACTGCAAATGCTGGAATCTGGAGAAACAAATATTCTGCTGGAGGAACTCAGCAGGTCAAGCAGGTCAAAACTTCAACAATAGTTTGAGCGAGCTAGGGCTTTTCTCTTTGGAGAGAAGGAGGATGAGAGGTGACTTGATAGAGGTGTACAAGATGATGAGAGGCATAGATCGAGTGGACAGTCAAAGACTTTTTCCCAGGGTGACAATGGCTAACACGAGGGGACATACTATAATTTTAAGGTGATTGGAGGAAGGTATAAGGGGGATGTCAGAGCTAAGTTTTTTACACAGAGAGGGGTGGGTGCGTGGAACGCACTGCCTGCAGAGGTTGTGGGGGCAGATACATTAGGGACGTTCAAGAGACTCTTAGATAGCCACGTGAATGACAGGAAGATGGAGGGCTCTGTAGGAGGGAATGGTGAGATAGATCACAGAGCAGGATAAAATGTCAGCACAACATCGTGGGCTGAAGGGCCTGTACTATGCTATAATGTTCTATGTTCCAATTCCTTTCCCCCACAGATGGTGACCTGATGAGTTCCTCCAGCAGATTGTTTGTTGCTTTAACTAGAAACAATTTGCTTGATGGTCTTACCAACATAAACTAAAATGGTATGTCAATATCCTATTTGTTTTCTAATCTTTAACCATGCTTAAATCTCCTTGATTTTCAATTGGCGTTTCATACTGTTCAAATTCCTTTTAAGAAGTGACCAAATACTGTCACAGGATTCATTCCTGATCTGCTACCTTTAACATTTACCACAATCTGAAAGAAAGTGAGGGTTGGTGTGGAATTGCAACTGTTGTTGAGTGGTAAGTGATGGGCAGGTATTCGGTCAGATGATCTGCCCCAGATTTTCTCTCCCAACAGTTTTGCCTGAATATTTCTGGCTGCTTTTGTTTTCATTTCAGACTTTCAACATCTGCTGTATTGTGCTTTAGTCTAGATATATTAAGTATTTGTGGAAAAAGTAGATGTTTAAGGAGAACGTTAAGGTTTAGAGAGGGAATTCCAAAAGAATTTAAACATCTTAATATTCAATCACCAAAATTGGAGGGTTGTAGAATCAAAAGAGCAAGAAAGTGACAAGGCCTTGGAAGAATTTGGAAACAATTCTTCCAACAAAAAGCAAACTTCCTTCCTTTAAACTTTCTCACCCAGCTCAGACCCAAACAGTATGTTATTAAGCCACATAATAACTTGTAATTATAATTATGTGCAAGGGCATTATGATTCATTTCCCTTTTATTTTTGCTGCATTAATAAAATGCAATATCAACAGTGAAGAAAACACTGAAATATTTGTCAGCACGTTAAATGACAAATGTTACCTTAGGTGGATTTATAAATCTTATAATGCGAGTCCCAGCGCTGATCATTTGTCACCCAACTTAGTATGAATATAATCAGGGTCATATATTATTGTTCATTTTAAACTCATTTGAATCAAATCCTACATTTAGATCTGCAAAGAGAACAGTAATGAGCTCATTATTTTTGTGTAGATCCACTGAAATACAGCATTAGCACTGTCCAAAGCAGAGCTATTAATAATCTCAGCTAGCTGCTATGATTATTTGGTTTTACCAATTTGTAACATGGTGTCATAGTTAACAAATATACTGAAGAAAATAGAAACTGATCAATCTTAGGCAAAGACCTTGCCAATTCTAAAATTCATTAGTATAAATTTACCTTGACAGACATGGCTTAGACCCAGAATGGCTGATGGAAGCACAGTGTTGGGAAGAATAGAAAACTGTATCCAAACTTTATCAAATAAGGATACTTAAAGGAAAGTTGTACAGAAAGAGTGTAAAACCTTCATGTTTTGAATGCTTTTCAGCTCATGCTGGGTCCAAATGGGCTGAATTAAGATGAACTAGTCAGAAGATAGAAGCATGTATATTGAAGAACCGAGGAATAGTCTATAGGTAAGTGAATAACTAAGACAACCCCATGTTTGGTGACTATTGAAGTTGCACTGGTTGACTGTAGTGGTCTTCTATGTCACTCAATAGCATTAGGAGCATAGGGTAGTCATCAATCTGCCTCAAGTAGCTGATGTCATATATTAGGTTACTGTTAATGTCATTAAGTGTGCTAGTCATACCTTTATATGAAACTTATAAGATTTAAGGATGCTTTATTTGTGCCTTTCAAAAGAGCTGACACCAATTCCACGGGGAACTGCTGGCATTTCTCCACATAAATGATACCAAATTCGGGATGCCCATTTGAAGGCACAAGTCCCAAACTTATTGGCAGGTCTTCCATAGCAATTTCTCAGCCATGTCTCTAGCATCGGGCTTATCATGGATCTACTGGCAAAGTGGAAACCTGTGACAATCCCCTGGCACTTACACCGGGGAACTTTCCTGCTGAATCTGCCTGTTAGACCATTCACTTCAATGGAAAGGAACAACTCAAAGGATCAACTATTCATCAGATCATTCAAAATTTTGGATTAATTGAGCTTACTGAAATATTTTTATTTGTACTTGAGAGCTTTCTTTTGTGTGTTTTTAGTGTATTTCAGTGGATTCTACCAATCTCCTACCTGTGAAACTCCCAGAAGGTCAGGGTGACCATGACATTTAGATCATACCAATGTCATATAAAAACAATCAGTGTACGTATTGTGTATTACAGTATTTACACTGAGGTTCAAGAATACTGTTTAAAGGTTAGCTTACTGAAAGAATGTTATAAAGCAAACTTTGTCACAATGTTGCTACTGCAGAATGTGGTGTCATAGATAAGTTCAGCAAAGGGCAGACCAAAGAAAGAGAAAAACATTTCAAACCTTGTGTTATTTTGCACATGGCAAATGTAGAAACAACACTGACCTCAATGAAATGTTAGTCTGGAAAAATCATTCTCCCTTCACAGAGTGTGAAGGAGTCAGCTTTTCAAACAATCATTTCACAAGGCTGGAAACCTGCCACCAAAGACTTGGCTTCTGTTAAACATTGATTTTTCTGGTCTGTAAAATCTTTGTCACATTTCTAGCCCACAAACTATAAAGTGGAAGAGCGATTATCTTAACTCAGTTCTAAGTGGGAAAACTAAATGTCTTGCTGAATGTATCAATTACAGGTCAGGGACAGATTTTAGCTTCAGTGGTTTCTTGTAATTTTCCCAATGTTGTATCCAGCCAATCTATGCAATTGGCAAATCCACAGGGTGGCACAGTGTTGCTGAAGTTAGTGCGGATGCTTCATATTCCAGCAACACAGATCTGTTCCCGACCTCTGGCGCAGCCACTGTGGAGGTTGCATGTTCTCCCTGCTCCCTGTGACCACATGTGTCTCCCTTGGGTACTGGTTCTTTGGTTAATTGCATACTGTAAATTGCCCCCAGAATAAGTGAGTAATAGGAGATGGGAGGACGGCGGGTTGAGTGTGAATGATTGTGTGTAAGAGAATAGATTAGAGGAAAATAATTTAACAGATTGCTCTGGGTGCCTGCATGTATTTTACATTTTGGCATAGGCTACATGTTCACCTGCGCAGGAACTAAATTAATGGACTACAGTCTGTGGCCTGAATTGCAGACATAGTTCAAATCATGGGAGCTGGAATTGGAAATTCAAGCAATTAAATAAATTTGGAATGAAAAGTAGTATCAGTAATAGTAACCAGGAAAGAACAGGATTGTCATAAAACTATACAGGTTCACCATTATCTTTTGGGGACAGAAGCTTGCCATTAATCTAGTCTGGTTTAAGTATAACTCCAGTTTCAAGTAACTATCCATTGAAGTTGTTTAGTGTGCAATGCAGATCAAAGACAATTAGGAGTGGACAATAAATTCTGGCCTTGCCAACCACACCCATCTCCTATGAATGAATAAATAAAACTCGGCTTCGACTGCTAAAGGAAGATAAAAGAATTAACTATAAGTCTACATGCAGTTATAAACATAAACATAGAGAACTGCAAAAGGCTCTTCATCAATTTGTCCAACAATCATGATACAGTGGTTTATTCTTCATTTCTTCAATTAGTTCATTTTCTAAGCATCTATTCTCATAAATATCTTGGTAAAGTCTGTCCATGTTCAATCGAGTTCTGTTCTCCAAATATTTATCACCCTCCACGTAAATTAATTAAAAAATGTGTTCTTTTCTTGTAGATTCTTATTACATCAAATGCAGTATTAGGGTTCAATTTGTCTTTATCTATGAGTATCCTCAGTAGAAATGAAAATCTACTTTGCCTTGTTAAAATCTCAAATATTTCCCATTTCTCATCTCTTTTTGAAGCTGTAGAGCCAAAACCCTTGTAACAACTTATTTATTTTTCACAGAAGCTTTTCCAAAGTCAAGATACATTGGCTCCTTACCTACTAATGTGGGATGGTTCAATGGATGGTTAGAGGATAATAGTCAGAGTGTATTAGCCCAGAAGTTTATCTACAGGATACAACACAGTGAAGAGATTAAAACTAGAACTGCTCCGGTTTCCTCCCACATTCCAAAGACAAACGGGTTAGGAAGTTGTGGACATGCTATGTTGGTGCCAGAAGCATGGCGACACTTGCAGGCTGCCCCCAGAACATTCTACACAAAAAGATGCATTTCACTGTGTGTTTTGATGTACATGTGACTAATAAAGATATCTTATCTTATCTTTGTATATTGTACGTAGAGATCATCAAGATTGTACCAAGTAAGCCTTGTCTGTAATGCACTAATGCACTGAGTTTGCCAAGCATTGGTGATGTTACATGTGGCAAGTTTGTTTGCAAGTCTGTGGCCCATGAATGATGTACAGTGGTCACACAGAGGCTTAACCTGGCAGTTAAAGCTTCTGTCTGCTTTACTTAAAGGAGACCAGGCTTTTCTTCTGTGTGCCCACTGATTCTGACATGTTGATTGTCCATCACGTGGATCTTCTTTAAGAATTTTTCCTTACATTTTGACCCCATCCACAACCCACTAAACAAGCTGCTGATGACGCTAAGACCCCATGATTCATTACCGCCCTTCCCCCACCACACCAATAATGGACAACAGGCTGAACACTTCACCAACCCCATTCCTCACCTGCTCTGTTACATTTTCAACAGACAGTCACCCACTCAACTGTTACCCTGACCCTGAAAGCCCCAACATCATCACTGCCTAAACTCTCCCCCACTCCCATCAAACTAACAGAGCTTCCTTCCAGTGGTAACAGAGCTGGCGTAAAAAAAAACAAAATCTTGAAATACTCAACATGCTAGACAGCATCCGTGGAGAGAAAAGCAGAGTTAATGTTCTAGTGTAATGACTCTCCTGAAATGTTAACCCTGTTTCTCTCTCTATAGATGCTGCCAGATCTCCAGGTATTTCCAGCACCTCCCGTTTTTATTTCAGATTTCTAGCATCGTCCATACTTTGTTTTAGTAGTACAGCTCACTCTAGAGCAGAAGTAACAACTTCGCACTTTTTTCGGTTTGTGTTATTCTCATGGTTTGCTTTGCCTCTTTGAATTGCAAGGTTTTCTCTTTCATACTGTATGTGTAGCCATATCGTATCACCTCAAAATAACATTAAGGAGAACAAGATTCAGAAGCCAAATTAATATATTAGTTGGAGCACTTGAAAAGCACAAATGTTACTTGTTACTTATTCCAATACACCCCAAAGACGTGCAGGCTGGGAGGGTTAAATAGCCCCTATAAATTGCCCCTAGTGTGTAGGTAAATGGTAGAATCTGGGGGAAGTTGATGAGAATGTAGGGAGAATAAAACTTGGATTGATGTAGGATTGGTGTAAATGTGTAGTAGATGGTCAGCATGGACTCGGTGGATAGAAGGTCCCGATTCCATGACTCTATTAAGCAACAAGTGAATGTAGTCCAGGTCTAGCAGTGTGCAGGCATGAATTGTTTCATAAATCACAGATGGAACGAAGTACTGCAATCATCAATGAAAACGCACGCTTCTGATTTTAAGAAAGGAGATCATTGATTAAGCTGCCATTACAGTACAGAACATAGACATAATGCACCTGGATACCAATGTGCAAAAGACTTCCAAAGCAATCTAATCTCAAGTAGAATTTCTTCCTCAGGGCCCATTGCACAAATGGCCACCTGTTGAGGTCCTCTCCCTTTCCTCATCCTCTCTCTACAAGCGTCATCTCCTGCCCTCAAGGCGTCTTTTCATTCTTCCAATCATGCTCAATGTTCAGAGCAAGGCTGGTGTTTTGCCTATGTCTGGAAGAAACTGTTCTGTCCTTTAGCCTTTAAATCAGCCAGAAAGTACACCCACTGAAGTACTGCTGTAAACTTTTGAAATGGTGACTAATTATAAAAAGCATCCAAAACACATAGGATTTCTGCAAAGCTATAAGAAAGAAACCAGTGACTAACCTGCATGTGGTTAATAATATTAGAGTACTTATAACTCTCCTGGCATGGTGAACCTGGGTATATTTAATTTCAGTGGCATGGCCTTTTGTGTGTCAAGTTGCTCATAGCAATGGTTATGTTGCATGTTCTAGACCATGATAACTCATGTCTCCTAGTGGTCCCAGGCAACTGTAATGGTGGAATCGATTGGCCAAGAACACAGGGTTACCTTACCCATAGTCATGTAACTCACAGGTGGTAGGGTGTGGGAGGTTAATACAAAGAAAAAAGGTACTCTTCAGTCATTCTGATGGTTTGATTCTTGTTGGGTACTCTGTGCTGGGCAATACTTCTGCTCAGCTGCATAGTTATTGAGTCTTTGGATCCTTCCATTGATCAGGACATTCTGACCAGATGACCTTTGGGAGACTTTCATACACTGACTAACATAGCTAAGTTTGGAATAAGAATCTTCATTGCGTGCTCTTGCCAAGACTTAACATGTAGAGTTAACAGTTTATCTTTAACTGCTGAGTCCCACAGTTACCCGGAAAAACCCTTTAGTGCCTTCATCAGACCTTGAGGTGACTGATGACCTGCTTGGAATATGTGCCAGAAACACAAGAGACTGCAGATTTTGGAATCTGGAGCAAAAAACAAACTGCTGGAGGAACTCAGCAGGTCAGGCAGCATTTGTGGAGGGAAATAGACAGTCGATGTTTCAGGTCGAGACCCTTCACCTGGACTGAAAGAGTGGAAATGCGATAACCAGTATAAAAATTTGAGGGGGAGGAGTGGGGCGAGAGCTGGCAAATGATAGGTGGATCCAGGTGAGGAGGGGCTGACACGCGGCTGTGGTAATGACTATGAGTGAGAACGTGGTCAAAGAGCAGGAAAGAAGTAGAAATTACAGAGGGAGAGCAGTGAGAAAGGGTCTCATAGAACTCCCACTGAAGAGAAGAGGAAAATTTCTTCAAAGTGGGCATACCTTGAAGAGACTTTGCAGTGGAGCAGTAAAATGGAGATACAAGAGACTGTGGATGCTGGAGTCTGGAACAAAAAAAATACTGCTGGAGGAACTGCGTGCCAATGGTTAAATCATTTCATTTCCAGTGAGGTGGAGGTGTCGAAAACAGGTCTGCTCATACACTTCCGATAAGGCTAGTGTCCTCCAATCTTCTTTCCTTCCATAGATCAGGTCCTCGCTTGCACTCACCTCCTCAAGATGATACAAGGGAATAGAATATCCAGGTTCTCCTGCTGTACTTTGGGCAAGGGGCAGCTGTGAAAGAGAATCTCTTCTGAAAATGGAAACTTCAACAAAAAGATTTTCACTGTTCAGGCACCAAAAAAAATCTCTAAGCCAGATTTAAGGGAATTACCTCAGAGACATTTCTAGCTGATATGCCTTCTTTATATTTATGAGTTGTGTGCCCTATGTGATGGACTCAAACTTGACATGGGATGTGAAAGAAATTTTAAATGTTAAAGAAAGCATTATACACAATCCAGTTTTGCAGCCAAAATTGTTCCTTTCAGATTTACTTCAACATGTGGACACAAGCAGCCTGCATCTGACTTATAATCAAAATTAATTTCAATTTTGTTCAGGAAAACTCAATAATTAATTATGGAGTTAATCAAGGTAACCACAGCTTTACAATATTCCATTTTTCAACAATTTTAACTGTCATTTTACTGAAACGGGATTCGTAATAACTATAGGAAGTGAACTTTTGGGTATTGTGGTTTGATTGTATATTGAGGAAAAAAATAGAGATTCTGTGGTGATTTGTTTTCAACTCAGAATGTGTTCAAGAAAACAATCTCAGATGACCATCTTTGTCATGTTGCCAGATAAAACCAGAATTATTTAACTGAATGCTCTCTGAATGGCAACAATGAAGTCAGTAAAACCTTTCTCTTTTTATCTCTAATGGATGAAGAGGCAATCACCTGGTACCATGGACATATATCATTTTCAAATTAAGGAAGCAAGTTATGACATGTGAGCTATTTGAGTTACTAACTGACTCACCTAATTAAAGTATCAATCTTAATGGAGAACATTAGTTCCGATTAACCAATTTTTTAAATTAACAAATATCATTGTCTACATTTGACTTTATTCAAATTGAACCATCTCCTTTTCAGATTGAGTTAATTTACAACTGTTTGCATTGTAGTTAATTAAAGTAGTATTCTGCCTTTCACAAAATGGAACAGAAATTACACAGAAGAGGAGCTGAGGCGAGTATAGATCAGCCATGATCATGTTGAATGGCGAGTTGAAAGCAAACCACCACAGAATCATAATCAGATTCAGAATTGGATTTATTATCACTGAAGTTTGTTGTTTTGTATCAGCAGTACAGTGCAAAGACATAAAATTACTATAAATTACAAAATAAATAAATAGTGCAAAAATAAAGAATAATGAGGTAGAGTTCATGGACCGTTCAGAAATCCATTTGTGGAGGGGAAGAAGCTGTTTCTGAATTGTTGAGTGTGGGTCTTCAGGCTCCTGTGCCTCCTCCCCAATGGCAGTAATGAGAAGAGGACACGTCCTGGATGGTGAGGGTCCTTAATGATAGATGCCACCTTCTTGAGGCACCACTTCTTGAAGATGTCCTCGATGGTGGGGAGGATTGTGCCCGTAATGGAGCTGGCTGAGTCTACAACCCTCTGCAGCCTCTTTCAATCCTGTGCATTCGAGCCTGTGATGCAACCAGTCAGAATGCTTTCCACCTTACATCTATATAAATTTGCGAGAACCATTGGCGACAAACCAAATCTCCTCAAACTCTTAACGAAGTAGAGCTGCTGGCGTGCCTTCTTCATGATTGCATCAATGTGTTGGGCCCAGGACAGATCCTCCGAGATGTTGACATACAGGAACTTGAAGCTGCTCACCCTTTCCACCACTGACCCCTCAATGAGGACTGGTGTGTGTTCTCCCAACTTCCCTTTCTTGAAGTCCACGATCAATTCCTTAGTCTTGCTGGCGTTGAGTGCAAGGTTGTTGTTACGACACCACTCAACCAGCCGGTCTATCTCACTCCTGTACGTCTCCTCATCACCATCTGAGATTTTACCAACAACAGTGATGTCATCTGCAAATTTATAGATGGTGTTTGAGCTATGCTTGGCCACACAGTCATGAGTGTAGAGAGAGTAGAGCAATGGGCTAAGCATGCATCCTTGAGGTGCACCTGTGTTGATCGTCAGCAAAGAGGAAGTGCTATCACCGATCCGCACTAACTGTGGTCTCCTAATGAAGAAGTCGAGGATCCAGTTGCAGAGGGAGGTACAGAGGCTCAAAAGCCATCAAGTCTGTCAATGTTTTGAATGTTTATAAATTATTTTGCCATTCACAAATATTCAGAAACATTTGGAACCTGTCAGGAAATAAAAATAATATGAAGAAATTTAATATGTTTATATTTTTTGAGTTGGATCACTACAAAGCATACATAGTTAAGAATAATTAAAATGATTTAAATGATTTGAATTAAACGAAACAACACTCCTCTTAACTTTCTCCCAGCAACTGGCTTCAGTTGTTTATCTGATTGTTCATTGGCTGGCAGAGAGGCTTTGCAGGTGGGAAGCTTGAAGTAGTTGGTCATGTGTCCAGCAGAGAGAGAGCAGGAGAGGGCAGGAAGTTGGCCAGTGTTACTGTTGGTTTAGACCCACACCAGCCATGGAAACCCTGCAAAGTATTTGGATCCCAGCATTAGCATTAGCCTCAACTAGGAAGATTGGTCCCAATATCCTAAAAGTTACTAACTTTTAAAATGAAATGAAATCAAATAAAAGTGAAATTAACAGTTGTGATAGCATTATTAATACATTACTTGGGATATTTCATTGGTCTCTCCGATAACATCACTTTCAGCTCAATCACTCCCATATACTTGGAAAGAGCCTCCGATGGATGAAAATAATTTTGATTTGGTGGTTGTGTGATTGTTGTACCTCATTCTATATTTATTGACTCTCACATTTAAGAACTTGATTAAAAGAAAACAATGCATGTCTCTCTAAAGGCAACAGCTGGCTTTCAATAGTTCCCCAAGATTTTATAGCTTTTAATAATCAACCATGCAGAAATTAAACATCCATAAAACTGTTAATCTCTGCTATTAAAGTCCCTTATTCAGAGTTGGGTACTGGAAGTGAAGTGAACTTGCAGCAAATTCAGGAGTAGATTGAATGTTGAATATATATTGCCTGCTGGTTCAGAAGTAAATCAATGATGAGAGTGGTGAGAAAAAGTTTTTGACCCGAAATGTCAATTCAGTTTCTCTTTGCATAGCTGCTGCTCTGACTTCCTGAATGTCTCCAGTAATTTCTGTTTTTAAATGCCCCCTTATCCCAACAACAGTGGGAGACAGGGTGCAAACCATTCAAAGGTATATTGGGCCTTTATATGAGAAATACCTTCACAAAACCTGAATAAAACTTTGAGTGAGGAGAAGTCAAAAAATTGTAAACATTGATCTTAAGTTCCTGAGCATGGAAGGTATCAGAAGGATTGACTAAAGTCGGCTTCTAGAAGTTCCATTTTTCCATTTGTGTGATTGACAAGATCGAATTCTACTTACTCTTTATCAGTAATCTGATGCCAGCCTTGTGCCACTTAGTAAATAACAGTTCCCTCTTTGAGACCTGTTTTGACTGTTCGGTTACCAAAATGGGCTTAAATAAAACAGCATCAATTGAGACATTTGTTGGGAGGTAAATCAAATGTCAAGGACTGAATCCTAATGTTATCTAAAGTGATCTAATATTGTGTAATCTAATCAAATGTAATCTAACCCAATCCAATATAATATCTGTATAAGTGAGGCTGTGGTTTGCAGATATGTTGTGCTTATTAAGTTTACTTTTCCAGAAACTACATATTATTATCGATTGATAAAATAATTTTCAAATAGTAGAATTCCAAGCCTTCAGACAAGCACCATGAATCCTACTCTAGACGCGCATCATTGTACTCAATAAAGTTAAGCGATTAGTTTCTTACACGCTAGAAATAACTCTTCCCAAATACGTGTTGAAAGCTTCAATAAGCAAACAAAAACTGCAGATGCTACAAATTTGAAATGAAAACTAAGCTGCTTCTTGGGGCATGCAGCACTTGTACAGAGGGAAACAGAGTCAACATTCAGATCAAGGACCTTTCATCATCAATGGGAATAATTAGTCGTTGAGCTTGGTGGGGTGGAAGGTGAGCCAAGTCTAACTTTATCCTTGCCCTGGTTAGGTTTCAAGCATCTGCAGTTTTTTTAAATTTTCACCAAGGGTTACTTAGCTTGAGCAAGTGGGCAAAAACATGACAGATTCAATGTAACGTGGATAAATATGGAGTTATTCATTTTGGTGTGAAAAACAGAAGTGGGCATATTATTTAAATGGCGTTGGGTTGGGATGTGTTGATGTACAAACAGACTTAGGTGTTCTTGAACATTGGTCACTGAAAGCAAACATTCAGAAACAGCAAGTAATTAAGAAGGTAAATGGTATCTTGGTTGTTATTCTTGGTTGTTAGTAGATGCTGTAGAAGATACAGGAGCCTGAGGGCACGTACCACCAGACTTAAGGACAGCTTCTACCCCACTGTGATAAGACTATTGAATGGTTCCCTTATACAATGAGTTGGACTATGACTTCATGATCTACCTTGTTGTGACCTTGCACCTTATTGCTCTGCACTTTCTCTGTAGCTGTGACACTTTGTACTGCTATTGTCTTTACCTGTACTACATCAATACACTCTGTACTAACTCAATGTAACTGCACTGTGTAATGAATTGACCTGTATGATCGGTTTGTAAGACAAGCTTTTCACTGTACCTTGGTACAAGTGACAATAATAAACCAATACCAATACCAATGCTATTGCAAGAGGATTTGAATACAGGAGCAAAGATGCCTTGCCATTGTTATGCAACACCTCAAGCACTGTCTGTAGTTTTGACCTCTATATTCAAGAAGGGATATATTGCAATAGAGGGAGTGCACTGGACTGATTCCTGGGATAGCAGGACTGCCATATGATAAGAGATTAGATCAACTACATTTATATTTACAATAGTGCAGAAGAATGACTGAGTATTGAAGTGAAACTTCCAAAACTCTGACAGGGCTGGACAGACTAAATGTGAGGAGGATGTCTCCTCTGGCTGGGGTATCTAGACTGAGGGTGTCACAGTCTCAGGATGGTCTCAGAGTAAGACTTTTAATACTGAGATGAAGAAACAGTTCTTCATTCAGAGGGTGGTAAACCTGTGGAATTCATGACCAGAGAGGGTTATAGGGGCCAAGTTGCTGGGCTTGAAAGGAGAGAGTTAGATAAATTTCTAGACACAAAAGGAGAATTTGGAGTGAGAATATGTTATTCAGATAGATAATCAGCCATAATTGTACTGAATCAGAAATCTGAATACCCCATTCCTAACTTTGTTTCTCTTTGTTACTCTGCCTTTATGCTTCTGTAGTAAGTCTGACCCTATACATCCAGCATCCACAGATGAAGATTTACAACAGGAATTGTTTGTATATCAAGAGTGGGATTTTCCTTTTCCTGAACAGGGACACATTGCAGTGTCCCTATTACTGTTGCCATGGTTATTAGAAGGCCAGACATGTCTTTACAGGGTTGTAGGACTAAGACTGTGAGGGTTAAAGTTTACGTGCTTTCCATTGTAACTTTAGCAGAATCCCACCTTCATTCCCCAAACCCACCACTCTCTCCAATCTTCCCTGTCAAAGGGCAGAGGTCTTTGTCAATCTCCCACTGAAGGTACTAAAGTAATTACTACATTTTGCAGAACAAACAAGATTGTAAACCTGGAACAGAATCAGAAGAGAAAAAAAAACCCTCAAAGATGGAAGAAGTGAGTAATATTCTCAAGGAAGTTGCTTAACTATTGAATAAGCAAAGCATAACCAAAGAAAATGTATGAAAACCAAATCAAGCATAAAAGTCAAAATTACTTAAGACAGTGTACCTGGAACCTACGTTTTAACAAAACATGTTTAGCAAATGGCTGAGCTTCAATTTCCAGGTGAGCTATAGTTTATTACCATAATTAATTTATTATTCTCATCTAGTTTCATGTATCACTATTTGGTAACTCTGGTGAACATGCTTTTATCCATTGGACGGGTGCACAATCTGCTCTGCGACATTACTGTGTTATTGAAACTTACTTAGTTCAGTGTGCAAAGCACACTGACTCAATGAACCAGGAAATAGGAAAAAAAAGCCCTCCTGAAGGAAAAAGTGAATTCACCGAAGCAAGAAATGGGAAACAGGCCTCTGGAGAATCAAATGCACATTTACCAAATTTCTCTCAAAAAAATAATTACCAAGGTAATTACATTTAATAGCTTTTATCAAAACAATAATTAAAGAGGTGAGTTGTTTTCCTTGTACTAAGTATATAAGAGTAGGGAACACTGAATTTCAATAGTGTTCACTCCACTGGGCTTCAGCCACAGTAAAATGAGACAAAGTTTTGTTCACTAAAACACAATGAGATACAGGGACAATAGTCAAACAGTGAAACCCACAAGAGCCTGCTCTATGCCATTGGAATTTTAAAGTTAACTCCAGAAAGCATATGGGACATTTGACTTTATTGGTTGAGGCAATGAAAATAAGAGCAAGGAGGTCATGCACAAACTGGATAAAATGCTAGTTCAGCCACAAAATGGTCTACTGTGTACAGATTTGCCCCACCAAATGATGAAAGGATGAAAAAGTACTCAAGAGATTTTAGAGAATATTTATGATGAGGTTGCCAAGAACAGAAAGTTCTGATGAATAGTTTGGTAAGACTGGATTGTTTCTTTTTAACTGTAGAAGTGAGAGACGATTTAACGAAAGCAATAACATTGTGAGAGATCAAGATAGGATGAACAGGAAGAACCTGTTTCCATCAGTAGAAGTAGAAATCCATGGAGTATTGATTAAGATAATTAGGAAACAGATTTGAAGGGAATGCAGAGGAAAATCTCTTCATCCAAAGAATGGTGGGAGGAATCTGTCCAAGTAAGGTGGCTGCAACAAAAACTCTCAACAGGTTTAAAGGGTGTAGAAGAGCATTTAATGTGTGTAATTTGCAGGGCTCAGCTCATTATGTTAGTGCAATCAGCCCAATTGTGAATTGGAAAGTGGGATGAATGTTTTCACGGCTGGCACTAACATGATGGGCTGATTGGCCTCCTTATGTACTATAAGCTTCTCTGATTCAGTTTTCCAGTGATTTGAGTGAAGTGCCACCTTTTACCTTGTCCCATCCCTCAATTTCACCTCTGCTGACTGCTCCTACTCTTACCTATCGAATCTTGAGTTCACCTTTGAGTTGCCTCTGCCAATTCACCAATTGCAAGCCAATGTCGCCTACATAGCAATGCGCAGATACCATTAGATATTTTTGGAAGACTGTGTCTTGTCGAGTGCTGCAACCATCAGTGCTGAGGCCCCAGATGATCACAATATATATATCAGTGAATTGGATAAGGGATCAAGTATAACTTATCCCAGTTTATTCAGTGCAGGAGGTGAGGAGGATGCAAAGAGGCTACGGAGAGATAAATCGGATGAGTGCAAGGGCATAGACATAGCAGATGGAATAAAATGTGGGAAAATGTGAGGTTATCCACTTTGGCAGAAAAAAATCTAGAGACTGTTCTTTACAAAGTAAGAGACTGTAAGGTGTGATGTTCAGAGTGATGGGTACCATACACAAATCACTGAAAGTTGACATGCAAGTTCAACAAACAATGAGGAAGACAAACTGTATATTGGCTTTTATTAGAAGAAGATTTGAGTACAAGAGTAATGATGTCTTGTTCAAGTTTTTGGGGGCCCGGGTTAGAGCTCATCTGGAACAGTCTGGCCTCCTTACACAAGGAGCGATATACTTGCAATAGAGGGAGTGCAATGACGGTTCACTAGATTGACTCCCAGGATGGCAGGTCTGTCAGATGTGGAGAGATTAAGCAGACTGGGTCAGTACTCTCTTGACTTTGGGAGATAATCTCATCGAGATATAAAAAAGAAATCTTACGCAGCTTGATAGGGTAGATGCTGAGTTGAGGTTTTAACCGATGGGCATCTTAAGACTCAAAATTAGTAGTCATCCATTCAGGATAAAATTGAGGAGAAATTTCTTCACCAAGAGGGCAATAAACCTTTGGAATTCTCTACCTAAGGCGATACATAGAATCATAGAAATGTACAGCACGGAAACAGGCCCTGACTGCCCACCTTGTCCATGATGACTATAATGCCTATCTATGCTAATCCCATTTGCTTGGGTTAGGCCCATGACCCTCTAATCCTTTCTTATCCAAGTACCTGTCCAAATGCCATTTTTAAATGTTGTAATAGTTTCTGCCTCCACTACCTCCTTTGGCAGATCAATCCAAAGATTCACCACCCGCTGTGTGAAAAATTTACTCCGCAGATCTCCTTTAAATATCTCCCTTCTCATTTTAAACCTGTACCCTCTAGTTCTAGACTCCCCTACCCTGAGAAAAAGATTCTGAATACCTATCCTATCTATATCCTTCATAAATGTGTAAACTCCTACATGGTCACTCCTCAGCCTCGTGCTTTCCAGTCATATATTACAAACAACAAAGACCCCAGCACCAATCTCTGCGGCACACCACTTGTTACAGACTTCCAGTCAGGAAAACACCCACTCACCACTGCCCTCTGCCTCCCATCACCCAGCCAATTTTCATCAACGCACCTCGAATCCCTTGTGTCTTAACCTTTTGGACAACTTACCATGAGGGACTGTGTCTATTTGGACAATATTTACTACCCGGCTTTCATCAATCTCTTTGGTTATCTCTTCAATAAACTCAGATTTGTGAGACATGACCTCCACTGCACAAAACAGTGCTGACTCCTTCTAAGCAGTTCCTGCCTTTCCAAGTGAACATAAATCTGTCCCTCAAAAATCTTCTTCAACAACATCCCTACCACTGATGATTGCGAAATCTTGGTTGCTAAGTATATTCAAGACAAAGATCAAAAAACACTAAGGAAATCGGGGGATATGGGATTAGTTATGTGTTGAGATAAAAGTCAGGAGCTTATTGAATGGTGAAGCAGGCACTAGGGGCCAAAAGCCTTACTCTTGTTTCTATGTTCTTACGTAAATTTTAAGTTTCCTGCTATAAGAAACCCAAAGCTGCCCACAATGCTCAAACTGGAGTCTTATTAAAGTTTTATAAAGGCATATCATTACCTTTTTTATTCTATAACTCTTGAGATGAAACATAGAATTCTATTAGTTTGTTTACTGTTACATCACCAGGAGGCAATGCCTTTAACATACTGTGAAGCTGTACATTCAAGTCTCTCTGCTCTTCTGAAGTACAATACCTACTTCTATTCAAAGTATAATTAATACTGTTGTTTTTATCCCAAAAATGTATCATTTCACAATTACTGACCGAATTCCTTGATGCTAACAATGAATTTCATTAATTGCTTAGCAAGTTCTGGACCATTCTGTGCTGCACTAAAACATCATTCCAAGTAGTGCAAAGGCTAATTCAGAGCCCCTCAGTAAAATCGCATCCAGTGAATGAATTAAAAAATTAAAAATGATCATATCAGATATTAAGTGGCAATGTGGGTCATTAAGTGAAACTTCTGGAATGACTTGGTTGACACCAGTACAGTTTTATTTTCAGAACCCACAAAACCAAAGTAGAAGCAAATCACCCTCTTTTCTTAGGAAATGGCTAGGAATAAGTTGTCTGCTACGCCAGGATAAGGTTTACTTACACATCTCCATGATAATGAGTTTATTTCAGAGGACTGTACTTGGAGGAGTGAGCATCCATGCTTGGGTGATGAAAAGCTATCCAATGTTATGGATGCATTCCAGGAACTGTTCCAATCTGGTTAGGGCTTTTACATTGTTCACACTAGCCGTGTTGTCAGTGATGGTTGCAAGGATGTCATGAAGGTAATTCTTGACAAACTGTTCCAATGAATGATTATTTACTCTGTTTCTCTCTCTATAGAGGCTGCCTGACCTGTTGAGCCCCTCCAGCATCTTCTGTTCAATTCTTGACAAACCTTAGGGTTCACCATGGGTAGATAGTCTTTCCATAAAGCCAGTCATCCTTAAATTCTGCTTTATTCCTCCCATCTCTTTTACTTATGGCCTTTGCAATATGTTGAGATCCAAAACCTGATCTCTAGGCAATAAAATCAAACCTATTCCTCAATTCAAGTGGACCCACTTGCAATTGTCTTCTGTTTCAATTACAGTTCACTTGGTTCCTTCAGTACACCTCCATCTTTTATCATGGTGAAGAATTGGATTCAATCATTTCGAAAGCCAAGATTTGCCACCAATTTACTTGTCAAAAGCCTCTTGCCAGAGTTGCTCTTTAGAAAAAAGCCTAGCTCTTTTCTATCCATTTTTAAAGAATATTATTTGTTTAGTGGGGGGGGGGGGGAAATATCTGTTCTGTTTGTCAGTAAAACTCATATTCACTACAGTTATCTGCTCAAGGTAGGTAACACTTTCTTCGCAGAAGTTGCTCAGAGAGGGCTGCCAGGTATTCAGAACTTATTGTGAAATCAATAGTGATCCTTGGTCCAATTTCTGCTATCAAGCGATTAAAGAGCCATGGTTGATGGACACTACTTCTTTAATGATTGTTATCCGTACCTCCCCTGCCTGATTGAAAACATAGATATCAGCAATCCATTAGAGAGTATAAAGACGTCAGCAAATTTACTTTGATTATCACCAATGAAAGTATCTCATTCACATACTCAATGTGCTTTCAGTTTGTTTTAAATTTTACATCACAGTAAATGGCAAGATTTAGTAGCTTTAGCATTGTTTACTACAGTTTAATTCAGCAATGTGTAAAAAAAAATCAATAAAAAGAATGAGTTGGTAACAAACTCTCAAGGGCTTTTGTCAGCAAATAGATTGGACTTTTTGGCTACATTGTTAGGGGAGAGGGGGAGCATTTGAGATGTTGCTTGAAGTCAGGGAAAACACTGATAAATCATAGTGCAAAAACATGGCATAAATGTTCATCAGTTGATAACCCACAATGATGTCTACATATTCATATGCATTATTCAGAATCATCATGATCTTTTCAATATTTAGAGAAACACATCCCATTCTTATACATTTAAACCATTTCACAGATTGACAAGAGGAGACTCATTTCAAAGATAAAGTCATTTAGAGAGATTAGATAAACTGGATTTGTTTCCCTGGAGTGGAAGGAGGCTGAGAGGTGACCTGATTAGAGGTATATCAAATTATAAGAGGCATCGGTAGGGTAAATAGTCAGAAACATTTTCCCATGGTAGGGGCATCAAAAGAGGGTATAGGTTTAAGGTGAGAGGAAGGAGTCTGAAAGGGGAGTTGAGGGTAATGTCCTTTACACAGAGAGTGGTTGATATCTGGAACTCACTGTTGGAGGAGGTGATAAGTCAGAAAAGTTTAGACAGGCACTTAAAAAGGCAAGGCACAGAAGGATACAGACTCATTGGGAGCAAATGGGATGAGTGTAGATGGGCACGGAGGTCGATACCGATGTGATGGTTTGAAGGGCCCTATGATTATAACTCCATAATGCTTAGACTGCTACAAGTTGCTGAAGATAGATGACAGCCACTTAGCAAAAACTGAATAAAGTTCTGTAAAGGGTGTTTATTTATCTGAAACACAGGCCTAGAGATTGCAGGGAAGATTGGCCTCATGACATTGGCATTAGGATATCATGTAAATGCCAGAAATTAGGGATTTCCACCCTAATGCAGAAGTCCCAAAGTGGAGGTCGGCTCTTGTGTTTTTTTATCTGTACACACTCTGAATCTGGATAACAGACTCCAATTTGGGGTGTGTCCTTGTCATAATTCTTCACCATTTACAGTGGAGAATGTCCATAGACAATATGAGTCAAGTTGGATCTCTTTACAAAGTTAACTCTTTTTATTTCAATGGAGGGGAATCTTTGCGGGACACTAAGGTAGGTATTAGATAATTTTGATCTATTGAGTTTATTTTAAGCTTTTAAGTTCTTTAACTTTATTCATTGTTGGTGTTTAGTAAACTTTATTCTTTTTAGTAGGTTGGACAAGAGTTAGTAATTTTTGATTCAGAAACTCTGTGTCTAACACCTGATCCTTCCTAAAGGGTTAGTCTGAAACTGGATGGTTGATATGATGTTCAGCAGGGAATGATTTCAGATGATACATCCATCTTTCTTAAGGTAAGTTTTCACTTATTTTTTACATGCTGAGTTATAGTCCCACATGGCCCTTTCTGTACACCTCTCCAATGTCGCACCCCAGTCTCAAGTAACACTTCTGCTACTCATTTCCTCACAGTCTCCTCCACATGCACTCTCTCAGTGACCTTCTATCTCCCACCTCCATCCATCAACAACTGGAATCTCTTCACTTTGCAATCCTCTTCCCTGAGCTACCATTTCCACCAAGCACTGAAGACCTGGAAGCAATGTCACTCACTCCTCCAGGCTCCATCCACTGAAATAAACTGTATTTAATGAAGATGTGTGTAAGTAACACTCATCCCAGCACAGAAGACAAAGCTAGAGTGGTGACACAAGTAATTCCTGCAGGTTCAGCCGATGACCTACATTGCCATTTAGAATATAGAACAGTGCAGCACAGGAACAGGTCCGGGCCGACCATGATGCTAATTTAACTAATCCCACCTGCCTGTACGTAGTCTATATCCCTCCATTCCCTGCCTGTTTATGTGCCTGTCTAGATACCTCTTAAACATTGCTATTGCATCTGCATCCACCACCTCCCCGGCAGCACATTCTAGACACCTGGCACTCTCTGAGTAAAATAACTTGCCTTGCAAATCTCCTTTAAACTTTTCTTCCTCACCTTAAAGCTATGCCCTCCAGTATTTGACATTTTCATCCTGGGAAAAAGATTCTGACTCCTACCTATGCTTCTCATAATTGTATATACTTCGGTCAGGTTGCCCCTCAGCTGCCAACACTCCAGAGAAAACAATTCAAGTTTGTCCAGCCTCTCCTTATAGCTAATACTCTCTAATCCAGGTAACATCCTGGTGAACTTCTTCTGCACCCTTCCCAAAGCCTCCACATCCTTCCTGTATAATGCGACCAGAACTACACGCAATACTCCAGGTAAGAAGAAGATAGTAAGGCAGGTGACCAAGATCTTCTAAAGGATGTGGGCTTGAAACAACCTCTTGAAGAAAGGAGTGTAGGAAGATGTCAGGAAGGAAGTTCAGAGGTTTTAAGGTGTCAGTTTGCAAGTAGTATGTTGTGCCCCTTTTGAGTTTGTTATTGTCATTATCCAAGATTATTAACCTCACTGGTAAATGCCACAAAGATCTACCTACAAAGATAATTTCCTTCATTCAGTTCCACTTGCCTTAATCCACCGCAGGCTGAGATTATAACAAAGAGTTCAGGCTAAGTATCCCATTTCATAAAAGGAGGATTGATGTTGTTGAAGGAGCAGTTATGTTTAGTGATTTAGACAGCTGAATGTACAGACACCAATGATCGTGCAATTAAAATCAAAGAAAAGGAAGAGGCTAGAACTAGAAGAACACAGAGAGATCAGAGAGATGTAGGACTGGAGGGGCTCACAGTAAAAAAGAAGGATGAGCTCTGGAAAGATCTGAAAACAAAAATGATCAAGTATGCACCACTGTGAATAGATGAATCAGAAACAAAAAGGTCCAAGCATTCGTCAAACCTAGTGGAACACAGCTAAGTAAAATCTGAAGCAATGTATTTGGTCTATTGGAACATAATGAACTGCACAGAAAATTTGAAGATGCAACATATAATTGTTGTGCCTTGCAAATAAGCCACCAGCTCTTTGGATCTCTTGATGCCTTTGTGAAGGTGTTAAAATTGGCAATGAGAATGGGATCCCAGATAGTTTCTCTTCTGGTTTATTAAAGGACATTGATGACTTTTGCATGGCCATTTTTCAGTGATTCTGCAGCTGATCTGTTGCAGAGTCTTCCTACAATCACTCACAGAGAATCTCATTTGTCTAAGACTTCTGCATGTGCTGATGAGAGTGCATAGTAAGTCACAGTGGCAAGGGACAGAACACCAAGTTATCACTTGGCTAATGGGTACACCATGTTTAGCTATGTCACTGTTAGGACAACATGGCTGCCATGACTGCTTATATCCAGAAACTGGGCACGCATGATCAAACTTGAGAACCAGTCACCCGGTATACCAAATGAATGGATATCAACTTTGAAGTGAACAATCTCCAGGAGGTTGAAGGTGAAGTTGATACCACAAGACCTCAAACAATGTGATATTTGAACATAACAGAGATTTGGCTGAAAGCTTTGACATGCTGACCAACCTGCTCACACCACACAATGAGAAGAATACCTTGTTTATAGATATTGTGATCTTAATCCAGAGCCATTACAAATATCTGAAAGCAAAAAGGTGATGGAACAAATAAAACTTTATGATGAACTTGCAGAATAAGGTGAACCAATTAGAGGGTACATTGTTTTGTTCAAACATTTATCCGTGCATTGCAATTTTGGTGCCTTTTCAGATCATGTGTTAAATCATAGGTTTGCTTATTGATGAAAATAATCAGTTGAAGTTGCTGATCATTCAATACCTAACGTTCAAACTTCTTCTTTTATTGTCTGGGATGTGGATATTATATCTCCTTCTGGTCTCTCCACACTCCTTCCACTGTTTGCCTGATATCATCCAACCAAGGATGTTTCCTCTGGCTTAGTTCCCCAGCTGGGTTCCACTTCCTCAACCCAAAATGGCGACCTGCCCATTAGCACTCATTTACGGCTGACAGCTCAATAGTTTTCATAGACCCATGGAATCGTTATTGAAGGCACAGACGTCTGGCAGGTGAACCACTTGATCAACCTGATGCATCCTAATTGGATCTGATGCAAACTTCAGGAAGTGAAGTTCTAAATCCAAGAAAGTATGACAAAGAAACAAAACATTCTTTGAGTTCCAATCCAGTGCCAAACAATCCAAAAGTTCAGGCAACATAGTTAGTGAAGAAGACATACAGGACTCTAACTTCATTAACTGGAGCATAGAATATAAGAGCAGTGAGGTCCTGTTACAACTTTATAAAAGATTGGTTAGGCCACAGCTGGAGCACTCTGTGTAGTTCTGGTTACTACACTCTTTGCAGTTTGGAAGAAGGAGGAAAAAGGGTTGATCTTATTGAAATATTGAAGATTCTGAGGGGCTTGACAGAGTAGATATTGAGATTTTTCCACATGCGGGAAAATCTAGAATGAAGGGACATAGTTCCAAGATGAGGGAATGATTATTCAAAACTGTGGTGCCAGTTCTTCTCACAGAGGCCGGTGAATCTCTGGAATTCTATACCTAGAAGGATTGGAAGACCAGATCATTAAGAGTATTCATGTGGAAGTAAATAAATTTTTGAAAGATCAAGGAATTGAAAGCTATGAAGAATTGGCACAGATGAGGCTTAGGGCAGATATTTAATGGCAGGATAGGCTTGAGGAGACACATGGCCCTCACCTGCTCCTATTTTCTTATGTTCTTTAGAAGGGATCCAAAGAAGATTTTTTTCACCCAGAGGATGTTTGGAATTTGGAATGAACTTCCAGAGTGGGTGGTGAGGCAGCTACTTCCACAACATTTAAGAATTATCTACACAAGCATTTGAATTGAATTGAAGTATTGGTTAAACTGTGGATGGTTGACATGGACATGGCAATTTGAAGGGTCTGTTTCTTTGCTGTATGACTATTATACTGTAACTCCGTACAATACTAAAACCATTTCTCTTTTTTTTACGTAAGAGAATGCAACTAAATTTACGCCATTTTCATTAGTCCCATTCCCCCAACTTATTTCCCAGTAACTTGTGGGTGGCACAGTAGCGTAGTGGTTAGTGCAATGCTATTATAGCGCCAGCAATCAGCGTTCAATTCCCGCCACTGTCTGTAAGGAGCTTGTACATCCTCCTGTATCTGCGTGGGTTTCCTCTGGGTTCTTCGGTTCCCTCCCACATTCCAAAGCCATACAGGTTAGTTGGTTAACGAGGGTGTAATTGGGTGGCACGGGCTTGTTGGGCTGGAAGGGTCTGCTACCATGCTATATAGATAAAAAGTTTTTTAAAAAAGTTTTAAAAAAAGTTTAAAAACTTATCTCTCTCACAGGTCAATACACTTCCCCTTGATTCTCCTGCCATCCACCTACAGTAAAGGGCAACTTGTAGCAGCTAGTTAACTGAACAGAACTTCTTTGGGAAGTGGAAGGGAACTGGAGCACCTGAGGGAAACCTTCACAGTCACAAAAAGAATGTGCAGGCACCACATTCAGAGCAGCTGAGGTTAGGATCAAACCAGCATTGCTGGATATGAGAAGCACTAACTGGTTATAGGATATATTGTTTTTGTTCATCCAAAAAGAAAGTCAGCTATAACTTTGTGAAAGTGATGGAAGTATAAAAGGGACATAGACACAAATACCCTTCTTGTTAGATAGGCAGAGAAGAATCATCTCTAACTCCATCTGCAAGTTTGCAGATGATACCACCGTAGTAGGCCGTACCTCAAATAATGATGAGTCAGAGTACAGGAAGGAGATAGAAAGCTTAGTGACATGGTGTCATGACGACCACCTTTCCCTCAATGTCAGCCAAACAAAAGAGCTGGTCATTGACCAGGAGTTTCACCTTTCAGAGTCAGAAGTTGGAGCAGGATTTGGAGCCGGATCTTTGAAAAGGGGTGTCTCTGTGAGTGTGCTTATGAGTTTCACCTTGCAGAATTGGGAGTTGGAGCCAGATTTGGAGGAGGACCTTTGAAAAGAGGTGAGTCTCTGTGCCTGTGCTTCTGAGCTTCACCTTGCAAGCGTCTAAATGGGGCATATTTGCAAATTGTTACCAGTTGATTGGCTGATTAACAGCAGCAAATAAAAGAAAGATGGATATAAGTGGAGCAGCCACTTTGGGAGCAGTACTTGTTGGAGTGGGCCAGTGTTTTTGAAGGGTTTGAGGCTTTGGCTCAAGAGGCTTTGGCGAGAAGAGGCGAAGGTAAGTCTCTGGTAAATTTCTTTCTTGCTTTAGTGCCTGGTCAGAGTAGTGAGAATGACTCCAGGGTCAGTGGTGTGTTCAGCTTGAAAGATGTGGGAGCGCTGGGAGATATCCAGTCTCCCTGATAACTGCATCTGCACGAGGTGCATCCAGCTGCAACTCCTTACAGACTGTGAGGGAACTGCAGCTGCAGCTGGATGACCTTCGGCTCCTACGGGATAACGAGGAGTTCATAGATCAGAGCTACAGGGAGGCAGATAGCTGGGTGACTGTCAGGAGAAGGATGGAGAATAGGCAGGTAGTGCAGAGTACCCCTGTGACGGCTCCCCTCAATAACAGGTATACTGTTTACTGTAATGCTTGGGATAATGTTGGGGAGGGGACCTACCAGGGGAAAGCTGCAGTGACCAGGTCTTTGGCACTAAGCCTGGTCGTGTGCGGTAGAAGTGAAATGGGGAGAAGAGGAGAGCGGTAGTGATAGGGGATTCCATAGTTAGGGGGGCAGACAGGAGATTTTGCAGACAAGAAAGCGATTTTCGGACGGTATGTTGCCTCCCAGGTGCCAGGGTCAGGGACGTCTCGGATCAGGTCCACAGCATTCTGAAGGGGGAGGGTGAACAGCCAAAGGTCGTGGTACGTACTGGTACAAATGACATAGGTAGGAAAAGAGATGAAGTCCTGAAGAGGGAATATAGGGAGCTATGTAGGAAGCTGAAAAGCAGGACCTCAAGGGTAGTAATCTTTGGATTGCTGCCTGTGCCACATGCCAGTGAGGGTAAGAATAGGATGATTTGGCAGATGAATGCGTGGCTGAGGAGTTGGTGCAGGGAGCAGGGTTTCAGACTTGTTGATCATTGGGATCTCTTCTGGGGAAGGTACGACCTGTACAAAAGGGACGGGTTACACCTGAACTGGAGGGGGACCAATATTCTTGTGGGCAGGTTTGCTACAACTGTTGGGGAAGGTATAAACTAGTTTGGCAGGGAGATGGGAACCAGAGTGATAGGTCAGTGGTTGGTACATTTAGTGTACAAGTAGATGCAGTGTGTAGAAAGACTGTGAGGAAGGAACGAAAGAGCAAAATTGCAGTTGGTTGGATGGGCTGAAGTGTATCTACTTTAATGTGAGAAGTATCAGGAACAAGGGTGATGAACTTAGAGCATGGGTAAGTACTTGGAACAATGACATGGTGGCCATTACAGAGACTTGGCTGTCGCAAGGGCAGTAATGGCTGCTGGATATTCCAGGGTTTAGATGTTTCAAAAGGGACAGGGACGGAGGTAGGAGCGGTGGGGGAGTGGCTTTGCTGATCAGGGTCAGTATCACAGCTGTAGAAAGGGAAGACGTCCTGGAGGGATTGTCCACTGAGTCAGTGTAAGTGGAAGTCAGAAACAGGAAGGGAGCGATCACTCTGTTGGGAGTATTCTACAGACCCCCAATAGCAGCAGAGATGTCGAGGAGCAGATAGGGAGGCAGGTTTTGGAGAGGTGTAAAAATAACAGGGTTGTTGTCATGGGTGATTTCAACTTCCTGAATATTGATTGGCACCTCCTTAGTGTAAAGGAGATAGATGGGACAGAGTTTGTTCGGAGCGTCCAGAAAGGATTCCTGACACAGTATGTGGACAGGCCGATGAGAGGAGAGGCCATTCTGGACCTGGTATTAGGCAATGAGCCTGATCAGGTTTCAGATCTCTTGGTGGAAGAGCATTTTAGAGATAGTGACCATAACTCCTTGACCTTTACCATAGCCTTGGAGATGGATAGGAGCAGACGATATGGGAAAGTATTTAACTGGGGGAGGGGGAATTATGATGCTATTAGGCAGGAGCTTGGGAGTGTCAATTGGGAACAGATGTTTTTGGGGAAGTGCACAGAGGAAACGTGGAGGTTGTTCAGGGAGTACTTGCATGGGGTTCTGGATAGGTTTGTCCCATTGAGGCAGGGTAAGGATAGCAGAGTGAAGAAACTGTGGTTGACAAGAGGTGTACAATATCTTGTTAAGAGGAAGAAAGAAGCTTACCTCAGGTTTAGAAATCATGGATCAGACAGGGCTCTGGAGAGTTACAAGGTAGCCAGGAGGGAGCTTAAGAATGGACTTAGGATAGCTGGAAGGGGGCATGGTAAGTAGGATTAAGGAAAACCCCAAGGCATTCTACATGTATGTGAACAATAGGAGGATGACTAAAGTGAGGGTAGGACCGATCAGGGATAAAAGAGTAAACATGTGCCTGGAATCGGAAGAGGTAGTGGAGGTCCTTAATGAATGTGCTAGGGCATGTTGACGTGAGGAAAGAGGATGTGCTGGAACTATTGAAAAACATTAGGATAGATAAGTCACTGGGGCCAGACGGGATATATCCAAGGTTATTACAGGAAGCGAGGGAAGAGATTGCTGTGCCTTTCACGATACCTTTGCATCCTCACAGGCCACAGGAGTAGAGCCAGATGATTGGAGGGTGGCAAATGTTATACCTTTGTTTAAGAAAGGGAGTAGGGATAACCCTGGGAATTACAAACCAGTGAGCCTTACTTCAGTGGTGGGCAAATTACTGGAGAAGATTCTTGGAGACAGGACTTATGGGCATTTGGAGAAGCATAGGTTGATTAGGGACAGTCAGCATGACTTTGTGAGGGGCAGGTCGTGCCTCACGAGCCTGATTGAATTCTTTGAGGATGTGACAAAGCACATTGATGAAGGTAGAGCAGTGGATGTAGTGTACGTGGATTTTAGTAAGGCGTTTGATAAAATTCGTCACGGAAGGCTTATTCAGAAAGTCAGGAGGCATGGGATCCAGGGAAACTTGGCTGTGTGGATTCAGAATTGGCTTGCCCATAGAAGACAGAGGGTGGTGGTAGATGGAACGTATTCTGCCTGGAGGTCCGTAACCAGTGATGTTCCACAGGGATCTGTTCTGGGACCCATGCGCTTTGTGATTTTTATAAATGACTTGGATGAGGATGTGGAAGGGTGGGTTAGTAAGTTTGCTGATGATACAAAGTTTGGTGTTGTGGATAGTGTAGAAGGTTGCTGTAAATTACGATAGGATATTGATAGAACGCAGACCTGGCTGAGAAGTGGCAAATGGAGTTAACCCAGAAAAATGTGAAGTGTTACACTTCAGGAGATTGAATTTGAAGGCAGAATACAAGATTAATGGCAGGACTCTTAGCAGTGTAGAACAGAGGGATCTTGGGGTCCACGTCCGTGGATCCCACAAGGTTGCCGCGCAGGTCGATAGGGTTGTTAAGAAGGCGTATGGTGTATTGGCCTTTATTAGTCAGGGTATTAAGTTCAAGAGCCACAAAGTAATGTTGCAGCTCTATAGAACTCTGGTTAGACCACACTTGGAGTATTGTGTTCAGTTCTGATTGCCTCATTATAGGAAGGATGCAGAAGCTTTAGAGAGGGTGCAGAGAAGATTTGCCTGGATTGGAGCGCATGAGGCTATGAGGATAGGTTGAGTGAGCTAGGGCTTTTTTCTTTGGAGAGAAGGAAGATGAGAGGTGACTTAATAGAAGTCTACAAGATGATAAGAGGCATAGATCGAGTGGATAGTCAGAGGCTTTTTCCCAGGCTGAAAATGGCTAACATGAGGGGGCATAATTTTAAGGTGATTGGAGGAAGGTATAAGGGGGATGTCAGAGGGAAGTGTTTTACACAGAAAGTGGTGGGTGCATGGCAAGCATTGCCAACGAAGGTTGTGGGGGCAGATACATTAGGGACATTTAAGAGACTCTTAGATAGCAACATGAATGATAGAGAAATGGAGGGCTATGTGGGAGGGAAGGGTTAGGTAGATCTCAGAGCAGGATAAAATGTCGGCACAACATCGTGGGCTGAAGGGCCTGTACTGTGCTTAATGTTCTATGTTCTATGAAAGGGGGCAGTGTACATGCACCTGTCTACGTCAGTGATGATGAGGTTGAGAGGGTTGAGAGCTTCAAGTTCCTTGGAGTGAACATCACCAATAGCCTGTCCTGATCCAACCACGTAGATGCCACAGCAAAGAAATCTAACCAGTGCCTTTATTTCCTCAGGAGGCTAAAAAAATTTAGCATGTCCTCTTTGACACTAACTTTTGTCGATGCGCCTTAGAAAGCATCCTATGTGGATGCATCATGGCTTGGTATGGGAACTGCTTTGCCTGGAACTGTAAGAAACTGCAGAGAGTTGTGGGCACAGCCCAGCACGTTATGGAAACCAGCCTCACCTCCATAGACTCTGTCTTTACCTCTCACTGTCTTGGTGAAGCCGCCAGTATAATCAAAGACCCTGCCCACCTGGGTCATTCTCTCTTCTCCTCTCTCCCATCAGGCAGAAGATACAGGACCCCGAGGGCACATACCACCAGGCTCAAGGACAGCTTCTATCCCACTGTGATAAGACTATTGAACAGTTCCCTTATACGATGAGATGGACTCTTGACCTCACAATCTACCTTATTATCACCTTGCACCTTATTGTCTACCTGCACTGCACTTCCCTGTAGCTGTGACACTTTACTCTGTATTCTGTTATTGTTTTTACCCTATACTACCTCAATGCACTGTGTAATGAATTGATCTGTACGAATGCTATGCAAGGCAAGTTTTTCACTATACCTCGTTACAAGTAAGAGATAAGACAAGATAAGATCTTTATTAGTCACATGTACATCGAAACACAGTGAAATACATCTTTTGCGTAGTGATTTTTGGGGGGCAGCCCGCAAGTGTCGCCACACTTCCCGCGCCAACATAGCATCCCCGTAACTTCCTAACCTGTACGTCTTTGGAATGTGGGAGGAAACCAGAGCATCCGGAGGAAACCCACGCAGACACAGGGAGAACGTACAAACTCCTTACAGACAGTGGCCAGATTTGAAGCCGGGCCGCTGGCGCTGTAAAGCATTATGCTAACCACTATGCTACTGTGCCTGCCACAATAATAAACCATGACAATAATAAACCAATACCAATACCGATATATCTGTAAGTAGGGACATAATGATCTTTGCCTACATATATGTTGTAATCCTGTTGGACTGCAGAGTTCTGTGGTTTAAAGTACAACAGAAAATGCTAGGTATGATCATGTCAGGCAACATCAGTGGAAAGAGAAACAGCTAATGTTTCAGGTCAATGACCTTTCATCAGATGTTAATGTTCGATCAGAAACCACCTGCCGTCTGACCTCCTGAGTATTTCTAGCAGTTTCTTCTCATTTCAGATTTCCAACACCTGCTGTATTTGATTTTGGAGTCATGTGGCATCCTTGCTTTGCAACTTTTTAACAATGACACGTTATGGACCACAGCAGTCTCCAGCAAGAATGTGAAGATTCAACACATAGGTAGGTTCAATGTTCTGCCTTGCAAATAAGCCACTACTTTTTTTGATGCATTTATGTTGTGCCTTGATGCCTTTGTGAAGACATCACACAGTCCCTGTAGGAAATGAACCAAGAGCCACAACAGGCAAGGAATTACAAGTGGATTTCATAAGCCACTTCGGCTATTATACCCTGTTTATTATGTTACAGACTAGGTGAATGTCCCTTTAAGATAGAGCATGGTGGTGTGTGTGTGTGTGTGTGTGTGTGTGTGTGTGTGTGTGTGTGTGTGTGTGTGTGTGTGTGTGTGTGTGTGTGTGTGTGTGTGGCGTGCTTACATCAACAGAAGATAAAGGACGTAATGATGTTGTTGAAGAAGTCAGTCGAAGTCAGTCAGAGGAGAGAGAGAGAGAGAAAAGAGAGAGAGACACCAGCCTGCTAGTTTCTCTATCGAGGGATGAGAAACAGTAACTGTCTGTCACTACAATCCACGTATGGATTTTTGAAGTAATCAGGTGGAGTCCACTTTGTCGTTAACCTGTAGAGGGAAACAGGTATTTGTGTGGACGACCACGATTCGGATGCTTTTTGGGGTGAGGAAGTCACTACCGAGCAAACACTGAGGTGTCGTTTGGGTTCCATCATGGAACATTTAGATTTCGTAATTACTCTCTATGTTCTCTCTCCATCTACGTTTTATCTTCAGACAACGGTGGTTGTTGAAGAAGCCTTTGCTCATGTTTCACCTTATGGCTTGCTGAACCGAACTTCAATAACCATTCCTGGACTTGGAGTTTGGGACTTTGCCACACACACACAACGAGTTTAGTTTTGGGGTTAATGTTCAAGGTTTAACATTTTTACTTCTAACATTCTAACATTTTTACCTTTATTTTTCTTAATATCATAAGTAGTTATTAATAAAGTAGTTTTTAACACTGAATCATGACTCAGTGTGTTTCTTTTGTTGCTGGTTCGTAACAATTAACAAAATCAATTTTTTGCAGTCACTGCTCAGCTTTCAAAAGAATTCAAGACAGTGGTGATGCGTCAATAAGCAGCGCAGGGCACTGTTAAGGTTGTAAAGAGTAGAAGAGATCAATCATGGACTAATGACTCAATGATGCCGATCAGGCTTAAGTCTTAAAAGGCAGCAGACAGCAGGAAGAAAGGAAGATCAAGGAATATTCATCCAGATTTTAACAAGGCTCCACATGAGTGGCTTTTAATTAAACTTCAATACTGAGAAAGGATATCAACAGACTGAGGGATGTGAAATTAAAACTGGTTAAGGAGTAGTTTCACAGGGAGGAGACTCGGGGTTGAAACCAGGACGACTGATGTTTCTAATTTATATAAATGGCCAAAAGTCCAAAACTCATTAGAAAGGAGCACGTTCACAAAGGATATTGAGACATAATGGGCAATGGAAGTAGAGAAAGCAGCTCAGAGTGACCTGTGCACAACTTCTAGGTGGAAAGTCAACATAGATGAAATCTAATTTGATATAAGTATGAAGTGTTGCACCAAGGTTGGTAAACATAAAGCAATATTCTGTAAGCAGTATGAAAATAAGATGATTCTGAAAGAAGCCTGAGCCTGAAAAGGAAGCACAGGATGGGCATAGAAATGGGGAGCAACCACTGTTTCAGGCTTGGGTACCCTTCTGCTGAAAACTTCAGTTCCACCCAAGAACATAAGAAAATAAGAGCAAGTGTAGACCACTTAACCTATCAAGCCTCTTCTGCCACTCAATATGACCATTGCTGATCTGCTCCAGGTTTCAACACGTCTTCTGTGCTTGTTCCAAGACAACATGTCCCATGAGATGTGAGCCATGACCAGGGAAAGGGGCAACAAGGAACCCAGCGGTGAAGGATAGTTGGAAAGGTACTCATAGCTCAGCAACGAGGGAAGGTCAGGAGGGGAGAGAGGTGAAGTTAGAGCCCAGCAGTAAGGGACAGTTGGAAGGGGGAAAAGTAGGGTCAGAGCCTGGAAGGAAGCTCTGTTGGAAATGGGTGGAGTTTGGTCAGATGATAACGAGGCCTACATTAATGTTTGTCAGTGAGTGAGTGTGGGAGGGAGCACCAGACAGGGAGGTTGAGGCCAAGTCCATGAAGAGGGGTTGCAGCGTTGGGTAAGTGGGAGATTATGGAGTGCCCAAATCTAGCCCTGCCCCCAAAATGAAGAAAAATGCCTGATAATTTGCTTAGCCATACTCACACACAGCCATAAGTGACTAAATGGATTACAAGCCATTTTAAACATTTAAAACATTTCAAAATCTTATATAATTATCAGTATTATAGAATTATTACGACTGGAAAATAGGGCATTTGTCCTGTCATGCCCATGCCAGCTGTCTGCAAGCCCGTTCCCGGTTCATTCCTCCTACCCCATATGATGCCACCCACAAGTTCTATTGCAGAAGCTGCATCTGGATCTGTTTGCAACATCTCTTCAGGCAGTGAATTCCAGATCAGGACCACTCGCTCCATGAAAAAGCTGCTCCTCATGTTACCTCTGACTTTCTTGTCAATTACCATATATCTGTGTACTCTTGTTCTTGACCCTCGCACTCGGAGAAGCAGTTTCTCTTCATTCACTTCCTCCAGATTCTGACTGATTTTGATCCCTTCTGTTTGCAATCCTCTCAAAAATAAAAAGAAACGTCTTTAAAAATGATGAAATGCTCAAACACTACAAAACAGAATTTAATTCTTTAGAAAACCTAAACTAACCTTAGTCTCTGACAGCCATTTGCTTCAATGGGCAAGACACAGTAATTCCCCATGACTCTGTAAGTGATGGGGAGTCTTTGCAACTTCTCTCTCCCTTCACTGAACTCGAGGGGACCAACATGAGATTGCAGTTTGCTGCTCAGTTGCTGATCACTGACAGTTACATGTATGTTGGTGGAAATGCTGTCAGCTACCCACATTATTGTCAGCGAACTTTGACGGTGTTCGCTTATACTTCCTGCTAAGATCCAGTCCAATGATTTAAATTGACCTGTGGGAGCGGAACTGGGGCCACCTGTTACTCAAGCTGCTTGATTATCCTTTCCATTGACATGAATGGAAACGAATATCAGATGGGCAGCTCATGCATCCACAGCCTGTTTTATTCCCCTGTGGAGTGAACTTTATGAATTCCATTCCGTATCCTCCGTATTAGTGATGTTGCTTGGAGGATATCAGTACTGACCTGTATTCCTACAACAGTCAGAATTAGACTTACAGTTGGATGGAACACTTAGAGTCATAAAGTCATTCAGCATGGAAACAGGCCCTTCAACCCAACTGGCCCATTCTGACCAAGACACCCATCTAAGCTAGCCCCATTTGCCTACATCTTGCCCATATCCCTCTAAACATCTCCTATCCATGTACATGTCCAAGTGGATCTTAAATGCTGTTAATGTACCTGCTTCAACCACTTCTTCTGGCAGCTCATTCCATACACGGACTACCCTCTGGGTGAAAAAGTTGCCTTTCGGATTCTTATTAAATCACTCCCCTCTCACATTAAACCTACGCCCTCCAATCCTTCATTCCACAACCTGGGAAAAAGACTGTGTGCATACACCCTATCTATGCCCCCTGGATAGAATAGCCATACTGGCTGCACTTGGGCAGAATAAAATGATGCTGAGTGAGTTAACCATTAATAAACCCAACAATAAACAAAAAGACTGTTGTTAGCAAATCAAAGTTTACACACATCTGATCGAGCAAATATCAAGTTATTTCCGAAATAGCATTAGTTATATTGAGCAGGCTGATCTGCTGTGACCAGATTTCCCAACTATTGATCTTACCCAATCATACTCAATTATCAGGGCTCCCTTTGTGCTTCAGACGTAAATGTATTATGTCTGAAATTCCATGGGGGCCGCTCCATCACTGAAAGAATAGAGGAGGAAGATTCTATTCCATCTACATATTAGTCAAGTCTCAGAGCTCACTTCTGCACAGCACACTGCCTACAAATGCTGAGGAGATTAGTACAGCCATTTCTCCATCTTTTGCATTACTTTACTCCAAATTCTCCTAAATCTGCTGACGTTTAACTAAACATTTCCCCAGGCTGCTTGAAAATTGTACGCAAAGGCAATTTCCAAGCTACAGATTGTGCTGATTTAAACAAGTTCAATGACTTCTGTGATGCGCAAATGAGCCAATTCACCAAATTCTAATGTAAATGCTCCTTCATTCCATCAGTGGGCATCTCATTCTTCTTTGGCCATAAAATTGATGCAATTACAGCGTGGAATTTTGGGATCATTCTTTCAAACTCTGCTCAGTAAAGGTCCAGGAGCTAACATCTGCAGTAACATTTTCCACAGAAGATGTGGTTGAAAAAAGCATGACGATTCTAGTTAGTAAGTGTTTCCTGGTTTGCACTTCTATTGAATATTTTATGTATTACACCACCTCGGAGGATACAATTGTACTAAATAATTAATGCCATACAACATTCAAAGGTATAATTGCTCCAACTAACGGTATAGTTATGCTAAAGAGCCAAGCTGGCAGAGAGGACTAAATAAATGTTTAATAATCCCCAATGACTTTCTTGAAATTTAGATTGTAAAGACTGCCTTGCCCCAATGAAACCTAAAGATAAAGGAGATGTATATTCATTTATTAAAAAAAAATGATCTGCTGAGTTGGCATGACCAACAGATGAGAGCTCACATTGATGACACTGGCGCTGCCAGTGAACATTTAGCGATTCCAGTTGTTAACGCATTGATGACTGACGTAAGAGCACAGAGCAAAAGAGGAGAGCAGACAAAAGCACACCCTTTCCTATAATGTGCACTCTTTCATCATCAATTTTGGAATCTAGATATGCTGGCTCATGAGACAGAGAAAGCAAACATGCAGGTAGAGCAAAAAATTGGGAAGTGGTTTGAAGGCGGCACAACACGGTGGGCCGAAGAGCCTGTATTGTGCCGTATTGTTCTATGGTTCTATGGTTTGGTTTGTTGGTCTTTTGGAAAGAGAATTAGAGTATAAAAATAAACAAATCTTGCAGTGTACAGTTTTGATTTGAGCATTTAAGGGTCAATATATTTGCTTTGGATCCAGTGCAATGAAGGTTCACTAGATTGATCCCAGTGAAGAAGGAGTCATCCCATGATTAAAGATTGAATAGAATGGGCATCTACTCACTGGAGTTTAGGAGAAGGGGAGATGACCTCGCAGATACAGAAGACGCTGAAAGACTTGCATCTGCAGTTCTTCACTCCAAAGACTCTCAGAAGGATTGACAAGATGAAGGCTGAGAATCCATCTTTCTTTCTAATTTGTTCCATTTTCTGAGATGTGAGCATTGCTGCCAGGGCCAACATTTATTCCCCATCCATAATTGTCCTAGCTACCTTCTTGAACCACTACAGTCCTTCAAGTGAAGGTACTCTCATAACTCTTGGGTAGGGAGTTCCAGGATTTAGACCCTGTGATGATGAAGCACAGGCAATATATTTCCAAGTCAGGATGCTGTGCAGCTTGATGAGGAATCTGCAGATGATAATGTTCCCATTGGCCTGCCACCATTGTCTTCCTTGGCTGTGGAGATCACAGGCTTGGGAGGTGCTTTGGGTGTGGCCTTGGTGAGGAACATCAATGTAATTTGCAAATGACACACATTGTAGCCATTGTGCATTGACAGTAGTGAGAATGAATGCTAAGTATGCTGAATAGGGTGCCAATCAAGTGGGCGACTTTGTACTGGATGATGTCGCGCTTCTTCAGTTTTTCTGGAGTTGTCCTCTTCCAGGCAAGTGTAGGGTACTCCACTGTGGTCCCGACTTGTGACTTTTAGATAGTGGAAAGGCTTAAGGATATCAGGAGGTGAACCAAAACCACTGCAGGTTTGCTAGCCTCTAACTTACTGTTGTAGTCACAATACTTATGTGTCTGGTCCAGTTGTGTTTCTGGTCAATGGTGACTCCTGAGATATTGATGGTGGCATCTTAGCAATGGTAATGGCATATAATGTTGCAGAATTTCTTCACAAGATCACAAGATGACAAGACAAAGGAGCAGAAGTAGGCCATTTGGCCCATTGAGTCTACTCTGCTACCTCACCATGAGCTAAACTATTCCCACCTAGCCCCAATTTCAGGCCTTTTCCCCATATCCCTTGATACCTTGACTAGTTAGATACCTATCAATCTCCTCCTTAAACATCCCCAATGATCGGGCCTCCACAGCTGTATGGGGCAACGAATTCCATATATCCACGACCCTCTGGCTAAAGAAATTTCTTCACATTTCAGTTCTAAGTGTGTACACTCTAAGTCAAAGACTGAGCCCTCTATTCCTGGACTCACCCACCAAGGGAAACAACTTTGCCACATATACTCTGTCCAGTCCTTTCAACATTCGAAATGTTTCTATGAGGTCCCCTCTCATTCTTCTGTACTCCAGTGAGTACAGTCCAAGAGCCGACAATCGCTCATTGTATGTAAGCCCTTTCATTTTGGGAATCATCCTCGTAAATCTTCTCTGAACCCTTTCCAACATCAGTACATCCTTCCTAAGATAAGGGGTCCAAAACTGCACACAGTATTCCAAATGAAGTCTCACCAGTGCCCTATAGAGCCTCATCAACACATCCTTACTTTTATATGTTATATCTCTCGAAACGAATGCCAACATAGCATTTGCTTTTCTTATTGCCGATTCAACCTGGTGGTTAACCTTTAGGGTATCCTGCACGAGGACCCCCAAGTCCCTTTGCACTTCTGTTACTTTGAATTTTCTCCTCATCTAGATAATAATCTGCCCAGTTATTCCTTCTTCCAAAGTGTACAACCGCACATTTCTCAACATTTCTTTGCCCACTCTCCTAAACTGTCTAAGTCTCTCTGCAACCTTCCTGTTTCTTCAATACTCTCTACTCCTCCACCTATCATGTGTCATCTGCAAACTTAGCCACAAAATCATTTACTCCATAATCTAAGTCATCAACATACAGTGTAAAAAGAAGCGGCCCCAACACCGACCCTTGCGGAACACCACTGGTAACCGGCAGCCAACCAGAACAGGATCCCTTAATTCCCACCCTTTGCTTTCTGCCTATCAGCCAATGCTCCACCCATTCTAATACCCTTCCTGTAATTCCATGGGCTCTCATCTTATTTAGCAGCCTCTTGTGCGGCACCTTGTCGAAGGCCTTTTGAAAATCCAAATATACCACATCCACAACCTCTCCTACTTGAGATTTCCTCAAAAAACTCCAATAGGTTGGTCGGGCAGGATCTTCCCTTCATGAAACCATTGCTGGCTTGGACCTACCTTGTCATGCACCTCTAGGTATTCCATAACCTCGTCCTTGAAGATCAACTCCAATAACTTTCCAACCACCAATGTCAGACTAATAGGTCTGTAATTTCCCTTATGCTGCCTCCTACCTTTCTTATACAGTGGAACTACATTTGTGACCATCCAGTCCTTTGGACCATGCCAGAGTCTATTGATGCCTGGAAAATTATCACCATTACCTCCACAATCTCTAAAGCCACCTCCTTCAGAACCCGAGGGTGAACTTCATCTGGTCCGGGAGACTTATCTGTCCTTAGTCCATTTAGCTTCCCGAGCACCTTCTCTCTAGTAATCTTGACTGAATTCAGTTCTATCCCCTGAGACCCCTGACTATCAGGTATATTGCTGATGTCTTCCACGGTGAAGACTGATACAAAATACTCATTTAGTTCCTCTGCCATCTCTTTGTTATCCATTATAATCTCTCTCGCACCGTTTTCAATTGGTCTTTATCTACCCGTGTCTTTCTTTTACTCTTCATATATTTAAGAAAACTCTTAGTATCCTTTTGTATATTATCTGCCAACTTCCTTTCATGATTCATCTTTTCTTTCCTAATGACCTTCTTAGTCTCTTTCTGTAAGTTTTGAAAAGTTTCCCAGTCTTCTGTTTTCCCACTAATTTTTGCTTCCTTGTATGCCCTCCCTTTTGCTTTTATTTTAGCCTTAACCTGTCTCATTAGCCACATTTGTGCAATTTTTCCATTCATAACCTTCTTTTTTCTTGGAATATATCTGTCCCGCACCTTCTTTATTTCTTGTAGAAATTTCATCCATTTCTGCTCTGCCGTCCCTCCAACTAGCTTACATTTCCAATCAATTTGGGCCAGTTCCTCTCTCATGTCACTGTAATTTCCTTTGTTCCACTGAAGTATTGATGAACCTAATATCTGCTTCTCTTTTTCAAATTTGAAACTGAACTCAATCATATTACGGTCGCTACTTCCCAATGGTTCCATTACCTTTAGTTTCCTAATCACTTCAGATTCATTACACAGTACCCAATCCAAAACATCTGATCCCCTGGTGGGCTCATCAACAAGCTGCTCCAAAAAGCCATCCCGTAAACATCCTACAAACTCTTTCTCCTGAGATCCACTACCTTCCTGACTTTCCCAATCCACCTTCATGCTAAAATCTCCCATAATTATCTTGACATTGTCTCTCTGACACGCTTTTTCTATTTCCAACTGTAACCTGTAGTCCACATCCCGACTTCTGTTAGGGGACCTATATATAACTGCTATTAGGGTCATTTTACCCTTGCCATTTCTTAACTCAACCCATAAGGATTCTACTTCTTCTGACCCTATGTCCCTTCTTTCTATTGACTTTATATCATTGCTAACCATCAGGGCCATGCCACCCCATCTGCCTACCCATCTATCTTTCCTATACACTGTGTACCCTTGGACATTCAGCTCCCAATCACATCCATCATTAAGCCATGACTCGGTGATTGCCACATGTCATATTTTTTAATCTGTAGCTGTGCTACGAGATCATCCACTTTATTTCTAATGCTACGTGCATTTAAATACAGTACACTTAGATCAGTATCTGCTACTGATTTCGCTGTATTTCTATTTCTCAGCAAATTATCCTGTCTTTTCACCTGCCTGTCCTTCTTACCATCATTGCTGCACACTATCTTGGACTTATTTCCATATACTTCTTCCTCTATCCTAACATCTTGGTTTCCGTCCCCCTGTCAAGTTAGTTTCTTGTGTCTCTAATGTTGTTAGGCTCTCTCTTGTTAGGGATGGTAGTTGCCTAGCGCCTTTGTGGCACAAATGCAACTTGCCACTTAGAGTTGTGAATGGAACATTGTGCAATCACTGGTGAATATTCCCATTTCTGACCTTAAGATGGAAGGAATATCATTGATGAAGCCACTGAAATGGTTGCACCTAAGACACTACCCAGAGGAATTCTTGCAGTGATACCCTGGAGCACTACCATAACCATTTTCCTTTGTGCTAGGTATGGCATTGGAGAATTTCCCCCTTAATATACATCAACAGTAATTTTATTGGAGTGATTAGTACCACACTCAGCCAATTACTGCCTTGATACCTTAAGGTCGGTCACTTTTAACTCACCTCTGGAATTCAGCTCATTGGTCCATGTTTGGACCAAGGTTGTGAAGAAGTCATCCCAAGCTGGAGAACTGAGGTATAATCAATCATTTAGGGCTGAAGTGAGGGGGAATATCTTTTTATAGAAGGTTGTTAATCATTGTATTTCTCTATCTCAGTTACTGTTGATGCTCAGGACCAAGATCAATAGACCTTTAGATATCAGGGAAAACAAGAATGGAAAGTGGATGAGACACCAGATCACGAGTGGTCTAACTGAAGGGCAAAGCATGCCTGAAGGCCTTTTTATTTTCTTCTCCTAGCATCAACCTGCCTTTTCAATGTTTTGTATTTACTCTCTCTGACGCTTCTTCGGAAAACTATTCATAAAATGGTTCACAGTTCTTGAGCACCAGAGTTCTTCCCACACATACTAATAATCCACTTTTCAAAATTTGTAATTGGTTCTACTCACCAAGAAGAAACAAATTGATCCACGAAACTGGGATTTCCTTTACCCACCTTTGATTTAGAGGCTGAAATTTGCAATGAATTAAAATACACCAACTATAAAGAAAATAGAATTTGGAACATAAACCAATTTTAGCATCCATTAATCAGTACTTTTGTAATCCTTTGAAGTTTTACAGAAAGTATAATTTTCTTATGTATGATGCATATTTAAAAAATCCCATATGTTCACAGCAAATGGCCAGTTTTCCACTGATGTTGTGAGAAATCCACATGGCTGTCACGTGACAGTAACAACAATGACCCCCGCTGACCGGAGGACAGCATTGCTCCTCTGATCGGAAGTGATACTACTGTCAATCAAGGTGCGGCTCCACCCACCCCTCAGGTGTGAGAGTACCTTTTGCCTCTGAACTTGCCTGACCAGTACCCTTTGTCTCTGAACCTGTCTGACCGTTGGCTGTGGCAGGACCCTTTGTCTTTGACTCCCACACCATTGGCTCATTTAAATCACAACAGTGAGACTCCACCCAGCCTCCTAGCACCGTAAAAAGGGCTGCATCCCCTAGCCCTTCCTCTTTGACGACCCCAAGAGTAGTGAGGCAACGCTGCAGAGATCATTGGTAAGAGTGCATCACGACATGGTCAGGGAGCGTTTCACTCAGACTCAGGGAGCGTTAAGGGCCAATGCTAGTGTGGGTCAGGCATTGAAGTGTTATATCCTGAAGCTGAACATTGTTATTGTGTGTTTGTTTGTATCAGTGTGTGTGTGTGTGTGTGTGTGTGTGTGTGTGTGTGTGTGTGTGTGTGTGTGTGTGTGTATGTGTGTGTGTGTGTGTGTATTTTACCCCAGTTGAAATTCTCCACTCGTGTTCATGGTATCCTGTGCGTGAGTGAGCATGTGTCTGTTCCCATCCATTCTGTCCCACTTTTGCCTTTGTGATTAAACTAGTTTTGGTCTACAAAGCTCGCGTCCAGAGTCCTTGATCCTTAAGACAGCAAAGAATGATTTCACACAACGACCAGGCACATGGTTGTCAGAAATGAATGAAACGTGTGATGTTGTGAAAGGCTTCCTGAGTTTGTTGAAGCTTATTTAACTATTACATGCAAGCTCCTCTTTGCATAGGTTCTGGGGTTGCTTATATGGGGTAGGAAGTTTAGTGCAGAAGATGTTAAATGTTTGTTGGTATTTGTTCAAGACAAATAACTTGGGAGGTTACCAATTCTAGTTCATGTCCATGAATTTAACTTCAGGACTGGTTTATTTATTCATCTGGGCAGGAATGCCATTTATCTCACAGTCCTGCCCAAATAGCTTTAGTTGACACACTGGTGTTGGATAGGAGTCACTTATTAACCAGATTGGTTGGAGATGGCATCTTTCCTTTTCCAAAAGACATCAGTGCATCATTTGAATTTTTAAAACAACCTAACAGCTTGAACTCACTTTGAAATACCATCTTTTGTTTCTATTATTCTTTCTTCATCTCTTCCCTCTCCTCAGAAATGTATTTGCTTACAACTGATTATACCCTACAATCTATAAACTGATTATACATCTACCCTGTAAACTGATCATACATCTACAAGTTTGCAGATGATACCGCCATTGTAGGCCGTATCTCAAACAGCGATGAGTCGGAGTACAGGAAGGAGATAGAGAGCTTAGTGGAATGATATCATGACAACAACCTTTCCCTCAATGTCAACAAAACAAAAGAGCTGGTCATTGACTTCAGGAAAGGGGGCGGTGTACAAGCACCTATCTACATCCATGGTGCTGAGGTCGAGAGGGTTGACAGCTTCAAGTTCCTGGGAGTGGACATCACCAACAACCTGTCCTGGTCAAATCACATAGAAGCCACGGCCAAGGGAACTCACCAGCGCCTCTACTTCCTCAGGAGGCTAAAGAAATTTGGTTTGTCCCCTTTGACCCTCACCAACTTTTACCGATGCACCATAGAAAGCATCCTATCTGGATGTATCACGGCTTAGTATGCCAACTGCTCTGCCCAGGACCGCAAGAAACTGCAGAGAGTTGTGGACACAGCCCAGCGCATCACAGACACCAGCCTCCCCTCCTTGGACTCTGTCTTTACCTCTCGTTGCCTTGGTGAAGCAGCCAGCATAATCAAAGACCCCACCCACCTGGGACATGCTCTCTTCTCTCCTCTTCCATCGGGTAGAAGATACAGGAGCCTGAGGGCACGTACCACCAGAAGGACAGCTTCTACCCCACTGTGATAAGACTATTGAACGGTTCCCTTATACGATGAGATGGACTATGACTTCACGATCTACCTTGTTGTGACGTTGCACCTTATTGCACTGCACTTTCTCTGTGGCTGTGACACTTTACTCTGTACTGTTATTGTTTTTACCTGTACTACATCAATGAACTCTGTACTAACTCAATGTAACTGCACTATATAATGAATTGACCTGTACGATCGGTTTGTAAGACAAGCTTTTCACTGTACCTCAGTACAAGTGACAATAATAAACCAATGCCAATACCAATACCCACAACCTTTTGCAGTTCTAATGTAAGTTACCACATCCAGTCTAGAGACACAAGAGACTGCACATGCTGGAATCTGGAGCAAAACACATAGCACTGGAGGAAATCAGCAGGTCAGGCAGCATCTATGGAGGAAAATGGACAGTCAACGTTTTGGGTCGAGATCCTTCATCTGGACTCTTTTTAGAAGGGTCTCAACCCGAAACATCGACTTTCCATTTCCATCCACAGATGCTGCCTGACCTACTGAGTTCCTCCAGCTCTTTGTGTGTACATGCAGTCTAGAAATCTGTCCTCGCTGGTTTCTGTTAATAATGCATTAAGTGGCTTGGTGTTTCATTGCTTTGAATAGAATTGAAACTGGGATGCGTGTACAAAGTACAGCCATTACTGAACATATGTTTAGCGTAAGTGATCAAGGACAAATTTAGTTCTCTGTCTTTATCTTTCCACAGATGCTATCTGACCAGCTGGGAGTTCTAATATTTACCGGTTTTATATCAGTTTCCCAATCTCTGTAGTATTTTGTGCTTGCAAATTTATTATTATTTCACAACATCTGTAAACTTGTTGTCTGGAGGGCCTGAATTATCAGGAGAGATTGGATAGGCTGGACTTGTTTTCCCTGTAGTGAAGACACTGAGAAGTGACATGATAGAGGTATATAAAATTATGAGAGACAGGGAAGATGTCTGTTTCCCACGGTAGGGCTGTCTAAGATTAGAGGACATAGGTTTAAGGTGATAGGGAGAAGGTTTAAAGGGGATCTGTGGGGTAACTTTTTCACACAAAGAGGCAGCACCGTAGTGTAGTGGTTAGCATAACACTCTTAAAGCTCCAGTGACTCGGGTTCAATTCTCCCACTGTCTGTAAGGAGTTTGTACGTTCTTCCTGCATCTGATGGGTTTACACTGGGTTCTCCGGTTTCCTCCCACATTCCAAAGACATACAAGTTAGAAGCTGTGGGCATGCTATGTTGGCGCCGGAAGAGTGGCGACACTTGCGGGCTGCCCCCAGCACATTCTCAGTAATGTAAAAAGACGCATTTCATTGAGTGTTTCGATGTACATGTGACTAATAAATAAATATCTATATCTTATCTTATCTTATCTTAGTTGATATCTGGAATGAGCTGCCAGAGGAGGTGGTGGAGGCAGAAACAGTAATGATATTAAAGAGACATCCTTACAGGTGCTCGAATAAGTAGGACATAGAAGGACATGAAATTAGTGCAGGCAAGTGGGATTAATATTGATTGACATATTGATTGGCATAGACGTGGTGGGTTGAAGAGACTGTTTCTATGCTGTACAACTCTATAACTGTAAACTTGAAATTAATCTTTGAAGTCAGTGAGATCTCAAAGGCTGATGGTATATCTTGGTTAAAATAATATGTTGGATCTTGGCTGAAAAAAATTATGCAAACAGTTAAGCTTTGAACATTTTAAAACAAACTGTCCTCAGTCAAAGGGCTTCCTGTTTTATATCAACCCAGAGAGGCCGCATTTAAAGATCATTTGCAGCAAATGTCTTCCTTTCATAGTCTTTCCACAGTTAAAGCCACTGATGACTAAACATAATGGTCAGCATTTTTAAAAAGATTGAATGGATGGTGAGACATAAATTAGAAATGTACTCATGAGACCAAACACATACCAACCGTGGAAGTATGCAACAGAAAGCCCATCTTTGGCAACAAACAGGATAATAATGAATGACTGTAATTGCGTACTCATACATTTTGAATGAAAGAAAAATGTTAGGTGCAGTAATTGTATGACCTGTATATTGTATAATGCATGATAGAATTTTATGCCTCAGGCAGATAAATTAGCCTACACTTCCTGCACAAAGGAAACTGGAATTATCATAGCCCAGACTTTCTACTTCCTGAACAAAGAAAGCAAGTTCTGAATACAATCCTATCAATTTGTTAATCATCTGGTATGCATTACAATGCTCAGGGTTAATGCACAGGGTGGCCGATTAATGGGAGCATAAATAGAATGGGGGAATGAGTGAACAAATCATCACACTGGGTTGGTGGGTATAATAACTGCCTCAGGTTACAATGTAAAATGCACCACCACCACCAAAAAGGACAAAGGCAGCATCAAACAGCACCATCTACAGGTTCCCCTCCAAGCCACATGCCACCCTGATCAGGAACTATATTGCTGTCGTTTCATTGTCATTATGTCCAAATCCTAGAGCTTCCAACCTGACAATATTCAGGAATACCCTCACCAGAATGAGTGCAGCAATTCACTATTGCTAGGTAGCTCACCAATGCCTTCTCAAGGGCAATTATTGCTGTTCTTACCAGTGTTGCCCATATCCTCAAAGAGGAATTTTTTAAAAAAGCTGTTTCCGTGAGTGACAGGGAAAACCTAAAAACGCTGCAATCATTAGCATTTGCTTTAAATGGAAGTGAGCATAAAGCAAATTAGTTTGCTCTGTCTTGTTAGTTCTGTTGCTTTGTTATCTGTACCAGAAGCCCCAGGCCTAATGTTTGATTAAAGTAGTGGATTGATGTGAGTGTGTAAATGGTGTTATTGAAATATAGTTTAAACTGGGATTTAAATCCTGAAGTAAATGCACTGGTAAATGCATCAAAATGCCAATTTATCGTCAATGTGAATAGTTATATTGAGTCACTGAGTGTGTAGCCTGGAAGCAGGTCATTGAGCCTGAATTCCTGCTCCCCATCGGGTACATCCTGCCCCATCTGGAGAAGAGTCAGCAGTTCCCACATTGGAACAAAACCGGAGTGGAAGCAACTCATCCTTGATTCCAAGGGACTTCCTAAAAAGACCAAAAACCATAGAATATGGTATACATAGATCTTAAAGGATCACACACACAAAATCCTACATTACTTTTCCTTTAAAAGAAGTAGCAAACCCATTACAACAAATATCTTAAACTATTTTATTAATTAACTATTTACATGTGATAGAAATTTGTAAAAGTAATGATTTGTAAACAATCAAAAATTATAAATGTAACCAAATGTATATCTACTCATTTGTAATCCACTCAGCTATAAGATGCAGCAAAAACCAGGCTTAATTCAACAGTATCTACCCTGAACTTAATAAAGACCAATAAATCTTAACTACAGTAAATAGTACATTGTTCCTGAAATATTCCCAAGTATTGCAATAATAGCAGTTTCTAACTTAAATTTGTTTAAATGCTTCCCATCATCTTTCCCTGACACACACAGTTTCATATTCTCTCAGTTTTCTCACTACAGTTCCCCATGGACACTGGACTTCCCTTCCTCCGCAGACAATTTTGGGGATAGGAAGTCATTGTCTCTGATCTTCCCTCTCCAGTTGTTTCCTGTGCATACAACCCAGCCATCATGGTTTTCAGCCTCACTTGTGTCACCTTGGCCAATTATACGGAGCTGACATCGCTATGTTAAAACCTAAGGTAATACTGTGCAAAAGATTTCAATCACCTATACACAGCAACACGATCCTTCTTCAAGACATACAACTTTAACTAAGCCTGGGTCAGGAGATTTAGCAGTTCACTTTTTTCTGATTCCTGCTGCATTTCTTGTATCACTGCAGCCCCATCTGACTTGATTGAAATAACCTCACCACAACAACCCACATGGAACATCTCATTTTCCACATTCCCAATAGATTACAGCAACAACACACCTGTGTCCAAACATTCTTGTCAACCACCTTCATGGTCTTACCGAAACAAATCGCACAGTTCACATCCAAGCTGGTTGCTACTGAGGACTGTGAATGATTCCACTTCTCTAAAACAAGATCACTGTCTCCACCATCCCTAAAATTCAACCTGCTCATCAAAGACGTTTCATCATTACAGGACATTTCAGTAATCTTCAGTTCTGACCCTCTGGACCCAAAAATCCCATTTCTACCCAGTGGTGTCTTCCACAGATGCTTCCTTGCTGCTGCATGTAAGTTTTTCATTGCACCTGTACTTGTGCATATGACAGAAAACTTGACTTTGACTTTAACTTTAGACATGTTCTGTCCAAGTATCTCACTGCAATGTACTGCAGTATTTGTTTTACTTGTTACCCAACCATAAGGTCAAGAGGTGCACTGTTCTCAGTGACATTTGAACAGTTAATACTGGAAGATACATTTCTCATAGATGTTCATGTCTCACACCACAACCTCCCATCTTGGAGAATTTCCTTTCCATGTACCACATTGCAATTTCATTGCAATCCTTGACTCCACATTATTGGCTCTTTTAACAATCACTTGTGCACTCAAACTTCACAAGGATTAACTGAACTGCTGAGCTTCCTCTTCTCTGGAAGAACTTGCATTCATTAGTTTCTCTCACTCGATGAAATACCCTCTTCCCTCCAGATAAGTGTTTATCGGACTGGTGCATCACTCCCTATGCTATGACATTAATTCCACAGAGAATTATTGGCTCTCACTGTGCTGCCTCTCCAGTCAGAGCTTCCTCGCCTTCATAGATAATGGAAGACAGGCACTTGATTTCCCATTTGCCAGGACCACCTTGTTAGAGTTGTAGCTTCTCATCCTGATGTGGCCACATCTGAGATCTCTAGACCTCTTGGTACCACTAGAGCACACTGACCTTCAACGTAAGTGACTGTATCAAAACATTGTCCTTGATAATAAGTACATGGCTCAGACCCACAACTGCAAGAGGTAATTGGACCTATCTCTCTTTCAGGCTATGAGCGTCATAGATTTATCGAGTTATATAACATAGAAACAAGCCCTTTAGCCCAACTCGTCCATGCTGACCAAGATGGTATCTACGCTAATCCCATTTGTCTGTATTTGGCCCACATCCCTCTAAACCTTTTCTATCTATATTCCTGCCCAAATGTCTTTTAAATATTGTAATTGTACCTGCTTCTGCCATCACTTTGGATACTGTCCTTGGCAATGCTAGTATTTAATGCCCAATCTTTTTTTTCTTCTTGAGAACATAGTTGTGAGCTGCCTTCTTGAACAATCTCTGTCCTACTGGTAAAGTACTCCCACAGTGTTGTTGGGGAGGGAGTTTCAGGATTTAGATTCAGTCATGTATTTCCAAGTAACAATGGCATGGCATTTGGAGTGCAACATGCAGGTGATGGTTACCCCTTGTGTCTGTACCCTTGTCCTTCTTGCTGATAGAGGTCATATGTGTAGGAGGTGCTGTCAGATTAGCATTGGTGAATTACCTTCCTGCTTCAGGTACTTTCATGATCTATTGTATTCCTGTCAAAAATATTCATAGCATCTACGTGTTTCAGCCTCAAACCTCACTATAACCATTTCTATCGGTTTGGTCCCTGCCTGTGAAATTGTTTCTCATTCTTCAATGTCCTTTCCATCCCCATAGCTATTCTGCAGACTCTCATGAAGGTCAGGTCCAGCATGTCAATCAGTATCACTTGAGTTCTCTGGTTTGACAGCCTGCCTACCAAGCAATCTTAAAGTTTCTAATCTGAAGAAAAAGATTCTGAATCTTGCACCTTTAATCCAATGCCTTTGATCTAAAGACATATTATCTCTTCTGGTCTTTGGTTCTGCAGACTGAGATGTGTATTCAATGAAAACCTCTAAAGGCACTTGGTTAAAATGTTGCCTGAAAGCTCTTACAGTACCTTCAAGGGAGACCTCATCTCCCTTGGTTCATGGTGCAAATAAAATCATAGGACTTCAGATGTCGCCAGTCCAATTATTTCTGTCAACCTTTCTCTGTTGAAGTATGGCCACTTGGCACTTTTCTCTCATTTCTCCTAAGACCTTAACAATGTAATTTGCCCTCAGGAAAATTTTAACTTGTTCCACATGCAGAACAAGTACTTCTGGAGTGATCGCTCCTACTTTTCCAGCTCACCAATGTAGCTACCATGTCTACCACCTCTCATCATCACCACTATCTAGAGAACCCCATTCTCTTTTCCCTCACATTTACTTCTTCCTCAGTAACAATATCCCAAACTAGTTGCCAATATATATGGTCCATCAGCTCTTCTCTGAGTTGCTATTTGATAAGGCAAATTACAAAGACAGAGCTTCTAACCAAAAATCCTACGTTCATGGTGAACAACAGTATCAATAGTTACAGTTGATTCATTGATTAAAAAATCATACCACATTGAATAGAACAATGATACTTACTGCATTTACAATTTCTCCATTAACTGTCCCATGGTTGAAGTGGCTTCTTCTGAATTCCTTACTGGTTTGACGAATGACTATCTTATACTTATAGGCTCAAATCTGAATGACCCCACAATTGGAAATTAACCTTTAAGCAGCATTGGGGCTTGGGCTACATTTCTGTCTTATTCTGTCTTGGGGCTAAATTTAGTAAAATTAGTAATATTGTGATAACTGCTGTTCATGTGACCTACAAACTGAACTTTTCACCATTTCAAGTTAACTACTAAAATTGCAGTGCATATTTTGTCTTGATGTTCATTTCAACACACAGTTCAAAGAAGCAATCTATAGTAATTGCATAAATTTATTTTCTTCTGCTCTTCAAACATGCCCACTATCTTCCTACTGAGTTTCTAAGTAATTAAAATTGTCGTTAGTTAATGCCCACCATTTGTGTGATTTGCTTATTATTTGCTTGAATAAACTCACATCAATTTATTTCTTTTTTTCCCCAGCAGTCTGTGGCAATTGTTTTTATTTTAATTTAGTGCCTCTTAGGTTTGCAGGTCCTTAACTCCAATTAAAAAGCTTCTCCTGATTTATGATGCATTGTCTCTTAGTAGCTCTGGGATCTATCTCCCAAGCTGTTTTCTAAAGCACCATGAATCTCCTAAACTTTTAAGATCTTGCATTATGAAAATCTTTGCCCAACTCAGGCTGGAAACATGGTTCTATGAAATCAATTAAATTTATTCTCTCCTTCTGCAGGAGACTTTAAAGATCCAGCATCTCATCCCTTCCTTTATATGATTTCACATAAGACACTTACATTTAATCAATATTATAATAACTCCTATTACCAGATGCGTGTTTATTGATTTAACCTTCCCCTTTAATATCTCAGTTCCCTCATTACGGCTGCTCACCCTATGGTTATGTTTTTCTCTTATCATTCTTCCTGTCATCTTTCTTCCTTTGTACTCCAAGGCTAAATAGTTTCCAGTTCTAACCTATTATTTTCTAATTAGATTCCCTTCACCTCTTCCAAAGATTTCATACCTTTCTCAAATCCAATCTGCTTTTTATTCTTTTGATTTAAATGTTGTCAGTGTCATATTCCATGATTTGCATCCAGCATCTTATTTCTTGAACAGATATAGTATGTTCTGCATGCAGGGCAAAGCCATTCCTAGACTATCTATTGTACAATGGTTACATATTAATTGGCTTCACAACCCATTAGAAATGGCTGCAGAAATTGTTGGGAAAATGATGGTGAATTAATGGTGCCTGTCATTTTCAGTTTACAAAACATCTATCAATTTGCAGTGAAGAGAAAAATAATATGAGTTTTGATTGTTGCAAGACTGAATTTAGGGAAAATATTTCTATGGAGATGATTGTTGTAGCATATGAAGCTTCACAGAAAATACATGAGATTCATCCTAGTGACATTCTTAAAAAAAATGGATAAAAAATATTTAATGTGGAGGAACTGAGAAAATGTGAGGAGACAGTAATTCAGTATATTAATTTTGGGTTGCTCTACCCAGAGCTAACACATTTATTGTGGAAGAAATGAACTTATTCTATGCTGGAAATACCTAGCTCTCCGCTTAGTCGTCATATACTGTTTCCAAGCATGAGTAGTTAGCCCTGCTGAACTCTGCTTTATCCAACATAACATACTTTATTCCTCCTAAGTGCTCCTTAATCCAAGTTTATCAAATTGAACTTTCTCATTTATCGAGAATATTCACCTTGATTCAGAACCTTGCTCATTCTGTTGTTTTTCTGCATTTCTTCTTCTCACAGATTATATCCTCAGTTTTTTCAACTCTCCAAGGTCATTAATTGTCCTATGATACAGCTTTTCTGCCCTATTCTCCAGTTGACTTTAGCTTTCTATTTTGCTTCTGCTTTCATCCTAAAATAAGCTGTTAACCTGAAATTGAATTTTCTACAGCATAAGAAATGGGAGCTTGTGGTGTGGAGATTCTGTTGGAGTTTTGGCTCCAGAACAATACAGTTTTGCTCTGAGTCACCTACTGGTACCGGTAAAAGGAAGGAGGCAGAGGGGGTTGTTCTGTACCCTCATTCCACCCCTCCCTCAGAAGTCCTGATCCCCACCTAGGGAGTGGGGTAGCTTCCATTCCCAGATGATGGGGTGTTGTTATGTGGAAAGAGGGGTGGAATATATGCCAGGGGAAGCCCTTAACTATTCTCTGTAGCTGTTCTCCTTCCTGTTCAGTTTGCAATTTTCAAGAACCTGGGGGAAAAAGAATCCATCCAGCCGGGGTTACATCTGCAAAGGCACACTCCACTAAAATATTTTACTGTCAATCCACCCCTTATATTCAGCTATTAAAGTCCGAAATGGTAGGGTTGGAGGTGGACTGGGATTAAGATTTTTGACGCCTTACTATATTCTAGCCCACCTATTTTGGAAGCCAACGGTGTCAACTGTCAACACTTCTCTATGTTGGGCTTTCTAGAAAAAAATCTAGCCTGATACTTCAGTCCAGCAGTGCTACACTGTTGTCTATACCATCTTTTGGATGAGATGTTAAACCAAAACCCTGATTGCACTTTCACATGGATGTGAAAGAACCCATTGCATTATTTTGAAGAGTATGGTGTTTTCTCCCTGTATCCTGATCAATACCTTCTCCTCAATCAGGAGAATACCTGGTTAAAATCACATTGCTTGTTTGTGAGCTTGCTATTTTGCTGCCTCATTTCCCATTTACTACAGATATTAGACTTCAAAAGCAATTCTCTGAAAAACACTTTGAGATGTCTTGACAGCAACATAAAAAGCACACATAAATATAAATCTTTCTCTTCTTCATGTATCCATAAAGGTTTTAGTTACAAAATTAGTCCCTAATTTACTCGACAGACTCAATAATAGTTATATTGATTTTTAAGTCCCAATTAACAAGCACTTACAGAACCCTTCCTGCACCCAAGTCAAGTCCTACTGACCCCACTGGACCGGCTAAAAATCTCAGGTCATAAGGTCAATCTCTGATAACCCATTTGAAAGAATTGTGGGCCCACAGTGACATTAAGAACCAATACCTAAGACCAAACAAGAGAGTTTCCTAGATTTAATCTTCAATGCAAGACTTGGACTGCCTTGAATTGTATTTACATCAGACAAGCAAGACGTGCCTAATCAGCAGATTAAGGATATCCTGTTGTGTGACTGTGGATATCAAACGTTAAAAATCCACGTCCTAAATAATAGCTTTCAAGAATTGTTGACTGCTGTCCATGCCACAACACCAGACACTCTGGATTGAAGAATTATGTGTATAACTGTAATTTGTCATGAAATATGATATGGATGTGTGTTTACTTTAGATAGTGGTATAAAATGGGCACTATTGAATCAGTTGTCCATTATGCAACTTTGTCATTCACCACTTCCATTGGCTGCAATGGAAATAAAAATTGCCCCAAGCTAGAATGAACCTATTAGTCGCCATTTGACTGAATGTAGACTCTCAAGCGGTGGATGTACCTGAATTGTCTTCTTCTCCTTTGGTAGTTGAAAGCACTGATGACTAACTCTAGTGAATAATAAAAGAAAATCTTGCAGATACATTCCTCTGGGATTACTGGCAGACCAGCTCTTCTGAATAATTCAAACATACATTAGGACTCACATAAATAATCCAGTTATAGACCACAATTGGATCATGGCCTTCATGTTGCACAACATTGACCTAAACAGAATTATGTTTCTATTTAGAAGTAAACATTTTAATGTAAATCCAGTTTGAGGAAACAAAACTCCTCTTTAACCACTCTCATTTTATTCAAAACTGTTACTTATGTAAATTTGTAAATCCTTGTTAGCACACTTCACAGTGGGTCACATACTTAAAATACTTAAATTTCAAGGTGCCTATAATAGAATATTTTATTTCCATTCTTTTTAATAATAATAAAGTGCTAAGTCCAGCCATGCATTGGTAATATCAAAGAAAGGTCAGGGAATGTATGATAAATGAACTAAGAATTCAATAAGGCTTAATCAGAACCATAAGGTTAAGCTTTGTTATAAGTCTGCAAGTTACATTTCAGAAAACCTTCAATGCATGATCACAAATCCGTTCACAAAAACACAAAAGCTCATTGGTTTTGTTACAATGTTCTGAGGTTTTGATTATACTTTAGACTGTCCATCAGTTACAGGTAATAATTGAAATGAAGCCAGCTTACTGCAGGCACATTCTACAAGGCTATTATCTTGGAGATAGGATATAATAAATGTCCAAAAAAATAAAATTGTGCAGGTATTAACCCATTTTCTGCTACAAATATCTTTTGATGTTATTTCAATTGCTAGTTCTGGTCTTCTATAATATTGTATTAAGTAACATATTTTACTTCTCTTGGTACAGAATAACAGTGGAACAAAATTAAGCATTATAAGGAAAATAGCTCACCAAACTGGTTACTGAGAGTGATAATGACTTAAGGAACTGTATCATCTCTACAATAGATTCAGTGAGTAGCATTGATAGCAAATTTTATCCCCTTAGATGACCAGAGAAATGTAAATGGGAATGGATTTAAAATTATATGGGGTGGTTCATCAGGGATGTGGAATATAGGGATCAACCAGCTTTAACCTAACATTAGTAGGAGGGAAAATGCTGGAATCTATAATCAGAATCAGAATCAGGTTTATTATCATTAGCTACTGTGTCATGAAATTTGTTGTTTTGCGGCAGCAGTACAGTGCAAAGACATAAAAATGACTATAAATTACGAAATAACTAAATAGTGCCAAAAAAAAGGAATAATGAGGTGGTGTTCATGGGTTCATGGACAGTTCAGAAATCTGATGGTGGAGGCGAAAAAAATTGCTTCCAAATTGTTAAGTGTGGGTCATCAGGCTCCTGTACCTCCTTCCCGATGGTAGTAACGAGAAGAGGGCATGTCCTGGATGGTGAGGGTTCTTAGTGATGGATGCCACTTTCTTGAGGCACCGCCTCTTAAAGATGTCCTCGATGGTGGTGAGGGTTGTGCCCGTGATAGGGCTGGCTGAATCCACAACCCTTTGCAACCTCTTGCATTGGAGCCTCCATACCAGGCTGTGATGCAACCAGTCAGAATGTTCTCCACCATACATTTATTGACATATATGAAAGACGTGATAATAGAATATCTTGAAAAAAAATAGGATTGAACAGAGTCAACGTGGATTTATGAAAGGAAAAGAATGTTTGATAATCTGCTGGAATTCTTTGAGGATGTCATGAGTAGAATAGATAAAGGGAAACCAGTGGATGTGGTGTATTTGGATTTTCAGGAGGTCTTATTAAGCTCCCACACAGGAATCTAATGAATAGTTTACAGCATATAGAATTAGATGTAAAATGCTAACACAGATTGAAAATTAGTTATCAGACAGAAAGCAAAGAGTGGGAATAGACAGATCTTTCTCAGGCTGGTAGACTGTGTCTAGTGGCATACCACGGGCATTGGTGTTTGAGCCTCAGCTATTCACATGTTATTAATAACTTGGCTGAGGAGACCAAACGTATTTCAAAGTTTGCTGATAATACCAAACTGGATGGAAAGCTGTTCAGCCAATGGCAACTGAACTCCAGAATACAGGTTACCCAAACCTTAGCAGTCAAGCTGCAGTATGCAGACGGTTCTTGCGTTTGCATACAGTCAGAGGCAGAGCTCCAAGATACTTTTTTATTGAAGCATGTCAGAGGATTGGCCTTACACTCAACATCAGAAATGCAATAGTCCTTTACCAATCTGCCACAATGCACCACACTGCCCCCAACAACAAAGATTCAGCACACGACCCTGGAAAACAATGACTACGTCCCATATCTCAGGAACCACCTCTCAGTGAAGGCAGATGTTGATGATGAAATTCAGCACAGCCCTCAGTGCCCCTTGCCACCTCTGGTCAATTGAGGAAAAGGTATATTTAAAGATAAAAGCCTCAGACCTGGCACAAATGCATGTTCTATGAATATAGGCATGATCCCTGCCCTCATATATGTTTCTGAGACCTTGACTATCTTCAGCAGTCGAGGCACTGAAAGATGACAATCAACATTGCCTCCACAAGGTCCTCCAAATTTACTGGAAGGATAAATGATCCAATATCAGGTTCCTCTCTCATGCCAAAATATACAATATTAAGGCCCTAGTTATACTCTGTCACCTACATTGGGCAGACCACATCATTCGTATGCTTGACATCAAACTCCTGAAAGACAGTTTTGAATTCCAACAAGGAAGAGATTGCCAGGTGAACAGATTCAAGGATATGCTCTAAGCTTCCTCGAAGAAATGCAACATCCCACCTCTGGCCCATCACTGCCCAAAGTCGAGAAGCATTAGGGATGGTATTGAGAACCTCAAGCACACGGAAGCCCTGCCTAAGTAGCAGAAGGAAACCATCACCTTACAAACTACCTTGTCTGGTCATTTATCACCTGCCCATCTTTGGAAGAGTCTGCAGTTCCTATATTGGCCTCATTCGCCACCTCGGAAACCATAAAATTAGTGTGGAAGTCAGTCATTCTCAATCCTGAATAACTTCTCCAGAAGAAGAAGGGCAGATAGAGTAGAGTAAAAATTGCTTCACTCTAAGGTTCTAATAATAGTGAACAATGTTCCTCAACATTTGCTTAACGCGATTTATTCATTTTATGAAATGCGGTTGTTCACTGTAATTTTCTGCAACTTCAGCTTTGGTATATGGATGTCTTGAATATTTGTTCCTTCCGTCATGCAGAGAGGACTAACTCTGGCTTCGAATCAATGAGTACTTCTTACTCAGAAGCAACAGGAGTCAATATTATCGTTATTTCTTAAGATATAATATCCTAAAACATAACCGTATTCAATTTTATCTGGTGCACTTTTATCATTAAGCAAGGTGAATTACTGCTTTAGTCTCCTAAAGCAAAGCTGCAGCACATGGCCACAATGAATTTGCTGCATTGCTGAACCATTGTGAAACCTCAAGCCTCCTTGCATTATAAAGACCTGGAATGATGATAATTAAATGGTGGTAGATATTGATAAACATATCATCACTCTGCTTGCCCCCAGCATTAAATACAAGGTTTGGAGCCTAGTAATTAGTTCTACAATGCCGCTAAGTCCTCCCCCACCTACCTACCTTCCCCCTCTCACCTGGATTCACCTATCACCTGCCAGCTTGTGCTCCTCCCCCTTCCCCCACCCTTTAATTCTGGCTTCTGCCCTCTTTCTTTCCGGTCCTGATGAAGGGTCTCGGCCCAAAACGTCAACTGTTTATTTCCCTCCATAGATGCTGCCTGACCCTCTGAGTTCCTCCAGCATTTTGTGTGGGTTGCTACACATCTCATAGGGCATCTGGGGAAAAAAATCAGGACCCTGAAGAGAGATTTGGACTACTGCAGGAAGGCAACTCATAAGGGAGATACAAAATCAATGGAATTTCCAGTAGGCTGATAGATTACTAAATGATTTGACAGTCAGATATGAATGTTGTATTAAATATACATAGCTTTTATTCTGTCTGTCCATTAATAGCAAATTAACCCATTCGGCACTGCTGATGTTCTTCCACATAAATACAAAGAGCAACATATTTTTTTTTCTTTTAAAATGGATCTGATGTGCAAAAATATCTGTTATTTATAAAGGAAGAAAGATTTTAAACATTCCTCAGAAATGGATTTTGTGGCTTAGCATCACAGCCTCTTTGTGGGACAACTGTAAGCAAGAAATAATTAATCTTGTTTCTTTTTTGACCATGGGACATTCCAGAGTACCTCAAAGCTATTTTTGTAGACAATGGTGATTTGGAGATAGAAGTGGAAGCCAGTTCACAGCCAAATCCTAATAAGCAACAATGAGATACAGACACTATGTAAACATTGGTTTGACTTCACTTAGAGTATTATGCACAGTTCTGGTCACCACAATACAGAATGAATGCGGTAGCAATAGAGAGAGAGCAGAAGAGATTCATCAGGACGTTGCTAGTGAATCTCTTTTGCTGGGTGGTGAATATTTGGGAAAATCTGCCTGATCAGGTGGTGGAGGTAGATACAATTACAATGTTTGAAAGGCATTTAGACAGGTCCTTAGGTTGGAAAGGCATAGAGGGATATGGACCTAACACTTGGCTGTTGAATATAAAAGTGAGGAAGTCATGTTGCAGTTGTATAAAACTTTGGTTAGACCACATTTGGAGTATTGTGTACAGTTCTGGTTGTGGCATTCAGGAAGGATGTGGAGGCTTTGGAGAGAGTGAAGAAGTTCACCAAATGTAGCCTGGATTGAAGAGTATTAGCTATAAGGAGAGGTTGGACAAACTTAGATTGATTCCTCTGGAGAATCAGGGGCTGAGGGGCGACCTGATTGAAATATATAAAATTATAAGGAGCTTAGACAGGATAAATAGAGACAGAGACTTTTTCCCAGGTGGAAATATCAAATACTAGAGGGCATAGCTTAACGGTGAGCGAAGGAAACTTTAAAAGAGATTTACAGGTCTTTTTACACAGTAAATGGTTAGTGCCTGGAACGTACCGCCAGGGGAAGTGGTGAAAGCTGATGTTTAAGAGGTATTTAGGCAGGCACATGAACAGGCAGGGAATGGAGGGATATAGACCTATGCAGGCAGATGGGATTAGTTTGGATTGACATCGGAAGAGCTATGTCAGCACAACATTGTGGGCCAAAGGGCCTGTTCTGTGCTTTACTGTTCTATGTTCTATGTTCTATCTGCATCTATCCAGGCCAATGAAGTTCTAGGTTCTAATACAGGCAAATAGGATAGTGTAGATAGACATCACAGCTGACATGGACGAGGTGGGTCAAAAGGACCCATTTCTGTGTAGTACGATTCTATGATTCTATACAGATTCAACATTGAAAGCTTCTTGTATTTAGTCAGGCACATAGCTAGCTCTATCCACATTACTCATGGAAGTGTGCCTATTTGGGAAGCAGGATATCAGGAGCTTCAAGGGGAGGAACTCAATGCTGCAAACAAAAGGGAATGCTTATAAATGGCTCCATGGGCAATATAAGGGCCCCGTGTTCTTCACTGCAGGATACTGAATGTACTGAGCCATGTGCTGGATACTGCTTCATACCCATTGTCACAAGCAAGAGGTGCATTCAGGGACAGATGTCCATTATCCTTGCTGAAGTTGCCAAGCTAGTAATGTGAAAAGAAATGAGCAATGTACGTGGATCATGGACAACCTATGAGTGCACTCTGGTCTTGCTACACTCTTCTCTTAAGTGCTTTGAGAGATGATATTAACCAGATAGTTGAAGCTTGCTTTGGTGTTTGTTGAAAGGTCCATTGTTACCTGAGCTGATCTTGGGAGCCTGAGACTTCTGTGTTCTTCTATGTAAGTGCCTTTTTAAAAGTTTATAATTACCATTTCATCCTGCACCACCCTTGTTGTCAATCTCCTGACACTCCCACAGATCATCTCCCTGAACGTTCCCAAACTCTCTCCCACCTGCCCACCATTCATATTATCAACTAACCCTCCAACCTTCACACCAACCCTATTCATCTTCCCAAATAACCACAGACCCCATCATCTCCTCATAACATTCACTCCCATTGTCAAATGAACCAACACACTGTGGTTGTCTCCATGGTAGATTCTCTCCCACCCATGCTCACAACTCCACAACTGCCATAAAATCCTCTCTCTGCCTTCCTCCTATCAACCCATTTCCTGATCATGCAATAATAGAAAATTGTGAAGGAAAGTTTGCGCTTTTCCTCCCACGCACAGCTAGGAGCTGTACACAAAAACAAATGCAGGGCTTCTGTGCAACACCACTCTACTGCGTGTCTTTGGGTTCATTACAGCATCTCGGCCAAAGTCTCCCCATATCAACCCGTCCTCTTTTTCTCTGATGTTCAGGGAATGATAAGCACAGTACTGCACTGCACACCATCCAATGATCTGCTGCTCCTGATGTGACCAGGGGATATATCCTTCTCTGAAACTATGTTCCTAAGCCGATAAATCGTTGTAAAATCATATGGTGACAAGAAAAATCGAATCACAGAAAGCACATGCAAGCACTAACACTGTATGACGTGTGATGAAACATGATGGTGAAATTACATGGTCAGCTATCTTAATGCAGACATTAACGTATTTATGTAAGACACAGAATAATTGGATCCATCAACATAAAACTAAATAAATGTTCAGGCATTCATGCATTTAACATTGAACAAGCTAATTTCTAGGCATATATTTGTTTGAATGACAAGGTGCTGATTAAGAATCATTGTTAATTAATGCTGAACATGTCAATCTGACGATTTTTCATCTTACAGGCCCCCCTCTTCAATAAAAATTCACCTATTTGCCTATGGACCACCCAGTTCCAGAAGTATTTGCAAAGGATTTAAGTAATTTTGCATTTAGTCTTCAGTGCTATAAGCCATTGCACCTACATTTTATCTAAATGCCGTCTTCTTCTTCGAGTTTCATTTCCAATTAAAATCTGATTGCTGCACAGTTAGTTATCATGGTCTCTGAGAAATAATAACAGATGAACATTGAGGCAGTTATTCATAATAATTCTCATCACTGGAAATTGCGAGCGCATAAATTGCATAGACATTTGTGAGACAGAATGCTTCCAAAGAAGATACTGCAGCCCAATCAAATATGATTGCACATTTTGTTAAATAGCTTCAATTACAATAGTGATGAAAATCTGGCATCTCAGCACAGATAATCAGTCCAATACTGAAGTAAAATTTAACTGTTGTAATATCTAAAGTATAAAAGCAAAACTCTCTTCTTCACTTTGTTATTCAGTCTTTAAAGTTTGATGAAAATTGAGCTCATATTTAATGCAAAAATGCTTTAGTAAGTAGCTCTCCATGTGTTAGCCGACAATATGTGTCAGCAAGGTATACAGCACAGGGTCATCTCACTAAAAGACACCCAGCCTGTCTTTATCCATGTCTGGACAATTGTACTTCTAACAAAATGTTTGAGAAAACAATTGGGATTGGGAACTGCGATCCCATATTTCAGTGGCACTGTGGTCAACACAATACCTTTACTTTGACCCCAGCTAAGATAAGCTACATCAACTGATTCATAAAGAGGTGGTTAAAAATAACATGTTTTTCTTTAAACAAAGCATGCATTTGCTGGTGTAGAAGTGAATAATGAGTGTTAAAATTATCCTTTTAGCTGAATAATGAACAGATTAGCATCTGCAGATGTAATAATTGGGGTCATTAATCAGAGTTTTAAATCTGTCTCAGATCTATGTACTGCAAAATTATACATGGGAACTAAAATTATCTTGCTCATTATATATGTTACATAAGTCTCTCCTACAAATAACTCTGGTGTTTTGAAACAATACCTGCAGGTCTTTTTTGACATTGTCCATGGTGATTTTAACATAGAACATAGAACATAGAACATTACAGCACAGTACAGGCCCTTCAGCCCATGATGTTGTGCCGACATTTTATCCTGCTCTAAGATCTATCTAACCTTTCCCTCCCACATAGCCATCCATTTTTCTATCATTCATGTGGCTATCTAAGAGTCTCTTAAATGTCCCTAATGTATTTGCCCCCTCAACCTCTGCCGGCAGTGTGTTCCTCGCACCCACCACTCTCTGTATAAAAAAAACTTGCCTCTGACATTACCCCATACCTTCCTCCAATCACCTTGAAATTATGCCCCCTCATGTTTGCCACCTTTGTCCTGGGAAACATTCTCTGACTGTCCACTCGATCTATGCCTCTTATCATCTTGTACACCTCTATCAAGTCACCTCTCATCCTCCTTCTCTCCAAAGAGGAAAACCCTAGCTCACTCAACCTATCCTCATAAGGCATGCTTTCCATTCCAGGCAGCATCCTGGTAAATCTCCTCTGCGCTCTCTCTAAAGCTTCTACATCTTTCCTATAATGAAATGACCAGAACTGAACACAATACTCCAAGTGTGGTCTAACCAGAGTTTTATAGAGCTGCAACATTACCTCGTGGCTCTTGAACTCAGTACCCTAATTAATGAAGGCCAACACACCATATGCCTTCTTAATAACCTTATTGACCTGTGCGGCAACCTTGAGGGATCTATGGACATGGACAACAAGATCCCTCTGTTCCTCCACGCTCCTAAAAGCCCTGCCATTAACCTTGCATTCTGCCTTCAAATTCGATCTTCCAATGAGTATCACTTCACACTTTTCTGGGTTGAACTCCATCTGCCACTTGTCAGCCCAGGTCTACATCCTATCAATGTCCTGATGTAATCTACAGCAGCCTTCTACACTATCCAGAACACCACCAACCTTCATGTCATCAGAAAACTTACTAACTCACCCTTCCACATCCTCATCCAAGTCATTTATAAAAATCACAAAGTGCAGGTGTCCCAGAACAGATCCCTGCAGAATGCCACTGGTCACCAACCTCCAGGCAGAATACACTCCATCTACCACCACCCTCTCTCTTCTATGTGTGGGCCAATTCTGAATCCACACAGCCAAGTTCCCCTGGATCCTATGCCTCCTGACTTTCTGAATGAGCCTTCCATGAGGAACCTTATCAAACGCCTTGCTAAAATCCATGTACACCACATCCACTGCTCTTCCTTCATCGATGTGCCTTGTCACATCCTCAAAGAATTCAGTCAGGCTCATGAGGCATGACCTACCCCTCACAAAGCCATGTTGGCTGTCCTTAATCAGCCTATGCTTCTCCAAATGCTCATAAATCCTGTCTCTAAGAATCTTCTCCAGTAATTTGCCCATCACTGAAGTAAGACTCACTAGTCTGTAATTCCCAGGGATATCCCTACTCCCTTTCTTAAACAAAGGAAAAATATTTGCCACTTTCCAATCATCTGCCACTACTCCTCTGGCCAGTGAGGACCAGCGATCATCATCAAAGGTGCAGCAATCTCTTCCCTCGCTTCCCGTAATTTTAGATACAATATATTAGCTGTATTTTATAACTGAGTATCTTAGGAAAAACTGGAACACTGAGGCCTGTTCAGAGATCTTGCATCACTAAGAGACAAATCTTGCAAACCAAAGAAAGTCAGGACTGAGGTTTCTGCGTCTGGGAGTAACAGAGACAGTCAGCAATGTAAGTGTAGACACAAGAGACTGGAGATGCTGGAATCTGGAGCAACTCGCAAGATGTTGAAACTTCCAACTTCTCCAAATTCTCCAACTTCCAGTTACTTGCTCCCCTTCTGTCCCTTTTCTCTCTCCTCCTGATCTACCCAGTTCTTCCTACACTGACCCCAGCCCCCATCACCCTGTTTCTTTCCCTTCCTCCACCCACTCCCATTTTCCAGTCACCGACACACTCCTTCCACTGGTTCTCATCCCCCATTGTTCCCTTCTTCCCTCCCCACCTCCCTCACTTTATTCCATGGTCCACCTTCCTCTCCTACCATATTCCATCATCTTCAGCCCTTTATCAGTCCACTTCCTTCCACCTTTTTATACAGGCTATCTCCCCTCTATCTTTCAGTCCAGATGAAAGGTCTCGACCTGAAAAATTGAGTGTCCATTTTCCTTCATAAATGCTGCCTGACCCATTGAGTTCCTCCAGCATCTTGTGTGTTACTAGCAATCTAAGGGTATAGGGAATGTGACTTAGGTCATGAGGAGTTGTGATTATGAAGGGGGGCTGTGCCTTGGATCTGCAGGTGGCAGGTGAGGATGGACATTCTAGGACAGAGACATGAGCACTGGGATGAATAGTATTGCAGGCAACCAGGCTCTATGGCCCAGCAATCAGATGGTAGCTGAATATGGATCTAGCAGAGAAGCAAAATTCTGTGCCAGTTACTTTCAACATTGGCAGCAAGCTGTAGATATCTTACAGTTACAGTCATTGTATGAGTGGTCAGTTCTAATAACTGGCTACATGAAAGTGCAAGGACTGGTGGGATTTGAAGTGATGCATAAGATATGATATTTATTTATTAGTCACATGTGCATTGAAACACACAGTGAAATGCATCTTTTTTGCATTACTGAGAATGTGCTGGGGGGCAGCCCACAAGTGTCACCACTCTTCCGGCGCCAACATAGCATGTCCACAGCTCCTAACCCGTACGTCTTTGGAATGTGGGAGGAAACTTGAGCACCCGGAGGAAACCCACGCAGACACAGGGAGAATGTACAAACTCCTTACAGACAGCAGCGGGAATTGAACCCGGGTCGCTGGCACTGTAATAGCATTATGCTAACCTCTATGCTACCATGATCATCTCTTAAAGGCACCTCATACTTCTTAAAGGAAAGATGTAGGCTAGCTATAAGGAAGTAAAGACAAAAATGTAAGCAAATGGCTGAAGGAAGAAGATTTGAGTCTGTGCTGGAAATGGTGGTGCTGATGATGGCGAAGAGGAGGGAAATCTTTGTGCCCAAGGCAGCAGGCAGAAAATAAATGGAACAATCTTTTTTCACCAGAGGAAATCTTTAAAGAAAAGGCTTCAAATGGTTTAAAGTAGTCTGCTGCCATTCAGCCACAGATTGAGTAGGCAGTGGAAAGAAACTGGTGAATGTGTAAATGCCTGGTCCATGGCTATAATGCAGGAAACAAATTCAGTGATCCAGCTGGAGCTGCTAAAGTAAGGTCATTGCTAAAGTACTTTCAAATGACAGCTGTGAGGATAAAAAGTATTGATGCTATCCATGCTGACAACTCTGCTCTTCCCCATTGCACTGCACCACCTTATTACCACTGCATCACACTGCATCAATTGTCCTTCCCCATCACACATTGCCATTACCCCTGTTTACCAAAAATTGGAACACTCGCTCTTAGATTGTCAGTAATCACCTCCTGACAACCACATTGTTGAACTGATGCACCTTACTTTCACCTACACTCTTCCCTCTTTATTACAAGTGAAGGTGGCATGCTATGTGTAATTACTGGCCTCCAATGGAGCAAGGGAGAGCTTCATGAAAAAGAGCAGAGGCGACTGGCCACATTGGAGATGGCACTACCCATGGGTTCTTTATATCCAATCCCCTTCTGCCCTGCCATGAGAAGTTCCACGTACGTTCAGCGATCATTTCTTTCTCTTTTTTCTTGCTCACACCACACTCTTCTCACACCCCTTTATTTCACTTTTGCGGACTGTTGGCATCCCGTCAGCTGGGAAAAGAAGGGAAGTGCCTGAAGTTGCCACTCTCACTTGGTCTAATACACACAACCATCAGATCTGTGCAGACTCTAAAGGCAGGGTTTCAGATGGAATCTACATGTGGGAGACATGGTAAAGGCACATAAATGCATGAAGTCGAGTCAGCTGGATTGATGATCGTTGATCCCCACGTATATTATCAAAAGATTGAGAGAAACAACATTTAAATCAGTGCAGAAGCACGATATATCACGCAAATGCAGTATTCTACATCATAGTTTGATGCATTAGTATTTATATACATGGTAACCCATTCTCAAGATTCCCCCAAGCATGTGTGAAAATCACGAATTTTCAGAAACGTAACTGGAGATTTAAAGCCATGGTATAAATCTTTGGAATTATGACAGTTAGTGGTCCCATTATATTCACTGACGCACTACAAGTGATAACCAGAGCAGTAGAAGAATTATTGTCATTGGCACTTTGTTGATTCCAGTGCAATATTCCTGCAGGCACTTTACCGTCCACTGTGATTTATACAGTAGTTCCATTTTAATGCCCGTATATTGCAGTTTACAGGGTTGGGATACTCAAAACTGTTTGAACATTCAGCAACATTTATCAGCAAAGGTAATTTGCTACACTAAAGAAATGATGCAGGCTCCTTCCATCCACTCTTTCCTGTAGGTGATAACTTGTGCCACAGTATAATTCCTGAGTCATTACAGCACTCTGCTTCCATACTTTTCCATTAATTTATGCATGAGCCTTAAATGTAGTCCAGCACCAGGTATCTAGTTTACCGGCTAGGGATCTTGGCCTAGATGGCTCTTTTCTTCTGACACTTCCTCTACTGATAACAGAGAACCCACCTGTCATCAGTTAACCTCTTTGAAATGAAAAGCAGATCAGATAACAGATCCCCTGGAATCACAGTAACTTCTCAGAATATGGAACCAAGGCAGGTGGACAGAAGTAAGATACAGACAGTCCCTGACTGAACATTGGGCCAAACTCAAGGGGCATGACAACAGATTCCAGTTCCTCTGTTCCATCCAAATATACTCTAACAATCATTACTTGCAATGTGACTCAATCAGTGATTAAGTTCAGAGAAGGGAACTGCACAGCTGGAAGGGTGGGATAGGAAGCTTCTGGTTTTGTTGTAGAATTTATATGCTGGTTCTGATTAGCATGTAGAAGTCTGCCTACACCTACTGCACTGCACATGGAACTCAATCATATAATCTGTGCCTCCATCCTTTATCACTTCCCAAGTGTTATCAGCTTAATTCTGTGTCTCAGTCCATTGCTGTAGATGTGTCTTTGTCCTAAGTGTGTCTTTACCCACCTGATCTCTAGTTAATTTGTGATGAACCAATGGATCTGAACAAAAATCTTTGTAATGATGTTTTGTCTGCCTTCATGTAATCTTCCTCAGTTTTAGGAGGTGTTAGTACACGGTGTTTACATGCATGGTAACTTCAAAACTGCCAAACAGACTTATTAACCAGATAACAGATTAATAGGAGTAGGCCTTAGGGGATCACTCTTTCATAGATCCAACACAGGCCTGGTTGACTGAATAGTCTTCTGCGCTGTATCACCAATTTGACAAGAAGCAAAGATGCATCATAAAGCTTGGCATTTATTAAAAATCATTAAAAGCTTGGCAATCAGAATATAGAGAAAATCTATCCTATTGTGTAATGCAGATTGAACTGGACCAAACATAAAAATTAAACCTTAAAGGCTGCAATGTTACTGACTGCACACAATCTCCTTGGTTTATTTATTGCTCTCTGATGGCCTGCTGTATTGTTCAATCAGAAATGCTGAGATTTTGGATTGAACTTTGTTATTATGGGCTCAGATTCAGTGATGTTGGACTTCCACCCACCTGTATGCAACTTAACCAACCATAATTAAAACATAGTGATTCATTCTATGATTGAGTTTATTCTCTTCCTGACATGGCAACAAGCCTGAATCATATTGCTTAGTTACACTGAAAATGTTAAAAGCAATTATTCTTCCATTAGTCTTGTTATCACTTCCAGTGTCTGTTCTGGGGCATTAACATAGAGGTGTTTATTGTTGATGTATTGCTTATAGTTCCATAAGCAATCTGGCTTCTCTTATCTGTCTGAAAGTCTCTCTCATATTATAATTGGTGTTAGATTTTTTCAGACGGATGTGAGTGAAATATATTTTGAACAAGCTGTCAATGTGGTGCTTGATGCAGCTATGTTACTGTATAAATTAAATAACCCCTTTCTGTACTTGGGTAGGAAGAGAAATGGTAATGTCTCCACAAAATCGTCCAGATTCGTTAACAAGCAGGTGTGGTAGTGTAGCGGTTAGCATAATGCTATTACAGCGCCAGCGATCTGGGTCCAAGTCTGACCACTGTCTGTAAGGAGTTTGTACATTCTCCTTGTGTCTGCGTAGTTTTCTCCGGGTGCTCCAGTTTCCTCCCACATTCCAAAGACGTACGGCTTAGGAAGTTGCGGGCATGTTATGTTGGCGCCGGAAGCGTGGCAACACCAGCAGGCTGCCCCCAGAACAGTCTGCACAAAAAAAAGACGCATTTCACTGTGTGTTTCGATGTACATGTGACTAATAAAAATACCTTTAAAAAAAATAGAGGAACCAACATCATCATCCTCTTCCAAGGCAATGTCCCCAGCATTGAGGCTTTAATTACACTCAGTCAGCTCTATTGGGAATGCCACATCATCCATATGTCCAACACCACTCTATACTGTCAGGTCAAAACAACATCAAATGGATAGTAGAAAAGATTTCAGGATGTTCTCAAGCCTCCTTGAAAAAGTGTGACATTCCCACCAACTCTTGGGAATCCCTGGCCCCTGACTACTAAAAATGGAGAAGGAGCACTGGAGATTTCAGTGAGAATCTCAGTTCCACAGCACACAGAAGAGCAGCGGAAGGAGATCACCACCTCCCAGACCACCTGCCCTGTAAAGCACCTCCTACTCTACCCGTGGCAGATTCTGCTCTTCATGCATTGTCCTCATCAGTCACCTTAGAACCCACGGAACTAAAGTGGGAGCAAGTCATCCTCAATCCCGAGGGACTAAGATGAGAAAAGGGAAAATACTACCTGAAGCACAAAGTGAAGCAGACTACATTTTTTTGATGAAGAGTAATTAACATTAAAAGAAAAAAGGATTGTGGCAGAGGGGTATTGACAATAAGGAAATTGACATAAATAAAAAAAAGATGGTTTGTAACTCATCACTTTGATACTCCCAAGTGTCAGAGGAGACTGGAAAAATGTTCACAGTGAAAAAAAGTTTAATTTTATTGCAGCAATATGTACACAGACTTAGTTCCTTTCAGTATCCCCAAACCCATTTGTAAAGCAATAATGACCAACCTGATTTTTGCAAGACAGAAAATAATTGTGCATTGATATGTCAATATAGAAAATGCAACTTTCTAAGTTTGCTAAAAAAAAACAATGCTCAGTCTTACAGTGAGATAAATCTGACAGCAATTTTTGTCACAGTACAAATGGAAAACTGGAAGTATGTGGCAGACATTGCTTCCGAACAGGGCGTGCTGTTCCAGATCTTGGAGACAGACACAGCACTGAAAGAAAATAATGTTGTGAACTTATAATACCTGCCCAAATGACTGAGAAAACAAGGATCCACAGTTCAGAATGAGGTTTCAACAGTATGATAATTAGGTGACAACCACCTCTCTGACCTTGAAAAAAATAATATTACAAGTGGAGCCTCAATCTGTCAGAAGATAATTAGTGTTAGAAATTGTTTTTAATTTTGCTTAATGTTTCAGTCTGTCTCTTTAATCACACTGTTAATCTCAGCTGTCTTCATTTTGCTTTTGTGTTTAGGATTTAAATCCAATTTATTCTTCTTGCTTCTTTATTCTTCCTGGTTTTCATATCTGTGTGCCACTGTGAGGATTATAGAGTGTAAGTTTTGAAAAATTTCTTTTTCTTGGTTTGTGCACAGGTGCCACCAACCTTAGGCTAATTCCTGGGATGGCAGAGTTGTCCTATCATGAGCAAGTAAGGACATTAGATATATGTTCTTTGGAGTTTAGAAGAATGAGGCGTGATCTATTGAAAGATATAAGTGGGTAGATACAGGGTAAATATCAAGATATTTCCACCAGTTGGAGAATCTCAAACAAAGGAGCACGGTTATAATATTAGGGGGTGGCCATTTAAAACCGAGATGGTGAAGAACTTTTTCTCACAGAGCGTGGTGAATACCTGGAATTGTCTACCCCGGAAGGTTGTGAGACTAGATCATTGGAGCTATTGAAAGTCAAAGCCAAAGTCGAGTTTAATGTCATATGCACAAGTAAGTGTTTGCACAGGTACAATGAAAATCTTGCTTGCAGCAGCATCACAGGCACATAGCATCAGAAGCACAATATTCAGAAGAAAAACATAAATTATACACAATTTTTAGTAGAAAGAGCAAAAAAAATCACAGTCCATTGTAATGTAATGTGGTCAAAGTGGTCAAAGTGTTACTAAACTGAAGTAATGATTAAAGTTGTGCAGGTTGGATCAAGAGCCAAATGGTTGAAGGGAAGTAACTGTTCTTGAGCCTGGTGGTGTGGGATTTTAGGCTTCTGTACCTCCTGCCCAATGGTAGCTGCAAGAAAATAGCATGGCCCGGATGGTGGGGATCTCTGACGATTGACATTACCTTATTGAGACAGTGCCTCCTGTAGATACTACCATTGGTGGGGAGGCATGCACCTGTGATGTATTGAACTTAATCCACTACTCTCTGCAGCTTCTTACATTCCTGTGCATTCAAATTGCCACATCAGACCACGATGCAACCAATAGATACACTTTTGAAAGAATAGACTATGTGTCCTTGGCACAGAAGAGAAGATGAGGCATTAGGCATGTCAGCCATGAACATATTGAATGGTGGCCAAGGCTTAAGTGATCTCCTGCTCTCATTTTCTCATTTTCTTATGCCATTGCCTCCTCTTGAAAATGCCAGCTCTAACCTGTTCTCCTGAACCTTACTTACCTTGCAGGCATCATGAGCTGAAAGGCCTGTTCCTCTGCTGTACTGTTCTATATCATCACATAACCAATAAAACAGATGCAATACCAATGTTTATTTATCTCATTCTGATTTATAAGGGGGATTTATTTATTTATTTTCAGAGACAGTTCTCAGCAGAAAAGGTGGTCATTTGATGTAATGGGGCAATTTTTAACTCAGCCCATCCAGCAGAACCTGAAAGTTAGGATCAGCCAGAAGACTTGCCCAGCACTGACAATAACAGGGAATATGGGTATCGCTGACTCAACTGACATTTATTTCCCATCCCTAATTGCCCTTGAACTGAGTGGTCTACTTTGGCATTCCAAAGTCCCGGTCTGGTGTCACATAAAGCCTAGACATTGTAAAGATGGGAGATTATTTTTCCTTAAAGAAATCTTCACTCTTTATCTGGTCTGGATATATGTTACAATAGTGACCCTCTCTATTCAGTTTTAACCTGTGCAAACCAAAAGGATGCCACCTGCCTTTGGAGGTACTGTACATGGATCCAGCTGCTACACCTCACAGTAAAAAAAAGGAGAAACTCAGGGAAGTTGAAGGCAAATTGGATATTGGTGTCATCATCAAGATCTGATTTTGATTTAACTAATGGACTGAAGGAAGAAGCAATTGTCATTTTCACTGCCAAGTGATGATAACGAGGAGAATAGCCAGGGTTGACACTGGTCCACATTGGTAAAGCTATTTTCAACTCTATTTTCATCTCTCAGAGGTTTCCTACCCAGAGTACTGCTCCAGACTCAGCAAGGTTCTCACCTCTTCTGACCCGAGCTCTCTACCACCGAAGGGTAAGAACAACATGAAATCCATGCCACCAAACCAACCACTCCCAGCTGAACCCTTCTCCTTAAGACTTAGCAGAGTGCTGAAGTTCTTCCTCCAGTATCTGCACACTCCTTCCTTCCATTTGGGAGTCCAAGCCTCACATTGACCAGCATCTAAATTCCAACTGTTCTAACTAACCCACCAAGGTACCAATGAACAGTCATGTTCCTGAGGTCAGAATAGTTTGCTGCCCATCTGGTCAATTCTTACTGTGTCTACCGCTGAATACCTACTGTGCCTGCTATGCCATTGTGCCATTCTTGATGCTGAAACTCAAGCTATTCCTCTAATCCATTCTCTCCAGTCAAATTTTATCTGAAATCTGATTGCTAAACATGAAGTGGCACCTTATACATATTAGGGAAACTCTGCCCTGGCTCTCCCTCTGTATGACACACACATACACACAAAGGCAGCCGGGCTTCTTCTATGAGATCATTCCTAGGCAACCCATGATGAATGTTGCTTACGTGGTTTCTCATTCCAAAAATACATTTTATTAACAAACAAACCTCAGCTAGGGTCTCTTACCCTGAGCTTCATGAGTTCCTTGAGGTCAACTGGAGCAGCAGGGTCTGCAATCAACCTAGATATCCTAGAGCTCATCTATCTGGAGTTAAGAGAATCAATCACTTTAGCCAGGAACCACAAACTGTCATGATCTTTGCTCTGGGTTGCCATCTTCTAAGGCACAATAGTTTTCAAGGCACTCAGCGCCATGCACCTCCCGCACCGCAATGACATTCAAAGAAAAATCTACCCCAAAGTAGCCAGACAAGTTGAAGAAGCAGTTGACGTTAGATGGCAACATTCTCCTTTCATCCTTATCCCTACAGTGCCACTTACCGAACTGGCACAGACCCATGGTCGGCAGAAGAGAATTTATAGGATTCAAGGTTTTTTCCACAAATACTGAGAAAATACAGATAAAATATTCCAACATACTTTACCCTTTATGCTGAACTTTCTACTAATCTCATCTCACAATTTCTTAAAAGAAAGTTCAGAGTTGATATCACCACATCTAAAGCAACCAATGCAGTCTTTCCCTATTCACTCTATTGACTTTTTCATGTAAAAAACAGACTAAGAATTATTTTTATAACAGCAACAATATTGACAATTGGTCAGTTCCTCCTCCTAACCGTGGTTACCTTTTCCTTACACCAAACTAAATAGATGGGGGAATGGTGTCTCTGTTAAGGAGAAGTTTACAAAGTTAAAGAGAAAGGACAAAGTGATAGTGCAGAAAAACAAAATGTGTAATTGCAACCAAACTCTTATTTTGGCTTGCTCTGCCTCTTCCTGACAAAGACAGATCAAGCCAACATAAGAGTATACTCCTACTAAGAGGAAGAACAGGGAAAGATGGCACAAAGACGTAATTAAATGCTTTTTATCTGAATACATTCAGCATTTGTAAAAAGGAAACCTGAGAACAAAATTGTTAGAACTTCTATAGATACTTATAAGGGAAAAGATTAGCTAAAACTAATGTGGGTCACTTACAGACAGAAACAGGTAAAACTATGTCAGAGAATAGGGAAATGGTAGGTAAACTAAGCAAATGCATTGTTTATATTTTAACAATAAAAATACAAAAGGCCTCCCAGAAAGTAGTGAATGAGGAGCACAAATAATTAATATTAGTAAAAATTAGCATTCCAGAAATTAAAGGAATGAAAGACAGTCAATCCTCAGGACCTGATGACTTGAATTCCAGGGTTTTGAGGGAGGTGGCTATGACAATAGAAGATGGGGTGGTTGCTATCTTCCTAAATTCCATTGGTTCCAGAGATGGATCCCACAATTCAGAAGGCAGCAAGTGTAATTTCTCTATTTAGGACAACAGAGCTAAGACAGAGAACTCTAGGCTGGTTAGCTTAACGTTAGTAGTAAGGAAAATGTTAGAATCTATTAGCATTAGCAGGGCACTTGGAAAATAAAAATAGGATTGAACAAAGTCAAAATGGACTTATGAAAGAGAAATCAGGTTTGACAAATCTGTTGGAGTTTTTTTCTTAAACTGTAACTAGCAAACCAAAGGATATGATGTAGTTGTGCTTTCAAAAAGTCTTCCATAAGGTGGTACAAAGGAGGTTATTAAAGAAAATTAGAGCACATAATTTGTGGTAATATACCAGTGAGGATTGGGGATTGGTTAATACACAGAAAAGCAAGAGTAGGAATGAGAGGATCATTTTTGGGTTGGAGGCTGTGACAAAAGGAGTACTATCAGTGCTGGGGCCCCAGCTATTCGTAATCAAGAACAATGATTTGGATGAGGAGATAATAAATCCATGTTTAGTGATAATTCAAAGTTGGAAGGAGCTGTAAAGAGACAACAAGAATATAGACAGGTTAAGTGAATGGGCAAGGATGCAGCAGACGGAATATAATGTGGAAACACTTGAGTTCATCCCTATTTGTAGGTAAAAATAGAAAGGCAAAATATTTTTAAATAATAGAGGTTGAAAGATATTGGTGTTCAGAGCGACCTGAGTGTCATTGTACACAAATCACTGAAAGATAACATGCAAGTTCAGCAAGCAATGAGGAAGTCAAACAACATGTTGGTCTTTTTGCAAGAGGTTTTGAGTACAAGAGTAAAGACATCTTGCTACAAGTATATAGGATTCTGGTGTGTATACAGGCATCTGGAATATTATATACAGTTCTGGTTTTACAATGGAAAGAGTGCAGTCAAGGGTCACTAGGTGGATTCCTGGGAGGGTGGGATTTAGGAGAGGTTAAGCACAATGGTCCTATGTTCACTGGAGTTCAGAAGAATGAGAAGGAATCTCATTGAAACAAACAAAATTATATGAATCTTTACAAGGTGGATGTGGATTGTAGGAGCTGGGGCTAGAATCTGGGTTCACAGTTTCAAAATAAAGGTTAGGCCATTCAAGACAGAGATGAGAAGAAACTTCTTTACTTACAAGGCAGTGAAGCTTTGGAATTCTCCACCCACAAGGGCTATGAAGACTCAATTGCTTAGTATATTCAAGACAGAAATCAATAGATTTTTAGACATTGAGGGAATCAAGGGATACAAAGTTAGTGCAGCAAAGCTGTGCTGAGGCAAAAGATTAGCCATGATCTTATTGAGTGCAAAGCAGACACAAGAACCCCACTCCTTCTTCCATTTATTATATTCTCATTTCCTTATGTGAACATATACAGCTGGCAATGGATGTTGAATTGCATAAGAACCGCAAGCCCTATATCACAATAAATATTACACAGAGATATTAGCAGCTGCTTCATCTTGTTCCAGCGATTTTCCCTGAAGCAGTAATAGTATTACAAGAAAGCTTCAGCAGGCAAAGATAAATAAACCAATTCCCACAATACCTCTCCTCAACTGCTTGACAGAGTTAAAATCAAGCACCACAAAAATATCTTGCTTCAGCTATTACTTTTGTTGGAGATTTTTAGGCCTATGATTTCATTGCATTCATTTGCCTCTGTCTGGTCAAGGAGAGTCTATTCTACTTTACATCATTTGTTAATCGACCAATCTACTAAAATATTTAATTGAAAATCAAAAAACTGCATGTGCTGGAAATCTGAAATCAAAACAGAAAATTCTGGAAATGAAGGGTTTTCAACTTGAAATGTTAACTCTGTTTCTCTTTCTACAGTTGCTGCCTGACTTGCTGAGTGTTTCCATCATTTTATGTATTTTTTTTACAACCAGGATATTTAATTTGGCTGACAAGTTGTAAATGGGGTTTGATTCTGGGTTAAATATGTTGTGCTTAGAATTGCATATTAAAAATTGGAGGATAAGTGTAAATCTAAGTTGGACAATGTGGTTATGTCCATGGTCAGTAACTGATTACATCAGCCCTCTTCTTATTGATTGATATGAGGTTCAGTACACCTGACCTCACTTTGCCCACTCTCAACTACTCGGTCAACATATTCCACTCCCCATCCAGGCCAGTCTCCCTAAATTTATCAGGCATTATGATCTATTCTAAGGTTAAGTGTCTAGGATTTATTTGAGCAATGCATCAGCACATGCAGGCTCTTAACCTACCTCCACACTTCATGCAATGCAGCAGCACATGCACGAACTTTAACCTGAAATGTTAATTCTAATTGCCTTTCCACAGATGCTGCCTGATCTGCTGAGTGCTTCCAGCATTTTCTATTTTTATTGCAGATTTCCAGCATCTGCAGTTTTTCTTTCATATCTAGTATTTACCAAAGGCCCTTATTTTTGGCCAGAGTGCCATCTGATCTCAAACTGTCAACAGCACTCCAGGTACCTGTTTGGTGTGGTGCAGGAGAGATATTTGCAGCTCCCAAAGTAGGTGCTTCGTAAGGAAAGCAAGGGAACCAAAGAGGAAAATGGGCCTGCTGGCCAACACTATTGGAGAAGTGGCAAGTTGTGTCCTGTAGCCCAAGACTAGTCATAGAGTTGTAGTTTTACAGCATAGAAACAGGTCCTTCAGCCCACCACTTCCATGCTGATCACCATGCCTATCTATACTAATCCCACTTGCCTTTATCCTTCTATGCCCAACTCTTTCAAGTATTTGTCCAGATGCCTCTTAAATGTTGTTACTGTTCCTGCCTTCGCCACCTCCTCTGGCAGCGCACTCCAAATACCAACTACTCTTTATGTGAAAAATGTACCCCTTAGGTCCCCTTTAAACCTCCTCCGTCTCACCTTTAAACCTACACCCTCCTGTTTTAGGCACCCTTATCATGGGAAGCAGACACTGGCTATCTACTCTCTCTGCCTCTCATAACTATATACCGCTAACATGTCACCTCTTAGCTTCCTTCGTTCCAGGGTAAACAGACCTAGCCTATCCAATCCCTCCGTTTAATTCAAGCCCTCCAATCCAGGCAAAATCTTTTCTGTAACCTCTCTAGCTTATAATAAATTTGATTTTGATTCTGATTAATCACATCTTTCCTGTAGTGTGGTGACCAGAATTGCATGCAATATTCCAAGTTCGACCCTAACCAAGGTTATGTGCAAATGTAACATGACATCCCAGTTCTTATATTTAATGCCTCAGCCGACGAAGGTAGGCATGTCATGCTGCCTTCTTCACCACCCTATCTGTATTGCTACTTTCGGGAACTATGTACTTGCACCCCAGGGTCTCTCTGTTCAACTGATGAAGAAGTAGGAGGCCTGCAGAGCTGAAATGAGAAAAAAGATGACACATGACCAATAGTTTCTGTTTTTACCTCAGGATTTTGCCTTTGTTGTGGATTATCAGCAATAGGCAATTTATTGGATCACATTTCCTGAAGGATGGAAAAGAAGAATAAGGGATCGTTTCTCTGTGACATGTCAGGTAGATCTTAAAGACCCAATGATACTACTCAAAGAATAGCATAGAGTTTTCCCAAGGCTATTGCCAACTTCACAGCCTATTTGAAAAAGTAGCCTAAGACAAACTAAATGCTCACCAACCCTTTTCTGACTATGACATCCTGCTATGTTAAAAATGACTGTTGCTTTCCCCAATTTTAACATTGATAATGACTATATTTTAAATTCACTGTGCTGGAAGAACTTCTGAAAACCTCTGAGAGATAGGCTAAAGTGCTAAAATACAATTTTTTTGTGATATGATTACTAAGCAATGAACATTATTTCAGGCTATATTTCTAAGCAGGTTTACAAAATGCATTAATTAATGGAATCACCTTACATTGTAAATCACATTGAAAAATGAGATTTCATTGTTTACACTAAGCTCCTTATTGCTGAATTCAAGGCATAAATTTAACCATTAATCTGCTTAAATAGGGATAAAGTCTAATAGAGTTGGAAAATTGAATATAAAATGTCTTCATCTAAATAATTCTGCACTTAAATAGATTGATGTCCTCGGGTTATGAAAAATGAGATTCGCATTTACATAGCATCTTTCACGGTATCCCTAAGCATTTTATAGCCAATAAAGTATCTCTAAATGGTGCATAGATATAAAGGATAAGGGCTCATTATCATATTTAAGTTGGTAACCTGGATACCCTGACTTGTTGATGACAGTTCACAAGGATGGAACTGAAACAAAGTGAGTTCAATCCACATCCCTCATCTTTGTTAAATTCAGCAGTGGTTGGGCCTTAACAGAACCTGGGAACAATGTATTGGCCATGTCATTAGACAAGTGAGGGCAGGCACAGTGGTGTGAGGGCAGGCACAGTAGTGTAGCAGTTAGCGTAATGCTTTACAGTGCCAGCGAGCTGGGTTCAAATCCTGCCACTGTCTGTAAGGAGTTTGTACGTTCTCCCCGTGTCTGCGTGGGTTTCCTCCGGGTGCTCCGGTTTCCTCCCACATTCCAAAGACGTACAGTTTAGGAAATTGTGGGCATGCTATGTTGGTGCCGGAAGAGTGGCGACACTTGCGGGCGGCCCCCAGAACACTCTACGCAAAAGGTGCATTTCACTGTGTGTTTCGATGTACATGTGACTAATAAAGATATCTTATCTTATGAAATCTATAAATGATTTAAAGATAGGCAATGTCAAGAAGGGGAACCTTGAAATGTTGAACCTTTGAAATCTTTATGGCTACAAAAATGGCTGGATGAAGACAGACACATGTTGGAAATGGATGATCAATTCCTGGCTTGTGGGGCAGTAAGGAATTATATTTGTCTACGCTGATGTGTTATTTTAAAATATGAATTAAGGAGATGTAATTGTGGGAAACAACTAACATGAGCAGCAAAAAGGCACAGCTGGTAAAGCTGTTGCCTCACAGCACCAGAGGCTATTGTTCAATCCTGACTTCAGTTGCTGTCTGGAGACACAAGAGACTGCAGATGCTGGAATCTGAAGTGACAAACGATAGGCTGGGAGAACTCAGCGGGTCGAGCAGCATCTGTAGGAGGAAAGGAATTATCGAGGTTTCGGGTTGAAATCAGAATGGTCTGATGTCGGGTTTCGACCTGAAACACCGACAGTTCGTTTCCTCCCACAGATATTGCTCGATCCACTGAGTCCTTCCAGCAGGTTGTTTGTTTTTCCATTGCTGTCCGGATGGAGTTTAGACATTCCACCTGGGACAGCGCCGGTTCCCCTTTGTGCTCCAGTTTCCTCCCACATCCCAAGAAAGTGTGAGTTGGAATGGTAATTGGCTGCTATAGACTCCCCTTACTTTGTAGGTGAGTGAGGTGAATCTGGAAGGAGTTGATGGGAACGTGGGGAGAATAAAATGGAATTAAGGTAGGGTTAGTGTAAAAGGGTGCCTGGTTGTCAGTGTGGGTGAGGTGCGCCAAAAGACCTGCTTCTGTGCTGCATGATTCTATGACGATGACATTGTCACAAGATTAAAAAGAAATCAGAATTTTTTTAACATTTCCAAATGTCTGATAAAAACACTTGACCATTATTAGGGACAGAAGAAATGACAGAGGTTTTGGCCTAGATCATGCTGCTTGTGAAGGGAACTGCCGCCATTCAGCCATTCGCACATTATCCCTGCTGTGAATCGGGGAAGGGGCGACTGACAGATTTTGACACATCTGTCATTTCACTGTATCACAGGGCTCGGCATAACTTCAGTGGTGGAACCCGATAGTGCTCAGATTCTCCTGCGTTACATCGGATAATCCACCACTGCAATCTTTGGGTTAGGGTTAGCATCATTCTCATTTGAATAGGTATTCTAAAAGCTCAGTCACTTATTTTGTACTTACTTTAATGTTTTTGATAAGATAAGATATCTTTATTAATCACATGTACATCAAAACACACAGTGAAATGCACTTTTTGCAATAGAGTGTTCTGGGAGCAGCCCGCAAGTGTCACCACGCTTCCGGCGCCAACATAGCATGCCCACAACTTCCTAACCCGTACATCTTTGGAATGTAGGAGGAAACCGGAGAACCCGGAGGAAACCCACGCAGACAGGGGGAGAGCATACAAACTCCTTACAGACAGCGGTCGGAATTGAACTCGGGTCGCTGACGCTGTAAAGCATTACACTAACTGCTACATTAATGTGATTATTTATCAATGTTTAGTTTGTTTTTAATAAATCGTTTCTCTTTTGTTTTCATTCCTTCAGCCTCCCTTCAAAGGCTGTCAGGGGCATTCTGGGAGCAGGACCTTCTTGGTCTTACTGCCACTGAGGCCTCAATTCACCCCTCTGGGTGGGTTCGGGATTGGGAGGCCAATGAGAGCAAAAGGAAGCAATTGGGTGATGCATCAAATCGAGCATAATTCAGCCTATGGTAACCAAAGTGTACTGTTCACTATTTCTAAGAAAATGTTCATTTTCTGTTTACATGTAAAGGATTAATAAACAGGAGACGAGAGGTTTGTGTGTACTTTGTGCAGTACTTTTAAAAATCAACATTTTTGGGCTTCCTTAGATAGAACATAGAACAGTACAGCATAGTATGGGCCCTTCGGCCCATGATGTTGTGATGACCTTCTTAAGAGATAATGGGCATTACTGGAAGCTCTAGTTGTATTTCTCCATATTAAAGAGATGTTTCAACTACATTGCATAGTTTTGTTTTGGCATTATCCATGGACATTTTTAGCCCAAGTTATCTCAAAATACTTCATTTGAAGTGAATGCATTGGATTAGATTAGTAAATTTCTTTTATATATTTTATTTAACGTATGTGTTCCCATGCAATGTTAATCTAAAACTAATTGGTTCATCAGCCAAGAGATTGTCTTCTAAAACTGGTCACATTTAATCCTTTTGGCAAAGATGTCTCACATTGTTGCATAGATTGGGCCATTATGACCCTTAAAATGCTGTCCTTGTCAATGCGATTAAAATGGCACACAGCCATTTAAACTGTCATCATCTCCTGGTCACATATCAAAAGTGTAAACCATTGCTTGAGGTAGGGATGTTGATTGACACCTATTTCTAAAGCCTTTGAGAGTACAGTAGTATTCTTAATGGAGTGGAAGCCTTTATGATTGACAGATTTATAGGTCGAGATGTATTCATATAAAATTATATTGTGCTTCACAATCATTAAAAGCAGTTCTTATTTTATATTTTCTTACAAAACAGGAAACTATTTGGCCTCTTGAGTCTATTCCCATCAAACCCACTTCCCTTCCTAGTTCCATGACATTTATTCGCTCTCACCTGTCCATCAACTTTTTTACCAAAACCTGTTTGTATTTTAAACCCATCATTAAATAAGCATGCATTAGGGTTAGATTTTACAGTGTGCCTGCTTCTGTTTCAATGCCAATTATATTGAGAAAGAGGATTGCATGTTTATTATTTTGTACTTCAGGAACCAGAGGGAAATTAGTTTCTTCATCTTCTGTAATCAAAATATAATTACCTTTTAAAGTGTGACTGAAGTTGGTAAGGATGCCCTTCAAAGAGAGTGAACAATTCATCTGGCAGCCAATGATACGTTGTGCTAGCCGGAATATAGACTAATAATTCCCAATTACAAACTTTGTGTATCATTATTCATTACTCACACATTGGGCTGGAAAAGTTTAACTCCTGATTATAGGGAGATGAGGTCCACATATGGATGTAATGGATAATGCTTGAAACAAAAAGGTTGTCTAAATTGAAGGTTGGCATAATGGCACAACTTGTAAAGCTACTGCCTCACAGTGCCAGGGACCTGAGTTCAATCCTGACATTGGGTTCTGTCTGTGTGGAGTTTGCACTTCTCTGTGGGTTTCCCCTAGGTGCTCCGGTTTCCTCCCACATCCCAAAGATCTGCAGGTTAGTAGGTTAACTGACCACTGTAAATTTCCCTAACAGCTAATTGTGTAGTGGAATCTGGAGGGAGGGATGTGGGGGGAGTGGGTGGGTGGAGGGTAGTTTCGGAAAATGTAGGGGGAATTTAAAAAATGGGATTAATGTAGGATTAGTGTAAATGGGTGATTGATGGTCATCGTGCACTTGGTGTGCTATATCTCTCTGCAACTCTGTGTCTATGACTCTGGGATATCCCAAAAGGTTATCATCAGTCAAAGTAAAGACAAATGCCAATATTATTTTTTGTTTTCATTTTAGATTTCCATGATCTGAAGGATTTTGCTTTTGGAAATCTGGAATGCACCTCATCAAGAAACAACTTCAATGACAGAAACCCCTTAACCATAATTGTAGTGGCTGCTCAAAAGCTTCAGTAGCCACTACAATTATGTTATAATTTTATGTATAATTTATGTATAATTTATATTCTGTGTGTTGTCTGTACCTACATGCCTGTGATGCTGCTGCAAGCAAGTGTTCAATTGTACTGTAAACTTATGTACATGACAATAAACTCAATTTAAACGTAAATCCTTGCCAATTTTTTTGATGCAAAGTCAAAACCTCCAAAAAACCCTCCTCGACCTGAGCTGAAAACTGCTGTGGATATTTTTCATCCAGGTTTGACATTGCCATCCCAGGAGTTAAATCATCCATAGTCTGTAGGCAAGAATAGTAAACACCACTTGTGAATCAGCGAAGAAGGTAAATGATATGAAATGGCACTTCTTGGTCTCAATTCATTTATATATTTCAGCAAATTATTATGTTTTGCACAGGAGGTTTGGTCACGGAATGTGACTCTGCTGGAAGTCAGACACATTGTAAGTGAGAAAGCAAGCTCCTTAGGAAGAAGAATCACGCATCTTTATTTCCCCCTACTGTTGCCTCGTGTTTAGAAGGAAATGTGGCAGCAGGAATACAGAGAGCACATGCATAATTTCTTCAACTTCCTTTCAAGACTAGGGATTGCTTCACTAGTCGCAGTCACACAATTTCACATTTTATTAAGAACCCAAGCTGATCATCACTTAACTCTCATTCCCCTGCAACCGGAAGAGGTTTATCGCCCATCCCTTCACCTGCCCTCTTCACCATCATCCTAAGACCCAAACAGCCCTTCCAAGTAAAGTAGAGGTTCTTCTGCACCTCTTCCAAACTGGTCTATTGCATTCAGTATTCACAATGTGGCCTCCTCTACATTGATGAAACCAAATCCAGACTAGGTAATCACTTTGCAGAGCACCTGAGCTCTGCCCACTACAGCCATCTTGAGCTTCCGGTTGCTTGTTGTTTTAGAACTATAGAACCATAGAACAATACAGCACAATACAGGCCCTTCAGCCCACCATGTTGTGCCGCACTTCAAACCACACCTAAGACTATCTAACCCCTTCCTCCCACATATCCCTCTATCTTAAATTCCTCCATATGCTTACCTAACAATCTCTTGAACTTGACCAACGTATCAGCCTCCACCACCACCCCAGGCAGTGCATTCCATGCACCAACCACTCTCTGGGTGAAAAACTTCCCCTGACATCTCCCTTGAACTTCCCACCCATTACCTTAAAGCCATGCCCTCTTGTATTGAGCATTGGTGCCCTGGGAAAGAGGCGCTGGCTGTCCACTCTATCTATTCCTCAATATCTTGCATACCTCTATCATGTCTCCCCTCATCCTCCTTCTCTCCAATGAGTAAAGCCCTAGCTCCTTTAGTCTCTCCTCATAATCCATACCCTCTAATCCAGGCAGCATCCTGGTAAATCTCCCCTGCACCCTTTCCAACGCCTCCACATCCTTCCTATAATGAGGCGACCAGAACTGGACACAGTACTCTAAGTGTGGCCTAACCAGAGTTTTGTAAAGCTGCATCATTACTTTGCGGCTCTTAAACTCGATCCCATGACTTATGAAAGCTAACATCCCATAAGCTTTCTTAACTACCCTATCCACCTGTGAGGCGACTTTCAGTGATCTGTGGATATGAACCCCCAGGTCCCTCTGCTCCCCTACACTGCCCAGAATCCTGCCATTTACCTTGTATTCCACCTTGGAGTTTGTCCTTCCAAAGTGTACCACCTCACACTTCTCTGGATTGAACTCCATCTGCCATTTGCCAGCCCAGCTCTGCATCCTAGCAATATCCCTCTGAAAGCTTCGACAGCCTTCCACACTATCCACAACACCACCAATCTTTGTGTCATCTGCAAACTTGCTAACCCAGCCTTCCACCCCCTCATCTAAGTCATTAATAAATAACACAAAAAGTAGAGGTCCCAGAACCGATCCTTGTGGGACACTGCTAGTCACAGACCTCCAATCTGAATGCACTCCCTCCACCACAACCCTCTGCTTTCTACAGACAAGCCAATTCTGAATCCAGACTGCCAAGCCTCCCTGAATCCCTTGGCCTCTGACCTTCTGAAGAAGCCTACCATGCAGATCCTTATCAAATGCCTTACTAAAATCCATGTAGACCACATCCATTGCACTACCCTCATCAATCTTCCTGGTCACCTCCTCAAAGAACACTATCAGGCTTGTGAGGCAAGAACTTCCCTTCACAAAGCCATGCTGGCTGTCCCTAATCAGTCCATGATTCTCTAAATGCTCATAGATCCTATCTCTTAGAATCCTTTCTAACAGCTTACCCATCACAGATGCAAGACTCACTGGTCTGCAATTCCCTGGACTATCTCTACTACCTTTTTTGAATAAGGGGACACCATTCGCCACCCTCCAATCCTCCGGTACCATCCCTGTGGACAACAAGGACTCAAAGATCCTAACCAACAATTCAGCAATCTCCTCCCTCGCCTCGTGAAGCAGCTTGGGGAATATTCCATCAGGCCCCGGGGACTTATCTGTCCTAATATTTTCTAACAACTCCAACACATCTTCTCTCTTGATACCTACATACTCCAGAACATTACCCTTACCAAGAATGTCCTCAGCGTCATCAAGACCCCTCTCCTTGGTGAATACTGAAGAGAAGTATTCATTGAGAACTTCACCCACTTCCACAGATTCCAAGCACATCCTCCCACCTTTGCCTTTAATCGTACTTACCTTTACTCTAGCCATCCTTCTGCCCTTCACGTATGAGTAAAAATCCTTGGGATTCTCCTTAACCCTACTCGCCAAATCCTTTTCATGTCTCCTTCTCGCTCTCCTCAGCCCCTTATTAAGTTCCTTCCTAGCTACTCTATATTCCTCACGAGACCTGTCTGATCCTTGCTACTTACACCTTATGTATGCTGCCTTCTTCTTCCTAACTAGTTGTTCCACCTCTCTCGTTACCCACGGTTCCTTCACCCTGCCATTCCTTCTCTGCCTCACCGGGACAAATTTATCCCTAACATCTTGCAAAAGATCCCTGAACATCGACCACATCTCCATAGTACATTTCCCATCAAAAATGTCATCCCAATTTACACTCCCAAGTTCTTGCCTTATAGCCTCATAATTCGCCTTTCACCAATTAAATATCTTCCCATCCTCTTTGCTCCTATCCCTGTCCATGACAACTCTAAAGGTTATGGAACAACAGTCACTGTCTCCCAAATGCTCACCTACCAATAGATCTGTCACCTGTCCCGGCCCATTACCTAAAACTAGATCTAATATGGCATTCCCTCTAGTCGTCCTGTCAACATACTGTGTCAAGAATCCATCCTGGACACACTTAACAAACTCCACTCTGTCTAAACCTTTAGCACTAAGCAGGTGCCAATCAATATTTGGAAAGTTGAAGTCTCCCATTATAATAACACTGTTATTTTCGCATCTTTTCAAAAACTGCCTCCCAATCTGCTCCTCAGTATCCCTACTGCTACCGGGGGGCCTATAGAATACTCCCAGGAGGGTAACTGCTCCTTTCTTGTTCCTAACTTCCACCCATATTGACTCTAGAGAGGATCCTTCTACATTATCTACCCTTTCTGCAGCTGTAACAGTGTCCCTGACCAGTATCGCCACCCCTCCTCCTCTTCTCCCCCCCCTCCCTATCCCTTTTAAAACACTGAAAACCAGGAATATTCAATATCCATTCCTGCCCTGACGTCAGCCATGTCTCTGTAATAGCCACAATATCGTAGTCCCATGTACTTATCCAAGCTCTCAGTTCATCTCCCTTATTCCTGATGCTTCTTGCATTTAAGTAAATGCACTTTAGCCCATTCGCCTTACTACTTTTATACCCTGTACTCTGCTTCTCCTTCCTCAAAGCCTCTCTACCTGTCAGATCTGACTTTTCCCCATCCCCTTTTCCTCTGACCTACTCCTTCGGTTCCCTTCCCCCTCGCAATCTAGCTTAAACTCTCCTGAACCACCCTAGCAAACCTGGCTATAACCTGGCTATAACTTGTCTGTCCTCAGCTTTCTCCATTGCTACAGAGAGGCCGAACACATATCAGAAGAACAATATTTCATATTCTGTTTAGATAGCTTCTTGAGTACTTTACAATCTAAGGATATGAATATCATATTTTCCAATTTTAAGTAACCCACACCCCCAGTGTTCTCCTCCAACATGTGCTTGCCTGTCCATCAAGGTTTTCTTCTCCCTTTGTTTATCCCTCCCATCCCCTCCAATGCATTTGGTTCCAGTTATCCATCATCCCCTCTCATTCTGGTTCCACCTGTCACCTACCAGCCTGGGTCCCACCTTCCCCATCCCCCTTCCCCACCTGGTTCCATCTACCCATTATCCACTTCCCATCTGATTCCACATATCACCTACCAGCCTCTATCACACTCCCTTACATTGTGCTATATACTGGCAATCTTTCCTCTTCCCTCTCAGTCCTCATGCAGGGTCTAGATCCAAACACCTTTAGCCTCCACAGATACTGCTGGATCAGATGAGTTCTGCAAGTATTCTGTTTTCGTTCTAGATTCCAGCATTTATCTGTCATTACATAAATCATAACTTCCAGGTTTATTAGTTTATTTTAAACAACTCTTGAGTAGTTCTCTGTACTTTGGTCTTTGCTTCCTCTGGGCAAAACATTCAACTGGCATTGTAATGTCTATTTTGTTGGCCCTAATATTGTTCATTTCTCTGGCTTGATATTCAGGCACAAGAAAAATATAGAAAACCACCAGTATCATGTCCATGCTGGTAAAAGAACTCAAATAAATTTCAGCAACAACTTTTATTATTTACCATCTTTAGCACTGTAAAGGGTTGCAAGGTACCCTGGACAGATAAGCAACAGATTAGTTAATAAAGTAGGCCTTAAGACGGTTCTTAAAGGAGGAAAGAAAAGCAGTGAGACAGGGTTTAGGGCAGGATCTCTAGAGTTTAAGGTCTTGGAACCTGAAAGTATAGCAGTGTTGAAGTGGTATAAACAATGCAGATGATCAAGAGCCCTGTACTAGAGGAGTGAACTTACTGTGGAGGATTAAAAGTTGACAGAGATGGGAGAGGTGGGCCAACAACAGAGGAATTTAAAAATAAGGACGAGAATTTAGTATCAATACATTGATTAACCAAGAGTTAATGCAGGTCAGCAAGGCCAGAGGTAATGCCAGAAGTAGGTCCTTAAGGGAAGTGTAGGATAGGAGATTCTCCCCACTCACTATATTTAAAATGGACCAGTGCTGTAGAGCTAGCTATGTGGCAGTTCTGACTAGGGACTTTGTCAAAGGCATTGCTAAAGTCCATGTAGACAACGTTGACCACTGCCTTTCCTTCATCAACCTCCTCAAAAAAAAACTACAAGATTGGTTAGACATGCTTTGTGCATGTTAACTATCCCTAGTCAGGCCGTGTCTATCCAAATACCTACATATCCTATCCCTTAGAATACCTTTTAATAATTTACCCATGACTGATATCAAGCTCACAGGCCTATAATTTCCCGAAAAATTCTTCGAGCCTTTTTTGAACAACAAAACAACATTAGTTATCCTCCAGCCTTCTGGGACCTCACCTGTGGCTAAGGACATTTTAAATGTCTCTGCCAGGGCCCCTGGAATCTCTGCACTAGCCTCCCACAAGGGAAATTCCTTATCTGTAGTGAAATCCCTTTATTTGAGGTTGAAAGATTACAGCAATCTTAATGTAACAGCCAACATTAGGATTCCCTTTCTTTGTGCTCTATACTTTTCACCACAAGTTAAACCCTTCATTACACTTATGGCTGTTCCAGCAGTTAATCTGCCAACAATCCCATGAGAAACAACTTCCTGTGAATGACTAGTTTGCTTGCCTGACTCTCATTGATCCATCTGCTGACTTCTCCTGGGCAGTGACTGGTTACGCTCTCCTGTCTGCACTGGTTTTGTGGCTGACAGGTCCCACTTTTAACATAAGTTTCACTGCCACAAATAATTGAAACTCCAGTTTTCCCTTTGATCCAACACTGTTTTTGTACTCCCCCTCCCCTATTAGCCTTAGCTAAGAGATTTTCAGATTTTTCTTTCATCCTTTCCTGTCACAGCTGTTATTATAATCTTAATGTCCGAATGTCATAGGTTTAAATTACACTTAAGATGATCAACTAAAACTTACATTTCTAGTGAAAAAAGAAAAAACTTTTAAACTGCTTTCTGCTGTCGAAGTAATCCCATGCCACGTGTACACTAATAACTCCTGTATGTCGGCATTTATAAAAGCTTCTTAGGGCAAAACTTAGTCATAAGGAGCATCTAGCATAACAGCTAGGACTGCAGTTACGCAGGTCCAGTAACCTGGGTTCAGTCCTGACTTTGGGTGGTTATCTGTGTAGAGTTTGCACAATCTCCTTGTGACCACATCGGTTTTCTCCCAGTGCTGCAGTTTCCTCCCACATTCCATCAACCTGCTGGTAGGTTCATTGCTACTGTAAATTGCCCTCAGTGAAGCTGGGTGGCCAGAGAAACAGGGGAAAGTTGATGGGCAAGTGAGAGAGACTAGATTACATGGAAATAAGTGATGGAATGGGACTGATGGGTGGAGGGGGAGGGGACTCCGAGTGCTAACCAGCATAGAATTGATGGGCTGAACTGCACCTTTCTGTGTTGAAAGAAATTCTGAGAAATTTTACGACAGTGTTGTCAAGGGTAGCTCTTTGGATAATCAAAAACTACACAAGGTCAAACAAATTGACTGCTCACTTCTCTCTTTCTCACAGTCCACAATCTGGCTCCAGAGCCCTGGGTTCTGTCATAGCCAGATGGGAAGGGGAACTACAATTTTTCAGCCAGTTCCTGGAATATGTCACAAGCTGCACTGTAGTAGCTCATCCTTCCAGCCTGTTACTGCAGGTACCAATCAGCCACTCTTCCTGTAGTTATTTGCTACAAACAGCTGTCCTTTGGATGGCGTGTGCAATGAGGGAGACTCAGGAATGCATTGGAATAGACATATCTGGACGTATAAAAAAAACCTTGATACCCATTTGGCTGAGAGAGAGATGAAGCTGGGCAATAATGTAGAGGTGAAAATGGGTGGTCTGTATCACCCCACGGTGTATGGTTTGTAGATGACTTGACAACCTGGCTGCCAACAGTAATGTCCAGAAGTACATAGTTATAGATTTCTACTGTCTATTCCATGGAGAAAAACATGAGACATGTGAAAGGAGTCAAATGTTATTGCCTTGAGGATTCACTGTATTTAGTTGAATGAAATTCTGCTCCTCTAGTGAGAGATGTCAGATAGCTTTTTCTGCATTGCCCATCCTGAGTCATTGCAGGGTACATTGCAAAATGTATCTCCATCTTGTGAGTATCATTTCAAGCAGTCTCCATCAGTGTTGGTAGGAAATGGGCAGATACAAAACAGATTGTTGTTTCCCTGGTTTCTAACCTATACCTATATCACTATCCCAACTATTGTCCTATTCATAGCTCAGTGGAGAGAGAACAAACTTATAAGTGTCATATGGAGGATGTATAAATGCTTTAAGTTATTCATTAGGCATGCATTTAATCATTCATATTCACGGAAGTTAATTCTTGCAGTTCTATTATTTATGCATTATTTCTCAGTGTGTTTGATTACACCAGTATAGCCACATTCTCATCCCCATAATCTTCTACAATACTGGCATCACGACTGCATGGCCAGATTCTGCTCTAACTCCATCTACAAATTTGCAGATGACACCACCATAGAGCCTGTATCTCAAATAACGATGAGTCAGAGTACAGAAAGGAGATAGAGAGCCTAGTGACATGGTGTCATGACAACAATCTTTCCCTCAGTGTCAACAAAACAAAAGAGCTGGTCATAGACTTCAGGAAAGGGGGTCGATGCACATGCTCCTGTTTACATCAACGGTGCTGAGGCGGAGACTGTTGAGAGCTTCGAGTTCCGAGGAATGAACATCACCAATAGCCTTTCCTGGTCCAACCACATAGATGCCACAGCCAAGAAACCTCGCCAGTACTTCAACTTCCTCAGGAGGGTATAGTAATTTAGTACCTCCCCGTAAACCCTCACCAATTTGCAACTGCTCTGCCCGTGGCTGCAAGAAATGCAGATAGTTGTGGTCGCAGCTCAGCGCATCATGGATATCAGCTTCCCCTCCATGGACTCTGACTATACTTCTCGCTACCTCAGTAAATCAGCCAGCATAATCAAAGACCCCTCCCACCCCAGATATTCTGTCTTCTCCCCCCCTCCCATCAGGCAGAAGATACAAAAGCCTGAAAGCATGTACCACCAGTGTCAAGGACAGATTCTATCCAACTGTTATAAGTCTATTGTATGGTCCCCTAGTACGATAAGATGGCCTCTTGACCTCACAATCTACCTCATTATGATCTTGCACCTTATAGTCTACCTGCACTGCACTTTCTCTGTAACTATAACACTTTAGTTTGCATTCTGTTATTGTTTTCCCTTGCGCTACCTCAATGCACTGTTGTAATGAAAAGATCTGTATGGACAGTATGCAAGACAAGTTTTTCACTGTACCTCAGTACATGTGACAATAGTAAACCAATTTACCAATTGATTGGAAGTTCAAGATCCTATCGAAACCCACTAAACAATCTAGATCAACATCTTTTAATTCTATCATTATCACTGCAACCTAATAGAAATGGGCTGAGGTTTCAAAGATGCTCCCTTTTCAGTTTATTTTTGAGGATTGGTTTGATGACAATTTAGTTAGTCAAGCAAATAAAATAGCCCAAGGGAATTATCCAGTTTTTGTTCCTTTGTGTTTGCTCTTCCTATAATTATTATTTGTTTTAATTATTAGGCATTTAATGACTTGTGTATTTCTTTACAAGGAAGAAAATGCAAGTCTGCAAATCTGTTCCTCAAAAGAATGTGTAAGTTAAAATCATCGAGGGCCACGGAGAAAATATCAGTCAAAGGATTGTTGCCCATAAACTCAGGAACTGTCTTTAGGGGTCAAACAGTCCTTTCCTGTAATTTTACTCTAATGCACATTGAATGGTAAAGACCTTGAGACTATGAAAGGCACTATGTAAATACAAGCTCTTTCTTTTACCTTTCTTTCACTTACTATAGAAATTTTAACTCCTGTGTGGTGAGACGGTGAAAGTTTGGGCCTGTAATCCAGGAGCTACCATGAGAAGACTGGTCCAGTTTCAAAGTTGGACCTCTTTGTGAGGAGGTTCCTAGCTACCTGCCTGTGGCCTGCATTTCCCCCTTCCCAATAAATTAACAATCAGGTTTAGATAAAAGGGATCTCTCAGGTCCAGCGGCACTATACCATCAAGCAGACTGAATAGGCAATCACATTGAATAATTCACATCCACCTGCCTGAAGTGAGTTCCCACAGCAGGATAGACAGGCTCTTTCTGGGGAATATCAGTCAGGCCCCAGTCTATTTGTGAGGCTCTGTTGACCCTATAAGGACAGCAACCCAGAGTGACTGTGCCCATACACTCTTTAACCCCAAATACATAAGTATTCCAGTTACCTGCAAAGGCCTTGCTTTCTTATATTACAGAAAGGACATGAAGGTTTTGGAAAGGACGCAGAAGAGATTTACCAGGCTGCTGCCTGGATTACAGGGTATGTGCTATATGGAGAGGTTGGACAATCTTGGGCTGTTTTTTCTGGAGCATCAGAGGCTGAAGGGAGACCTGATATAAGTTTATAAGATTATGAGAGGCAATAGATAGAGTAGACATTCAGAATTTTTTCCCAGGGTTGAAATTTCAAATACGAGAGGGCACAGCTTTAAGGTGAGAGGGGGGAAAGTTTAAAGGGGACATGAATTCTCCCACTTTAAGTCATCCCCTCAACACTCCCCCAACACCTCCCCCAACCATGCCTCTTCTTTTCTTCCCTTTCCTAGCCTATCTCTCTTTCTTCTACCCCCCTTTCCCCTCCTTACCTTTGACCCATCCCCCAGTGGATCTGCTCTCCCCTCCTCCACCGCACTTGCCTATCAATATCTCTTGCCTGCATCTACCTATCACCACCTTGTGCCCACCCCACCTCCCCTCTTTTGTCCACCTATCACTGCTCTGCTTTTCCCTCCTATATATTGGGCTTCCCCTTTTCCTATCTTCAGTCCTGAAGAAGGGTCCTGACCCAAAATGTTGACCGCCTGCTTTTCTCCACAGATGCTGCCTGGCCTGCTGAGTTCCTCCAGCATCGTTGTGTTTTTCATCTAGATTCCAGCATCTGCAGTCCCTTATTTCTTTACAGACAAATTTTAGAGGGAATCTAAAATCTGGCATCTTGTTTGACGCAGATATCGTGGGCTGAAGGGCTTGTTCCTGTGCTGTAGTGTTCTCTGTTCTACGTTCTTCTTGTTCAATGGTTACTTTACGTCATGCAAAATGTATTTAAGGCAGGCAGGAAGTGACCATTAAATCCTCTCCTGCACTTTCTCACAAAATCATGGTGTTTGTATTTCTGAAAGCTCAACTCCTAAAACTGTTCTTGCCCTTCCTTGGTAGTTCTGCTCCTTACGTAAAACAGTTTTAATTTTTGGATATTATTTATTATTTACTTAATTTGAAATTATGAGGTTTGGTTATGGAATTTCTGGCATAGTTAACTTTTAATCAACCAATGTCATTTTAAAACTTGTCACCAATCTAAGATTCCCTGGCTGCAATTCTTTTCAATGTCTTGTTGACCTTGACTTTACAGTCATTGACAAAGGAACCCCACATATTCATCATTACTTTGGAAGAGGCCAGGTCAGAGATTAATTGGGCTGTATAGTATTCTTTTCTCCTTTCTTAAGGGGAAGTTAGAAATGGGGTTTCAGCTACAGGAGATCACTGGCATACTGATGCCATCAAGCAGGCTGAATAGCCAATCACATCAAAGAAAGTGCAAAGTTAACACATCAGGAAGTAAAGGGCGCCAATTTTTTTTAACATTTACTGATAGCAAAATAAAGATGTAGGCAGATACATGCATTGGAACGGAGACCATAATTATAAAGAAACATAATAAAACAAGTTTTGTGCAACACATTTTTTAAAACATTCCCCTAACGTGTGTACCACATGTACAAAAATACCTTTTAGGGCCAGAGAGGCTGTTCAGCAGTAATTATGCTTTAGTTGCTATTAAAAACTGTTACACCTCACAACACTTAACATTTTCATTTTTTTACAGCAAAATTGCTTTAAAAATTCACATTGAGTCACTGAGTTCATGTTGATTGCTTCTGCAAATACAGTGATAGCCCATTATATGGAGGAACTGCATTAGACTAACCATAATTTCCAGATTTGAGTTAATTGAATGTGCTATTGGCCTTAAAGAGTAATGACAGCATGCTGACAATTATGCCATTATCACAAATTCTGGCCCAATATCCTTTCTAGAACACAGAAAAAAATGCTTTTGCAGTGTTTCAGGTAAAGTTTTGTTAAGGGTAGATGCTATTTTAGAATTGTCTCTGCAGAAATCTAAGTTGTAAATTTAGCTGCACATATAATGCTCCGTTTCCCTGCCGCTGAATCTTAAAATGTTAGTTTTGTTTCACCCTAAATATACAATCGAACTATTTATTTCTTCTGAATCTCATAACTTTACATTTCTCCACATTATCTTGCATTCATAAACATCTACTGCCCAAAGATCTCGTTTCAATTTTAGATTTCTATGCATTGCTCATCAGTATTTCTTATAAGAGAGGATTATTCAAATTTTGTTCACCTAACCAAGCTTCTTGTAAATACAGTTGAACTATTTTTGTTTATTGTGCACTCTGTAACGCAAATTAATAAACTTTTTAATGTCATTTAAGTTCTTCATTAGCAACTAAAAATGAACTGAAAGATCACTATAAATGCACATAATGATTGGTTGCTTTGATTTGGTTTTTCAGGATAGGTCACAATTTGTGATGCAAAATTCCTCCTCTTTTTGTCAAGTCAGTTGTCAAGTCAATGCATTTTCCAATCAGATCTGTTCCATCTTCACCCTTGCCCATGCACACATTTATGCTGGGGTATTGTACAGATCATCTTTCACTTCTTTGATCAGAGCTTTAATTATATTTGCTATCAATGTAGTTAGTTGAACAGTCTTTCACTGGACATCTGCCAACTGCAACGGAGTAGCCTATAAATTCAGCAGGGTGTCTCCCATTCTCCAGCTGTAACTTAGGCACTTGATTGGTGGAAGCCCTAGAGAAATGTTGTAAATTCTGCCAATTATGCTGTTTTGTCAGGGATCCTGCTGGCAGTATAATGAGAGAATCCCCATGAAATTTCCAGACCAGTGTATTGACTAATAAACAGTAACAATATCATGTCTTTTGCTCTGTCTTCCTTGCATTTCCCTGGGCTAGAAGAAGTCACAACCTCACTTTCCGTCATCTCAAGATTATGACACAGCGTAATGCTTTAATGTCATTCATAAGACCCTATGACATTTTTGGAGATAATTAAAATGCACTCTATATTCATTCACATCCAGCCATTTTTTGCCCAATTACAGCTGGTTTCCAGAACATTTTTTAAGAGTGGAATTTCCTCTCCAATTTTAATAAATTATTTCCTAAAATATAACATTCACACTTACTGAAACATGTTTTGCTCTGAGATCTTTTGTGCTTGTTTATTTTAACAAGGATTGAAAGTTTGACCATCTTATTAACAGGTCAAATATTTTCACCTATTAAACTATTTAATTTACATGATCAGATTTAATGTTCCATTGGTTGATTTACTTTACCACATGCAGTTAATTAGGATGCAAACGATTGCTGGAAAAAGCCACACACATTAGTTTTATGTGTGCTAATTGTGAATAATTACCTCTCATTTACAACTCAAATAGCCCTAATGGCCATAGACAAATGTTCTGCAGGATATAACCCAATCAGTGGGGAAAAGTAAAGCTTCCTTTGATTGTTGACTACAGAATCCAGGTAAAAGGAAGCCAGATCCATCACATAGAGCAGGAAGTTTCAGAAGAAAGAAAAATTCAGTTCCATCACAACATTTGCTGGATAAGGCTAGCCTGCTTAGTACTCAAAAGGAAGAGACTTCAATGACAACAATTGCTGAACAACAGGCTTAGTTTTGAAGAATCCCTTCAGTTTCTCTGGCCCATCATCTAAACTTCAGCTATATAGGTCCTTGATGCTGTTATTTTCCCTGGGATTTCACTGGACATCACCAACCCAATTAAGTTATTTCAGTCTGAGCATTTTATTCCCCTTGGGAAGCTTGATCCATCATTTGTTGACGGTACTTCTCTACAATAGTGCTATGAATCTTCACACCTCCATCACCTCATGATGGAAAGGAATGAATCCTGTAACATTGTTTTGACAGGCTCGTATATTGCTACTTTCAAGTGCTGATCTGCTGACTAAAAATAGAGCCAATATTTTACAATCATGCACAGTGATCTTTGTCAAAATGTACTATTTCTTCATTTTGTTGCCTAAGCAATATCAAGAAAGGTTCAGGGGTTCTGTCACACTGCCAGTCCTGCTCACCCACTTACCTTAGTCATACGAAGCTCAATGTTCTATCGAAGAGCAGCACCTCATCTTCCTAGTAGGCACATTACAGTCTTCAGAACTCAACATTAAATTCAACAATTTCAGATAATCTGGTTTTGTTTCTCCTGTTTCTGTTTGTTATTTTTCTCTCTCTTTCTCTGGTATTTTGGACTCCCTTCTTCTGCTCCTATTTATGTCTCCTCCAGACAGACCTTTGCCATCTCCTTCAGCTGGCGTCATTATCATTTGTGCTATTCAATGTCTGCTGGTCTGTAGCATATCGCAGACCTTCCTGTCACTTCTCCCCCAACCTCTTCTCTGCCAGTTCTGGTGAAAAGTCATTATCTAGAAACATTAGCTCTGTTTCTCTGTTCGCCATCTGACCTGCTGAGTATTTCCAGAATTTTCAGTTTTAATATCAGTAGCATTTGGCATTGCTTCCCCACGTGACTGGATGCATCCAAGTTGGGAAGTCCCATTTTCTTGGCTTTATTAGGGCATAGTTAACGAGTGAGTTCTCCCTAATGGTGCAGATAACAAAGGTATAAGTTCCCATAATGTATCAAACGGGGTTGAGAGACATTCAAAGATATTTGAGGTCAAACTGGCAATTAAATCATGGGTTCATTGGTGCATAAAGCAAGTGGGTGTTACATGCTTTGCCATGCAGTGCACAGATCCTATCAAGACTAGTACTGGATGGTACTGGAGAGAAATATAGTCACTGCAACCACGGCCTTTGAGTTTTTGAAACCATGAATTTTTGGAACAGATATAGAATTTTGCTAACATCCAAATATTTAGCACAAACGCAATTGTCAAGTTCCATCTACGTGATGTTTAGGTCTACATATAACCACATCCAAGACCTATATATAATCGCATACAATTATCAAATGCTCTTCTTTCTCAGACATGTGAAATCTGGGTGAAGGTACTTTCGAAGATAATCTCTCATATGCTCTCAACACAAATTGACTTATTCAAGTCATTGCAACGTAGTAAGTTCGAACACAGTAATACAAGTGCATGTTCAGTAAGTATCTCCCGATGTCAAATCCTGTGCAGAGTATCAATGCAAGTACAGATTCATAAAGAAATTAATAGTTCACTGATTATGTTTTTAATTTATTCTTGTTTAAATAAAGACAATGAAAAATTGAATATTATGTTATCTGGGAATATTGCATGGGGTATAGATAAGGTGAATAGCCAAAGTCTTTTCCCCAGGAGAAGGAATTCCAACACAGCAGGGATAAAGTGCAAGGGTAAAGATTTAAAAGGGATCTGATGAGCAACTTTTTCCCACAGAGGGTGGTGATTATCTGTAAAGAGTGGCCAGAGGAAGTTGTAGAGGCGGGTACAATTATGATACTTAAGTGACATTTGGACAGTTACATGGGTAGGAAAGGTTTAGAGGGATTTGGGCCAAATGCAGGCAAATGGGACTATCTCAGTTAGGCAATTTGGTCAGCATGGACGAGTTGGGCCAAAGGGCCTGTTTCCATGTGGTATAGCTCTATGACTCTATTAATATGAATAACTTACTGAGAAAGTGGCAGTGGGAGTGGCTTCAATAGTTCTCTTTCATTTCTAGAATAATAGAGTTCAAAACTAGAATGGAACTCAATATTTTTGCTTTGCCAACTGAAAGTTGCTGCCTCCCAGCTGGTCACTGCACTGTGTAATGAGTTGACCTGTATGGTCAGTAATGCAAGACAAGTTTTTCACTGTACCTCGGTACAAGTGACAATAATAAATCAATACCAATACCAATGTTTCACTTGGTTAAACACCTTGCTGTTCGATATTAGGTTTGTGTCAGCACAGTAAACAAGGCCGTAAGGTTATCAGCCTTCTAAATTATTTCACTCCATCAGTGAGATCTGTCCCTTTTCCTCCAAAACAAATGGAATTCAGCTTACGAGGTGTGTCACTAAACTCATCCTTGGAACCAAACTGGCAACACTTGTTTTGTGGCATGACTAAATTTTCAAATGGCAAAAATGGGATCTGTAGAAACACCCAAGATATTGCAATAATATTTGCAAAGGATTTTCTTTATATATTCATTGAAGGGATGTGGGCTTCGCAGGCTGAGCCAGCATTGAACTCTATAGAACTCTGGTTAGGCCGCATTTGGAGTACTGCGTGCAATTCCTGTCACCTCACTATAGGAAGGATGTCGAGGCTTTAGAGAGGGTGCAGATGAGGTTTACTAGGATGCTGCTGGGATTAGAGGGCCTGTGCTATCAGGAGAGGCTGGACAAACTTGGGCTCTTTTCTCCGGAGCAGCGGAGGCTGAGGGGTGATCTGTTGGAAATGTATAAAATTATGAAGGGCATAGATAGGGTGGACAAGCAATACCTTTTTCCCATTATTGAACGATCTAATACCAGAGGGCATGCATTTAAGGTGAGAGGGAGTAGGTTCAGAACAGATGTGAGGGGTACATTTTTTACTGAGAGAGTGATGGATGCCTGAATTGCATTACCTGATATGGTGGTGGAGGCAAACTCATTGGAAGCTTTTAAGAGGGGCTTGGATTGGCATATGAATGCAAGGGAAATAGAGGAATATGGGCATTCTGTAGGTAGGAGGGAATAGCAATATTGGCACAACATTGTGGGCTGAAGGGCCTGTTATGTGCTGTACTGTTCTATGTTCTATGAATTGCCCATCCCTAGTTGCCCTTGAGAAGGTGGTGGTGAGCTGCCTTCTTGAACCACTGCAGTCCTTCAGGTGTGGGTGTACCCACAATGCTGTTATGGAGGGAGTTCCAGGATTTTGACCCAGTGATGATGAAGGAACGGTGATATCTTTCCAAGTCAGGATGGTGTGTGGCTTAGAGGGCAAATTCCAGGTGGTGGTGTCCCCACACTTTTGCTGCCCTCGTCATACTAGCTGGACGAGGTCATGGTTTTGGAAGTTGCTGTCTTATATAGTTTCATGGAAATTCTGTTGGATTTCCCTTTGTCTTTATTTTTAGGGATAATAACTCAAAATGCACCTACCTTTGGATGGAGTTTCAGAAGAAAAGCACTGGTGAGATAGTCCTTGATCCCACTTTATCATTTATAGACACATCTGCACATTGCAGCGGAGGAGTACGGAATGCACTGGAGGTCAGATTCTGCTGCATCGGACCACTCACTCCACTCCTGGACTCACCACAGAAGTGGTTCTGGTTGCCCCTGAGCTGTGTAGCTACAAGTACTGCCTGGCATATCGAGCACAACCCCATTCATTCATATACCAAAATATATGTCAGGTGCACAATTTTGTCTTGAATAGTAGGGAAACATAGGAGCTGATAAGTGTAGGCCACTTGGACCCTCAGGACTGCTCTACCATTCAATGAGATCATGGTTGATCTTGTACCTCAACACCATTTTCCTACACTATCCCCCATATCAATTGATTCATCTAATATCAAGAAATTTACCAATGACTGAGGCTTTCAGAGTCGAGAATTTCACAGATTCACCACCCTCCAAGTGAAGAAAGTTCACTTCAACTCAGTTCAAAATGGCCTGGCCCTTATTTAGTGGCTGTGACTCCTAGTTGTAAACTCCTCAGCCACAGGAAACAGCCTCCCTGTTTCAACTTGTTGATTTTTCTGAAGGCCATGATTCAAGGAGGACTCCTTGTTCTTCTAAACTCTGGAGAATAATGGAGTCACCTATCCAAACTCTCCTCATGTGACAGTCCTGTCCTCCTTGCAACCTGTCTGCAGGATCTTCACTGCACTCCCTCTCTGGCAAGGATTGCCTTTTGTTTAACTCATCAGCAGGATGGCAGCTTGTTTAGAACGTTGTCAAGGAAAGAAAATTGGGCAAAATGGAGAATTGATTGCTGATGAGTTTTCAAAATCATCATGCCATTGCCAAAAACAAATCTATACCTAATCTTAGTTACATCCTGAAGATACATTTGATTCATGAAATGTGTCTTTGAAAGTAATCCAAAAGTAAAACATTGGGCTGTCTCATTCTTAACTCAGCCCATGTCATGAGTTCACCCCTGGACTATTTCTACAGCCACAATGGCCTTTTACATCCAAACTGGATGGAAAAGGTGAGTAGTGGTAAATGGTTTGGTTTTGTTGTTTATTTAATTAATGTGAATGCCTTGAATTAAGTTACACCAAATAACTATGTTTTTAAATACATATATTACTTGTTTTTTGATATTAGTTAAATCTATTTCAACTTTTTTAAAAACATCTTTAGACTAAAACAGTTTAAAAAGTCTTTGCTAGAATAAGCTGTTAAAAAGCTGAGGGGAGGAACAATGTGGGACCACAGCTTCAGGATCCACCATCTTAGGCCCAGTCTCAGTTTATGGACAGCTCTATTGCAAAGGAAGGCTGTGGAAGGGTAAGTGTGGACCCTCATTGCTGTAAAGTCACTTTCATCCATGGGAATAATCTGGTAGTGAACTCAAAGCATGGGCAGAGCTAATTACGATCCAGCCGAATGTCTCATTTTTGGATTAGCAAACAACACCCTCAATTCAATGACCTATCTTAACCTTACAGCAAATATGATGTATAAACCTGACATCAGCAATTGGGTAAAATGAATAATGACAAATCAGCAGCTCATTCACCACCCAGCTTTCTTCCTTTTGAACCTGGACAAGGCTCTAACAAGCTCCCAACTTGATATTCTCTATATTTTCTCTGCTATTCAAAATCTAATTATACTCTTACATGTTTTGAAAACATTGGATTTTACTTTGAAGACACTGCTGTTGGTGATGTGATTTTGTTACAGTGAATACGCATTAAATATGCATGATAAGGCTAATCATTACAGATGCACTGCAACCAATCCAGCTTTCTTCAAAAGGACTTCTGAACACTCCTACCCAAATCTGAGTGAATGGTTCCCTTTATTTGTCTAAATGTGGAGCCAGAAGGCACACAAAGGCTCCTATTGGTCCACACTTTACCTCTCCTGATTGGCTATCACCCTAGATTCACTAAACTCTTGGCAGCCATTTTATTCTCCACTCCTCTCATAGACAGAATTGTTTCCATTTTAAGGGTCCACTAACTGTTTCTCTTTCCACAAATGCCATGATGTGCTGAGTATTTACAGCATTTTTTTTACTTCAGATTTCCAGATCTGCAGGTTTTGTTTTAAATTTTCATTTTTTTTTTGTTTCTATTTCAGCTTATTTAGGATTAAGATCAATTTTCTAGCTGAATCAATCCCAGAAACTGAAGAAATAAATGCAATGAATTCTTCTATGGACAAACAAAAACACCTATTAACGAACAGTCAGTGAGGCTGAACCATAAGAATAGCAAACCAACCCATGACCATAAGAAAACAAAACATAGGTGTGCAGATAATTAAAATGGAAGGTCTATGCAATTGAATCAATTTTGTAAAATGGTTTTTTGAACAAGTTTTTTTATCTGTGAAGTGAAATTCCACCAACAAAATCCTGTTGATTTATTTTTAGTGCCATTGGACCTGTAAGCACAATATAATTTCAATGTCCTAATCAGAGGAGGGAAACTCCAATACTGCAGCATTCCCTCAGCACTGCACAGAACCATCAGCCCTATTTATCCCTTCAAATCTCTTGAGTTTTTTTTGAGGTAAAAATATCACTGATTGAGCACAGATGAATGAAGCATACGAAAGGTAAGCAATGGTTTTTCATTTTTCACTCTACCAGAAATTAATTATTCGTATTATGGATATGTTTCAGGAGAGTTTAATCATGTGTACTTTGTTGTCATTTTCCTGGATAATTAATTATGCATACTTTCGTATTATTGAGGCAGAAGATGATCTTACTAGTAGAGGAGCAGGCTCAAGGGGACGTATGACCTACTTGTGTTTCTATTTCTTATATTCCTATTTAATTGTGGCAAATGTACATGGTGAAATCTGTTCCAAAACTACCTGAGAAATGCTAGTTATTATGTTTACAGCTTGAATACTAATGAGAGTTCACTATCAGAAAGGACTGAATGCCAAAGGTTCACATTTTGTGTGTTATACCTGAACAAAACATAGTATAAAGTGGCTTTAGCAGTCCGGTATGATTGAAGCATGAAATAAAAATTAAATCTCATGCATGAGTTAATTGCATAGAGTTATAATTTTACATGTGAAAAATGGGTAATTGGTGTTCATACACGGTAGAAAATTGGTACATAGAGTGAAAATAGCATTTAAACTTACACATTAAATTCACAGTCAACACTCAATCGATAGAGAAATGGGCAAATAATGAAGTAAATCACTCAAATCCAGGCAAAGTTTGATCGGTTTAATATTTGGTGGCAATAGATATATTACAGTTTGTGGAAATGCCAGCAGCAGCCAGTAAAATGATACTTCATGTTTTCAACAATCGAAATATAAAATATAGCCCGGAGTATTGGACCTGATAAGTCCAAAATACACACGAGTGTCTAAAGGTAACAAAGTTGGCACTTTTATTGAGTGGTTATCTCAAGAAGACAGCAGTTTGAAGATGTCCTTTTGATGTATTGAGATGAAAATGCTGCAAGGGATAGATACATTATTTGTTGTGAATTATATTTTAAGGCACAAGGACTCAGCACATGTTTAGAACAAAACAGTCATATTGATTATTGTCCATATGAATCAGCCCTAGCAACTCCTGGAGATTTATCAACAAACTTGTTTTAAGTGATTGTGTTTTACCCTGTGGAACAACAACATATGGAATCAATGATAGAACAGCAAGCTATGAAGTTTAAAAAGAAATCTTTAAAATTTATAGTTTGATTGACACATGTTGCAGGAGTAAAATTTTCTCTTCAATCACAAACACTCAATGTGTGATTTTTGTCAAGTAAGTACTTAGTATTCAGCTTACAAAATTCGGATTTAATGACTTGAATGGAACCCAATTTCAAAAGCAGAGTACAACATACACATGGTGTTATGTTTCACCCTGTGTCCAAGCTGTATGTTATCTGCATCTTCACTCCCAAAATCAAAATACCGGAATTAGCTCATTCAAGGTTCTAGAAGGCAATTAACAAGATTTTGAAATCTGAACAGATAATTCAGTTGCCTTACATTTATCTATAAACAATGCAGCCCTATCTTTGAGTTATTTCATATCTTGTAAGTTCATGCAACTAATTTTAAATGACATGAGGAGAAAGCAGAATGGTGGGATTAAACAACACGTCATGTGGAGCAAAGCACAAGATCTGAAATGTAATGCTTTATTTTGATGTGCATCATAAATTAATTGGTCATACACATGCTGTTTCTCTGTTGTAAGGATTTTAAAAAATGAAACAATACAAGAGTTCCTGGACTGTATCTAATATTATTTCTTCTAAGTACTATCATTACTTACTGGATACTTGATTTGTTTTGACCAATTGTGTCAATTTATTAATCAGCATTCCATTCATACATCACACAATGGGCCATAACTGAATAACTTGCAAAGAACTAGTATGTGAAATATCTATTTGTATGGCCTCAGACCTGAGCCTAGCACATATTCACCAGGAGATTCACCAAGCTGATTCCTGGGATGAGCAGGTTGTCCTGCCAAGACAGACTAAGTAGTTTGGTCCTGTAATCCTTGGAGTTTAAAAGAATGAGGGGTGACCTGATTCAAACATACAAGATCCTAAGTGGGCTTGACAGGGACGTTGAGATGTTTTCACCAGTGGAGTGGGGGGGGGGGGGTTCTTCAACAAATGGGACATGGCTACAAGATAAGGGGCTAGTCATTTAAAACAGAGGTATGTAGAGATTTTTTCTTGTAGAGGGTAGAGAATTTTTGGAATTGGTATTGATTTATTATTGTCACTTGAATCGAGGTACATTGAAAAACCTGTCTTGCATACTGTTCCTACAGATCAATTCATTACAGTGCAGATACATTGAGTTAGTACAGTTCTCTGCCCTAGTGGGTGGTGCAAACCAGATCATTAGAAATATTTAAAGTAGGGCCGGATAAGAATTTGATAGATCAAGGAATAGTGGGGAACAGAGAAATGGCACAGAAGAGGAGTTGAGGCCAGCATAGATCAGCCACAATCATACTAAACAGCAGGGCAAGCTCAAAGGCCCTAATAGCCTACTCCTGCTCCTACTTTCTTACATTCTTGTGTAATGCTGTCAAACTTACCTTGGTATTAGCACTATTAGCATAGGTCAAGTCCCACCCCTGAAGCATAGCAAGGAAATCTAGATGGTGTACCTCATCCCTACCATTCAGATGAGAGATTAAACAGAAGTCCCATTACTGTCTCTGAAATAAGAAGAGTTCTCCTGTGACTGGGACCTATATTAGTATATCAATTATCGTCACTAAAACAGATTATCTGGTTATTATCTCTTTGGGAGTTTGTTATGCACAGATTTCATGAACTACACTTCAAAAGGTACTTTGTTGTCTTAATGCATTTTGGGGCATCATGAGGTCATTGAACCTTTCAATCATTCTTTGTATCTGTCTAAGGTAGTTTTCAACAGATTGGAGTTACTTCTGAAATTAACAAAGGGAAGGTTTTCATCTTCAGCTTATGTTGGATGAGTGATGCGTGAGGTGTACATTTGACAGGAATGGGCCACACGCCATTTTCATGGAGGAGATATGAATCAAGTTAAGTCAGAAAGGTGCCTGAATAAAATCCAGTCCCAGTAAAGAGTTTTCTGATTAAAACTGTAAGGAATCCAACAAGGTGGCTTCGACTACACACCCTCTGTTTTGCCTTCTATCAAAGTTGTCAGAATTTTGGAATGTTTCTGAATGTCCATGGCAAATAACATCACTAAAACTTAATACCATTTGTTTTTTTTAATCTTCTACCATTTAAAAGCAAATGATTAAAAACATTAACACAAAACACAACTGACTTAATAGAAAATGTGGCATATTCCTTCTGCTTTTCATCATAGCCGTTCCTGTCCATTTAAATGATGGGATCGCTGATCCTTCACCAGGTCCCATCTGCCACTGTGGAGAGTTAAGCAGGAGAATGTAGCCCAGGAATCACTGAGGAAACTCGGTCAAGAAGTTCAGAACTTTTGCACAAGACTGTTAATGTTTCCTAACCACGAGCAAGTTCTGGACAAATCTGACTTTGCTATAAACATTAAAATATATGAATCCTTGAGTTATACAGCACGGAATTAGGCCCTTTGGCCCAACTCATCTATGCCGAACACATTGCCTAACTCAGCCAGACCTATTTGGCCCATATCCTTCTAAATCTTTCCTATGTGTGTACCTGTCCAAATGTCTTAATTTGTCCCTTTTTAGTGCAACGGATTTACTAAAAATCAAGGACGGATCTTGACTTTGCCAATAGCAAACGACAGCTGACAACAAACTGGAGACCCATTTTGCACCTCTCACAAGCTTTTATTTTTGTTGAAATAATTTTGCTATCATTGTTCTTCACAGAACTCTTGAAACATTTCATACATTCCCCTATCCAAATGGTTTTAATATGCATTAAGAAAAACAAGGTTTCCTGTATACATTTGAACAGTCCAGTTATTTAGATTAGATTGTTCTGAGCTAAGTGTTTGTGAATTAAGACTGTTGGTGCAAGTGTGACATTTCTTTGTTAATTAACGTATCAGCAGGTTTGTTTTGAAATGTGCCTTTCTGAGATCCTGTAATATAATTAAAGTGCAATGGCCTTTCTAAAATTAATGATGAAAACTTAATGACTAGAGAATATAAACTTTTTTTGAGTTTTAATATCTGGTCACAGTTTCAGTTTTTCAATTATCTGAAAGATTTAATGATGCATGAGTAACATTCCGGTAATATTGCAGGTGCAGTTAGCTGCATGTTAGAAAATATTTAAATAGTCTGTGAAAGTTCTTCTAAATAACTACTAAATCCCAAGGGACAGGCACGTAAGGGAAAAAAAACCCTTTGATGCAGGGAGTGGTTATGATCAGGAATTTGCTATCTGTAAGGCTGGTAGAAGCAGTCGATCTGGGCTTTCAAAGTGAATTGGATAGTCATAAGAGTCATGGAGTTTTAGAACAAGGAAATGGGCCCTCTTGTCCACTGTGCTAAATTGGCCATCAAGTACCCATCTATGCTAATCCCATTTTCCAGCACTTAGCTGGAAGCCTTCTATACTATAGCATTTCAGGTGCCCATTTGAATATCTCAGAAATGTTTGTATTTGTATCTAACTCCACAACTCCCTCAGGCAGATTTCCAGATATCAACCATTCTCTCAGTGAAAAAATTCTTCCTTGTGACCCTTTACCTTAAACCTGCACCCTTGGGCAATGGACACTTTGCTAAGGGCAAACATTTCTCCATCCTATCAATGCCCCTCATAATTTTGTACACCTCATTCAGGTTCCCTGTCAGATTTCTCTGCTCTGAGGAAAACAAACCCAGCCTACCCATTCTCTCATCTAACTGAAATTCTCCATCCCAGGCAACATCTTAGTAAATCTGTTCTGCACCCTCTATAGTGCCATCACTTCCTTTCTGTAGTGTGATGACTAAAACTGCACTCAGTACTCCAGCTGTGGTTTATATAGTTGTACCATAAACTCCCTGTATTGCATCCAGTTCCCTAGCTACTATCTCGTATGTCTTCTTAATCACTTTGTCTATCTGTGCTGCTGTCTTCAGGGATTCTTGGACCTGTACACTAACTACCTCTGCACCTCAGAACTTCCTGGGATCCTACCATTCATTGTTTATACTCTAGCTTTATTAGCGTTCCCAAAGTGCATCACCTCATATTGTTCAGGATTAAATTGCATCTGTCATTGCTCTGCCCATTTTACCAACTCATCAATTTTGTTCTGTGGCAGAACACAATCCTCCTCACTTTAACAACATTATTTTTCATGTTATCTATGGGAAATAATTTGTAGGACAGAGGAATGGGGCTAAATAGAATGCTCTACAAAAACTGGGGATGGATTCAATGGGCTGAATGGCCTCATTCTATGCTTTCATGTTTCTAATCTAATTTCACTGTTGTGGAACGATAGGAAAACAGTGATCCATAGGACGATGTTATGGCTTACAAAAATGACCCTTCTCTTTTAGAAATAATCTCCAAATTCAGCCCACTTTTATTAGGTGCATGAATCATCTGTCTGTTAGATGCGTAATTCCCATTGTAAATGGCTTTAATCACTCACAATAATTTCTACTGCCTATAGATCCAAGGAACAGAACTACCCCAAATCAGTTTGTCTATCCCATTCAAGGAATTTACTCATTGTATTCAAATGAATATAAATATGATTGGGACAAATTGATGCAGTGAGACTACACGACAGAGATATGAATTGTTAGCAAAGAGTTTGAAAAAGAAAAATCCATAAAACACCTTTTCAGATCGCCAAATGTCTGTAAGTGCTCAAAGATAATGAATTACCAAAGTTATCAGGCTGGATCTTGCTGGACCCAATTTTCCACCTATGGTCTTTGCACACTCACACTTAATTTGGTCCATTTAGCAGGCTGATTTCATTGGCTCTTTCAAGGGTGCTGAGGGCAATGAGGTTTGACTCCTGACCAGCTACCTTGAATCACGAACTGGTTATTTACCTTGAGAAAATACCACTTCAATATTTAATTAAGGTAGGGGGAAGGGGAGCAAGGATTTATTTAGGCCAGTTAATCTAATCTCTACTTTCATGAAATTCCTGGAGTCAGTAATAAGGGAGAGAACATCTTGGAAACTGCTAATCAGAGAGAGCCAATATTGATTAGAAAAATCATGGTTATACATAATGAGCCCAATAGCATCGTTTGAAATAGTAACCAATGTAATGGACAGGGAAGTGTCCACAAACACTGTTTATATGGAATTCTACAAGGCATCTGATAACATAATTCATATGGGACTATTAAATACAATTGGAATTTGTGCAGATGGATATAAATTATTGATCTTGCCAGGAAATTAGATGAGTTCAATAGGCAGAGATGATCATGGGCCAGAGATCAAATTGGATTCGACTAATGGTGTCCCTCAATGATCTCCATTGGAGCCATGGATATTCACCAAGTAGTAAACAACGTAGCTGAAAAGATTTTAAAAAATGTTTGCTGATGGGTAGTGTAAATGAAAACATTCACTTGCAGAAATGTATTGATAGAATAAACAAATAAGTAAGTCAATAAAAAGTGGATTTTAGGCAAATGTAAGAACATTCACTTACTAGATGGTGGTAGACCTAAGCTATCATGTGCTTATAGAACGGGCCTTGTACATTAATGTGTGCAATGGCTTTTCCTTTGGACTGGCTACCATTCTGGTATTCATGAAGGAAAGCAAGAAGGCTACAAATTTGTTTTGCATTGCTAGTGTGTGGAGCTGCTTGGGGGAGGAACCTGGAGTGGTAGAAGAATCGAAAGGTATCAGGACCATATGGTCAGGTCAGGCATCCATGTGTTCATGATTGGCTGCCAGAGGTAAAGAGTATCAGGGTCAAGATTGAGTCGGGAGTACAGGAGTCAAGTGTTCTTATCCTAACGATGAAGGAGGGTCCATGTATTGCAAAGGACATCTTTTGCAGGAGTGGCCACAGAAGTGAATTCCAGGCACACACCGCATATCCTTGGATGAACTGTGCATATCCAGGTGCTTCCATACATCACCCTGTGAGGCACATGGAAGAAATGGAAAGAAAATCGCTGACTTTACAACCCATGTGGAAAATCCATGGATCTCTCTGAGGAGAAAAGAAATTAAGTGGGAGTTGGGACCAGTACAAACCGGATGGTCTACACCTGGGCAGGACCGGGATCAATGTCCCAGGAGGATTGTTTATAAGTGCTGTTGGGGAGGGTTTAAACTAATATGGCAGGGGGGTGGGGATCCATGCAGAAAGACAAAGGGAAGCAATGTAGAGACCAGAGCAAAAATTAGGAAAGAGAAAAGTAAGAGTGGAGTACAGAAAAGTCAAATGCAAAGGACTCAAGGGTTACTAGATTCTAAAGGGACAATGAGTATAAGGGCACTTTATCTGAATGCCTGTACTATTTGAAACAAGGTCAGTAAACTCGTGGCACAAATCAGTACAAAGGGGTATGATTTAGTGGCCATTACAGACATGGTTGCAGGGTGGAGATGAGTGGGAGTTAAATATCCAAGGGTATCAGGTAATACGGAAGGATAGACAGGAAGGTAAGGGAGGTGGAGTAGCACTCTTAATTAAAGGATGAGATCAGGACGATAGTGAGAGATGATATAAGACCTAAGGAGTGGAACGCTGAGTCCATCTGGGTAGTGATTAGGAATAATAAAGGGAAAATAAATCACTGGTGGGAGTTGTCTATAGGCCACCGAATAATCACATTACAGCCGCACAGGCAATAAACCAAGAAATATTTGATGCATGTAAGAATGGAACAGCAGTTGTCCTGGGGGACTTTGACTTGCACATAGATTGGGCGAATCAAGTTGGTCGAGGCATTCTTGAGGAGGACTTCATAGAATGCATCCGTGATAGCTTTCTTGAACAGTATGTGGTGAACCTACAAGGGAAAATACTATCTTAGATCTGGTCCTGTGCACTGAGACAGGTAAAATTAACAATCTTGTAGTTAGGGATCCTCTTGGAAAGAGTGATCACAGTATGATTGAATTTCTCATACTAATGGAAGGTGCAATAGTTCAATCCAAAACCAGTGCATTAAGGAGACTGCAAGGGGATGAGGGAGGAGTTGGCTAGCACAGAGTCGGAACACAGGCTATATGGTGGGGCAGTTGAGGAACAGTGGAAGACTTCCAAGGAGATTTTTCACAGTGCTCAACAAAAGTATATTCCAGTTAAAAGCAAGGACAGTAAGGGTGGGGAGATCCAGCCTTGGATAACTAAGGAAATAAAAGAAAACATCAGACTAAAAGCTCATGCATACAAAATCGCCAAAAGTACTGGGAAACTGGAAGATTGGGAAAACTTTAAAAAGCAACAAAGAACCACTAAGCAAGCAATAAGGAAAGGGAAGATGATTATGAAAGTAAATTAGCACAAAACATAAAAACAGATAGTAAAAGATTTATTAATTATATAAAGTGGAAAATGGTGGCTAAAGCGAACATAGGTCCCTTGGAAGATAAGGGGGAATTAGTATTGGATAATGTGGAACTGGCCGAGGCTTTGAATGACTATTTTGTATCAGTCTTCACAGTGGAGGACACGTCTAACATGCCAAAGAGAGGTGTAATGGATGCGATGGAAGGTGAGGACCTCGATACAATCGCTGTCACTAAAGAGGTAGTACTGAGCAAACTCGTGGGTCTAAAGGTAGACAAGTCCCTTGGTCCTGATGGGATGCATCCCAGGGTACTGAAAGAAATGGCAGAAGTTATAGTAGATGCATTTGTGATAATTTACCAAAACTCTCTGAACTCTGGGCAGGTCCCAGCAGATTGGAAGACAGCAAATGTCACGCCACCGTTTAAAAAAGGATGTAGGCAAAAGGTGGGTAACTATAGGCCAGTTAGCTTAATGTCTGTAGTTAGGAAAAGCTAAAGGAAGAAACAGCAAGACATCTAAATGGAAGGATGGAGGATTGACAAAAGTGTATCTTCTGTCCAAGTTTTAATATCTTTTAGTACTAGTCACATTCCCAGAAGCAGTTCGCCCAATGACTTGGATCTTATCTGAGTCACTGGCAGCAGGGACCAGATCTCAAACACATTCCACTATCCCCATCTCCCACCCATCCCACCACAAAAATTCTCTGAGCTTTTGTGAAATTAGCAACTGAATAAATGCACATTAATTGGCCAAGCGGACTAACTTTTGCATGGTCAATTAATCTAAAGGTAACTCACTATTCCACTGTAACACATGATTCCATACAGTACTAATCTGCTCCTTGTAATTTCAACATCTTCAGATAGTCCTCACAACATCTATCACTTGACTCGTACGGTTATGCTGCAAGTTGCAGGGACAAAGAGTGAATGCAAGTTAAAAACAATTAAGTGGTTAATATTAACTCATGATAAAGGAAATGGAGTGCAATGTGTTCATGTTGTTGATTGGATGACTAGTACAAAATCTGAGGGGCAGTCACAGACATTCAGACTAAATATTCCCTGTGTTTTATTCAGCTGAACTTTTAAAACATTTTCGCAGTTTCCAGTAAACTGTTAATAAGGAATCTAAAGAGGAAAGCAAAATTAAGGACATAAGAAGAAAAATCAGGAGTGGACTATTTGACACCTTCAATAGAACCTTCCAAAATAATCTTAACCTAACCCACCCTGACATTCTGCCAGTTTACTCTTGGGCATCAGTGTGGATTAATATCAGGAGAGATGTAAAAATTATCTACTGCTTAATTCCCATAAGATTCCTGACATTCAGGATAGGTGAAATTATCCTGGTAATCTGGAAAAAATACACAGCTTGTATTAGTCTTTTTCTCTATATCTGTAAATTTGATAGAAGTATTTGCTGATTAATGAAAATTGACCTATAACTTAACATTAGTCTGTGCCCTCTGATTCACTCTATGTATACCCCTGCCAGCTTTGCCAAGACTTCACTGTTAGGAACAAATACTTTTGTTTTCCTTCCCTGCAGCACACAGTATGTGTTGTGTAGTTTAAGAATTCTAACTGCTGAGTCCAAAACTCCATCAGATAGAGATGAAGCTCTGAGATCCACACCAAAGCATATGCTCAGTTTTGATGATATTTTCATTTTTCTATTTGCTGCATGTAATGTATACCCTATGGGTGTGTATGCCTTCTATGTGATAAAAAGGTTCATACACTTATTTTACCTAACTGGTCTTTAAGTACTAAATATTTTGCTCTGAGTAGGCTAATTCATTATTTTGAGAATATACAATGTAAAGGCTTAGATTTAAAGAAGGAATTGCAGATCATAATTTTGTCAATTCCAAAAATCCTACTTAAAACTAAACATTCTGCTCAGTTCTCGTAATGGCAATATATACATACATTTCTACCTTCAGGGCTTGCCACATTGAGAAATAAGGAGAAATATCATCACAGGCATTCAAGGGAAACAAGAAATACTGTGCTTTGAGTGTTCATTTCTTGTTTCGAGTGTGAATTTTTACTGTATTTGGCACGTTGCCTTGACCATTGATGTCTCCCAAATAATGAATGGGTGAACGCGCTTGCATTTATTTTGCACCTGTCATGACATTCCAGAGCATTTCACAGTCAGTACCTTTGAAGAGTAGTCCCTGTTGTAACATAGCAGACAGTATGTGCCCAGCAATTAAATAAATGACTGGTTAATCTGTCTTGTGGTAGTTGGTTGAGAAACAGGTGTGGCAAAGATACAAGAACTCACACTCTTCTTCCAGTGAGACCATTCCGCCTTTGGTGTTTATGAGAGCAGGTGAGTCTTAGGTGACTGTTTCATTTAAAACCAGAACAGCTCAGGCAGTGAAGCTCTCCTTGAGTAGTGTCCTGAAGCACCATTCTCTGGATTGCATGCTCAATTCTGTGGAGGGGTTCTAGCTTAAAACTTTCTAACCCAGCTACTTGAGCCCCAGGAAGTCTGTAACTGACACTTCAACATTGTGTTCACCTGAGGAATAGACAGCTGCTTATGGGGGCTCTTTTTTTTTACACGATGCTGAGCCAAAGAGAACCAGAAAGCAGGATGTCAATGCTGAGTTAGCTGATCTCTCCCATTCTTAAGTCATTATTTAGGAATTGCATGTATAAAGATTATATGGATACCACAAGACATAGGAGCAGAATTATGCCATTTGGCCTATCGAGTCTGCTCCGCCATTTGACCGTGGCTGATTTATTTTTCCCTCTCAACCCCATTCTCCTGCCGTCTCCCCATAACCTTTGATGCCCTTACTAATCAAGAACCTATCAACCTCCGCTTTAAATATACCCAATGACTTGGCCTCCACTGTCGTCTGTGGCAATGAATTATACAGATTTACCACCCTCTGGCTAAAATAAAATTCCTCCTCATCTCTGTTCTAAAGGGACGTCCTTTTATTTTGAGGCTGTGCCCTCTGGTCCCAGGCTCTCCCACTACTGGAAACATCCTCTCCACGTCCACTCTATCCAGGCCTTTCAATATTCAAAAGGTTTCAATGAGATCCCCCATCATCCTTCTGAACTCCAATGGGTACAGGCCCAGAGCCATCGAATGCGCCTCATACATTAACCCTTTCATCCCTGGGGTCATTCTTATAAACTTTTGGACCTTCTCCAATGCCAGCACATCCTTCCTTAGATATGGGGCCCAAAACTGCTTACAATACTCCCAATGTGGTCTGACCAATGCCTTATAAAGTCCCAGTATTACATCCTGGCTTTTATATGCTAGTCCTCTCAAAATGAATGCTAACATTGCATTTTGCCTTCCTTACTACCTGCAAGTTAACCTTCAGGGAATCCGGCACTGGGACTCCCAAGTCGCTTTGCACCTCCGATTTCTGAATTTGCTCCCCGTTTAGAAAATAGTCTGTGCCTTTATTCCTTCTACCAAAGTGCATGACTATACATTTCCCTACACTATATTCTATCTGCCACTTCTTTGCCCATTCTCCCAACCTATCCAAGTCCTTCCGCAGATACCAGGTTAAAACAAAACTGGAAATCAAAACAACTGCAGATACTGGAAATGTGAAATAAAAACAGAAAATGCTGGAAATAAGAAAAACAAACTGCTGGAGGAACTCAGTGTGACAGGCAGCATCTGTGGGGGGAAATGGACAGTGGACATTTTGGGTCGAGTCCCTTCATCAATCCAGATCCTGCCTCTGTTTAACTTCCCAAAATGCACCAATTTGCATTTGTCTGAGTTAAATTCCATCTGCCATTCCTTGGCCCACTTTCCAAATTGATCTAGATCCTGTTGTAACCTTGGACAACCTTCACTGTCCACCACACCAGCAATTTTGGTGACATCAACAAACTTACTAATCATGCCACCTACAGTCTCATCCAAGTTGTTAATCCATATGACAAACAACCGGGGACCCAGCACCATTCCCTGTGGCACACCACTGGTCACAGGCTTCCAAGCTGGGGAAAAAAGAAACCTCCACTACCACCCCTTGACTCTTTCCACCAAGCCAATTTTGTATCCAATTAGTTAGCTCACCCTGGATCCCATGTGATCTCACCTTCCAGACCAACCTACCATGTGGGACCTTGTTAAAAGCATTGCTAAAGTCTATGTAGACAATGTATACCACCCAGCCTTCATCAATACTTTTGTTCACTGCTTCAAAACAATTCATTCAAATTTGTGAGACATGATTTTAGAATCAGATTTATTATCACTGACTTGTATGTTGTGAAATCTGTTGTTTTGCGGCAGCAGTACAGTGCAAAGATGTAAAATTACAATAAATTACAAAAGCAAATAGTGCAAAGAAAAGGAATAATGAGGTAGTGCTCATGGGTTTTATGGAGCATTCAGAAATCTGATGGGAGGGGAAGAAGCTGTCCTGAATTGTTGAGTGTGAGTCTTCAGGCTCCTGTACCACCTCCCTGATGGTAGTAATGAGAAGAGGGCATGTCCCAGATGGAGAGGGTCCTTAGTGATGGATGCCACCTTCTTGAGGCACTGCATCTTGAAGATGCCCTCGATGGTGGGGAAGGTTGTGCCTATGATGGAGTTGGCTGCGTCTATAACCGTCTGCAGCCTCTTGTGATCCTGTGTATTATAGAACATAAAACACTACAGCAGAGTACAGGCCCTTTGGCAGACAATGTTGTGCTGACATTTTATCTTGCTCTAAGATCTATCTAACCCTCCCCTCCCACATAGCCCCCTATTTTGCTATCATTCATGTCTCTGTCTAAGAGTCTCTTAAATGTCCCTCCATACCAGGCTGTGATGCAACCAGTCAGAATGCTTGCCACCACACATCTATAAAAAATTTGTAAGACTCTTTGGTGACATACCGAATCTCCTCAAACTCACTCTTGTATGCCTCCTCGTCTGAGATTCTACCAACAGTGGTGTCATCGTCAAATTTATAAATGGCATTTGAGCTGTGCTCAGCCACGCAGTCATGAGTGTAGAGTGAGTGGAGCAGAGTACTAAGCACACGTCTTTGAGGTGTGCCTGTGTTGATTGTCAGCGGCAAGGAGCTGTTACTACCAATCCGCACTGACTGTGGTCTCCCAATAAGGAAGTCAAGGATCCAGTTGCAGAGGGAAGTACAGAGGCCCAAGTTTTGAAGCTGGTTGATTAGTACTGAGGGGATGATGTTGTTGAATGCCGAGCTGTAATCGATAAACAGCAGCCTGATGTATGTTTTCCGGTTATCTCAGTGCTCCAAAGCAGAGTGGAGTGTCAGTGAGATTGTGTTCACTGTAGACCTGTTGTGGCAGTAGATAAATTGCAATGGTTCCAGGTCCTTGCTCAGGCAGGAGATAATTCTAGCCATAAGCAACCTCTTGAAGCATTTCATTATGGTAGAAGTGAGTGCTACTGGGTGATAGTAATTGAGGCAGCTCACCCTGCTCTTTTTGGGCACGGGTATGATTGCTGCCCTTTAGAAGCAGGTGGGAACCTCAGACCGCAGCGGTGAGAGGTTGAAGATGTCCTTGAGCACTCAATCCAGTTGGTCGGCACAGGTTTTCAGTACCTGGCCAGATACACTTTCGGGGCCTGATGCCTTGTGACGATTCACTCTCTTGAAGGATTTTCTGATATTGGCCTACGAGACAGAGATCACAGGGTTGCTGGAGGCTGTGGGGACTCGCACAGGTGTAGTGTTATTCTCCCTTTCAAAGCGTGCATAAAAGGCATTGAGCTCATTGGGGAGTGAAGCATCACTGCCATTTATGCTATTAGGTTTTAGCCTTATAGGAGTTAATGGCATGCAAACCCTGCCACAGCTGTCATGCATCAGCTCTGTGTCATTATGCATCAGCTCTGTGTCATTGTGCATCAGCTCTGTCTTGCATTGAGCCTCATAACAGTTCTGGGGTCCCCAGATAAAAAGGTCGCAGTAGGAGTGGGATGTTGACCTAAAGTGGAGGGCAATCAGAAGTTCAGGGTCACTCTGATGGTCTGATTGCTGAAGGTCTGCAAAGTGAAAGCCCAGTCTACATTTGGTGCCTTCATTCTGAACATTGAATGTAATACACTAGACTTCAAAAATGCAAGTGAATCACTGCTCCGTTAGGAAGGACAGTTTGGGTCCATAAAAGAGTTTGCATCTCCTGCAGTTGCATGGGAAAGTGCCATGGAAAGTGGAGGCAGACCAGCACCCCTTCTTCCATCTGGGCCAATGCATCCTTCTCAACTCAATGCTGAATTCTACAACTTCAGGTTTTTCTGTTCCCCACCTCTGTCTCCACCCTCCCCCCCACCAACTCCCTGACCCCATTCTAATGAAGGTCTTCAATCTAAAATGTTAACTGTTTCTCTTTCCGCAAATGTTACTTGAATTGCCGAGTTTTTCCAACATTTTCTGCTTAAAGAAAATGTTGGAAAAACTCAGCAAATCAAGTAACACTTAAGAAAATGCAGTAAATGATATTTACTTCCTTTAAAATAAACTTACAACCTGTTATATGAAAAAGCAGTCCCTGCTGTCACTTTGCTGCAGTGCTGATAGAGTATTACATTGCTTAAGGTGTTGTATGCAGCTGAGAATTGAACCTATCTACCCTCTCCAATGGGTGCAAAAGATCCAACAGTGTTTCTTCAAAGATGAACGGTGGAGATATCTTTAGTGACCCGGCCAATGTTTATCCCCTCTTCTTCAGCATTGTAAAACAGTTCACCAGGTCATTGTCACATTGCTGCCTGCCCACGCCTATGCTCGGATGTTGTGCAGAAACTATTTCCTGCTGTGCAGGAACTGTTTGCAATGTTTTATGTATTAAAGCAGTGACTACACTTCAAATATACCTCAGTGGTTTTGAGTTGAGCTGAGGTGCCATTTAAGTGCATGTATTTCTTTACTTAAGATAATTTTTATAAATGCAATATTTAAATCAACTTTGCTCTACAAATCAAACTACTAAATACGTTAATTTCCTGTGATGTATACTGTACGTTTGCGATTCTATGGTATCAGAATCAGATTTATTATCACTGACGTATGTCATGAAATTTGTTGTTTTGTGACAGCAGTACAATGCAACACATAAAGACATGAAAAGTACTATAAGTTACAAAAATAAATAGTGCAAAAAGAGGAATAATGAGGGAGTGTTCATGGGTTCATGGACAGTTCAGAAATCTGATGGTGGAGGGGAAGAAGCTGTTCCTGAATCACTGAGTGTGGGTCTTCAGGCTCCTGTACCTCCTCCCCGATGGTAGTAATGTGAAGAGGGCATGTCCTGGATGGTGGGGGTCCTTAATGATGGATGCCGTTGTCTTGAGGTGCTGCCCTTGAAGATGTCCTCGAAGGCGGGGAGGGTCGTGCCCATGATGGAGCTGGCTGAGTCAACAACCCTCTGCAGTCTCTTTCAATCCTGCACATTGGAGCCTCCATTCCAGGCTGTGATGCAACCAGTCAGAATGCTTTTCACCATACATCTGTAGAAATTTACAAAAGACTTTGGTGACATAACAAATCTCCTCTAACTCCTAATGAACTAGAGCCACTGGAATGCCTTCTTCATGATTGCATCAATGTGTTGGGCCCAAGATAGGTCCTCTAAGATATTGACACCCAGGAACTTGAAGCTGCTCACCCTTTCCACCCCTGACCCCTCAATGAGAATTGGTGTGTGTTCTCCCAACTCCCCTTCCTGAAGTCCACAATCAGTTCCTTGGTCTTGCTGACGTTGAGTGCGAGGTTGTTGTTGCGACACCACTCAACCAGCTGATCTATCTCACTCCTGTACGCCTCCTCACCACCATCTGAGATTCTGCCAACAACAGTGGTGTCATCTGCGGATTTATAGATGGCACTTAAGCTGCCGATGAACACTTCAGTTAATGCTGAAGGGTGTATTTTTGGAAATAAAATGCAGCAGTAAAGTAGTTCAACCTACCGATTGGCTTCTTTCAAAAACAACTGAAAATCCCATAGTTAGAGCTGTGAAGCTAAGCAGTGTTGCTTCAACTATAAACAAAATTGAGATGGCTACAAGCATAAGGTACATTTAGTTTCAGTTTCTGCAGGTAGGTTTGACACATATTAAAGCCTCATCTAGAAGGTTTACTATGGGGCTCTGAGGTTCCCTATGGGTTACCTTCCATTTCTCTTGTTAACTTCTTAGAAAATCCCTTGGGATCAAGGATATCTTGCTTCCACTCCAATTCTGTGGCTTCTGAGCTAACTGATGAGGCCAATACAAGACATGCAGACCCTTCCTGCTTTGGGGCAGGAAGTGCCTAATGGAATGGGCAGTTGGATAGTTTGTAAAGTTCTGGGCACCTTTTGGTCTTTGCCTTTTATGTACTCCCTTCTCATGAACTTGAGGTTCTTAGTGCCATCCAGGATGCTCCTTCTCCACTTTGATCATGGGCCAGATATTCCCAGTCGTCGATTGGGATGTTTGAATTGTTTTCAAGCGGATTTTAAGAATATCTTTGAATATTTTCCACCACCAACCTGGTAAACTCTTTCCATGATAGAGCTCAGAATAAAGTTTGGCAATCTGATGTTGGAGTGATATGGCCTCCCCAATGGAGGCAGCTGAGTGTAACCAGGGCCACCATGCTGTGAGAGAATGCTGATGTATGATCCCATATTCTGCCAGTACATTTGGAGGATTTTCTGGAGACAGGTTTGGTGGTATCTCTCCAGTGTCTTGTGATGCCTTTAGTAGGAGTGCAGCCATTCTGCAGAACTACTAGGAACCTAATCAAACAAATCCAACTCTGCTCCTAATCCAAGGACACTGCAACTGCAGATAATGAGCTGCAGTACACAGACACTGCTTGCACATGTTCCAAGGCCAGACTCTTAAGGCATTGACAATTTGTTCACTGAAACATATGAAAGGACGGACCTTCAAATGAAAGGTCCTCTACCAACCTATCCCTATGGTGCAACACCACCCCTGTACTAATGAAGACCCTGGGAAACATGGACCATTTCCCATATCCAGGGAGCCATTCTTCTTCAAAGGCAAATATCTGTGGTGAAATTCCCCATCTGCTCAAAGGCATCAACGTGACCTTTGGCAGACCGAGGAAAAGAAGGCTTAAAGATCATGAATTGCGAGTATGGGAGGTGTGATCAGTAAGTTTGCAGATGATGTGAAAAGTGGTGGTGTTGCTGATTAATGAGGAGGATAATCAGGCTACAGGATAATACTGATGAGTTGGTATGATGGGGAGAGCATAGCAGATGGAATTTGATATGGGTAAGTATGAGGTAATGCATTTTGTGAGAACTAAAATGTCTTGGACATGCATAATGAATGATAGGACCTGGGGAATATTGAGGAACAAAGGGAATAAGTGTGCAACTCCAGAGGTCCCCAGCCCAGGTAGATAAGGTAATTAAAAAGGCATACAGGATCAAAAACAGATAATGCTGGATGCACTTAATGGGTCATACTTCTAGCGTCTGCAGTTATTTATTGATTTTCATGCACACAGGATACTTGCCCTCATAAGCCAGAGCCTGGATACAAGAGCAGGGAGATTGTTTGTACAACATCTGTTAGGCCTCTGCTGGAGTATTGTGTGTCATTCTGGTCACCACACTATAGGAAGGAGGGAATTGCACTGGACAGGCTGCAGAATAGATTCACCAGAATTTTGCCTGGGATAGAACATTTCAGTTATGAGGAGATACTGGAAAAGAAGGGCGTGTTTGCCTTGAAGTGGAGGAGGTTGGGGTGGGGTTTGCCCAGAATGAGTTGTACAAAATTGTTGGGTGCATAGTCAGGGTAGATAATAAGTAACATTTCCCCATAGCAAAGGTGTCTAAAACCAGAGGACATCTGGTTAAGGTAAGGTAGGAGGTTTAGAGGGGATCTGAGGAGGATATTTTTCACTCAGAGTATGGATGGAATCTGGAATGTCTTGCCTGAGTGAGTGGTGGAGCCAGAGACCTTCACAATTAACAAGTATTTGGACAAGCAGTCAATTCACAAAAATGTGGAAGCCTGTCCATTAGGGGTTAGTGGGGATGCCTGCGCCGTTATTGTGGATGGGTACATGAAGATCAGCATGGACACGTTGGGCTGAATAACCTGCTTCTGTGCTCTATGATTATATGACTGAAAACCAGGCACCAAGCTAATGGTGTACGGGGGCAACAGTGATCCCAGCTCTCCTATATTCTTCTGAGACTTTTATTTTTACGTACTGATGACAGCAGCTTTATCTATTCAGTGTATTGCTGCCATCTACAGGTAATAATTTCCCCAGGTAAACAAACATTAATGTTAATTTAGCAAGTTAGAATTTCATTGAGACAATTTGTCTTTGACATGGCTTGAAGTTATATCACTCTCTGCTTTCAGAGTTTTTGGTTACTTGTAGCATCTTGCAGACCCTGTTACTTGTAGCAGGGTCAGTGTCAACTCAGGCAATCGGCTGCTCTCGTAGAATGACTTTGACAGCCGGTGAGGCTCCACCCCCACACTGAAGGAGGAGGGCAGCATACAGTTGTGCTGAGACTCCAGCTGTGCATGGAAGATCTGACATGAACAGTCCTTGTCACCGCTAAGCAAGCAACATCATGCTGCTCCTCTGAAAGTTGTTGAGGCATTCTGCCAAGTGACCTTGACTGCAGTCTGAACCTACATGCCTGTGATGATGCTGCAAGCACATTTTTCATTGTACCTGTATCTCATTGTGTTGTGCATATGACAACAAACTCGACTTGACACTGTGCTCATGGAACCATCCATCAGGCTCCACTATCTCCTTTACCTGGAGGGCCTCAAGGATGCTCCATGAAGACCACTGCCTGATTGATTTGTGGTCATAGGTGTTTTTCTGCAGAAACTTTGCTACGAGAGATAGTTGCATGACTTGTTCCATGGCAATGTGGCCAAGTCCATCTTTTGCAACACCAGGGACAGGTAGAACCTCAGAATATGATAATATTTGATGTTGCATACTCAGGGTCAATGCAGAGCTTGATTCAACCACACACAATGTGGTCACCAAAATGAGGACCATGTTTCTCAGGAAGTTGGTACATCACGTCCCTTCAAACTCAATCCATTTTGGATCTCCAGATGAAATGGAAGATGACTCCTGACAGCTGCATTGCAGGAGCAGAGTGTAGTCCACACCTGCACCAAGTACAGCGGCACCTAGACCCTCATGACCAGATTCTTTCCTACTATTATGAGGGAATGTTCCCTGTTTCTTTTTCACCTTGATGCACTTCATCCAGTACTTGATGTATGCCCCAGCTCTTGAGAACTAGATTCCCAGCATCAACAGGTGATCAGACAAGATAGTGAAGAGAAAAAAGAACTGGTCTAGCCATTTACCAATGGTTTTTGCTGCCACTGATTGTGGCCCCTCAGGTCAGTCCAACCTCTTGCTGATGCTCATCAAACTGTGGACTGATGTACTGTAGGTCTAAGCAGAAGTTGGCATCATTGTCCATGCAGAGGGCAGCTTTGACCAGAGCATCTGTGCTGCCTGGGATTCTGAGAATTACTTGAGCTCAACTTAGTTCTCTGGAATCTGGAACAATTAGATAGCCATTTCATTTACTTTTTAACTTCACAATAAGGTTCAGGAGGAAAATATTTCACTTTCACTTGTGAATGGTGCAAGATGTGTTCTCTGAAATATCAGATCACTTCTATCTATGTGTATTCAGAATACTCTCAAACTGTCCTTGGCTACATACATGCATATTCAGGGAATGTTCAACATTTTTCATAGCCACATGGGTATTCAGCTTTATGTTCTGTGGTCTTGTGGTACCATTGATGAGTTGTCAAGTGAATGGTGCAATTTAAGCCTCGTTACCAATAACATTTAGTTCCACGTTTCACATACGAAAGATCATTGAATTGAAGCTAAATCTCTGTTTCTCTTCCTACAGGTGTTGTCTGATCTGTTGAGCATTGCCAGCATTTTCTGTTTGATTCCATGAACTCTATAAATGTATATCATGCAAATCTTAAAATAAATCTTAATTTTGAATTGTTGTTATATAGAATTTTCTCCAATGTTTAAAAATATCAGTAACTTTGACATGTGGTTCAGTCTTCCACAATCAGCAGCAATAGGTACTTTCATAATTTATGAAAATCTAATAGGTAATACCTCTGTCAATTCAGAAGAGTTCTCCCTGGGGTCCTGGCAATTTATGTCCCACAAACAAAAAGCTTTTATAAGTCTGGTGATTAACATGTTGATATTTGTGAAAGCTTGCTCTGTGGAAGATTGGCTGCCATGTGACCAGTCCTGTAACACCAATAACATTATGGAAGTACTTTGCTGGATTGTATTTTGGTCCACCTCAAGATGTTGAAAGACACTGTAGAAATGTACTGGCCTGGTTCTGCGGTGACATGGCGAAGATGAGGGAACAGACCTGTTGATTTCCTGACCTATATGACATGGTTTCATTCCCATCATTAGGTTTACCCAATAAGAAATCTGATTTTGATTTCAGCAGTATAGTGAGGAATGTGTGGATCAGCCTGCCCAGGAAGCGTGATCCATACATTGTTGAGAATGAAGATGAAAAGTTTCAGCAAATTCAATAGCTAGCTGGTGATTACTTGCAAAGGAGGCAATTGAGGAATACGAAAGGTTTATGATTCAAATTATTACAGCCAACGTGATTCTACAAATGATTAAATAGCTCTACTGTTATATTGGATATATTACATAAGTTAACACAATTACCCATAATTATTATATCTTTTCAATGTATTTCCCAGAATTGATACAAATGCCCTTTACAATCACACACACTTCTACAGCAAGTTAATAGTAGTAACAATATAAATTTATATAGCACCTTTAACCTAGTAATTTCTCATAATTGTAAGTTCTAATTGTAAGTTTTATGATTATGAATTATTTATTTTATCTGCTTTATTGCCTTTCAATAACTCAGTTGGTGATTCAAAACATATTATCAGTGTTAGCTGGTTTGTAGGGAGAACTAACAATACCCCAGACTCATATGGCTGAGAATTTAAGTCCTTCACTGTAAGTGTGAATACAAGATCCAGGCTGAAGACACAGTGCAGCGTCAAGAGAAAGATGCATTTCCCCTGTGTTGTTTCCTCTTCTCCCTCAGAGAGGACTCAGCCACCACACCCCACCATCTTTGGAGCAAGCATTCACTCCCTCCAGCAGATGGAACAAAGTTGTTTATATTGTAGCATGACTCTTTAAAGACTACTTCCTGAGATCAGCACTGCAAGGATGTTTGAGCCATTTGACCAGTAATGCCCACTATTCCTGAAATATTACATGAATCAGCTGAATAGCATTATTTTTAAATAATGATAACAATTTTTGAAATCTTAGACGTTTCCACAACAACGTTAGAGGGATTGCAAACACCACTTTAATGCCTCCAAAACAGCAGAGGTGAATTCTTAGACCCCTGCATTGGTTGTGAATTAAAATGACAACAATACTGTATTATGCAAACTCCAGGGATTTTCACCATTCACACAGAAACTTTGTCTCACACAATCACTTCAATTCCTGTTAAAATCAATGAAATATAGAATCTTGCAGGCTCCATATACTGGATTTGCATAACTGAGAAGAGTATGGGCAGATGTTGTCTTAATGTAACCCAGATAACAAAGTATTATGTCAATACAAATCGATTAACAATATTAAAATGTCCTTCTTAGCTGCCAATTATTATTTGAATGGTGGGACTAGAAATATTAACAGAAGTGACAATGCAGAGTAAAATAAAACTGAATCACAATTATCTTTAACTTCCTAACTGCAATTTAATTGGCATTTCTTTGAATAAATCCATATTCTAAGTAGAACTCTACATGGGAGATAATTATTTGTTCCCATATAAAATCCTTGAGAACTGCAACTAGCTATTCTTTTTATACTTTAGAAATATGCTTTTCTTTCTTGTTTCCCTGCTTCATAAAACATGAAATGGTCTACTTGGAAATGCAAGAATTGCCAAGGAACTAGGAAATGGTTTACACCGATCTTCAGAGCTGTGGTCATCAGTCTGTTAAGCATAGATTCAATGGGCTGAATGGCCTCCTTCTAAGCCATAACAGTTCTATAATCCTCACCAGTGTACCTCCAGCTCCACACTAACTAAGATAAAACTGAAAAACTTTTTTTGTTGTCGGCAGCCTTACGTTACAACTTTAAATCACGCTGCAGAAACTAGGGAATTTAAACTCAGTCAGCTAAATAAAATCTAGAATAAAAAGTAATTACCATTATTGATCTTTTTTATTTATGCAGCACGGTAACAGGCCCTCCCAGCCCAACGAGCCCGCACCGCCCAATTATACCCACGTTAACCTACTAACCTGTACATCTTTGGTATGTAGGAGGAAACCGGAGCACCCGGAGGAAACCCACGTGGTCATGGGGAAAATGTACAAACTCCTTACAGAGAGAATCAGGAATTGAACCCCAATCGCTGGCCTGTAATGGCATTATATTAACTGCTACCTACCCCAGTGATGGGTGTTTGGATACTAAAGAAGTCGATGAATATAGGATTAGTGCAGAACAACAAAGCAGTGGTAAAAGATTAATTATGATTCTTTTGAAGAGTGGAGCAAACAAGTGGAGCCAAATGACTTACTCCTGCTTCCATTTCTGATGTTATCATTGCAAAAAAAAACCCGTCTAGTTCACTAACAAAATGTACTCGAGGGAGGGACCTCTGCCATCCTCATCCGATCTGGCCTAACTGTGATTCCAGACTGGGGTGGACTCTTAATTAGTTTCCTCCCACTTTCCAAATGACGTACAGGCTAGGAGCTGTGGGCATGCTATGTTGGCACTGGAAGAGTGGCGACTCTTGCGGGCTGCCCCCAGCACATTCTCAGTAATGCAAAAAGACGCATTTCATTGTGTGTTTCGAAGTACGTGTGACTAATAAATAAATATCTTAATTGGCTCAACTTAAGGGGCAGTCTGAGAAAAGCAATAGTTGCGTGCGTTATCTGAGCCACCAACATCCAATGAACAGATAAAGAAAACTGACATAAGAGGGCCCTAGTTGAGCAATTCTTTCTAAAATCTCCCCACCACCTCCAAGACACCTAGAGAGAGCTTACTAAAGGTGAATGATTTGAAAGTTATGAATACTATATAACGTGTTCTGCCAGGCTTGGAGATGGACATTTGAATCACAAAGCTTCATCTTCTCCTAAACTGATGGTGTCAGTTCTGAGATTAAGTACTGTCTGTTGGGAGTTAAATTATCTCTCAATGGAATAAAAAGCTCAGTTCCATTGATTAAGAACTGCATGAATGTAATCAATAAGGAATGTTCCCACAGTTTGCTTCAAACCTCAAATGCTTAAGTTTGCTAGTTATTGGAAAACTGAAAATAAATCTGCCTTTGCCATGGAGTTCCCCCCTCCCCCACTAAGGTTTAATACCAATATGGGTAAGGAGGTGGGGTATTTACATGGTGATGGTGATGTTAGCTCCTATTATTTGATATCATTTTCTTACTTATCTATTGAAAGGCAATGCTTCGCCAATTTGTAACCACTATTAGTGCACATTTAAACTAAATATGCTTTAGAAATCAAATCTTTTTTTAAAATAGTAAAACTTTCTCAGAGAAATGGTGTGGGTAGTGGTGGCAGGTAGCAGGAGTTTGCTGCATAATTCCAGCCATGTACCATCTTAATTTACAATCAACCCTGGGAAAAACCTTCCCTACTCAGATGAATGGGTTCAAGCTGGAGTCGCAGTAAAAGAAATGTACGTATATGACTGCTGCCTGGGAGTACTAATCCTAATCACATGGGCTTCACATTCTGGAGGGTAGCTCAGAGGTGGAGACTGGGGGAAGGTTCCAGCTGGGTCACCATCTGCTTTGGCCTCTGCCACTCAAATATCCAGTCTTCATTATATGCCTGTATAAATACCAGCAATGTCTTCCTTTTTCTCTCTGGGAGAAATTTCAAGTTGGCACAGGAGGAGCTGAGCACCATGATCAATAGTCACGAGTCAACACACCCTGATGGCTTCTATCATCATGGGGGACTTCAACCAGTCCAGCTTGAATAAGTCTCTGACAAACTACCATCAACATATTACCTGTGGAACCAGAGGAGCCAACACACTCGATCACTGTTATACTGCCATCAAGAACCCTTAACTGTGCCATCTTGCACCCGCACTTTGACAAGTCTGATCATCTGGCTGTACTTCTGCTCCCGGCATATAGGCAGAGACCAGTGGTGAGGACTGCAAAGGTATGTTCAAAGGATGCAGAGGAGCATTTACTGGACTGCTTTGAACTGGTGGACTGAACCATAGTCAGGGCTTCATCTTCGGATCTGAATGAATATGCCATGGCTGTCACTGACTTCATCAAGACCTGCGTGGATGAGTGTTTGCCTTTGAGAACATACTGAGTTTTAACAAACCAGAAGGCTGGATGAACTAAGAGATTCGCAGTCTGTGGTATTCAAGACTGCAATCCAGAACCATACAAGAAGTCCAGGTATGACCTACAGAAGGCCATTGTGAGAGCAAAAACTCAATTCCCTGTGAAGTTAGAGACACAACAGTGGTGGCAGCGTTTGCATACCATTACTCCTATAAGGCGAAACCTAACAGCATAAATGCTTCACTCCCCAATGATCTCAACGCCTTTTATGCACACTTTGAAAGCGAGAATAATACTAGACCTGTGCAAATCCCCACAGCATCTGGTGCCCCTGTGATCTGTCTCAGAGGCCGACATAAGAAAATCTTTCAAGAAGGTGAACCCTCACAAAATGTCGGGACCCAACCGTGTACCTGGCTGGGTACTGAAAATCTGTGCCAACTAACTGGCTGGAGTGTTCAAGGACACCTTCAACCTCTCACTGCTGCAGTCTGAGTTTCCACTGCTTCAAAAGGGCATCAATCATACCGGTGCCCAAGAAAGACAGGGTGAGCTGCCTCATTGACTATCACCCAGTAGCATTTACATCTACTGTGACGAAGTGCTTTGAGAGGTTGTTCATGGCTAGAATTAACTCCTACCTAAGCAAGGATCTGGACCTGCTGCAATTTGCCTACCACCACAACAGGTCTACAGCGAACGCAATCTCACTGGCTCTTCACTCAGCTTTGGAGCACCTAGACAACAGCAAAACATACATCAGGCTGCTATTTATCGATTACATCTCAGCATTCAGCACCATCATCCCCTCAGTACTAATCAACAAGCTTCAAAACTTGGGCTTCTGTACTTCCCTCTGCAACATCCCCTCTCCCCCACACTCCCTGTAGCTGAACAGGATTCTTTTCCCAATTCTGACAATGGGTTTTCCATCTGAAATGATAACTCTGTTTCTCTTCGCATAGATGTGGCCTGACCTGCTGATTATTTCCAGCGTTTTCTGTTTTTATTTGAAATTTCCAGTTTTAATTAATCTTCACCAGCAAGGACTCACTGGGCTGAACTATTTGTTCCTTGGCTGTGTAGGCATGAGTTGAAAATGAGCCAGCTGAGTCATTTTCAATAGCATACTTGGACGCTAAGTGCTAAAAGCATTGATTGAAATAAAATCAAGCTAGGCCACTCTTAAAGAGCAATTGTTTATTTTTTTTACCATTATCTATTCTATTACAGTGGTTTAAAATAATAGCTACATTGCATTTTCTCTGGAAGCAAATGGATTTGAACATCAGGGACAATTTACTCTGCAATACAGAATTAATGGTGTTTTATTGCTTGCTGAAGGGCAAAAGTAAATGCTTTACACATATAAAACAATAATGATGCAATGACATGACTGGCTTTCCACCTTACCTGAAGCAGCTTTAATGCTCAATGCTTAAATGATTCATTTATTGTTTTGCTAGCTACTGTGTAATTGCAAAATCCAGGATAGAAGAAGCAAACCATGATTAACAGTGAATAAAAATAAAAGTTGAATGTTGTCAAATGGCAGAAGAGAGTGAAGCTTATTTTGGTATAAATTTACTTTACAATGTATGTTAAGGTGAAAGAAACATGCCCCAGAAAGATTTAAATTAGATGGTGCCCTAGTTGCATTGGGCTGTTAACAATATCAGCTGTGTATTGTTCAAATGCTGTTATTCTTATCTTCAAAATTCTGCAGGGAACAAGTCCTAAGCCCAAATCTTGCAGGCCATGTTGCACCCAGGAAACTGATCTGGTCATTAGTTTTCCTCTGGTCAACATGCACCATTTATGACAGTAATGGTCTGCACTAAGTAAAGGAAAACCTTTTTCTTTTTAGAGGATCATGAGTCTTTGAAACTCTCTTTATCAAGGAGTGATAGAAGCGGAGTATTTGACTATTTCTAAGGCAGGTCTAGATTCCTGATAAACAATAGATGAAAGATAAACAGGAATGTGGAATCGAGATTACAATCAGCCATGATCTTATTGAGCAGGCTCGGGCTGAATGGCTGAGTCCTGCTCCAAGTTTGTGTATTCATGCACTCAACCACACTTCCCATTGCTTATATGTGGAATATTGCTGCTGTGAAACAGATAATTTGTTTAGCTTGCATTACAATGGTCACAGAAATGGTCTTCAAAAATTAATTGAGTGTAGTGCTTTTAGAACTTCTGTAATAAAATGCTTACTAATTCTCACCTTCTAATTGCCTTACTTTTGTAAATAACAAAAGGATATATTTTTCAATGCCATTTTCAAAGTCCCATCAACTTCACTAAAATCCAAGTACACAATGCAGCAGATGCAACTATTATTTAATAGGACATAATTTTGCTGATAAAATAGCATTTGAAAATTATGCAGTTATTAATGTAAAAATTGGCCAGCATCTAATGTAAGGAAGAGATAAACAGTCAATTACAAATCGCCCATAGTTGCTGAACAATTTGCACCTCTCCCGAATTAACTTAGCAAAAAAGGGAACTTGCATGTATCCTGATTCTTATTTTTAATGATATGACTGCGTTTTGTCAACTAACTGTCAACAGAGGGTGATTGTAGATGGGGAGTATTCTGCCTGGAGGTCGGTGACCAGTGGTGTTCTGCAGGGATCTGTTCTGAGACCCCCGCACTTTGTGATTTTCATAAATGACTTGGGTAAGGATGTGGAAGGTGGGTTAGTAACTGTGCAGATGACACAAGGTTGGTGGTGTTGAAGGATAGTGTAGAAGGTTGCTGTAGGTTACAACAGGGCACTGATAGGATCCAGAGCCGTGCTGAGAAGTGGTAGATGGAGCTCAACCCGGAAAAGTGTGAAGTGATACACTTTGGAAGATCGAATTTAAAGGCAGAATACAAGGTTAATAGCAGGACTCTTAGCAGTGTGGAGGAACAGAGAGATCTTGGGGTCCATGTCCATAGATCCCTCAAGGTTGCCACGCGGGTTGATAAGGTTCTTAAGAAGGCGTATGGTGTGTTGGTCTTCATTAGTTGGGGTATTGAGTTCAAGAGCCAAGAGGTAATGTTGGTTAACATTATAAAACTCTGGTTAGTCTACACTTGGAGTATTATGTTCAGTTCTGGTTGCCTCATTATAGGAAGGATGTAGAAGCTTTAGAGGGTGCAGAGGAGATTTACCAGTTTGCTGCCTGTATTGGAGAGCACGTCTTATGAGGATAGGCTGAGCAAGCTAGGGCTTTTCTCTTTGGAATGAAGGAGGATGAGATGTTACTTGATAGAGGTGTACAAGATGATAAGAGGCATAGATTGAGTGGACAGTCAGAGACTTTTTCCCAGGGCAAAAATGGCTGACACGAGGGGGCATAATTTTAAGGTGCTTGGAGGAAAGTATAAGGGGGATGTCAGAGGTAAGTTTTTTTTACACATAGAGTGGTGGGCACATGCATGGAACGCACTGCTGGCAGGCGTGGTGGAAGCAGATACATTAGGGACATTTAAGAGACTCTTAGGCACATGAATGATAGAAAAGTGGAGGACTATGTGGGAGGGAAGGGTTAGATAGATATTAGAGCAGGATAAAATGTCGGCACAACGGTGTGGGCCAAAGGGCCTGTATTGTGCTGTAGTGTTCTATCTTCTAATTGCTCATTAAGCTCACTGCAGACAATTAATTCTAATTAATAAGAGCATGAGCATTCTTATAAAAGCTTGATAATTGTTGATAAATGGCAATCAATCTTTCTGACTCAGAAAGTAAATGAAACTTCACAGTTTGTGTTGTTTATTAGATAATGAATTGTTTTGGGAGATTCTTAAGCCATGAACATTTTTAAATTCTTAGTTTTTAAAATTTATATTTATATCTTACTTTACCTTTCACTTTTTTCTCTTTCACAAAATGTTTCCTTTATTTGTGTTCTAACTCTCTAACTGTGTTCAACTCATAGCTTTGCTTCATGTTTTCTCTCTGATACCTACCCCCATTTAACCCATTAACCAGATGACCTTATCTACAAAATATCCCCAGAACAATATTGTCTCATCTTAACAGAGAAATCCCCTTTGTCCTACTCATTCCTCCCTAACCCTCTCTGCAAATTAAAATTCACTTGTTTTCTCTCTTTCCCTATTACGACAGAAGAAATTGACTTGAAATATTAACTCTAATTCTCTTTCCACAGATGCTGCCTGACCTGTTGAGTGTTTCCAACATTTTCTGTTTTTATTGCATAGATTGGGGTTCCAACAGCAGTTGGGCTGAGGTAGTTTTTGAATCAGGTTATATAGTCTGGGAGCAAAGATGACAGCTTTAATCTTCATAGTAATTACTTGTAAGAAATATCTGATTTTCAGCAGCAGATGTCAGACAAGCAGTATGGCAAATCAGAGATGGTGGAAGGGGTCAAGAGAGGTGTGGAGATGGACAGGAGAATTTTCTGCCATTAAAATAAACAATCTGCTGGAGGAACTCAGTGGGTCATGCAGCATCTGTGGGAGGAAAGGAATTGTCGATGTTTCGGGTCAAAACCCTGCATCAATTTTCTGCAATGATGTGAAACCTGACGTTATATTTTCAGATGACATTAGAACATAGAACATTACAGCACAGTACAGGCCCTTTGGCCCACGATGTTGTGCCGACATTTTATCCTGCTCTAATATCTACCTAACCCGGCCACATAGCCACATGAATGATAGAGAAATGGAGGGCTATCTAAGAAGGCAAAGGGCAACATGTTGCCGAGAAATAGAAAGAGTCCAAAGAAGGGTAGGTCATTGAGGGAATCCTAATATAGTCATTGGAAGAGAAACCACTACAGTTGACATTGGGGCCGTGATTCAATAAGAATAGAACTAGGTAAGGACATGGTGCTGTCCTTGCAATATGCGGATGTTACCAATAACACTTGTCAATCCACCCCTCAAAGACCGGACATCTCAATTCCATATTTTCCACAGACACACCTTTGTGTGCCTTCTTCCAAAAATTGAAGGCTGCGTTTTCATCAATTTTTGATTTTGTTTCAGATTTCCGGCATCTGCATTTTTTTTGTTGCTTCAGTGAGAAGGACAGCTCTGTCTTTTTTGCTGAGCCAGGTAGACGTTGTATGTATATTCCTTGCTGTCTAGGATAATTTTTACACTGGCTAATAAAATCAAGATCTGCCAGTGAGTAAAACAAATATCCAAATATTAGCATTTCTAACGCTGTCAAAAAGTGCATAGTGAAGAAACCAAAATTCTCAAGCTTATTACTGATTCTTTCCACACACTGTCGATTCAGTTGAGGTGTTTTGATGAGTAATTATACACAAAAATATGTGAATAGCGATTTTGAGCAAATTTATTTTTATATCCAAGGTTTGTCTGCAGAATCTTTCCCATTAAATCAGCATTTTTTTCTGTCTGCCTCACATTAAATAGCATTTAGGCTCACCTGAAGGATAGTGCAGCATTTGTGATTTATTGCTAAATTTACATTCAATTATTCCAGCTTGAATAATGATATTTCCTTGTGGGGATGGTCTTTTAGCTCTTGCTTATTTTCAGATCTTATAAATGCTAAAGTTCATTGGTGGTTATTTACAGCCAGCACTAAAAAGCTAGTGTAGCTATTAAATAGCAAATGCTTACCTTTCTCAAGGGCAGTGAATACTTCCTTTCATATTCAGCTAAGAATAAATTCATTGCAAACTATGTTGAGCTACTAAATGTTTTAAAACACTGTTGGTGGTGGTGAAAATAAATTAGATTCAAGTATATATAAATGTATGACAGAGCAGGCAATTACGAAATATTCAGGTCAGCACTGTGTATGCTATTGACCTCTTAACATTTGCCTTCTCAAGCAGTACAGTTTGTATTAGTTAAGCCATGCTAGAAATATTTAGACGCAAAATCTACTCTTTGTATAACGCCATATGTTTGGATCCACAGCAAAAATATTAGCATGTTCTGCATAAGCCTTCCTTCATAAAATCTTCAAATCTGATCCCAGTCAGAGAGTGCGAGATCCTGGGAAGAAATTTCTGGTGAATTTAGCCAGATTGGAGGCTTGGCGATGCCAATTTAAAAAAAATAACTTGTTTTTAATTAGCGCCATTCAAATGTTCAATGATACAAGAGCTATTCACTGCCAATGAATAATTCTTTAAGTATAACATCCAAGTTACTTACAGCAAGGTCCTGCAAACATGATGATTAACCAGTCAGTCTATTTTGGATGTATTAGCTGAAACTTAGCCAGGACAGCAGGAGAGCTCTCTAATTACCTTCCGATAAGCATCATGAAATTGTGTACATCCACCCAAACAGAACCTTGGCTGAACATCAAACTGACAGTGATAATACACCACTCAAAAAATACTGTACAGAATTATCCATCCTGATATATGAACTGTCCTGTAATGTAGCTTAAAACCACAGCTTTTTGACTTGGTAGCAGAGATGTCAGGTGCTTGTATGCAGGGTGATTACATCCTAGGTAACTGAGGACACAACATTATTTCAAGTCACGGTATGGCAAATGGATTGATGTAAAATCTCCACAGAGACCAAAAAGAAGATACCTGTCCTGGTCAACATTTATCCATCAATCAGCATCACCTAGGACAAATCACCTGGTCATTAATTTCACTGCTACTTGTGGGACCCTGCAGTATACAATCTCCCTGCTCCATTTGTCTACCTTGATTGAATTTTCAAAAGCAATTAGAAAATAGAGTAGTACAGTACAGTATGGGCCCTTTGGCCCACAATGTTGTGCCGACCTATAAGAACCTATTCCCCGATCCATCTAATCCTTCCGTCCTACACAGCCCATAACCCTCCATTTTTCTTACATCCACGTGTCTATCTAAGAGTCTTCTAGCTGTCCCTAGTGTATCAGCCTCTATCACCACCCTTGGTAGTGTGTTCCAGACACCCACCACTCCGTGTTTTCAAAAAAAATACTACCTCTGACATCTCCCCTAAATTTTCCTCCACTCACCTTAAGCTGATGTCCTCTGGTATTGGCATTGCCACCCTGGGAAAAAGATGGTGTCTGTCCACCCTGTATATGCCTTTCATAATCTCATACACCTCTATCAAGTTGCCTCTCATCCTCTGTCACTCCAAAGAGAAAAGCCAAGAGAAAAGGGAGAAACTCATTGACACCTTAGGTTATCCTTCCAGGTCTGAGCCAACGTGATAAGGGCGAGTTCTAAAAGCAGTTATCAAAGGGGAATGATTTTAAGAAAATGGAGCAAAAGAAAGGCCATCTAGCTCACTTATTCAGCCCATATTACCCAAAAGTAAGAGAAGCACATCTACAATAGAGGATTCCCATATGGAAATGGGAATCCTCTATTGTAGATGTGCCTCTCTTACTTACTTTTGGGAATACTGGTTCCCTTATCCAAACCACCTTTGAAAAGAGCCTAGAAACATCTTTAATTATTTGTCCGATGCTCAGACCTGCTTTCAAAAGATATTTTCCTGTTAAGGTGAGATTTGACCCTGAACCAACTACCTTCTCTAAGAGCATGTTCCCCATTGGTCAGCTTGTCTATGTTTGTTGTCTTTAGGCTCACTTAACCTTTTGTGTCAGAAAGTTGTGGATATAAACCTTTAAAGTGCCTTGGTGCAGTACTGAGGGATTACTTGGACTGTTAGAGATGTCAATTTTCAGATGAAACTGACACCCTGCTTGTCTATTCAGATAAACTCTTAAGATCTTGCAGCAACCCTGCAAGATGAGTAGGAAGATTCTCTTGCTTCTACATTCTCATTCAACCAATGTCAATAATAGTTTCAAAAAATAACAGAATATGGTGTAAATACTCAGTAGGTCAGGCTGCACCTGTAGGAAGAGAAACAGTTAATGTTTTGGGTCAAAGTCACTTCTTCAGAACCGGGAAGGAGACAAGATGAAGCTTGTTAATCTGCAGGGAGAGTGGGGTAGGGGAAATGTCTCCGACAGGGTAAAACTGGGGTGACCATGGGTTTCCCCTATCAAAGACACCTCCCCCAGTGGCTTAACAAACTTCTTTTGTCTCATTCTCAGTTCTGAAGAAGGGTCTTCAACCAGAAATCTTGATTCTGTTTCTCTTCCTACAGATGTGGCTTGACCAGCTGAATATTTCCAGCATTTTCCTATTTTTTATTATTTTGGATTTCTAGTATCTGCAATTTTTTTGTTATTTTCAATATCAATAATAGTTTAGATATAAATCTCAATTTGTCCTCCCACCCCGGCCCCCCAGTTGACAGAGAATAAGAACTTCTGACCCTTCATTTTGAAACTGCTCAGTTCTGATCAATCCCACAGTACCTAATGTTTCTAGGTAAAATCAGATCCATTTCTGTTTCACACATGGTTACTGCTATCTTTTCCATTATAAATCATTTTACAATGGTCCTTTGGCATATCTGGAAATCATATAATTAATCATATCATTGTCACTAATCATAACTTTTTCGTCCATGTCTCTGAAGTTGGTCTCCTTCCAATTTGTTACTTACCCACTACTGAGCATCATGTTGTCAGTACATTTAATGTGGCCACATCCTTTCTCAAACATTGTTAAAACCATAGGTCTTAGAATGAATTCCAATGGGACTCCACTGGTTCTCTTCCTCACATTGAGCTGCATACCCACAGAAATCGCAGTCAGTACATAGATATTTCACTTGCTTATGACAAGTGGCTGCTGTTTCATTGAGGGCCCAACTCCAACACTTTCCTGCCTCACACTACATATTGTGTTACAGAAGAAGCAGGTTAACCATACTTTTAAACTATGCATGTTGGATAGTGAGTACCTTACCAACTGGAATGTTTATTGAAAGTAATTAAATCACAGATTTCTATGGGTAAAACTGGAACTGAAAGAATAATTTAGCTCACCAGCATTGCTGCTTTGTGTGCCTCCCAGTGGCTGAATCTGCTTTTTTAATGTCTTAAAACGTCACCAAAGGGGGACATTTTTTTCAAGTCTCCTGATCAGCTATGTGCGAGGTGAAATCGAACAGAAAAATTACAGTAAAAGTTTATAGTGATGAAAGAGAGTGATGGGCAGCTAAATTCTTCTGGTTACCGTGTGTAATAAATTTATAAGACATTGAAGATGAATATGTTTATAATTTTTTGCACAATTTAATTTTTCCTCCACAGGCTTGTTTATCTATCATGGACTAAGATAATGTAGCTGTTGTTAGATTTTTAAAATTTTATTTACAGCGTGGTAACAGGCCCTTCCGGCCCAACGAGTCCGCGCCACCCATTTTAAACCCAAATTAACCTACCTGCATGTCTTTGGAATGTGGGAGGAAACCGGAGCACCCGGAGGAAACCCACACAGACACGGGAGAACGCACAAACTTCTTACAGACAGCAACGGGAATCAAACCCCAATCGCTGGCGTTGTAATAGTGTTGCACTAACCGCTATGCTACCGTGCCGCCTACATGATTCATCTTCTGTTGTGGGTTCTTTGGGGTCCTTGTGTAGGTGAATGCCATGAAGAACTGCCCAGGTTTCCACGTGTGGTAAATTTGTAAAGGTACTGAAGGGTTTTATGAGTTTTGGCTCAGGAAGGCCTGGTGTGGGGATGGTTTTGCTTTTAGTATATGGTGGAGGTGTGCCTTGGCCACCATTATCCTTGTGTTACAAATTGCTAAGGGAAGATGTGTGTGATTAAAGCAATGCAGGCAAGTTACTGGATACTCAGGACAGCTTCATTTTCTATAATTCGTGAAAGTCAGAAAATTCACCAGAAAGAGTGCTACATGATGGTCAAGTAAACGTCGCCACAAACCTGATTGAAAAACCACCACTGAAACTTGGTCAAGTATCTATAGGTTGGGTCTACTACAGATGCTAGACTGAGTTTAGTGATTCAAGGGTACAGTCTAATGGCCTAACAGCCTTTTTAACAGCTTGTAGGAGAGCAGGGCAATGCAATCCTGAATCTCTCTCATTGTCTGCATACAACTCCTGTGAGTTACAAATGTATCATTCCTCTGTATTTTGTAACAACCCAAGTTAACCGCACACAAGGTGAAATGTGCTGAGTAACAGGATTGCTTAAATCTACCTATGCAGCTAGATTACATAAAATTAATCAATACACAATCTTATCCCATTCCTGTGGGGTTCTTTCAGTTAAATTACACAATAACCTCCTGCCCACCACAACCCCCCCCCCCCTGCAACTGATACTTCCAGCTTACCGAGCCTAAAGGGCTTTTTCCATCTTGCCTCTTGTCTTTCTGAAAGCCTGTGTTTTGGGGAGATTACAATGTCGATGCTGATGTCAACTCTGAAAGTTAAAGTCGCATTAACCAAAAATTGAAGGTTCTCCAAAGGTTTTCCTGACTTCTGAAATGTATCAGTGATACAAAAAGTCTCGGGTGCAGCCTATTAGCAGAGAGAGCCTGGAAAGGTCCTGAGACTAATTTTGGAAAATGAGGTAACCTTGACCTTGAGATCTGTGTAGTCACCAGTGAGAGCTTGATTACCTTTGCAAGGGTGTCCCGTGTGTAAGTTACTCTTACAGAAGTGTTGTTACCTCCTCATGTTTCCTTAGTGGATAATATATATGGGATATCTTTCTCCTTTATTTCACTCTGCCTTCACCTAACAGATATGGAACCTATTCTCAATTTGTAGGATTTCTTCTGACATTTCTGGTGTTGTGTTGAGAGGAATCCTTAGGGGTATGGGACTGGAACCCCAATGTGGCTCAATTTACTTGAGATTTGTTTTGCAGAGAGTTATGCTAAAATCTAGAAGAGAAATGTATCTGGCCTTTTGGTAACACTATATGGAGCCTTCAGTTTTATAAAAATTGATTCTCCTGTGAGTGAATAGTACCAATTTTGTTATTTAGATGAATGTGGGTGAAAATGTCATCAGAGATGTATTCTGTGTGTTGGACAGCTTTTGACATCATCTGGGCAATTGGCTCCAGGGAAAACAGAACTATGATACAAGAAAATCTCACACTAACACCACTGTATGTCATTAATGATTGCCATTAACTCTGCCACGATCAAACTTAACATTGCACAAAGCCACATTAATGCAATTTTCATCTGCGTGACACTAGAAAAAATGGTGTTGTGCACACTTCTAGGCCATTCTATTTTGTGAGAAAAGCCATTTTCAGTGTTATAATCAAAATTTAACAAGTTGTCAATCTTTAATATATCAAAGAATATTTTAAATGCAATGATTTAAAAAAGACTTGTGATTTAAAATTATGTACAATAGTACTTGCTCATGGCAGATCTTGCTTCCAATGATATGCAAATGAATTTGAGCAAAAACTCACTAGAAAGAAAATATTCAAACAGGTGTAACCTGTATTAGAGTCAGACAAATATGCACAAGCAAAAGATTTACATTCCCAATTTTCAATGTAGGCATTCAGTAATACCTTTTGTAAGCTGTCTCACAAGGATATAACGTTGGCTCTAATAATGTTAATACCTCCCCCAATAAACTAGCAAAGGCTAAGATATCTATAGCCATTTATAAGATTAAGCATGATTTAAACTCATAGTGCTTTCGATTTCTTCACTCTCAAGGCAAGATCAATATGTGAACAATCAATATTGTACACAAAACCATTTTATATTTATGAGCCAGCCAACCAATAATGCCTATTTGCTACTTTCTAAAAGATACAGCATAATTTTGGGGTATGGCAACACATGCACCTTCAGGAAAATGAATAATGGGTCCACTGGATTTTGCAACTGAGAATCTCCAATGGGATGGCATGTGCAGGCAACTGTTACTTGGAGACCAGATTAGAGAAAGTGTGTTCATTTTTTCCAGATCTGAATGCCTAATATAATTTGGTTGCAGGGAGATAAGTCGGCAGTGCCAAACTTCATAACTCCAGGTGCTGGAACCACTTTCAAGTTGTATTTAGTTGCAAGTTACTCTGTTCATTTTTTTGGGTGTAAGGAGGTCCTGGTCTCAGCTATCCCCTGGCAAGGACTGAAAACCAAATATTTCATCAGGATTTGGGATCTTTCACAGTTAGCTGTCTCTGACAGCTTAAAGGCCACAGATTTCAGATTGGTGCAAGGGTGCCGGCAACATCGGTTGGGGGGCTTAGGAGTGGAGGGGGAAGGAGAGCGTCCCTCCAGCACCAGTAACACAGACTTCACTCTAGAACCTTGGAACTGGTAATTCTCATGAATTATCATGTTTTATTGAAATGTTACTTGCTTTTTTTCTTCATAAAATAACCAGGATAACTTTAGAGTCTGGCTGGATCTGGAGATTGTTTGCTGATGGCCAGCTCATTAACCACCATGTATGTGTTATTGAATTGCAAGCTAGTTTTGCTGAATAATAGAACACAAGAAATCAGAGCAGGAGAAGAGCTTGGTTCACCATCCAATAAGCTCATGGCTAATCTCATCCAGCTCCCACCTCCAGTTTCCTGACCCTGCCTCACAACCTGATTCCCTTCAGGCTAAAAATCTTTCTAGACCATCCTTAAATATATTCAATGAATCAGCCTCCACGTCTCTGTGGGGTAGGAATTCCCAAGAGACACAACCATCTCAGGGAAGAAATTCCTTCTCACCTCTATCTAAATGGATGGACCTTTATTCTGAAACTCTGTCCCTTGTTTATAGATTCCTCACAAGGGGAAAAACACTCATAGCATTTACCCTACCAAGAGAGCTCAGAAACGGAATGTGAAAGACCAGCTTTAAAAGTGGGCAGTGAGTGTCTTCACATTGAACATTCGGCTTTCTCAGCTGGATGAGTTTACCACTATTCTCTGCTGGTAACTGTGTGACACTGATAATAAAATTTACCGCACAGAGGAAGGCTCTGTGATGTTTGTTTGTTAACATGTAAATGGAATGTTTCATATGGAGAAATGTGTATCATTCATATCTTGAATCAATACCTCAGTAACTTGTCTTGGAGACTCTTAAGTATTGTGGTGAATTTCCACAGGGGTTATAATCTCTTCAAAAACATGTTCAGGCATAGTACATATACATCAAATAAATGACTGGTTTATTTGCAAGGCAGGATACTTATCCTTTGCAGTGCTGAGTCTTCAAGCTTCTGCTGACGATGTTCAGTGATTGTTACAAGCAGGCACACCACGATTCCCCCGGCCAATGAAATGACAATATATCTACACACATGGATGCATTTCACTACTCCCCATTTGGTATTTTTCCTCCACATTTTTTTTTACACTTTCAATCATATCTTAACATGGTACACAACTTGTATGATTATAACTGGCTTGATCTATCAAGTAAGCAAAATCTAAATGAGTAACTGTTTTCAGAGTCCTCCTGATCTCCTTGCAGATTTTGGTATTGAATAAACAATTTGGTTCTGATCTGAGCTTGTGGGAAGCTTTGTTTCCTTCTCACACTTCCATGGATTTGGCATCTTATTTCCCGATGTTTGCTCTGTATCCAAATGAGGACAAACCTTCATGATTACGTAGTTCATATCCAAACTTTGTTCATTTCTAGCAAAGATCATTTGAATTATGAGCATTTTGGATTGTGTCATCAATTCAGCCAAATATCTCTTGATTCACAAGTCTCTACTCCAGTTCTTTCCTCCCACTTGCATAAGCTGGACTTGCTAAGGGCAGCTAAGGACATGAATGAACTGCGTTCCTGTCACACTGAAGTTTTTGATTCAACTATTTCCATTCAACTCTAGAAGCCAAATATGGTTAAACAAGGCTAGACTCACCATGTTGAAAAGACACTGAGATGGGCACTTAAATAGTCAAAGCATAAAGAGATACGGACCTAGTGCAGCTAAATGGGATCAGTGTAGATGGGCAGAAAGGTCAGCATGGACGTGGTGGGCCAAAGGGCCCACTTCTGTGCTGTACAAATCTATGACTAAGATTGAAGAGTGTTCTCAATCTTCTCTTTGTCAAGAGTCCTGCTAGTGTATAACCTGCAGTTGTTCACAGATTTGATCTTTACTTCAGCAAGAAATTGACCAAGAAATGTATTGTGCTGAGTTCTGAATATCCCTGTAACATTTGATCCTTGAAAACTTCCTTCGCTGTTCTGACTGATGCTTCGGCTGCAGCTTTCGAAGCTGGTGATATGAAGGACAAGAGAAGATCTGATATCATTTTGTTTCATAAATTTTATGAACAGAGTAGATCAAATGTGGGAAGCATTGTCAGAAATCAGCTCTTCAGGTAAGCCACAACATGGACACCTTGACAACAACTCAAATACAATACAGTCAGGCTGGTACATGAACACATGTTTAACTTCAGTCCTCTGAGTGATTACCATTACCAGGAATTCTTCATTCCCTTCTTCACAAATGTCCACATGTCCTCTCTGAAAAGAACTAGGAGGCATGACCAGGATTGTAACAGAGTTTTTGATAACTTTGTCCTACAATTCTGGCAAATTCTGTGTAGTCGAACAATGATTTGAGGTCATCGCCCAAGCAATAACCAGAGCTTCTTGCAGTTGTTTTAGCATTAACTATTTATATGTGTTCAATTTGAAGTTGGCCAATGTCCTTTCTCTCAGAGTAGTACAGCTTCACTTTGTGGAGGCCCACACTCATGACCATTCATTACAGGCATTGTGGAACAATTTCAGTCCTCATCTGTTCACCGATCAAGTTTTAACCATCCATTCAATGGCTGCTTATTAACTTTTTCCAATACAGGGTCTTTCTGATTGCTTACAATTTCAGGTGCATTCACTGTAAAGCCCTTGTCAATCATATTTAATGTGGAGATCATATTTTCACTTCCATGATGCATTCAATAACTTCCTCATGCAGTAACCATAATGGAGGATCCAGAACGGAGTCCTGCTGGGACTTTGTGATCTGCTGGCATCTAGTACTAGGCAACAAACCTGGTCAGGTGACAGATCTCTCAGCAGTGAGCATTTCGGAGACAGTGACAACAACTCCCTGACCTTTTGCATAGCCATGGATAGGAGCAGACGATATGAGAAAGTTTTTAAATTGGGGGAGGGCTAATTATGATGGTATTAGGCAGGATGTTGGGAGCGTACATTGAGAACAGATGTTCTCAGGGAAATGCACAGAAGAAATATTTAGGGAACATTTGCATGGGGTTCTGCATAGGATTGTCCCACTGAGACAGGGAAAGGACGGCAGGGTAAAGGAACCATGGTTGACAAGAGAGGTGAAATATTTAGTCAAGAGAAAGAAGGAAGCATACTTAAGCTTTAGGAAGCAAAGATCAAGCAGGGCTCTTGAGAATTATAAGGTAGCCAGGAAGGACCTTAAGAAGGGACTTAGGAGAGCTAGAAGGGAACAGGAGAAGGCCTTGGCGAGTAGAATTAAAGAAAACCCCCAGGCGTTCTACACGTACGTGAGGAACAGGAGAATGACTAGTGAGGGTAGGACCACTCAGGGATAAAGGGAGAAATGTGCCTGGATAATGAATACTTTGCCTCAGTGTTCACTAGGGAGAGAAACTTTGACGAATGAGAGGTCAGCATAGAACAGACTAATGTACTGGAGCATGTATTGGAGAGGATTCTTAAGGACAGGCTTTACGAGCATTTGGAGAAGCATAGTCTTATTAGGGATAGTCAGCCTGGCTTTGTGAGGGGCAGGTCATGCCTCATGAGTTTAGTTGAGTTTTTCGAAGAGATGCCAAAACAAATAGATGAAGGTAGAATGATAGATATGGTGTATATGGACTTTAGTAAGGTGTTTGACAAGGTTCCCCACGGTAGGCTCATTCAGAAAGTCATGAGGCATGGAATTCAAGGAGACTTGGATGCGTGGATTTGGAATTGGCTTGCCCACAGTAGGCAGAGGGTGGTAGTAGATGGAGAATATTCTGCCTGGAGGTCAGTGACTAGTGGTGTTCCGCAGGGATCTGTTCTGGGACCCCTACTTTTGTAATTTTTATAAATGACTTGGATGAGGAAGTGGAGGGATGGGTTAGTAGGTTTGCAGATGACACAAAGGTTGGAAGGATTGTGGATAGTGTAAAAGTTGTTGTAGGTTACAACAGGATATAGACAGGATGCACAGTTGGGTGGTGAAGTGGCAGGTGGAGTTCAATCCGGCAAAGTGTTTAGTGATACACTTTGGAAGAACGAACTTGAAGGCAAAGTACAAGGTCACTGGAAGGATTCTGAGCAGTGTGGAGGAACAGAGGGAGCTAGGGTTCCAAGTCCATAGATCCCTCAAAGTTGCCACGTAAGTTGATAGGGTTGTTAAGAAGGTGTTTGGTGTGCTGGCCTTCATTAGTCAGGGGACTGAAATCGAGAGCTGCGAGGTAATGTTGCAGCTCTATAAAATTCTGGTTAGACCACACTTAGAGTATTGTGTCCAGTTCTGGTCACCTCATTATAGGAAGGATGTGGAAGCTTTAGAGAGGCTGCAGAGGAGATTTACCAGGATGCTGCCTGGATTAGAGAACCTGTCTTATGAGGAAAGGTTGAGCAGGCTAGGGCTTTTCTTCATTTTCTCGCAAGGTGAGAGGCAATTTGATAGAGGTGGATAAGATCATGAGGGGCAGAGACAGAGTGGACAGCCGGCACCTTTTCTCCAGGGCAGCAATAGATAATACCAGGGGACAGCCGTTTAAGGTCAGGGGAGGAATGTTCAGGGGAGATGTCAGAGATAGTTTCTTTACATAGAGAGTGGTGGGTGCCTGAAACGCACTGCCGGGGCTGGTTGTAGAGGCTGATACAATAGGGGCATTTAAAAGTCTCTTAGATAGGCATATGGAAATAAGAAAAATGGAGGGTTATGAGCTGTGCAGGAGGGAAGGGTTAGATTGATCATGGAGGAGATGTTCATACAGTCCACCACAACATCGTGGGCCGAAGGGCTTGTACTGTGCTGTATTGTTCTCTGTTCATGCTCAATTGTTTCGTCATAATGCAATATCAGCATTGCCCATCTTTGCATCTTGATGTTGCTATGGTTAGTATCATTGATTTTGGACCAGTATTGATGGTAATGACTTGTGATGTGTTATAAGGTAAAGGATCTGCTTGTGAAAGCTTATGAAATGTCCTGATTCTGAATACCATTCCAAGCGTTCCCTGTATAATAGTGCTCACTCCTTATTGAGAGTGAGGGAAGTGAAAACAGCTTCTCCTTGACTGAATACATCTCGTATGAACTCGATGAATAAGGAGAGCCTCACTTCCTGAGCTTTTCTGGAATTCATCATCTGTACTTTGTTGCTCCGTTCGCCACATCTATTTCTTGCCTTTTTCAACAAATAATCGTGGGGTCATAGAACATAGAACAGAACAGCACAGGAACAGGCCCTTCAGCCCACAATGTTGTGCTGAACCAATTACATTAGTAATAAAATGCCCAACTAAACCAATCCCTTCTGCCTGCACAATGTCCATGTCCCACCATTTCCCTCACATTCGTCTGCCTATCTTAGGGCTTCTTGAATATCCCTATTGTATTTGCTTCCACCACCCCAGGCAGCACATTCCAGGCACCCACCACTCTGTGTAAAAAAAAACTTGCCCCGCACATCTCCTTTGGACTTACCCCCTATCACCTTAAATGCATACCCTCTGGCATTTGACATTTCAACCCTGGGGAAAAGATACTGGCTGTCTACTCTACCTATGTCCCTCATAATCTTATAAACCTCTATCACATCTCCCCTCAGCCTCCGCTACTCCACAGAGAAGAACCCAAGTTTGTCCAACCTATCCTCATAGCACATGCCCTCTAATCCAGGCAGCATCTTGGTAAACCTCTTCTGCACCCTCTCCAAAGCCTCAACATCCTTCCTACAAATGGGGCAACCAAAATTAAATGCAACACTCCAGATGCAGCCTTAAAGTTTTATAAAGCTGCAGCGCAACTCCCTGACTCTTGAACTCAATGCCTCGACTAATGAAGGCAAGCATGCCATATGCTGCCTTTACTGCCCTGTCAACCTGTGTAGCCACTTTCAGGGAGCTATGAACTTGGACCCCAAGATCCCTCTGCTCATCAACACTGTTAAGGGTCTTGCCATTAACAGTGTACTGTCTCTTTACATTTGATCTCCCAAGGTGCAACACTTCACATTTGGCCTGGTTGAACTCCATCTGCCATTTCTCCATCCCTATCTGCAACTGATCTATATCCCATTGTATCCTTTGGGAGTCTTCTACACTATCCACAACACCACCAATCTTCATATCATCTGCAAGTTTACTAACCCACCCATGTACATTTTCATCCAGGTCATTTATATACATCACAAACAGCAGAGGTTCCAGTATAGATCCCTGAGGAACACCACTAGTCACAGACCTCCAGCTAGAACAAGTCCCCTTGACCACTACACTCTTTCTTCTATGGGCAAGCCTATTCTGAATCCAAACAGCCAATTCACCGTGGATCCCATGCATCTTAATCTTCTGGACGAGCCTCCCATGAGGGACCTCATCAAATGCCTTACTAAAATCCACATAGACAACATCCACAGCTCTACCTTCATCAATCACCCTCATCACCTCGTCAAAAAAAAATCAATCAAGTGCCCTGCACAAAGCCATGCTGACTGCCCCTAATTGGGCTATGGTTTTCCAAATGCTCATAAATCCTATCCCTAAGGATCCTCTCCAGTGTCTTCCCTACCACTGGCATGAGACTCACTGGTCTGCAGTTACCAGGATTATCCCTGTTTCCCTTCTTGAATGATGGAACAACATTAACTACGCACCAGTCCTCTGGGACCTCACCTGTGGCTAGAGAGGTCAAGGCCCCAGCTATCTCATCTCTTGCCTCTCTCAATAACCTGGGGTATATCCCATCAGGACTCAGGGACTTATCCATCTTAATGTTCTTTAGGAGACCCAACACTACCTCCTCCTTTATCTCGAAATGCCCTAGCATGTTAGTATGCTCCACACTGATCTCCGCATCCTCCATGTCCTTCCCCTTGGTAAGTACTGATGCAAAGTACTCATTAAGGACCTCACCCACATCCTCCACTTCCAAGCTCATGTTCCCTTCTTTATCCTTAGGTGGTCCTACCCACTCCCTGGTTATCCTTTTGCTCTTGATGTATACATAGAATGCCTTGGGATTCTCTTTAATCCTACTTGCCAAGGACTTTTCATGGCCCCTCCTGGCTTTGCTAATTCCCTTCTTGAGTTCCTTTCTGACTTCTCTATAATCCTCAAGTGCTCTGTTTGATCTTAGCTTCCTAAGCTTTGCATTCTTTTCCTTTATCTTCTTGACTAAATTCACCACCTCTATCAATATCCAAGGTTCTCTTACCTTGCCAGCTTTGTCCTTCCTTCTTACTGGAACATACCTGTCCTGTACTCTATGCAGTTGATCTTTAAACACCCTCCATATGTTAGATGTGGACTTGCCCAAAAACAGCTGTTCCCAATTAATTCTCCCTGGTTCCTGCCTAATTCTCTCGTAATTTGTCCTGCTCCAATTTAACACCCTCCCACAAGGTCCATAGCTATCTTAAAACTTAAGGAGTTGTGGTCACTGTTCCCTAACTGTTCTCCCACTGAAAGGTCAGTCACCTGGCCAGGCTCATTACCCAACATCAGGTCCAGTATGGCTCCTCCTCTCGTTGGACTATCTACATATTGATTTAAGAAACCGCCCTGGATGCACCTAACAAATTCTGCCCTGTCTAAACCTCTTACACTAAGGAGGTCCCAGTTTATATTAGGGAAATTGAAGTCCCCCACGACAACAACCCTATTATTTTACACCCTTCCCTAATCTGCCTGCATATCTGTTCCTCAATGTTCCGGTGGCTATTTGGGGAGGGGGGGGTGCGGTCTGTAGTATAATCCCATCAGAATGATTGCACCTTTCTTATTTTCCAGTTATACCCATATAGACTCAGCGGACAAGCCCTTCATTATGTCCCCTCTTGAGTGCAGCTGTGATATTGCCCCTGATATGTGGTCCAACTACCCACCCCACTGCCGCCCTTTACCTCCCTCTTACCTCTTTCTCTATCCTTTCTAAAATATCGGAACCCTGGAATATTAAGCACCCATTCCTGTCCCTCTCTCAACCAAGTTTCTGTTATGGCCACAATATCATAGTTCCATGTACTGATTTATGCTCTAAGCGCATCACCCTTACCCATTATTCTCCTAGCATTCAAATACACACACTTCAAACTGTCCGTCCCATCGTGTCTATTACTTTGCTCCTGACTGTTTTTACTGGCCCTGACATCCACCTTCCTCTCAATCCCTCCACTTTCTGACCCGATGCTCTGGTTCCCATCCCCCTGCCAAACTAGTTAAACCCTCCCAAGTAGCACTAGTGAACCTCCTGGCCAGGATATTTGTTCCCCTCCAGTTGAGTGCAACCGTTCTTCTAGTACAGGTCACCCCTGCCCCAGAAGAGGTTCCAATGTTCCAAGAACCTGAAACCCTGCCCCCTGTGCCACTTCCTCAGCCACTCATTCATCTGTTCTATCATCCTCTTCCTGCCCTGACTAGCATGTGGCACCAGGAGTAATCCAGAGATTACAACCTTGGAGGTCCTGCTCTTCAGCCTCTTTACTAACTCCCTATACTCACAGTGCAGGACCTCTTCCCACTTTCTACAGATGTCATTGGTGCTAACGTGCACCACGACCTTTCAACCTCCCCCTTGAGAATATTCTGCAGCCACTCTGAGCCATCCTCAAGGCAACACACCATCCTGGTGTCTCTTTCTCAGCCACAGAACGTCCTGTCTGTCCCCCTAACTATCGAGTCTCCTATCACTATTGCTCTGCCTGACTTTACCCTTCCCTGCTGAGCAGCAGAGCTGGCCACAGTTCCACTGACCTGGCTGCTGCTGTGCCCTGAGAGGTCATTCCTCCCAGCAGTATCCAAAGTGGTATACTTGTTGCTGAGGGTTATGGCCACAGGGAACCCTGCACTGACTGCTTACTCCCCTTCCTTCTCCTGGTAGTCGCCCATCTCTCCGAAGCCTGTACCCTGGGTGTGATCACCTCATCTATGAGGTTTTTAGCTTCCCAGATGGTCCTGAGTACATCCAACTCTAGCTCCATTTCCTTGACCTGGACAGTCAGGAGCTGCAGCTGGGTGCACTTCCTGCAGATGTGGTCACCAGGGAGACTGTGAGGTTCCCTGACATCCCACATCTTACAGGAGGAGCATTTCACTGCCCTAACTGCCATCCTGCCTACACTGAATCAAGGACTAAGGATTTACAGACAACAAAGTAAAGACCTTACCTGTTCTTTCTCACTGAAAATCTTTTTTAAAGAGCTGCTCACGTTCCTCTCACCAAGGTCACTTACTCAGCCTCTTCTCACCAAAGCCTCACTCCCCCACTGTAACACTGCACCGCTCCGCTTAACCCTAGCTTCTTTTCATTGGCTGCTGCCGATTAGCAAATGAGCCAATTATTACTAACAATATGCAAGAGTGCCTCTTTAAGGGTCTTGCTCACTGAAAATGAACACCAAGCACAGAGACTCACCTTATTTGAAAACTCCCGCCTCTCATTCCAAGTCCCAGCTCCCGCTCACTGAAAATCAACAGCAAACATCCAGCCACTTCGTGAGAATTGTATGCAGTGATAGTAGGATTACAGTCTTCGAACTTTCTGACAACCACACAAAACTTAATATTGACAAAGATGTTCCCTCAAAAAGAAGGACGATTTGCTTCCACTCCAGCTTTTGTGGGCTCTGAGGTGACTGATGAGTCTATTGTTGGATCAACAGGAATCACAAGAGACTGCAGATGCTGGAATCTGGAGCAACAAACAAAACACTGGAGGAACTCAGCGGGTCCGGAAGCATCTGTGGAGGGAAATGGACAGTTGACATTTCAGATTGTAGGGTCTTGACCTGAAACGTCAACTGCCCATTTCCCTCCATAGCTGACGACTGACCTGGTGAATTCCTCCAGCATTTTGGTTGTTGTGAGATCAACAGATTGTTAACCGATGGGGCAGGAGGTACCTGATGTGATGGGGAAGTGGGGAGTTTGTAAGTTCCTTCTGCTGTAATGCTGGGCTCCTGTGCTCTCCAAAGCATGGACTTGTGACTCTCAATACCAACCCAATGTTCCTTCTCCACTTGGAGTAGTTATGGGTCAGGGATTCCCAGGAGTCAGTGGGAATATTCCTTTTTTTTCCAAGCACATCTGTGATTTTTTTCTTCTTCTGTCTGCCCGGTAATCACTTTCTGTGACTCAGCTCAGGATACAGAGTCTGTTCTGGGACTCTAATGTTGAGCATGCAAACCATGTAACTTGTCCAATGGAGCTGACTGAGTAGAAGCAGGACCTCAGTGCTGGAGATGTTGGCCTGGGAGAGGGCACTAACTTGGTTCATTTATCCTTCCAGTGACCTCAGAAGATGCAGAGACAGCTGCACAATAGTTACCTCACAGCCTTGATGCCGTGATTCTTTGTCCTGTGGCAAGGAGGTCTAATACTATGAGACACCAGGCTCTGCTGTGTAGAATAAATGTGTTCACATGCACACTATTCACCTGCCGACCTTGGTTCCCCTCTCCCCAACCCTTTGCTCCCTAAACTGCTTCTGATTGAACCCCTCCATCCTTGATGCGTCCCACAACTCCTTAATCCCCCTACTCCTAATCTGCACAGTTTTGCGTCGCTCCCTAACACCAGTCCCCATTCCCATTCTCGCTCAGTACCTCCTTTTTCTCTCAGGTTTTATCCTTCTCAGCCCCCGTCCTCCATTTTTCTCCTTCGCCCTCCCCCATCCCAATCTTTCCCACTTTCTCCTAGCACACGAGACAATTAATATGCTGATGAAACAATTCTGAGCAAATCATGCTCATGATTTTGCATACTAGATAAAGATGAGTCTAGCCTTTTCTATTCATAAGATGATTGTATTAATGCAAATGGGATGTGTAGTGTCCAAATGTATTTTCATCCATAAAACCAAATTGTAATCAAATCTAATGCACAATAAAATAAAATTAATTGCATTTTTCCGCAACAGGACTGAAATTATAAATGACCTGAAGGGACTTAATGCAAGTCCAGAGCTTGAAGACTGTATGAAGATTCTTGCTCACTTACCTATCAATTCAGTTTGTAAGAGTTCTTCAAGTAATAATATAAAAAATAATTACACTTTCAAATGTAATTTGTGTTAAATGAACCATTCATTTTCTTGAGTGAGCAGCGCAACCCTTCATTAGAATTTTGATTAAACTGAAAAATGACTTTTATTGCAATCAAGCTTTTGCATCATCTTACATCTGTACTGGCACTGACAATTGTCTACAATCAACTTAGGGCCTCTGCAACTTGTGCTGCTCGGATACTTTCCATGCTTCAGAAGGCCAGTGTTTCTTCATGTGCATTGTGCGTGTTCATACTTATGAACCATTCTGCTGTCGGGCTCCACTGAAAATCTCTTGCTTTGGAGGAAGCCATTAGCAGGCATGGTAAAGGTAACTAATTCTTTCCAAGTCTGAATGTTCCTGTCTACCACGATTTTCTGGCCTTCCAAAAATCTGCAACACAATATCCCTTCCATTTTTAGCCTGTTTTCAAATGGCCCAAGTTCTCTTGTGATTTTTGTGGAAAAGTGGGCAACTGAAGTGACGGGACCTGAGAAAATGGGAGGGAATCCACATCGGAGTTCTGTTCCATTTTCTGGCACTGGAGCTGAAGGAATGCTGAGATCTTATCTCAACTATCACCAAAATTTATGCCCCTCTCTCTCCAGACTGTAAATGTCCCCTGTAATCACATGTTTGAGTTCAGTGGTATCTTCCAGTCTAGTAGTGAGAATGAGTTCAAGACTAGTTCCTGCTCCTGACTACTGCATTGCAAGTTCTGCCAGAGGTGTGAGTGAATGTTGTGGCAAGTGTGGTCCCTCAGTTACCTGAAGTGTGGCTCCAAGTTTTGTTGGGCAAGTTGCCCAGTGAACTGCCTGAAAAGTGCACAGGAAGGAGCCTAGTTGGATGCGACCACGGGTGGAGTAGTCAATAATTGGACTGAATACTGTGAATGGCTTTAAAAACCAAAACTTTGTGGCTTCAAAGAAACATTTTTTCCACTTAATTAACCCATTAAAATGGATCCCCCGGGCAAAGAAAAGAATGGAAATTTCTGTGAGTTGGATCAAATGGCTGTGAATGAACTCGCTTGATGTCTTTTCCATTTTCAAGCCAAGACACTGGACCTAGACAAAACAGCAAAATCACCCTTAATTTGCAGCCACACAGAAACTCATCTACTTGTCAGACACAATTCTCTTTTCACGCTGCTTATATGCACAAAATAAATTTGCAGTCACAACATCCTTGCAATGAGCTGACAGTTGTTTCTTTTCGACTGAACTATCTTAAATTCCCACCCTTCCTCTCTCAGCGTTACAGGCTGACATGACAGCAGGGCTCCGGAGAGCATTCTGCTGGTGACAAATTGGACACGCCAGCTTCTTCCGCTCGGCATGTCTTCATCAGAATGCTGTCTGTCGGCTCCGCTCCAGCGCTGTCTGGAGCAGCAGGAGCAGTCAGTCTCTAACTGCCGATTAGGGCTGTCTCAGTGACATCATGTTGCACCGAGCGCTTTGTGTGCCTCTCGCTTCCTTTGCCGGTTGGGGAAGGTAAAATGCAATGCGGGAAATTACTACAAAAGGAAAAGAGATTTCAAGGTCAATCAACTGTCAAGTGCTCTCTCTTTCACGAGGAGCTCGTGATGGTGTTTGAACATTGGTAGATTATGCCTAGAGTATCAACGCCTCTGGGCCAGATTTTGTTATCGACGGTGAAGGAACTGCACTTCCCGTTCATCCTGCTGATGGCTCCACACTTAATTTATTTACGCTTTTGAATAGATCCACTGTACCGGTCTCTGACCTGATGTGAATTCCTCTGTTGGGGGTGGGATCTGAACAAGGTAGAGCAAAGCTCTTCACCTAACACTTACACTCATCATGAAAATTTGGTTTGGTAGATCCTGTTTTCAGTGCTTTCACAATTGCGTTAAGGCATGGCATTTATACATTCAAACAACCCCTAACATATGTGCATGTTGAGTTTATAAACTCTTGTCACAGATTGTATGTGTGCTCCTATCTTTGTCATCTTTTTTTTCAAACCAACATTCATCCAGTTAGTCGGACCATTGTAGACCTGCAGATCCTTTGGTTCTCCCATTCCACAGGGTCACGTCACATAGAAACACAAAGAAGATTATATCCATGCACATACAGTGGCATACAGAAGTTTGGGCACCCCTGGTCAAAATTTCTGTTACTGAGAATTAATAACATGAGTAACTAAAATCTATAAGCTAGCACTTACTAATGACTTCTCTCAGAACTTGGGTCATGTGGACCACTGCTTCTTTGCCTTCCATAGGACATCCGCTCCTCCAATGCAGTAGCATTGTGAAGTGAGATGGCAGGAACATGGGGATCATTGGATGTACCCACATCCTGCAAAGCTGGAGATCTCTTCTTAAAGAATGTATCAAATGTTGACTGCCTTGCTTTCTCTGATGGCAGACATGCAGTACAGACCTTTTGATGTCACTGCTGCATTCCCACACCCAATCATTTTCTGAGAAGTCCTCCATTACCTATCTGATCTCCCTTAAGCTTTCAGACAGAAACTAGATCATAAGGGTTTCCTCTCAGGGTGCTTCTACAACAGCAGTATCATCTGCCTTCTTGCCCATAAGTCATTGCCAAGTTAGTTTCTGCAGTTCTTCACTGGTGAGTCTCTCCATGAGAATCAAGCAGTTCCTGCACATTGCCCACATTGACTGCATATAGACCTGCCTAGCTAGCCATCTGGACTATGCTGTTGATAATCTCTGTAACCTCTTCAAAATTAAAGTCAAAGTTGAGTTTATTGTCATTTGCGCAAATACGTGTATGCACAGGTGCAATGAAAAGCTTACTTGCAGCAGCATCACAGACGCTTTTAAGCAGAGATTGGGCAAACTGTTGGAGGAGAAGGAATAGAAGGTTATGCTCATAGATTTAGAATAAGGGAAGACAGGAGGAAGCAGCAATACAGCATATACACTGGCATGGACTGGTTGCGCCGAATGGCCTGCTTCTGGGCTGTACATCCTATTTAATTCTCTGTCGAAGTAATAAAAGAGAGAGTAACAGGTTGAGCCCAAATGATGCAAATGGGACATGATGCAAAAAATCTCTGAAGCTATTGATTCACAACGCTGAGAAAGTGAAGGGCCATAAAATTGGCTATTTAGATATTCTCTAGAAATTCTGTTTACAGGAAGAAATTGGTGAAACTTGAGGAATATTACAATAGAAAATAGACTGTGAAATCAGCTGCTGCTAAAGTAAAAGGAACAAAGAACAGTCAGTTCATTCAATGACCATTTAATTTGTGATATCTGTCAGCCAGATTAAATTATAGAGGAAGCAAGATATTTTGAGATTGATATATATGGAATTGGATGCCTGCTGTGAAACATGCAGAGCTTTGGTCAAAAATAATTTTAAAATAGCATAGAAGAACTAATGGAGTGTTCAGCAGTGCAGATCACTCTGAATGCAGAACTACATCAGAATCTGTGCACCCAGAAAGAAATCACAAATCATAAATACACAGCTCCCAACCCTTTGGTCTGATCTGGTGATGTCATCCTTATCACTGATGGTGTGCCTGCTTTGCTGAAGCTGTTGGTAATGCAATTTGTCATAATTGAGTCATAGAGTCACAGAAACAAGCCCTTCGGCCCAATTCATCCATGCCGACCAAGGTGCCTTCCTGAGCTAGTCCCATTTGCCTGCATTTGACCCATATCCTTCTCTTCGTAAGGAACCTGTCCAAATGCCTTTTAAATGCTGTAATTGTACCTGCCTCAACCACTTTCTCTTGTAGCTTGTTTCGTATACCACCCTCTGTGTGGAAAAGCTTCCCTTTCAGTCCCCTTTAAATCTTTCCGCTCTCACCTTAAACCTATGCCCTCTAGTTTTAGACTCCACTACACTAAAGAGAAAGACTGTGACCATCCACTTTATCTATGCCCCTCGTGATTTAATATACTCCTATATGGTTACCCCTTAGCCTTCTTCATTCCAGGGAAAACAGTCCCAGTCTATCCAGCCTCTCCTCATAACTCAAGCTCTCCAGTCCTTGCAACATCCTTGTGAATCTTTTCTGCACCCTATCTAACTTAATTGCGTCCTTCCTATAGTATGGTGACCTGAACTACACACAACGTTCCAGGTGTGGTCTCACCAATGTCCTATGCAGCTGTAACATAACGTTCCAATTCTTGTACTCAGTGCCCCAACGGATGAAGGCAAGCATGCCAAACACCATTTTAACCACTTTCTCTGCCTGTGTTGCCACTTTCAGGGAACAATGTACTTGTATCCCCGAGGTCTGCCTGTTCTGCAACACTCCCCAGGGCCCTGTCATTCACTGTGCAAGTCCCGCCCTAGTTTAAGTTCCCAAAATGCATCACTTCTCGGTTAAATTACATCTGCCTTAAAATGGATAAACTGATTCTGGAGTTATCTCTCACCAAGTTAGGTTACACTGCAAATTATCTGAATATCTAAAATTATCCTGAGTGTGAACAGTAGGTTTTTGCTCCATGAAACCTCTGTCATTGTCCAGTGCAATGGCACTGAAATACTAGCCTGGTGATCTCAGCTTTCAGAATTTTGTTCTAATGAAATCAGTGCAGTGGCAGTGTTGCCATTATATTGTGTGTTTAGCACAACTAACTAGGAATGAATTTCTAAGTAAATGTGTACTCCTACCTAAAACGCTGTAACGTCTAATGAACCACACAGGATGAAAAGAAACATAGAGAGTTAGGACTAATGATTTGTAGCTTGGGAAGAAGATTGAAGAAATTGTTCCCATTATCATCACTGTCCAACTGGATTGCTGCTAAGAGCAAATGGACAGTTGTAAAATATATATTGGTATTCAGCAGCAGCAGTGATGCTGAGTGAATACTTCAATTCTAATTTCAATATTCTTTTGCAATGATTCAGTCATTCTCCTGTGAAATGAGGGGAAAGAGTCACCATTAGAAATTACCATTAAAATGGCTATTCCTCCTCCTTGTTTGTAGATGGAAAAATTCACATGGATTCTGGGGTTTACTTTCAGAACAAACTTCCTCTATTACAACCTGGGAGTCGCTCATTCTGGAACAAACACTCACTGATCCAAAGTTTCTTGTGGTTTTATACTATTTCAGACCTATTCCCACCACCCTCCCCCAGCCCCACGCCCCCATCTCTACCACACATGCTCAGTAAATACAAAGAATAAGGTGACGTCAAGCTTCAATTGACAGCTCACCATATGGGCTGGATGCATTTCCACTTTTTTCTTGCATGTACAATGGTCAGCGGCCCTTCCTGGTTATGGGATGGTTGCTGTGCAGTACCCAAGCATGGGGTTACTATAGGCCACTGGAGCCAGCAACTTGTGGTTGGGTGTACTGGTTCCAGCAGCCATCTCCTCTGTCTCCCTATTACAATGTTGTTCACAATACAGTCTTACTTACAGAGTTAAGTAGCAAAGTAAAAAATAATCATGGGCAAGTGCACAGGAAACATCTACTGCTGACAGGTCCACCATTAAAGGATCTATTTAATTTATTACTTTAAATACAGGCATTAAAATTAAAGTTAATCCACGACATCAATAAATCACTGCTGATCTCCTCTAGAATGTTATAATCAACAAACCAATAATGACTGATACATTTTTTTTGTATCATCAATATATTCCTTCCTATTGCATTTTCTCTCTCTCTCTACTGTCTCTTCTAATGACCATACCTAAATGCAATCCACCCATTTGAAACACAGCAGTCCTTGCAGTGAAGCTGCTCCCACAATTCTGTTTAGGAAGTGCTGTATATATGAGTATGAATGTATCATGTGGTGTAACATTGTTGCACCAGCTTCTGTTCTTTTTTATTCATTTCCTTTTGTGTTGAGGGCTTCATCGACAACACCAGCATTTATTGTAAGCTGGAAAATGTCCCTGAACAAGGGTCAGCTATTTCCAACGTCACTGTTGGACTTGAGTCATGTATAGGCCAAGTCAGGAAAGGATGATAGATTGCCCTAAATATTAGTGAACCACATGGGTTTATTACTACAATCCAGTAGTTCTGGTACTTTTATTAAATTCCAAATTATTAATCTGAGTTGAATCCACAATTGCCATGATGGGTCTCTGGATTGTTAATCCAAACCCTGTGATTTAACCACAACAGCAATGTCATAAGAATCAAATTAGCTGATTCTAAAGCTTTCCCTCAACAAATAATGAAAAGAAAATGCTGGAAAGACTCAGCAATCAGGCAGCATCTGTGGAAAGAGAAAACTGCTTAATGTTTCAGGTCAAAGTCCTTCAGTGGAACTTGAATTCTGTTTTCTAGTTTCATTTTGGATTTCCAGAATCTGCAGTTTATTAATTTTCATATTTTCTCACCAGTTTGGTTTGCTGTTCATTGAGAGGAGGATGAGGGACTTTGGGGGACAATACAGAACTAATGTGAATAAGTAATGTGTAACAGATGGATATAGTGTGGAAAAATGTGAGAACGTTCACTTTGGTAGAAACAAAGGAAAGCAGAATATTTTTTTTAAATGGTGATGTTCAGAGAGACCTGGATGCCCTTGCATAAGAAGTATTGACATGGAATGTTGTTACATGAGGAAACAGTGAGACTATAATAGAGATGGGGTTGTCCAGTTAGAGCAGTAGCCATGGCAGTTAGTGGATGAGATGAATCTGTTGGTGAACTCAAGAAAGAAAAGCAGTTGAAGCCACCTTCTCTGTGCACCTCCTGAGGACGAATGATATTGTCGACATTCTGGGATGGAACACAAAACAAAGTAACAGGACCTCGTTGAAAAGAGCAAGGCAATATTGTTGCTAAAGGTAGGGCTGGAGAAATGCAAGATGTTACTGAGTCCATGGGCATCATGAACCATGGATGATGTTTATATCTGGAAATAGTGAAAACCTGAAGGACCCAGTGCCTTCAGAGATTTTTGAGAGCTACAAATTTGGCAAGTCCAACAAGGGATCAAAAGAAAGAGCTGATGATTATCAGGTCAGACTAAAAACATTGGCAAAAAGTGCAATTTTTAGATCATTTTAGACCAGACATGGTGAGGTGGTTTGGCATGCAGACAGATTGATGAAAGAATTTGGGCAAAAATATTTGACACAATGAACCAGACATTGAGGGAACTTTGAAATAGCCATCAGTATTAAGGTGCAACAATTTTTCAAAGAACAAAACACACTGAAAAATGCCTGCAAATACCCCCGCCAGTTGATCTTCACAGGATCTAAGGACACAACTATGGACATCATATGGGCCAGATGCTTTTTGTAGGTTCACTTTCTGGAAGACTGATCTTGCCTCCGCAATGGTGACAGTGGGTTCAGGTGTATTGGAGGCTGTCAGGGTGGGTGGTGACATACCAATCCCCTTTTGTTCAAAACATGCATAAAGTGCACTTAGCTCATCAGGAAGAGATGCACTGTTGTCGGCGATGCTGCCTGACTTTGTTTTGTAGCTTGTGAGAACATGTCAGCCATGCCACAACTGACGGCTGGTCTGGGACCAATTTTGGACTGGTATAAATTACAGGGAATTAAATGGAGAAGAGCAGGTATAGACGATGGGCCAAATGGCCTCACTCTTTGTTGCAAGAAATATGATCTTCTGACCATTCCAACGTTTTCTGTTTTTATTTTAGATTTCTATTAGCTGCAGTTTTGTTGCTTTTAGTCAGAATAATATATTCTCTAATACTAAGTGATCAACTGCACATGCTAGTTCCCATTTACTCATTTGCAGCTCACAAAAAATGAAACTCATCAACATTTTAATCGTCGACTTGGCCATCCAAAACCCAGGCTTATAATTAGCCAGTGCATTTGTACACAAAGAAACTAATCTAGATTTAAAACGAAAGACTATTAAAATTCCTTGAAGCAAAACCAAACATGTGTTTATTACAACAGATTCCACATGTTCTGTTTGTTTCTCTTTTTTTTTTGCCCAAATTTTTCTTCTTGTTTCTGTCTGTTCTTCTGAGAGAGCAGGGCATCAATCGACAGCTCCATGATTGGTGGCTGAGTGAGGTAAACAGCATTCATTTCCCTTCCTTTGAGGTGTCACAATCTGGCATCACAAGGTGCTCCAGCCTGTGAAATGGCCAAGAGCTGACAAAACTCCTGGCAGCTGTGGCAGGTAAATTTGAGTGAAAGGAAACCCTGGGATTTCAATTCTCTTTACAACTGTTGGCCTACATGACTGACCTAGTTTATTTTCTCATTGTGTTTATTCATTTTTCAGAACTGGTAAAATGTAATAGAGTAAAAAGGAACAAACAGCATGCATCTCAGAAGTGTTCAAAAGCTCAGTACTATACATGCTGGGTCAGAATGTTTTTTTCCAAACTGCTTCATAGTAATATTTTTAAAAGTAGGTTGAAATTAAATAACATTTCCCATGTCCCTTCTTGGCTTTTTCATATTTGAACAAGCATTCTTCAGTATTGTGAATCTATACCATTTTAATAATGATAGCATAATATCACACAGAATTTTAATTTGCTTGCTTTAATCACTAGAAAAATAACCATTAATAAAGGCCACTATAATGTCATTAGTGGGGATAAAAGCTACAAACAAAACAAATTGTAAAAACCCATTCATTTTCAATGGCCACACTTTAAAGAGAGAAACTGGCTGAGTTTAAATACAATTTTATAAACATTCATGAATACTAAATGACGTGAAAGACTGAACCTCAAGGATTGGCTAAGGGATTATCATTTTATTCCCTAATCACAGAGATGTTATGTAATAAATTATCCATGACATGCAGGATAAATAGTGCAGAGAAAAAAAACTTGTGTTTCTATTGTGCCTTTCATGCTCTCAAGAGTACTTCACAGTCATTGAATTTTTATCTGAAGTGTCGGCATAGTTTTCCATTTACAAATAATTGCAGTATTTCACTGATTATTCTATTGTGCTTAAAATCTGCTAACTTTAATATTGTGGATGATATTATATTACTTGACAAGGCATGTGCAGTGACATTTCATCATTCTTCACAAGATTTGGATGCCACATCAATTTTATTTCTAACTGGTGTCAGCATTCAGACATGGTGTGTTAAGTAGGCATACCTTGTCAGTTAGGAAAAGAGCAATTGTAAACATAACTCCACAGCTAAAGAGCTTTTAAAGCAGCCATGAGAAGTCATTAAAAAGCATACCTCAGTATCCTGACTTTAAATTACTAACACACCCAGTCAGCAAGTTTCAGACATGACAGAGGTCGGTACAAAAGTGGAGGGGTTGTTATACTGATGACATTTCAGCAGTACTCAGAGGATATCCTGGAGGGACCAGCCAATGAGATTATTTGGGTGGAACTAAGAAAAGAGTGATCAATTTGATGGGGTTACTCACAATAGTAGCAGGAATTAGAAGAACAGATACATAGGCAAGTTGCAGTAGAGTGTAAGAACAACATGGTAGTACTAGTGGGGGATATTAACTTTCCCAATATTGACTGGGATTGCCTTAATGTACAGGATTTAGATGGGGTGGAATTCATAAATTGCATCCAAAGGGTTTTTTCAAAGCAGTGTGTATAGAGTCTTACGCGAGAAAGGGTTGTACTCAGCCTTGAGCTTAGGGAATGAAGATGGGCAAGTGTTGGAAGTGTCTGTGGAGGAACCCTTTGGAAACAGTGACCATAAATCGGTAGTTTTAAAGTAGTCATGGAAAAGGATAAGGTTGGTCCAAGAGTTAGGATCTTAAATTGGAGGAGGGACTGAACCTGACAAGAGTAGATTGAGAGAAGCTGCTATTGGGAAAAACAATATCTGATAGGTGGGAGGCATTTCAAAGGTATGATAATAAGAGTTAGAGTCAGCATGTCCTTGTAAGGGTAACAAGCAAAAATGGTAAGAAGCAAGGATGGTAGGATTAGGGAGCAGAGACCCAAGAGGACTGCAGATGCTGGAATCTAGAGCAAAACAAACCAAACTGCTGGAGGAGCTCAGCGGGTCAGGCAGCATCTATGGAGGCAAAAGAATAGTTGGCATTTCAGGTCGAGACCCTGCATCAAGATCAAGATTAGGGAACCTCAGTTAACAAAGGAAATTGAAGGTTTGCTCAGAATCAGAATCAGGTTTATTACCACTAACATATCTCGTGAAATTTGTTGTTTTGTGGCCGCAGTACAGTGCAAGACTTAAAGAGGTAAAAATTACCTTAAGTTAGAAGAATAAATAAATAGTCCAAAAGAGGAATAACAAAGTAGTGTTCATGGATTCATGGACCATTCAGAAAAATGATGGCAGAGGGGAAGAAGCTGTTCCTGAATCATTGAGTGAGGTTCTTCAGGCTCCTGTACCTCCTCCCCAATGGTAGCTAACAAGAAGAGGGCATGTCCTGGGTGGTGAGGGTTCCTTTTTGATGGATGCCACCTTCTTGAGACACCGCCTCTTGAAGATGTCTTCAATGGCGGAGAGGGTTGTGTCCGTGATGGAGCTGGCTGCGTCTACAACCCTCTGCAGCCTCATGCGATCCTGCACATTGGAGCTTCCATACCAGGCGGTGACACAACCAGTCAGAATGTCTTCCACTGTACATCTATAGAAATTTGCAAGAGTCTTTGGTGACAAACCAAATCTCCTCAAACTCCTAATGAAGTAGAGCTGCCGGTGTGCTTTCTTCATGATTGCATCAATGTGTTGGGTCCAAGATAGATCCTTTGAGATGTTGATACCCAGGAACTTGAAACTGCTCACCCTTTCCACTGCTGACCCCTCAATGAAGACTGGTGTGTGTTCTCCCGACTTCAAAGTCCACAATCAATTCCTTGGTCTTGCTGACATTGAGTGCGAGATTGTTGTTGCAACACCACTCAACCAACTGATCTCTCTCACTCCTGTATGCTGCCTCATTGCCATCTGAGATTCTGCCAACAACAGTGGTGTCGACGGTGAATTCAGTGAAAAGAAGGAAGCATATATCAAGTGTGGGAAATTGGTATCAAATGAGCCCTTTGAAGTTTATAGTAGATATATAGGAGAGAAGAAAGAAGTTAGGAGGCCAAAAAGGGGATAAGAAATGGCCATGGCAAGTAGGAATAAGGAGAATCCCAAAACCTTTAATAAGTACATTAGAAGCGAAACAGTAACTAGGGTGGTCCCTTCGAGGACCTATGGTGAAATCTGTATGTGGAGCCAAGGTATATAAGTGGGGTCCTAAATGAATACTTCTCATCAGTACTCAACAGGGAGAGGGCTGTGGAGAATAGACACTTAAGGGAGGGGTGCGTTTAGTATTAGGAAGAAGAAAGTGTTTAAGATATTGGCACACATTAGGGTGGATAATTCCCAGAGTCTGATGGGATCTATCACAAGTTATGAAGGAAAGCAAAAGAAAGAGAATGCTGGTACTCTGATGGAGATTTTTGCATCTTTGTTAGCCACGGGTAATGTCCAGAAGTCTAGGGGATAACCAAATGTTGTTCCCTTATTCAAAACGGAAAAGTAGTGATAAGCCAGAAAGCTATAGGCTAGTGAGCCGAAATCAGTAGTGGGGAAAATTACTGGAAAAATTCAAGGGGGCAGAACTTATGTTCACTTGGAAAGGAGGCAGGATACAGACCTAGGGGAGTCAGCACAGTGTTGTGCAGGGAAATCCTGTTTCACAAATCTGATTGAAATTTTTGAGGAGTTAACTCAGGAAGTTTGATGAAGGCAGGGCAGTAGACATGGTTTACGTTGACTTGGCAAGACCCCACATGGTAGGCTGATCCATAAAGTTAAAGCACATAGGATCCAGGGTGTGTTGGCAAACTAGGACCAAAATTGGTTTCGTGTTTAAAATTCCCTCATTGGTATTATTTGGAATTTTCCAAATGCAGCGGGTAAGTCAAACTTGCCTGTCCAAATATTTAGTGTTAGTTTACAAAATCAGTGTTAGCCTTGTAATTAATTAGACAGCCTCCCAAAACATAGACAAGATGCCAATTAACATAAAACTAAAATATCAATACATATTTAATAATAAATAAGCTGTTTAGGGAAAAAACATAAAGTAATATACAAACCAGCTGTCATTTAGTGTCTTGAATGAAGAAAGTTAAATACTTTTGAAAAATTACCAAGGGGAACTTTTCCATTCTATAAAGTATTTCTCTGATCTTCCATAAACAGGACACTAAAGTTCTGTCAACACTTGCAGTTCCATACAAAATACTAGTTTAGCAAGTCACAAAACAACTGGAACCTTGATACAAAAGAAAAGACTACCTTGAAAATTCATTCTCACAAAATTGATTTTCAAGTGCATGACTTAAAAAAAAACAATTTATTTTCTGGAGCAAAACATGAGAAAAGCCATTCCCGATTGTTATGTTGCAGTCAGTAAATTCAAATGGGCACTTCTTGGCATAAGTCATCTTGCATACCTGATGCTATTTCTTTACTGGCTGTGTGTGGGATGGAGGCATTCACCATAAAGCATTCCTTTTGAAAATTGCTGGGAATTGCACCATTTGGTCCCAAGAACCACCATTATTGGGGTACTTCCAGGGCAATCTTTTTAGGTGATCCCATTTCTTGCTGGAGTAGGATCCTTATAAGTTTGTTCTTTACTTTTCAATTTTCTTGCCTGCCTCTCTAATCACTGCATTAACCTTCCTAGCAACTCCCTAATCTCCATCATAATCCTCTGAGTCGCAAACCCTAACCCCTCCCCCAATTTCCCTGAGACATCAACCCTGTGATCTCTTAACCCCTGACCACATGATCCCAAATTCTCAGGCCCTGACACTTCAATCTCACAAGCTCAATATCCACTAAGATCTCTGTATGTGTGCTGGAAATATCTCGAAGACCTCATTCACCACCTGACCGTTGGAGTGATCTCTCTCCTCCACTCATTGAAGCCTCATGCCTATTGATGTCCTTGCCACAACTACCAACCACAGCAAAAGAGAGCACAGAGGAGATCAGCAGGATGTTTCCTGGATTGGACAACTTTAGTTATGAGGAGAGATTGGATACTTTGGGCTTATTTTTCCTGGAGCAAAGGAGGCCGAGGGGTAACCAGGTAGAAATATATAAGATCATGAGAGGCATAGATAAGGTAAATAGTCAAGAATCTTTTTCCCATGGCAGAGGTATCAAAAACAAGAGGGCGTAGGTTTAAGGTGAGAGGTAGGAGATTAAAAGGGGATCCTAAGGATACATTTTTTTACACAGAGTGGTTAATATCCAGAACGCACTGGTGGAATCAGATATAATCACTGTGTTTAAGAGGCATTTAGACAGGCACTTAAATTGGTAAGACATAGAAGGATTTGATTCTCATGCATGCAAATGGGATTTGTGCAGAGGGACAAAAAGGTTGGCATGGATGTGGTGGGATGAAGGACCCATTTCTTTTGCTGTACATCTCTGCAACTCCATGACTAAAACAACGGACGCCTTCCACCATGCCCTTATCCAAAGTACCACCACTGCAGTGACAACACAGGCTCCAGTGTCCTCCCACAGTAGTTCCAATTCTGGTCTCTGCATGGGTCTGACTGAGCCTGCAGACATTGACCATCCCAACCCCCATACACCAAGAATGACTACCTGGAGACACATGTTCAGTCACCACCACATGCAACAGCAGAGCAGTTGCACCCATGACATGGGAGTGCCCCTCTGACACCCAGCTGGCACACTATTTCGAGAACATTAGAAATTCCAAGCCCCTGTTTTGAACTTAAGCTTTACAAGAGTACATTTATGTCCCACTATCATAACATATTGGATACTGATCTACTGGCTGAGTATTGTGATGGGACACATCAGAGCTTGACACTCACAAAGTCCCTTTGCCATTTCTCATCTGCCCTGCACCTATTCAAAAATATGGAAATGGGAAATAGAAATGTATCCTGAAGAAGGGTCTTGACCCAAAACGTTGACTGCCTGCTCTTCTCCATGGATGCTGCCAGGCCTGCTGAGTTCCTCCAGCATCATTGTGTTTTACATAAGGAATTGGGAGCCCGTTTTAGGCAGGAATAAAAGCAGAAAATGCCAGATGTACTAAGCAGGTGAGAGTTAACATTTCAGCTCAATAATCTGTCAGCAGAATCCCACAGTGATCCCAATTAGCAGTAATTAAAAAGCTAAACATGGCAGATACCAGAAATCTGAAATAAAGGCAGAAAAAGCAGGAGTAGTCAGTGGGTGTTGCAACTAATGTTGCCTGTCCTGCTGCCTATTTCCAGCATTTTCTGTTTTAATTCACTGTTGAAATTGAAACGTATATCTTCATTTTTCTTCTATTATTCAAAATGAATCACTTTGCTGTCTAGTCTAGACTCTTGCCAGATTTCCAGTTTTTGTATGAGACCCAAGCCAGGTCATAAGTTAACTAGAAAACATAAGAAACATGAGGAATGGCAGGTTGGCAGCTTAATTGGTTTCTGTAAATTACTGTCAGTGTAGGAGTGATAGAGGAAGGTTGGGCGTGGGGGGTGGTTAATGGCCAAGAAGTATGATGGGATTGATCTGAGAGGTAGCATGGACTCAATGGGCCAAATGCCTTCCTTCTAAGAATATGATAGGAACAGGAGGAGACAAATTGGCTCATCAAGCTGATCGTGGCTGCTCCAGTCTTGGGCTCAACACCACTTTCCCATTCTCTCCCATACCCTTGACACCCTCGCCATTCACATGTCTTCCGATATTCTAAACCTATATTCAATAACTCTTGCCTCCATGGCTCTCTAGGAGAAAGAATTCTGAAGAAGAAGAAATTCCTCCTTATTTCCATCTGAAATCAGCAAATCCTAATTGTGAAGCCATGCTTTCTATTTCTAGATATCCCTACTAATGGAAACATTTTCTCAGCATACAACCCGTAAATCCTCCTCTGAATCTTACGTGTTTCAATCAGATCTCCTCTCTTTCTTCAAACTTCCAATAAGTACTCAACTGTTCTTCATACGTCAACCCCCGAGGGAACAAAGTTTCTCTGCATTGCCTCTAATACAAAAGTATCTTTCCTTAAATACGGAGACCAAAACTGTACTCCAGTACTCCAGTGGAGGTCTCACCAGTGCACTGTAAAGTTGCATCCAAACTTCCTACATACCCCTTGCAACAAGGTTCCATCAGCCTTCCTGTTTATGGATGTGCTACTAGCCAACTCTTTGCTTTTCATGTGGTCGGAGCCTCGGATCCCTTTTAATGGTAACATTTTGCTGTCTCACTCTGTCTAAATATTAGTTTACATTTTCATTCTTCCTTCCAAAGTGGTTAACCTTACATTTTCCCACATTATACTCCATCTGACAACTTCTTTCTCATTTATTTAATCTCTTACTATCCTTTTTCAGAATGTTCATGTACCACTCACAAGTTGCTATCCCACTTATCTTTGCATCCTCAGCAAATTTGACCACAGAACACATAGTCACTTCATCCCAGTCATTGAAATGGAAGTAGATAAGCCCGAACATTGATCCTTTGGCACCAACTAAGTGATCCATTTATCCCAACTGTCCATTTTCTGTTAGTTAGCCATTCCCATCTCCGTGCAAATGTACCCTGTGTGCTCTTATATTGTGCAGTAACCTTTTATGTGGTACTTTATTGAATGCCAGTCAGAAATCCAAAACCACTGCATCTACTGATTCTTCTTTATCTACCCCGTTTGTTACATCCTCAAAAAAAATTCCAGCAAATGACATCAAACCCAATTTCCCTTTCACAAAACCACGTTTGACGCTGCTTGATTCTCTTAAGGTTTTCTAAATGTTCTGCCAGTTCTTGGTGATGAATTCCAGTATTTTCCCCAAAGACAGGTGTTAGGCGAATTGGCCTATAGTTTCCTGCTCCTTTTCTCCCTCCTTTCTTGAATAATGACGTTACATTTTCAGTGTTCAAATCTGCAGCAACAGCCCCGTCATCCATGGAATTTTGGTAGATTACAGTCAACACATTTGCTATCTCTGCAGCCACTTCATTAAAACCCAAGGAATTAAGCTATCCAGTTCAGGGGAACTTGTCAAACTTTAGTCCCATTAGTTTGCCCTGTACTTTTTTTTTCTAGTGATAGAGATTGTTTCAACTTCTTCCATCCCTATATCTGTTTGATTATCTGTTGTTGTTGGGATGTTGTTAGTTCATTCTGCTGTGAAGACAGTAGAATCTCTGCCATTTCTTTATTTTCCATTCTTAATTTCCCAGTTTCATCCTCTGATAGATCAACATTTATTTTTGAAACTCTCTTTGTCATATATTTGCAAAAGACTTTACTATCTGCTTTTACATTATTTACGAGTTTACTCTCATAGAATCATAGAGCAATACAGCACAGATACAGGCCATTTGACTCAATGAGACCTTGCTGCCACAGTGCCCACCCAACTAGTCCCAATTTCCTGCATTTCATCCCTCTAAGCCTGCCCTGTATGTACCTATCCAAGTGCTTCTTAAATGACACTATTTTACCTGCTTCAACCACTTCCTCTCGCAGCTTGTTCCATACACTCATCACCCTCTGTGTGAAAACACAACACCTCTGGTCCCTTTTAAATCTTTCCCTTCTCACCTCCAAGTTTTAGACTCCCGTTCCCTGAGGAAAAGACTGCTACCATCCACCTTATCTATGCCTCTCATAATTTTAAACACTTCTGTAAAGTCACCCTTCATTCTCCTACATTCCAAGGAATAAAGACGTAGCTGGGCCAAATTCTCCCTATAACTCAGGTCCTCCAGTCCTGACAACATTCTTGTAAATCTTCTCTGCAGTCTTTCCAGTTTCACTACATCTTTCCTATGACAGGATGATCAGAATTGTACACATTACTCCAAGTGCAGCCTCACCAATGACTTGTACAATCTCATACCTAATTTTTTTTTACTTAACTTTATTTGTTTCTATAACTTTCCCAATCCTCTAGCCTGTCACTAATTTTCGCCACATAGGATGCCTTTTCTTTCAACGTGATCCAATCCTTAACTTCCTTAGTTAGTAACAGATGGCACATTCTTCTCATAGAACCTTTTGTTCTCACTAGACTATATCCTTGCTGAGATTTATGAAATATCTCCTTAACTGTCTGCCACTGCTGAATTACCATCTTAACTATAATAATATGTTCCCATTCCATTTTGGCCAACTCTGTCTTCACACGATTGTAATTGTCTTTATTTGAGTTCAAAACATTCATTTCAGACTCAAGTTTCTCACCCTCAAAACTGAATTTGAAATTCTACTATACTATGATCACTCTTTCCTAAAGGATTCTTTGTAATGAGATTGCTAATTAATCCTGTCTCGTTACATTATACCAGAGATAAAATAGCCTACTCATCTGATTACTGTAATGCGTTTGAGGGCTAATTGATTTCTAGTGGTTACTATCAATGTTTTTATGGCAATAATTTGTATTGTTTTCTTGGTAATAGCACCAGAATGTTGAAAATTGCATTCAGGGCTGAGATAGATTTTTTAGTTGAGAAGGTAATTAAGGTTTATCGGAATTATGCTGGAAAGTGGTGTTGAGACGTTCTATGACCTTATTGAATGGTAAAGCAAGCTCACAAAGCATATGGTCTATTCTTGCTTCGGCTGAGATTGGAAGGTCCACATCAAAATCTTCATGGTCAAGAGGCAAAAATGTATCAATTTTACATGGTTCAATAGCAACATTTATCTCTGTATTGACTGCCAACTGGTTTTGAATACTATCCTTGGACTTACAAATAATACCCCAAAATCCAATGCATTCAAAAGATCTAAAAGTGTTATTAACTCTTGCATACAAGCAACAAAGTGTCCTAATTCTATAATTTGCTTAAAATAGTTATAGATTTGCCTGAACTAAACAGTGCTGGACCCAGCTAGTACCTTATTTTTGAACCATTTTCTTCCACACCAGCCCCACATTCAACCTTTGCATTCCCATGGCCCCTACCTCCTCCAGGTATCGCTGCTGTGGCTCTTGAGCAAACCCATGAGCAACAACTAGATTATCAGAGCAGGAACCAAGCCGAACCAAAGCATTGCCCTGATGGCCTACTGACAGCTCATGCTATCAGAAAGTCTTCTTCACCATTTCCAAATCATAGAGTCATAGAGCAATACAGCATGGATACAGGCCCTTTAGCCCAACAAGTCCATGCCAACCACAGTGTCCACCCAGCTGGTACCAATTTCCTGCATTCGGTCCATATCCCTCCAAGCCCCGTCCTTCTATGTACCTATCCAAGCGCTTCTTAAATGATACTACTGTACCTGCCTCAACCACTTCCTCTGGCAGCTCATTCCATACACTCATCACCCTCTGTGTGAAAATGTTACCCCTCAGGTCACTTTTAAATCTTTCCCCTCTCATCCTAAATCTATGCCCCCTAGTTTTGGACTCCCCTACCCTGAGGAAAAGACTATTACCATCCACCTTATCTATGCCTCTCATAACTTTAAGCATTTCTATAAGATTGCTCTCATTCTCCTATGTTCCAAGGAATAAAGCCCTAGCCTGGACAACCTCTCCATATAACTTGGACCCTCTAGTCTTGGCAACATCCTCGAAAATCTTCTCTGCACTCTTTCCAGTTTCACCACATCTTTCCTATAACACAGTGACTAAAATTGTACACCGTACTCCAAGTGCAGTTTCACCAAGGACTTCTGCAACTGCAACGTAATGATGATGATAACTGCAACTGACGAAGGCCGCCTTTTTTACCACCCTGTATACCTGTGATGCTGCTTTCAATGAATGTGCACTTGTACTCCCAGGTCCCTCTGTTCCATTACGTTTCCCAGTGCCCTGATATACATGGTATGTCCTATGCTGGTTTGACTTTCTAAAATGCATCACCTCACACTTATCTGTATTGAAATCCATTTGCTACAGATGATCTCAGATGGTCATCTGATTATCACAAATATCTCAAATGATCACAGGCATTCAGAAACATTTGAAAGTCATACTAATAACTTTTAAATTACATTTAAATTTTTTAAATGTAAATCATTTATGTAAATTTATAAATGACAAATTTACTGAAAATTAAATAAGATATCTTTATTAGTCTCGTGCACACAGTGAAATACATCTTTTACAGTGTTCTGGGGGCAGCTTCCAAGTGTTGCCACACTTCCGGCGCCCACAACTTCCTAAACTGTATGTCTTTGGAATGTAGGAGGGAACCGGAGCACCCGGACGAAACACACGCGGACACAGGGAGAACGTACAAACTCCTTACAGACAGTGGCCAGGATTGAATCTGGGTTGCTGGTGCTGTAATAGTGTTATGCTAACTGCTACACTACATGCATTAAATGTATGTAAATTAACTAAACATATAAATATGAATGTAAAGTGAAAATAACAATCTGTTTAGCTTCACATTCCTTTGTACTGAAGGTTGGTGGCCCCATTCAGATGCAAAATTTGTGGCTCGTATACAGATGGGGGCCAAGTGTGAAGTGCATTCAACCCTTCAGCTCAGAGCATTATAGAAATCACCTGAACTCAGTGTTGAGTCCAGGGATGGAGCAAGAGGTCAGGTGCAGCTATTTCTGTGCTTCAGTTCACTGGCATGGAAGTCTGGAACAACTGACCTGCACATTACAGTCTACCAGCAGTTCCCTGGGAAACTGGCATTCAGTGCAACCCTGCCCAATCTCAGGATAATAATAAATTATGCTAACAATGTCAGTCTTTTCTCTCTTTCGCTTGCTGAATTATCTGCTCCAGCACTTTTAGTTTGTAATTCACTCAAAATGTAATCAGTCTGGATTCCCAGTTTTGCTCAGTCTTCTCTTATCTGCAAGTGATTGATTGTGGTCAAGTTCAAGAACCGGTCTATTTGCAGGGTGTACCAGCAAGTCGATCAACTGCAGAAGAAACCAAAGGTGATAAATTAGCATTTCAAAACTGGAAATAAAACCAGGGAAACTTGCAAATTCTAAGCAGATCAGACACCATTTGCGAAGAGAAGTGCCAAGTTAAACTGGAAAATCAATAATTAACCTTCTAATTATTTTCAGTATTTCAACTATTATTTCAATTACCAACATCTGCGGTAATTTTATGTTGGACAGCAGTGGGTCTCCAGTCCGAACTCCTTGGGACCAGACGGTATTCAGATTATAGATCAGTGGACGTAATTTAATGCTTAAATGTTATTTGTATGCAATTTCATGTTTTACTATAACATTACATGAAAAATTGAAAAACATTCATTTATTTTATCTATTAACATCCTTTTTTTTGTTTTTTGAAGATGCACCTGCTTCATGAAAGTTGGATTTCAGATGTTTATGGACTACAGTCAGACATCTTTTATTGCATTATCTTGAAATTAGGAATTGGAATTGGTTTATTATTGTTACTTGTACTGAGGTACAGTGAAAAACTTGTCTTGCTTACCGTTCATACAGATCCATTCATTACACTATGCATTGAGTTAGTACAAGGTGAAACAATACAGAATGCAGAGTAAAGTGTAATTCTTAGAGACATAGAATTTAGATTTCTGAAGAGTAGAACAATTATAGTAGAAGTAATGAGTAGATCTGCAGAGAGCAGCTTGCAACGAATCGCCACGCTCCAGCACCACCTGCTCGGAAAACAAGTACCTTGGAGACTATTTTGCACATACATGCCTGTGTATGTGTGGGATAGCTTTCCGACTTAGACCTAATACAGCAGAAAATGGCTTGGCAGTCTGGATAATGATCCATTTGATCAAAGTGATCAAGGAGTTTGAGGAGATTTGGTATGTCACCAAAGACTCTTGCAAATTTCTACATATGTACAGTGGAGAACATTCTGACTGGTTGCATCACAGCCTGGTATGAAGGCTCCAATGTTCAGGATTGAAAGAGGAAGCAGAGGGTTGTAGACTCAGCCAGCTCCATCACAGACACAACCCTCACCACCTGGGGCATGCCCTCTTCACATACTACCATCGAGGAGGAGGTACAGGAGCCTAAAGACCCACATTCAATGTTTCAGGAACAGCTTCTTCCCCTCCGCCATCAGATTTCAGAACAGTCCATGAACACTAATTTGTTATTCCTCTTTTATATTATGTATTTATTTTTGTGACTTAGAGTAATTTTTATGTCTTTATGTCTTGCACCGTACTGCTGCCACAAAACAACAAAATTCATGACATTTGTCAGTGATAATAAACCTGATTCTGATTCTAACAATGGCCAGAGTGGGATTCTTTCAGGCCACAGAGTGACAGGAACTTTTCACTGTATCTCGGTATATGTGACAATAATAAAACCTGTACCAATACGAATAAAAAATATTCTGTGTTCTCTTCCTCTTAACAATGTGTAAAACCTTTTTTTTTCGCCATCTGACACTGTCTTGCCCACTCACTTAACTGTATATATTTCTGTGCAGATTTTTTGTACCCTCACAGCTCACTTTCCCAGTTGTTTCATCAGTAAGATTGGATACATTACACTCTGTCTTTTCATCTAAATTGTTAATACACATTGTGAACAGTTTAAGTACTCAGCATTGATCCTTGCAGTATCCCACTCATAACAATCTGCCAAAACAGAAATGATTACTTTATTCCTATCCTCTGTTTTCTCTCCTTTAACCAATCCTGTAACCTTTTTGTTATGTTATAGGAATGTAAAAAATATTAGCAAGAGCAGACCATATGGTCTCTTGAGCCTTTCAAAATGGTCATGAATGATTTGATCACAGCTTCATCCCCAAATGGCTGGTGCTTTTCAGGAGATGTGTTTTCTTAAAGTTCAAAATTATGAAAGGGGGCTGTGATGTATGTTATGAAATGTAGGTGTGATTTATACATCAGGCACAATAGTGTAGCGGTTAGCATAACGCTTTACAGCGCCAGCGACCCGGGTTCAATTCCGGCCAGTGTCTATGAGGAGTTTGTATGTTCTCCCCGTCTCTGCGTGGGTTTCCTCCGGGTGCTCCAGTTTCCTCCCACACTCCAAAGACGTACAGGTTAGGAAGTTGTGGGCATGCTATGTTGGCGCCAGAAGCATGGCGACACTTGCGGGCTGCCCCCAGAACACACTGCACAAAAGGTGTATTTCACTGTGTGTTTCGATGTACGTGTGACTAATAAAAATATGGTATCATATGTAAATTGCAGGCTGTTCAGACAAAGTTCACTAGATTGTGTGTTATTATGTGTTATTAAGTAGTTATAATAAAGAACTACAATTCCCAGTAGGCAATGCAAGGGGTCACAAAGGGGAACAGGAAGTGGCTGGAAAGAGCGGGATAAAACAGGCTGTCTGTTGCAGCCTGTTGTTGTTTTGTTGTTTTAATAAATGTTCAGATGTTAAACCCTCGCCATGGTTGTCTCACGATGAAGAACAAACATAACAGATTGGTTTCCGGGATAAAAAAGTTGTCTTATGAGGAAGAGTCCAGCAATTTGGGCCTATACATAATGGACTTCAGAAGAATAAGAGGAGATCTTATTGAAACTATAAAATCATGAGGAGGTTTGAGAGGGTAATATTGTCCTGATTGGGGAACCTAGAATTAGGCCTCATTGTTTCAGAATAAGGGGTTGTCCATTTAAGATGGCAATGAGTGGGAATTTCTCCTCTCAGAGAATTGTGAGTCTTTGGGATGTTTTACCTTGGAGAGGTGTGGTGGTGGAGCCAATGAATGTATTCAAGGCTGGAATACAGACTTTTGGACTATCAAACAGCCAAGTATTATGAAGAAGAGGCAGAAGAATGGACATAAATGGAAGCAAATTGCAGATACAGCATGAAAACAGGTCTGCTAGGCACCAAGTCCATGTCAACCGTTAACCACCCATTTAAACTAATCCTGCATTTATCCAATTTTATTCTCCCCACGTTCCCATCGACTCCCCCCGATCCTCCCACTCATCTACACATTAGGGATGATTTAAAGCAGTCAATTTACCTACCAACACACATATCTTTGGGATGTAGGAGAATACCAGAGTACTGTGACAAACCCACATAGTCACAGGGACACATGCAAACTCCACACAGACAGCATCCAAGATCAGGATTGAACCCAAGTCACTGGAGCTATGAGGCAGCAACACTAGCTCCTGCACCACCGTGTTAACCCACATTGTTAACGTTTACTTTGTTAATATCCTGTTTTATATCTGAGGTGTTTGTGCAGTAGAGAGCATCACACATAGCCAATTGTGGTGAATGAATGTTAAGTTCTGTTTTTTTTATTTCATTGTAATCTAGGATTTTTACTGGATGACCTAACATTAGTACAGTCTTTCAAAGAGATTTTTGCGAAGATTAAATTAATTGGGAAAGAATACAGTTCCCATTGTGCCTGTTTTTATTTTAATGATAAATCACCATTGTGGAATAAATTTTATAGGCTGAGAGTTTCTATAAATCTCGGATTTTGTTATTTTCTGTGACTCATCTTTCCCAGAAAGGACAGCGGTGACTTTTATATTTCCAGGAAATATCCCGTGTTAATGTTTAAGATCACTTGAATACAATGGATATCTTCCAAAGTCAGGAGTGCAGAAAGCCTGCTCACTCATCAGCAGCTCTGAGACTGATCATATGTGCTGCAGGGGGCAGTTGTAGGTCAGGTGAAGGCAGTCTAGTAGATTGCTAACTCTCACTAACTAAGCTCAGCTGTGAAGGACAGTGTGTTTGTGTGTGACTTGCACACATGCACTAGCCCAGGGTTAACCAAGGTCAGCCAGTGCAAAGTCAGCACAGGCAAACTTTACTCTGTACAACCAGACTTGGTAGCTTTCAACTCATAAATCATGGCATGCACTTTTTTTTAAACACAGAAATGTCCTTATCTATTAGTAGCTAAAATAGCTTTCAGCATTTCCTGCCATTTAAAACTGAAAGGTAATGAGAACTCTAAAATTTAAGTCTAACTTACAATTCTATCACAGAAGATCACTATTGAAAATCATCCTTCAGTAATGGAAAAATCAGGTTAAATTGCAAAGGCTCTACATCTCCAGGGGGGAAATGTGACAAGTGTAAAATGTGCTGACATTTGTATGAAAGCAGTGATAGCATGACAGTTCCTAAATTTTAAAAATGCAGCTGAGATGAGACCTCTTTGAAGAGATGCCTGTTCCATTTATTTAATATATACCAACAGCTCCTCACAATTTCTAACATGCAGGGTTTTGAAGAATCTTTTAATGACTTTTGGTGTATACTTGTATGAGGATCCAGTTGCCATTACTTGATAGAAATAAATTATTAAATGATAGTTGCAACTCATAAAAGTGCTTCCTATTGGAAGGATTAAGGGAAAAAAAGGTGATACTAGACAGACTAGCCTGTCTTGAGGAGAGATTCTTGGTCTTAAACTTAAAGAAACGCAGGAGGGAATTGCAGAGGCTCCAGTAGCCATTTAGAAAATTTCAATTAAAAGTAGATATAGTGCCAGAAGACAAGAATTGTAATTCTGGTGTTCAAAAAGGAAGATAACGCTAATCCGGGAAGCCATAAACACTAATCAAAGATCTGCAGATGCTGGAAATCTAAAATAGAAACAGAACTTGCTGAAAACACTTAGCAGGTCTTGCAGAATCTGTTCCCAGTGCTTTCTGCTTTTATTTTCCATTGTAAAAGATTTAGACATTAGTTTGATGTCATTGGTGATTTGCTGCTGCTGGAATTTGACTGTTGCACATCCTACATACCTTCATCAACTTCCTCCTTCTGTCTGGGGGAAACTTTTGGGTCAGATGTGTCCAGGTGGAAGCTTAGTTTCAGGAAATCAATGGTTTCAGGACACAAAAAAGAGAAATGAACAAATCACTCAAATAACAGAGAAGTGACACAAGGGAAAGCTTCTCTCTGCACAAGTGGTTAAGGTTGGGATGCACTGTCGGTGAGCAGTGGAAGCAGATTCACTCATGCCATTCAAAACCGAGCTGAATAAGTACCTGAAAGGAAAGTACTTGCAGAGTTCATGGAGCAGGTAGGGAACTGGGACTAGAGGTTTATGGTGCAGGCTCTGACTAAGATGCTGTTCAGCATTTGCTGAAAAGTCATAAGCTAGCTTCTGTCAGAACTGCATGTTTTGATATAGTGGCAGTGTTTAAGGTGAACACAAGTTAACAAACAGTGTAGGCTCATGAGGTAGATTGTGATACCACTGTGAGAGCGTTGGAACAGATGTTTCTTAACCCCATGCGTCAAATGGTTATTGAAGCAATGGAGAAAGTCCAAAAACAATTTACAGATTCTTGATTATTGCTAAACTTATATACATTTCTGAGAACTATATAACCTTGTGAGCAACCAAGTTACACCTCTGATCATCAACCATTGTACATTGGTATCCTTGTATGAGATACCTGGCCGTGGCTGTACATCTGAATTGGAGAAGAGACGTGAGCAATGGAGAACCCTGTTATAATCTTGGAAATTAAAAAAGAACTATAAATGCTGAAAATCTGAAATAAAAGCAGATAAAGCTGATCAGGCAGAATCTTTGGAAAGAGAAACAAAGTTAATTTTTCAGGTTGAAGATCCTCCTTGGTATTGGTTTATTATTGTCACTTGTACTGTGGTACAGTGAAAAACTTGCCTTGCATACCGTTCATACAGATCAATTCATTACACAGTGCATTGAGGTAGTGCAGGGTGAAAACAATAACAGAATACAGAGTAAAGTGTCACAGCTGTAGAGGAAGTGCAGGTAGACAATAAGGTGCAAGGTCATAACAAGGCAGATTATGAGGTCAAGAGTCCATCTCATCATATAAGGGAATCGTTCAATAGTCTTATCACCGTGGGATAGAAGCTGTCCTTGAGCCTGGTGGTATGTGCCCTCAGGCTCCTGTATCTTCTGCCTGATGGGAGAGGGGAGAAGAGAGAATGACCTGGGTGGGTGGGGTCTTTGATTATGCTGGCTGCTTCAACAAAGCAGAACTGGGAAAGTGAGAAATCTAGTTAGTTTTAAGTTGCAGAGAGAGTGGTTGAGGAAAGAGTATCTAGGACCATTGAGGAACATTACTACTGATATTTCCAGCATCTTCTGTTTTCATTTCTATTTTTAACTGTGTAATAATATTTTCCTCAGAGTTTCCTGGAGCACAAAGCATTGCCAGAATTGCCCTCAAGGCACCTGCACCTCATTCATTGCTTCCTCTATAAGTCTTGACCTAAATTTGAGAAGCCGTGCCTTTGGAAAATTGGACATCTTTTCAGCTCAAATTCTAGGTGGACAGAAAGACCCCTTCCACCTGCTCATCATTTCCAGCAAGGAAGCCCAGCTTCAGAGGATGAGGAGAAATCAGCAGGTCAGCCACAACAAAAACATGCCACAAGGAAAAGCTTCTATATACAGCAAATGTTTAAGGTCTGGAATCCACTGCAGAAGGAATAGGTTAGGTAGATTCAATGGTGGTGTTCTACAGAGATAAATACTTAGAGTCATAGATCCATACAACACAGAAGCAGGCCCTTCGGCCCACCATATCCATGCTGATCATCAAGTATCAAGGCATAGCATGGCAGTGTAGCAGTTAGCGTAACACTATTACAGCACCAGTGATCCGGGTTCAATTCTGGCTGCTGTCTGTAAGGAGCTTGCACGTCCTCCCTGTGTCTGCGTGGGTTTCCTCTGGGTGCTCCGGTTTCCTCCCCAATTCCAAAGACATACACGTTAGGAAGTTGTGGACATGCTATGTTGGCTCCGGAAGCATGGTGACACTTGCGGGCTGCCCCAGAACACTACGCAAAGATGTATTTCAGTGTATGTTTCAATGTACATATGACTAATAAAGATCTTATCATAGGTTTAAGGTGAGAGAGGAAAGAGTTAAAAGGGACCTGCAGAGGCAAGTTTTCCACATAGAGGCTGGTGGGTATATGGAACACGCTGCCAGAGGAAGTGAGAGAGGCAGGTACAATTACAACCTTTAAAAGACATTTAGACAGGTACATGGATAGGAAAGGTTTAGAGGGATGTGGGCTAAATGCAGGCAAATGGGAATAGCTCAAGTAGGCACCATGGTCATCATGGACATGTTTGGCCAAAGGGCCTGTTTCCACGCTGTATGACTCTACCTATCTACACTAATCCCATTTCCAACACATGCTCCGTAGCTTACTATGCCTTGCCAATTCAAATGCTCACCCAGATGCTTCTTAACTGTTGTGAGAGTACCTGCCTCCACCACCACATCAGGCAGTGTATTCCAGATTGCGATCATCCTCTGGGTGAAAATCTTCTTCTTCAGATCCCCTCTTACTCTTCACCTCAAACTTATGCCCTCTGGTCTAAAGACACCTCTGCAATGGGGAGAAGTTTCTTACTATCTACCCTATCCGGGTGTCTCATAATTTTGTACTCCTCTGTCAGGTCCCCCATCAGCATCCCCTACTCTAAAGACAAACAAAGCCCATCTCCTCGTAACTGAAATATCCTGGTGAATCTACTTGAAAGAGAAAGATGAGGAGATGGATCAGGAGTGGGACGAGTGGATTACCATTCCTCAGAGCCAGTTTGGGCTCAATGAGCTATACCTTTTTCTGATCTTATGTGCTTCTCTGGATCTCCACGATCGCACAGGCTTTAAGTAATCTGGTGGGAAACCTCTTAGCCAGGGATATTCTGCATTTTCTCAGTTTAATGGCCTTGGATTCCCATATTTCCCAGGGTGGTTATCATACATGTGTGTGTATGTAGTTCAGTATCCTGGTGGGAGGGGAGAACAGGGCGGCAGTGGGCTCAGTGTGGTGTGAAGGACAGAAGATCATGAAATATGATTCTTCCACGTCATCCTGATGCTGTTACTCATCATAGAGAAGTTGACTCTAACTCTAACCAACCCTGGCCAATTACTGTAGTGCCTATTGCAAGAAATCTTAAACCACACAGCTGGTTAATGCATAGTGTGAGAAGCCATAAAGATGCAATATCTTGCATGATTGCTCTCACTTTCAGGTTTAGTAAGTCACCATGCATTAAACAGCAGTGTGGCTTAGGATCTTGATTTTTTTCAGTATAATTCTACTAAATGAAAGGGTAACATTACAACGCTCATGATGAATGTTGTAATACTGTGACTGTAATGTATTCTGGAATAATTTGCTAACTGCAGTTGTTGAGCTAATGGCCATTCTATTTATGTAGGCAATCAACATGTTCAGAGATGTAGAGGTTAAAATACAATAAGAAAAGGCAAAGCAGCACTGCATTTTATGTTCTTGCCAAAACCTATAACTTTACTTCCAAAGGTCCTCGTTGAGTACCAATATTAACATCTCTAGAATGGATCACATTCAATCTTATAGGTATAACATTAGTTTAAAAAAAAGTCAAATGTTAAAACTTTATTAATCTTCAGGAATATTTGCAAATACTTCAAGTCTTGTGTGTGGCCAAATCTCATACTCAATGATTATGGTTCATTTTCCATTGTAGCAAATCATTACATTACTATTAAACCATGAACACTGAAAGAAAATGCTGTTGCTTTGCAATATAACTGTCCCTTCTTGACGATTAAGCTGTCATTCAAATTAACTAACACAGACATACGGCTGTGCTTCTATGCATTTCTGAAAAATATTCTTGGGAGAATCATTATAGTGCTGTTTGAAAATGAGAAATTTCTTGACCACGTACTTGACATGCTTTTTGCCAGAAACAACCTCTGCAAAACAAGACATTTTGAATGTGCACACTAAACAGGAATGTGATTTATTCACTTTCATGAACGATTTGTTAAATATAATTGAACTTTCATCAGGCAACATACTGAAATCACATAAAGGCTTGTTAAAAGGGAAATAAGGAGCATTCTGCTTGCGAATTGCTGTAGCATAGCAAGGCACTTTTCTGATCACTAAATCCAATTCAATTTGATTCTGATATATTTTTATTTAATTCCAAATGGTTGTGACTTTAAAAATTATGTTCTCTTAAAAGAAATGCACTTTATAAACAAGCTTGTTTGTGGAACAAGTCATTTCAGTTTGGTGTAAGTAAGATTTGCATTTAAATATCACTATCATAGCTATTTCAGGATGTCCCAAAGCACTGCCCACACAATACAGTATACCTTCATAGTTGCTGTTGCAATGTAGGAGAAACAGCAGCCAATTTGTAGATTGCCATTGCCAACATATTGCAACATTTCAATGACCAAATAATCTATTTTAGTGGCAGTGGTTGAGAGATGAATATTGGTCAAAAGACCAGACTTCCAAATAATCTTGTGGTATCTTTCATTTCCTCTAGAGAAAGCAGTTGGAACCTTGCCCTAACATCTCCCCCAGTGTGTTGTGACTGACTAAACTGAGCCACAAGAAAGCCATAACTGGGAGATATAGAAGTCTTTATTCACACAGCAGAACTTCTGGAGAGAGGCTAAGAGAACCTCATTCTCCTGATACAATATTTTATACTGTTTAAACACAAAGACAATAATAAATGATTAATTTCATTTCAATGGCTATAATCACCTACTTAACTTTAACATTTTGAATATGGTCAGGTAGCTTTGCAGAATTACATATTTACAATGGTAGCACATCCCAACTAGCAGAACCGCTTTCAGTATTCAATACTGGTGTCTGTTCCAAAAGCTTCTGAGCACAAACTCCAGACACCCAAAATATATCCCTTTTGTCACAGTGTTGAGGGATGGCTCCATGAATATACAACTAGCTAGCATATTAAGTGACAAAACAGACCTGTCCTGAACTGTGCATTAAGTAAAATGGAAAACACGATGATGCTGGAGGAACTCAGCAGGCCAGGTGGCATCCGTGGAGAAAAGCAGGCGGTCAACATTTCGGGTCAGGACCCTTCTTCAGGACTGAAGATAGGAAAAGGGGAAACCCAATATATAGGGGGGAAAAGCAGAGCAGTGATAGGTGGTCAAAAGAGTGGAGGCAGGGTGGGCACAAGGTGGTGATAGGTAGATGCAGGTAAGAAATGGTGATAGGTAGATGCAGGTAAGAAATAGTGATAGGCAGGTGCTGGGGAGGAGGGGAGAGCAGATCCACCGGGGGATGTTAAAGGTAAGAAGATAGAGGAAAAATAAGGCTAGGAAAGGGAAGAAGAGAAGAAGCATGGTGAGGGGTGGTGGGTTGTGGGGAAGGGGGTGGGGATTACCTGAAGTGGGAAAATTCAATATTCATGCCGTTAGGCTGCAAGATTCCAAGACAGAAAATGAGGTGCTGTTCCTTCAGTTTGCGCTTAGAATTCTCCTGGCAGTGGAGGAGGCCGAGGACTGACATATCAGTGATAGTGTGGGAGGAGGAGTTGAAGTTACTGGCAACGGGAAGATGCAGGTCACGGTTACGGACAGAGTGTAGGTGTTCTGCGAAACTGTCACCTAGTCTGTGTTTGGTCTCACTTGGAGCATCAAATACAGCAGATGATATTAAGGGAGGTGCAGGTGAATCTCTGTCTCAGCTGAAAGGACTGTTTGGGTCCTTGGATGGAGGTAGTGTAGGGGCAGGTGTGACACCTATGGCGGGGGCAGTGGAAAGTTCCCAGGGTGGGAGCAGGATGGGTGGAGGGGGAGGAGTGAATGAGGGAGTCATGGAGAGAGCGGTCCCTCCGAAAGGCAGAAAGGGGTGGGGAGGGGAAGGTATGCTTGGTGGTGGGGTCCTGTTGTAGATGGCAGAAGTGGCGGAGAATGATGTGTTGGATACGTAGGCTGGTAGGATGAAATGTGAGGACATTAATGTTGATTTGCCTTGAAATATCAACATACCTTTCCATCAAGCATGTTCTTCACCTTGGTGAATACCAATGCAAAGTACTCACTTAGGACCTCTCCCACTTCATTTGGCTCTGTGCATAAGTTTCCTCCTATGTCCTTGAGCGGACAGTGTGAGGTTTTGCACTTTTAGAGGTCAAGAAGAAAGTATACAGTAAATAGAAGGACCTTAGGAGCATTGATGTATGAGGGATCTTTGGATGCAAGTCTATAGCTCTCTGATAGCGGCAATGCAAATAGATAGGGTGGTTAAAAAAAGACATACAGTGTCTGCTTGGGGTGTTAAGTATGAAAGTCGGAAAGTCATGTTGCAGCTGTATAGAACTTTGGTTAGGACACATTTGGAGCATTGTGTGCAGTGCTTGTCATCACATTACTGGAATGATGTGGAAGCTTTGGACAGGTTGCAAAAGATGTTCACCAGGATGTTGCCTTGATTAGAGAGTATTAGCTATAAGGAGAGGTTGGACAAACTCGGATTGTTTTCTCTGGAGCATCAAAGGAAGGGGCAGCTTCATAGTCATATACAAAATTATGAGAGACATAGATAGGGTAGATAGTCAGGGTCTTTCTCCCCAAGGTGGAAATATCAAATGCTAAAGGGCATAGCTTTAAGGTGAAAGGGGGAAAATTTAAAGGTGAGGCAAGTTTTTATTTTACAGAGACTGGTAGGTGCCTGGAATGCACTACCAGAGGAAGTGGTGGAAGCAGATACTATGGCAATGATCAAGAGGCATTTGGACAGGCACAAAAACAGGCAGGGGAATGGAGGACCATATGCAGGCAGATGGGACTAGTTTAAATTAGCATCATGGGCCAAAGGGCCTGTTTCTTTGCTTTACTGTTCTATTGTCTGTGTTCTCTGGATCTACGAGCAATGTTGGGATCCAAGTCCATAGTTCCCTGAAAGTTACCACCCTGTCGTCTTCACAGGTCAACAGGGTGGTGAAGAAGACTTATCTTCATAGGTCAGGGCATTGAAACTAAAAATTGGGACATTATATTGCAACCTTACAATCTGGTTAGACTGCACTCGGAGGACTGTGTGCAGTTCTGATCTCAACACTACAGGAAGGATGTGATTGTGCTGGAGAAAGTGCAGAGGAGATTCATCAGATTGTTGCCTAGATGGAGAACATTAGTTATTGGGAGAGATTGGATTGGCTGGACTTGATTTCCCTGGAAAAAAGGAGATTGACGAGTGACCTGATAGAGGTATACAAAATTATGAGAGGCAGAGATAGGGTAGGTAGACAGAATCTTTTTCCCATGGTAGCAGTATCAAAAATGAGAGGACATAGGTTTAAGGTGAGAGGAAGAATATTTCAAGAGGATCTGAGAGGAAACTACACAGAGAGTGGTTGATATCTGGAACATGCTGCCAGAGGAGGTGGTGGAATCAGATACAATAATTAGGTTTAAGAGGCATTTAAACAGGCACTTGAATAGGCAAGGCATAGAACAACATGTGGGATGACTTGCTCAGCTGTAATTATGGCTTATTATGCCATCAAAATATTCATTTAAACTCTTACAACAAGCTTTTCTGTATGTTACATTGGAACTAATTCATAAATGCCTTAAATTCTTGTCAATGAAAGTAATTTTCCTTGATCCCATTGGCAAGGGCTCCAACCAGTGATAGCACTGACAAAAACTTCAGGATTTCTGCATTAGGTTAGCTACATGGAGATCCCAAAGTCACTCTCAGTTTCACAGAGTAATGATGGTGAAAATCAGTAATGAAAACAGAAAATGCTGGAAACACTCAGCAGGTCAGGCAGCATCTATGGAAAAACAGAGTTAATGTTTCAGGTCAAAGCCCCTTCAAAATCAATAATTTTGTTGTTGTTACCACTGCAAAATCTGGGCTTTTATAACTCATTCATGCTTATTGAGATAGTAGGTTTGAATAACTGAACCTTGTGAGGTCAATCCACTGAGCTTGACAACTTTTTAGTAACAGAAAGATTAACTTTCGATAAACAGCAATCTTAAGCTTTATTGTCCAAGGAGTTTGTGGATGCATTTACTACAGTATTACTCCAAAGTGTCTTAATGACCATAAGTTGTGCTATCAAACCCCCTGTGACAAAAGGAAAATGATGACTGATGTTAGCAAATGCAGACAAATTATGCTAAAGATTAATCCTCCCGTGTTAGTTCAGACAGTGCATATCCATCAAATATTCAGGTAGGCTTGAAGGACAAAACATTCAACGTGAGATGATGAAATTGATTTTGTAGCAGTTAACACAACTGCACAGATAGTACATTAGCACTAATCTATACGTTTCTTACAACCATAGATCAACCATATATTCATTTCTGTACAACTAGTTTTAAAAATATAATACTCACAGCTCCTGAATTTTAAATCTAGAACAACATCTAAGATTCTGAAGAAATAGAAGTTTCCCTGTCCATTAGTGTTTGTCTGAACTGCACTGCCTAAAATGACTAATAGTTTGAAGCGTCTCTATAAAAAGGGCTTTGGAACCACACCTTATGTATAAATTTTGGTCCCCTTACTGAGAAATGGATATATTTGCTGTAGAGAGACTACAATGAAGATTCACTAGGCTGTTTCCTAGAATGACAGGTCTATCAGATGAAGGCCTCTTTTCTTGAGCAACGCACAAAAAGCTGGAGGAACTCAGCAGGTCAGGCAGCATCTATGAAGGGAAAAGGACCATCAGTGTTTTGGGTCGAAATGCTTCATCTGGCCTCTTTTCTTCAAAGCTTAGAAGAATGAGAGGTGACCTCATTGAAATGTACAAAAATTCTTTGCAGGCTCAACAGGGTAAAAAAGAGAAAAAAAATGTTTCCACTAGCTGAGGAGCATAGAACTCAGTGTTCACAGTTTCAAAATAAGGTCGAGCGCATTGAGGACTGGAATGAGAAGTAACTTCTTCACAGAGAGGATGGTGAATCTTTGGAATTCTATATTCCAGAGGGCCATGGAGGCTCAGTCATTGAGTTCATTCTAAACCGTATTTTTGGATACTGGAGGAATAAAGGGAGATAATACAGGACAAGAACAAGATCAACCTTGATCTTATTAAATGGTAAAGCAAGCCCAAAGGGCTGAATGACTAACCCATGTTCCTTTTTTTTTATTTTCTTATACCAAAACAGAAAACACAGGAAGGATTCAGCAGGTCAGGCTGTATCAATAGAAGGAGAAACAGTTAACGTTTCAGGTCAAAGACCCTTGGTCAGAATCTTTTTTGATCTGATACATTAACTCTGTTTCTCTTCCCACAGATGCTTTCTGACCTGCTAACTGTTTCCAGCATTTTCTGTTTTTGTTCCACATTTCCAGCATCTGCATTTTAATTTTCATGTTCTGCCTTACATATATTGACTGAAGGCTCTTAGAGAACCTGCATTTCTCCAATGGCTCCTGCTTTAAATAGCCATCACTTCTTCCAGTGTGGTGCAGCTTCAGTGTGCATTCAAAGCAAGTCTTGTGTAGCAAGCTCTCCTTTTGCCAGCACAGTCTTGTGTATGGTACTTGTTTCAAGTTGCCCTTCAATCTCAATGAAAATTTTTTCTGGTAAAGGCAAACACTTCTGTGCCCTACATGACTGCATTTTACTTAAAATCCAGATGCTGAATGCAATCAGCATTTTGTGCTCCTCCAGAAATTCTGTCCCCCGAAGTATGGCCGCTTAGTGTGCACTAATCAATTGACGTCATTTGCAAGATCTTCCACTGTGGATGGATTTTTACTAGACACTGGGGCAGATCTACATGATGAGGGTGAGTGTTTTATATGGTGCCAACACCATATAAAGCACTCACCCTCATCATATCCTTGACTTGGTACAAAAGTGAACAATTAAACAGGTTCAGCCCCAGACATTCCACTTTAAGGTAAGTCAATCAAGGTTTCAGCAAAAGTGGGCCTAGGAACTGCATTCCCTGCCCTGGGTGGCCAGATCTAATGGCACAGTGTTTTCTTTCACCTGTTGGAAATGAGTAGTACTTGGACCCATGCACCCAAGTGTAAATCTGCCCCAATAACAATTTACTTGTACCTCTATCAGAAAATAAACCTTTAAGCTACCAGTTGCGGAATATGTTGAAGCAACGATTCCAATGGTGTGCAGTAGAATGTGCTGGGGAAATTGGAATGGCTGTCCCATGTAGCACAGCTTTAACAAGCATTTTCACACACAGAAGAATTTCTAGTTGCCAGCATTTCTAGGTTCCGACCATTTCCTACCTCCTTCAAGCCTCTTTCCGCAAGCCCAATAGTGCCCAATGCTCCAGGTCGTTTCTCCCAAATGCCAGAGATGTTTTCAGTACGTGGGGCTTACCTCACTGATAGTACATTAACTCTGCTCTGCCATTCAAAAGGATACCCGTTGCTCCAGGTTTGCCTACCCCTTCTGATCAATATAAGGTTGACCTCCTGTGGTCAACATTCTGGACTCACTCGACATTGCATACTCGTGTGCATCTTCTTCTACTTTGTTTCATAAAAACAAACAAACAAATTTGTTTTCCAAACTTAATGAAAATGAACAACACAAAGTTAACCTGAATGTGAAACCATCTGAATCAGAGAAAGTTTGAAAGCTTATAAATTAATTGGGAATTTGTGACATTTGCTATCCCTTTTGAGTTCTAATTGTATTCAACACTCAGTTATTATGCCATCTGGGATTTAAAGTTTCAAAATAATTGACTTTCTTAAATTGGAAACTTTATATATCAAGATAATATGCTAACTCAATTTAGCACAAACAACTTATTTAGACCTAAATTGGAAAATGAGGCTTTAAACTATCAATTACAGGCAATAAGTTGCAGAACAAAAAGTAATCTATAGACCATGAAATGCCAACAATTTCAGTTGTTTGCAATTTAATACGGCTGCCAAGGTCTCTTTGTCACCTTTTAACACATTCAAGGCAAACTGACATCTAGATAAGTAGGATACTACCTCTGTTATACAGATCCTCACAATTTACTCCAAACTAAATGACACTGTCTAAAGTAATGGAGTTAAATAGCTAGCTATATAGGTTGGCATGTATGTGTGTGAATTATTTTTGTAAGTTCAAGTGGGACATTCTTTCCTGTTAAAGCATATATAAATTTTCAATGCAAGTATTTTTTTCCACCTAATGTTAAAACGTGATGTTAAATTAATCCAGCAATTGTTTGAATTGACAGGATTAGACATCGTTTGTACAATTAGCAAGAAACATCACAAAAGCTGGAAATCTGGACCATAAGCAAAACAAAAGATGCAAATCTCACCAATCTTCCTTTACATTTTTATCACATGCTGTGGTTTATATAGGCTTCCCACTAGCATGTCAAGCAACTAGCAGTGAGCACTACCAGCTTTCTCACTAATCCAAGAACAAAACTTTGAGAAAAAGATCCCTTTCTCCATCCAAAATTCTCTGTTAAGCTTGTCAAATATGAATTGCCTTTAACAAACCTCTGCTTAGTTATTCCATGAATTCCCAGCTGTTCAATAATATAAAACTCAATGACTAACATTCCACTCCTGTTTGACCACAAGCTGAAGTTCAAGGACTATTTCAAGTTTACCATCAAAATGGTTTATTTCTCTTCCATAATATTGCACAATCACATTACAACCTCAGTCTGACTTCAGCTGAAACCATTGGAAACACCCTCATCACTTTTTGATTTGACTTTTCTTGAGCATTCCCTGAGTCTTCTAAAGCTGCACTGATCCAGATGCCAGCTCATCTAGATTAGCTTTGTTTATCGCCTTTCATACCAAATACCATTCATCCTTATTCACACATCCCTGCACAACTCATCTGTAATTCCATTCACCTCTTGGACATCCTTTGGAACCAGGAATGGGAATCAATAGAAGTGACTGATCACCCTTAAATGGGTTTGAGTTACTGTACTGGCAGCGGACAGTGGTGATCAGATTTCAAACAGGTCAAAGCCAATCTTCATCACTGGGGCTTTGAGGCAAATCCTTTTAGGAGCTGTGGTCGGATACAGACATGCAAAATATTGTTGAAGATCGTCCCCTCACCAAATGGACAGGCATTCTAATTTTACTGAATTAATCAATTTGAAGCTGTAGATGTCATCATTGCAGGAGAACTAACCTCTAACTTGCAGAGGCCATACTTTAGCTCTCTGATGCCTCCTCATACTTTCCTCCAGATAATGATCCCACCACTGAACATCAGGCCATCATCTCTCTGATAGTCACTGACCTAATTTCCTTTGTAGATCTTCTCTCGAGAGCTCTGTAATCATAGTCCCCTACCCACACCCAACCTGTTTCTAGCTCTTCCCCAAGATCCACGAGCACAACTATCCTAGTAGATCCATTCTTTCAGTCTGCTCGTGCCCCACCTCTGATGCCCTCTGCTATTTTGGCTGTTTTCAGTTTACTGGACTAAAGCATGGTCTGTGGATATCCATTCCCTCTACACTTCCATCCCACACCAGGATGGCCTGACAGCTCTTTGCTTCTTCATTGAACAGGCCCAAACAACCCTTCCCTCCACCATTGCCCTCCTTCACCTGGCTTTGCTCTCTACTGATGCTGCTTGTCCTCCTGAGTATTTTCAGCACTTTCTGTTTCTGTTTATCTTTCTTTTCAATTACGGGATAGTCCTCAGGTCCTCCTCCACAGATGCTACCTGAGCATCTGAGCTTTCCCAGTATTCTCCTATATTTCAGATTTCCAGCAACTGCTTTGTTCAATATCCCACGGTTCCATCATTTCTTTTTTTTTTCTTTTGCTTTTATTCTCCTTCCATTCACACCTCCTCCAGGCATTATGAAACCTTCACTACCATCTCTCAGCTGACACCAATCTACGTCATCCATTTTCTCTTGGTTCCACCCTATCACCTGCATTCCCTTTGTTATCCCCACACTCTGCCTTCTCTGCAGCTCAAGCCATGCTGGGTTTTGAAATTTTCCCAGTTTTGATGTAAGGTCATCGACCTGAAGCATTAGCACTGTTTATTCACCATAGGTACTAATTTACATGCTCAGTATTTCCAGCATTATCTGGTTTTATTACAGGAAATGCCCAGTATTTCAGGCAAGATGTACAGAAAGAGACACGGAGTCAATGACCTTTCATCAGAACATTGTTTCATTATATCCTGTAGGTAGTCTTGCCCTGTTACACTTACATCTCTACCCATTATCAGAAACTTCCTTAAAAGCAACCTCTAAATGTGGCCTCAATCACTTCCATTGACAATTCTTCCAGTTTCCTGGTAAATTGTCAATTTCCCATGGGAAGCACCCTGGGAAATTTCTGGTATACTTAGAGGGCTGTGTAAATGCAAATGCAATAGTTGCTCTAAGGCAATAGCAGAAAATAAAAAAATTCTAGCTTCCACAAATTTCACCTTCTCTGTTTTCTTTTAAGCTTGGTTCCAGTAAAATCTGGAGATCTGAGGGGTAATTTTTTCACACAAAGAGTAGTTGTTATCTGGAATGAGCTGCCAGAGGATGTGGTGGAGGCAGGAACAGTAACATTTAAGAGGTACCCTGACAGGTATTTGAATGAGTAAGGCAAAGAGGGATGTGGAACAAATGCAGGCAAGTGGAATTAGTATAGATAGGCATGACGGTCAGCATGGACAAAGTGGGCTGAAGAGCCTGTTTCTATGCTGTAAAACTCTGACTCTTTTAAAAAAAAGTACAGCATTCACTGATGGAACATGTCATAGTGTTTTAATATGGACATAAGTTGCAGTCCTGTGCCTGTATGTTTCAAGGATGATCTTAGGTAGATGAGGATTAGTTTAAATCCACCTCCACTCCTCTCCATCTGCCTTAAATTTGGCTTCTCTCCTCTTACAAAAGTAGAAGAACAAGTGTGTGAGTTGGTGAAGGTGAACTATTCATCTGATGGATGAAGTGAATTCAGTGAGGGTGACCACTGGGCACTGTATCACACTGCACAAGGACTGGTCTGAATGCTGATGCTAAATGGATACACAGAGGAGCGAGGAGGTGTGTACAGAATGAAGGACAAAATGGTGCTGAAACCACTAGGCAACACTCAGTGCAACAGATAAGGCAGGTGCAGAGATTAGGGATAAATTACCAATAATATCTGCTTTTCCTGATCAATATATTGCTTTGTGTACCAAAACCAAGGCTGCAGCACAATGCTTCCTGCCTCCTACAGATTATTTTGCTGTTTTACCTCTTTAAACAACAATTTATATTAAGCTATTGGGCAGATGTCACATCAGCTATGCAGCTGGAAGCATGGAACTCAAGGTCAATATTTATTGACACAATCACTCCAGCATCATAGAACTTGACTACTGACTCTGGCACACTAATTAATTTCAAGGTGACACTGAATTGGATGCAAATATGGGGTATGATTTCTCTGGAGCGTCAGAGGTTGGGAGGAGATCTGATAGAGGTTTTTTTAAATTCAAAATAAACTTTATTCATAATAAAAGACAAACTATATACAATTACAAAACAGTGCAAACCTTTACATTCTTGTACAGGTCATTCATTAGTGTTCCCTTTTTATATATCTTTTTTTATATATATATATATATATATATATATATAAAAAACAGCACTGATGCCACACGTGTGGCTCCCTAGAAGCTACCTGGTCGCATATTTACAATATTTAGGGGCTTTCTCGCCTGTCCCCGCCCCTACCTCTCCAGTGGCAGAAGAACCCTAAACTGTAGTCCTTCCCCACCGAGCCTTTGCATTGGCTTCGCCCAGCTTCAGTGCGTCCCTCAGCACGTACTCCTGCAGCCTGGAATGTGCCAGCCGGCAGCATTCCCCTACAGACATCTCGCAGTGCTGGAAGACCAATAAGTTTCAGGCAGACCGAAGAACATCTTTCACCGAGTTGATGACCTTCCAGCAGCAGTTGATGTCCGTCTCTGTGTGTGTCCCCGGGAACAGCCCGTAGATCAGAGAATCCTCTGTTACGCTGCTGCTGGGGATGAACCATGACAAGGGCCCTTGCAACTGTCGCCACACCCTCCTCGCAAACCTACAGCCCACAAAGAGGTGGGCGACTGTCTCGTCCCTAGCGCAGTCCTCCCGGGGACAGTGCACGCTGGGAGTGAGGTTCCAACCATACAGGAAGGATCTGACTGGGAGGGCCCCTCTCACCGCCAGCCAAGCGAGTTCTTGGTGCTTGTTGGTGAGTTCTGGCGATGAGGCATTCTGCCAGATGGTCTGGACAGTCTGCTCAGGGAACCACCCCACAGTATCCATTGAGTCCTTCTCCTGCAGTGCCTGATGGACTTGTGGTCAAAGGTATTGGTCTGGAAGAACTTTTCCATGAAGGACAGGTAGCGCGGCAGCGTCCAGCTGACTGGGACGCCACGTGGCCATGGGGCCAGGCCTATCCTTCGCAACAGCAGGGACAGGTAGAACCTTGGTATGTAGTGACACTTGGTGCCCACATACTTGGGTTCCACGCACAGCCTGATGCAGCCACAGACGAAGGTGGTCATCAGGAGGAGGGCAACATTGGGGACACCTTTACCCCCATTGTCCAGGGACTTGTGCATGGTGGCCCATCAAACCCGCTCCATCTTGAATCCCCAGATGAACCGGAAGACAGCGCAGGTGATTCCCAAGCCAGAGGAGCGAGGAACAGGCCACACCTGCACCAAGTACAGCAGCCCTGAGAGCACCTCACACCTGATGACCAAGTTCTTCCCAGTTATCAATAGGGAGCGCCGTTCCCACAGTCCCAGTTTCTGCTTCACCTTCCCAATCTGCTCCTGCCAATTTTTGACCTGATAGAAGTTTGTAAAATTATGGGAGGCATAGATATGGTCGACAGAATCTTTTTCCCAAGATAGAAATGTCAAATACTGAAGGGCATAGTTTTAAGGTGAGAGGGGGGATATTTAAAGGGGATGTGCAGGGAAAGTTTTTACACAAAGAGTGGTAAGTGCCTGGTACATACTGCCAGGAGTGGTAGTGGAAGCAGATACGATAATGGCGTTCAAGATGCTTTTAGATAGGCACATGAATATTCAGGAAATGTAGGGATATGGATCAAGTGCAAGCAAGGGATTAGTTTAATTTGGGATTATGCTTGGCACAGACATTTTGGGCTGGAGATCCTGTTCATGTGCTGTACAGTTCTATGTTCTATGCTCTATGAGAGCAGAGTGGCTATATTGTCAGACAAGCAATCCAGAGACTTAGACTAATGATGTGGCGACAGAAGATCGAATCCCTCAAAACAGCAGAGCCGAAGAGTTTAAATTCAATCAAGTAACTAAATCTTGAGTAAAAAACCTAGTATCAGTGGTGAATATTATGAAGTGTCTGAATTATTACATAAACTTTGTTTGGGGGTAAATCAACATCTGACATATGGGAGTACTTTAAAGTTCAGGACCAGCATGTTCCTGTGAGGATGAAAGATAAGGATGGCAAGGTTCAGGAACCTTGGATGCAAGAGATATTGTCAATTCAGTCAATAAGAAAAAGGAAGTATAGATAAGGTTTAGGAAGCCGAAATCGGACAAGGACCTTGAGGAATATAAAGGAAGCAGGAAAGAATTTAAACAAGGAATTAGGAATAGCAAGTAAGAATAAGAAGAATCCCAAGGCATTTTATATGTATATTAGGAGCAAGACAGTACATTAGGATTGTGTTAGGATGTATATTGGGAGCAAGAGGAGCAAGCAGGGAAAGGATAGGTCCATTGAAGGACATAGGTGGGAATTTATGCATGGAGTAGAGGAAATGGGTGATGTCCTAAATGAGTACTTCACATTGGTATTCACCAAGGAGAAGTACTTGGATAATGGTGAGATCAGAGAGCAGTATGTTGATATTCTAGACCATGTCAATATTAAGAAAGGGGAGGTGTTAGGAGTCTTGAAAAACAAGTAAGGCGGGTAAGTCCCCAGGGCCTGAAGGAATCTATCCCTGGATAATGAAGGAGGCAAGAAAGGAGATTACTGGGCCTTGGCAGAGATCTTTGTATCCTTTTTAGCAACAAGCGAGGTCCCAGAAGACTGAACGATAGCCAATGTTGTTCCTTTGTTTAAGAAAGGCAACAGGGATAATCCAACCAATCATAGGCCGTTATTGGTAGGGAAATTATTGGAAAAGATCCTTAGGGACAGGATTTACGTCATTTGGAAAAGCACGGACTTGTTAGGGATAGTGAGCATGGCTTTGTGTGGGATAAGTCCTGTCTCTCAAATCTGACTGAGTTTTATTTGAGGAGACAACAAAGATGATTGATGAGGGTAGGGAAGTAAATGTTGTCTAAATGGACTTCAGTAAATCAATTGACAAGGTCCCTCATGGTCAGCTGGTCCAGAAGTTTAAGTCACATGGTATCCATGGTTAGTTGGTAAATTAGTTACAAAATTGGCTTGGTCATAAAAGCAGGAAGGTGGTGGTGGAGGGGTATTTTTCTGACTTGAGGTCTGTGACCAGTGGTGTTCCATGGGGATCAGTGCTGGGAACATTATTGCTTGTAATATGTATAAATGATTTGGATGAAAATGTAGTAAGTTTGCAAACTACATGAAAATTGGTGTATTCGTGAATAGCAACAAAGGTTGTCTAAGGATACAGCAGGATAAAGGTCAGTTCAAAATTTGGGTGGAATATGCCTTCTATCCAGTCCATCTATATGGTGCGTTGCTTCAGGAAGGTTAACAGTATCATCAGGAATGCCTGTCACCCTGGCCATCCCCTTTTCTCTTTTCTACATTCTGGGAGAAGTTACAGGAATTTAAAAGCCTGGATGTCCAGACTTGAGAACAGCTTCTTCCCAACTGCTATCAGTCTTCTGAACCAATCGCCTCTTTCTCATCCCCTTCCTGGTAGTGCTGCCACATAGTACTCTTAAATTCTACCTCTCTCGGTTATTCCATGATTGTCACGTTAGCATTTCTTTTTGCACTACTTCATATCTGCACTATAATCCTTGCACCATTCTGCTGGAATATTGTTGTATTTATTATTAGCACGTATAATGTTTACTCTGTGAGCTTCATGCAGCAAGGAATTTCATTGCACCCTGGTGTATATATGGCAATAAATTAATCTAAATCTGAACATGGCAGATGGAGCTTAATCCAAACAAGTGTGAGGTGATGCGTTTTAGGAGGTCAAATCAAGAAGAAAGTATACGGTAAATGGAAGGACCCTTAGGACTATTGATGTACAGAGAGATCTTAGGGTGCAAGTCCATGGCTCCACAAGCAGATAGGGCGGTAAAGAAAGTGTGTGACATGCTTGCCTTGGGACATTGATGATAAAACTTGGGAAGTCATGTCACATTTATAAAACTTTGGTTAAGCACATTTGGAGTACTGAGTGCAGTTCTGGCCACCACACTGAATGAAGGATGTGGAGGCTTTGGAGAGGGTGCAGAAGATGTTCATCAGGATGTTGCCTGGATTGGAATATATGAACTCAGAGGTTGGATAATCTTGGATTGTTTCCTGTGAACGCTGAGGACCTGATAGATATATAAAAAACTGAGAGGCAGAGATAGGGTAGATGGTCAGAGTCTTTTTCCCAGGGTGGAAATGTCAGATACTAGATGGCATGGATTTAACGTGAGTGTGGCAGTGTAATGGAGCTGTGCAAGACAAGTATTTTTTACACAGAGACTGATAGGTGCCTGGGAGGTTGTAGAAGCAGATGTGATAGCATTGTTTAACAGGCATTTGGACAGACACATGAAGTGTAGGGAATAGTGGGACACAGACCAGGTGCTGGAAGATAGGATTAGGTAAATCAGCAGTATAGTCAGTACAGACTTGGTGGGCCGAAGGGCCTGTTCCTGTGCAATACTATTCTATGTTCTATAACCCATCTGATTCACTTAGGTCCTTCAGAAAGGGATATTTGCCATTCTTACCCAGTCTCTCCTATAACTTCAAATTCATGATGATGTGATTTTCTCTTCACTGCCCTCTGCAGTGATCTAACAAGCCTCTCATTTCAAAGGAAATTACAGGTGGTTAATAAAAGCTGGGTTTCCCAGCAACATCATTTATTTAAGCTCCAATTTACAGAGAAAGAAAGCATTATTACCACATTCATCCTCTGGGTAAAGCAAGTGATCCAGCTACTTTTTACAGTGCAACATCCCTACCTTTACAGCTCAAAGCTGCTTTTGTGTGTTATTATTCTCTATTCAGTCATGGGGCCCCTGAAGCATCCAACCATCAAAACACAACCTCCTTTGTTTTGTTTTCCCTTATCAGGTGTCTGTTTTCTGACTTGGCTCTCCAATCAAATTAACCTCCGCTTCCTTTCAGTACATCAGGAGAATGAGATGTCTCATTTCAGCTCAGACATTTCGTGTGTTCAGGGGCCATCTGTTCACTGGTTCCACCACTCCCACTGTTTCAACTAATCACAAATACTTCCTTATCTGATGACGACCTCCTAATATGATTAGCTTCTGACCAGTACAGATTGTCTAACTACATTTTGCTCTCTATTAAAGCATCAGGTGAATTTGTCTAATTATGTATGTCTGTGAAGCAGGCATCAATTTCCAATTACTTGCAGCCCCTCCATCTTGAGAGGGAAGGTTAATTTCTGCTTCCTCGTAGTTGAATCCATGAGGCTAATTATTCATCCATCCTGATGAACACAATGGCACATGCTGGAATCATCAGAGGTAGATATTTTTCCAAACACCAAAGAAATCGAGGATATGGGAAGAAGGCAGGAACAGGGTACTGAAGTGGATGATCAGCCACAGTTGTAAAAAAAAACAAAAATACTGCAGTCGCTGGAAATCCAGAATGCTGGAAACACTCAGCAGGTCAGGCACCATATGTGGAATGAGAAACAAAGTTAAAGTTAGAGGCCCAAGAACCTTCATCAGAACATTTTTCTTCTTATGATCAGCTACCCTGTTTAATGCAGGAACAGGCCAAAAGGGCTGAATGCCCTATCCCTACTTCCACTTACTCGGTTTATATATCACGATAATCACAACAAAAATAGAAGGTCACAGAAGTACTTAGCAAATCAAGCATCATCTGCGGAGAAAGAAGAAATTAAGAATTCAGTTCAGTTACCTTCTATTGGAAGCAAAGTAATTAAAACAATTAATACGATCGTTTGCATTATTGAAAAACACAGAAAAGGTTATTCAATACTATGAGTGGATCAATAGAACAATGCAAAGCTCAATCTGTAAATATGGAGGAGGAAAGCACGGATATGCATAATACCACTCCTGACACAACTGTCTGGCTCAACCACTTCAACGTTAAACTATAGTCTTTGTAAATCTAAGTTATTCATACTGAAGAGCAAGTGGCTCATAAAGGGAGATTGTACAAGTCCATCCATCGGTAAAAGGTCAGGAAGGGAGATGTGCAGTGCTTTTTTTCACACCTGGAATTGTCAGGATCTTGAACAGCCTATTTGAATAGGAAGCTGATTCCATAAATAATTTTAAAAGGGAGATGGACAGGTAATTACAGATGAGGACCTTATAGGGTTAGATCAAGATGCCTCTGCTAACATAAGCTTGTTATTGTCACTTGTACCGAGGTACAGTGGAAAAACTTGACTTGCCTACCGATTGTACAGGTCAATTCATTACATAGTGCAGTTACATTGGGTTAGTACAGAGTGCATTGATGTAGTACAGGCAGAAACAATAACAGTACAAAGTGTCACAATAACTTAATCTGTAAATAAACAAAAGATGGCTAACCCAGAGGTAGGTCTCTCCTGCCCCACGTCTGTCTCTGCACCATGTTAATTACGTTGTCAGTTATGCCTGCAATTTTTCAGTCATGGACTTATAATTATAGATTATAAGATGAATGAAACATAATATAAATTAATTATTGTAATACAGGATGGATTCCTTTGTTAAATCTTGCTCTTAAGTTGCAACACCTTCACAAAATGGCTCCTGGGGGAACCCAGCAACCACAGTCTTGCCCTCTAGGTCAATTGGCTTCACATTATCAGAACCATAATAATGACTGTGTAATTGTTCCACAGGCTTCTTGCTTTTTTTTCCCCTTTGTTCCTTTGTGAGGTAATTGTAGAGGCATCAAAAGGGCAGCAAAAAAACAGAGGAGGGTCAAGAAGCAAGCACTGGATCATAAAAAGGCAGTCAATGCCTGAGGGGGAAGAGAAGAGGTACTGATGGAATGGACAATTCAAATCTGGGAGCTTCTGTTTAGCACCAAAGGCATTTTCCTCTTTTTTAATAAACTGTTTTTAAAAAATGCCAATTTCACTCGGCTTTCTTCCTAAAAGGGAAAAGTAAATTAGAATGCATGACCTCCTTAACTTGCCCCTGAGCCACAGGCATTGTGTGTTTAAAAAGGACATACTGAATGAAAGTGTTAGCCTTTGTTTGACTTCTGTCTGAGTGTTTGTCAGTCATATGTGTATAGCTCACTGCAAAATCAATGATAACATTGATCACTCACGGTCAGTCCATCAGGAAAGAGGAAATGGCAATCATTTTCCACTGATGGTAGCTGACTGACTTCACTTCTGGAGTGCAATTCATGAATAATTAAGCACTGTCTCTCCTAGCACCAGTGCAGCTGTGAAACCTATCTCACTGAAGCTTTGTGCTATTGTGTGTTACTACAATAAAAATGACTCTAACTCTGTATCTTGTGACCCAACAGCAGATGCACCAGTCAGGCATTTAATAGGGGAAATAATTATTTGATTTTAGTCTTTTCAAAATAAATATGTTACCATATGGAATTTGCATTGTTAGGGCATAAATTAATCATGTTAAAAGTGCAGCTCCTGTCTTCTTTTTGCAGGTTCAAGGCATAATTTAGCTCAGTTTGGTCACAGCTAGTTTATGGCAAATGTTTTTTTATAGATTCTCAGTCATTGGATCCCATCACCATTGAATGTCAGGAGTATTACACTGTAGCATTGTGGAAGATTATGCCGACTTAAAAAGTAAAACGTCAGACTTCTCTTTATAAGAGAAGACTTTATAAAGTGCCAGATACTTAAAAAGATTGGGTCAAAGAATTTAGTGGAAGGAGGAAATGGGGAAGATCAGTACCTCTTCCAAGTGCTCATAGTTTAAAAGTTCTGCAACAAAAAAATGGGTTCCCCAGCCATGAGAGTGGTTAAAGAGGATGTTGGTGAGTGCAGTGAGGGAGAGGTAGCAGGGACACTGCATTTCCCTCTACACCCCCTTCCCCCACCAAAGTATCATTAAACACAAGAAGGATATGCGTGTGTATGTAAAATATCTGTGTAGATAAAGCACAGCCCAAAAGTAATTGAATCTAGCTGTTTGCATGTGCCCTGGAACATGGCTTATCAGATGACCACAGGAGTACTGCCAGTGGTTTGCTGTGTTTAAAATCAAAGGTGAAATATCATAAGCAATACAGCCAGGATCTTCTGTTTAAGTGTGGTGGTGTGCCTTAGAACTACATCGACTGGGCTAATACTCAGATCAGTTCCACCTGTTTGGCCATTCTGGATATCACTTGGCATCCCATGCATTAGAACATAGAACATTACAGCACAGCACAGGCCCTTTGGCCCACAATGTTGTGCCAACATCTTATCCTGTTCTAAGATCTATCTAACCATTCGTACAAACTATATCCCAACTCACACTGGAGGCCTTTTCAGAGGAAAACAGAGAATTTATGAACGCTAAAAATAATGTTGGGTTTAGATAAAGTTTCCTTGAAGTTGTGAAAAGGGGATAATGCTGGATGCAAATGACTGGGCCAATTCTATTCAAGTAAGGCTTGGAACATTGTCCCTACTTGAAAGAGTTGCCACAACCGGTAGTCAAATGAGCCTGATGTTAATAGAATGTCCATTCTGTTCCACACCAGGCCCATCGATGTCAGAAAAGGTTCTCATGCAGTCATTCAGTATCATATCTTTCTCATGTTGCTCACAAAGGAGGAGGCGGCCATTTGGCCACTAAGTACAAGCTGGCTCTTAGAGTAATCCCCCTATAGTGACCTGCCAAGTTAAGATAAGATATTTTTATTAGTCACATGTACATCGAAACACACAGTAAAATGCATCTTTTGCATAGAGTATTCTGGGGGCAGCCCGCAAGTGTTGCCATGCTTCCGGTGCCAACATAGCATACCCACAACTCAACATAGGATGCCCACAACAAGTTCAAGTTCAAGTTCAAGGTTGCCATAGGCATACATACACAGGGTATAAATGCCATGAAAATTAGCTTTTTGCAGCAGTGTCACAGTACAAGACGAGGACAAACATAAGTTAACATAAACTTTAATTAACATAAATTATACATAACTTGCACATGGGCAAAATAAACGACAATGACACTAGTGCAAGTTAGTGCCTACCAACTCCACCTCAATTCTTCACCACCCACCCACACCAGGGGTAATTTACAATTGACAATTAACCTGCCAGCCAGTTTATCATTGGGATGTGGGAAGAAACAGGAGCACACAGGGGAAACCCATTCAGTATGCAGTCACATAGAGAACATGAAAAATTCCCTTCAACAGCACCAGAGGTCAGGATCAAGCCTGGGTCACTGGAGCTGTGAGGCAACATCACTACGTGACGTGCCACTGTGGTCTCCTTTCTCATCTCGCAGCAGATTCAAGACACTTCCACACAAATGCAGACACACACTGAGGATGCCTATATGCATTGACTCCACCCTCCCTTTGGATTTTCCCTTTGGATCTACAAAGGCTGGGCTGCTCACTTAGACTGATGTTCAAAGATCAGGACCTTCAGAGAGTTTTGTTTTCCCATATATAAAAGACAGAGTAATAGTTCCTGGCCTATCCAATGAGGAACAACAACCTTAAAAGGAAAATGGAAAAATAATATTTGAAAAGGGAAATATTAAAAGGATGTGGGAAAATGGTGAAGTCACTGAACCAGATATGATGAGTTAAATGGTCTCCATCTTCTTTTCAAATTCTATAAACTATTGGACCAAACACAAATGTATTAAGTCTACGCTGCAATGTTCCACCACCAGACACACAAGTATGCTGATTCAAACCCATTCTTTCTCATCTTTAAGATGTTTTCCGCATTCATTTCAAACCCAGAAGGATATCTGTGTCATTTTGTAATATGCTCAAATTCCCTTTACAAATCATATAAAATCATTATTTTCCAAAATAACTTTCAGTGCATCTTCAAAGCACAGTGAATTAGCAGAATATTTAATAATTTTTATTTACTATTATTCAGATCCTTTTGAGATCACATCAGAGATTTTCTTTTGTTATGTAAAGAGCTATTGTCTTAAAATTAAATTGTCGGTGGTGTAATTAATGTAATGATTCTTACAAGCAGGCACAAAACTGAAGAAATTATAATTGTTCTCACCGTAATAAAAAAGTGCCACTCTCTACTTCATGACAGCCCTGTTAACCAAATGACTGCAGACAGCTGCACATTTCTATTCATCTGTATTTTTGTGTACAAGGATAACAGTAAAAGTTCCTCGGCTATTGAATCAATGATAATGAAAATTATGCCAAATTGCAGCTGCATGATTTTCTCACTGTTTGAATAATGTGTTTGCAATTTTCTGATACTTGGAGACAACAGGGAGGAATACCTGCTGGAAATGAGTGTCCATGTAAATCAATCAAATGACCTAGTTTGCCTTTCAAAGGCAAGGGATGGTAGGAGAAAGGTAAAGAAAAGCAAGGTCTCTTCATTCTCCTCCAGTACCTCCTCAAAATTGGTCCCAACCCCTGACCTTAATTTTGCCATAAGTGTGGCAGAATATGAATTTAATTATAAAAGTTCCAGCAACACAGTGAGAGCAATCCCAAGGACACTCCTGGGCATATCTTTTAAAATTGCTTTCCATCATTTAAGTTCATGCTTTGAGGTGATTTAGAAGTTCTGAAGATTTCCAAAGGGAATCTAAGAGGAAAATGATGGATCAGGTACATTCAGGGTAATTAATTACACAGAGTAGCACTCTTCCTGCTCATCACTTCTTCCTCTTACATACAAGACCATGTTAGTGAGATGTGAATGTTATATTTAAGTTGCACATTCTGAGCAACTCATCAGCACCCTCCCCTTTTCACTCTATTCCATAAAACTGAGAAGCTATTGAATGAAGCACAAAGCCCAGCATTGCTTGATTCAGGAAGCATTCAAACTGTAGTCAATTTATGTGACAGAGAGAACTGTAGCACAGTTTCCACAGGGGTCAGCATAATTTCATCAACTTTGAGATTCTTTCCTACTGAATAGTCACATGGATTGTATGATGTCTATACTCTTGAATATTCTTTTTTTTCTTTTAACAAGTATTCATCTTAAAAGATTTGCCATATCTAAGATGTTCTTAGGTTTAGGCTACCAAATATTCCATAACTTAAACAAATTGAAACAAAAAACAGCCTGTGAATTTGTGATAACTTTTACAAGTTGCAGATGAATACTAACCCCTAAGCAGATGCTAAAATTCATTAGAACTGGAACTATTAGCATAATCAGAGGAAATAATTTATGCAAACTATCATACTAAGAATAAATGAATAAACAAGTGATTTTTCGATTCACTGAAAAGAGAACAGCTCACAGAAAGCTCAGTTAAATTTCTTATCAAGTCACACTGATGTTTTTCTTTTGCTGCAAACTCTGTTTGATCTTCTTTCAACTCCAGAACAATCTTCTTCAATCTCTATTTTTATTGGGAATATTCTGGCAAAAAGAAACCACAAAAATCCAGAGAAATTATGAGTGGCTGGTTATATTTACATAGAGGAATTTGCGCCTGTTTATTTTCAGTAGGCTGTCTACCAATTAACAGATCATTTTTTTGTAGCTGTTACCAGTTATCAATTTTTATATTACTGGAAAAACTCCACACTTGCATTTAAACTTGATTTAAAAATCTTATTTTCCATGTTAACACCACAAGAAATATTGTCAACAGTCTACTGTAGATATTTAGTACAAAAGACAAGCTACAATAAACAAAGACAGGATTCTAAGTAGTTTCCATGCTTCCTTTAATCACTACATTAACAGCAATGTAACATGCCAGGTGCTTCAGTTGAAATTAGCTTGATGGTAATGCAATCATCTCAGGGTTAAAAGGTTAAGGTTTCAAATTCCACTCCCGAAACCTGAGCCAATGCTTTAGCCCATTTTTTTCAGTATAGTGCCAAGTGGAGAGCTAGGTTGTCAGAACTGCAGTGTTTTGGGAGTGGATGAGTAGGGTAGGGCAGGGCAGAGCAAGGCCACAGGCACCTTTAATAATCATTAGTCAGGTTGAGGATGCCATGCATGCATACATACATTTTGCATTACATGCATTTAAAATACCCCTCACAAGGGGATCAAATTTAAACTCCTGAGCACATCCCTGTTAATAATCGTTAAGGTTGTTAAAGCTATATAGATGCACATGTGTGTATAATTTCTGAATGCTTAGTGTGCACCTCCCAAAGAGTTGAGTTTAAATTCTTATGGCTGCCCAAGCTTAGATGTGACTTTAACCTGAAATTTTACTTGCTTGCACGGGTGGATGTGAAAGGAACCTTGACGCCTTGCAGAAGTTTGCAATGTCCCAGCCGACATTCTCTAACCAAAATAGATTAATATTGTAGAAGTATAGAAAGGTGTGCCCCAGGAGATCACTTGGCTCATCGCTTTTGTAATGCTGCCATGTTTTTCACATTACAACAATAACCATTCTTCAAAAAAGTGTTGTTAAGTGGCTGCAGAGATCTTTGAAATGTACTATGTTGGTGAAAGAAACCAGACATAAGCAACTTCTTTCCTTAGTTTGAAAGATGAATTCTTTTGATTGTTTTCAAGTTTCCAGGTGCAAATTTCAATGAAATTGTTGTTCACTTTTAAATAACTATAGAAATGACCAGTCAAGTTCAGTTAATAAGCATAATGGACCTGGTTCAACTCAGCTTATACAAAATAGGTCATGCATTTTCTGTCCCACCAACAGTGAATTTGTGCCTTGCACTGAATAATGAATACTTTTAAATTCCTTTTTCACTTCTATTTCAAAATTGCCTGTGATTGCCTGGGTCTTTTGATGAGTTTGTAGGATTATGTAGTTCCTCACTTCATCAGCAGAACAGTTAAAAAAAACCTTTATCTGTCATTAATGTTTAATTAATATCACTTATTCTAAATTATAAATTCTGATGTAAATTGCAAAGAATATTAACCGGGGGGGATAAAAGGCTTTTAAAAGTTTATCATAGTATCTAATCAGTGTTTGTAATTGCCAGTTGAAATAACTGGAGGAATACTGTCAATCATCAGCCTTGTTTTTGCCCACAGTTTGGAGGAGCTGCTAATGTTTGTTGTTAACTGGCACTGTGCAGACTGATACAAACCAATCTCGAAAAACCATTGGGAAGACTCTTGCAATTTATTAGTTGCAGCAAAAGCACAAATGCCTTCTCTACCAACCCAGTTACTGCTCATAAGGGAAATCTTGTGATCATGAGCTATTTCCCACAGCAAAAGCCCAGTCATTTCTTGCTGACTTCTCAGGTTTTATTAACCCATTGGAATAGCTGAAGACTTTTAAGATTTAGAGAGAAACAAGGGAACATAATTGACCTCGGGATGTCTTCATAGCCTTACGCTGTCCTTTGGGGAGCTGAGGTAACTGATGAGATCACCATGGAACTTGTAGACTCCTGCAGATTGGGCAGGAGGTGCCTGATAGGGCAGGTGAGTGGGTGGTTTGTGAAATGGTGCATTCCTTCCACCATTTATCCCGAGCTCCTCTGTGATCCTGACATATGGACTCATGGTTCTCCATGCCATCCCGAATGATCCTTCTCAATTCCCAGGAATCAGTGTGAATGATGTACTTTTTTAAGGAGGCTCCTTCTTGGATAATCAGAAGAAGGTGCCTTGCCAGAGGGTTGTATTTTTTCCCCAACCTGGTGTTGAAGTTGCCCAGGAGGATCAGTTTGCCTCCCTTGGCAATGCAAACCAGGATATTTCCAAGGTCACCTTGGCCTCATCCATAACTACCAAGGTTGGGTCATATTCACTGCCATCTGTAGCATGTTGATTCCCTGTTAGAGCAAGCCAAGTGTGTGTCACTGAAATAACAGACTAGCCCATTCTGAATGACAAAGTTCCATGGAGATGACATACTTCTTCAAGTTTGCCACTCCAGAAGAAGGTGTTCTCACCACCTTGTTCTTTGAACTGGCCATCTTCTGTCCATGGTGTCTCACTGACTGTGGTGATGTTGACATCAAAGCTTTGAGTTCCTCAGCTATGATGACAGAGTGGCATTCACTCAACTTTATATTGTGGAGTAGAGGTTACCTGTACGTGGTTTCTTTTAAAATGGGGTGACTGTTATACATCAGATACCATACAGAGAACAGAGGGAGACATTGATCAGTGCCAAGGGGAATCAGACTGTCGCGTGGATATTAATGATCATGGATTGGTGGGCATAAACACCGTTCAGCATATATGTACTCATGTGCACTCACAGGAACACAAACACACATACACAAACACACATACACAGGCACAAACACTCTCTCTCTCTCTCTCTCTCTCTCTCTCTCTCACTCTCACACACACACACACACACACACACACACACACACACACACACACACACACACACACACACACACAGGAGCTCTTGTGAATTTGCTTCCCCTTGACCATCTCACATTCTCAGTGCCACTGAACCTCTTCATTCTGAGTATCCCCATTGCAACCTTCCCCCCACCCCCCCCCCCCAACTCTTTGTCTTCCTCCCTCAAGCACCCTCTCTTCAGCCCTAACGCTGCTCTCCATCTCTGCACACGTCTACCTGGACTCCTGACCATGCTCTGGTCCCCAACTCCCAGGTGAACACTGGATCCCATTCCCACCCCTCTCCAGCTTCACACCCTTTCTTGTGATTTGACTCTGACTGTTACCAAAACTGGCCAATATACGCTATTATATCCTCTTCCCACACCACTGCCTCAGCAACAGAATGAAACTCTCGAGTCTGGTGCTCCTGCACAAACAAAACAATGGTCTGGGATTTTTTAACAAAGCTCTCCTGATCTGCCCCAATAAACCTGATGGGAGTGTTTGCAAATACACCGGGAAACCAAACAGCAGCAGTATGAACACCCAGTGGGTTTATCAGAAGGCAGGCGATGAGGGGGATCTGCCTGCAGAAGATGTAATCCAGACACACATTCCCTTGGGAAATCTCATTGAAAATCCTTACAGGGTTTGATAGGTTGGATGCAGTGTGGATTTTTCCCTAGCCAAGGAGTCTAGGATTGGGGGCACAGTCTCAAAATGATTAGGACTGAGATGAGGAGAAATTTCTTCACTCAGAGACTGGTAAATCTTTGGAATCCTGCACCATGGAGAGCTGTAGTTCAGTTCAGTTCCGATTGATAGATTTCTGAATATTAAGGAAATCAATGTATATGGGAATAGCGCAGAAGGTTGGATTGGTTTATTATTGTCATGTGTACCGAGATACAATGAAAAGCTTTTGTTTTGAGTGCCATCTAGACAGATCATGCCACATATGATCACTTCAAGGTAATAAAAAGAAAACAGAATGCAGAACATAGTGTTTTACAGTTACAGAAAAAGTGCAGTACAGGTAGACAAATAAAGTGCAAGGGTCACAAAGAAGTAAGGTCGAGATGAAGGGATTCGACCCAAAACATTGATTGTCCATTTCCTTCCACAGATGCTGCCTGACCCACTGAGCTCCTCGAGCAGCTTGTTTTTAGCTGCAGATTCCAGCATCTGCAGTCTCCTGTGACGCCAGGGTAGATCAGCTATGGTTGTGATGAACGGCAGAAAAGGCTGGAAAGGCCAGATGGACTTATTCCTGTTCCTATTTCCCATTTACTATTGTGTCCCGGGTCAATAGGCCAAGAAGGAACTTCCTGGATTTTCCCCAAGGATGACTCTTTACAGGCATCGTATCAATGAGCTTCTGCCTGTTCTCCCAGAAGGCAAGGTGCAATGTATTGCCATCACAGCTCCCAGTACTCTCTGTGCAAAACAAAACTTGCCCACACATCTCCTTTGAACTTCCCCCTCTCACCTTAAATGCATGTGCACCTTTAGACATTTTGACCCTGGAAAAAATATTCCGGCTGCCCACTCTATCTATGCCTCTCATAATTTTGTAAACTTCTATCAGGTCTCCCCTCAGCCTCCGCTGCTCCAGAGAAAGCAATCTAAGTTTATCCAACCTCTTCTTATAGCACATGCCCTCTAATCCAGGCAGCATCCAGGTAAATTCTTCTGTATGCTTTCCAAAGAGGGTAGATACTGAGAGGTTGGAGAGGCTGGAAAGTCTAGAACCAGGAGGTATCGTCTCAGGTTAAGGAGTCGACTATTCAGGATTGAAAGGAGGAGAAACTTCTTTACTTGTTGAAAATCTTCGATGCTTCTACCTCAGGGAACTGTGAACGCATATTCGTTGAGTATTTTTCGAGACTAAGACAACTTTGAGAATTAGGATATGCGATCAGGCAGTAAACTGGACTTTAGACACAGGAGCAGCCATGATATTATTGAGGCGCTGAGATGTCTCAAAGGGTAAAATAAGCTCCTTCTGCTCTTATTTCTTGTTTACTTAGATAAATATTATTAATCTACATAACTATATCTGTCCTCAGGAGCTTGCACACTCTCTTTGCTTTGAAGACAATGGTGGACACAAGCCATCATTTTCAGAGCAGTTTATTGGGATATTATTGGTGCAGTGATATGCATAATAATATTTAAAAGATTTGAATAGGAGTCAGGTGTCTAGGTACAGTTTGATGAGGCAGAAATATTTGTTCATATGTCTGTGGTCTGTGCTAAAAGCATTCCAAGTTATCCAAGCTGAGTGAGGAAGCTGGGAAAACCCCAGGAATCTGATAGTGTGGCTCCCCTGGAGCATAAAGTCATTAAGTAAAATAACAGAAGATGTGAATTTAAAAGAGAATAATATGTTTTATCATGCACAGATTATAATTATGTTCTGCTATTCCCTATTTGTCACATCCATCACTTTGAGGGTAACAACAGTCTTGAAAATTTTAATAAAAATTTGTATATTTAGAAGCAAGCTGGTGCTGCAGATTTATCATGCTAATGTGACAGTCTTCCTCTGTCCTGAGCACAGATGTGGCTTTGTTCCTTATTGCTTGATTAATCTACATTTAAAAAATGACTGACAAAGCAAATGGTGACAATGTTCTGTTAAATGAAAAAGAAATGAATGGCATCTTGTCATTGATATGTTCCCCATCATCAGATTTGAATTGTCATTGCTTATTGGGTGTAAGGATTTCCAAAGATAATCAGATATTCCATGAAATATTACAGTTGCTGTTTTCCTGGGAACAAAGGGAACCTTTGTGTACCAGCATCAGTCAAATAGGTAAAAAAAACAGATGGGGAAGATGGATAAGAATTCTAGAGGTTTATTATCCCAGAAAAAATTAGCAACAATTTCCCTTCGGCTATCAAAAAGAACTGGAACAGAATAAGTTAAGGGTGAGTTATACCTAATCTGTGAAAGGCAAAGGCTTAATGGAGAGAATTGGCTTCACCGATATCATGCTTCCTTGTGCTCATATGCTGATAAGCATTTAAAATGAGCAATGCGATTGCATTTAGTTGTATAAGGTGGCCAAGAAGCTGCTTTTGCCAATATTCACAGATGAAGCCTTAATGTTTATCTTGGTATGCTTTGCCCGCTACTTAATAAAACTATTAACCCATTTGAAAGCTTTTAAGATCTTTATTAAAATTACAGATAGATATTCCATAGGAAAAATGTATCACTAATTATCCTGAGTTGGAAACACATTGCCAACCTTTCATTGTTGCTAGGCCTAAATCCTGGAACTCTCTGTCCGGCAAAACTGTGAGTATCTTCACCAGAATGTAAATGCTCCAAGAACACAGCTTAGCGCCACCATCTCAAGAGCAATTAGAGATGGGCAACAAATGTTGGCCTGACCCATGACACCCTCATCCTTTAAGCAAAAAGAAACTTTAAAAATTTAGTGAATATAATCAAAGACCCCACCCACACCAGGCATACTCTCTTCTCCCCTCTCCCATCGGGCAGAAGATATAAAATCCTGAAAGCACATACCACTAAGCTCAAGGACTTCTATCCCACTGTTATTAAACTATTGAATGGTTCCTAGTACAGTAAGATAGACTCTTGACCTCACTATCTACCTTGTTATGACTTTGCACCTTATTGTCTGCTTGCACTGCACTTTCTCTGTATATGTAACACTTTATTCTGCATTCTGCTATTGTTTTACCTTGTACTACCTCGATGCACTATGTAATGAATTGATCTGTATCAACAGTATGCAAGACAAGTTTTTCACTGCACCTCAATACCTGTGACAATAATAAACCAATTCCAATATTTTAAACTGAAAAGGTAAAATGCATCCTAAATGAATACTTACTGAAATGAATAGTTATGTTACAACAAATGAAGCTAGAAAATGCTAGAGTCAAAAAATGTCATGCAGCAAGCTGGAGTTTAAAGTTAACAATGTAGGAATCTACCTTATAATAAACCATAGTTTAAATCAATACTTATATCAGCAAGGGTTTCTCACTTGGCTGAATCATGGTGCCTCTTCACCAATCTCTTGTGCTGCAATCATTTAATGTTATGCTAGGTCAACCTTGCTGATGCCCACTGTGGAAAATTTATCATATTGTTTCCCATATTTTCCTACGATACAGGAGGAGGCCATTTGGCCCATCGAGCCTATGTCAGCACAATGACGCGGCTACTTAAAGCTGTTCCAGCAACCCAGGTTCACTCCTGACCTCAGGTGCAGTGGGTTTCCCCCGGGTGCTCTGGTTTCCTTCCACATCATAGTAACATGTTGGTTGGTTGGATACTGTAAATTGCCCCTTGTTTAGGTGAGTGGTAGAATCTGGGGGGAGTTGATGGTAATTTGGGGAGAGTAGATTAAAGGGCAACTTGGTGAGGAATGGGATCTGGCATAAACTCGATGGACCAAAATGGCTATATCGCAAAGAAACAGTGTGGTAATAAGGCTCTCAGAACCTTCCCATCAGTCCCATTCACCCACTTACTTCACTGTAACCTATTCCCTTACACCTCCCCATCAACTCCCCCCTGTCCACCTGCAACCCTCCTACACTAGGGATAATTTACAGTAGTCAATTAACCTGCTAGCACATTTCAGAGATAGGGGAGGAAACTGGAGTACCTATGCAAAGGGAAACTGTAGGGGTACCTGGAGTACCTATGAAAAGGAAGAGCGTGCAAATTCTACATCATGGGGTCAAGATTAAACCCAGGTCGCCGCAGCTGTGAGGCAATAGCATTAGCTGCTGCACCACTGTATTGATAAAAAAATCACAGTTGTTATACTTCCAGGATTCACAAGATCAGAAACTCATGGTTTAATACACTTTTCAAGCTCTACAACTCTCCAGCTCAGCCAATGTATTCCCAAGACAACAAATGATATATGCTCGATATGCAGCTTTATTTAATGATTTTATTTTTAACTATTTAATAATCTAGTTCATTGTTTGTATTAAATCTGATCAACGTAGCATTGTTGCAGGTCCCTGACATGAACCCACTCATGCAGGGAGGCAACAGTGTTGGGGCAGTCTGCCTCAACATTGTGTTCTCCTGCTGCCTGCAGTCAAATAACACAGATCAAAAGATAGGTTGTGGTATCAGTGAGTCTGCATTTGAAGTGCACTGACAACTTATCCATCATTTTGATGAGGTTTGCTCGTGTACTGAAATTTTCATTTTTTAATTATTTCTGTGGAGGATGTGGACTAAACCTTGTTCTATAATTTTGCCGATTTTAACTCGTATCAAGATAATCTAGTTTTATTAACTTTCCAGTAGATGATGCAGTATCCAAAATCTCTGCATACCCTCACCCCCCCTGCCTCAAGCACAAGCTAGGTTAAGAAAGGTTAATGTTTACAAAAGGAAAATATTGTATTACCATAACATTTATCTGAGGAAAACAAAAGGAACATCGAAACAGTTTCAACAAATTATTCACCTGCAGATCACTTTGCCATTGGAAAGTAATTGGAATCATGGAACAATTTGCAGAGTACTGCTTATTTCAAGATCTTTTGGGTAGGAATTCTTCATCACATAAGATACCTGTAGAAGTGTCAACTTCAGTCAAGGAAGTGATATTCTAATGCACAAAATGTGCCATGCGCTGTGTACGTTGGAACAGTGAACCCCAGGTTTTGTGTTCGGAGCCCCAAATTTACCCCAGAAGTACAAACCTTGCTGAACAATCTTCCACCATGTCACAAGCTCTTAAAGCAGTGATCCTAATGGAATGGGTGCTTCAAGAAGCAGGGCTACTTTGGATCAGGTTTATCCTGAAGTGGCAAATAGGCAATGGGGACCTGCATGAGGCACCTCCAATAGTCAATGGGACATTGCAACACTGGAAGTTTGGACCCAGGGCAGGGATCTCTGGTGGCTGTGTCCAACAGTAAAGAATGTAAAGACTTACCTTACAACAGGACCCCTTTAGAACCATCCTCAAGGAATGAAGACACCAAAGTCAAAGTCGAGTTTATGTACATGTACATATACGTGCAGGTGCAATAATAAACTTTCTTGCAGCGGCATCACAGGCACATAGCATCATATAAGCAGCGTTCACAAGAAAAACATAAATTAAACATAAATTATACACAATTTTTACAAGAAAGAACACAAGTAGAACAAAAAAAAAGTCCATTGTAGTGCAAAATGGTCATAGTGTTGCTATACTGAGGTAGTAATTAGGGTTGTGCAGGTTGGTTCAAGATTCTAATTGTTGAAGGGAAGTAGCTGTCCTTGAGCCTGGTGGTGTGGGACTTCAGGCTTCTCTACTTCCCGCCTGATGGTAGCTGCAAGAAGATGACATGGCCTGGATGATGGGGATCTTTGATGATGGATGTCGCCTTCTTAAGGCAGCACCTCACGTAGATACTACCGATGGTACGGAGGGATGTGTCATGCTATATTGAGCTGAGTCCACCACTCTCTGCAGCTTCTTATGTTCTTACACATTCCAGTTGCCAAATATTCGAATAGCACTGACATCATTTGTAAAAATGTGTTCTTTCACCTTTGCAGGAGCAGGTCGTCATCCTCCTATCATATTAGCACAGTGACATGCACAATGATTGACATCATTTCAGTGCACCCATCCATCTCCTTCAATGTGAATCATATGCTCTGAGGGTTACAACAGTGTTTTGCAAATGTGCTTTGCATGCACTTTGAGGTTGATTATAAGGTAAAACTTGATCACCCAGTGCATTAAAATGTTCTGGTATCTGTAAGAATTTCTAGCCCATTGATTTAAAACCAAAGGTCTTGCATACACAGGGCAGGTTACCAAGAAAGGGCATTGAAATAAATAGCACAGATCATCTGAAGTGGGATTGAGATGTCCTGCAGAAGGTGAGACAGGTTGGGGAAAAAGAACAAATGACTTGAACTTATATTGTGCTTTTCACTAAGTTTTCAGGATACCCAAACTGCTTCACAACAAAAAAAATATTTCTTGAGAGGATAGGTTGAGTGAGCCAGGGCTCTTCTCTTTGGAGAGGAGGAGGATGAGAGGTGACTTGACAGAGACGTACAAGATGATAAGAGGCATAGATCGAGTGGGCGGTCAGAGACTTTTTCCCAAGACAACAATGGCTAACACGAGGGGACATAATTTTAAGGTGATTGGAGGAAGATATAAGGGGATGGCAGAGGTAATTTCTTTTTTTTTTACACAGAGTGGTGGGTGCGTGGAACGCACTGTCAACAGAGGTTGTGGGGACAGATACATTAGGGACATTTAAGAAATTCTTAGATAGACACATGAATGATAGAGAAATGGGGGGCTATGTGGGAGGGGAGGGGAGGGAAGGGTTAGATAGATCTTAGAGCAGGATAAAATGTCAGCATAACATTGTGGGCTGAAGGGCCTGTACTGTGCTGTAGTGTTCCATGTTCTATGAAGTGCAATTGCTGCTAATTTCAGAAGTACAGCAGCCAATTTGTGCACATCGAGCTCCCAAGCAGTGATATAATGAAGAACAGTTAATCTTAAGTGAAGCTGATAGAGGGATAATTATTTGTTATTTTTCTGTTCCTCATATTCAATACATGGGATTTCCCATCTTCATCCAACAGAGCAGCTTTGAATTATCATCCAAAGAGTAACACTTTCAACAATGCAGCACTTCCCTAGTACCGAACCTGGACATTAGCCAATATTTTTGTCACAAATCTTTGGAGGGTGAATTGAACTTAGTATGAAAGATTGAAAGAGATTGTGTGAGAGAAAGAAAGAGTGAGTGTGTTTGTGGGAGAAGGAGAGAGAAAGAGTGAGAGTGTGTGTGAGAGAGACAGAGGGAGAAACCCTGAGTGACCTACAGAACTCAAATTTGACCTTTTGTGATTCCTATTTCCAATTAGTTGTTTGAGATGACTGGCACAGAGACTAAAATGATCAGTGGCTGAAATAGAGTCGGCTTTTTAAGCTTCCAAACTCCCTGTGACATCACCCTTTTAAGGGCCGTCAGGCAATCATGTTGTTTCAAGACCACAAGTTGCAAAGGAGGTTTCCAGCTATCTGCTGTGAAGTCACTTGTTCACTTTTCTGATTCTGAGATAGCTGGGGAAGTTGGGTTCAGGCTTCTGTTTTATGTTGTCATGCAAGACATTTTCTAACGTCATTTATGGTTAACTGTTTTACAGATCCCACGTCACCTCCCTCTCGATTGCAGGGTATGAGTTAGAAGAGTTTCCAGACTGCTGATTGAATTGAGCGTGCCTGACTGCCCATCCTGGACAGGCTGCCTTTGTTTCTGGCACTTTGCAGCAGCCTTGAAGCATCAGTAGGAGCGAATGAGCAGTGGGAGAGACAAAGCAGGCCTGGTGCTAGATTCAATTATTTTCCTCAGGTCAGGAAAGCTATCTGCTGCTGGGTGCTTGCTGAGAACATTTACCAGCCCTGACTTGCTTTCAATCCTGCCTTGGACATTACCCATAACACTTGAATGCATAGCAGATATTTATATTTCCCAAATGACACTGATGAAGTCTATCATGGATAGATAGCAATTTAGCATTTTCAGTTTCTAAATTACTATCCGCATACATAATTTAAACAGACATACTGCAGTACCACAGGAGTGTGAGGATCTTGAATTAATTTTGATTTAATTTTGTTCTCAGTTCCAGCTTCCTCAGTTGCTGGTTAAGTGTGAACCACTGTTTCCATCATCTAATTGACCGGCTGTGAAAGTGAGACCACTGGAAGGAGTTTGGTCCAGGTTCTGCTGGAACAAGACATCTCAAGGTGTATGTTAGTTTGAATTTTTCCTTCAGTTCAAGGATGTTACAGAAGTGAACTGGTAGCAACATAGAGAGGCCACCTGGGTATTTGCGGAATGACAGGGCCAAATGTGTTTTTACTCAGCTGATGAGATTTAGGATTTTGAGAAAGGGAGAAACACCAAAAGAGGAAATAGGATGAATTAAAGCCAGATTAATAAGAGTTAGATTGGTGCAGAAAGAAAAATGTAAAGGGATAATAGATCGGGAGAGAGAAAGACATTGAATGGAAAAGAAAACTGAATTTTAAATGTTAAAACTCTCTAATGAACTCATCCCATTTTGGGCAGGAGAGATTTATTGGAAATGCAGTAATATTAGTCTTATTAAGAAAGTTTTGCCCTTATATAGCATCTCTCATAAGCCAGTACATACCAGCCAAAGCACTTTAAAGTGAGTGAAATAGCATTGATGTGTAGTTACTATTGTATTGGAATTGGTTTATTATTGTCACTTGTACCGAGGTACAGTGGAAAAAATTGATTTGCCTACCGATCGTACAGGTCAATTCATTACACAGTGCAGTTACATTGGGTTAGTACAGAGACCATTGATGTAGTACAGGTAAAAACAATAGCAGTACAGAGTAAAGTGTCTCAGCTACAGAGAAAGTGCAGTGCAATAAGGTGCAAGGTCACAACAAGGTAGATCGTGAGGTCATAGTCCATCTCATTGTATAATGGAACTGTTCAATAGTCTTATCACAGTGGGGTAGAAGCTGCCCTTAAGTCTGGTGGTACGTGTCCTCAGGCTCCTGTATCTTCTACCCGATGGAAGAGGAAAGAAGAGAGAATGACCCGGGTGGGTGGGGTCTTTGATTCCATGGCATTGAACTTGTGCACAGTAAGGTCTCACTAAGCAATGTGAGAATAACCAGATAAACAATTTTAGCGTCAATGTCTGAGGACAGTTCTCAGCCAGAAGTAGGCAAATCTTTTAAATTATACATTTTTTTTCATCTGTCTTTCTGAGAGAACATTTGAGATTTCATCACCACCAACTTGCAGCACTCCCTCAGTATGGCTCTCTACTGGTAACGCAGTTTTTTTGTGCAAGAGTGTCTGATTAAGGCTGAAGACAGCAGAAACTAAAAAGATACTTTTGCAACCCTAGCTTTGTGTCATGAGTTTTCTCACCAACAAATGTGCACATGAGAGTTGTGAGAGATTGAAGGCAACTTTCTCTTTCTCAAGACTAACAACTGAATGGCAAAAATCCAACCAGTAAGAAAGGCACCTGGAATTTACACTCATTGGATGAATTAAGATGAATTAAGAGCAGTAAGCAATATTAAACTCATCCTCATGGCAAGATAACAGCTGAGGACTATTTTACACTCATCATTTTAATTTTTTTTTAACCAGAACTCATATTGGGGGGATGGGAACCAAAGGGGTAGGTCAGAGGAAGAAGTGGATGTGGAAAGGACAGATCTAACATGTAGAGAGGCTTTGAGGAAGGAGAAGCAGAGTACAGGGTATAAAAGTAGAAAGGTGGATGGGCTAAAGTGCATTTACTTAAATGCAAGAAGTATCAGGAATAAGAGTAATGAACTGAGAGCTTGGATAAGTACATGGGACTATGATATTGTGGCTCTTGCAGAGACATGGCTGTCGCCAGGGCAGGAATGGATATTGAATATTCCTGGATTTCAGTGTTTTAAAAGGGATGGGGGGGGGGGAGAAGAGGAGGAGGGGTGGTGTTACTGGTCAGGGATCCTATTACAGCTGCAGAAAGCGTGGATAATGTAGAGGGATCCTCTCTAAAGTCAGTACGGGTGGAAGTTAGAAACAAGAAAGGAGCTGTTACTCTACTGGGAGTTTTCTATAGGCCCCCCTGTAGCAGAAGGGATACTGAGGAGCAGATTGGGAGGCAGATTTTGGAAAGGTGTAAGAATAACAGGGTGGTTATCATGGGAGACTTCAACTTCCCAAATATTGATTGGCACCTGCTTAGTGCCAAAGGTTTAGACGGGGCAGAGTTTGTTAAGTGTGTCCAGGATGGATTCCTGTCACAGTATGTTGACAGGCCGACTAGATGGAATGCAATATTAGATCTAGTATTAGGTAATGAACCGGGTCAGGTGACAGATCTATCGGTGGGTGAGCATTTGGGGGACAGTGACTACCGCTCCATAACCTTTAGCATTGTCATGGACAAGGATAAGAGCAAAGAGGACGGGAAGATATTTAATTGGGGAAGGGAAAATTATGAGGCTATAAGGCTAGAACTTGAGAGTGTACATTGGGGTGACATTTTTGAAGGGAAATGTACTATGGAGGTGTGGTCATTGTTCAGGGATCTCTTGCAGGATGTTAGGGATAAATTTGTCCCAGTGAGGCAGAGAAAGAATGACAGGGTGAAGGAACCGTGGGTGACGAGAGAGGTGGAACAATTAGTTAGGAAGAAGAAGGCAGCATACATAAGGTGTAAGCAGCAAGGATCAGACAGGGCTCATGAATAATATAGAGTAGCAAGGAAGGAACTTAAGAAGGGGCTGAGGAGAGCAAGAAGGGGACATGAAAAGGCTTTGGCGAGTAGGGTTAAGGAGAAACCCAAGGCTTTTTACTCGTACGTGAACAGCAGAAGGATGGCTAGAGTAAAGGTAGGTCCAATTAAAGACAAAGGTGGGAAGGTGTGCCTGGAAGCTGTGGAAGTGGGTGAGGTTCTCAATGAATACTTCTCTTCAATATTCACCAAAGAGAGGGGCCTTGATGACGCTGAGGACAGTGTTGTTAAGGTTAATGTTTTAGAGCATGTAGATATCAAGAGAGAGGATGTGTTGGAGCTGTTAGAAAATATTAGGACAGATAAGTCCCCGGGGCCTGACGGAATATTCCCCAGGCTGCTCCACGAGGCGAGGGAGGAGATTGCCGGACCATTAGCTAGGATCTTTGAGTCCTCGTTGTCCACAGGAATGGTACCAGAGGACTGGAGGGTGGCATATGTTGTCCCTTGATTCAAAAAAGGTGGTAGGGATAGTCCAGGGAATTACAGACCAGTTAGCCTTCTGTCTGTGGTGGGCAAGCTGTTGGAAAGGATTCTAAGAGATAGGATTGTAGTATGAGAGCACATGGCTGTCACGTGACAGCAACAGCACTGACCCCTCTGGTCGGAGGACAGCATTGCTTCTCGGATCGTAAGTGACACCACTGTCAATCAAGGTTTGGCTCCACCCCACCCATCAGGTGTGGGCATAGGGATTGGCCTTGGAGAGCACCTTTGTTCCTGAAGCTGCCTGACCATTGGCCCTGGTAAACACCCTTGTCCTTGACCTCCAAGCCATTGGCCTGTCTAAATTATCTGGCCAGGCTCCACCCAGCCTTCCAGCACTATAAAGGGTGTTGCACATGCCTAGGCCTTCCTCTTTTGACTTCCCTAGGAATAGTGAACAATGCTGCAGAGACCACTGGTAAGAGTGTGCACCACCACATGGTTTGGGAGCATCTTAGTCAGATTCCAGGGAGTTCTTAGGGCCAATGCTTGTCTGGGTCAAGGAGTTCAGGCATTGAAGTGGTTATCCCTTGATAAGCTATACCTTGTTTGTGTGTGGGTGGGTGCGTGTGTGTGTGTGTGTCTCTCTGTCATCCTCATTGCAATTTCCCCCTCATGTTTGTGGTCTCCTGTGTGTGTGTGTGCGCGCAAGTGTGCATCCATTCCCATTCATTCTGTCCCTGTGTTTTCCTTTGTAATTGAACTATTTTTAAAATCCGAAGATTGTGTCCAGAGTCCTCCATCTTTAAGACTGAGAGAACCTTTTCACACAAGGATCTATTCATATTTAGAGAATCATGGTCTGATCAGGGACAGCCAGCATAGCTTTGTGAAGGGAAGATCTTGCCTCACAAGCCTGCTAGGGTTCTTTTAAGAGGTGACCAGGAAGGTTGATGAGGTTAGTGCTGTAGATGTGGTCTACATGGATTTTAGTAAGGTGTTTGACAAGGTTCCACATGGTAGGCTTCTTCAGAAGGTCAGAGGGCATGGGATCCAGGGAAGCTTGGCCGTGTGGATTCAGAATTGACTTGTCTGTAGAAAGCCGAGGGTTGTGGTGGAGGGAGTGCATTCAGATTGGAGGGCTGTGACTAGTGGTGTCCCACAAGGATCAGTTCTGGGACCTGTACTTTTCATGATATGTATTAATGACTTGGATGAGGGGGTGGAAGGGTGTGTTAGCAAGTTTTCAGACAACACAAAGGTCGGTGGTGTTGTGGATAGTGTGGAGGACTATCGAAGCTTGCAGAGGGATATTGATAGGATGCAGAGTTGGGCTGAGAAGTGGCAGATGGAGTTCAATCCAGAGAAGTGTGACGTGCTACACTTTGGAAGGACAAACTCCAAGCCGGAGTACAAGGTAAATGGCAGGATTCTGGTGAATGTGGAGGAGCAGAGGGATCTGGGGGTTCATATCCACAGATCACTGAAAGTTGCCTCACAGGTGGATAGGGTAGTTAAGAAAACTTATGGGATGTTAGCTTTCATAAGTAGTGGGATCGAGTTTAAGAGCAGTGAGGTAATGATGCAGCTCTACAAAACTCTGGTTGGACCACACTTGGAGTACTGTGTCCAGTTCTGGTCGCCTCATTATAGGAAGGATGTGGAAGCATTGGAAAGGGTGCAGAGGAGATTTACCAGGATGCTGCCTGGATTGGAGAGTATGGATTATGAGGAGAGACTAAGAGAGCTAGGGCTTTACTCTTTGGAGAGAAGGACAATGAGAGGAGACATGATAGAGGTATACAAAATATTTAGAGGAATAGATAGTGGACAGCCAGTGCCTCTTCCCCAGGGCACCAATGCTCAATACAAGAGGGCATGTCTTTAAAATAATGGTTGGGAAGTTCAAGGGAGATATCAGAGGGAGGTTTTTCACCCAGAGAGTGGTTGGTGCATGGAATGCGCTGCCTGGGGTGGTGGTGGAGGCAGATATGTTGGTCAAGTTCAAGAGATTGTTAGATAAGCATATGGAGGAATTTAAAATAGGGGGATACGTGGGAGGAAGGGGTTACATAGTCTTAGGCGTGATTTAAAGGTCAGCACAACATGGTGGGCTGAAGGGCCTGTATTGTGCTGTATCGTTCTATGGTTCTAGTCACCAGAGGCAATCCACACACAGCTCAGTCTATTTAAGATCAAAGTATTCAACCTTTTACAATGCTGCCCATTACCAACTAATGGCATTGCTTTTTCATTAGAGTGAGAGGAAAAGGAGAAGTTTGGATAATGTTTTCTGCATGTGGGACTTCTGGCTCTCTTTAAAGTTGATATTTCTCCCATCTCTCTGTAGGTTTGGACATTTCTGCATTGAATATTCAGCCTGATGTAGAAAAGACATTTTGGACCTTTGCTTTCCCCAGGCTTCACTATGAAGTAGGTCACAGGTGTGTCTTAAATTGGTTCTATCTATTTTAATGAAAAAAGCAAGCATTTAGGACAAGCCTACGGCTGAATGCCTGGCCAGTAATGGCTTCTACAATACATCTCCAAGGACAGGAAAATCACATGTAAAAATGAGATTTTGGCAAGAGGTGAGTGAATTAAATGATAACAGAAAATTCTGGAAACAGCAGGACAGGTCAGTCAGAATTTGTGGAAAGAGAAACTGAGTTAGTATTTCAGGTAAAAAATGTCTTTGTCAGACAGAGCTTCTGATGAAGGGTCTTTGACCTAAAATGTCTTGACCTAGTGTGGAATGGGCTGCCATCTGATGTGGTAAATGCGGGCTCGCTCTTAACTTTTAAGAGTAAATTGGATAGATACTTGGACAAGAGGGGTCTGGAGGGGCATGGACTGGGGGCAGGTAAATGGGACTAGCGGAATAATGTTTCAGCACAGACTAGAAGGGCCAAATGGCCTGTTTTCATTTTAGAACCATAGAAAACTACAACACAGAAAACTCTTCCTTTCCATAGGTGTTGTCCAACCTGAGCGTTTCCAGCATTTTTCTGGTTTTGTTTCAGATTTTGAGCATCTGCAGTTTTTCTTTTGTTTTATTTTCATTCAGTAGGAATTAAAAGTTTTTTTAAATTAGAAAGAGTGAACGTTTTGAACAGCTAGAATTCCCATGGTCCATTCCTTCATGTTTCAAGGATTGTGTAAATATAAAAAAAAATCCTAAAATGTGAATTTCTGAATGACAATACTAAAAATTGGGATCTCTTGCCCTCTACTGGATAAATTTGAACAACACTTAAAGGTTGGCAGTTAGCACAAATTAGGATCATCTGATCTTTTCAAAATCATTTGTTTCTTATCATAATTACCATTTGAACAGTGAGCATTTCTTTGAGATATGAACACAAATCTGATCTATAAAGAGATTAAAAATGTGGCTTAATATAATGACTTACAACACCACCCACTGTTAAGATTATGTATTTTAAAAGATTTAAAATGAGATCGTTTTATCAATTTAATCCCCAACTTTAGAAAGCCATTTACTGACAATGACACAATATCTTGCCAGTGGCAAGCTACTGTGTTTGCTGCTGGCTTGTGCTGTAAATCGAATCCAATTGTTTTGGGCATATCCTGGTGTCAACTTACTGGTAGGTGTCAGAGTGATCATCAATGGCACAGAATCTTGAAGGTGAAAATGTCATCATTGTAATAAGGCCTGCCCACAAAACAATTGATAAAATCTTTGACAGCCAGCTTAGCCAATTGTCATACCTTTCAAAATCTATGATTTTTTTTCTATAATCCAAAAACCTTTAAAACTTATCAAAAAATATATTAAAATAATAATGTTAAATGTCAATAAAAAATAAACAATAAACACTTAAAGTTATAAGAGCAACTTAAAACATTTGAATAAACTCAATTGAAAACATACAAGCTACTTTTAACTTGTTCCCTCAGTCCTCCCTTTATTTTTCAAATGAAGAATACACCATTCCTTCAGCAGGACTAACCTGGCACATGTTGAGAGAGGGATAGAGTTATACAGAATGAAAACAAGACCCTTTGGCCCAACTTATGCATGCCAACCAAGGTGCCTTCCTGAGCTAGACCCATTTACCTGCATTTGGCCCATATCCCTCAAACTTTCCTATTTATGAACCTGTCCAAATGTGTTTTAAGCACTGTAATTGTACTCACCACCACCACTTCCTCTGGTCATTCATTCCACATACCCACCACCCTCTGTATGGAAAACTTACCTGTCTTCTCCACTTTAAATCCCCTCTCACCTTAAACCTAGGCCCTCTGGTTTTAGACTCTCCTACCCTGGGAAAAAGACTGTGACCATCCACCCTTTCTATGCCCCTCATGATTTTATAAACCTCTGAGGTCAGCTCTTGGCCTCCTTCATTCCAGGGAAAACAGTCCCAGCCTATCCAATCTCTCCTTATCTCAAGCCATCCAGTCCCGGCAACGTCCTTGTGGATTTCTCCTGCAACGTCTCCAGCTTAATGACATTCTTCCTGCATTATGTCGACCAGAAATGCACACAATACTCCAGGTGCAGCTTCACCAACATCCTATACAGCTGTCCCAACTCTTGTACTCTGTGCCCCATATGATGAAGGCAAGCACGCCATACATTTTCTTCACTACCTTGTCTACCTATGTCGCCACTTTCAGGGAACTGTGTACTTGTACCCCTTGGATCTCTGTTCTACAACACCCTCTAGGGCCCTGTCATGTTTAACTTCCCAAAATGCATCACTTTACACTTGTCTGAGTTAACTTCCGTCTGCCATTCCTTTGCCCACTTTTCCAGTTGATCTAGATCTTGTTGTAACCTCAGACAACCTTCTTCACTGTCCACCACACCACTGACTTTGGTGTAATCCCCAAATTTACTAATCATGCCACCGAGATTTTCATTGAAATGGTAAACAAACAACAGGGGACCCAGCACCAATCCTTGCAGCACACTGCTGGTTACAGACCTCCAATCTGTAAAACAACCTTCCACTAGCACCCTCTGACCCCTTCCACCAAGCTAATTTTGTATCTAATTGATGAGTTCACCCTGGATCCCTTGTAATCTCATCTTCTGGACCAGCCTACCATGTAGGACCTGGTCAAAAGCCTTGCTAAAGTCCATGTAGACAATAACTACTGCCCTGCCCTCATCAACCCTCTTGGTGACTTCTTTTTAAGAAAAAACTCAATTAAATTTATGAGACACAATTTTCCACACACACAGCCATGCTGACTATCCCTAATCAGTCCTTGCCTTTCCAAATGAAGATACTGTCCCTCAGAATCCTTTCCAGTAACTTTCCCTGCACTGATGTTAGACTCACTGGATTGTATTTCTGTTTTGTCCTTGCAGCCCTCCTTAAATAAAGGCAAAACATTTGCCACCCTCATGCTTCCAGTACATCATCCATGGCTAAGGAAGATACGATGGACTCTCTAGGTAGGGAATCACTGCATTTACCAAGTCCAGTGTCAAAGTGCAGCTGGGAAATCCCAGCAAAGTACACCCAAGAAGTTCACCCAGAACATTTGCATAAGAAATTAATAGGAATCCCAAGTGTGGATGCTAGTGATTCTGCATTGAGATGCAAAAACCATCCAGGACATGCCCTCTTCATGTTACTACCATCAGGGAGGAGGTACAGGAGCCTGAAGACCCACACTCAATGTTTTAGGAACAACATCTTCCCCTCTGCCATCAGATTTCTGAACAGTCCATGAAATCTACCTCATTATTCCTCTTTTGCACTATTTATTTTGGTAACTTATAGTAATTTTTGTCTTGCACTGTACTGCTGCTGCAAAACAACAAATTTCACAACATATGTCAGTGATAATAAACCTGATTCTGATTCAAAATTTTGAGGGGGGGGCACAATTATATGATATAATTGCAATATAACAAACATTTTCCATACATTTACTTTAAACCTATAATTTACATTATTGAACTGAATTAAAATGCAAGAACCCTGTGTATGTAGGTTAAAGTGTTCAGACACAATGCTATTCATTATTTCTTTTTTTGCACTATTTATTTTGTAATCTATAGTAATTTTTGTGTCTTTGCACTGTACTGCTGTCACAAAACAACAAATTTCACATCAAATAAGTCAGTGATAATAAACCTGATTCTAATTCAATTTGAACAGTTTATAGTAAAACAACATGCCTGGATTTGCAGCTAGAAGAAAATAATTGCATGAATCAATGGCTACAAAAATGTTCTGCAAGTTGTCATATTTTACACAGGTTTACATCTAAAAATGGAAAGCACTGCTAAACTTTGGAGGAGGTATTAGAAAACCAACTTAAGATGCAGTACAGATTCTGTTCCAGTGAAATACATTGCAAGTGTTGAATTAAAGGTAACGCAGCATTTAGTTAGCAAGATGCAAAACTAGTTAGCCTCAGCTTGTAAAACAGCATACAGTCTGGTCACCACTTTACAGGAAGGATTGCACTGGAGAGAGTGCAGAGAAGAATTACAAGATGTTGTCAGGAACAAAAGAATTGTAGCTGTGAGGAAGTTTGGAAAAGCCAGGGACAGAGGGGCTTGCGGTGTGGCATAACTGTGGTGTATGAAATTATGAAACTGGATGTCAGAGAATAAAAAGGAGGAAGCTATTCACTGTAGTAGAGGGGTTAAAAAAAAGCAGGGATGTAGACTGAATCTAATTGGTAGATGTATAAGGGAGGACATAAGGAAGAACATTCACTGCCTGAGAGGAAGTATTTCTCATCACCTTTAGATGTGCGCTTTAAGAGCCATGAACTGCAGAGGCCCAACCTAGTACTGGAAGCTGGGATTGGCTAAATTGCTGCCTGTTTGATCAGGATGCACACAATGGGCCGAATGGCCTCCTGTGTCCTAAATTTTCTATTATTCTGTGGCTTTGGAAAATTATCTATTTTCACTACTAAATTACACATCAGTGCTACAATAGGTCTGGACCTGTGTGTAATCTAGGGAATAGAATTTCCATTTCTTATTCCCATCTCCTGCAGTAACAAGCAAAGGATTGGCTGCTACCTGGAAATGGACAGCTACGGCATTAGATTGGGATATCCCCAATGGGTCTCAGGCTCACAGGGTTTTTAATTGGGGAACTCATGAGTTCCAGTCAGCCCTGTAACAAAGCATTGCATTCAGTATTCTCTTCACAGTGCCAGTGAAAATTTGTTTAGGTGCAAATCTACCAATGATCACACATGCCAACTAGTCCTTCACTGAGTCATCTTACATTAGACTAGGTCTATTTTTGAGGATTTGGGCCAAACACAGGTAAATGGGACTAGATTAGAAAGGCAACTCTGTCAGCATGGACAATTTGGGCTGAATGGCCTGTTTCCATGCTATATACTGTAACTCTGTGACCCTATATGAAAGAGGAGCTGGTGAATAACGGACATAAATGAATGCATTCCCAAGCTGCAAAATGAATTGACTGGATGAAATGATTGGATAAGCAGGATATGGAATAATCATTAAAATCAAACATAAAAATTAATAATTTCTGGGAATATTCAGCCTATCAGGCATCGCCTGTAGAGAGAAAGGAAGTTAATAATCCAATTCAATAATGTTTCATAATAACTGGAATAACTTGAAGACAAACTGTTTTTAAGATGCAAAGGGGCTGGTGGTGTTGGGGAGTGGGGGCTGAAGGAGATGTTAAATGATAAAGCAGAGACCTAGAGAGTAAGTGACAAAAGGGATAATGTTGCAAGGCAAAAGGTAATGGGACAAGTAAAGAAACAAACTTTATCTTGAAGATGTGTAAACTGCAAGAAAAATAATTGAAGTCAATGTGGAATGGGAAGACTAGTTGAAAGAGGAGGTGCTACTTCCTAAGCTTTGATCTTCATTGAAACAGATTTGGAGTCCAAGGACAGTGAAGTCAAAGTATGAAAGGGATAGAGAACTTAAATGAAAGATGACTGGCAGCTAGGAGACTGTATGTTCAGCAAAGGTGTCACCCAATTTGTATTTAGTCACACCAATGAATAGGAGAAAATGTCATGAGCTGACAAAGCAGAATACTAAATTGAAAGAAATGCAAGGAAATCACTGTGGAAAATCCGAGGCTATTGACAGTGAGAATGGAAGAGGTTTTCTATCTCTCCTGGTTGCTTGGGATAGTGTCATGGAAGGGGATGTTGGCAGTGATTAAGGGATGAACCATGGTGTTGTGGAGGAAATGCTCTCTTCAAAATGCTTAAATTAAATGGAGAGGAAAGTGTTTGGTGGAGCCACCCACTTGTGCAAAAATAAAACAGGAATGGCAGCTCTTTTCCAAATGCTACCCTTTCCAAATGCTACCCATTATATCTCCACACTAATAAACAATAACCATTAGTCTCTTTTGTTCTCCTGGGTTATAATCTTCATCAAAATCTATTTAGCAGGAATTCCAAAATCATTGATTAGAAATAATTAAACTAAACAGCAAGCAGCCATGAATCATATTCTAATCTAATCCACAAATATGCCTGATATATTGTTCTTTACATCAAGTCAGGACATCCTAAAGCTTACACTGGATGAGCTTCTCTTAAAGTGTAGGCATGAATGTAACAGAAATTCCAACAATCAATTTGTACACAGTAAGTCCAACACTTAGCAGTGAAACAAATTACAATAAATATTTAGAGGATCTTTTTTAAGATTGTTTTTCATGGGGTTAATATTGGGAAGGACATTGGGTAAATTTACAAACTTTTCTTCAAGATACTTCTGTGCAATCTCTTTATTTCTAAAAAGACGTATGAGACCATGGTTTGACATTTCATCCAAAATTCAAGACCTCAGCCACTTGCAGCATTCATTCAGTATTGCCCCAAGCTGTCAACCTACATTAGGTGCTCAGGTTCTGGAATGGAGCTTGAACACAAAACCATCTGATTCAGAGAAGGGCAGGATAGCAGGAGGCAAACTTCAGATGACACCTCTCAGAACCAGGACGATTATAGCTAAAACATGCAAGCAACATTTCGTTTGACAAGGTTTCCTCGTGGTAGGCTCATTCAGAAAGTCATGGGGTATGGGATCTATGGAAAGTTGGCTGTGTGGGTTCAAAATTGGCTTGCCCACAGAAGGCAGAGTATGGTTGTAGAAGGGGAGTATTTGACCTGGAGGTTGGTGACTAGTGGTGTTCCACAGGGATCCGTTCTGGGACCCCTGCTCTTTATGATTTTTACAAATGACTTAGATGAAGAAGTGAAAGGATGGGCTGGTAAGTTTGAAGATGACATGAGGTTGGTGGTGCAGTAGATAGGTGACATGAGGTTGTGGTAGGTTGCAATGGGATATTGACAGGATGCAGAGCTGGGTGGAGAAGTTGCAGATGGAGTTCAATCTGGAGAAGTGTGAAGCAATACACTTTTGAAGGTGGAGTACATGGCTAATGACAGGATTCTCAGGAGTGTGGAGGAACAGAGAGATCTTGGGGTCCAAGTATGTAGATCCCTCAAAGTTGCCACACAAGTGGATAGGGCAGTTAAGAAGGCATATGGTGTGCTGGCCTTCACTAGCTGGGGTATTGAGTTCAAGAGCCGAGAGGTAATGTTGCAGCTCTAAGTCTCTGGTTGGACCACACTTGGAATATTGTGTTCATTTCTGGTCACCACATTATAGGAAGGATGTGGAAGCCTTGGAGAGGGTGCAGAGGAGATTTACAAGGATGCTGCCTGGATTGGAGTGCATGTCTTATGAGGAGAAGTTGAGCGAGTTAGAGCTTTTCTCTTTGGAACGAGAGAAAATGAGAGGAGATGACAGGTATATAAGATTATGAGGGGCATAGACAGAGTGGGCAGCCAGCATCTTTCCCTCAGGGCAGTAATGGTCAATTCTAGAGGTCACCCGTTTAAGGTGCCTGGAGGAAAGTTCAGGGGAGATGTCAGAGGTAAGTTTTTTTTTAAAAACACAGTGGTGGCTGCCTGGAATGCACTGCTGGGGGTGGTGGTCGGGGCCGATATGATGAGGTCATTTAAAAGACTATTAGATAGGAATATGGATGAAAGAAAAATAGAGGGTTATGGGAGGTGAAGTAGAGAGGGGGATAGATTGAATGGGGATAAGGTTAATGTAGGTCAGCACAACATGGGCTGAAGGGCGCATACTATGCTGTACTGTTCTATGTTCTAACATCTATTAAAAGTCAAAAATAGTGCAGGAGCTGGCAGTCTGAAATCAATACCTAACATTCTGGAAACACTCAGCAAATTATGTCAATGGTGAGGGATTGCAGAGTTCTGAGACAGAGGCATTTGGGTGTCATGGTGCATTATTCACAAGAAGTTAGTACTTGCAAATTAGTTTCAAATAACCTGTTCTCAATCATCAGCAAAGTAATGGAAAGTGTCATTGACATTGGTGTCAGAGAGTACTTACTCACCAACACTCAGTTTGGGTTTCACCAAAACCACTCAGCTCCAAATCTCATCATGACTTTGGTCTGAGAATGGACCAAAGAGCTGAATTTCAGGGGTAAGGTGAAAGTGACCATCTTGTATATTAACATAGCACTTAACCACGTCTGATAAAACCGAGGTCACCAGCAACGGTTGGAGTCATATGTCGCACATTGTGGTCACAGGCAGTCAGTTATCCCAGCTCCAGGACATCACTGCAGGGAATGTTGCTTAGCTCTTTCTGCATGCGGGTGTGGGCTGCTTCAGTTGCCAAGGTGTCGTTAATGGAACTGAACATTGCACAATCATCAGACACCACACAAATATACAAATTAGGAGCAGAAAGAGGCCACTCTGCCCCTTGAGCCCATAGCATTGCAAATGGAATTGAAAATATTACAATCATCAGTGAACAGCCCCATATCTGATCTTTTGATGTAAGGTACTTCAACAATGATCATTCTTTCATCGCAAGGTCAGAAGTGGAGATGTTCACTCATGATTGTAAAGTGCTCAGTTTCATTCACTTCTGACTCGGGAGGATGAAGTGGCCTATTCCTGCCACTAATTTGTATGTTGTTCACTGATTACGTAATATTTGATTGCATTCACAGCTCCTCAGCAAATGAAGCAGCTCATGCTTGCATGCAGTAAGATCCTAGGCTTTTTCCATAGTTGGGGAATCAAAAACTAGAGGGCATAGGTTTAAGGTGAGAGGGGAGAGATTTAATAGGAACGCAAGGGGCAACTTTTTCACCCAGAGGAAGTGGTTGAGGCAGGTACATCAACAACATTTGAAGGACAATTGGACAGGTACATGGATAAGAAAGGTTTAGAGGGATATGGGCCAAAGGTGGGCAAATGGGACTAGTTTAGAGGGGCTTTTTGGTTGGTGTGCACTAGTTGAGCCAAAGGGCCATTTTCTTGTTCACAAGAATGATCCCAAGAATGAAAGGGTTAATGCATGAAGAGCATTTGATGGTTCTGGGTCTGTACTCACTGGAGTTTAGAAGGATGAGGGGGAATCTCATTGAAACCTACCGAATATTGAAAGGCCTGGATAGAGTAGACGTGGAGAGGATGTTTCCAGTAGTGGGAGAGTCTAGGACCAGAGGACACAGCCTCAAGAATAGAAGGACATCCCTTTGGAACAGAGATGAGGAGGAATTTATTTGGCCAGAGGGTGGTGAATCTGTGGAATTCATTGCCACAGACAGCTGTGGAGGCCAAGTCATTGGGGATATTTAAAGTGGAGGTTGGCAGGTTCTTGATTAGTAAGGGTATCCAAGGTTACAGTGAGAAGGCAGGAGAATGGGGTTGACAGGGAAAAATAAATCAGCCATGATCGAATGGCAGAGCAGACTCGAAGGGCTGAATGGCCTAATTCTGCTCCCATGTCTTATGGTTGAAGTAAAGATTGTAATGAAATATGCTCCACTTGCCTGGATGAGTTCAGCTCCAAGAATTCACGAGAAATTCAACATCATCCAGGACCAAGCAGTCCACTTGCTTGGCACCCCATCAGTCATGCAAACTTTCATTTCCCCCATTCGCAGCACACGGCATCTGCATTATGTAGCATTTACAAAATGTGCTGCAGTTATTCACCTCAGCTACTCCGACAGCACCTCCCAAGCCTGTTACATCTGTCACCAAGGATAAGGGCAACAGGTATACAAGGGCTCTACCACTTGTAGGTTCCCCTCCAAGTTGTCCATCATTTTGTTTGGAAACATATCACCCGTCCTTCATCATTGCTGGGTCTAAACCCTGGAACTCCCTACCTAACAGTATCTTCACCAGAATGACTGCAATGGTTCAAAGCTGCTCATGAGCAATTTTTCAAAGGCAACTAGGGACAGGCATACATGATTATCCTTGCAGCAATGCTTGGATCCTTAACATGAAAAAAAGTTACTTTTTAAATTTCATTTCCCCTTTTAAATAATTTTAAAATTTTCTTTCTGCCTTTAATACACAAAGTGACAGTCCTTCCTGGAGAGTTTAATTAATATTCATTAAAGCCACAAATGTTTATCTATTATTCATATATTACTCAAGGAATCTCCAGAACTGTGAACCATACCTAAAATTTATGAATATGCAGAGTTACAATTTCAAACATCTGTTACTCTTTATTCATTAGCAGCATATTGTGCTCTGTACAAGTGCTATAACCTAAAGAGCTGATACTTTTTAGTACACAGTTGAACATGCCGGATTAAACTCAGGTTTGTTTTCAATCACATAAAAACTAAGTTTTAGAATTATCTCATTCAACATGGCCTAAAATGTCAATGATGCTGCTTCAAAAGCAGGACCCTGAGCATCTAATATTGCACACAAGGCTACCCAGTGAATACATATTAAAGTGTGCTGTCCACCATTGGGTCAAGACATCAAGGGGCTATGTCTGAAAAAGCCCTTTCAAAGATTAATGCTGGGATTCATACCTACTTGAGGACACATGTTCAAAATTGGGCAGCCTGAAAAGAAACCAGACTGAGATGGCTGCATTTTATTTTGGAAAATACAGTTTCACATACAAATATCCCAAAATATTTGCTGGAGACTAACAAGATTTTAAATGAAAACTGCAGTGCTGAAGCCCCTTGTGGGCTCCCTCCTTCTCTTTCAACTGCTTAATTCCTCCTTCCTTGTCATCCCTCTCCTTTTTGCAATTGCCCTCTTCCCAATCACTCTTGCTCTGGTCAATTGCCTTCCTCTCCGATTGCTCTCCAGTATTCTCTGTATTTATTCTCTTATACTATTGATTGGAGGCAGGGCAGAAACATTCATTAGTTTGATTTCTGGGCTTAAAGGATTGACTTTTAAGGAAGTATTGGGCCTACACTCTCTGCTGTTTAGAAGATGGAGAGGTGATCTCCCAATCACATCCTCCATTCCAGGAACTTAGCTGAGGACCATGGTCCCCAAAGCAGCAAGCTGAAATTAAATCCTCTTCATTGGTGAACCTCTGGGGGGCCCCCCCCACAGATGTCAAAAGTCTATTGGACATTACATAAGACCTATGGTATAATCCAGCCCAAATTAAATCCGTTTTTAGATGTTGATCCAATAAACAAAAACACTGCTGATACTGGAAATCTGAAAACAAATACAGAAAATACTGGATATACAAAGTAGGTGAAGTGGCTTCAGTGGAGAGAAAAACAGTGTTAAAGTTTCAGGTTGTGATCTTTCCTCAGAATACTTCATATTTAGGCAACTCATCTCCAAATTAGTTCTGTGGGATCTTTATTCACTTATGTTGATGAACAGTCATGGCTATGAAATATTAACTTTGTTTTACTCTCTGTCGATGCTGTCTGATCTGCTGAGGAATTCTCTAATTTAATTTTACTTTCTAAGAAATTATCTTACTTTTTTTTGCTTATTTACTTCTCTGGTTTATAATGTTCAAGTTACTTGACTGTCATTCATCCATGCTATAAAAACACATGGTGGAACGAAATGTTGTTTCCCCCAGACTCTCACAACAGAGGACATACATAGAACAGAAGACATACAAATAAACACAACAAGAAAATCAAAAACAAAATAGTGCAAGTACAAATAGTGCAAAAAGCAGTATATACATAACACAAATTTAGTGCAAAACCGAGTTGGACAAGAGGAATACAAGCTCGGTGTGTTGTACTCATTGTATAAACACGTTCAGCAACAGCCAAAGTTCTTATACGCCGTTGTGCAAACCAGAGCTTTTGACGTGGCATTTGTCTACCAGGGTATTCAGGAGCCTGACAGCCTGGGGGAAGAAAACTGTTGAGCAATCTAGTAGTTCTGGCCTGGATGCTCCGGTACCACTTGCCAGACAGCAGTGGGACAAATAGGTCGTGGGAGGGATGAAAAGGGTCATCTATAATTCTATAAACCTTACGTGTGCTTTGTGTATTGTAAATATCCGAGATGGAGGGAAGAAGTACTCCAATGATCTTTTTCGCTGTACTCGCAATTCTCTGCAAAGACTTACGGTCAGAGATGTTACAGTGACTGTACCAGGCAGAGATGCAGCTGGTCAGGACACTCTCAATGGTACCCCTGTAGAATGTAGTGAGAGTGGGGGAGGGCAGGTTTGCTCTTTTCAGCCGCCGTAAAAAGTGGAGACGCTGTTGTGCCTTCTTGGCGAGGAAAGAGATGTTAGTTGACCAGGACAGGTCGTCTGCTATACGTATTCCCAAGAACTTATAACAGCTGACTCTCTGTACAATGATGCCATTGAGGCACAGGGGTAAGTGGTCAGCCTGAGCCTTTCTAAAATCCACAACCATCTCTCTTGTTTTGTCCACGTTCAAGGAGAGATTGTTGACTGAGCACCAGTCCGCCAGCCTTGCCACCTCCTCTCTGTAAGCTGTTTCATCATTCCTGCTGATGAGGGTCCACCACTGTCGTATCATCAGCAAACTTGATATGGTTGGAGCTTGAGTTGGCAGAGCAGTCATGGGTCAGCAGTGTGAACAGCAGTGGACTGAGCACGCAGCCCTGGGAGGCTCCAGTGCTCAGCCTGGTGATTTTTGAGATGGTATTTCCAATACGAACTGATGTGGCCTTTCAGAGAGGAAGTCCAGAATCTAATTGCAGGTGGAGGTGCTAAGGCCCAGTAGGTGTAGCTTCCTTATGAGCTTCTGTGGGATGATAGTATTAAAGACGGAGCTGAAGTCTATAAAGAGCATCCTAACATAAGTGTCCTTTGATCTAGGTGAGACAAAGCCACGTGGAGGGCAAAGGACACTGCATCTGCGGTTGACCAATTGGGGTGGTATGCAAACTGAAGGGGGTCCAGTACGGGAGGGAGAATGGACTTAATGTGTTACAAGACTAACCTCTCAAAGCATTTCGTGATGACTGAAGTCAGTGCCACGGGGCAGTAGTCATTTAAACAGGTTACAGGGGTCTTTTTAGGCACTGGTATAATGGTGGTAGATTTGAAACATACGGGGACAACTGCTTGGCTCAAAGAAACATTAAAGATGTCGGTGAATACATCTGCCAGCTGGTCTGCACAGTCCCTGAGCACACGGCCAAGTATGTTATCAGGTCCCGCTGATTTCTGAGGGTCAACGCTGGATAATATCTTCCTCACACTAGCTGAGTACAGACAAAGTACCTGGTCATTGAGCAGTGGAGGTGTCTTGCTCGCAGGCTCGTTGTTAAGTGCATCAAACCAAGCATAAAAGTCGTTCAGTGCATCTGGGAGGGGGGCATCATTGTCGCAAGTGCGAGGTGGGGGCTTGTAGTCCGTGATGGCCTGGATGCCCTGCCACAGACGTCTTGTGTCCTTGGTATCAGAGAGGTAGCCCTGGATCTTCTGGGCGTAACTCCTCTTTGCCTCCCTGATGCCACGGGACAGGTTGGCCCTCATTGTCCTGAGGGCTGCCACATCACCTGACCTGAAGGCAGCATCTCGAGTTTTCAACAGTTGATGTATCTCTGCTGTCAGCCATGGCTTCTGGTTGGCGCACGTGGTGATGGTTTTGACGACAGTGACATCATCAATGCACTTGTTTATGTAGTCAGTCACCACGGCTGCCTACTCCTCCAAATTGACGGTATGGTCATAGGAGGCTGCTTCTCTAAACGTACTCCAGTCCATGTTTTCAAAGCAGATTACTGATCCTCAAGCTTCTCAGAAATGGTAAGTGGAAAAGAAATTAATTGATATTCAGCATCTGCTGATATTTATTTTTAGGGATAAAGATTATGTCCATAGCACTTGAGGGAGGAATAAGCTTCAGGGTTAAAGGGAAGAACAATGCAAGGGAACTGTCTGGACTGAAATAAAAGTAGAAAATGTTGGGAAGACTCAACAGTTCATGAAAGGTCATGGACCTGAAACATTGACTCTGTTTCTCTCTCTACAGTTGCTGCCTGAGCTGTTTAGTATCTCCAGTATTCTCTGTACTTATTCTCTTATACTATTGATTGGAGGCAGTGCAGAAACATTCATTAGTTTGATTTCTGGGCTTAAAGGATTGACTTTTAAGGAAGTAGTGGGCCTACATTCTTTGATGTTTAGAAGGTGGAGAGGTGATCTTAATGTCAGAACATAAGGGGGTTAGATAGGATTTGAAGACTGAAATGAGAGGAATTTCTCCTCTTAGAGAGTTGTTAACCTTTGGAATTCCTTCACTGCAGAGAGCTATAAATGTAGAGTTATTGAGCTTAGTCAAAGTTGAGATAAATTGATCTTCGGTTGACAGGAGAGTCAAAGATTATGTGGATCAGGCAGGCAAGTAGAGATGAGACAAATAATCTCATTGAACGGCACATTGGCTGAAGGAGCTGCATGTCCTGCTCCTGGTTCTTATGTTCCTACACACTTCCATGAGTCCCATTATCCAGGTCTTATCATTTCAACATAACTTAGTAACCCACTAGAAAAAAAATAGCCCACCAACAGACTGCCCTGCCCTCTGCCAGCATGTTGGGAAGTTAAAATTATGCCCACTGTTATGAGTAGTGAGATTAACGCCAGTGGCAATGCCTTTACTTCATGCATGTAGGGTTGAAGTAAGAATCAAGGAATTGCTCAGATCTAACCTCTGCTAATAAATGTGAAGGCAAATGTTTGCATAGTCTGCATGTACCACAGACCCTCTCTGTAACCTTGAGAATGTCTTCTTTCTTCTTCACTTAAACATTTTCTAGAATGTCCGTAGCTTTTTTCCTCTTCACCCAAAGTGTGCAAAAGCGCTACCTACAATGACTTTCAGAGTGTGATGGACAATGATCAGAAATAACTTCTCTCTGCCTGGCATAACATCTGATGCAAGGAACATACTGAAGGAAACCCTACTCCTTCTGGTGGGCTCTCTGCTACAGCAGCAGCTGCTGCCTGTCTTCAGCAAGTTAGCATTACTGCATTCATATTCCATGGACCCAGCATCAAGGAAGCCTGTTTAGAATTTCATACAACTACTTTGAATATATTAGTACCTAATTTGCTGCCTAGTTAAAGCTCCACATGATTGATGAATAGATTTCTCCACAAATTCTAATTTTGTATGTGTTCACTAAATCAGGAACTGGAGTATTGCTACAAAGAAAGCTAGCTTATAAGAGCAAGAATTACATTCTGAAATTAAAGAAAAATGCAGCCATTTTTATTCAAGTACTATCTGGCCAAATAAGCTGATAAAACAGAGAAATGACAGTGAACTAGATTTAGTTTACATAAATGCATATTTCAGTCTATTGGTTTCAAAATTTAAACTAATTAATGGGCTAATACTTATATTTTCTGGTAGGTGTCAAGTGAATTTCCCCACAGAAGCTTCTGACACAAAGCCTTCCTGATCTTCATCAGTGAGATCCTGCACAAAGGCAGGGTCTTCCACAACATTAAACTGTTATTCTGTAGAGCCAGAACAAAATCAGTCACAAAATACAGAATTACCAGCATTTCTGCACCAGGTCTGGGCCATCATTTCTGGTAATTCTTGAGCTGATACCTTCTAAACTATATATGGAACCATCATTTCCCCCAGCCACAATTATACTTGCATTGCTCTGAGGCTCTTCTTAATTATTTTGATCAGAAGACAAGTTTGGTTGTCATGTTTCGAGATGTAATAAACCTGCAGCCTCTAAATCTGTTCTTTATTCCCCCTTGCATTGCTCTGAAGCATAACAGCTTACTATTTCATTTTAATCATAAACTTAAACAAATTGGATTCATTAACCTGTCAGAACTATTAGAAACTAAATCCTGCTTCACTTCTCTGTTGCAGCATTTAGGGATTCCTGACTTCCTATGGGTATGATGATTCTAGTGTTTGTTTAAGTTTTAGCTTCAGGTTTCTTTCCAATTCTTGACTGACCACCATACCTGCAGAGTCCAAACAATCTTTTTTGTGTTAAGTATATAGGCAGATATCAAATAGCAACTGTAGTTGAGATCCAGAAAAATAACTTAGATTTCAGTAAAACTTACAATACATTAGACCGTCCAAATTATTGTCTCCCACTTCTTGCCCTATGGGTAATTTTGTCTTGTACTTATTGTCTGAGTCGGTCCTGAACCCATCTGGGTGGGGTAAAATTAAATAAGGCTCGTGGTGTAGCAAACCCAGAATTCTTTTTAGAAGTTTACTGAAACTGAGTAAACACCACTAAAAATAAAAATACAAACAGTACAACTAGTATGATATGTGAAATTATTGAAGACAATATGATGTAATATACTATAAACTGTTGTACACTAGCATGACCTCTGCATTCTGTCTCTTACTTTTATCTTTTACAGTATCAGTTTACAAGTTTGCTGATGATACCACCGTTGTAGGCCATATCTCAAACAGTGATGAGTCGGAGTACAGGAAGGAGATAGAGAGCTTAGTGGAATGGTGTCATGACAACAACCTTTCCCTCAATGTCAACAAAACTAAAGAGCTGGTCATTGATTTCAGGAAAGGGGGCCGTGTACACGCACTTGTCTACATCAATGGTGCTGAGGTCAAGAGGGTTGACAGCTTCAAGTTCCTGGGAGTGAACATCACCAACAGCCTGTCCTGGTCAAATCACATAGATGCCACGGCCAAGAAAGCTCACCAGCGCCTCTACTTCCTCAGGAGGCTAAAGAAGTTTGGTTTGTCCCCTTTGACTCTCACCAACTTTTACCAATGCACAATAGAAAGCATCCTATCTGGATGTATCACGGCTTGGTACGGCAACTGCTCTGCCCAAGACTGCAAGAAGCTGCAGAGAGTTGTAGACACAGCCCAGTGCATCACGGACACCAGCCTCCCCTCCTTGGACCCTGTCTTTACCTCTCGTTGTCTTCGTGTAGCAGCCAGCATAATCAAAGACCCCACCCACCCGGGACATTCTCTCTTCTCTCCTCTTCCATCGGGTAGAAGATACGGGAGCCTGAAGGCACGTACCACCAGACTTGAGGACAGCTTCTACCCCACTTTGATAAGACTATTGAACAGTTCCCTTATAATATGAGATGGACTATGACCTCACGATCTACCTTGTTGTGACATTGCACCTTATTGCACTGCACGTTCTCTGTAGCTGTGACACTTTACTCTATACTGTTATTGTTTTTACCTGTACTACATCAATGCACTCTGTACTAACTCAATGTAACTGCACTGTGTAATGAATTGACCTGTACAATCAGTTTGTAAGACAAGTTTTTCACTGTACCTCGGTACAAGTGACAATAATAAACCAATACCGATACCAATCTATGGCATTAATTAACAAGCACTGCACTGTGATTCTGTAGGGGTGATCAACTCTGTCCACAGTTTGCCTTGAGGCTCATCATTTATAATATAAAAAACACATTCAAAATTGATGCAAACTTCCCCTTTGAATGTACTATCTTCATCATGTTTGTTTGGTTCAAAACCATGTGTTGTCTGATATGTAATGTTTGATGTTCAACCATTAGAGTAACAAAAATTCTTTGATTGGGAAAAGGTCTTAAGTTTATCAGTGTTCTTATAAGTTGGTAAATAGGTTATGTTCTGATGTTTACTGTTTTCAAAGGACCATTGGGCACATCCCGGCACTATCTTCATTATTTATGTGATGACATATATCTTTAGCGACAGGCACATTTCAGGAACTCCATAGAGAAAAGCTTGTGGTTGTATAAACAAATTCTTCAAGATATACTTTCAGCTTACATCCTCTTTGAAGAGTGCAGAGCAGATCCTCTGGGTACCTCACACCATAATGGGATAGAATTTTCAGTCAATTTTTGGTCACCCTGAGTTAAGTATTTCTCACTGAAGGCATCGGACTAGAATCCCGAAAGATTAATTACTTAATTCAGATTCCATATACTAGAATCCAATCCTCAAACTCAAGGGGAGTCTTTCACAACAATCCTTTAGTGTACAGATGACTCTGGGAATTAGAAACTGCAGGACCTGCAAATGATGGATGTGTTTAAACCATTTGATACAGTCACCCAACCAAGTTTAAATGGATGTTCTGCTAACCACTTGGTAAGCTACAACATAGCTGTGATTATCTTCTCATGAAATTAAGGCATCAAATCAATATATTTTAATTGCAACACGAAAATAAATTGGCATGGGATTTCACTTTGTGAAATAAAAAAAATTACAGAAAATTCTGCAAGAAGCTCAAATAGATTTTTTTTAAAAAACTGAGTTAGGCATCTTCCTCTTTAAATAGATTCGGTATGGATTGACTTGTGTTTTGACCTTGTCCACTATATGTTCTAAATGTTTTTAATTACCATCTCTAGAAATTCAGGCAATAAAAATCTTGCTAGGTGTGAAATCTATGCTAGAAAATAGTTATAAAATTTTAGTCACTTTGTACTAGAAATCAATTTCAAAGATATATTGGTATATTTTTGCCAGTTCAGCATGGTTCTGTTTTAAGTTTCACCACTATATCTCAGCTGTCAACTGGCCTTTACTATACTTCCACCAATTTCAGATCTGACTTGGCAAACTGATGGCTCATTCAATAAGTGTGAATGAATTTATTTTCTAATTTTCTTTCTTTCACTGTGGGAAAGTTATTTATCTCTGCTCAACACCTCTTTGTCATTGCCTGCAAATGATTAGGAATTTACCATCTGTGAAATTACTGGTACAAGTGTGTACATTTTCCAACAGTATAGATCACTGCAATCTCCTCCACTACCCCAACTAAATGGGTCATTACAAGTGAATCCTTTTCTTTATTTCACTCTTGCCTCTGCCATCTTAACAGCCAGAACACCAATAGGGTACCTCGGGCGTCTCCTCCTTAGACATCTCTCAGAATTGAGCGTTCACTGCTTTCACTCCAGTTCTGTGGGTTCTGAGGCAAAGATGGAACTGCACCCCGCCATAACTGAGGCAGGAGGTGCCTGAGAAGTCAGGCAGATGGGAAGTTAGGAAGGGTACTACAATAGTTTTGCAATTTGCAATGGACTTCTGTGTACCCTCAAAGGGAACCAAGGTTCTCAATGCCATCTCGAATGCTTCTTTTCCAAAGTGAGCAGTCATGGCCCAGTGATTCCCATGAGTTAATGGGAACATTACACCTTTTCAAGGAGATTTTGAGAACATGCATCTTTCTTCAGTTCACTCGGTAATCTCTTAATCGTAAAAAAAGTACTGCATAGAAACAAGCCCTTCTGACCAATTCATCCATGCTGACCAAGATGTCCATCTAAACTAGTCCCATTTGCCTGCATTTGGCCCATATCCCTCAAAACCTTTCCTAACCATGCACCAGTCCAAATGTCTTTTCGTTATTATATTGAACCTGACTCAACCACTTCCTCTGGCAACTCATTTCATATACGCACCACCCTCTGCATGAAGAAATTGCCTCGTGTGTCCCTTTTAAGTCTTTTCCCTCTCACCTAAAACCCTCAACAGCCATTTATTCGCCCTCCAGTTTTTGATTCCCTTTCCCTGGTACATTCACACTATCCATTCCCCTCTTGGGAGTCTGGTGTGGGGAAATGCAAATGATGTAGCCTGCCCAGCAGAGCTGATTGAGTATAATTTGGCCTCAATGTTAGGGATATTGGCTTGGCAGAGGATGCTGATGTTGGTTTAATTATCCTCACAGGGACTCAGAGGGTTTTGTGGAGACAGCTTGGTGGTATTTCTTCAAGAGTGCAGCAATCCCTTGTCCAGGAGACATGTGCCAAGTTTGAGTTCTTAATTATGAAACATGCTTTTCCTTAGATGGCAAAAGATTGTACTGCCACACTGATAATGATGGTGAATTTCAGTGGGAGTAGATGGGTCAGGCATCCTTGCTTAGCAGATGCTTAGTGTAAGGCCTAGTCTCTCATATACTTCTGTGAAGGAGTCAGCAATGACTTGGAGCTCATATTACCTTTACGTAAACACGTACCGAGGCATCATCTTCACCTTGCAACTCAATCACTGAGTTTCAAGTGACCTTCATTCTGGAATGGAGACAATGTTGGCTCAATGGCTTCTTGTTAAGCCTGTGGATTAGCTCCACTCCAGCGAGAAACTCACTGTAATGAGATAGATTGAGAACAGTGTTGGGCTACCACAGAGCCTTATTTAACATCAGTCTGCAATGAGATTATGCTTGCTGTGAATCCACTGGCTAACCATCATGCAGCAGACACAGATATCCGTGGACAGCCAATTTTGAGAAGGATACTCCACAGCATTTTCCAACCGATAGAGTCAAAGGCATTTGAAAGGTCATAAAAGGCCATCTACAGTGTTTGATGCCATTCCCTGCATTTCGCTTGGAGTTGTCATGTAGTAAAGATCATGTCTACTGTACCTCAATACGAATGAAATCCACACTGTGTGTCAGAGAGCAGCTTCCCATCAACCACTGTCAGGAGACAGGTACGGAGGACCCTGGAAATGATTTCCCCTGTGGCAGACAGCAGGAGACCCCTCTGAGGTTACAGAAATCAGATTTGTTTCTTTCCTTCAAGATAGTCACGACTGCAGAGTCCAAGGACCCCGATCGCGTCCTCCTCTTCCAAAATGTAGGAGATAAAGCTCTCAACCGATGAGCATCTGGTGTATTCCATCCTTCCATTTCTCTTTCCTCATTCACATGCTTTTCTTTGAATGTATAAAGTGCAGGAATAGTATCAGCCTCATTTCCATTCTGACAACATCAATTTCTACCTCTCTAATAGTAATGATCCCACAGCTACATCTGTTTTATCTGGCTATCTAAATGACATCAAGCTGAACATTTTCCAAATGAACAGTAGACAAAAATAATCTATCAGCTGCAAAAAATCTCTGGTTCCCTTCACTTGCCTATTCATTGAAACAGATACTGTGAAACATCCGTGTTCTACTAGATCAGGGAATAACCTTCAATCTCCACATCCAAGGACCATGTTGGAAGCTTGTGACAATTCTGCAAGGATTAAGGAAACAGAATCAATGTCAGGGGAGCCATGGTTAGAATGTTGCATATTGGACCACTGCAGGTTTTGCATCTAGTACTTAATGAAATGTCCACTTAAGGTCTGTGGTTAAAAGTGCGAGGCTGATAGGCATAATAAACCAGTTAGTACAAGATAGTAGAGTTATGAGGTAAAACAATAAATAAATGTTAAGCGTCGTATATTACTTTGTGTGTGAGCTACCAACAGGAAACAGGCTTGATTAGGCTGCCAGTAGGATCCGGCTAAAGGTTAGAGTTACCAGCTTCAGCTAGGTTAAAAAGAAAAATCTAACTGCATTGATCATAATTACAGCATTATTTGCTCTCTTTATCAGTTGCGTTTACACTTTGATGGTGTTATCCAACTGAGTTGCCAATGTGCCAGGTTTATAAACAGAATTTGCTCATTCCTCGCTGGACTAACTCAGATAAACTTTGCATGTGTTACAGCTGGCTGGAGAGAATAATCACCACTTATATCAATTACATGCCAATTTAGTTACTCGATGAGTGTGAAAGTGGCAATATTACAGTTTGGTTAGCTTGCTTTCACTTTTGGTAATGGACTTGAATTGAACAGAAACTTTGAAAACAAAATGATGCACTGCACTATTTAGAATTAAGTTTTAATACTGTACAATTAACTCTTTGCATAAATGGGAAAATACTACTTTTAGAACCCTGTAATTTTCATCTTATGGGAAGTGTTGTGCATTCATTGAAATGGCTGCTGAGGCAATTTAGCAAATTGTTATATTGCATAATTCAATGGTATGTTCTGGGAAGAACTTTTTGTTGATTCTGAAGTAGTTGTTTGTCTGACAAATATTTACTTCTTTCATGGAGGGTCTTCCTTTAGGTCTGAAGGAGGATAGTAGAATGCAGATTAAATTATTGGATAAAAAAAATCCAGAGGCATGAACTGATGATCTGAACATAAATTGAAATCACACAACAGCAAGTGGGGAATTAAAATAAATCCAGTGTAACAGTAGCCATGAAACTACTGGATTATCATAAAGTCTGACTTGGTTCACTCATGCTCTTTAAGGAAAGAAATCGGAGCTCCTTGTGCAGTCTGGTCCAAACCCATAGAAATGTGGTTGTCTTTTAACTACCCTCTGAAATAGCCCAGCAAGGCACTCAGTTCAACAGCTGGTCTTGCCAGCTGCTCCACCTAAATAAAAAGGAGGGGTGGCAAAGACGACTGGAATGAGTGGGAGCAGATGGAAGAAGAGGGGATGAGAAGGACAATTTTACAGACTTTAGCTGACTTTGGGTCAAACTTTTGATGGATGAACAAAATATGAGATTCCCTCACTTCACCAGGGAACTATTTCACTTGTTACCACCATGCAAGGGCTGGAGATAATGACTCATGGCTGTAAGATCAACAACTCCTTGAATTTGCAAGGCACAGGGTTGCAGTAGTTTTGATGTCACCACACAGTTCATGTTATAGTGTTGGGTCAGAATGGAGAGCAAGGTGGTTGACTACAAGAAGATCAATATGCTTCCTTCAGCATGAGCCAGGCAGTGCTGGGGCTGGTTGATCCAGTTGGCTGCCTGGCACTGATAAAGGCTCTGATGAGTCCAGATGAAGGGTCTTGACCCAAAATGTTGACTGTCCATTTCCTTCCATAGATGCTGCTTGACTCGCTGAGTTCCTCCTGCGCTTTATGTGTTGCTCCAGATTCCAGCATCTGCAATCTCTTGTGTCTCCACTGATAAAGGCTCTGGTGGATTGGGTAGCATGGAAGGAGGCACATTCCATCCTGAGCTAGGGCAACTCTCAGCGAGCTGAAGCACTCTCCTGGGACTACAAGAGTAACAAACTGGTCCAGAGGAAATACACACCACCCTCCAAACTTTGAAAGGCGGAGGGCATTCTGGTCCCTGATTTTCCATAGTTACGAGGGAAGCTCTCCAACTTTCCACCAGAGGTTCTATCATGGTTGGCCCTACTAGATTGTTCATGGGGTTGTCCACCGGTTGCAAGTTTGACAGCATGGCCACGTCCAACTTCATGGACTGCCACGGGGAAACTGGATTCCAGATCCTCGGTCATTGTCAGAAAGCTCATCATGAGCAGCCTTTGCAGCCATGAGCACCTGTAGCAATTGCTGGTGTGATAATCTGAACTTTCCGTAAGTGGTTCATGCTAAGGACCAGAGAACAAAGTTCAGATCAGCCCTCCACTACACTACCGATAATTTGTTATACTGTGGCCCCAAATGTCCTCACAATTAAATGATCTCAAGCCGATAGTTGAGGAATTTTTGTGGAATGTTCAGCTGATATCACTACAATAGATCATTTTACAGAGGTCATATAGAGATACAGCACAGAAACAGGCCCTTCATCTCACCGAGTCCATGCCAACCATCATCCACTTATTTACTCTAATCCTACATTAATCCCATTTTATTCTCCCCACATTCCCATCAACTTCCCCCTGATTTTATCACTCACCTACACATTAGGTATAATTTACTGTGGTCAATTAACCTACCAAGCTGCATGTCTTTGGAATGTGGGAGGAAACCAGACCACCCGAGGAAGACACACAATTACAGAGAGAATGTGCAAAATCCACACAGAAAGCACTGGAGGTCAGGATCAAACCTGGGTCACTGGAGCAGTGAGGCAGTGGCTCTATCAGCTGCATCACAAAGCTACAAAGTCTGCAACAGTTACTGCACCTCAAAATCATTTAATTTACTGTATGATGTTTAGAGCGGTCTTCAGTTTATGGAAAATGCCGTATAAATGTAAGTCTGTCTTTCCAATAATACCACTGACTGCAGACAGCATAGAAAATACAAGTAAAAGTTAGAGGAAGCGGTTGTAAGAAAGTGAGGGGAAAAAAAAGAGGAGCGGTCAATTATGAATAGAGTAGTGCCATTGGTAAGACTGGTATTTTTGGCCCAACTCTATTTGCACTGAGAAGTTGATTTTATTGCCTTTACTAATTGTTTTTCCAGGGCACTTTGGAGGACAATTAAGAGTTGCCCCTATAATATTGTAATTGCACCATATATAAGCCAGAGCAGTTCAAGCCAGCAGGTTTCCCTTCCTAAAGGACTTTCACTTCCCCCAATTTCACCTCCAAACAGATGTCCAACCAATAACAGTGTCACCAACTCCATCATGGTGGCATGGATCTACTGTAGTCACAGTATACATATGAATAGGCATGTGCTGTATCTTGCATATGCATTTTTCGGTGTGGTTAGGTTTCTAAGCTGCAGTGTATATTACTGGCAATAACATAGTTATTGGTTTCAAAAAGGTACAAGCTGAAGGTACAATTTTGCACAGCTAAGCGTATTAAAGTGCATCTTATGTCTTGTTGAATGTGTTTACTATTCCATGATTCCTTTTAAGTGCAGAAGCCAAATATCATTTGGTCAAACCTCATTACAACATAATCCTCAGGATGTAAACACATGTTCTATTACAGTGATGTGATTACAAATTCAGATTGAGAAAAAGCTATTACTTGCTTCATTCAGTCTCCTGAGGCAGGAGACAAGTTGCAGGTATAGGTACCAAGCAAGGAACACTGCAACATTTCTCCTTGAGGCATTTGACAATGTGGAGGACATTGGACTTTAAATCACAACATGTTATTGTAACCTTCAAGTAAATTCAGCAATCCCACACTCACCAGTGGAGAAACCGTACTGAAATGCAGTACTGATGACAAATAAAGTTTTTGCATTGTAAAGTTGGTGCACTGAGTCACGCTTCCTTTCAGCTTGAATTTCTTGCTGAGGCTATGAGGTCAATGAATTTATTTTCTTATTTAGGCTATGCACAGACTATCGTGGATTAATTAAATTCAAAATTGATATCTTTTTTGCTGAATCCTTACGTTAATCCAGTTTGTTTGAAGGATTATCTCATAGTAAGCCAGATACCAATACATTTTTTTCCTCAACTTATTTGCTTAAATTTAAATGCTTAGATGTGACGGGAACTCTTCCTCCTGGATAGATGTGAAAGTTCTTTCTCTATAAAGAACATTCAGCTTAATCATTTTGGATATTTAGATTGTAACACACCAAGCTTTGCCTTTGTAGATCATGGTTTCATATCTAAAGGAAACACAGATAACTGAAGTATTTTGCATTCTGCTCTGTGTTTCTCAGTATGTTGGCACTAATTGGGCTGTAAAATACCTTTCAAAAGCTCCATATATAATATAACCAGATAATGCAGTATGCCGGAGACACTGATAGTTTATCCATGGCTGGATGCCATGTTAGCTTTGTGCAATCTTTAAAGAACTCCATGAATTGCAGATAATGACCATCGTTTTGCCCTCTGGCAAGCAAATTCCATGAATGCACTATATACACACTACTTGTTAAACTTTAGACCTCAGCAAGTTTTATCAGGATCTGTTACAGCCTGATAATCAAGGGAAACTAGCTACAGCTTTTGCCCTCCTTTAGCAGAACCATAATTTACCAGAATGATATATACCTGCCCTATTTTATCTAAAATGCCAGCATGTCCAGTGTAGATGGTGGCTGCTCTCTATATTCAGCCTTACACATTAGTAAATATAAACTATGATAGTACCCACAGCTGGACATTGGAATTCATCCTTGGTTGGCGTGCTAAATGAATACTGCAAGTGGTGCAAATGTCCAAAGGGTTGACCCACAAAAAAAACTCAGGAAATTAGCAAAAATCTGGCTAATCATGCACAAAATCATGCTCATCATGCACAAAAACCTTCAAGTCATTGATACAGTATGGAAACAGGCCCTTTGGCCCATTGAGTCTGTGCCAACCATCAACCACCCGTTTACACTAATCCTACATTAATCCCACTTTTATTCTCCTCACAATGTCATCAGCTCCCCCAGATTCTACAACTCACCTACTCTCTAGGTTCAATTTACAGTGGAAATTAACCTAACAACCAACACGTCTTTGGGATGTGAGCATCCAGAAGAAACCCATGCAGTCACAGGAAGAATGTGGAAAACTCCACACCGATAGCACCCGAGGTCAGGATTGAATGCAGGTCTCTGCAGACAGGAGGCAATTAATTTTATGTTTCTTAAGAGCTACCTGCCAAGTTTGCATCTGTTGTGTTACTGCTGTGCTAACAACAGAGTCAGTTTGAAGAGCAGTCTCCATGGCAGCCACAGTGCAACTGCAAAATGGTGGTGGGGTGGTGGAGAATGAGGCACATGGCACTCTTCTGCACTATCAGGACACACCCAATCAATAATCGCCAGGTCCCAATGGGATCAGCAAGGGGTTAATAACTGCAACATTATGTATTTTAGTGCATGACATAGAAGTGCTGTGACCTTTGTTAGTGATGCTTGTGGAAAAATATGGAGCACAGAAAAATGAGCCTGGCAGGTGCTTTGGACAAAACAACAACTTCTTGTGAGGACCCATTAATCTGCATCTCTCTCTGCTGAATTGTTTTGGGTGTTTGCTCCTTTTTTAATTGTGAATTGAAAAATACAATGTCGCAGGTTTCAATTTCAACAGCCAGTTTCTGCCTATAAACAAGAAAATGGCCATTACAACCCAGATGATATCATCATCCATGCAAGTGACCTAACTCAGCAATGGAACACCATGGACCACCTCTTACAATACCACATTTTTATGCACTGATGTCTTATTTAGCACCACGTTTTTCTTTACTGCCTTGTATAATTTCTGTAATCTACGTGCCTGTGAATCTGCTGCAACCAAGTTTTTCATCGTATGTGTTCCTCACTGTACTTGTGCATATGATAATAAACTCGACTTGACTAGACTTGAAATGCAAAGATGTATCATGTGCAGAGGGGCTCAGCCCTATTTCCCCAATGGAATACATCTAGAAATGATTGTTAGTACAGTCTAACAATTGCAAAATGGCATTTATGAGCAAACTGCTCACAAAATAGACGTGGAAGTATGTTCAATTCGTATATGATAGGCTCTAGCATTGCCACAACCTGAGATGCAGCAGGTTCGTCTACAGTTGTACTTTGGAGTGATTCTACAAAAAAAAACATTTATTTCTACTCTTCAAAGTAAAGATCTTGCTTTTTCTGATGAATCTGGCTTGGAATCTGAGAGATGACAACTGTTCTGTGCCTGAAATTGTCTGCAGTTCACCCACACACTTTCTGTAGTCACATCCATGCACTCTTCAACAAGCAATTGTCTTCCAATCTAAACCTTGCAGTCAAAGAAAAACATAAACATTTCCATCTACAGCAGAGTTTACATCTTAGCGTGCAAATTGATAACATTTTTAATATGACTTAAATCTCTGAAAGAACCCCATAAGCACAAATGGAAATACAACACTGCCTTCAAAGTTTCATGTCAAATGTTCTGGAAATATTGACTAATGAACATTGAATTTGCAGCAAAACAAAATGCATAAGTATGAAAGCCAATACATTTTAATCAGAACACTCAAAATTAACACTGAACTAAATATCATATCGTTGGAGTTTAAGTCATTGTGGGTCGAAAGGCCTGTTCCAAGTCCTCCCACAGTACCCAAAGGGGAAAGTCTAAAGCAGCACTTTTGTTCAAAAGACATCTCTAACTTATGAAGAAAAATTATACAGATATTTTGCAATTTTTTTCTAAACATCTATTTCATGAATATTTTAGTGCATTTATTTGGGCTTCCTCCCTGGCAAAATGCTCCAACTACACTTTGAACCTTCTGGTAGTAGAATTGTGAATATGATACTCTGAAATTTTATCTGTTTCTAACAAGCAAATATGTTCCGAAACCTCAGAGAACAATTGAAACTTAGTTTTGTTAGTTGATCTTGGGTATTTATTTTGTTCTTTTTTTTGGAATGTGGGCATCTCTGGCAATTGTTGCCCCTCCTCATTTGCCAGGAGAGTGGTGGTGAAAATGATCTTCTTGAATTGCTGCAGTCTCTCTGATGAGGTTATTCCTACAGTATTGTTTGGATGCGAGTTTCAGGACTTAAACTCAATGACAACAACAGAAAGGCAATATACCTCTGAGTCCGGATGGTGTGCAACTTGGAGGGTAATCTACAGGAGGTGATGCTCCCAATGTACCTCCTGCCTTGCTTTCTTCATAACAGACGTTGCAGAGTTAGGAACTGGTGGGAATTGTAAGAAAGAGGAAAATGAACAGATGATATAATTAATTCTATATGTGGAGAGCTGGACTCAAAGAGGTTACAAGTCAAAGAGTATTGGCTGCAATGTTAAAATGCAATCTCCACCACACACATCTTTTGATTGTACTCTCCCCACTGGAAATGACTGCATGGTATTGCAGTGGGTAATGCTGCTGCCTCACAGTTTCAGTGACCCAAATTTGATCTTGACCTCTGTGAATGTCTGTGTGGAGTTTGCACATTCTCCCTGTAACTCTGAGTTTCTGCAGGTGCACCATCCCTGTGAAGTGCTGGCTGATAGGTTAACTATAGTAAACTACCCCTAGGTGGGTAGGATGGTGATAGAAGAGTCAGGGTGCAGCTGGTGGGCATGTGAGAGAGAATGTGTTGCAGGGAAATAAGTAGGGGAATGAGATTGATGGGATTGTTTCAAGAGCTGGCATAGATTTGATGGGCCAAATGGCCTCCTCCTTTTATTATTAGGAAATGTGGATATGAAAAATCTTGCATGATAGAATGGTATTTTTTCTCTGTTTAATACAGCTAGCATTTATTTTCCATCCTAAGTGACCATGTGGAGCCAATAGTGAGCTTTTTTTTAAAAAGACACACACAAGATGGCAGTCAAGAGTCCACCATATTGATGTAACTCAACAGGCACAAAAAAGGCAACAGCAGTTTACCCTCCCAAAATGATAGAGAAGTTTTGATGGCAATCAGACTGTTTTACTGATACCAGTTTTTATTTCCAGATTATTACCTTCTTGTAATTAAATTCAAGTTTTCACATAGTCACAGGAGATTTGAATCCAAATGCTACAGAATGGTAGGTGGCTTACTGGCCCAATAACAATCATATCAATTCCAAACTCTCAGTTGCCACTTAAAATGAGTAGATGGAAAATTACCAGCTCACATTGCAGCATACGGATTTTTACCTCCTGTAGTTAATTCGATATCCACAATTGCCAGAGAATCAATATTTCTATGGTTTAGGATACTTACCATGACCTTCACTGGCTACTGAACTAAATTGTTGCATAACAGAATGAATCAGCTATTCGGATGGACAAATAATATGAGAGGGCGTGAGAGATAAAACAGTGCCAGATGCACAAAATGTGACATGTGCCCAAGGCTACACAAATGAACTTCCTTCTGTGAGATACTGCAGAGAATGTGTTTTATCTTCAGAGAGAGAAATTTATGCATATTATTTAATGTGCTGTTCAAACCTTACTGCCGGTTAAACAGAGCACAAACTTGCCATATGATGTTGATGAGGCCATTATCCGAATTACCTATTTCCCGTGGTTGCATTCATAAGGAGGAAATAAATCAGAGCTGAAAGCATATAGAATGGATAAGTTAAACTGGAAATTCAATGGAAAGCAACAATATGTTAAGATTCATGAAGTGGTCACTTCCTTCTTCCCTTCCAGGGACTGAATTTTTGTGTTCAGCTGGAGGATAATTGTCACACTTATTACCGTGTAGTGATGCTGGACCTGGTTAACTGATGTAATCAATGACTTTGTGATGCTTGAATACCCTGGAGCCACACATCCAAACTGTGCTCTGCATAATCAAACAAAGGAAAAGTACACAGAAAAGTAAGCTAATGCCGCAGTGATTAACCAAGTATTTCAGAAATTGGCTTTAAGTGAAACCATAAACTAACATGGGTTTAAATGAGTGACCACTAAGTTCTAAGGAACTAATTTCTCAGGTCTCATCTTAGCTGCAGCTGAAGAAGGGTATTGCACAGTATTGTCAGGGCTGGTGCCTCATAGTGAACAAAACAGAAATAGGGCTTTGCTCATTCAGCACGTTGTCGAAAGGGGGACCAATCTATTGGGCAACCTGGAGTAGCCCATCAACTCTAGGGGGTGGCACAGCCAATAGGTCTACAAGTGCAGAACAATGCAGTCACGTTATCAATTTTTTTGGGGAGGTGAGGAAGATCACAATGCATGAGCAACTCGGACTGCTTCTGCAGAGTTCAGTAATGAAATCCATACCAGCTGTTAACGGCATGCTAACCAACCTCTCGAGTCTCAAACCAGCAGTTGGGTCTTGATTTGCATCGTAAAAGGACCCAGTGCCTTGTGATAACCCCTGAGGATATTGCTGTGGCATGTCATAAGTGGGAAGAGAATCATACCTGCCTGATGTTACTGCTGATAGTCAACCTTACAACAGATACAGCTGGCTCAAGGGTGAATTTTTGAATCAGTACTTGTTTCTAATGGAAACATTAGAATAAAGTACAGAAATCTTCTGATTTTCCAACAGTTGAGCCTTGGGGGAAAAAAATTGGGAATAAGTTCCACTAGTTAACTGCAGCTTAGTTGTATCCCCTTTTCTGGTACATTGATGATACTTTAACGAAGGAAGAAACAGGAGCTATTTCTTGAAAGAGACTCCACAGCCATCATTGGTGTACTTATGCATTCAGGTATTAAATATCTTCCTCAAATGTGGTTCTTAGCTTTGAACTATATTGGGTGGTCATGTGGAGAGGTCTGGAAAAGGCTGTGAGGGGACTTCAGGAAGTCTCTGGTTCTGTTTGTTGCAGCACAACAAAGGCCATGTTTGCATAAAAGTGCATGAAAAATTAAAACAAGAATAACCTTTCAGGCCTTTGTGCCTGCTCCACCATTCAGTAAGATCATGGCAAAACTACTGCTTTGGTGCTACTTTCCATATTCTTTGATTCCCTTAATACATGAAAAAAAACTTGTCTCCTTCCTGAATATACTTTGTGACTGAGCCTCCACAGCCCTCTTGGGGCAGACAATTTGTCAAGGAACCATAGATCATTTGACAGGTAAATAAATATCTGGATCCCGAAATCAATATCAATTTAATTTATTGAAATGGAAGAATTTACTTTACATGCCATTTTCTGCTAACTTTATCAAGGGTGCTGGCAGCCTCCAGGTTTAAGACCTAAATCATAGGAGCTTCCTGTCTTCAAACAAACTGCAGAAGCTGCAGTTCTCAACAATTCATATCAATCTATGAACTCTGAATATATATGAGAACCTGAAGCCAAGGACAGTTATGTAACGTGCTGCTATTATCTTAATGCAACATGAATAGCCATAGTTCACACAAGTCCTTTAGAGTCATCACACACATTTCCCACCATTTGTGCTCTCAGCCAATGTCATTTTTGTAAGCTTCCCACATCATTATAGTTGCCTTCCACAGAACTATGTTTGTGCAAAGAGAAATCACATCAGTCAGCTGCAGTAATAATTCAAGTACATCCACTGAAAATAATGTGCCCACACATTTAAAGAGCTAAAGTCTTCTGTGTATCTTCATCTTATCTGCTTTGAACAGAGCATTTGGTTGTTTTTTTTAATCAAGTCTTGGTTAAGTATCCCTCTCTAAAGATACAATTCTGCAGTTAATGAAGACAGGGAGAATGTCTTTCTGGAACACAGTGGGTATTGGCACAGAAAAAGAGAATTAACTGGTAAGTGAAAAGCAATATTATTTGATAAGATCAGCCTTGCCGGCTCTTGGAAAAGCTTCAGCAGCTGCAGCAGGTCTGTGGATCAGAATTTGAACTTCCATTGTCAGAATAAGGCTTTATGTGACTTCGACATTATCAGGTCAAGCTCAGGTCTTTGCAAAAAAAAATTAAGTGAAGTGAAATAGACTGCACAAACTTTTAATGTGTTTACTGACTTTACTGAAACCAACCAACATGATTGCTGCTTGCATAAAGCCGGTGCTACAAAATCTGACACAGGATAAACATTTATTTGAATTCAATTCAGCAGATGGGTGAAAAAAAACTTCCCATCACTGCAAATGAGAAAAAAAAAGTAAACATTTCCAGGCCCCAATGCACCATTGCCTAGTAATTCTTCTCAAAGAGGTAGCTGAAGAGATTGTGGAGGCATTAGTGGTAATCTTTCAAGAATCACTAGATTCAGGAACAGTTCCAGAGGACTGGAAAATCGCAAATATGACTCCACTCTTTAAGAAGAGAGGGAGGCAAAAGACAAGGAATTATAGGCCAGTTAGCCTGAATTCAGTGGTTGGTAAGATGTTAAGAGTCTATTATTAAGGATGAGGTTTTGAGGTACTTGGAAGCACATTGATAGAATAGGCCAAAGTCAACATGGTTTCCTTAAGGGGAAACCTTGCCTGACAAATCTATTGGAATTCTTTGAGGAAAACAGGCAGGATAGACAAAGGAGAGTTGTTTACTTGAATTTTCAGAAGGTATTTGACAAAGTGCCAAACATGACGCTGCTAAACAAGATGGGAGCCAATGGTATTACAGGAAGTGTACTAGCATAAATAGAAGATTGGCAGAAGGCAAAGAATGGGAATGAAGGGGGCATTTTCTGGTTGACTAGTGGTATTCCACTGGGGTTGGTGTTGGGTCCACTACTTTTCACATTACATATTAATGATCTGGATGACGGAATTGATGACTTTGTGGCCATGTTTGTGGATGATACAGAGATAGGTGGTGGGGAAGGTAGTGTTGAGGAAGCAGGGAGTCTGCAGAAGGACTTGGACAGGTTGGGAGAATGGGCAAAGAAGTGGCAGATGGAGTACAGCACAGGGAAGTGTATGGTCATGCACTTTGATAGAAGGAGTAAAGGTGTAGACTATTTTCTAAACAGGGAGTGAATTCAGAAATCAGAGATGCAAAGGGACTTGGGAGTCCTAGTGCAGGATTTCCTAAAGGTTAACTTGCAGGTTGAGTTGGTAGTAAGGAAGGCAAATGCAATGTTAGCATTCATATCAAGAGGAGTAGAATATAAAAGCAAGGATGTAATGCTGACGCTTTATAAGGTGTTGGTCAGACCACATGTGGAGTATTGTGAGCAGTTTTGGGCCCCATATCTAAGGAAGGATGTGTTGGCATTGGAGAGGGTCCAGAGCTTTACAAGAAAGATCCTGGGAATGAAAGGGTTAACATGAGGCGCATTTGATTGCTCTAGGCCTGTACTAGCTGTAGTTTAGAAGGATGAGGGGGGATCTCATTGAAACCTTTTGAATATTGAAAGGCCTGGATAGAGTGGATGTGGAGAGGATGTTTCCAGTAGTGGGAGAGTCCAGGACCAGAGGTCACAGCCTCAGAATAGAAGGATGTCCCTTTAGAACTGAGTTGAGGAGGAATTTCTTTAGCCAGAGGGAGATGAATCTGTGGAATACATTGCCACAGATAGCTCTAGAGGCCAAGTTCTTGGGTATATTCAAAGCGGAGGTTGATAGGTTCTTGATTAGTAAGGGCATCAAAGGTTATGGAGAGACAGCAGGAGAATGGGGTTGAGAGGGAAAAATAAAATCAGCCACGATCAAATGACAGAGCAGATTCAATGGGCCAAATGGCCTGATTCTGTTCCTATGTCGTATTGTCTTATGGTCTAATTGGAGCTCACCCTTTCCTGGTGCATTAAATGTGCTGTGCCCAGCACTAACACCCTCTCCGAACTCAAGCATAAAACAAACTGCTGGTGGAACTCAGCAGATCAAGCAGCATTTTTATGGAGAAAGGAATTGTCAACGTTTTGGGTCAAGTCCCTCCAAAACGATTTACAAATGATTACGGGCAGCACTGTAGTGCAACCAGCACAGCCATTGCCTCATAGCTCCAGTGACCCAGGTTCAATCCTGATCTCCAGTGTTATCTGTGTGGAATTTGCATGTTCTCTCTGTGACTAAGTGCACTTTCCCCCCAATGTGTTGATTACCTTCCACATCCCAAAGACGCATAGATTGGAATGTTAATTAGCCACTGTAAATTGCCCCTAATGTATAGGTGAGTGGAGGAATCTGGGGGGAGAAGAGGGGTATGTGGGGGGAGTAGATCACATTGAAAATAAGCAATGGAATTACTCCAAGCCGGAATGGATGATGGATTGAAATGTCTTCCTATATCATAAGAAGTATGGAAATGTGAAAAATTGAGCTCAGAATACAGATAAAGTAGCACAATGGTATTTGGTACATGAATTCATGCACAAAGGTAGGACCTCAGTAGTTCCTGTCTGGACCTCCATGTGGAGCCCACAGCTTCCATGTCATTGCCATGCTGAAGGGTTGGAGGTGAGTTAGCACTAAAGATCATTCCTGCACAGTAGAGAAAACTACCGTAGAAGGGAGAGAAGACATGGAGAGAGGGAGGGGCAGATATAGTGTTCTCCTGTGTGTCTGGGCCATTCCCCATGTGATGGTCTGCCCAATGGACTCCAACATTGCAAATGGCCTGCAACCCTTTGGGAGATGTGTGTTGTTCGATGGGACAGTGATCAATGCATTCAGCCCACAAATAATGGTACACAAATGACCAGGAACACTGAGAGGAGTGCCAGCGAATTACATAACTTTAAATTGGCCATTAAACAGAGGGTCTCGAGAAAGACTGTGCTGGACTTCGATGTGACAGTGCAGGCTCTTTAACTATGATACTATTCCCAAACCCTGCAACATATGTTCCTTTAATTGAGAGTTAATAACAAAAGAAAAATTACATGCATAACCCAGAAGTTCCAATTTCTAGCAACAGGAGGAGGAACATGGAGTAAATGACCAACAATATGATTAGCTACACAACTGATGCTGGGTTACTTTAGAGTCAATCATTCCAGAAGTGCACAGAATCAGGGCCTTTGTCCCACTGAGTCCATGCCATACAACACCTTTACACTAATCCTACATTTATCCATTTTTTTATTCTTCACACATTCTCATCAACTCCCCCCAGATTCTACCACTCACCGAGACACTAGGGGCAATTTACAGCAGCCAATTAACCCAACCACCTGAAACGGAAGCACCCAAAGAAAATCCACTGAAAGGGAGAATGTGCAAGAGGGAGGGCACCAGAGCTCAGGTTTGAACCTGGTTCTCTGGAGCTGTGAGGTGACAACTCTACTAGCTGCACCATCATGCCACCCCTTATGTCATGGCTGATAATCCATTGCAGTATAGGGTGAATGTTAAAGGTGCTAACTCTTATCTAAGATATTAAACCAAGTCCTCTCTGCTGCTTTGGCACTAATTTGAAGAGCAGACAAATTACTCCTAGTGGTGTAGCCAATGTTTATTCCTCAATAAATCCTATAAAACAGATCAGGTCATCGTGACACTGGTCTCTGTGGGAACTTGCTTTGTGCAAATAGGCTGCAGTATTTCCTTCATTAACCCAGTGACCAGTTACTTTTTTTTAACCAATACGAGTGTAATCCATATTCAGACATAGTTAATTGGCTGTAGGTTTCTTTGGTATGTCCTGAAAGGGACATAAGGGGATATATAAATGCAAATTTTCCCCCTTAGAACTCATAGATCAAGTGGACAGTCAGAGAGTTTTTCCCAGGGTGACAATGCCTAACACGAGGGGGCATAATTTTAAGGTGATTGGAGGAAGATATAAGGGGGAATGTCAGGGGTAAGTTTTTTAACACAGAGAGTGGTGGGCGAGGGGAACACACTGCCAGCAGAGGTTGTTGGGGCAGATACATTGGTGACATTTAAGAGACTCTTAGATAGCCACATGAATGATAGAGAAATGGAGGACTATGTGGGAGGGAAGGGTTAGATAGATCTTAGAGAAGGTTAAAATGTCGGCACAACATTGTGGGCCGAAGGGCCTGTATTGTGCTGTAATGTTCTATGTTCAAACCCATTTCAGCTTTGATCAAGAAACCATGGTGAACATTTGCAGTGTTAGCTTTTTGTCCCAGTTAGCAGGGATTTGAAACTGCAAAATGATCTTAACTTGATGTTCTCCTGCATGCAGAGCTACAGATGTTCTACTTCCCACTATGAGCAGTATCTAGGTCTCTGGAAAAAAATTAAAAGCAAACAATGCAAATGTTATTTCCTTCTAAACAGCTGCCTGTGTTGCTTATAATTAGCTCAATTATTATATTTACATTTTGCCATCGGCCTGCTGAAACAAGAACAGATGGTTTAGTTATCACAGAATTGTGCTGAATCAGTGACACTGATATACTGATCAATTAAAACATAGGATTCTCTAAAATATTAACATTAGATTTATACAAATGAGCAGAAATCACCAAGGATGATGTTGATGGCTGAAGAGTCATGTCACGAGTGATATGCCATAAAAAAAATTGAGATTTCCCAGACAAACTGAAAATGCTAACATTATCTCCTTTATTGACATACAGAAATCCAAGAACACGATCGTCAAAGCAGATCGCGTACTATGACATTAGGGAGACTTTTAATCCTTCACAAGAGGAAGTGGAGGGGTATGGGAGACATGTGAAGGTGTAGGAATGTGAAGTCCCACCCCAAATAAAGATGTCTATTTCTAGTATTACTGTGCTGGGTTGGGGTTTGGCTGTAGAGTATGTGTGAAGGGGCAGATTCCTCATTATGAGGCAGAAGACCTGGGGTCAAGCTGGTCAGGGTGCAGACAATAAGGCCCTGTTTCTCAGATTTTGGCAGCCATTTCCAATGTAGGTAAACTCAAAAGCTTAAAGGGAGGCGGGAGGTGAGAGTGGTCAGAGCACTGCTTGTTTGTGGAAGGATTGGAAGGGCCTTTCCCAGCTCCTTAACCAGAGCTTCCACTGCAATATCATCTTCCCCATAATCAGAAACTTCCTTTACCTCCACTTCCAGGCATCTCTAGCATGGAAACAGGCCCTTTGACTCAACAGGTCCATGCCGACCAAGATTCCCATCTAAGTTGGTCCCAATTGCTCACGTTTGACCCATAACCCTCTAAACCTTTCCTATCCATGTACCTGTCCAAGTACCTTTTAAATATTGTTAGTGTGTCTGCCTCAACCACTTCCCCCAGCTTCCATGACCTTCTTCACAGTAAGTACAAGCACTCAACTAACTAGCCTAGTGTAAGGTGCCTTGAGTCACTTTAAGGTTATGAACCTGGAAGTGCCTGCTTTCTTCTGTCACAACTGATTCCCCAAGCTCATTTTCCAGAATGGCCTACTTCTGCTCCTTTGTCTTGTGATTTTGTGAGAATTCCAACCCTGTTCTTTCCACTTTTATTAATGTCAACGTGAATCATAACTTTGGATTGTCCAGCCTATCTTTGCAAGAAGTTCTACATTCCCTACTTTGGCACCTGTGAGACAGTTGGTGGTTCTTAACTCTCAGACAAGGTAGCAAAGAAGGAACCTAGCCTTCTCCTAACAGTCTTGCCCCAAACATGTGATAACCACTCACCTTTCCTCAATGTTGCTCTGTCCCACCATCTCCTGCTCAAACCCATCTCAAAGGTTACCTTTTCTCATGCCATAGTGATGTTGTTTGTGATTTTCTTTTCCAGAATCCTTGTGTGAACCATAGGCATCCTACACCTAGTTTCTATGCAGCCAACATGCTGAATGCATAGAAAATCTGGCTCAGAGTGCCTCTCCATCTATATTAGTGACAAAACTAGTGGTGTCAGCTTCCCTGTTACCAACAACTCAAGGTTATTAAAGACATCTGGAGACACCTTTGTTGGCAAAGTTCATTAAATTTTATGAAGAGCATAACCCAGTTAATTCCTGTAATATCCATCCTTGAAGGCTGAAGTTTACTAAAGTGTTGTGCCTCAGCCAGATAACATTAGGCCGCATCTAGCTATAAGGGCCAAAATCCTTAATAAGAAGGGGAATGCTGGCAATTTGCTTTTTCCCTCAAGAGATAAATTTTGCCCGAGATCAAGACTCTTCATGCAGGTAATTGAGTCCGGATAAGAGAGCCCGGAGTTAAAGAATTTTCTAAATCTCTTTGAAGGTGCCTCTGGGGAAGCAGAATGAACTTGAACAAGTTCAGTGAATGTATCTAAGGCGTTTCATTACTCTGAACAAGCAAATCATTGGGAAAATAACAAAACCTTAAGCTTGCATGTTGAGCAGTATTTGTTAGAATGAGCAAAGGAAATTATATTCAATGTGTAAGAGGGTTAAAGAATTCTTATAGCAAGGGGTCCATTAAAGATTTAGGCCAAAGAAGAGGAGTTAGCAGATTAATATTAATAATATTTAAGTATTATTCACCTGTTATAACGCTGCTCAAGATAAGTTAGCGGATCCCCTATTTGATATGGACAGGTACAGGAAACAAAGTAAAACAGAAGAGGTAGATTCTGACTTACTTAAGAAGATAAGGAATAGAAGCAGAAGGCGGCCATTCAGCCTCTCAAGCCTGCTCTGCCATTTAACAAGGTCATGACTTATCTTTTACTTCAATGCCATTTTCCTGCACTAATCACGTCTTTTGATTTTGTTGGTATCTAAAAATCTCAGTCTCCACCTTGAACACATGCAGCAACTGAGCCTCCACAACCCTCTTGGGTAGAGAATTGCAAAGATTCACTACCCTCTGAGTAAAGAAATTTCTTCTCATCTCAGATCTGAATGGCAACCCCTTATTTGACACTGTGATCCCTGGGTTGTACGCACACTAGCCAGGAGAAACTCCAAATCTACTGTATCAAGGCCTGTATGAACATTGTATGTTTCAATGAGATCACCTCTTATTCTTCTAAACTCTTGGGAGGATTGGTCCATTTTGCTTAATCTCCCTTCATACAACAGAACTGTTATCCCGGGTATAAATCTGGTCGATCTTCATGGTATTCCCTCCATCACAAGTATGTTCCTTCCTTAGCTAAAAAAAAGCCATAATGTACAAAACCAGCCTCACCAGAACCCTGTATAATTAGAGTGAGATGTCTCTATTCTTGCACTCAAATCTTCTTGCAATAAGGGCAAATATATTGTTTGCCTTCCTAATTGTTTGCTGTACCTGCATGTTGCCTTTACATGATTTAAGTATGAGGTCCCCCTGAACATCAGTAGACTTCAATATCTCACCATTTAAAAATACTCTGCCTTTCTACTTTTTCTCCAAAGCTGGTGACTGCACATTTTTCTACATTTTATTCCACCTGTCATGTCCTTTCCCTTTCACAATCTTCTGGAGCCTCTCTGTATCCTCCTCATAGCCCACAAAACCACTTTGTTTTTTATCATCAGCTAACTCGGATGTGCTATATTTAATCGTCTCATCTAAATCGCTGATGTAGACCGTAACCAGAAGGGGCTGAAAGCTTATAATACTGTAATAATGTGAAACAGGCAATGGCAAGATTATGTTCAATGAAGATAAGAATTAAGCCGCTGAGTTTCTTTCACCCATTTACTGGTATTGGTCAAAGTCAACATCTACGCTAATGCAAAAGAGTTTCCTTCCTCATGCTCAGTGGGAGCCTCTTGATACATTAATTCTCAGAGAGGATTTCAACCCCGATGAGAATTATCCGAAAATTTACTTCAGTCGCTTCCAGCAAGCGCTGTCATGACTCCTGGTTAGGCTGCTCAATGCTTAGTATTGAGCATTGAGCAGCCTATGCTGCAGACTTCATTGGTTGTACCTGAAAAAGGGAAGTGTGGGTCAACATCCAGCATAGGGTCCAGTTGGCATGTCGCCTTTTGCTTATGTTGGCTGCATGGATGCCATTTAAAAATTAGCCACCTGAAAATTATGTCTGGTTGGCATCGAGGATTTTTGGAGGAGTTGCTATCCTCCAACCCGGGCCCTTCCCACCACTGCATTACCCCCTTCCAGGGTTCGATTATAAACAGGCAACAGATAAAAATTGGCCCCCAATATATTAAGATTTATATATTGGGGGCCAATATACAAATCTTAATATATTGGGGGCCAATTGTTTGAGTCCATGTAAGGATACAATATCTAAATACATGCCTTGTGAAGTAGAATCAGATATTATTTTTGTTCATTTCTAGGTGTGAAATAGATGTTACGAAACAAGGTAACCTCCGAGATGTTTATGCCTTTATCACCTGACAAGCAATTAGGTCAAGATGGCTTGATGTGCATATTGCCATTTTGACTTGGTTGTCTGTTAGGTGTACCCGGAATCTGCCTGAAATTAATGCAGGCCCCTGTCCAAGAGGTTACCATTAATTGGTGCCCAGTGATGGCCGAGATATCTTATACCCATGCAGTGTATCTATTTTGACGTGAAGCCCCAGCAGTCAATACCAAGCCCTCAACCTTCATCCTATCTCAATCAATTCATTTGAGTGAAAAGGTAAACTCTGATGTTTGGCTCACTGGTGACTGTGCTGACCATAATGTCAATCTGAACTAATGCCATCTGCTTGCACATGGTCTATATCCCTGCCTGTTCATGTGCTTATCTAAATGCCTCTTTAATGTTGCTATTGTATCTGCTTCCACCACTTTCCGTGGCAGCAAGTTCCAGGCACCTACTATTCTCTGTGTAAGAAAATTTGCCTCGCAAGTCTCCTTTAAACTTTCCCACTCTCATCTTAAAGCTGTGCCATCCTGTATTGGCCATTTCCACCTTGGGAGAAAGATTCTGATTTCTCCTGCACAAAACCATGCTGACTATCCCTAATAAGTTCTGTTTTTCCAGATGCAAGTAGATACTATCCCTAAGAATCTTCTTCAATAATTTCCCTAGTACTGATGTAAGGCTCACCAGCCTAGAATTTCACGGTTTGCCTCCATTGCCCTTCTGAAACAGAGAAACAACATTAGCTATTCTCCAGTTGTCCAGGACCTCACCTGTGGCTAGAGGATACAAGGATCTTGGTCAAGGCCCTGGTAGTCGCCTCCCTTGTCTCTCTCAATAACCTGGGATAGATCCCATCAGGTCCTAGGGATTTATCCACCTTAGTGTTCTTCAAGGGATACAATAACTCCTTCTTGATATGAACATGCCCTAGAATATCAGCATACCCCCTCCTTGATCTCACTATCCTTCATGTCCTTCTCCTTGGTGAATATCAATATGAAGTACTTGTTTAGTACCTCGCCCACTTCCTCTGGCTCCAGGTATAAATTCCGTCCTTTACCCATGTGGTCTCCCTCTTCCTAGTTACCCTCTTGTTTTTAATGTATGCATAAAATGCCTTGGGGTTCTCTTCAATCCAACACAACAAAGACATTCATTCGCTCCTTTTAGCCCTCCTGATTCCCTGTTTAAGTTCTCTCTGCTTCCTTTATATTCCTCAAAGGCTCTGTCTGATTTCAGCTTCCTAAACCTTGTAACATCAATGATCTACACTCAAGATTCACAGTGGGAAAATCAAGAATGTAATGTGTTGACCACAGTTCACTTGGAGCCAACAGTTGCAGGTTGGAGTCCCACTCTGGAGACTTGAGCACAAAAACAAAGGCTGACACTCCAGTGCAGTACAAGGGGAGAGCTGCCCGACTGAAAGTGCCAACTGTCAGATGTGATGGGAAAGCGAGGCCCTGTCTGGCTTCACATTCCTTCATAAAAATTCCTGTGGCAACATTCAAAATTAAGCAGGGTGGTTCTTCTGGCTGGTATTTACCTTGACATCACTAAAGTAGATTATCTGGTCATTCTCTCACTGTTATATCTGGGAAATTGCTTTGAGCAAGTGAGTACTCCATTTTTTACGTTACTACAGTGATGATGTTCCTAAAATATTTCATCAGTTGTTGGGACATAACGAAAGGTGCTATATAAATGCAATTCTGGCACCTCATGCCCTCTACTCCCACCCTTGGATCATGACCCTGACCCTCATCCGAATTGAAAATCAAGCCACATCCTTTACCCAAGCAGTCAATAGTGACCCACTGAGATCATCTTCTTGCCCATCTTCTCTTGCTTGTTACTTGGCCCACCCATTTGTCTCTATGTGCTCTGGTATGTCTAAGGAAAGGCCTTTAGGCACAGAAATTGTGCAAGCTGCAATCTATGGTTCAGGCCATCTTGGGGCTCAAGGATCATAGGATTTTATGCTATTGGATTACCAAGAGAAAAATTGGTCCAACACATGATGCCATATCAATGTGTCTTTGAGTGACGCCAGAGAATTTCCAGACCAATAGGTCTCATGTCTAACCTAAACTGCCTATGTCTTAGGAAGTACCGGGTTCTAAACCATTATACAGGAGCTATGATAGTTGAAACTGGTCTGATTTCATACAAATGATACACAGTACATGTGCAACTGAGTTTAGTTTGGCTAGGGTGTTACAGCTTTGATATACTTGCAAGGAAAGACTTGTGTTTGCAGTTGACAGATTGGAAATGAACAAGAACAAACAGCATCTACAGTATGATCGTAATGCTAATTAAATTGGTGTGGTGTCCTCTTGCCAAGGCTCTTCAGATTTATCAAATTAATGTCACAGTAACTGAAGGAATAGAGGATTCATATTTGTGACAATAGGTGGATTAACAAGTAAACATCAAGGAATTCAGAAGTGTGCTAAAAATAACCGAAGTATACAGTTGACTATTGAAGGTGAGCAGTAGGTTCTTGTCAATGAGATTAGTTAACAAGATCATTCATCTGAAGCATCATTATGACAAGCACAAAACAACAAAGGGAACTGGAAGAGCTGGGGACAAGGAGCAGAAAGGCAAAAATCAAATGCACAGAATGATGCAAGGCTGGGAGAAGTACAACAGCACCAAGCAACACAAAACCATCTTTGCTGTCAGGTAAATGGAAGTGGGAAGTCAAGGGCAAAGTCACTTTGCACATACTTGTTCAAGCACCTGATTCACAAAGATCTGCCTTTCTCATCACTGAACAAGTAAGGCCTTGGTGCTTGTTTGAAAGCTTCGGTGATGAGACACTCTGCCAAATGACTTTGACAGTCTGCTCGGGAACCGGATCCACCGTCTCTTCCTGCAGAGCTTTATACAGCCACACACAAAGGTAGTCACCATAATGAGGTCCACATTGTGCACACGTTCGCCCTTTTTCTGGAGGTTTAGACATTGCGGATCTGTAAAGTCTCTCCATTTTTGAGCTCCAGATGAAGCAGAATAGGAATCAAGCGATTGCTACAGCACAGTTATGGGGTATGGTTCACATCTCCGCCAGATATAGCAACACCAAAAGCACTTCGTATGATGACCAGGTTCTATCCTGTAATTGATAGTGGGTGCTGTTGCCAGTATATTTTCTCTTTACCATGCCTACACACTCCGCTCATTTGAAAGAACAGCAAGATGCTGGAGGAAATCAGCAGGCCAGGCAGCATCCGTGGGAAAAAAAACAGATCATCAATGTTTCGGGTCAGGACCCTTCTTTAGGGCTGTAGATAGAGAAAGGGGAAGCCCAATATATAGGGGGGGGAAACAGAGCAGTGATAGGTGGACAAAAGAGGGGAGGTGGGGTGGACACAAGATAAGGTAAGAGATAGTGATAGGCAGGTGCGGAGGAGGAGGGGGGTAGAGCAGATCCACCAGGAGGTGGCTCAAAGGTATGGAGGCAGGTGCCCCATTGGAGGAGAGGAGGAGAGGGGAAAAATAGAAATAGGCCAGGAGAAAAAAGAGAGATAGGCAAGGAAAGGGAAGAAAAGGAGCATGGTGGGGGTGTTTACTTAAAGTGGGAGAATTCGATATTCATGCCGATAGACTGCAAGGTTCCAAGAGAGAAAATGAGGTGCTCTTCCTCCAGTTTGTATTTGGACTTCTGGCAGTGAAGGAGGATCATGCAGCTAAATACATGGCTAAGGAGATGGTGCAGGAGGGAGGGTTTCATTCTTCTGGACAATTGGGCTTTGTTCCAGGGAAGGTGGGACCTGTTCCGATGGGACAGTTTGCACCTGAACTGGAGGGGGACTAACATACTTGCAGGTAGGTTTGCTAGTGCTGCTCTAGGGGGTTTAAACTAGATTTGCAGGAGGAGGGGAACCAGAGTGTTAGAGCAGATAGTGAGGTGGAGGAGGTTAAAGATCATGCGAGGACTGCAGGTATAGACAGAAATCAAAGGTTTGTATGTGATAGAAACGTTTTCAGATGCATCTATTTCAATGCAAGGAATATTGTAGGTAAGGCAGATGAGCTTAGGGCGTGGATTCACACATGGGATTACGACATTATTGCTATTAGTGAGACTTGGTTGCAAGAGGGGCAGGACTGGCAGCTTAATGCTCCGGGGTTCCGTTGCTTCAGACGTGATAGAGGGGGAGGGTTGAAAGGGGGAGGAGTGGCATTACTGGTCGGGCAAAATATCACAGCTTTGCGGAGACAGGACAGCCAGGAGAGCTCGTCTACAGAGGCCATATGGGTGGAGCTGAGGAACAAGAAAGGTGTGACCACACTAATAGGGTTGTATTATAGACCGCCCAATAGTGAGAGAGAATTGGAGGAGCAAATCTGTAGAGAGATAGCAGACCGACATAAGAAACAGAAAGTTGTAATAGTAGGGGATTTTAACTTTCCACATATTGACTGGGACTCCCACACTGTGAAAGGGCTGGATGGCTTGGAGTTTGTCAAATGTGTTCAGGAAAGTTTTCTAAATCAATATATAGGAGGTACCAACAAGAGAGAATGCAACACTTGATCTCCTATTAGGGAACCAGACAGGTCAGGTGACAGAAACATGTGTAGGTGAACATTTTGGGTCTAGTGACCATAATGTCATTAGTTTCAAGCTAATTATGGATAAGGACAGGTCTGGTCCTCAAGTTGAGGTTCTAAATTGGAGAAAGGCCAATTTTGTGGAAATGAGAAAGGATCTAGGAAGAGTGGACTGGGATAAGATGTTTTCTGGCAAGGATGTGTTCAGTAAGTGGAAGGCCATCAAAGGTGAAATTTTGAGAGTGCAGAATTTGCATGTTCCTGCCAGAATTAAAGGCAAAGTTAACAGGTATAAGGAACCTTGGTTTTCAAGGGATATTGGCAATCTGGTCAAGAAAAAGAGAGAGGTGTATAGCAGGTATAGGCAAGTAGGAACAAATGAGGTACTTGAAGAGTATAGAAAATATAAGAAAATACTAAAGAAGGAAATCAGGAAGGCAAAAAGAAGACATGAGGTTGCTCTGGCAGATAATGTGAAGGTAAACCCGAAGGGTTTCTACAAGTATATTAAGAGTAAAAAGGATAGTAAGGAACAAAATTGGTCCCCTAGAAGATCAGAGTGGCGGGCTATGTGTGGAGCCTCAGGAGATGGGGGAGATCATAAACAGTTTTTTTGCATCAGTACTCAGGAAACTGACATAGTGGATATGGAAGGAAGGAAAACAAGCAGTAGTGTCATGGAACATATAGAGATTAAAGAGGAGGAGGTGCTTGCTGCCTTACAGCGAATAAAGGTAGATAAATCCCCCGGGCCCGACACAATACTTCCTCAGACTTTGAGAGAGACTAGTGTAGAAATTGCAGGGGCCCTGGCAGATGTATTTAAAATGTCCTTAGCCACGGGTACGGTGCCGGAGAACTTGGGGGGTAGCTCATGTTGTTCATTTGTTTAAAAAAGGCTCTAAAAGTAAACCAGGTAATTACAGGCCGCTGAGCCTGACATCAGTAGTAGGTAAATTATTGGAAGGTGTTCTGAGAGATCGGATATACAAGTATTTGGACAGCCAATGGCTGATTAAGGATAGTCAGTATGGTTTTGTGCATGGCAGATCGTGTTTAACGAATCTTGTAAAGTTTTTTTTGAGGAGGTTACCAAGAAAGTAGATGAAGGAAAGGCTGTGGATGTTGTCTACATGGACTTTAGTAAAGCCTTTGACAAGGTCCCACACAGGAGGTTAGTTCAGAAGTTTCAGACACAATTATCCATGGAGAGGTTGTAAACTGGATTCGAAATTGGCTGTGTGGGAGAAGACAGAGAGTGGTAGTGGATGATATTTTCTCAGACTGGAGGCCTGTGACTAGTGGTGTGCCTCAGGGATCTGTGCTGGGGCCATTGTTGTTTGTTGTCTATATCAATGATCCAGATGATAATGTGGTAAATTGGATCAGCAAGTTTGCTGATGACACTAAGATTGGAGGTGTAGTGGACAGTGAGGAAGGCTTTCAAAGCTTGCAGAGGGATCTGAACTAACTGGAAAATTGGGCCAGAAAATGGCAGATGGAATTTAATGCAGACAAGTGTGAGGTGTTGCATTTTGGAAGGACAAATCAAGGTAGGACATACACAGTAAATGGTAGGGCACTGAGGAGTGCGGAGGAACAAAGGGATCTGGGAGTTCAGATACATAATTCCCTGAAAGTAGCATCACAGGTAGACAGGGTTGTAAAATAGGCTTTTGGCACCCTGGCATTCATAAATCAAAGTATTGAGTATAGGAGTTGGGATGTTATGGTGAGGTTGTATAAGACATTGGTGAGGCCAAATTTGGAGTATTGTGTGCAGTTCTGGTCACCTAACTATAGGAAGGATATCAGTAAGATCGAAAGAGTGCAGAGGAGATTTACTAGAATGTTGCCGGGTCTTCAGGAGTTGAGTTACAGGGAAAGATTGAACAGGTTAGGACTTTACTCCTTGGAGCAAAGAAGAATGAGGGAAGATTTGATAGAGGTTTACAAAATTATGAAGGGTATAGACAGAGTAAATGTGAGCAGGCTCTTTCCACCTAGATTAGGAGAGATAAGTACAAGAGGACATGGCTTTAGGGTGAAAGGGGAAAGGTTTAGGGGGAACTTCTTCACTCAGAGAGTGGTGGGAGTGTGGAACGGGCTGCCATCTGACGTGGTAAATGCGGGGTCACCCTTAAGTTTTAAGAATAAATTGGATAGATACATGGATGAGAGAGGTCTGGAGGGTTATGGACTGGATGCAGGTCAATGGAACTAGCAGAATAAATTTTTGGCACAGACTAGAAGGGCTGAATGGCCTGTTTTTTGTGCTGTAGTGTTCTATGGTTCTACGGAGGAGGCAGAGGACTGACATATCAGTGATGGAGTGGGAGGACCAGAGACAGAACCAGTCCCCTTCCACTGTCGCTCTCCTCCACCTTGCTGAACTTGTCCTCACCCTAAACAACTTCTCTTTCAATTGCCCTCACTTTCTACAGACTATTCTATTCCCCCACCCCACCATCGCCCCCGGTCTAATCCCTTCCCACCTACGTCCGTGACACCTCACACACTCTCCAACTCTTCCATAACTTTAAGTTCTCTGGCACTCACAAGCTCATCTTCACCATGGATGTCCAGTCCCTACATACCTCCATTCCCCATCAATGACGGCCTCACCACCCTCCGCTTCTTTCTCGACCCGAGAGAGAACCAGTCCCCTTCCACTAACACTCTCCTACACCTGGCTGAACTTGTTCTCACTCTAAACAACTTCTCTTTCGATTCCTCTCACTTTCTACAGACATGGGCACTCGCATGGGCCCCAGCTATGCTTGCCTTTTCATTGGCCACATTGAACAGTCTCTGTTCCAAACCTACTCTGGCTCCATTCCTCAACCCTTTCTCCTCTATATCCATGACTGCATTGCTGCCACATCTTGCACCCGTGCGGAACTTGACAGTTTCATAAATTTTGCCACTAATTTTCATCCTGCTCTCCAATTCACTTGGACTATCTCTGACACCTCTCTCTCCTTTCTCGATCTCTCCATCTTCATCTCAGGAGATTTTTTTTTTATCCACCGACATCTACAAACCCACTGACGCCCTCAGCTACCTTGATTACAGCTCTTCCCACCCTGTCTCTTGCAAGGATGCTGTCCCTTTTTCTCAATTTCTCCTCCTTCGCCGCATCTGCTCCCACGATGAGGCTTTCCACTCCAGGACATCTGAGATGTCCAACTTCTTTACTAACCATGGCTTCCCCCCTACTGTGGTCGAGAGGGCTCGCACCGGCATCTCTGTCATTTCCTGCACCTCTGCTCTCACCCCCATCCCTCCCAGACCCAACAGGGATAGGGTCCCCCTCGTACTCATATTTCATCCCACCAGCCTACGTATCCAACACATCATTCTTCACCACTTCCGCCATCTCTAACAGGGCCCCACCACCAAGCATATCTTCCCCTCCCCACCCCTTTCTGCCTTACGCAGTGATTGCTATCTCTGTGACTCCCTAATTCATTCCTCCCTTCCAACCCATCACTCTCCCACCCTGGGGACTTTCCACTGCCCCTGGCATAGGTGCAACACCTACCCCTACACCACCTGCATCCAGGCACCCAAACAGTCCTTTCAGGTGAGGTAGACTTTTACCTGCACCTCCCCTAATATCATCTACTGCACTTGGTGCTCAAAGTGGGGCCTCCTCGACATTGGTGAGATCAAATGCAGGTGATTCTTCGTAGAACACCTGTGCTCCATCCATAACCGCAATCTGCATCTCCCCATTGCCAGTCACTTTAAATCCCCCTCCATCACTGATATGTCAGTCCTCAGCCTCCTCCACTGCCAGGAGAAGTCCAAACTCAAATTGGAGGAACAGCATTCATTTTCCGTCTTGGGACCTTGCAGCCTAACGGCATGAACATCGAATTCTCCCACAAAGTGAACAAAACCCCCTCTCCCACCGTGCCTCTTCTTTTCTTCCCTTTCATAGCCTATTTTTTTCCCTCTCCACCCCCCCATGGGGCACCTGCCTCCTTACCTTTGACCCATCCCCTGGTGGACCTGCTCTCCCCTCCTCCCCCGCACCTGCCTATCTCTTACCTGCATCTACCTATCAGCACTTTGTGCCTACCCCACCTCCCCCACTTTTGTCCACCTATCACTGCTCTGTTTTCCCCCCCTATATATTGGGCTTCCCCTTTTCCTATCTTCTGTCCTGAAGAAAGGTCCTGACCTGAAACGTCAATTGTCTGTTTTCCTCCACGAATGCTGCCTGGCCTGCTGAGTTTCTCCAGCATCTTGTTGACTTTTCACCTAGATTCCATCATCTGCAGTCCTTTTTTTTCCCACTCCACTCATTTCTTGGTGCATGCCCTATCAGTGGATCACGCACATAGGATGGAAAATAACGGAGCTAATTATTCCCTGCTGTTTTCATCTGCAGCCTCTATTTATTACCAGGTCAAAATCCTGGAAGGTGCACAAGGAACATCACAGGTCCCCATTTTTTTTTAGTGAAGCCTTTGATCGTAATCATTCAAATGTGCTGTGTACATAACATTCTGTACATTATTGTAGATTTAGCTTCTGTAAAAGCCACTCAGCACTTGCATACTAATTAGTATAATTATCTAAACCCTGAACATGTATTGGGCCTCAATTGTTATAGAACTCTCTCCTCCTGAAAATAGTGAGAAGGATCAGTGATGTAAACTATTATATTCACAACACAACTAAAGTCAGCACTATTAAAGCTTTTACTTCTCAATGTTAAATTATAAAAGTTAACAACACTGAAGTGGTGTGGAAGGAACTCACTTCACACTATGAATAGAGTGACAGCCTGTTTTGCTCCGCATCCAATTTTCTTTTACACTAGGTAAGTAGGATGTAAAATAAGCTGGTCATTCACATCATTCATTTCACACTACCGCTCAAGATCAATTCAACTACACCAATGGTCTCTTGTCATCTAATGCCAGTAAATAAATGATACAACCTGTAGCCTGTGGTGGTGAAGATGACATGAACCTGCCGGTGAGCCCATTTTTAACATCTCCTTCACAGTAAGCACAAGCAAATGGTTGAGTTAATGTTTAAGAATTGCAGATAAACACTCATGAATAATTGCTATGAATGTTGACACAGAATCCACATCGGTTTGTTACTATATTCATAATATAATTAATATTTAAATTATGTTTAAACGCATTTACTTTTTTGATGAATGTGCATTTTTATATGAAATGCATTTAAATGTTAAGCAATTGATGATGTTCACAATTTAAAGGTGCTTAGCCAATACTTTCTATGGATCCACTTGAATTATTCAGTATCTTAACTTTATTAAGTATGATAAGCGTCTTCATTCACCAACCCTTCACCAAGAGGTTTGTGAATCCCCGGGATATCCTACCCAAAAGGGCTGTGGATGGTCAGTCACCAAGAAGATTCAAGAAAAATATTGACATAATTTTATATTTTAATGAAATCAAGGGATTATTAGGTTAGTTCAGGAATGTAGTACTGACGTAGAAGATCTGCTATGATCTCACTAAATCTCAGAGCATACATGATGGCCTTTTGACGGTAGTATAGCAGTTAGCGTAATGCTATTACAGCGCCAGCAACCCAGGTTCAATTCCGCTGCTGTCTGTAAGGAGTTTGTACGTTCTCCCCGTGTTTGTGTGGGTTTCCTCCGGGTGCTCCGGTTTCCTCCCAAATTCCAAAGATGTACAGGTTAGGAGCCAGAAGATTGGCGACACTTGCAGGCTGCCCCCAGCACATTCTCAGTAATGCAAAAAGATGCATTTCACTGTGTGTTTCGATGTACATACCTACATTCATGACTAATAAATAAATATCCGTGGCTACACTACAAATGTAGGGACCATTTTCTGAACATATAGAATCCACATGTTTATTAATGCAATGATATATAATCAACCCTTTCACTCCCCAACCTCAATTTTATTTTTGGACTGACAATTACTAACATTATTGATATAAATACATTGAAAATTTCAAGCCAAATGGTAAGTATTTTGAGATCAGCAGATTCTTCAGCATTTCTGGGTCTATAGTTTGCATCATTTAAATATAGGAATTATGTTTTGCAAACTATGTTAATGCAAATACATAAAGCCTTTTTATTCTACTTCAGAAAGTTTCTTTTCCCAATTAAAATATACTAGTTTATTTGCTCCTTAATATACTGATCAAAGTTAATTCATTTTATTGAGTTTAATGGAGATACAAGAGACTGCATATTCTAGAATTTGGAGCAAAAACAAACTGCTGGAGAAACTCAGCAAGTCAAGCAGCATCTGTGGAGGCAAAGGGATGGTCAACATTGAGTCATGACCCTATATCAGGACAGGGTTGAGTTGTGTAATGAGTTTAATGTTTGTGTATTAATATCATACTATGTGATTCAGTACTTCGTAAATAAATCAGGATTGTTGGAAATGTATATATGTGGAGACTTTTAACCCAACGATTTTTAACTTTATCAACTATCCATTCACATAGCTCAATATTGTCTTTAGTTGTAGTTAATTAAATGAAGTTGTCCACTTTATGGGGTTAATAGCATCAGTTCAATCATTTGGTGAACTCATGCCTTAGAACACACTGCAGAATGCATGCATTACCAAGGCAGCATTGTGCAGGGCACAATGATATGGTTTTAACACAATGGCTCCTAGGGTTGTACTGGTGCATGAAATCACATAATTAGTTTTGAAGGCTTTTTTTTTTTGCTAGGAAAATTATTTTAATCACTGTGCAAGGATTTTTGAGCTTCTTGTTCTGTAAACGAACATCTTTGACGTGCAAATGAATTACAATAAGTACCAGTTCACTGCAGAAGACAGTCATCGGAAAATGGCAAGAAAAATGTTTATTTCAGTCAAGGGAATAAAGAGGGACAACTTTGTTAACTTATCAAGTAAACTCTGAAAACCTGTAGCTCCTGCACAATGCTCCTCCATGGTTGTCCAAATGGTTGCGTAAAATCACAACATGCATCATTTACTCAGGTTAGATGGGTATCACCGAGGCAGCGTGGCTATGGAATGGAAAGAAGCCATGGCTAATGCTGCTGGTTATTACAGAAAATACATTTTTTTAAAATGCAAATATTTAATGAATGCATGGATAGGCTGACAAAAACATATCATGTAATGCCTTACTACACCTGTTATGGAGTATTTTACCCACAATTAATCATAACTGCTGTGAAGCCTTTTAGGAGATGTAATAACTCATTCAGTGTTTTACAAATTCTTACCTCTTTCTTCAGCGTGCATGTTGTGAGCAGGACCTGCTGCTGTGTTAACTACTTTTTCAAGGTCTTGAACTCTACGTTGTTGGGCTTTCCCACAAGTAATCCCCAATCTCCTTCATTCAGAATTCTGAATACCAGCCAATCTTTAATTATGAAAAGCCCATCCACCAGCATGACAGCAGGACTTCTTTCTAAATGAAAGAGATGTGATCTTTCCACGCGTCCGTATTTGTATTGCCCAGTCTGGCTGGACACAAACTGATTCACAATTTAGTGAGACACGATGGATGCCAACTCTTGTAGTTTGATTTGTTATTGTCTACGAATAACTTTGTTTTGTAATTATTAAATTAACAAATACATAGATATATTTAATCATAGAATCAGAGGAATTACAGAATTGTTATGGCACAGAAGGTGGCCATTTGGCCTATCAAATCAATATTGGCCCTGGCAATAAAAATTGATTTTGTATCTCTCCTCGTCTCAAGTAAATAACACATATGCCACAACAACCCAGTCAGCAGAAATGTAAAGGGTGATTTTACCCTCAGGTAGTCGTGTAACACCGATAACAGCAGATCAGTCTCCCTTTTTACACTACTTTCATTTCTATTGAAACCCATGAGAAAAAGCATTGGGAGTAACATTTCTTGACTGGGAAATTCTGCTGGAAGCATCAGAATAAAGCATTATTTGGTGGTTTAACAATACAATTTCACAAAACAGCAGAGCCCGTTGTACTTTGCAGCCTAAAAATTAACAACCTTATAATCTTGGAGGAAGAGAAGCTGTCCAACAGTGAAATAAGCAATTTTAATCATGGGGTAAATCTAAGAATATTTCTGGAATTTAGGTTCCTTTTGTGGCTTTGCATGATAACATATTCAGCAGCTGTTGTCTTCCCTGACCCCCACCACCCCCCAAAAGATGCCTGAATGTTTGAATATCGATTATTGTCAAAACACTCACTGTAGCTTGCGAGTTAATAAACTTCCACGCTTGGCATTGTAAGATGTGTATCAATGAAGACTTTGCTTCCATTTTAGTGTAGTACCAGGGAGCTAAAATTTACAGATTAAAGAGTTTGGGTCACTGATTTAGTCTCAACATCAGATACAAGAGCAGCACTCTAAAAATTAGTCTTACTACAGAAAGGGAAAAAGAAGAAGAAGTATTTTTGAAACACTTTACTGTTGGGGAACCAATAAGACATTCTTCAAAAATAATTGAAAATGAAAATGTTCAAACCCTTAGATGTTGATTAAATTTTTATGTGCCCTGAAGGACATAACCAGTGGGGTGTAAAACAGCTGGAGCATTGGAAATCATGGGTATCATACAATTGATGGTTTCTCTGTTGAAAGGATAGAATACAATGAGGTCAAGCTTGGCTCGATGTGATGTCAACATCAATAGAAATTAACATTGGTAGAGACTTAAGACTAGGAATTGGGCTTTGCCTATTATTGGGGCATTAAAATATTATTACATTTGGTGCTGGCACTGATTCAAGTCACCAGTAATAGAATCATAAAACTGGCCAGAAGTTTGAAACAGCGAGAATGATTTATACCCAGAAAGATGGGCTAAAACGGAACCAGTTCATTTTCCAGTTGAAGCTGCAGAGAATCATTTTGATCACCGTGCCTTTCCAAAGCTGTGTGTGGGGAACGTAGTCAGGTCTTAAAGGACCTATCCCCATGGCAACCACAGCCTAGCTGCATAAAAGGCTGCCATGAGGGGGAGGGGTGTGGGTAGACACTCCATTGCAGTTCAAAGGGAGAGCTACGCTACTGTAAGTGCCAATTGTCAGATAGGACATAGAACAGTACAGCACAGGAGCAGGTCCTTCAGCCTGCACATGATCTATATCCCTCTATTCCCTGCATATTCATGTGTCTACCTAAAAGCCTCTTAAATGCCGCAATTAGATCTGCTTCCACCACTGCCAGTGGCAGCCTGTTCACGGCATCTACCACCCTCTGTAAAAAAAAGTCTTACCCTGCACATCCCCAATAAACTTTCCCTCTTTCGCCTTAAAGTTATGTCCTCTAATATAGACATTTCTAACCTGGGAGAAAGATTCTGTCTACCCTATATATGCCTTTCGTAATTTTATAAACTTCTATCAGGTCTCCCCTCAGCTTCCAATGTTCCAGAGAAAATAATCCAAGTTTGTCCAACCTCTCCTTGTAGCTAATACCTTCTAATCCAGCTGGCATCTTGATAAACACCTTCTGCACCCTCTCCAAAGCCTCCACATCCTTCCTGTGTCAGAACTGCAGACAATATATAACATAGAACATTACAGTACAGTACAGGCCCTTCGGCCCATAATGTTGTGCTGATATTTTACTCTGCTCTAAGATCTACTTAACCCTTCCCTCCCACATAGCCCCCCCCATTTCTCTATCATTGATATGTCCATCTAAGAGTCTCTTAAATGTCCCTAATGTATCTGCCCCTACAACCTTTGCTGACAGTGTGTTCCACGCACCCATCACTCTCTGTGTAAAGAACTTACCCCTGACATCCCCCTTATATCTTCCTCCAATCATCTTAAAATTATGCCCCCTCATGTTAGCCATTGTTGCCCTGGGAAAAAGTCCCTGACTGTCCACTCAATCTATGTCTCTTATCATCTTGTACACCTCTATCAAGTCACCTCTCATCCTCCACCTCTCCAAAGAGAAAAGCCCTAACTCGCTCAACTTCTCCTCATAAGACATGCTCTCCAATCCAGGCAACATCCAGGTAAATCTCCTCTGCACCCTCTCTAAAGCTTCCACATCCTTCCTATAATGAGGCGACCAGAACTGGACACAATATTCCAAGTGTGCTCTAAGCAGAGTTCTATAGAGCTGCAACGTCACCTTGCGGCTCTTGAACTCAATACCCTGACTAATGAAGGCCAACATACCATACACCTTCTTAACAACCCAATTGCCCTGCGCGGCAATACTCCAAGTCCTTCCTAACCAAATTTTTATACAACTGAAATATGACTTCCTGACTCTTATACTCTATGCCCCAACCGATGAAGGCAACTCCTTTACAACTCTATGTACTTGCATTGCCACTTTCTGGGACGTCTGGACTTGGACTCCAAGATCCCTCTGTACATCAGTGCTGTTAAGGCTTGATGCCGTTCTGAGATGCAGGATGGTCTGTGAGGCAGGGATCACTGGTACTTAACATAACAAGGCTGCAAACAGTGATGGAGCAAGGGGAAAGAATCATGGGAATATTTTGACCATCAGAGTAAGGGTTCATCAGATGCTGGGAAAAAATATCAAAGTCAGAATGGAGAGTTTTTAATTCACCACTCAGTAGGATTTCAGCATGTTGCACTTTATTATGTGTGTTTGCCAGAAGTCAGTCATTCTTCCAGTATCAGAACTCCAGTTTCATTTGGAAGAGGAATGAGCGAGTGATGCCAACACCAACTTCATTTCACGCATGGCTGAAAAAACATAGGTATCAGGCATGCTAATGTGGATCATAACCAGATTAATCCCATTAAGTTTCTCATCATTGAAGCTTCACCCAGAAATGACCACTTTCACACCTCATCTGGGTAAAATCAATTTTTTAATGATCGGTACCTCAAAGATTTAGCCATTTCCCAAGTTTGCTCGCTCCTCATCACTCATTTTAGATCATTGGGCAAAATCTCATTGATTTTTAGCTGGCTGCAATGATCCAGTTATCAGGACTGAATTTAAACATTGTGCAGTGCCATCCCTTTGAACACAAGTGAATGTACCCAATGCGTTTTCATAACCAAAGTAAGGGTGCTGGATGTATGACGTAAAGAAGAAATGTATTGAATAAATTTTATGAAATACTCAAGTCACACTCTGCTATTTCCCTACAAAGTCAAGGTAGTGTAGTGGTTAGTGTAACACTATTACAGTGCTAGTGACCCGGGTTCAATTCCGGCTGTTGTCTGTAAGGAGTTTGTACATTCTCTCCATGTCTGCCTGGATTTCCTACAGGTGCTCCAGTTTCCTCCCACATTCCAAAGACATACAAGTTAGGAAGTTATGGGCATGGCGACACTTGCAGGCTGCCCCAGAACACTCTACGCAAAAGATGCATTTCACTATGTGTTTTGATGTACATGCGACTAATAAAGATATCTTATCTTATCTAGAGTACATGGAGATGGTGGTAATATCCTGACATCGATGGAGAAGTGGTTATCAGATGGAAAGCAAAGAGTGGGAATAAAAGGATCTTTCTCAAATTGGAGAATGTAACTATTGAAGCATCACAACGATCCATGATTGGGCCCCAGCTTCTCAGGATCAATCAATGATTTGGCTGAGGGGACCAAATGTCATATTTCCAAGTTTGCTGATGATATAAAACTAGATGGGAGGAAAATATAAAGAAGCTACAAGGGGATTGTAGCAGCTACAAGCAGAGGGTTGTGGTGGAGGGAGTGCCCTCGGATTGGAGGGCAGTGACTAGTGGTGTCCCGCAGGGATCGGCTCTGGGACCTCTACTTTTTGTGATATTTATAGATGACCTAGATGAGGGGGTGGAAGGCTGGTTTAGTAAGTTTGCGGATGACACTAAGATCGGCGACGTTGTGGATAGTGTGGAGGGCTGTCGGAGCTTACAGAGGGATGTTGATAGGATACAGAGCTGGGCTGACAAGTGGCAGATGGAGTTCAATCCAGAGAAGTGTGAGGTGGTACACTTTGGAAGGACAAACTCCAGGGCAGAGTATAAGGTAAATGGCAAGGTACTTGGCAGTGTAGAGGAGCAGAGGGATCTGGGGGTTCATATTCACAGTTCACTGAAAGTTGTCTCACAGGTGGATAGAACAGTTAAGAAGGCCTATGGGATGTTAGCTTTCATAAGTCGTGGGATTGAGTTTAAGAGCCGTGAAGTGATGATGCAGCTTTACAAAACTCTAGTTAGACCACACTTAGAGTACTGTGTTCAGTTCTGGTCGCCACATTATAGGAAGGATGTGGAGGTGTTGGAGAGGGTGCAGAGGATATTTACCAGAATGCTGCCTGGATTAGAGCATATGGAATATGAGGAGAGGCTTAAGGTGCTAGGGCTTTATTTACTGGAAAGGAGGAGGATGAGAGGAGACATGATAGAGGTATATAAAATATTGAGAGGAATAGATAGAGTAGACAGTCAGTGCCTCCTTCCCAGGGCACCAATGCTCAAGACGAGAGGGCATGGCTTTAAGGTTATGGGTGGGAGGTTCAGGGGAGATGTCAGGGGGAGGTTTTTCACCCAGAGAGTGGTTGGTGCATGGAATGCACTGCCTGGGGTGGTGGTGGAGGCAGATACATTGGACAGGTTCAAGAGTTTGTTGGATAGGCACATGGAGGAATGTGAGATAGAGGGATATGCGGGAGGAAAGGGTTAGATAGTGTGAGGGTGGTTTGATGGACGGCACAACATGGTGGGCCAAAGGGCCTGTTTTGTGCTGTATGGTTCTATGGAAGTAGCTAAGCTGAGTGAGTGGTTAGACATTGACAGGGCTGCACCTGGAATATTGTGTCAGGTCTGGTCGCCATTCTGTAGGACGGATGAGATTAAGCTAGAAGGGGTGCAGAAAACATTCACAGGGATGTTGCCGGGACTGGAGGACTTGAAGGCTTGACTTAGAAGGAGAGACCAGTTAGGCTGGGACTGTTTTCCTTGGAGCAAAGGAGACTGAGGGGTGATCATACAGAGGTTTATAAAATCATGAGGGACACAGATAAGCTGCATGGTCATAGTCTTTTTCCCAGTGTAAGGGACTCTAAAACTAGAGGGCAAAATGTTTAAGGTGAGAGGGGAAAGATTTAACGGAGACCTGAGGGGGAAGTTTTCCACACAGAGGGTGGTGGGTGTATGGAACGAACTGCCAGAGGAAGTGGTAGAGGTGGGGACAATTGCAACGTTTAAAAGACATTTGTACAGGTTCATGGATAGAAAAGGTTCAGAGGGATATGGGCCAAAAAGAATTAGCTCAGGAAGGCGCCTTGGTCGGCATGGACGAGTTAGGCTGAAGGGCCCATTTGTATGATGTATAACTCTACGATAGGATGCAGGGAGGATGTTTCCCAAACCCAAGGTGTCTACAAGCTGGGGGGCCAGTGTCAAAATCTCTTGATCTCAAGGGGAGGAGGTACAAACCACTCAAGTAGATGTTGAAGTGATACACTATGTTGAGTGTCCAAGTGCAGTGAGGGGGAAGAGAAATAGACCATTTAACTTAGTTAATGGCCAGTATAAGAGAAAAGCAAATCACTTTAGAGTTCAGAACCTCAGTGCACCTCGAAGTATTCTATTGCCCATTTAGTCACCGTTGCATAAAATAAGGCTGCCAATCTTGTACACTGCTAGCTCCCACAAACAGCAAAATAATAACATTAGGTAATCCAATTTAGTAACATTGATAAATATTGTCCTAGACAACAAGGATAATTCTACACTTTTGAGAGCATTGCCCTGGAATGTTTTATATCTGCTTCAGGGAGCAGGCATGGCCACAGTTTAACAGGTCCTGTGAAAGACTGCACCTCCAGCAGTGTAGCACTCCTTCACCATTGTCCAAATTGTTAGATATTTAACTATTTATTTTTGCTTATCTCACACATTGAGCAACAGCGTGCATCATAGACTTAAAACAAGGTTAAAGATTAGAAAATATTTCAGGGCAAAAATTCATCAGCTGCATGGTGTGGGATATGGTAATGGAGTGGTTAACTTTCTGGATGAGCAGCCAAAATTCAAGATCACTGGTCTCGAGGCACGAGTTTGAATTCCAACATAGTACCTGGGGAATTTAAATTCAAGTAATGAGATAAATTTGGATTATGAAGTTGTCATCAGCCATGCTAACTATGCAACTGCCATCCTGTTAAGCAAACCCATCTGACTCAGTATTGCCCTTTAGGTAAGGAAATCTGTAATCACTTCCTGATTTGACCCATATATGATTTCATGCATCTCTTAAATGCCTCCTCAGTCCAGGGTAATTATGGATTAACAAAAATATCAACATTTCTACTAATATCCACATCCTGTGAATATTTTTTTCAATAAGCACTAAACATGCAAGGCAGTAGCAGGTGCACACTTTGGTTTGTCACCACCCACCCTGACAGCCTCCAATGCAACTGAACCCATGGTCACCACTGAGGACGTAAGATCAGTCTTCCGGAGAGTGAACCCGTGGAAAGCATCTGGGTCAGGTGGTGTCCCTGACTGTGTCTTTGGATATTGTGCTGATCAGCTGACAGGGGTATTTGCAGAAATAGTTAACCTCTCCCTGCTTCAATCTGAGGTTCCCACCTGTTTTAAGAAGACCACTGTCATCCCTGTAACTAAGAAAAACAAGGTAACATGCCTTAATGACTACCAACCAGTGGCTCTGACATCCACCATCATGAAGAGCTTCGAAAAGCTGGTCACAGCACGCATTAACTCCAGCCTCCCGGAAAACCTCAACCCACTGCAATGTGCCTACCACCGAAACAGGGCTAGAGTGAACGCCATCTCCCTGGCCCTACACTCATCTCTGGAGCATCTGGACAGTAAAAACACCTACGTTAGACTATTGCTTATTGACTACAGCTCTGCCTTCACTACTATAGTTCCAAGCAAATTCATTACCAAACTCCAAGACCTGGGACTCAACACCTCCCTCTGCAACTGGATCCTTGACTTTCTGATCAACACAATCAGTGAGGATAGGCAGCAATACCTCCGGCACAATTATTCTCAACACTGGTGCCCCACAAGGCTGTGTCTTCAGCCCTCTACTCTATTTCCTATATACTCATGACTGCATGGCCAGATTCTGCTCCTACTCCATCAACAAGTTTGCAGATGATACCACCGTAGTGGGCCGTATCTCAAATAATGATGAGTCAGAGTACAGGAAGGAGGTAGAGAGCTTAGTGACATGGTGTCATGACAACAACCTTTCCCTGAATGTCAAAAAAACTGAAGAGCAGGTCATTGATTTCAGGAAAGGAGGCGGTGCACATGCATCTGTCTACATCAATGGTGCTGAGGTCAAGAGGGTTGACAGCTTCAAGTTCCTTGGAGTGAACATCACCAATAGCCTGTCCTGGTCCAACCACATAGACATCACAGCCAAGAAAGCTCACCAGCACCTCTTCTTCCTCAGGAAGCTAAAGAAATTTGGCATGTCCCCTTTGACTCTCACCAACTTTTATTGATGCACCATAGAAAGCATCCTATCAGGATGCATCACTGCTTGGTATGGCGACTGCTCTGCTTGGGACCGCAATAAACTGCAGAGAGTTGTGGACACAACCAGCACATCACGGAAACCAGCCTCTCCTCCATGGACTCTGTCTATACCTCTCATTGCCTCAGTGAAGCAGCCAGCATAATCAAAGACCCCACTCACCTGGGTCATTCTCTCTTCTCCCCTCTCCAATCAGGCAGAAGATACAGGAGCCTGAGGGCACATCACCAGGTTCAAGGACAGCTTCTATCCCACTGTGATAGGACTATTGAATGATTTCCTTGTACGATGAGATGGACTCCTGACTTCACAATCTACCTTGTTATGACCTTGTACCTTATTGTCTACCTGCACTGCATTTCCTCTGTAGCTGTGTCACTTTACTCTGTATTGTTATAGTTTTTACCCTGTACTACCTCAATGCACTGTGTAATGAATCGATCTGTATGAATGGTATGCAAGACAAGTTTTTCACTGTACCTCGGTGCAAGTGGCAATAATAAGCCAAAAATACTGTACTTGACTTTTAAAATCTGCTTTCATTGGAGCCAATAATTCCATCAATGGGCTGACAGAAATCCCAGCAGAATGATCTTTCTACCATTTCTGACATTTTTCAGATCTCTTTGCTGTTCTCCCACTGAAGCTAATGAAAGACAGGGAGACACCCCACAGGATTTCAAAATCATTGATCCTCAAAATAAACCAGCAATTAATGAGAGATGAAAATTCATGGTAATCAGATGCAAACAGTGAATAAAAACTTTACGTATTATTAAATACATGAGAAATACAAACAGGAAAAGACTGCATCCCCTCCAAACTTCTCAACTATTCAATAAGAACAAAGTCAGTCTGATCATTGGCCAGAACCCTACTCTTCTGTATGATCTCTATAATCCTTTGTTCTATTGTAATCCAAAATTCTGTCTCAATTTTAAACATACTTATTGACATTGCATCCACAGCTCCCTGACACAGATAATTCCAAAGATTCCAAACCTTCCAAGAGAAGAAATCCTACTCATCTCAGTTTTAAGTGGTCCACTCTACATCCTGAGATTATTTGCTCTAGTTCTAAACCCTCCCACTAGGGAATATATCCTCACAACAGTTACCCCTTAAACCCCTTCATATCTGAAATGTTTCAATATATTATCTATCATTCTTCTAAACTCCAGAGAACATTTACCTAATCTGAGACTTAAAAAAAAACAAAAAAAAAGTGCTGGGAATCCTCATCAGGTGTCAACAAAGAGCTTCTACCTGAAACACTAACTGCTTTTCTTCAGATGCTACCCAACTTGCTGAATGTTTCCATCACTTGCCATTTCAGATTCAAGTATCTGTAGTTTTTTTTCATGGATCAGTTCTGCTCAATCATAAGACAAACCCTTATCCAGGAATCCATCTAATGAAATTTGCTACACTTCAAAGGCAAGTATATCCCTCCTTAAAGGAGATCAAAACTATATTCTGTATTCCAGATTTGCTTTCAAGGGTGTGTACAGCTGTAGTAAGGCTTCTTTAATTTTATTATCTATAACATAAGCCAACACTCCATTTGTCTTCCAAAATTACTTGCTGCACCCGCATCTCATTGTCCTCACCTATTCTTACCAAAGGAACTGTTTTCTTTTTAAATATGGAATGAAATTAACAGCAACTTTTTGTCAAATGCCTTCAGCAAAGATGTTTGCAATAATTTCATACATGTACAGCAAGTAATTTTGGAAAGCAAATATAGCAAAGTTCATTAGATTGGTTCCTGGGATAAGGACTTATCTTATGATTAAGCAGAATTGGTCCATGAAAATCAAAAAAAAACTGCAGAGACATAGATAAATTTAGATATCTCATTTTGAGATCTTCAACTGCAAGCTGTTGTGCTCTTGCAAGACCTAGTTGATCTTGCTGGTTATTCCATCCCCAGGCAGAGAGATTGCACTCTTACACATTTGGGCTTAAATGAGTGAACACATCTTAAAGTTCTTAAGTGTAGATGTTTGTTCTGAACCAGGAATATTACATTTCCACATGTAACCAAGCAAACCGTGAAAGACCCAGTGGCATTTGTACAATATACCTTTTAAAATAGGATTCTTGCAAAACCTGCTGTGCACAGCCTGAAGTGATGATTGCTCCAAAAGCCTGTGCTTATCATTTCTTCCACTGCTGAGAATACCAGCCAATCCTAGTCAGATCTCACTGCACTATCTACCAAGAAACAGCTACACACTATCCAAACTTCATCAGAAGAATGAAAACACCATTCAGTTCCTAGATTTGGAATCAGAATTCTGAAGCACAACAACAGTTTAATAGCTGAAAAATTACAGAATATAATCAAAGGGAAAGCAACTCTTCTATTAACTGTGTGTTACATCGAGCGTAAGTAGTAATTCAGTAGCAATCAAACACTAACAAGTACAGTGAAAAGGCTGAAGAACTTGATTCACAAGAACCTGTTCTCAGAAGTTTTTCTTTATATCTTCTGCAACAGATTAATTTGTCTATTTTGTATTGGGATTAATAAAATCATGAACATTATGACCAGATTTTGGGATTGTGGTAATACCCTGGATTGAAGATTGGTTAATGGACAATCAAGAAGTAGAATAAATAGGTTATTTCATGCTACTAGTGGGTGCAGTGCTGGGCATCAGCTGTTAACAATCATTTTCAATGATTTAGATGAGGAGATAAGTGAAATACATCTAAGTTTGCTTATTATACAAAGCTGGTTGAGAGGGCGAAGAGAGCTTTCAAAGGGAAATTGAAAAGCTAAGCAAATGGGTAAAAAAATGGCAGATGGAATATAACAAGAAAAATGTGAGGTCATCCACTATGATAAAAAAGCAGATTTTATTTTGAATAATGAAAGATCATCGGATACGCCAGCCATGACTGAAGAGCCAGCTGTGAAGTGCATCCTGGCCCTCAGCTCAGCACTGTGTCCAGAGGCATAGTTCAGTCATGCTGTGCTGAGCAGTGGAGCAGGAGATCAGTTGTGGCAGCATCTGTCTCCCAGTTCTCTCCATATTTCCACACTGCAGTGTGTCAGCTGTGGAGGCCAGGAACATGATGACCTGTGTAATGTTTTTAGTGGGCCATTCCCTGTGGAACTGTCAAATGAGGAGAACGAGCCAAACCATTGTGCCACTCCCATGTAACAGTGCAAGATGTTCTCACAAACATCCTATATATCCTACATATACAGCAGTTCTGAAGAGACTGGGAATTTAGAATGGGACTTCAATTCATATTTCTGCTAATTTATGACAGATGAACATTGAAGCAGCCCCCTTAAACTGCTCAGCCACTTAATAACATTACTGATCTAATTGCAAGTTCAACCCGACTTTATCACAGTAGGCATGGTAGTGTAGCGGTTAGCGCCAGCGACCCAGGTTCAATTCCAGCCACTGTCTGTAAGGAGTTTGTACGTTCTCCCCATAACTGTGTGGGTTTCCTCCAGGTGTTCTGGTTTCCTCCCACATTCCAAAGACGTACGGGTTAGGAAGTTGTGGGCATGCTATGTTGGTGCCGGAAGCATGGCAACACTTGCGGGCTGCCCCCAGAACACTCTATGCAAAAGATGCATTTCACTGTGTGTTTCGATGTACATGTGACTAATAAAGATATCTTATCTTACATGCATGCGACCACCTTTCATCCCATGCTTATCAGTAATCCATCTCTGCCTTAAAAATATTCCAGGACTCTGCTGTTCCTGCCCATTGAGGAAAAGGGTTCCAGAAACTGAAACCTCAGAGAAAAACTGTGCCTCTTTGTTTTAAATGGGTGTTCCTTTAGTCTTAGATACAGACTCATGGTTCTAATTTCTCCCACAAGAGGAAACACCTTTCCTGTATCCACCCTATCAAGACCTCCCCAGGTCTTTTATGTTGCAAACAAGCCTCCATCGCTCTTCTAACCTCCAGCAGATACAAACCTAATCTTTCCTCTTAAGACATCCCACCTATTCCAGCTACAATTCTGGTAAAACTTGAGCTGCATCCAATGTATGAGCATCCTTCTTTAAGTAAGGAAAACAATCCTGTGCACATTACTCCAGCTAAGATCTCACAAGTACCTGATATAACTAAAACAGAACCTCCCTACTTTTGTATTCAATTCTCCTTGCAATAAAGAAGGACATTCCCTTAGCTTTTCTAATTAATGTCTGCCCCTGCATTTTACGAATCTTGCACTAGGACACCCAAATTCTTCTGGTTATTCGTTTAAGCAACTTGAGTTAAAAATTATTATGCAAAGGTAATGAAAATATTTCCATAATAGTCAGTTTGGGGGCAAACTTGGCTGGAGCTGTCCAGTCTTTTCAAATCCAGACTGAGGAAATAATCGCACTTCTTTTACAGAGCTCTGGTTACTTGGAATCTAAATATCAGGAATTTGATGCTGCAATTCCACAGTTGTCCCTCACAGGAGTTCTTGTAGGAAAGGTAAGCAGCTAAAGACACTAGAAATTCTAGTGGACACATAGGGTGTGTTAGAATTGAGCAAATGCAGTTGGCCATTTTGGTCATTAGCCCACCAAATAAAACTTGGTTTGCAACTGAAGTCCAAGTCTTTAAGTACATTTTCAGAGAAACAATGTGCATCCTGGCCGCCTTTTCACATGGCACAGCTTGGGATCAGGCAGGAGAAGGGATGATTGGAGCTGTGATGTCAGGATCAGGAGCATCAATGGTTGTGGAGAGGAGCTGCTGATGAGATCAGAGGGCAGCAAATCATTGTTGGTGGAGGGGGTAATTTTCCTTAGTAGGGTTAGTAGAGGAGGGGGTGGATGGGGAAATAGGACCAGCAGCTATTGAGTGGGTGGTGGTGGGATTGGTGAATGAGGACAGATCAAAGAGTTGGGAGGGCTATTTAGAAACTGTGGGCCATTGGATGGGTCATCTTAATGCAACTGAAGAGCCGAAATATTATCCATACCTTGCAGCCCTTCTAGTCTGCATAGCATTGCAGGGTTAAGAATATCTCGTTCCCGGACTGCCCGGTAATGGTGCTCTCCAACAGCATGGTCCAGGTTTGTCAAAAGGTGCACCACATAGGGAATATCCTCATCCCATGTGACTGATGGGACCCCAAAGGTAACTGGTGCCTGACAAATTTTTGATATGACATGTAAATTATGATTCTTATGATTCTTTCACTCCAGGATAAAAATTGATTTTCAACTGCTTCAGGTTGCAAAAGAAACACTGTAGTGCTATTGAATATTCTGGCAAGGGAGGCATCAGCCATGTGTCTCCTCTTCAACCATATCTGCATTTGAAAAGATGTGGATATTGCATTAGTTTAGGAGATCTTCCTAGAGCTATGTCTTTTTGGATGAACTGCAGAGCAAATGCAGTTAAGTGCTTCATTTCAGAAACAAACTAGAAATGTCTTCATTGTCACCAAAAGGAATATTAATACATAGAATAATTGTATGTTTTACAACCTAAAAGGTTTTATTTATAGATAAATCTACTGTAATTTTTCTACCGCTGTATAGCAACTCGAAGTGTTATACCTTAAACAGTCCAGATTTGATTAATAACACAATATGCACAAGCTTTAATAAAGCTGTTATTTTAACCTAGGCCTTTTTTTGAACAAAAAGAAAACTTTCCATTCATAAGATGTGGCAAAGCCAGTATTTATTGTGTCTCACTGTCACCCCATCCCCACCCCCAACTAGGCTGCTGAACCTCAGAGGTAGTTAAGTATCAACCACTTGGTTTATCTGGAGTCACATATAGATTAAAGCAGGTAAGGACTGCACATTTCCTTCCCCAAAGAACATTACAGAGTGGCAGTCGCTTCATTATCGCAAAACATATGTCAGGCTGCAGTTTATCGATCACAGCTCAGCGTTCAACACTATCATCCCTTCAGTACTAAAGACAAAGCTTCAAAACCCATGTTTCTGTACATCCCTCTGCAACTCGATCCTCAGCTTCCTTATCGGGAGACCACACTAAATGCGGATCAGTAGTAATGTCCGTCCTCACTAAAAATCAACACAGATGCACCTCAAAGATGCATGTTTAGCCCACTGCTCTACTCTCTCCACACTCATGACTGCGTGGCTAAGCACAGCTCAAACACCATCTATAAATTCACAGATGACACCACTGTTGTTGGTAGAATCTCAGATGGTGACGAGAAGGCGTGCAGGAGTGAGATAGATCGGCTGGTCGAGTGGTGTCGCAACAACAACCTCGCACTCAACATCAGCACAACCAAGTCAGGAGAACATACACCAGTCCTCATTGAGGGGTCAGCAGTGAAAAGGGTGAGCAGCTTCCTGGGCATCAAGATCTCAGAGGATCTGTCCTGGGCCCAACACATTAATGCAATCATGAAGAATGCATGCCAGTGGCTCTCCTTCAGGTGGAGGTTGAGGAGATTGCGTATTTCATCAAAGACTCTTACAAATTTCTATGGAAGTATGGTGGAGAGTATTCTGACTGGTTGCATCACCGCCTGGTATGGATGCTCCAATGCAAAGGATCGCAAGAAGATGCAAAGGGTTATAGACTCAGCCAGCTCCATCATGGGCACAACACTCCCCACCACTGAGGACATCTTCAAGAAGCAGTGCCTCAAGAAGGTGGCATCCATCACTAAGGACCCTCACCATCCGGGACAGGCCCTCTTCACGTTACTACCATCAGGGAGGAGGTACAGGAACCTGAAGACCCACACTCAATGATTCAGAAACAGCTTCTTCCCCTCTGCCATCATATTTCTGATTGGTCCATGAACACTACCTCGTTATTCCTTTTTTTTGCACTATTTATTTATTTTTGTAATTTATGTCGTTGCACTGTACTGCTGTTGCAAAACAACAAATTTCACATCATATAAGTCAGTGATAATAAATCTGATTCTGATTCTGGGTATCCTTGTTGGTAACAGCTGCTTTTTTCCTATATTTGAACTTAAATTCCCCAGCTACCATCATGGGCTTTGAACCTATATCTGCAGTTCAATGGTTCAAGCCACTAGATTCTAAATCAGTAAACTAACCCTATGTCATTGTGCCTAACATACACAGATCGTCCTTTGGCTTAGTTCTCCATATCGTTTACCTTCATATCAAGGTCTTTAATCTTGTTCTGTGCTTTTGACCCACTGCTAGGTAGAATATCAGAGCCAGAGGTCCTTGTTCAAAATTGCCACACTCAATGCAAACTTCAATACATCTTTCCAGGCACTAGAGGATTCCTAAGCCTCCAGTTACTTAGCTCCTCAAGGCTTAGTAATATAATTACCCCCTTCCTTTTCCCTTGGTTTTCTTTTTATCTGTCAGTCTGCAGAGAATGTCACATTTCAAATTATCTTCTCACAGTCATTGACATTGTGGATTTACTTAATTCATTTCATGTACTGATTGCATATTTTGAATGATTATGCTAGAACAGAAATTAATTATTATGTGCACCACTTATAATTCATAACCGTAGCCTAGGATTCCAAGCAATGTTTCCTGCATTAGCTTTAGCCTGTCTTGCTACAAATGCTGGAAAACACTCAAAGTCAATGTTTCAGGTGGATGCCATTTCATCAGAACTTTCCCAATAACACATTTGAGAGTATGCTAATTATAGAAATGCTATCTAAGATTTACAGTACGTCATTGAATTTTTATTCTATTTGCCATGGTACTGCAGTGATTTAATAAGCTTGGTCCATCGGAGCTGACACGTGGGCCAGTCCTGGCTTTTTCCACAATACAGAGAGTTACACCAATCAAACAGCTTGCATTAACACACCGGGCCAGAGTGTGCTCAGTCTGACTTGCTGTCCACACTTAGCCCCCAAACTAACCCTACAGTCGAACTAACTTGCTGCCAAACCCACAGGATCGGCTGAGTTGAAAGCCTCTGTTCTACAGCCCTACCATTAGAACAAGTGAGCTGTGTGGCATTTAGATCTCAGGTGGCAGAACAAGAGGCCCTTGCCCCCGTCCTCACACAATCCTTATAACATTTGCCTGCTTGCTGCTATCAAATATATGTTTCACTGATTTAAGTATATCTGATATTCATGGACATTTAAAAACAATTGAAGTGGATTAAAATAAAAATGATTTTAAAAGATAATTAAAAATAAAATTAATTAAAAACACTTACATTGCTATTAAAAACAAATCTATAGTAAAATACAAAACAAACTGAGCTAAATGTGTTGTCTAAATGAACGTCAGTAACACCAAAGGAACAGGGCTGTTGCTTGTACATCAGCTATGGATGATGTAAAGCTAAGGCCTGAATGGCAAGTCTATCCAGCCCTTCAGCTCAGCACAGCCAAGCTCAGTCCCTGGTCTCAGCAGTGAGACCAGCAGTGGCATCTGACCTCTGACAGTTCTATGGAACTCCTGCCCACAGTGACGCACAATCCAGACCAACATTAGTTTGCAGTAAATTTCACCAATTTGCTGACCTCTGCAAAAGAATTGTTTTGGTTTATTTCAGATTCCCAAGGGTGCATAATTTTCCATTGCAATTTTTAAGTTTAGAATATATAGAGTTGCTCTTGAATTGGTGCTGACCATTAGTTGCTCCGCCAGTTTGTGAGATACAAAACTTTGCAAATAGATGCGAGTTAGCTGATCTAGTGTGCAACGTGGAGAGGGAAACACACATACCCTTCATTTATCTATATTAATTAGTGCTTCTTCTACATCTTTGGAGAATAATTCCAGATAAATTTGCCCCATAGGGATTACATTTGCAGAATAAGAACATCTCCTGATTAACTGCATGGAGTGACTTGATCATGCTTACTAAGTCACAATTAGCTTAGGTAATGTAATATCTTACAATTTTGATAAATAGTATTTTCAGCTGAAAGATTCAGAGGACATATTAAAAACTTTTTAGTTATAATCCTTTAATTACAATTATAATTACTTGGTATATATTCTGGTAATCCAAGTACATGATTAAGAATTTTCCTGTGTGCTTGTAGATATTATGAAACATTGGAAAGCTATATTGAAAGCTCCTTGCCTTAAGACGATGGTTAAGAAAGATGCAGTGACCTTTATCCGAAATTTAGTTAAAAATACTAAGAATATGATCCAGTAATTCTAGAATAAAGCCTGAATAGTTATAGTCATTCCCACTTAAACTCATGAAATCTGAGATAAGCAGGTAGTTTCAGGCAAACAAAATCGGAAAATGCTGGAAACACACAGGTCTAGCAGCATCTATGGAAGGAGAAATAGTCAATGCGATGAGGAGCCCTGGACCCAAACATTAACTGTTTCTTCATCCCCATGTATGCTGCCTGATGTGCCAAGTGTTTCCAGCATTTTCTAGTTTTGTTTCATACTTCCAGCAGCTGCATTTTTTGGTGTTCTTTAACTTCAGGCAAAAATAAGCACACCAAGGAATCTATTCTGATATTCTCACAATGGCCCTAGTCTTGATGTCACAAACAACAGTTTAGATTGACTGTGATTTGCCAATTTATATTCTTTCACAGTATTGCAAGGTATTTAAATGAAAATACTCCGGTCAGGCAGCATCTGTGGAGAAAGAAACAAAATTATTTTTTTCAGTCCAACAATCTTTGATCTTTCATTTGTTCATTGGAGCAGAATTTTGCATGAAGAGCTATTACTTTCTGGTAAAACTTGTCCCATTGCGTATTGAATTAAATTCTTTGAAACTAGAAAGTAGAGTAATCCACTGGATTTCTCAGCCATTTGTAATCTCATGAGGAGGGTAAAGTAAACATACATCATTTTCTGCTGAACATCTTTACAAACATGGAGCTAGTGGCCACTTAAACTCTCATGTTTTCAGTAAGATCTGCATTTGATCACTGCTTCACTTATGAATACAAAATGATTCCATTGTTACATGATAAAAAGCATAACAGTTTGGAACCTATATTAAAACTAGCACAGCTTTTATTTCATTTACGAGTTCACATTTGACTGTATGGTTAAAATGCTGTAAAGTTCGTCATTCAGCGGGAGCAATGATCAATGAGTCAGGTATGGAAACGGATGGAGATCTGGGATCAGGCACACAGATTCAGTGGTTAATTCTCTAATCAGAGCTCCCATATAATTGCATCAGGAGTGGAGTTCCTTGTCAGCTTGGATCAACTGGTAATATTCACCTCAGGGTGAGGATTCTGACCACAACAGAAATTTAAAACATAACAGAAAACGATTCCCATGTAGTATCAAGTAAGTGCTGAATTAACACCTCTTTTGTCACATAGATGACACGTTACATGTTAAGCTTACCTAAGTTTTCCCTACCTAAAGTTTTTGCACAACAGAAACAATTCCCAGTTTGCCAGCAAAGTTTCCTCAATTAACAACAGGAACAAAGTATACGCTCACTTATCCCTTTGCTTTTGAGTCATTAATAACACAGAGCACTGCCAATGTTGCATACTTAACTGCATTTAAAAAATTTATGACATGAAGTATTGTGAGGTGTTGAGAGAGAGGTGAGATGATGATGTTTAATTAAACAATTTCTAATATGCTGCACAAACAATAAATTCTGCAAATATTCAGTAGGTGATCACCATCTGAGAGGAGACCAAATGAGAGAGAGCATTTCAAAAGCTTTACCAGTCTCAAAATTTTCTGTCATTTCCATTTTAGGCTGCAATATTTTACAGTTTTGTTTTAATTTCAATGTTTTGCTCTTGTGACTTGTGTATACCTGCATATTGACCAAGGATTTGCATCAGTTCAGTGTGAAATTCTTAGAATATCACTTTATTGATGTAACCAAGTTTGGGACTCTTGCTTCTGCACACCCAAAGTTGGGACATGAAGATTCCAAACTTAATGAATTGTCTTTCACAAACTTCCACCAAATGCATTTAGTTGTTTGATTTCTCATGAAGTCTGGCCGTAGAGCACGGAAGGAAGTTGCAGCAATTCCCTGGCACTTACTATTGGGAATTTGTCCACAGAATCTGCACAAACAGTACCTCCATTTCTTTGAATGAACCATAAGACCAGATTTGATTAGGGAGCTTAAGGTAAAGGAACCCTTAGAAGTCAGTGTTCAAAACATGATAGAATTCACCCTGCAGTTTGAGAGGGAGAAGCTAAAATCAGATGTATTGGTATTACAGTTGAGTAAAGATAACTACAGAGGTATGAGAGGGGAGCTGGCCAAGGTTGATTGGAAGGGAACCCTAGCAGGGATGATGGTAGAGCAGCAATGGCAGGAGTTTCTGGGAGTAATTCGGAAGACGCAGGATCAGTTCATCCCAAAGAAGCAGCAGCATTCTAAAGGGAGAATGAGGCAACCGTGACTGATAAAGGAAGCCAAAAACAGCATAAGAGCAAAAGAGAGGGCAAACAATATTGCAAAAATTAGTAGAAAGCTAGAGGATTGGGAAGATTTTAAAAACCAACAGAAGGCAACTAAGAAAGCAATAAGGGAAGAAAAGATGAAGTACGAAGGTAAGCTAGCCAACAATATAAAAGAGGAATACAAACATTTTTTCAGATACATAAAGAGTAAAAGAGAGGCAAGAGTGGACATCGGACCACTGGAACGTGACGCTGGAGAGATAGTAATGGGGAACAAAGAAATGGCAGACGAACTGAATAAGTATTTTAAGTAATAAGTATAAGTACTGTGGAAGACTCAGGCAACATGCCAGAAATTCCAGGAAGTACAGAGGCAGAAGTGAGTGCAATCGCTATTACTAAGGAGAAGGTGCTTGGGAAATTGAAAGGTCTGAAGGTAGATAAGTCACCTGGACCAGATGGACTATACCCCAGGGTCTGAAAGAGGTAGCTGAAGAGATTGTGGAGGCATTAGTAGTGATCTTTCAAGAATCACTAGAGTCAGGAATAGTTCCAGAGGATTGGAAAATTGAATATGTCACTCCACTCTTTAAGAAGGGAGGCAGGCAAAAGACAGAAAATTATAGGCTAGTTAGCCTGACTTCAGTGGTTGGTATTTTAATTAAGAATGAAGTTTCAGGGTACTTGGAAGCTCATGATAAAATAGGTCGAAGTCAGCATGGTTTCCTTAAGGGGAGATCTTGCCTGACAAATCTGTTGGAATTCTTTGCAGAAGTAACAGGCAGGATCGACAAAGGAGAGTCAGTGGATGTTGTTTACTTAGATTTTCAGAAGACCTTTGACGAGTTGCCACAGATGAGGCTGCTAAACAAGATAGGAGCCAATGGTATTACAGGAAAAGGTAGTAGCATGGATAGAAGATTGGCTGACTGGCAGAAGGCAAAGAGTGGGAATAAGAGGGTCCCTTTTCTGGTTGGCTGCCAGTGAGTAGTGGAGTTCCACAGGGTTTGGTCTGCTACTTTTCATGTCATATGTTAATGATCTGGATGATGGAACTGAGGGATTAGTGGCCAAATCTGCAGATGATAGAAAGATAGGTGGAGGTGGAGGGGCAGGTCATGTTGAGGAAGCAGGGAGTCTGCAGAAGGACTTGGACAGGTTGGGAGAACGGGCAAAGAAGTGGCAGATGGAATACAGCACAGGGAAGTGTATGGTCATGCACTTTGGTAGAAGGAAAAAGTCATAGACTATTTTCTAGACAGGGAGCGAATTTAGAAATTGGAGGTGCAAAGGGACTTGGGAGTCCTCGTGCAGGATTCCCTAAAGGTTAACTTGCAGGTCGAGTCAGTAGTAAGGAAGGCAAATGCAATGTCAACATTCATTTCGAGAGGACTGGAATATAAAAGCAAGGATGTAATGCTGAGGCTTTATGGGCACTGGTCAGACCACATTTGGAGTATTGAGAGCAGTTTTGGACCCTATATCTAGGGAAGGATGTGCTAGCATTGCAGAGGGTCCAGAGGAGGTTTACAAGAATGATCCTGGGAATGAAAGGGTTAACATATGAGGAGAATTTAATGGCTCTGGGCCATACCATTGGAGTTCAGAAGGATGAGGGGGATCTCATTGAAACCTACCAAATATTGAAAGGCCTGGATAGAGTGGACGTGGAGTGGATGTTTCCAGAAGTGGGAGAGTCTAGCACCAGAGGGCACAGCCTCAGAATAGAAGGACGTCCCTTTAGAACAGAGATGAGGAGGAATTTCTTTAGCCAAAGGGTGGTGAATCTGTGGAATTCATTGCCACAGAGGGCTGTGGAGGCCAAGTCATAGGTTGAAAGGTTCTTGAGTAGTAAGGGCATCAAAGGTTATGGGGAGAAGGCAGGAGAATGGGGTTAAGAGGGAAAAGTAAATCAGCCATGATCGAATGGCGGAGCAGACTCGATAGGCCGAATGGTCTAATTCTGCTCCTATGTCTTATGGACCACGGGGAACAATCACAAAGGGGCAGGGTAAGTTATAGGTAATTTACATCCTTCTGCTTTTAAGTGTTCTTAATAAATAAAAAAAAATTGAAAGGCAAAAATAATTTCAAACATCTTTTTGTTGTATGATTGATCTTTAATAGTTTTTGAATGTAATTACTAGGGAACAGCTGCAGAAAAGTCAACTAAAGAATGACCATCAAATTGAGACTTCTACGTTCACATCCATAGCATCAAAATGGCTTTGGTAAGGAAGATGATGCCAGCAGATCCACAAGTTAACTTCACACTTAACATGCAGGGCAGCAGTGAGGGTGGGCAGCTCAGCACTGACTGGTAATTCTGGGCCATGGTGTTCTGCAGTGTTGAACTATTTTAAAGTGGAGAAATAGCAGCAGTTCTTACAAGCTGGTTGTGATTCAAAGATCTACTATCTGTTTCAATGGCAGCATGTATTCATTATATGAACACCCAGTACAGAAATGCTGATATAACAGATGGTACAAATCATGGAACACGTGATTAATTATGGTACATACCATGTGATTCATGTGTCCCTTCAAACCCATGAGCGCTCTAACCTTACAGGACTTCCTTCCCTATTAATTCCATTAAGCACTTTTCACATGCCATTAAAAGCAGCAAAGCAGATCCATCAATTGTTCCATTCTTTACCCTCTTATGCAGGAGTTTCACCTTGCAATGTAAGGGAATTTAGACAGAAAGGCCTGAGCCATTCTTGCCGACAATCTATTTTCTTTATTATCCTGCAGTGTAGAATGTAATGACCTGAGGCAGCATCTCTTCCATTTTTCTTTTATATTTATTCACAGGTTGCTGGTGTCACTGGCAAGGTCAGCATTTATTGCCCGTACCCAACCATCCTTGAGAAGATGATGCTTGCCAGTTGCCAGACAGACTATTGGCTATGAGTTAATGCTGTTTATGTGGAGTGGTGAGAAGGGGCAGTTTGAGGACTTTCACCAGCAAATATAGTAACTTGCATCTAAGCCAGTGTGTTGTGCGACTTAGAAGTGAGATCGTAGGTTTTTAGTGCCCTTGCAGTTGGTGTATAGAATAAAGTTTCCAAATGGTCCTCGTGTTAACCCTTTCATTCCCAGGATCATTCTTGCAAACCTGGACCTTCTCCAATGCCAGCACATCCTTAGATATGGTGCCCAAAACTGCTCACAATACTCCAAATATGGTCTCACCAACACCTTATAAAGTCTCAGCATTACATCCTTGCTTTTCATTTGGACTGACAGTTGACATTTTGGGTTGATACGAAGAGTCTTGACCCTAAACATCAACTATCTATTTCTTTCCACAGATGCTGCTTGACCCACTGAGTTCCTCCAGCAGTTTGTTTTTTGAGTAGACTAGATTGGCCAAGGTTATAAACCAGTATGTTGTGTGACTTAGAAGTGAAATGGTAGGTCTTCACTTCTAAGGAGACTTTATAAGGCATTGATCAGACCACATTTGGAGTATCATGAGCAGTTTTGGGCACCATATCCAAGGATGTGCTGGCATTGGAGAAGGTCCAGGTTTACAAGAATGATCCTGGGAATGAAAGGGTTAGCACGAGGACCATTTGATGGCTCTGAAGGCTCCTATGTTTCCAGTCTACTCAGCTGTTCTTGACATTACATGGTTTAAATCAAATCGACTGAAAACTTTAATATGTGATGGTTGGTACTTCAAGGTGGCTGAAATTGACTGTCATATTAACTCCCACTTTTAAATTCTAGCCCCATTAAGACATAATAACATACATGCCATGATAATCCTTTACTCTTACATCCTCAAATTAATTGTTAATTTGGAGTTGACTACTTATTTTCACATTCTTTTAAGTAAAGGTTTTAGATCTCCCTACTTCCACCACCTCAGGAGATGATTTAGTTCCCCTCATACATTGTCAATCAGACATCAATATCCTGGTCACATTCAGATGGAAGTCTTTATTTCTATCGCACTATTATACAAAAGTTCTGCATTTGCTACAAGTAGATGGACAAAATACTGATCATTCATATTGACACATTTCACAGTCAGAGAAGAATGAAGAGATCTTTACTTTGGTTGTTTATTTTGACCCACTCATTTTTTACCCCTGTAAAAATTGTACAATATTATTGCTGCCATCACTTTGAGCTAACAAAAACTGATAAGAATAATTAACATGATTATAAAAAGGAAAATATGGCCTAAATTCTTTAAATATTTCTAATATTCATTGTAAGTATTCAGTTGCACCTCCCCAAGCTAATAAGTAGACAAAGAAATCCTGGAAATGTAGATAACAAATATGCTTAAAAAGGAATGTACTGCAGATTTAGAAAGTTTATACATTCTGGAGATTGGAACAGAAGTCTAAGAATTAATTCAACCCAAGAGATTTAACAGATGATAATGTGAGACCTGTCAGTACAGCCATAATATTATGGTTGAGAATTAATTTGCAGTGATTTTACTGAACACATCTGTTTGCATAGTTATGCAAGCAGTAAAATTCAGTTTTGACAATTTGCATGTCACACCAGGAATATAGACCCAATCCAATATCTCATTGGAAGTGCTAATTATATTTTCCTGTAACAGGAAACCCAAGTTAATATTTTTAAAGAATGATTTAGTGCTTGTTTAGATAGATTTGAAGAACAATTTACAGTTGTCAGTAGCTATTTTTAGACAGATGGAGATAAGGGGTTCTATTGTCATACCATGGTATTTATTAAAATTAATATACATACAGTAGAAGTTAGACATCTCAGTCAATTTCATTTAAATCTGTACTCCACATTCTGTATCTGAGGTGGGATTAGGCATATGCATTAGAAATAATTCTACATGAGTATTTCAGCAATGATTTACAATAAACCAAAATCTCCATCTACCAGCAAACTATAAATATTCCTTCACATTGATATTTCCGTCACAATGTGCTAGAGGCCATGCAAACCTCAGCAGACGGCCAAGTGTGTACCAAAGTGGCATCCAGTGAGGTGTAGCACCCTCTTAGTGAAGACCGAGCTCAAATGCTATATGCTGAGGAGCCTGGATAGTTTACCAGCTGTCAAAGGATTCGTAATTATGAAGAGTACCTTATAGTCTTTCATAATCAGAGACCTTTAAAAACTATTCAAATAGATTGTTTTAATTAGTGAATAAAACAACAAGCACATTTAATATTATTATTAATGTTTTTTTTAAAAGTAAAACAAGCAACTCTCCTGCATTTTCCCCCCTCATGGTCAGCAAAACTATTTAATTCAAAGGAATGGAGTAGTTTTTCTTTCGCCAGCCCTCCTTGGTGAAAAGCTGAATGCTAGATACGAAAGCCTTAAGCGTAAAAGTACTTTCAACCTTGATGTGCACATCACCTTATTCAAGTAAATCTTTGCTGCATTATAGTTCTTTACTTGGGTTTGTGAAGCATGGTAAACTTCAGCTTCAGACATAGCTCCTAACATTTATAATTAAATTGAGCTGGTACAAAATAGTCCAAAAATCAGGGCTGGAACATTGACTATCACCAAGTTATATCAGAAACTCCATTATACAAGTAATAGCAAGTGATCAGATATGCCATTCATGCTGTTAAGCTTCAAATCAGATTATGGTAATTATGAAAGCATCTCCCTGATGTCTATAGAGGGAATGTCATCACAAGGATCTCCTAAACTGTTTCTTCCCAGCAGCTCCTCCCAGAGTGACAATGTGGACTCCATCCATCAAGGAGCATATCTTCTTTCAGCAATAAACCCAAGAAGAATACATAATGTGCACTAACCCTGTAGGTGATCTTTCTTGACCACAAAGGCCTTTGACTCCATCAGGAGAGATAATGGAGAGCCATTCTGCAGTTTGCTGGTCCTCAGAATGTGTTACCATTCTACATGTGCTACATGATTGCATATAAACCATAATGCTAACCAACGGTTCCACAGCAGGCCCAGTCCAGAAGTGGGCCACACAAGGCTATGTTATTACACCATTTCTTCACAATCTCCCTTACTGCACAGCAAGGTTCTTGCTGGAGCAGAGCTAATTTACAGGCCAAATCTCCACTCCAGAAGCAGTATTACCCCAACCCAAGCTGTCAACATATTACGTAGACAACACCTCCAGAGGCCAGAATCCAAGCCATCATCAACTCATTCCATTAAGCATAAAAGAGGATGGGAGTTGCCCTAAATATCTGGAAGAGTAAGGAGCTCCTCTACCAACCTGCCCTGATACACGTCCCCTATCAATCAAGATCCATGATAAGACTCAAAAATGTGGATCATCTCCACGCCTATGGAACTCGCTTGTAGTGAAGGCAGACATTGCTGATAAAATTCACCTCCACCTTTAATGCACCAGCACAGCTTTCGACTGTCTAAATTCAGTGAATGAAAGGCAAAGACTGCAGATGCTGGAAATATTAAATAAAAAACAGAAAATCTTGGAAATATTCAAACAGCACCTACGGAGGGAGAAACAGTTTGTGTTTCAGGTCAATAACCTTTCATCAGTGGAGACAAAAGAGACTGCAGATGCTGTAATCTGAAGTGAAAAACTAACTGCTGGAGGAACTAAGCAGGTCAGACAGCATGCGTCGAGGCATAGGGATGGTTGACCTTTTGGGTTAAGACCCAGCATCAGGACTGAGTGTAGATGGGAGGTAGCTAGTATAAAGAGGCAAGAGGGAGGGGGGAGGCAGGGGTTAGCAGGCAATAGGGTCACATAACACAGAATTAGGCCCTTCAGGTCAATCATCCATGCCGATCAAGTTAGAACCAGGTGAGGAAGGGGATAGTAGGCAGATGGAACCAGGAGCAGAATTTCATCAGTACTGGGAAAAGTCAGAAATCAAATGTAAGCCATGTTGGAGATGGCAGAGGAGTGGACGGAACAAAGAACTTTTGTAATACGATGGTTTTCCACTAATTGCTGCATCCAGGAAAGCAGCAAAGCAACCATCACCAAAACAAAGCTGTGTTTAAAATGGACAAACCATGAAGAGCAACAGAGCCAGAATCTTTTCCTGCCTGCTGGTCTTCTCCCTTTGATGAAGTACTGTGTACATGCAGAGGTCCTTTGGAGGGTAATTGTTATCAGGGGAAATTTTAATTTTAGCACCGCTTTGCCTGGGAAAATGATAGAGTTAAGAAAACCATCAGTTCTGTGTTCTATGTTACTGTTCTATGTTCTAATATGAAAGGAATGGAGGGACATGGATAATACACAGGAGGACATTTAGTATAAATTGGAATCAAGTTCAGTACAATACCATGGGCTGAATGGCCTGACCAGTGCTGTACTGTTCTATGTCCTAACAGTCCTGCTGTACTGTTCTATGTTCTATGTCCTATATCCTGGCTATAGAGGGCGTGCAGCGTAGGTTTACGAGGTTAATTCCGGGGATGTCGGGACTGTCTATGCTGAGAGGTTGGAGAGACTGGGATTGTACACGCTGGAATTGAGAAGATTGAGAGGGGATCTGATTGAAACACACAGGATTATTAAGGGATTGGACAAGATAGAGACAGGAAATATGTTCCAGATGTTGGGGAAGTCCAGGACCAGGGGGCATGATTTAAGAATAAGGGCTAGGCCATTTAGGACAGAGGTGAGGAAAAACTTCTTCTCCCAGAGGGTTGTGAATTTGTGGAATGCACTGCCTCAGAGGGCAGTGGAGGCCAATTCTCCGGGCTCTTTCAAGAAGGAGCTAGATAGGTTTCTTATAGATAGGGGAATCAAGGGATATGGGGACAAGGCAGGAACAGGATATTGATTGTTGAGGATCAGCCATGATCACAAAATGGCAGTGAAAACTCGAAGGGCCAAATGGTCTACTTCTGCTCCTATTGTCTAAAGACCCAGTTAAAAAGAAACTTTCTAAGACCCAGTTTCTTTTTATTTTATGACTTGATGTTTAGTTTTAGATTTCCTATAATACCAGGCCTTGCAATATAGTTCTCCACTGCCCATCCTATCACAGTCATTCTCTCTTCTCCCATCAGACAGATGATACAGGAAGCTGAGGGCACATACCACCAGGCTCAAGGACAGCTTCTATCCCACTGTGATAAGACTATTGAACCGTTCCTTTATACGATGAGATGGACTCTTGATCTCACAATCTATCTTGTTATGACCTTGCAGCTTATTGTCTACCTGCAATGCACTTCCCTGTAGCTGTGACACTTTACTCTGTATTCTGTTATTGTTTTTACCCTGTACTACCTCAATGCACTGTGCAATGAATTGATCTGTACGAACGGCATGCAAGACAAGTTTTTCCACTGTTCCTTAGTACAAGTGACAATAATAAACCAATACAGTAGACAATTACAAGGTATCAAAACAAAATAGCAGAAATCATTCAGTGGTCTCAAGGAGAGAAACAAACTGTATATTTTGCAGGGAATCAGCAAAGAGACATCTAGGAAAAACGGGGCCTGGTGTTTGTTAACATGGCACCTCCTTTCCCTTCTAGGCCTTGATTTGTACGCTCCTTTTCTGAATTTCATACTTTTCATCCCACAACAAACAGGTGGCAGAAAGAGGGAAGCAGAGGGCAATGTTCATTTTACTTGCTCTTGCCTTTTTTTTAAACTTGTTCCTGGTATGCAGTCGCCAGGTGAATGTTAAATTCTGAAAATATTAAGCTTCTGGTTTTACTACATGACTAGAAAGTCTAGCTAGATTCCAAAAATAATATGAAGAATGTTTTCATGACAGCAGAATTTCCCCAGGTTTTATAGCTAGAAAGTCTTCTGTCTTTGACACTTGGCTAACTTGAGTTAACACCATTATTTTGAACATTTTTGAACAAGTAACAGCTCAATTCAAAAAAAATAATTGTCCATATACTTAAAGAATATCGTAAGGTAAAGTTCAGACTATCCCAGGACTCAGGACAACCTCCTAAAACCAAGTGAATAGAACTCAGACTGCTCTTAGAAAAACAGGGCTAATGCCTCCGGTACACTACATGTAGATGGAGGCCATTCCCCCAACAATTGACTTCAGCCATTTTATCAATGATCTACACAACCAAAACCAGACCATTTGCTGCCTTGATCTTATGCATAACCCTGAAATGAGTTTCTGCCAACATACTTAAATTGTGCAGCCAACAATTTTTCCACCACAGGAAACATGCCCAATTGCATGCTCCATGGGAATAAATTATAAAATACTGGTTTATTATTGCACAATTTTAATCAATACATTTAATAAAACTGTTTTATTAAGCAATTAGGAACAAGAATATAATTTGCCCTGTTAAAGTAGACAACTCTAATAGTTCTACTGCTTATACAGATCCTTAGCAACAGCAAATGTAAGAGTCATCAATAGCCCTTAAGACCACTCATGATAAAAGGGAAGTCCACTCAATAAACCAAGAAGCAAACAGTTCTCAAGCAAAACAATGTTCTCATATTCGTTTGGACTCATGGCAACAGCAAATGCAAGAATAACTTCTCTTTTTTTTTAATGGCCTTTGGCACCACTCACCATCAGTGGAAAATCTCCTTCCTTCAGACACACAACCAAACAACTTCCTGTCATGTGACACATCACTATAACAAACAAGATTTAATTAAGCTGTTTAACACATTGACCATTACCACACTGGTTGTTTTTAACAATATTAGTTGCACATATCACAAAGTGTTAATAAATTAAGTAGGATGTATAACATCACTATTCTAAACCTATTTACAAAGTTCTTGCCATCTTCCACTGTGGAGGATGCATTCAGCAGTGTATGTTGTAATAAGTGAAAAGAAAAACTCAATTTTTACACTGTTTTCTTCCTTTCTGATATCTTCAGGTGATTCAAGTGGCACAGCTATTGACTGATCACATGTATTTTATAATATTTCTTATTCCTGAATTAGAAATATGATGATTTATTTCTGGCATGCAGCAGTATTCTCCATGTTTCTTTGCCGCCTTCTGTTCATACAATTGAATCCTGGTGACTTTCATATTTCACCTTCAACATCTCACCTCCTCAGAACCAGACAAAACATTTCAATTCCATTGCAGAATCACGTTCTGAGATAAGCATCAAGTGATACATTGAATAGGTTTTGTATGCTCTATCATGAGTGTGAAGAGAGTGATAGTCCATGGTTCTGGTAAGATTAAGATATGGATTTAGATTACAGCATCAGGAAAGCACATTGTAGAGGGACATTGATCAAGGCAATAGCCACGTAATCTCTCAGGAAATTGGGTGAAATGGGAAAATATTGATATGGTCATGTAAAATGCCCTTGATACTGTGGTAATCCTTCCAGTAGCTGAGTCAATGATGAGTTATTTTAAATTACATTAACCTACTAAGTCCTAGATCTCATTCTGAGTGGTGATAATAAATATTAAGACTCTTCAATTTATTTTGCCCCTTGCTGATTCAATTCACTAGATAATGCATCAAGTACTGGTTTCTGCATCTGTATTATTTGCATAGGCAAAAGAACATATCTTGGAGGATCACTGCAGGAATTTTAAGTGACTTGTCATCTACAATTTAAGAATTGATTTTAAATGTTGGCTTTGGACAATGAATTTTTGATATTTTTCAGTAATTTTTCTGCCAATTCTCTCCATGCACCTTCTCTATTGGAACCATCACACTTGTGCTGTACAGCTTCATCGGCAGCTGACTGCTTTAAATACCTTACTCAGTTGGGCATTATTTTCTTTTAATGAGCCTTGAGAGTGAATCATCTGCGGGCTAAGAGACCACAGGGGAAATCACAAGCTAATCTAATGCTCTCTTCATTCTTTACCACGAAACATGCACTACTAGCAGGAATAATAATCAGGAGTAGAAAATCTGTGTGTCTTTTTTTCATTCTTTCTTTGCGATCTGGGCGTTGCTGACAAATCCAGAATTTATTACCCATCCTTATTTCCCTTTGAGAGGATGTTGGATCTTGAACCACCGCAATCTGTCAGGTTAAGGTGCTCCCACAGTGCTATTGGGCAGGAGGCTACAGCATTTAGAACCAGTGATGATAAGAGACTGGTGATATATTTCCACATTAGGATGGTGTGTAATTTGACAAGGAAACTGCAAGTGGTGGTGTTCATATGTGCCTGTTGTCCTTCTCCTTCCTGGTGGTAGACGTTATGAGGTTTGCAGGTGCTGTCAGAATAATCTGGGTGAGTAACTGCAGTGCATTTTGTAAATAGAACACACTGCAGCCATTGTGCACTGGTGGTGGAAGGAATTAATGTTTAGTGTCATTGATGGAGTGCCAATCAAGTGGGCTATTTTGTCCTTGATGGTGTTGAGTTCTTAAGAGTTACTGGGGCAGTAGTAGTCCAGACAAGTGGAGAGTATCCTATCACATTACTTTGTAAATGGTGGAAGACCTTTAAGTATCAATAGATGAATCACTCATCACAGGATACCCGGCTTTTGACCTGCTCTTGTAGCTATGGTATTTATGTGGCTGATCCAGGTGAGTTTCTGGTCAATGATGTTTCTGGCCAAGGTAACCAGTTGGGCTGAAGGGTCTGTTTCCATGACTTATGACTCCATGACATAGATGCAACCACATGAAGAAGGCGTGCCAGCATCTCTATGACATAGGTGCCAAGTTGTTGATGGTGGGGATCCTAGCAATGGTAATGCAATTGAATGTCAAGAGTAGGTGGTTAGAATCACTCTTATTGGAGGTGTTCAATGTTTGGTATTTTTGTGGCACAAATGTTTCCTGCTTCTTATCATCCCATGCCTGAACATTGTCTAGGTGCTACTGCATACAGGGACTGAGTGCTTCATTGCTTCAGGAGTATTGAGTGGGATTGAGAATTGTGTAATCATCGGAGAATATCCCCACATCTGAGTTAATTGTTGAAGCAGAAGATAATGGTTAGGCCTCGGACACTGCTCTGAGGAACTCTGACAATGATGACCTGGATGCTGGGATGACCTCCAGCATCCACAGTCATTTTTCTATGTGTGAAAGATGACTTCAACACTGGATTTCCCCTTGATACCCATTGACTTCAGTTTTGCCACGGATCCTTGATGCCACACTCAGTCAAATGATGCCTTAATGTCAATGGCAGTACCTCTCACTACACCTCTGGAATTCAGCTCTTTGGTCTGTATTTGGATGATGTCTGCAATGACATCTGGAGCCACATAGCCCTGACAACACCCAAATAGGCATTGGTGAGAGGTTATCTATGAGAAAGTACAGATTGAAAGCACTATCAACAACAGCTTCCATCAGTTTACTGATGGTTGAGAGCAGATTGAGCCGTAATTAGCTGGATTGGATTTGTCCTGCTTTTTATAAATAGGATGTACCTTGGCAATTTTCCATATTGTTTGTAGATGCCAGTGTTGTAAATGTATTAGAACAGTTTGTTTAAAGAATAAGCTAGTGCTGGAGCACAGATCTTCAACATTAGAATGGTTGTTTTCTGGTCCCATGGCCTTCTCTGTATCCAGTGCTCTCAGCCATTTCCTGATATCATGTCGAGTGAATCAAGTTAGCAGAAGACTGGTTTCTTTCAGATCAGGATTTCAGGAGGAAGCCAAAATGAATAACCTATCTGCTACATCTGACTGTGAAGGTTTCAGCCTTGCCGATGACACCAAAATATCAGGCCTAACATCAATGAGGATGGAGATAGTCTTAGTGCATTCTCCTCCTATTACCTCTTTCATTGCCAACAGTATCCATAACTAGATTGGACTTCAGAACTCTGATTCAATCCCTTGGTTGTGAGATCACTTTGAACTATCTATTGCAGTCTGTTTCTGCTGTTTGGAATGTATGTTTTTCTGAGTTACAGCTTCACTAGGCTGCCAACTCATCATTCTTTGGTGACATTTCTCTTTCCCACCAAACAAGTATGGGAACATTTTTAAATGTCATTAGCTAACTCAGCACAGATCAGTCACCTCCTTGGTCTATAGGGCAAAGGCTACAGGTCTCAGCTGAAATTCACTGTCCATTATCAGCATCTTATGAACATTGAAAATACAAAAAACGAACAAAAGAAAATACTCACAAGTCCAACATACCTGATAACAAACTTTCTTTGAGACATTTCCTGCAGCCCAAGTGCCATGCAGTCTCCAGGGAGAGAAAAAAAGACATGACATTATATAACATATCAATAACAAGAGGGCATAGGTTTAATGAAAAAGGTTTAGAGATGATATAAGGAAGAATTTTTTCACCCAGAGGGTGATTGTAATTTGGAACACACTCTCTGAGAGGGTGCTGGAGGCATAGATTCTCACAACATTTAAGAAGTGTCTAGACAAGCACTTGAACCACCACGTGATAGAAGGCGATGGATCAAGGAATGAGTATAGATGGGTACTTGATGGTTGGCATGGAGGGTTGATTGCAGGGCCTCTTTCTGTGCTGCATGACTCTGTGACTCCATGACTCTACCAGATGAGGGGGGAAAGAATCTGCAAAGTCCCTCTGTGAGAAAATCAGGTGATCCAAATGAATCAAGGATTCACATTAAATTTTTAGTCACATACTTCTTATAAGATTTTTTATACTTAATCTCAGGATACATCCAATGACAATTAAATGAAAAGCTAAGAACAATACCTTGTATTTGCATTTTAATGTAACACAATATCCCAATGCACTTCACAAAAGTGCCCCACCCTTACCACATTCTACAGGGGTACCATTGAGACTGTCCTGACCAGCTGCATCTCTGCCTGGTACAGTCACTGTAACATCTATGACCATAAGCCTTTGCAGAGAATTGGGAGTGTAGCCGGAAAGATCATGTGAGTACCTCTTCCCTCCATCCTGGATATCTACAACACACAATGCACACGCAAGGTCTGCAGAATCATAGATGACCCTCCTCATCCCTCCCAAGACCTATTTGTCCCACTGCTATCTGGCAAGCAGTACTAGAGCATCCGGGCCAGAACTACATGACTGTACAACAGTTTTTTCCCTCAGGCTGTCAGGCTCCTGAATACCCTGGAGACAGTTTCAGACAAATGCCGTGTCAAAAGCCTTGGTTTGCATAATGTCGTATAAGAACTTTGGCTGCTGCTGAACATGTTTATACAATTAGTGTAACACACTGAGTTTTGTATTTTCTTCGTCTAACTCAGTTTTGTACTAACTCTGCACTAAATTGTATTCTGTATATACTGTTTTTTGCACTATTTTACTTGCACAAATTTTTTGTCTGTGTTTATTGTATGTCTTCTGTTTTATGTATGTCCTCTGTTGCGTGAGTCTGGGGGAAACAACATTTCGTTCCTCCATGTGTTTTTAAAGCATATGGGTGAATGACAATAAAGTAACTTGAACCTTGAACCTTGAACCTTGAAAAGCATTATCAAACAAGATTTGACACGAAGCCACATAAGGAGAAATTAGTGCAGGTAACCAGAAGCCTAATCAAAGAGATGGGTTTTGAGGAACGTCTTAAAAGAGGAAAGAGAGATTGAGAGGCTGAGAGATTTAGGAAGAGTTTTGCCAAACTAAAGAAATGGCAACATTTCAGGAATGTTTAAGGCGAGCCTTGGAGTCGAGTCGGTATCTTGGAGGATTTTAAGACCTGAGGAGGGTAGAGCAATAAGGACGGACAAGGACAACAAGAGATTTGCAAATAAAAATGAAAATAGAATTGAAACATTGCATAATTGGGAGGAGTCCAGCTATGGGGCAGCTCTCCTTTAACCAGCACAAGCTAGCTTTAACTGGTGGCAATAAGTTAGGAAACCTGTAGTCTGAGCAGCCAATCACCAGGACTGTTTACATTGACTGCATGCAGAAATCATTATAATTGCAAGCTGCACAAAGTATTCCCGCTGCGTGCATGGAAGTCAATAACTTAATCATGTATCATGAAACCCATATTTCCCTACAACACAGAGGGAGGCCATTTCATGCTTTTTGTTTACAGACTATTCAATTTGGCCCCCTCAATGCCCTTTCCCTATTCAGCTGCCAAATGGCCAGTTCTACCTCATCAACTGTAACATTTTAATATGCTTCTAATATTGATGTGATGAACATTACATGTATGTATTTATTCTGGCAATTAGATGAGGTGCACTGATCTGAGAACATAAAGAGTGTATAGATTAATGAAAGGGACTGGGATGGATTTACACTGTATCTCGAAGTCCAGCAACATGGACATTACCTCCATTTCAAATGTTATAGACCTCCTAGATAACCTAGAAACTTAACATCTCTGGTTACAGGGTTTTAAAGGTGAAATAATGTGATAAAAAAAGTGAAGGCAATATTGGTAAAAAAAACAAACAGCTTTGACAAGGGACAATATCTTAGAAGAAAGATCATATGAAATCATATGGGTTGAAATAATAAAGATGAGGTGTACAATAGGGATACAAGCAGTCTGAGGGATATAGAAAAGACATATTTCTGATAAGTACACAAACACAAGGGCAATAATAATGGGATTCTTCAGCTACCCAAAAATTAGTCATTGTAAAAGGCAGAGAGGGCGCAAAATTTCTAAATTACATTCAGGAGAACTTTTCTGTCAGTATGCTGTAAGCTTAATATGATGGAGGTGGGTGGAGGCACTGCTGATTTTAATGTTGATGGAGGAACATTTTTGTAATAGTGATCATAATTCAGTTAAACTTAGCATAATTATGGAAAAGGACAGGGATAAAATAGGAGTAAAGGTTTCAAGCTAGGGTAAGGTCAATTTTAGTACACTGAGAAGTGCACTGAACTACTTTACTAAACAGCTACTTGAATATAAATAAGTCTCAGTACAATGGAAGGCACTCAAGAAGGAGATTCAAGGATTTTAGAGTAAATATGTTCCCACAAAGAAAAAAATGTAGCAGTGTCAAATATGGAGCCCTGGATGACAGGGTAAAATAAAGTAAAAAAGGAAAGCTTACATGAAAAATTTAGCTCTTAACACAGCAGAAGGTCTAGAAGAGCATAAAGGTGTAGGAGGGAAAGTAGAAGAGAAATTAGAAAAGCAAAGAGAGAGTATGAAAAGATATTAGAAAGTAAAATCAAACAAAATCCAAAGATGTTGTAAGGGTACAAAAGAAGCAAGAAGTAACTAAGAAAGGAGTAAGGCCTATTAGATATGGTAACATGTGTGGAGTTGGAGAATTTGAGTAAGCTCTTAGTGAATGCAATGTGGCCATCTTCAGCAAAACCTTTTATATTTCTTTGTTTTTTCAACAATACGGAGGAACAATGTATATCCACTGATTTGACCTTTACGAACACATTTTGCTATTTTTCTAGAGGGACTTTTGCATATCATAATTGTGATTTACAATCCTCACAACCCATCTAATCAAAGCAGGAATCTAAAAATATGTTCCAGCATACAGCACAAAATAAATCAAGACACAAGCATGTGGTGTAAAATATAGCATCAATAATAGATTGAGGACTGTTTAAATATAATGTATTTGCACTGTAAAAAGATATACAATGCTGACTAGGCTCCCTACAAGCATCAAGTTAGAATTATAGAAATTTATGGCACAGAAGGAGGGCATTCAGCCAATCCTGTCTTTGCCTATTGTTCATAATCTATTTCAATATTTGAATGAGGAGATCATCCAGATCCTTTTGAACTTCAACATTACCATCTGCCATGTTCTTGCTTATTCTCTCAGCTAGCCCATGTTCCTTTGCAGTCTCTTTACGTCATCCTCCCTACTCAGAGTCCTAAACTTGGTTTTCTATCATCAACAAATATGGAAATATAACATTTGGTTCCCTCAGAGAAATCATTAATATAGATCATGAATAGCTGGGGTCCAAGATTTGATCCCTGTGATTCCTGACCAGACATGTCCTGCATACCTAAGAATTATCTACTTATTCTCAATCTTTGCTTTCTATTTGATGCCCAATTCTCAATCCATGTTGGTGTATTTTACCCAACTCTATGTGCTCTAACCTTGTTAACCAATCTCCTGTGTGGAACCTTATCAAAAGTTCAAATATACCACATCCATTGGTTTCCCCCTTACCTATTCTATCAGTCTTACTCTCAATAAATTCCAACATGTTAGTCAAACATGATTTTCCTTTCATAAATCCATGCTGATGCTACTCAATCCTATTATTATATTTAAGATGTTCCTTTAGTATAGATTCCAACATTTTCCCTACTATTGGCATTAGGTTAATAGGTTAGTCATTCCCTGTTTTCCCTCTCCTACCTTTCTTAAATAGTGGGGTCACATTTGCTGTCCTCCAATCTGCAGGAACAATTCCAGAATCTATAGAATTTTGGAAGATTGTAACCAGAAGATTCTTTACTTTTACAGCCACATCTTTCAATCTCTTGGTTATAGATCATCAGGTCCTAGAAACTTATGACCTTTCGGACAGTACACAGTAGCTTTCCTATTGGAAATCCTACTCAGTGTATGATTCTCGGAAAAATGCAAAGCAATACAAGGAAGCCAGGTTGATGTGACCGTAGCAGTGTATGTTCTGCACATCTGCCATGAAGCCCATATCAGGCATCCAACCAGCAATGATTCCATCCTATCAGATACGAGTGCCTCCTCTACAGCTTGGTGTTGTAAATGTAGCATTAAAGTTAGCTTCGACAAAATCAGGTCATTATATCATGTCATTCGGTGGATATAAACTGAAGTCTGAAGAAGGAAGTGAGACTTCATCCTCTCACTGAACCACAAAGTATCGAGATCCTAGTTCTTCACTTGACAATTCAAAAGCTCATTGTCTTTTCTAATTTAGACAAATTATTAGCTTTACAGCCAATGAATTACTTTTGAAATGTAATTCTTTTGCAATTAGAGAAATCGTGGCAACTGATTTTGACACATTTAGTTTGCACAAATGACCAATTAAACTGTTTTAGCATTAACAAATACATATTATACAGAACACCAGAAGATCTCCATTGCTCTTTTTAAATAATGCCATGGAGTCATTTGGGTCCATTAGTGAAGATGGATGGGACTTTGGTTAAAGTTTCATTAAAAAAAACAGTACTTTGGCAGTGCAACACTCCCTCAGTATTGAACTAGAGTGTCAGTCAGGATGGTATGCTCAAGTCTCTGGAATGAGGCCAGAACTAATAGTAATCCAATCCAGAAATGAGAGAACCAAGGCATGATCTATTTTGCTATGACCTGATATTTCGGTCAACAATTAATTGAAACAAATTTTGCCATTATTAATTTGAAATCATCTACATTCAAGAAAAAAAATCCATTATTACCAAACATATGCCAAGAATGAGAATGCTTCTGTACATTTTAATGTAAATTCCAGCAGTCTGAAGCCAATGCACACCAAGGATAAAAGAATTAAGGAAAGCAAGTCTTTTCTAAATAGTGATCAATCATATTGCTGGACAAACCTTTCTAAATGAGTTCTTTGTCGATAGCAATGTTGCATTTTAATTGAATATATGTTCTAAAGATTTAGAATTTTATGTCCTGCTTGCTACCAAAATCTTCACATTAAGTACTATATTGAAATGACTCAATGTATCATACTTCTGTTCTGATTTGCTTTCATTTTTATTATTCTGCCATTCACACCCATTCATTGTTCTGTGTGCAACATATTTGGTCATTCTCAATGGAAATTGACAGAAACATTCCCAATACATTCCTCCATTCCCAGTATTTCCCTCCATAGATGCTGCCTGACCTGCTGAGTTCCTCCAGCACTTTTTGTGTATTGCTCCAGATATATCCAGGATCTACAGAATTTTTTGTGTTTCCAATACATGCCTTTGTCCCGTTGTGGAATGATCCACCATGAAGTCCAAGTGTATATTTATAATCGCTCCCTCATTCGACATAATAGCCTTGCACAAACACTCTGCATTTGTGGAATAAATGCCATTCAGTGCTCCCATTTCCCTCTCTTCATTCTTCATCGCAACCATATGCATAATGGCCCAGCAAGTAATCCCTGCTTCTGAGGCCCATGGGGATTACCTTCTCTATTAGCTGCAAGTTTCTTGAAGAAGTTGCACCTTTGTGCAATGCTCCCTATCCATAAAAATGGGCCAGCTTAAATGGGGATTCTAAGGCTAGGTGTCTCACATGGCATCCAGGGAGAGACCTTCCATCTTTTCCACCCATGTGCCCTAAAATCCTCCCAACTTTATCAATCATATGACCAGCTTGTTTTCCTTCTGCACCTACTTGCAGGAGTCATGAGATTCAGCCTTGATAAAGAAGACCACACTACCTTTACTAATTCTGTGGACCTGTTCCTTGCTTGCAGTTCAGAATCATGTCCCAGGCGAAGCCACCTCATCTTTCCATGTACCATCTATCTCCCTACAGGCAGCAATCATATACTCTCCTGGGATGCTGCTTTGCACTGTGTCCTTCCTGAGGACCTCAACAATGTTGTTCACCTCAAGGAACAATTCCACATGGTCCACGATCAGGGAAATTGGCTGAGTCAGCGCACACGTCCCATACTTCCCAATGGATCATGTCTATTTCCTGCCACCCTCATCACACGTCTGCTACTTAGAACAGCTGACTCTCTAGTTTCACCAAGCTGGATCACTGTCTCTCGTTACTCTCACAAGCAGCAATATCCTAATGTCAAGGCCAGTGTAGTATCTGTGGGTTTCTTTACTGCAAGCAATATCACTGTGATTAGCAAGAGCGAACAACAGATCATCCTTTAATGAAGGCAACCACTCTGAAACCAAACAGCAGAACCTTATAAAACAATATCACATGACACACTCACTTCTTAAAGATGTACCTATATTCTAGAAAGAGTGCAAGGAAGATTTACGAGAATGTTGCCAGGACTTGAGGGCCTGAGTTATAGGGAGAGGGTGGGCAGATTAGGACTTTGTTCCTTGATGCCTAGGAGATTGAGGGGTTACTTTATGGAGATGTATAAAATCATAAGAGGCATGGATAGGGTGAATGCACACAGTCTTTTTCCCAGTGTGGGGTAATCAAAAACTAGAGGGCATAGGTTTAAGATGAAAGGTGAAAGATTTAAAAGGGAGCTGAGGGGGTAACTTCTTCACGCAGAAGGTAGTGCCTATATGGAAAGAGCTGCCAGCCGAAGTGGATGATGCAGGTACAATAACAACATTTAAACAACAATTAGGTACATGGATAGGAAATGTTCAGAGAGCTATGGGCCAAACACAGGCAAATAGGACTAGCCTAGATGAGCACCTTGGTTGGCATGAACGGGTTGGGGCAAGGGGCTTGTTTCCATGCTGTATTACTCTATGACTTTATTCATATACACTTTACTCTCTATTCATGAAGGTTTAACAAAACTACTCTAAGGAGGTTGAGTAACTGCACTGTATAATATGTAACTGCACTGTTTAACATGTAACTGCACTGTGTAATGAATTGATCTGTACGATCGGTACGCAAGACAAGTTTTTCACTGTACCTCGGTACAAGTGACAATAATAAACCAATACCAATCATCAATGGTGCTGATCTTTCCCACTGGCATGGGAATGGTTCCTAACATCAGTATCACAATTATTCTCTACCTATCTTCACTAATTGGTCAATAGAGCCTAAATATACTCCATTGACTGCATTTACCACCATCCTGACACACTGGGAGACAACAGCCAACACCTGTGCAGCACAGACAAACCCATTATCCATGTAGAAAGAGCTGTGTGATACATTCAGTGGAGGGAACAAACACCTCATCACTATCTCCTTAACAAAGATCCCTGGCTTCAACTTTCCCTGAAGAAAGTGGACAGGACTCAATGGAATCCATTCAGATCATTTGTTCCACAAGTGGAAGATGCAAGATGGTCCAAACTGTAGCCACAAGGGCCCAACCATGGAACATAGCAGATCAAATTTCACATCTTCACAATAAGATTTCTTGCAGGAGGCATTGCATTTTTCTGCTTAGCATCTTAGGAGGCCACTAAGTGGTTCCACAGATTGAATGGCTGGATGTGAGTCACATGAAAGAAGAGGGCAAACTCTGAAGATAATCTAAAGTAGTTTAATAAAGTTCTTTCTGGGTGTTTCATAAATGAAGTGTAAGTCAAGTGTAAATTCTGTTTTGTTTTCTGAAGCTGCAATCCATGAACTGCAATGCAGAAAATCAGCAAAAGGGTTTGTGAAGATTTCAGGTTTAAGGATACAATAAATGAATCCTAGTCCTGGATCCACTAAGAATTTATTCCTAAGTCAATGTGTGTGACATTAAAATAATGGCTTGCCAGATGGGAATAGATTAAATCAATTACTGCACCCTGCTGTTGTGGTCTCATATCTATTTCTCTCAGCTATAATAGTTTTCTTATAACTACTGATTAGATCCTTACCAAATGAGCCTTTAATAGTAACTGAGAAATGTCTAAGATAAACTGAAAGTACTGATTTTGTAATTTTAGAATTTAAATCCTAAAGTACCTTCAATGCAGGAGACTAAACTGGCATGTACCTCAATAGCTAAGAACAATGAGGTTTGCAAACTTTGAACTATTATACTTTACACTGAACTTGTAATTCATCATTCATTGCAAATGAAAAAAATTTAGACTGAATTTTTCATTAAAAGCTATCTATTTAAAGCTGGTACAACGGCAGGCTGTATATGTGATGAGGTTTTTGTTCCAATCTAATTCATTACTATATTGCACTGTCTGCAAACTCAGTCAGGATTTTTAATTTTAAAAATAGTAATTTTAATCCTGGTTCTTAATAGTGCCCAAACCTCTTGTTCATCTTGTCAGTGTAAATTATCATTAAGGTACAGGTTGATACATACACTCTTCTACTCTAAGGAAGTTGTCATCATCAATGGTGCTGGCATGGGAATGGTTCCTATTGTACCAGAGAACACTAGTATCACAATTATTCTCTACTTATCTTCACTAAGTTGGTCAATAGAGCCTAAATATACTTCATTGATTGTAGCTGATGTCACTACATCCTTTTCATAAGAATAGACTATAAAATTACTGCTGACTAAATAATGCAAAATATATACAGCATCTGCTTAGTATAATCAAATCATTTGTTGCTAATATTAGCTGGGATAGATCCAACATAGCACTATAATCAATTGGCTGCTGTGAAACTTTCAGGAGTTTTCCAAGTTATCCATACATTTAACAGTAGCATTCAAAACACTGTTCTTTTCTGGCAATAGCTACTGGCAACATTGAGACCCTTAGGGAAATTCTGCGCTTATTTTATGTAGAAGTAACACATGCCCTTCCTTTCCTCAGTTCCTTTATCCACAGAAGGACAATAATTATACAGGTTTACTGGCATGGATTTCCCAACAGCAAAATAAATCGTATTTAATTACCATTTCTGCAGTGTTATTTTCATTACTTTACATTTTGTCATCAATGCAGAAGAGAGAAAGTAAATTTGCTTGAGTTTCCTGTTAATTTCCAGTGAAAAATACAGTTTCTGTTTTGCTTTTGTGTTACTTTTATTTGCAATAATCTACTTAAGTATAAGAAATTCCCTTCTGGATGAGTGAAATCATTAGGGTACAGGTAAATGATACCTCACTTAGTGTTACATACCACCTATACATTTAAGTACAATCTTCCCTGTTCATCAAGGCAAGGTAGAGGTGACTTGAAATATTTCTTTGCAAATGTTGATTGATGCTCATACATTTTCTTTCTGGAGTCTGAAAAAAAGCCAGTAGCATAAAAATTGAGAGTGTAAATGACCTTTATTGGAATCAGCCATGCATAATTTGCAACACAGTCACACTTCAGATCTTCTGTTATCTCCTCCATAGGTCATACACTGTTTGTTACTTCTCAATTCTCCAAAACATGTCAAACTGATCAATGAAACCTATTTGGAGCCTGTTGATCCTCAGGGATGCTATTTTCCACAGCAGGACTATGATGGCTTCAGCTGTAACAGTGTTTTTTTCATTTTTTTTCTCTCCCTAGTAGAATTAAGTAGCCTTTCACACAGAGCCCTTTTCTCTGCATCAGTGTTCCTGTTGCTGTAAACAAGGACACTGAATAATGACACCTTTTACCTCGGAACTGGTTACCAGAATACCAACTTTGCCATAAAATGATTCCAGAGCTGTTACATTTGTAACGTAGTACCACAGTGTATGTACTAATGCAAATCATAGCTGTGAGAAAGCATTGTGTTTCAGCCAAGACTTCTTGACATGCAACATGACAGCACTCAGCCAGCAAAGAACACTGCACAAATTCACATAATACAATTCAGCACAGTGTGTTCATAGAAGTATGAGTGAATCAAGTGTGAATAAAAAATTAAAGGATATATTATAAAGAGCCACCATAAATAGACTAAGTCAGAAGAAATACCAGAGGAAACTTTATCACCATTGCTTTAATATGCTATATCTGGTATAATCAATATGCCAGTTTGCAAACCATAAATCTGTTCTTAAACTTAAGTCTCGCTCTGCAATAAATCATAGCAATATTAAACATAAATACATTTACTTGTAATATGCACTGGATATGGAAGGGCATGGATAAGAAATTCCTAGCTGCTGCATTAAAGGCCTGCAGCATCTGAAAGGGAACAGGCATCTCAATTTGCAAGATATTTCTTTTGGGACCATGTCTGCAATAAAAATGATTTGAAACAAGGCAGCCCCTTTAATCTAGTACAACAACACAAGGCATTTACAAAAGAAATTATCAGACAGGATTTGACAGTGAGCCACAGAATGAATAATAAGGACAACTTTTCTTTTTTGATTCATTTTTCAGGATGTAGGTATCACTGGCAAGGCCAACATTCTTTGCCCATCCCTCACTGTCTTTACGAAGATGCCACCTTCTTAAGCCACTGCAGTCTGTCTGGTGCAGTTGCTCATATAGAACTTTTGGACAGGGAGCTCAGGATTTAGATCCAGCAAAGAAGATGTAGCTGTGATGTATTTTAAAGTCAGGATGGTGTGTGGCCTGGATGGAACGTTGCAAGTACTGGTCCCTTATACCCATTGCCTTTGTTTGTAGAGTGTGTGCGCTTGGGAGGCTGTTGTTACAGTGGCCCAAAGCAAGTACTGGCAGTGTATTTTATAGATGGAACACACTACAGCCACTATGCATCAATGGCAGTGGGAATGAATGTTTAGTGGGCTGGAAGTGGAGAAATCAAGCAATTGACGAGAAACAAAGAATAACAGAGAGGATTTAAAGAACATCATCACGGAGGAAAGAGAGACAGTTCATCAAAGCAATTAGTGGGCCAGTTTTCCAATGAGGCTTGAGAATTTTTCATGCATGAATGAATCAAGGGACAGTGGAACAGTTCCCTCAGGACTAAAAGGCACAGGGCTTCCAGGCAACAAGCATCAATTCCATAAGCATTATGCTGTGTTCTTGCAGGCAGTATAAGAAAGAGATTAATGATCATATTGGAAAATCAAAAACTGCAGATACTGGAAATCTGAAATAAAATCAGAAAATGATGGAACCGCAAGACAGACTGCAGATGCTGGAAATCTGGAGCAACACACACAAAATGCTGGAGGAACTCAGCAGGTCAGGCAGCAACTATAGAGGGAAATTAACAGTCAACGTTTCAGGCCGAGCCCCTTCATCAGGACTGGAAATGAAGAGGTCAGAAGCCAGTATAAAAGGGTGGGGGGAGGGGGAGGAGCACAGGCTGATGGGTAATAGGTGAGTCCAGGTGAAGGGGGAAGGTAGGTAGGTGGGGGAGGGAGGGAAGTGGGAATGATGTGAGAAGCAGGAAGGTGAGGCAAAGGGCTGGAGAGGATGGAATCTGATAGGAAAGGACAGTGGACCATGGAATCAAGGGAACGAGCTAGGGAAACAGAGGGAGGAAGGTATGGGTGAGGGGCAGGTCAAGAGGGCAGGAAGGGGGAGGGGAAAGAGAAGGGGTAAAGGGGCCAGAGCGATAGGGGAAACTGAAGGGGAAAAAGGGGGAAAGTGGTTACTTATATTTAATTTGATGTGTTCATACAGCTGTGTTCTTACATAAATTCAGGCCATAATAATTGTACCAACCGGTGTAACTGCAAGATGCGTGGACATATCATCACATCTCTTTGAAACTGCTTGCCTGTCACTTGCAACCTCTCATTTCTTGATTCAGTTGCAGAAGGAAAATTATCAGACAAGATTTGACAGGGAAGGAATTATGAGGATAGTTCTTCTTTCGAATTCATGTTTTGGGATGTGGCTATCACTGGAAAGTTCAACATCCCAGAAGGAAAACAGTCCACAAACAGTGTAAGGAATTTATGCAGAAAGACTCTTTAATGTTCACGCACTAATCCAATTTGAGACAAGAGTCCTGTATTTTGTAAGAAGAGTTATAAATCCATGCAGAGGACAAAAGATTGAAAGGAGGGATTGGCCTAAGCCCAGCATTCATGTTAACCACTATCTTCTTCTCTTTATTTCCATTCATTCACTGGTGATAAATCACACACCAAAGCAATTTATTGTACCAATTCCCCCAACTCCAAGGAAGTGATAGATCAAGAAATTCTTTTGCAAGTGGTTGACTGATGCCTCCACTTGCTGTTTCCAGACTTTAAGAGATGCCAGAGACATAAAAAGTAAGAGTGAAGATGACCTTTAATGTAATCCTCAGTGCATAATTTGTGACACTGTCAAATTCCTAATCTTCTTTAAACTCTTTCTATAGGTCATACAGTACATCAACAGTTTGTTAAATCTAAATTCTCCAAAACATGTCAGATGAATCAATAAGTCTCATTCAGAGCCTGAAGATCCTTGGGGATGATTTTTTTTCACAGCATGACCACTTCACATTTCACACTATTAATGCACATCTCAAGAGCACTGCGCATTATTGCAATCACTCGGGACCAAGCCAGCAATATGCAGTAGAATATTGTTGTTGTGGTGAAGTCATGAGCTGCATAAATCTTGCATTGACTGATGGCTCTACAACATTTTATTATGCTCTGAGTATATGGTAGTACCAGTACTGTCTGCATCAGCCTTAAGTCCACTCAGATTTTCCAAAAAATTGCAATGAAGGCCTGGGATCAGATCAAACAGGCTTAGGTTATTGACAGAATTATGAGGCAATGCTTCATTGATTTTAAAGCCCTTTACAGCCAATGAAACATGTTTACATCATCAAGTCCATCATCAGCACTATCCTATGGTTTCACAATCACGTTTTTTTAGTATTTGTTTTAGAAGGTTGTAAATCTGACAGCCAATTTACATGCAGCAAGCTCCCACAAACAACAATGCCATGGTGATCATTATTGAGGCAAAAAACATTGGGCAAGTCATTAGAGAGAACTCTACTGACTTTCTTCAGAACAATACAGTGAGGTCTTTTATGTCCTCTTGAAATATCAGGCAAGGCCTTAGTGTAGCAGTTCATCTTAAAGAAGGAATTTCTGATAATGTTGCATTCCCTTGGTATTGTACTGGAATGTCATCCAGGCAGCCAGCATTGTAGTCAGCTGCTCCCATCCTTTTTATAAACTTGTAAATGCTCCTACTGTCTGTTTTCACATTTCCTGCTAACTTATTCCCATAATCTATTTTCTGCCTCTTATTTATTTAAAAACTTCTGAAAATTCCCAATTTCTGGTCAGCCACTACTCTATGCACCGTGACGGCAATATGTTCCATCTGCAAATGTGCTGCAATTAGTCAGCCAGATTCCTCCAGCAACACTTCCTAAACCCACGACCTCTATCATCAAAAAGGAGAAGGTCAGCAGGTGCATGGGTACATGCAGGAACCCCTCCAAGTCTCAAACTGGAAATATATCATTGTTCCTTTATCATTGAAACTTTGGTTAGACCACACTTGGAGTATTGCATGCAATTCTTTCTATCCCATTACTGGAAGGACACATCCTGTGCCATCAGCTGAGATGATGGTACAAGAACAAGTCTGTGCTATGGGTGAAGATGACAGTTGAATGATAGTTAACAGTTGAGAGGTCAAAAGTAAGGGGAAAGTATACAGTTAATTGCGGACCCTTAACAGCATTGATGTACAGAGAGATCTTGGGGATCCAAGTCCATAGCTCCCTGAAAGTGGTAATGCAAGTAGATAGAGTGGTAAAGAAAGTGTATGGCATGCTTGCCTTCAATGCTAGGGGCATGGAGTATAAGAGTCAGGAATCATGTTGCAGCTATATAAAACTTTGTTTGGATCACATTTGGAGTATTGTGTGCAATTCTGGTCATCCCATTACAGGAAGGATGTGGAGGTTTTGGAAAGGAGACATGTTTATCAAAATACTGCCTGGATTAGAGGGTATGAGCTGTAAGGTGAGGTTGGACAAACTTGGATTGTTTTCTCTGGAGTGTCGGAAGCGGAGGGGAGACCTGATAGAAATTTATAAGATTATGAGAGGCATAGATAAGGTAGACAGTCAGATCCATTTTTCCAGGGGCAGAAATGTCAAGTACTGGAGGACATGCCTTTAAGGCGAGAAGGGGAAAATTTAAAGGAGATGTGTGGGGCAAGTATTCCACACAGAGAGTGGTAGGTGCCTGGAACAAGCTGCTGGGGGGACTAGTGGAAGCAGATACGATAGTGGTGTTTAAGAGGCTGTTAGATGGACACATGACCATGCAGGGAATGGAGGGATATAGATCATGTACAGGCAGAAGAGAATTAGTTTAATTCAGCATTGTGGGCCAAAGGGCCTGTTCCTGTGCTCTATTGTTCTATGTTCTATTGCTGGATCTAACTCTAGCAGTACCTTCACCAGATGCACTGCATTGGTTGAAGAAAGCAGCTCATCACCATTACCAAGAGCAATTAGAGATGGACATAAATTATGGTCTTGCCTCTGATGCCTAGAAGCCTGAAGTCTCACACCACCGGGTTCAAGAACAGCTACTTTCCTTCAACCATTCGGTCCTCAAACCAACCAGCAAAACCTTAATCACTACAGTTTAGCAACACTATGACCACCAAAGACCACTTTGCACTAAAATGGATTTTGATTTTTTTTTGTTCTAATTGTGTTTTCTTGCAAAAATTGTGTAAAATTTATGCTTAATTTATGTTTTTCTTGTGAATGCTGCTTATATGATGCAATGTGCCTGTGATGCTGCTGCAAGTAAGTTTTTCATTGCACCTGTGTATACATGTACTTGTGCATATGACAATAAACTCAACTTTGACTTTGACTTTAAAAGAATAAAGAAAATTTTTGTTGCTTTCTGTTTATCACAGAAAATTTGTAAAAATAAGGCTAGAAAGCCCCTTTTGAAAGTTAATATAGAGTGAATTCATAATTTAGTAATTTAATTAGTAAATGTTAACTTAGGCAGAAGTGGAGTCCCAGGTTCAGTCAATGAGATCATTGGTCTGAGAAAGGGCTTTAGTCGGGGCACTATAAATAGTCTATTTCCCTCTTATATAACAGCATAAACTCAGCCAAATATTGACTGCAAGTTATTGCAAATGGAAGTCATGTTGGGATTGGGAGAGGACAGTTTCCATAGTTATTTGTCTGCTGATGAAGAATGAGTAATCAGGCTAGTGCAGATACCTTCAGGAGATGTGTATATTGAGAAAAGAACCTCTACAGGAGTAACCTTTCACTTTGGTATAATTGCAGTATATGGTGCACTGTAGCAATGAAAACAAAATTGCCCTTCAGGAGACATGAAATGATTATACAGAAAGAATAAATGTGAAACAAACTTGTCAAATTAAACACTGATCATTTCTTGCTTCCAATGACATTTTTAAACAGATTTTGTTATATTGAGGATGACGTGCCTGTACAGGTAAAGATAAAACTAATCTAAATGTCCAAGTGTGTGAAACATAATGAAATTTATTAGAATTATACTGTTGGTATAGTGGATTCCAACTTTTTTTTCAGAATAGTACACAAGTCTAGACAGGTGGAGAAATCAGGTAACTTACCTTAATATGAGCTCGCATCCACTTCTAAAAGGCTCCAAATGGATGGCTTCTAGCTTGCAATTTCCCCTTTTAAGTATTACATATTTACATTAATATGTTAATAATGAACTGGCTACTGCCTAACTAATTTGCAAGTAATGTGAGATATTTAACAGATGTTGGATGCTCTTATTTTGAGGGCAGGAGATGTATTATTGAAATACCCTTGATCTTATACTTTATTGGTAACTGTATGCTTTTTTTGCAATAGTTCAAGGATTGACTGTAAAATAGAATTATTTTTAGGGTTTTAAGGGAATTTCTCTTTCAGTTCCTCAGTGTGCACATGAAACAAAGATAGTTTCCGGATAAGGAATTAACCATTTAGGACTGAAATGAGAAGAAATGTCTTTATTCAGGGGGTTGTGAATCTTTGGAACTCTCTACCCCAGTGAGTTGAGGATGCTCAATACATTCAGAGTGATATTGGGAAGGCATTTATGTATGAAGAAGAACAGAAGTTGTTCTATTAATGGTGAAAGATTAGCAGGTATTACTGTTCGGGAGAGTCCTTATGCATAATCAGTGAAAGTTAACATGCAAATACAGGAAAGCCATAGTATATGGGCCTTATTTATTGCAGAATTTGAATGCAAGAGTAGAGGTGCCTTGCTCCATTTATGTATGGAGAGATGGTGAAATCATGATTCTCGTATTTATCATGTAGTAGAAGAAGGCCATTCAGCCCATTGAGTCTAAGCCAGCTCTCAGAGCAATCCTATTAGTCCCATTCTCCCATATCTGTCCCTGAAACCTTTCATATAATCATTCACTCCACCCTGGTTCTCCTACTACTCAGAATAATTTACATAACCAATTAACCTATCAACTAACATGTCTTTGGAATGTGAGAAGTATCAAGAACTCCCTGAGGAAAGACATGTGGTCATCGGGAGAATGTGAAAACTCCACACACAGACAGCACCAGAGGTTAGGATCAAACCTACATCGCTGGAACTGTGAACAGCAGCACTACCTGCTGTGCCATTACGCTGCCTGTCTGGAATATTATGTATTGGTCTGGTTTCTCTGCCTGAGAAAAGATGTTCCTTTCACAGGATCATAGAATCAGAGTTGTGCAGTTCAGAAACAGGCCTTTTGGCCCAACTTGTGATGCTTATCTATGCTAATTTCATTTGCCCACATTAGGCCCATGTACCTCTCCTCCTTTCCTGTCCAAGTACTTTTCCAAATGTCTTTTACATGCTGTAATTGTATCTGCCTCTACTACTTCCACTGGCAGCTAGTTGGTATTGGTATTGGTATTGGTTTATTATTGTCACTTGTACCGAGGTACAGTGAAAAACTTGTCTTGCAAACCAATCATACAGGTCAATTCATTACACAGTGCAGTTACATTGAGTTAGTACAGAGTGCATAGATGTAGTACAGGTAAAAACAATAACAGTACAGAGTAAAGTGTCACAGCTACAGAGAAAGTGCAGTGCAATAAGGTGCAAGGTCACAACAAGGTAGATCCAGAGGTCATAGTGCATCTCATTGTATAAGGGAACTGTTCAATAGTCTTACCACAGTGGGGTAGAAGCTGTCCTTAAGTCTGGTGGTATGTGCCTTCAGGCTCCTGTATCTTCTACCCAATGGAAGAGGAGAGAAGAGAGAATGACCCGGGTGGGTGGGGTCTTTGATTATGCTGGCTGCTTTACCAAGACAGCGAGAGGTAAAGACAGAGTCCAAGGAGGGGAGGCTGGTGTCCGTAATGCACTGGGTTGTGTCCACAACTCTCTGCAGTTTCTTGCAGTCCTGGGCAGAGCAGTTGCCATACCAAGCCGTGATACGTCCAGATAGGATGCTTTCTATGGTGCATCGATAAAAGTTGGTGAGAGTCAAAGGGGACAAACCAAATTTTGTTAGCCTCTTGAGGAAGTAGAGGTACTGGTGAGCTTTTTTGGCCGTGGCATCTACGTGACTTGACAAGGACAGGCTGTTGGTGATGTACACTCCCAGGAACTTGAAGCTCTCAACCCTCTTGACCTCAGCACCATTGATGTAGACAGGTGCATGTACACCGCCCCCTTTCCTGAAGTCAATGACCAGCTCTTTTGTTTTGTTGACATTGAGGGAAAGGTTGTTGTCATGACACCATTCCATTAAGCTCTCTATCTCCTTCCTGTACTCCGACTCATCGCTGTTTGTGATACGGCCTACAACGGTGGTATCATCTGCAAACTTGTAGATGGAGTTAGAGTAGAATCTGGCCACACAGTCATGAGTGTATAGGGAGTAGAGGGCTGAGGACGCAGCCTTGTGGGGCACCAGTGTTGAGAATAATCATGTCGGAAGTATTGCTACCTTTCCTCACTGATTGCGGTCTGTTTGTTAGAAAGTCAAAGATCCAGTTACAGAGGGAGATGTCGAGTCCTAGGTCTTGGAGTTTGGTGACAAGCTTGCTTGGGATTATTGTATTGAAGGTAGAGCTAGTTCCATATAACCACCACACTCTGTGTGATAAACTTGCTCCTCAGATCTCCTTTAAATTCTTCCCCTCTCACTTTAAACCTATGGCCTCCAGTTTTAGACTTCGCACCCTAGAAAAAAGACTCTGACTATCTATCCCATCTATGCCCCTCATAATATTATAAACCTTTTCAGCCTCTTAATCCTCTTATTTCCAATATAAGAACATAAAAGATAGAAGTAGGAATAAACCATTCAGCCTTCATTCTTGCTCTAGCATTCAATAAAATCATGGCCAATCTTCGTCCTCAGTGCCACGTTCTTACATTAATCCCATAACCAATGATCTCTCTAATATCAAAAATCTATCAATCCTTTCCTGAATGTACCCTAACCCTAATCTTCTGCAGACCTTGTGGGTAGAGAATTTCAAAGATTCACTAAACTCCAGAAGAAGAAACATCTTCTCATCTCTGTCCTGAATAGCTGACCGCTTATTTGAGATTGTGATTGTTGGTTCCAGAGACTCCAACCAAGGGAAATGTGAGCATTTACCCTGTGAGACCCTGTAAGAATTTTGTATGTTTCAATGAGATCACTTCTCATTTTCCTAAAGTCAAAAGGGTATAGGGCTGGAGACACAAGAGACTGCAGATGCTGGAATCTGGAACAACACACAATCTGCTGGAAGAACTCAATGGGTCAAGCAGCATCTGTGGGAGAAAAGGAACTGTTGACATTTCAGATCAAAACCTTGCTTCAATATAGGGCCCCTCTGCATAATCTCTCCTCATAAGATATATCCGCCATCCCAGAAATCAATCTGGTGAACCTTTGCTGTACTTATGTAAGGAAGCACAAGACAAAAACCAGAACAGGGAAAGTAATGCAAGGCAGCTTACATGTATTGTTGATGGCAACATAAGCAGCTGATCAAGAAATATCCAGCACATGGGAAGAAGTCTGGATTTTGCAGGTATACAAGGTTTTCTGGGGTCTATCAATGACTGGAGAAAGCTCCTGCTCCATCTCACCCACACAATTTCGTATCATCACCAAATTTGGCTACAATACACTTGGTCCTTTCTCCCAAGTCTTAAAACAGATTGTAAGTAGTTGAGGCCCCAGCAATGGTCCCTGCGGCACCCCTTTGGTGACTGATTGCCCATCTGAAATGGTCCAGTTATCCTGACTCTGTTGTATCCAACTCTCTGCTTTGTGTTAGTTAGCTCCTTCCCTATCCATATCAATACATTATGCTCAACAATGTGCTCTCTTGCCTTATGTAGTACCCTTTTATATGGTGCTTTTCAAACATCTGTTGGAAATCTAAGTATACTGTAGCTACTGATTCCCCTTTGTTGACCCTATTATATTCTCCAAGAACTCCAGCAAATTTGTAAAATAAAATATTTCTTTCATAAAATCATGTTGGCTCTGCTTGATTTTCTAAATGTCCTGCTGTTATCTCCTTAATAATAGGTTCCAGGTTTTTCCCCTGACTGATGGTAGGCCAACTGGACTATTGTTTCCTCCTTTCTGTTTTCTTCCTTTCTTGAACAGTGGTGTTACCTTTGCAATTTTCCCAGCCTCGGGACTTTGGGGAATTTGGTGAATTATATCACTATCTCTGCAGCCATTTTCTTTAAGCTCATGAGGTGCAGGCCATTAGGTCCAGGACTAGAAGACTTGTTGGCCTCGAGACCTTATTGTCTTCCCTTCCTGTATCCTCTTGATTATCTGTGGTTGCTGAAATATTTTTAGTGTCTTCTACTATGCACGGCAGGCACGGTAGTGTAGCGTTTGGCATAATGTTTTACAGTGCCAGAGACCCGGGTTCAATTCCGGCCACTGTCTGCAAGGAGTTTGTACATTCTCCACATGTTTGCGTGAGTTTCCTCCGGGTGCTCCGGTTTCCTCTTGCATTCCAAAGACGTACGGGTTAGGAAGTTGTGGGCATGGTATGTTGGCGACGGAAGCGTGGTGACACTTGCGGGCTGCCCCCAGAACACTCTATGCAAAAGGTGCATTTCACTGTGTGTTTCGATGTACATGTGACTAATAAAAAGGTATCCTATCTTATCTTATCTTATCTTATCTTATCTTATTACTACCAATCCAAAGTGATTATTTAAAGCCCCTGTCATTTCTCCATCCCTACTCTGAACTATATTAAATCATGGAAGGATATAAGTGAAGAACAACCAATGCTGACTCACCTGCAGGAATATGATTGCTTTCCTCTCTGTATATAGATATGGAGCAGAAGTGTGGTAACACCAGGGGTGGAGCAATATTTCTTTTAAAAATAAACAAAGGATTCTTGAATTAACGTTCTTTCCCCTTTGTTAAAAAATTCTTTTGGAACATTATATGCTTTCACTAATTTTGTAGGCTTAATTTTCAATCTAATTATTTGGTTAAAAAAAATGCAGTAAAATAATGGCCAAAGACAGAAAGAACTGTGGTGTTGTGGGTGAGAATCAGATAATGGGGGTTTGTGAGGTTCTACAGATTTTGGAAAATTGTCCCAGTTGTAAATTAATTTGAAATGCAAAAATAATATTCATTCATGGAATGTCACCAGCATGCCTCTGAACCAAGGACTCAGCTAAGATTCCAGCACATTGGTGGGTACGGATTCACATACAGGCCCAAAGAGGACAGATTTCCTTCTCTGAAGGATCTTAGGAGTTTTATGACAATCGAAGAGATTCATGCTTATTGTTACTAATACTAACTGCTAATTCTAGATTTACAGTATTTAATACTTGAATTTAAATTCCTCAGCTTCTATCTTGGCTTTGTATACATGTCTAAGGATCAAAAGTCCAGATTTCTGGAAGTTGGCACAGTAACTTAACCATTATGATAATGTTTTCACTAAGCCAAATATGACTACAATTTTGTACACAGCAGGATCACAAAAGAGCAATGAAATAAATGACAAGTTAATCTCGGTTTTTAGTGATGCTGGCGAGAAAAGCATATTGTGCACAACAGGAAAAATCCATAATAGTGAGGTTGAATCTAAATCTAAACATCATTGGAGCAGGCAAATAGAACTTCAGCTTAATCTCTTATCTGAAGAATGACATCCCTGACTTTGAATCATTCCCCCAGGGGCATATAGTATTGTCAACCTAAATTATGTGTTTAAGTCAAGGGATGGACCTGAACTTCCACTTTCTGGCTAAAAGCAAAACCACTATCAAATAATTTATGAAACAGGAGAATGCCAATCATTCTAAAAGAATGCAAGGACATATTATTTGTGACCTCAGGCTGCCTCAAGGCTCTTCACTCACAGTGAAGGACTTTTGAAGTACAATCACTGATGTAAAGCAGGAAAGCTCAGTGGTCAATATATATCCAGCAATGTCCCACAAGCATCAATGAGATAAACATTGCCTTTGACACAAGGAGACCTTCTCTGGGCCTCTTCTTTGAAAAGTTCCATGGGACCATCATAACCACATAGACAAGATCTGTCAAGGACTTCCCACCTTCAAATCTTGTGCTATCAAACCAATCATGACATTCTTCAGATTTAAACATTGGTGTGTCAGTGCCCCCTTCAACTGAAATGATTTTCATTTGAACAATTCTGACCCCATAAATATTCAATTTTATAGTGTGCTCCACAGATCAAACTCTGGAACAATAGGGGGCCTTTAGCGAAGGGTGATCAGAGTATAATAGAAGTTTACAGTGAGTTTGAAAGAGATGCAGCAGAAACTGATGCTAGGGCCTTAAATCTAAACCATGGAAATACGAAGGTATGAGAGGAGAGTAGGTTGCAGCTGATTGGGAAAATACAATGAAAGGGATGACGTTGGATGGGCATGGCCAGCATTTAAAGAAATAATACAACTTTTCCAGAGATATGTTCCTTTAAGGCACAAAAACCAGATGGGAAGTGGTCCATCCGTGGCTCTCAGGAGAAATTAAAGATAGTACTAAATCCAAGGAAGAGACTGACAAAGTTGCCAGAAATAGTAGGCTTGATGTTTTTAGTACTAGACAAAGGAGGACCAGGAAATTGATAAAGACAAGATAGAATGCAAGAGTAGACTGATAAGAAATGCAAGAACAGAGTGTAAGAACTTCTACTGTAAATATGGGTCCCTGACAGACAGAGAGGGGAAAATTTATAATAACAAAATGGCAGAGAAATTAACAACTACTTTTATCTGCTGAGGGTTTCTCACATGCTCTGTTTTTACAATGGTAAATGCAGTTTCCTCTTTGATCAAGCACTGTTTTCACAATCTCCCTGTCCTCTTGGCCTTAGCTAACAATACTTGAGGTTTTTTTACCCCTTTCCTGTATCGGCCGTTTGTACAATCTTAATGTCATTTAAATTGCATGCCTGGTTATCAAATACAGTTTCAGTGGTTACAATGGGTTGTTTTAATTCAGTATTTTAGGTGTGAAGGAACAGTTCCATAGAATTATGGGTTTACAAAGAGAGTACATTTTAAGTGATAAGACAGCTTCAAAATTTCAAACACATTTCCAGAAATGAGCTGGTTAATGTCAGTGTTCTAAAAGTGTCTGAGAACAAAACCCAGACATCCAAGGAGCTGCTGTGAATGACAACATTGTGAAGGCTATCTCTTTGGATACACCAATATTTCAACTGGCCAGACGTTGACTCATCATTCTCACATACCTCTTCCATTTCTCACAGCCCACATTCAGAATCTTTTAAAGATGAGTTCTCTAAAGCATGACAGGAGGGCCAATTCATGGAATGTATCACAAACTGCACAATGCCAGCTCAGCCTGCCAGCCCCATGTTGGTAAAATCAGCCACTCTTCCTGTAGTTACTGCCAGAGAATAAACGAGTGGTTCTCAGGGCTGCAGGATGTAACTAGTGGGGTACCAAGGGATCAGTGCTTGGTCTGTTGCAATTCACAACTATATCGATGATACAAAAACAGAAAATGCTGGAAAAACTCAGCAGGTCAGGGATGTTACAGTCTGCAGGACTCAATATTGAATTCACCAACTCCGGGTAACTTGTTCTTTCTGCTTGTATAAGGATTGGCCATTTGTGCTTGTCATTTCTCTCTTCCTTTATTTTTTCTTTAATTTCAACGTCCCAGCAGAGACATTCCCTCCGTTCCACCCACTGCCCTCCTTCACCTGCTCTGCTACTGAGACTAAGTTGCTTTCTCTCTATCTGGTTCTAATGAATGACCTTCAACCTGAAATATTAACTGTTGTGGTTGCATCACTGCCTGGTATGGAGGCTCCAATGTGCAGGATCGAAAGAGGCTGCAGAGGGTCGTAGACTCAGCCAGCTCCATCACGGACACAACCCTCCCCACCATCGAGGACATCTTCAAGAGGCGGTGCCTCAAGAAGGTGGCATCCATCATTAAGGACCCTCACCACCCGGGACATACCCTCTTCTCATTACTATCATCAGGGAGGAGGTACAGAAGCCTGAAGACCCACACTCAACATTTCAAGAACAGCTTCTTCCCCTCTGCCTTCAGATTTCTAAATGGTCCCTGAACCCATGAACTCTACCACTTTATTCCTCTTATGCACTATTTTACTTAATTATTTTTTTGGTAACTTATAGTAATATATATGTCTTGCACCGTACTGCTGCCACAAAACAACAAATTTCATGACACATGTCAGCGATAATAAATCTGATTCTGATTCTGTTTCTCTTTCCACAGATGCTGCCTGACCTGCTGAGATTTTCCAGCATGTTCTGCTTTTATTTCAGATTTCCAGCATCTGCAGTTTTTTAATTTGTATTTATATATGAGTGAATTGGCCGAAGGGACTATATGCCATTATTTGCAATCTGCCGATGATACAAAGCTAGGTGGTATTGTGCGTAGAGATGAGGATGGGAAGAGGATTTAGAGGCGATATGAACAAGTGAGTGTGTGAGTAGGAATATGGCAGATGCAATATAATGTGGAAAAAGGTGAAGTTGTCCACTTGGATGCCAAACCAAAAATCAGCATATTTTTTAAATAGTGAGAGATATTCAAAGGGACCTAGGTGTTCCTAGGAAGCCAACATGCAGGTGCAGCAAGCAATTAGGAAGGCAGGTGGTATGTTGGCCTTTATTACAAGAGGAATGGAGTACAGGAGCAAAGATGTTTTGTTGCTGTTTATATTGGGCCTTGTTGAGATGTCACCTAGAGTATTTCTTGCAGATTTGGTCAACCTACCTGAAAAGCATGTATGTGTCTAGTGAGAATGCACTAAAGATTCACTGGACGGGATCCTGGGATGGCAGGTTTGCCGCTTGAGGAGAGATTGAGTATACTGGGTCTGCATCCTCTAGAGTTTAGAATAATGATGGGAGATCTAATTGAAGATTGCAAAATTCTTACAAGGCTCAACAAGTTATATGCTGGGAGGATGTTTCCCCTGGTTGTGGAGTCTTGAAACCTGGGTCACTTTCTCAGAATAACAGGTAGGCTCTTTAGGACCAAGATGAGGGGAAATTTCCTCACATAGAAGGCAGTGGATCCTTGGAATTCTCTGACCCAGGGAGCTCAGTCATCAAGATAATTCACAACAGTTGTTGGTAGATTACTGGATGTTAAGGGTATGGGGTTAGTGCAGGAAAGTGGCAAGACATGGAAGATCAGCCACAATCTTGATGAATGGTAGGACAGGCTTCAGGAGCCAGATAGCCTAGTTCTGCTCCTATGTCTGGATTCTTCCTCTGACACCCTTCCTTAAAAAAACATTATCTATTATTTCCAGCCTTAGTTTTAAAATCTTTGATATCAATAGCTTCCCACAATATGTTAATGATCTAATCATATTACATCCGGATCTTTAATTACCATAGATGTTCAACTTTTCACTGTAAACCCGAAAATCACCTGAATTCTCCGTCCTAAAACATGCCAGTTTATTATTTGTGGAAAGACCCTTCATGAGAATATTTAGAGATTTTATTTTATGACAGCTGCTGTTCCCATACAAGCACATTATATGTGGCATGAGTTATGTACTCCAAAGAAGCCACCACAATAGCAACCACTTTAAAAGAACTGGATTCATTTTGAGGAAAATTAAACCAAAAATAACCAACTGTTAATTTTGTGAAATAAAATTTGTGGAAACACTTAGCAGGTCTGTGGAAAGAGAAACAGAGTTAATACTCCAAGTCAAAGAACCTTCATCAAAACTGGGAAAGAGAGAAAGCAACTTGATTTTCAATTGAATTATTTTTGTTTTCTTTTCGGGTTTCTGCATCTGCATTTTGTTTGATTATCATTTATTTGTTGATTGTGTGCCCTCGTGCTTGCTTTCACTCAATGTGCCGGATGGCCTCTTTCTGTGCTGCATCAATGATTTTTTTGACACTGACAGTCACAACCATGGTACAGTAGCCCTGCTCTGACCTTTGTATTCCTGCTCTGTTCCTTGCTGGGAGTACAGAGTGATGAGTATATCCTTTAGTCAAAACACATTAAGCATTGATACAGGAGCAACTCTGACCAGAAAATATGTTCATTAATACTTTGATGAAGGTCAACGGAGAAAACATCACAGTAATTCCTCTTTCGTATGTTTACCATCCAGCAATTCTCTGCTCATATTAGTATAGATCATATCTCCTTGCATATCTATGGCCTTATGAAGCCACATTATTCCGCTGGCGATGCAACAATGGTTAGGATTGCAATACAAACACAAGATTAAAAAAGGCTTATTGAATTACAAATATCCCTTTTATCATTGTTAAAGGTCAGCAACTCATGAGTGATGAAAACACAAATGAAAAATGACAGAAGTTGGTTGTGCAAAAAAGGGACTCTTGGACCTCAAAATCTCTTAAAATGCAATAACAATGCTGGTCATACAAATACATTTTATATATAATTAACATTCTGCACAAAGTGCTTGTAAGAGGATATATGGTGCTTCACTTACCAACCAAAGATGATCATATGTAAAATGATAACCTGCCAGTTTTATCATACTGCCTGCAATTGTACTTAAAGGTTCCTTACTCCTAATCCATCCCATTTCCTTAATTTTAAGACTGAAATAATCCAGTTAATTGTGTACCGATGTTTTTAGTTAAGGTTACCCATAGCTTTTAGTTCATAGCCTTATCCAATCAGTGAATTAGCCTGAAGGCTCTTTTTCCCAGATGTAAAGAGAACAGTGAACGGCTTCCCTGACTTTGTGGTCTTGAGTAAAGATGAACTCAACTTATCAAACTAGGTCTCAGTAAGTCTTTTCTCCTATTCCTAAACTATCACCCCAACCCAATCTTTGATCACCTCCACCACTAACTGCACCTTGCCTGCTCACTTATGCAACTACTGTCTAAATGCATTCCTAACCCTGATGCCACCACTGAGAGGGTAGTACGAATCCCTCTCCTACCACTCTTCTATGCTCCGCCAATCCTCTCTCAATTCGGTATCGATGGAACAAGTAGTACTGCAAACAAAACTGGCATCAGCCCCTTTATTGTGCCAGTTTAATGCACCTTTTTCAGCAGTAAAGTATTTCTGAGACCATTTTTGTGCAGATACCAGGGATGATTCCAAACAATGGGAAGAGGATAGCTACATGAAATGGAGCAAAGAACTTCAATCCTTGCAGTCTGTTCTCTACATTCTTCTTAGTACCATATGTATAGAAGTACAAGAAAGTGGGACATCCATCATGTAATTTCTCACCTTATTCACTAAGAATATTGCACCAACAATCTTTGAAACCAAGCTTCAAATCAATGAATTGAATAGTGCAGTTTCTAAGGCAAAATTTACCAAATCAGATATCTTTATTGCAGTGTGGATTACAATAAAATAACTCACACAAAATTAATGATTGGAAAAGGATTTGACAAGATTCCACATGGTAGGCTACTTCAGAAGGTCGGAGGCCAAGGGACTCAGAATTGGCTTGCCTGTAGAAAGCAGAGGGTTGTGGTGGAGGGAGTGAATTTGGATTGGAGGGCTGTGACTAGTGGTGTCCCGCAGGGATCGGTTCTGGGACGTCTACTTTTTGTGATATTTATTAACGACTTAGATGAGGGGGTGGAAGGCTGGGTTAGCAAGTTTGCAGATGACACAAAGATTGGTGGTGTTGTGGATAGTGCGGAGGGCTGTCGAAGCTTGCAGAGGGATATTGATAGGATGCAGAGCTGGGCTGACAGGTAGCAGATGGAGTTCAATCCAGAGAAGTGTGAGGTAGGACACTTTGGAAGGACAAACTCCAAGGCGGAGTACGAGGTAAATGGCAGGATTCTGGGCAGTGTGGAGGAGCAGAGGGATCTGGGGGTTCATATCCACAGATCACTGAAAGTCGCCTCACAGCTAGATAGGGTAGTTAAGAAAGTTTATGGGATGTTAGCTTTCATAAGTCGGGAGATCGAGTTTAAGAGCCGCAAAGTGATGATGCAGCTTTACAAAACTCTGGTTAGGCCACACTTAGAGTACTGTGTCCAGTTCTGGTCACCTCATTATAGGAAGGATGTGGAGGCATTGGAGAGGGTGCAGAGGAGATTTACCAGGATGCTGCCTGGATTAGATAGTATGGATTATGAGGAGAGACTAAAGGAGCTAGGGCTGTTCTCATTGGAGAGAAGGAGGATGAGGGGAGACATGATAGAGGTATACAAGATATTGAGAGGAATAGATAGAGTGGACAGCCAGCGCCTCTTTCCCAGGGCACCAATGCTCAAAACAAGAGGACATGGCTTTAAGGTAATGGGTGGGAAGTTCAAGGGAGATGTCAGAGGGAGGTTTTTCACCCAGAGAGTGATTGGTGCATGGAATACGCTGCCTGGGGTGTTGGTGGAGACTGATACATTAGACAAGTTCAAGAGATTGTTAGATAAGCATATGGAGGAATTTAAGTTAGATGGATATGTGGGAGGAAGGGGTTAGATAGTCTTATGTGTGGTTTGAAGGGAGGCACAACATGGTGGGCCAAAGGGCCTGTATCGTGCTGTATTGTTCTATGGTTCTATGGAAACTTTAAAAATGATATATTTCTCTGATTAATCTGTACTTAGGTTTGAAATACAATAGAACTTACTATAATTGTAATTTTGTGACATACAGAAATTTTCAATTGCATTTACAAAATTAGTGTGTTTTGCATCATGCAAAGAAAGAAATAATATTTTGATTATATTAAACTTTTTCAGGATGTCATAGTTTTTAGCATGTTAGAAATTATTTCAAAAATTGAAAAAAGCACTAATTGCATTACCATGAAATACTGGTTTTGCAGATAAATGTTATTTCTTTAGTGAATCCTAAGAGATTGCTCCTGAAGAATGTAATTGGAATGAGTTTAGAATTGAAAGCACAACATAACCATTATCATGTATTAGTTTCCCCGTGATGAATTAATAACATTGGAAGCTCATTACTGCTCAACTGTCTGAACAAGTGATAAACATAAAGCACAATAGCCAAACAAGAGTTATTTTTAAACTGTTTACTATACTCAATGAAAATATATATTTTGTTGTTAAAGCTTTTTGCAAAATCAACATTATCACAAAGATAATAATTACAAGCAAAGATTTTTTATTATGAAGAAAGGAATTAAAGGATTGACAGAAGGATGCTTTATTAAACCAAAAAGATCATTGTATACAGATATTGATTTTTATTGGGAAAGAAGAAAAATATAGAATTGTTATGAACCAATCATAGAATTACACACATATAGAGTGAGCAGTCAAATATTATCAGAAACCAAAGTTTAATATAAATGATATAAGCTTCCTGTGTATAACTGTTACAATACTTACTTCAAAAGCCTGTAATAGACGAGACATTCACTATATCAAAGCATCAGTATCAAACAACCAAAGAGAAGTAACATTGCCAGCCATTTCACAATTTTACTGTCAAATGATGATTTTTATAACAACAATTAATTTCAGCTGAGATACCTTAAAGTAGTCGTTTGACATATATATTGCTTAAATCCCTAAAGTCACTGCGTGTAACCTATATCTAAACCTAAATGAATAATACATTGAAATTGTTCCAAGTTATCATACATAGGAATGCATAATGAAATTTGCCTGGTAGAAAGAGATTTGTGTGCATATTTTTCCGAACACTTGCCAAAGACTTCACATACTGTAAGTATACTTAAGCAGATTAAATTCTAAGTAAATACAATAAGGTTCAATATATTTGTTCTTATGATAAAGATATATAATATTTTTCCATGAAAATTGCACTCTGCTGTCATCTGTTGATCATTATGAGCAAAGGTCTGGCACCAGATTTTTCCACTGGACAGTTATCACAAACTAGTGCACAGTGCCCCCTAGTGCAATGTTTACAATTGAACTCCACAATTATATTCCAGTGAATGCACTACTTTTTGGGGGAAGGGCCACATTGACAATCCATATCCCTTCTGAGGGACAATCATCCAGACACAGAAATCCCGGAGTTCCTGACAGGTCCATACTGCTTTCAGTCCAACTATATTTCAACATTAGAATGCACAGTGACACAGTCTGGGCAGCACAGTGGCACAACCTGTAGAGATGAGTTCACTGGGGTGCTAAACCTGTACCACTTTGGACACAGAAATTTTCAGCCTTTTGTTTGATTATTTTAGTTAACTTAAATTATGTAATTTTTAACTTATATATATTTAAGTTATTTCATTGTTTGTGTATTCTTAAATGTTTTAGTTTTTCAGGTAATTTTAATTATTGTGGTACCCTTTAACTTTGGAATATTTTTCCATGTTTCAACAAGTATTAAGCAGCAGTACAGTTAGATGACCAAGACATTGCCTGCTACTTACGGCAGAAAGGCCTTGACCTGAGAGTGTCTTGCCAAATGAGAGCTGTCTCCGGGAACTTACGCCAGGAGAGTGAGAGCAGAAGAGTGAGCAGCATAGATAACTTGCTATTCAATAGACTGTGTGGCCTGTTGACCACACATTCTGCACAATCACTATTACATACGCTATCAGAAAATGGCATTGTCCAGAGACACGTAGGCTGGAAATGTGTTGACATATTGCAAACATTCTCTGCACTAATTTGGCGAATTGCAAGGATTTCATGCTTAAATTTTGCAGAGTAAAACACATGATCTGCACAGCCTGAAATTTTCCACCTAGCATCTTGCATGCATTACACACCACTGAATGCGGGACATTCAGCACAAAGGGCGTAAGCATACCAGCTGTTGTTCAACACTTGTTCAGAGCATTAAACCAGATCTTGGTTCACTGATTTAAAGTATTATGAAGCACCCCAAGGAACCGGCTTCTTACAGTGCCTTGTACAGATTGGTTGTGTTATTTAAAGGGCCATTCAACCACTTCTCATTGAGGAGTGCATTGGGCTGCAGAGGAGCTTAGAGGCTTCCTGAGGCCGGTGAAAAGGGGTTCCCACCTGTTACAGTGGCCTTTGGTAAGGTGGAAAGTCACTTCTCCGGTGGAGAGCACCATCAGGTCTGAAAGGACATTTGCAATAGAATAAGAAAAAGCTGGCACGGACTGCCCCTGTGGTGCCAATCTGGCACAGCTACTTCAGGCCAGAAGAATATCTAGACTCCAGTTGCAGTTTCTGATGTTTCCAATGGATTTTGCTGCACAAGGGCAACTTTACAAGGCTGACAGTGTGGGCCAGAAGGACTTTTTCATGGAGGATGTAATTCGTGGTTGATTAGATCTGTTTCAGTGCTCTTGTAGGAACGTTTCAAACATTGAGCTGCAGGAAGGGTAGGGCCATACAGGAAATACACAGGCCCTTAGCCCACCAAGTCCGTGCTGACCATCAAACACCCATTTACACTAATCCTCAATATATTTTATTCTCCCCACATTCCCACCAACTCCCCCACTGACTCCACCACTTACCTACACACTTGGGGCAATATACAGTGGCCAGTTAACCTACCACCCAGCAAGTCCCTGGTCACAGAGTGAATGTGCAGACTCCACACAGACAGCACCTGAGGTCAGGATTGAACTGGGGTAGCTTGAACTGTGAGGCAGGCGCTCTAGTAGTTGTGTCACAGTGACACCCAGCACTGTGTCACAGTGACACCCAGCACTGTGTCACAGAGACACTTGCTCTGTACTGTAATACTAGGCATCTCCTAAATATTCCAGTCAGTGAAAGCATTTCCTAATCATTCTGGATTATTTGTTCAATTACATGGTAGATGACAGTGTGGCTTTGACTTTCAACACAGTTTCTTCTTGTGGGCAAGCTTCTGAATGGAGGGTTCCAAAGAAGAACAATGTGCATTTATATAGTAAATTAAATGCCTTAAAATAATTCAGAGAAGTGCCATCAAACAAATCTGACACCAAAATTTTGAATCAAGTGACCCAAAGATTAGTCGGAGAGGTGGTTTTTAATGAGTATCCAATGATGGAGTGAGCAAAATCAAGGATGCTGAAGGAGTCAATAGGAGAAACACACTGTGCTCTTTGCAAAAACTAAAACTGGTCAATAAATCAGAACGATCTATTTTACATGCACCTATAACTGTGATTTGATTTACAATTATGCCTTCAGTCACAGTATTCGTTGTCTGGTTACAGATGTTCTAACCCATCTGCAATAGTTTTTTTTAATCTGGCCACAGATTGTAAGTACATTTATTGACAGTGGTTTAAGTATATTTTATATAATATTTTACTCAATCACTCTGAAGATTCCTTACAACTTCATGAAATTGTAATTTTGGGACTCCAAGCTTCTTGAACACCATATTTAACAGTTAAATTCCATCACTTAGAACTCCTTTAGTGTTCTTCGCATTCAATGTGATTAGTTTTATGCAATCTGCAAGCACCTCTCCTACAGTGACTTGATTTTTATCACACTTCATTGATCATGAGTGACATGCAGCCAAAACCCCAGTGGCTGAGATTGAGGTCGCTTCATCCTGACAATAACAATCTCATTGTATAAAGCAAGCCAGATAGTGAAAAATCTATATGATGATAACTCAGAGATGGATGTTGAATTGAAAATATCTGCCTTACAGCAGCGTTAAGATTCTTTATCATTGACATGTTACAATCTATCTCTCTCTATAATAAAAATTCTGATGCCTGTCATGAATTTGGGAACTCAGATCAAAAGCAGAAGCTATTGGAAATTTTCAACAGGTCAGCCAGTGTCTGGAGAGAGAGGATCAGGTTGATGACCTTGACCTTCTAATGCTGCTAACCCTGGTTGCTTTCAAATAATGACCACAGCAGTGGGACAAGTTACCATCTCCTGGTCTACTTCTCTGACTCTAACCCCAAATCACTCCTGCAATTACTTTGAATAAACACATTCTCAATTGTGTACAGATGATCAACTCTGTCCACAGTTCTCCTGAAAGCTATCATTTACAGTTTACATATTACTCAGCCGTTAACTGTAGGTGACTTTGGATATAACTCTCCCTAGTGATCACTCAGAATGTGACATAGTCCTATCTGTAGCTTCCTGCAAGATGTCAAAAACTGCCCAGAACCTTGCTTGTTTTATAATCCAAAAATCATACCCATCACACTTTGATTGGTACAGCGTCTCCTTTGATTGCATCATATTCATCTTGTTTGTCTGTTAGAAGTCCATGAAATGTTAGATATAGAAACATTTGATATTCCACCATTAGCACAACAAAAATGCTTTGATGGGGAAAAGCTGATCAGCATTTTCAACAGATGGAAAATGGGTATTACTTTAGTCAAAGTTGTGATGTTTACCACTTCCAAAGACTGTTGGGGACAGAATCAGACATATTGGTTTCATCTTTATTACTGATGTGTTTACTTGAAAATCTATTTCTATCCACACTTCTGGGGTTCAAAGAACCTTATTTGTGTTTGTATAAACAGATTCTTCAGGACTTTATCTAGGGCAGACAGGGTAGTGTAGCCGTTAGCGTAAAACTATTACAGCGCCAGCGACCCAGGTTCAATTCCAACTGTTGTCTGTAAGGAGTTTGTACGTTCTCCCCGTGTCTGCGTGGGTTTCCTCCGGGTGCTCCTGTTTCCTCCCACATTCCAAAGACGTACGGGTTAGGAAATTGTGGGCGTGCTATGTTGGCACCAGAAGCGTGGCGACACTTGTGGGCTGCCTCCAGAACACTCTATGAAAAAGATGCATTTCACTGTGTGCTTTGATGTACTATGTGACTCATGTGTGCTATGTGACTCATAAAGATATCTTATTTATATTATCTTATCTCAGTTTACAACCTTCTTGAAAAGTTCATCACAAACCCCATAGGTCCCTCCATGCTTGCTGTGATTGAAATTACAGTCAACTGTAAATCCATGTCAATTTACCATGAGCTGGTACAATTAGCAAACGGTTTATAGGGTCTCCACAACATGTACACCCTTCCTTCAGCAGCTCCCCTGGTGAGAGAGTCTCGAAATAGCAGACAAAAACATGGGATGAAAGGGTGAAAAGGTTGACTGAAATGTAGCTTCTTTTTCTTCAGAGTGTTGTGAATCTTCAGAATCGCAAGGAGATGTGGAAGTTGGGTCATTGTGTATTCGAAACAGGATAGTTTTTGGACTCTGTGTGAAATGAGGTATAAGCATCAAGAAGGAAAACAGAGTTGAGGCCAAAGATCAGATCAACCATGATCTTATGGATTTTGGGACAGACTAGAGAGTTGTAAAGCCTGTATCTGCTGCTGTTGTTGTAATGCACCATTTGTTATTTAGCCATGATCCATTTCATTTTATTTTGAATGATTTGGTCCTTACACCTGCTTCTGAACATTGACTTGCTTGGTACCCAGACAAACTTTATTTCACCTGAGAACATCAGACTTTAATTTTGTCTTCTTTCATTTATCATCCCCACCCTACCCTCTGCTTATATCATAGAACATAGACCACTACAGCACAGTACAGGCCCTTCGGTCCACGATGTTGTGCCGACATTTTATCCTGCTCTAAGATCTATCTAACCCTTCCCTCCCACATAGCCCCCTATTTTTCTATCATTCATGTGTCTAATATCCACATCTATTCAGATCCTACCAACCTATGTAACAAATTCCTTCTGTGCACATTCTAGTTGCTACTACAGAAACGTTCTCACTATATTAGTACTTGCTTCATCTACTTATTCCTTCGGTATTCACAACCATCACCCAACACTCCAGCCCTAAATCAGTTGCTCTATTTTTTCTCCAATCTTTCCTCATGCCCTCTTTCACTTCTGCTTGTCCATTAAACTTACCTCCCATTGCCACCAAACTGCTGAGCACACAACTTCCCTTCCTAACTCCTGCATTGACTGATTTGCAGTTGCCTGTTCATAGGCCACATCCCTCTACTTCTCAAAACTAGTCTTATTGCCATTGTTCTTAAACTAACCCCACCTGATCTCCTGCCTTGAAATCTTCCCCTCCTGACTTTCAACCTCAATTTCTACTTCAAGGTCTTTGAATGTGTTGCCACATCCAAAACTTGAGTAGCACAGCGGAACAATTTTCCAGGCTTGACAGAAGACATTCTGCAGATGCTGGAATCTGGAGCAACACACACAAAATGCAGGAGGGACTCAGCAGGTCAGGCAGCATCTATGAAGGGAAATAAACAGTCAATGTTTCAGTTTGAGATCCTTCATCAGGACTGATATTTTCATGGTTGATAATCTGCATCCCAGAGTGCTAAAAAAGGTAGCCACAGAAATAGTAGATACATTAGTTGCCATACCCCAACATTTTATGAATTAGGGAATGGTTCTTACACTACTTAAAAAAGGAAAAATGAGGAATTACAGGCTGATCAAGTTTCACATCAATAGTAATGAATAGTGGAATCTATTGTAAAGGATATAACAGAACACTAGGAAAATATCAAGGCGATTAGACAAAGTCAACATTGATTTATGAAAGGAAAATCATGTTTGACAAAACTACTTAAGTTTTTTAAGGATATAACCTTAAAGCATCAATAAGGAAGAATCACAGAATGTGGTACATTTGGATTTTCAAGTCTTTGATAAAGTCTCACATAATTGGTTCGTGTTCAAAATTAAAACACAAGGAATTGGAGGTAATATACTTGCAGTGGAAAGTGGAATTAGTAATAGATGAATAGCAAGGTCGTGGTGGGACAAAGGGCCTGTTCCTTATGACTCTATGGACTGTCTGTAACTCCTTAACAACCTCATGGACTCTTAACTGCCACTCATGCCAGAGGCAATTTGGGATGGACAATAAATGCTGGCCCAGTCAATGCTCCGCCCACCCTGTGAATGAATGAATAAAAAATTGAAATAGAAGATATCAGTAAATTACGTTATATGTAGTCTTGACCAATGACTATTCATCAATTGTTTGGTCTCACAATTTCCAGACCAAAGGAAGACTCGGCAAGGCGGTGACTATGGAGAGAGAAATAGATCACAGTTTCAGGTCATTGACCCAGCATCTGTAGTTTTTTTGCTTCAATTCCAGGTCAAATTAGGCCTAATATGGTTTCCACTGACAAAAAATACTGAAGTAAAGGTGACCCTAAATCCCAGAAGGATGCATGGTTTCACCACAGAGAATCCTCTGGTAAATGGTAAAAGTTCCAGAGGAGTGCCACTGCTTAAGGTTGAGATCTCAGGTATTTTGAATCCAAGGAAATCAAGTGATATAGGAACTGGGTGGGAAAGTAAAAGGTCAGCATGATTTGTTTTTTGAATGACAGAATAGGCTTAAGGTTCTGAGTGGCCTCCTTTTTCTCCTGTTTCTTATACTCTTGTTAACATTAAAGTTACTCTGTTTAAGCTCCATTTTATGGCTTTGGAATGTAACATAGGTGAATAAGATCCTGCACATACAAAAAGAAGAGCTTAGAACCAATGGATTGACAATGCCATCATATATTGACAGTGAAATTTTGATAGGAAAGAATTGTCATACTGTTCCATATTGGGTTTACAATACCTTGCTCCCAAGGGTATATGGAGCCATCACTGTGGCAGATATCAGAGCAAGCCAGGTATTTGGGAACTAGGAACAAAAGTTCTGGAAAATATTCAGCATACCAGGCAGCTTCTATGGAGAGTGGAACATTTTGTGCCAAGACCTCTCATTAGCATAGTGAATTGTTTCAGTTTGTTTCCCTTCATCCCAGTTGGCCAGTGTGTTTGAACAACATCTTTCATACATCGAATTGATGTTACCAAATGTAGAAAAGTCATAGTTCCTGGGTAATCTTTAACTGGGATCATAGATAAAAATAATTATCTCATTAAGCAAATGGTGAGATTTGTTGTGATAAATATACCAAAAGCAAACCAATCATTCTGATGAAAGGCCACCAATTAAAATCAGTCAAAAAATCACTTCTGGATAAAGTATAACTTGCACACTCATGATATCATTTTACATGCTTTCATTTCTGTTTGAATGAAATATAGCTTATGAGGCTTCCATTAGTTAAAAGTAACATTCCCCAGAGGCACTGGTCTCCCAAATTTTTACTTTAATTGAGAAACTATGACTTGCAGGAGGATTATTGATACACTATGAGCACAATTTAATCAAAGTTGCATCTGACTCATTACCACATTAGCAGATGTGTCTGCTTTAATCCTTTACTCACAGGATTCGCATTGGTTGAGATTTAAATGCTAATCTGCTGCTAGAATTCATTTAATAGCCTTAACCTTTGGGGACTTGGATTATACCCTATTAAGAATGCTGTTTAATATTGTCTGAATGGCACTTTCGAGCTCCTGGGGGATGACAGAGAGCATCAGTGTTGCAGTTGAACAGGGTTGATTCAAATAGCATGAGCCATCACAACTATTATTGGCAAAGAGGGCACAATAGTATAGTGTACTGAAATTATAATATCATTCTGTAATGATATTACAATGGGACAATTTAGTGAAAACATAGACTCACTATAGATTAACATTGCCCTTGCAATGAGTAATGAACAAGATGAAATATGCTTAAATCTGAATCATGAATAGTAAGTGATCTTGATGTCTCCAACCCAATAAAAATAATCAAACAGAAGAAACATTATTGCTGAATGTAGGAGCCACTGTTTCAGGTGACATCTGCTATTTGTGCTAGGAGCCTAACCGAAAATAGAAAATAAAAACAATAAATGAAATATTAACTTAAATTGATTTACTTGTTGGGAGGCCAAAATACACAAGTTTAACTGGTGTCCTAACAAGGTGAAAGCATCTCTCAATGATATATATTTCTAAGCACAGTATTGTAATCTATTGTATGCTTCTTTCCTTGTTGCATGGGTGATCAATTACTCAATATTTATGGTATTTTGTCATTTGACAGACTGAAAAATTTGGAAATATGATTGGGGTGCCATTGTATTTCCTGTCTTTTCAAATGGTTGTGATCACGGGTCTCCCAGGGCCTCCCCCTCAGACCATTCTCAATTATATCAATCAGCTCTTGGGAATGGTAAAGGCTCCGTTTCCATGAGGTCATCCCATAATGCAAGGTTGTGACCCAGGCATGTTTGTTGCTGTGCTGTTGGACAGCAGTTGAATTAGCTCAGGGGCTAGCCAAAACAGCCTTTGAAAGTGCACCATCAAGAACTTAATTTTGACATCAAAATAACCAATCAATGAGCATAAACACCAAGCAAACCATAGAATGTCAGACAATTAAGCTGTCCAAAGAAACACCTTGCACTGTAGAGAACCACCAGGAAGGTGCAGTCCACAAAATAAACAGCTCATTCTGGATTACCACACTTGTGCTTTGCTGTGCAGCAATGGCAAGTGCACTGGCTGGATCCAGGCATGTTTGACCTCTCGGTCTGGCCCAGCCTCAACTGCAAATCCAGGGGATTCTTATAACTTAGTGAGCTGTGGAACCAGATACATTCTTAATCTGGTCACTCATTTTTATATCAGCCATTAGTGGTGCGTCACACACAAACCTATTCATTTGAACTGGATCACCAATTTTACTGAAGTTCAGCTAAGTTTTTGACATTTTTCTTTATTTTTCTATGTATTTACATTTTAAATTAATGAAAGGTTTATTGATTTTGTAAATAAGCTTTTTCTCAATTTAATAACTAATGTTTTTAACTATTTATATCAATGTTATCTGTTTTAATGTCTCTGATTATCAGAGTCATTCAAAAACAACAGAAGTTGGAGGGCACGAGTTGGGTGTGGGTCCTTGAGATGCACCACCGAGAAGCCTGGTTGACACATGCAGTTCTCTCTGCTTTAAGGATGACCACGGAACGAGGTCTGCAGTTCATTGGCAGCTGCAACAGAATGTGGCTGGGAGGAGTGCAAATGTAAGGGTAAATTGAATGTGATTCGTTACCATGTCCATAAAGTTATAAAAGGGTTTGGTGGGGAAGAGGATGTTTCCACTTGAGGGGCACTCTAAAATAGGAGGTTGTAAATACAAAATGACTAATAAATCAAATAGGAATACAGAAGAAATAGCGTTGACCTAAGAACCATTAGAAACCAGAAACAAGGTGAAGTTGAGACAAATGGAACTATATATTTTTCCAAGTGAACTGGATATTCATAACAATCCAAGGGTTTATAGTAGAAGCTAAACTTCACATGTGCTATTGCACTGTTGCCCCCACTTTCTGCACACAGATTAGATATTCAAGAACATCGAACAGTACAGCACAGGAAAAGGCCCTTCGACCCATAACGTCTGAATCAAACGCAATGCCAAATTAAACTAAATCTCTTCTGCCTGCACATGATACATATCCCTCCATTCCCTGCACATTCATGTGTCTATTTAAAAGCCTCTTAAATGCGACTATCGTATCTGCTTTCACCACCACCCCTGGCAGTCCATTCCAGGCACCTACCACTCTGTGTATAAAAGCTTGCCTCGCACATCTCCTTTAAACTTCCTCCCTCTCACCTTAAATGCACATCCTCTAGTATTTGACATTTCGACCATGGGGATAAGATTCTGACTGTCTACCCTATCTCTGCCTCTCATTATCCTATAAACTTCTATCATGTCTCCCCTCAGCCTCTGATGCTCCAGAGAAAACAACCCAAGTTTGTCCAATCTGTCCAATCATACTCTCTAATTCAGGCAGCATTCTGATAAACTTCTTCTGTCTCCTTTCCAAAGCCTCCACATCCTTCCTGTAATGGGGGCGAAGAGAACTACACAAAATACTCCAAATGCGGCCTAACCAAAGTTTTATACAGCTGCGACATGACTTCCTGATTCTTATACTTTATGCCCCTAGTATTGCAGGCAGGCAGGCATTACACCTTCTTTACCACCCTATCTACTTGCATTGCTACTTTCAGGGAGCTATGAACTTGGACTCCAAGACCCTTCTGTACATCAATGCTGTTAAGGGTCCTGCCATTAACTGTATACTTTCCCCTTACATTTGACTTCTCAACTGTTAACTATCATTCAACTGTCATCTTCACCCACAGCACAGACTTGCTCTTGCACATTCATAGTCATAGAGCCCCACAGCACAGAAACAGACCCTTTGACCCATCTAGTCCATGCTGGCCTGGTTTTCTGCCTAGTCCCATCTACCCACACCTGGACCACAGCACTCCATACTTCTCTCATGCATGTACCTAACCAAACTCCTCTTAAATGTTACAATTGAACCTGCATCCACCACTTCTGCTGGCAGCTCGTTCCACACTAGCACCACCCTCTGAGTGAAGAAGGTCCCCCTCAGGTTCCCCTTAAATATTTCATCTTTCACCCTAAACCTATGTCCTCTAGTTCTAGTCTCACCCAACCTGGGGGGAAAGGCCTGCATGCATTCACCCTATCTATGCCACTTATAATTATGTATACCTCTATAAGATCTCCCCTTATTCTCTTGTGCTCCAGAAAATAAAGTCCTAACCTATTCAACCTTTCTCTATAACTCAAGTCCCAGCAACATCCACGTAAATTTTCTCTGCACTCTTTCAAGCTTTGATATCTTTTCACAATACTCAAAATTTGGCCTCACTAACATCTTATAAACTTCAACATAACAGCCCTAATCCTGTACTCAATGCCCTGATTAATGAAGGGCAATGTGCCAAAAGCTCTCTTTACAACCCTATCTACCTGTGATGCCACTTTCAAAGAATTATGGATCTGTATCCCCAGGTTCCTCTGTTCTACTGCACACCTCAAGTGCCCCACCATTCACTGTCTAAGTCTTACCCTGGTTTGTCCTCCCGAAGTGCATCACCTCCCCTTGTCTGCATTAAATTCCATCTGCCATTTTTCAGCCCATTTTCCCAGCTGGTCCAGATCACTTTGCAAACTTTGATAGGTACTACTGCAATCTCACCTTCACCCACAGGGCCCAGAGGTACCACTGCAATCTCACCTTCACCCACAGGGCCCAGAGGTACCACTGCAATCTCACCTTCACCCACAGGGCCCAGAGGTACCACTGCAATCTCACCTTCACCCACAGGGCCCAGAGGTACCACTGCAATCTCACCTTCACCCACAGGGCCCAGAGGTACCACTGCAATCTCACCTTCACCCACAGGGCCCAGAGGTATTGTTGCAATCTCACCTTCACCCACAGGACCCAGAGGTATTGTTGCAATCTCACCTTCACCCACAGGGCCCAGAGGTATTGTTGCAATCTCACCTTCACCCACAGGGCCCAGAGGTACCACTGCAATCTCACCTTCACCCACAGGGCCCAGAGGTACCACTGCAATCTCACCTTCACCCACAGGGCCCAGAGGTACCACTGCAATCTCACCTTCACCCACAGGGCCCAGAGGTACCACTGCAATCTCACCTTCACCCACAGGGCCCAGAGGTACCACTGCAATCTCACCTTCACCCACAGGGCCCAGAGGTACCACTGCAATCTCACCTTCACCCACAGGGCCCAGAGGTACCACTGCAATCTCACCTTCACCCACAGGGCCCAGAGGTATTGTTGCAATCTCACCTTCACCCACAGGACCCAGAGGTATTGTTGCAATCTCACCTTCACCCACAGGGCCCAGAGGTATTGTTGCAATCTCACCTTCACCCACAGGGCCCAAAGGTATTGTTGCAATCTCACCTTCACCCACAGGGCCCAGAGGTATTGTTGCAATCTCACCTTCACCCACAGGACACAGAGGTACTATTGCAATATCACCTTAACCCATAGGGCACAGTTACTATTGCAATGTCACCTTCATCCACAGTGCTCGGACATGCTGATGCACTGTCGCCTTCAAGCACAGTGCACAGACTTGATATTGCAGTTATCTGCACCCACTGCGCACAGACTTGATGTTGCACTGTCGCCTTCACCCTGTGCACAGAGATGTGCTGCTGCACTGCCACCTTCGCCCACAGTGCACTGACGTGCTGCTGCACTGCCACCTTCGCCCTGTGCACACAGACGTGCTGCTGCACTGCCACCTTCGCCCACAGTGCACTGACGTGCTGCTGCACTGCCACCTTCGCCCAGTGCACACTGACGTGCTGCTGCACTGCCACCTTCGCCCAGTGCACACTGACGTGCTGCTGCACTGCCACCTTCGCCCAGTGCACACTGACGTGCTGCTGCACTGCCACCTTCGCCCACAGTGCACTGACGTGCTGCTGCACTGCCACCTTCGCCCAGTGCACACTGACGTGCTGCTGCACTGCCACCTTCGCCCAGTGCACACTGACGTGCTGCTGCACTGCCACCTTCGCCCAGTGCACACTGACGTGCTGCTGCACTGCCACCTTCGCCCACAGTGCACTGACGTGCTGCTGCACTGCCACCTTCGCCCTGTGCACACTGACGTGCTGCTGCACTGCCACCTTCGCCCACAGTGCACTGACGTGCTGCTGCACTGCCACCTTCGCCCAGTGCACTGACGTGCTGCTGCACTGCCACCTTCGCCCACAGTGCACACTGACGTGCTGCTGCACTGCCACCTTCGCCCACAGTGCACTGACGTGCTGCTGCACTGCCACCTTCGCCCTGTGCACACTGACGTGCTGCTGCACTGCCACCTTCGCCCACAGTGCACTGACGTGCTGCACTGCCACCTTCGCCCTGTGCACACTGACGTGCTGCTGCACTGCCACCTTCGCCCTGTGCACACTGACGTGCTGCTGCACTGCCAACTTCGCCCAGTGCACACTGACGTGCTGCTGCACTGCCACCTTCGCCCACAGTGCACTGACGTGCTGCTGCACTGCCACCTTCGCCCTGTGCACACTGACGTGCTGCTGCACTGCCACCTTCGCCCACAGTGCACTGACGTGCTGCTGCACAGCCACCTTCGCCCACAGTGCACTGACGTGCTGCTGCACTGCCACCTTCGCCCAGTGCACACTGACGTGCTGCTGCACTGCCAACTTCGCCCAGTGCACACTGACGTGCTGCTGCACTGCCACCTTCGCCCACAGTGCACTGACGTGCTGCTGCACTGCCACCTTCGCCCTGTGCACACTGACGTGCTGCTGCACTGCCACCTTCGCCCACAGTGCACTGACGTGCTGCTGCACTGCCACCTTCGCCCAGTGCACTGACGTGCTGCTGCACTGCCACCTTCGCCCACAGTGCACTGACGTGCTTCTGCACTGCCACCTTCGCCCACAGTGCACACTGACGTGCTGCTGCACTGCCACCTTCGCCCACAGTGCACTGACGTGCTGCTGCACTGCCACCTTCGCCCTGTGCACACTGACATGCTGCTGCACTGCCACCTTCGCCCTGTGCACACTGACATGCTGCTGCACTGCCACCTTCACCCACAGTGCACTGACGTGCTGCTGCACTGCCACCTTCGCCCACAGTGCACTGACGTGCTGCTGCACTGCCACCTTCGCCCTGTGCACACTGACGTGCTGCTGCACTGCCACCTTCGCCCACAGTGCACTGACATGCTGCTGCACTGCCACCTTCGCCCACAGTGCACTGACGTGCTGCTGCACTGCCACCTTCGCCCTGTGCACACTGACGTGCTGCTGCACTGCCACCTTCGCCCTGTGCACACTGACGTGCTGCTGCACTGCCACCTTCGCCCACAGTGCTCTGACGTGCTGCTGCACTGCCACCTTCGCCCAGTGCACTGACGTGCTGCTGCACTGCCACCTTCGCCCACAGTGCACTGACGTGCTGCTGCACTGCCACCTTCGCCCAGTGCACACTGACGTGCTGCTGCACTGCCACCTTCGCCCACAGTGCACTGACGTGCTGCTGCACTGCCACCTTCGCCCACAGTGCACTGACGTGCTGCTGCACTGCCACCTTCGCCCTGTGCACACTGACGTGCTGCTGCACTGCCACCTTCGCCCTGTGCACACTGACGTGCTGCTGCACTGCCACCTTCGCCCACAGTGCACTGACGTGCTGCTGCACTGCCACCTTCGCCCAGTGCACTGACGTGCTGCTGCACTGCCACCTTCGCCCACAGTGCACTGACGTGCTGCTGCACTGCCACCTTCGCCCTGTGCACACTGACGTGCTGCTGCACTGCCACCTTCACCCACAGTGCACTGACGTGCTGCTGCACTGCCACCTTCGCCCACAGTGCACTGACGTGCTGCTGCACTGCCACCTTCGCCCAGTGCACACTGACGTGCTGCTGCACTGCCACCTTCGCCCACAGTGCACTGACGTGCTGCTGCACTGCCACCTTCGCCCACAGTGCACTGACGTGCTGCTGCACTGCCACCTTCTCCCTGTGCACACTGACGTGCTGCTGCACTGCCACCTTCGCCCTGTGCACACTGACGTGCTGCTGCACTGCCACCTTCGCCCTGTGCACACTGACGTGCTGCTGCACTGCCACCTTCGCCCACAGTGCACTGACGTGCTGCTGCACTGCCACCTTCGCCCAGTGCACTGACGTGCTGCTGCACTGCCACCTTCGCCCACAGTGCACTGACGTGCTGCTGCACCTGCCACCTTCGCCCAGTGCACACTGACGTGCTGCTTGCACTGCCACCCTTCGCCCACAGTGCACTGACGTGCTGCCTGCACTGCCACCTTCGCCCCTGTGCACACTGACGTGCTGCTGCACTGCCACCTTCGCCCTGTGCACACTGACGTGATGCTGGGGATGCTGCACTGCCACCTTTTCACCCACCAGTGCACTGACGTGCTGCTGCACTGCCACCTTCGCCCAAGTGCACTGACGGCTGCTGCACTGCCACCTTCGCCCTGTGCACACTGACGTGCTGCTGCACTGCCACCTTCGCCCACAGTGCACTGACGTGCTGCTGCACTGCCACCTTCGCCCCACAGTGCACTGACGTGCTGCTGCACTGCCACCTTCGCCCGTGCACACTGACGTGCTGCTGCACTGCCACCTTCGCCCCAGTGCACACTGACGTTGCTGCTGCACTGCACCTTCGCCCACGTGCACTGACGTGCTGCTGCACTGCCACCTTCGCCAACAGTGCACTGACGTGCTGCTTGCACTGCCACCTTCGCCACAGTGCCACTGACGTGCTGCTGCACTTGCCACCTTCGCCCCAGTGCACTGACGTGCTGCTGCACTGCCACCTTCGCCCATTGTGCACTGACGTGCTGCTGCACTGCCACCTTCGCCACAGTGGCACTGACGTGCTGCTGCACTGCCACCTTCGCCCACAGTGCACACTGACGTGCTGCTGCACTGCCACCTTCGCCCACAGTGCACTGACGTGCTGCTGCACTGCCACCTTCGCCCTGTGCACACTGACGTGCTGCTGCACTGCCACCTTCGCCCACAGTGCACTGACGTGCTTGCTGCACTGCCACCTTCGCCCAGTGCACTGACGTGCTGCTGCACTGGCCACCTTCGCCCACAGTGCACTGACGTGCTGCTGCACTGCCACCTTCGCCCAGTGCACACTGACGTGCTGCTGCACTGCCACCTTCGCCCAGTGCACACTGACGTGCTGCTGCACTGCCACCTTCGCCCACAGTGCACTGACGTGCTGCTGCACTGCCACCTTCGCCCACAGTGCACTGACGTGCTGCTGCACTGCCCACCTTCGCCCTTGTCACACTGACGTGCTGCTGCACTGCCACCTTCGCCCACAGTGCACTGACGTGCTGCTGCACTGCCACCTTCGCCCTGTGCACACTGACGTGCTGCTCACTGCCACCTTCACCAACAGTGCACTGACGTGCTGCTGCCAACTGCCACCTTCGCCCACAGTGCACTGACGTGCTGCTGCACTGCCACCTTTCGCCCTGTGCACACTGACGTGCTGCTGCACTGCCACCTTCGCCCACAGTGCACTGACGTGCTGCTGCACTGCCACCTTCGCCCACAGTGCACTGACTGCTGCTGCACTGCCACCTTCGCCCTGTGCACACTGACGTGCTGCTGCACTGCCACCTTCGCCCATGTGCACACTGACGTGCTGCTGCACTGCCACCTTCGCCCTAGTGCACACTGACGTTGCTGCTGCACTGCCACCTTCGCCCACCAGTGCACTGACGTGCTGCTGCACTGCACCTTCGCCCATGTGCACCACTGACGTGCTGCTGCACTGCACTTCGCCCACAGTGCACTGACGTGCTGCTGCACTGCCACCTTCGCCCACAGTGCCCGACGTGCTGCTGGCACTGCCACCTTCGCCCTGTGCACACTGACGTGCTGCTGCACTGCCACCTCGCCCTGTGCACACTGACGTGCTGCTGCACTGCCACCTTCGCCCTGTGCCACTGACGTGCTGCTGCACTGCCACCTTCGCCTGTGCACACTGACGTGCTGCTGCACTGCCACCTTCGCCCACAGTGCACTGACGTGCTGCTGCACTGCCACATTCGCCCACAGTTCACTGACGTGCTGCTGCACTGCCACCTTCGCCCAGTGGCACACTGAGTGCCTGCTGCACTGCCACCTTCGCCCTAGTGCCACACTGACGTGCTGCTGCACTGCCACCTTCGCCCTAGTGGCACCCTGAGTGCTGCTTGCACTGCCACCTTCGCCCTGGGCACACTGACCGTGCTGCTGCACTGCACACCTTCGCCCACCAGTGCACTGACGTGCCTGCTGCACTGCCCCTTCCGCCCACAGGGCCCTGACGTGCTGGCCCCTTGGGCAACTTGGCCAAACCTTCGCCACAGTGCAACTGACGTAGCTGCTGCACGGCCACCTTCGCCCCACAGTGCACACTGACGTGCTTCTGCACTGCCACCTTCGCCCACAGTGCACATGACGTGCTGCTGCATGCCACCTCGCCCAGTGCACCTGACTGCTGCTGCACTGCCACCTTCGCCCTCGTGCACACTGACGTGCTGCTGCACTTGCCACCTTCGCCCTGTGGGCACACTGACGTGCTGCTGCATTGCCACCTTCGCCCACAGTGCACTGACGTGCTGCTGCACTGCCACCTTCGCCCAGTGCACTGACGTGCTGCTGCACTGCCACCTTCGCCCACAGTGCACTGACGTGCTGCTGCACTGCCACCTTCGCCCACAGTGCACACTGACGTGCTGCTGCACTGCCACCTTCGCCCACAGTGCACTGACGTGCTGCTGCACTGCCACCTTCGCCCTGTGCACACTGACGTGCTGCTGCACTGCCACCTTCGCCCTAGTGCACCTGACGTGCTGCTGCACTGCCACCTTCGCCCACAGTGCAACTGACGTGCTGCTGCACTGCCACCTTCGCCCATGTGCACACTGACGTGCTGCTGCACTGCCAACCTTCGCCCACAGTGCACTGACGTGCTGCTGCACTGCCACCTTCCGCCCACAGTGCACTGACGTGCTGCTGCACTGCCACCTTCGCCCACAGTGCACCTGACGTGCTGCTGCACTGCCACCTTCGCCCAGTGCACACTGACGTGCTGCTGCACTGCCACCTTCCGCCCACAGTGCACTGACGTGCTGCTGCACTGCCACCTTCGCCCACAGTGCACTGACGTGCTGCTGCACTGCCACCTTCGCCCTGTGCACACTGACGTGCTGCTGCACTGCCACCTTCGCCCACAGTGCACTGACGTGCTGCTGCACTGCCACCTTCGCCCACAGTGCACTGACGTGCTGCTGCACTGCCACCTTCGCCCAGTGCACCTGACGTGCTGCTGCACTGCCACCTTCGCCCACAGTGCACACTGACGTGCTGCTGCACTGCCACCTTCGCCCACAGTGCAACTGACGTGCTGCTGCACTGCCACCTTCGCCCATGTGCACACTGACGTGCTGCTGCACTGCCACCTTCGCCCCTGTGCACACTGACGTGCTGCTGCACTGCCACCTTCGCCCACAGTGCACTGACGTGCTGCTGCACTGCCACCTTCGCCCAGTGCACTGACGTGCTGCTGCACTGCCACCTTCGCCACAGTGCACACTGACGTGCTGCTGCACTGCCACCTTCGCCCACAGTGCACTGACAGTGGCTGCTGCACTGCCACCTTCGGCCCACAGTGCACTGACGTGCTGCTGCACTGCCACCTTCGCCCTGTGCACACTGACGTGCTGCTGCACTGCCACCTTCGCCCTGTGCACACTGACGTGCTGCTGCACTTGCCACCTTCGCCCACAGTGCAACTGACGTGCTGCTGCACTGCCACCTTCGCCACAGTGCACTGACGTGCTGCTGCACTGCCACCTTCGCCCACAGTGCACTGACGTGCTGCTGCACTGCCACCTTCCCGGCACCCTGAGTGCGCTGCACTGCACTTCGCACAGTGCATGACGTGGCTGCACTGCCACCTTCGCCCACAGTGCACTGACGTGCTGCTGCACTGCCACCTTCGCCCACAGTGCACTGACGTGCTGCTGCACTGCCACCTTCGCCCTGTGCACACTGACGTGCTGCTGCACTGCCACCTTCGCCACAGTGCACTGACGTGCTGCTGCACTGCCACCTTCGCCCTGTGCACACTGACGTGCTGCTGCACTGCCACCTTCACCCACAGTGCACTGACGTGCTGCTGCACTGCCACCTTCGCCCACAGTGCACTGACGTGCTGCTGCACTGCCACCTTCGCCCAGTGCACACTGACGTGCTGCTGCACTGCCACCTTCGCCCACAGTGCACTGACGTGCTGCTGCACTGCCACCTTCGCCCACAGTGCACTGACGTGCTGCTGCACTGCCACCTTCGCCCTGTGCACACTGACGTGCTGCTGCACTGCCACCTTCGCCCTGTGCACACTGACGTGCTGCTGCACTGCCACCTTCGCCCACAGTGCACTGACGTGCTGCTGCACTGCCACCTTCGCCCAGTGCACTGACGTGCTGCTGCACTGCCACCTTCGCCCACAGTGCACTGACGTGCTGCTGCACTGCCACCTTCGCCCAGTGCACACTGACGTGCTGCTGCACTGCCACCTTCGCCCAGTGCACACTGACGTGCTGCTGCACTGCCACCTTCGCCCACAGTGCACTGACGTGCTGCTGCACTGCCACCTTCGCCCACAGTGCACTGACGTGCTGCTGCACTGCCACCTTCGCCCTGTGTACACTGACGTGCTGCTGCACTGCCACCTTCGCCCACAGTGCACTGACGTGCTGCTGCACTGCCACCTTCGCCCTGTGCACACTGACGTGCTGCTGCACTGCCACCTTCACCCACAGTGCACTGACGTGCTGCTGCACTGCCACCTTCGCCCACAGTGCACTGACGTGCTGCTGCACTGCCACCTTCGCCCTGTGCACACTGACGTGCTGCTGCACTGCCACCTTCGCCCACAGTGCCACTGACGTGCTGCTGCACTGCCACCTTCGCCCACAGTGCACTGACGTGCTGCTGCACTGCCACCTTCGCCCTGTGCACACTGACGTGCTGCTGCACTGCCACCTTCGCCCTGTGCACACTGACGTGCTGCTGCACTGCCACCTTCGCCCTGTGCACACTGACGTGCTGCTGCACTGCCACCTTCGCCCACAGTGCACTGACGTGCTGCTGCACTGCCACCTTCGCCCTGTGCACACTGACGTGCTGCTGCACTGCCACCTTCGCCCACAGTGCACTGACGTGCTGCTGCACTGCCACCTTCGCCCACAGTGCACTGACGTGCTGCTGCACTGCCACCTTCGCCCCTGTGCACACTGACGTGCTGCTGCACTGCCACCTTCGCCCTGTGCACACTGACGTGCTGCTGCACTGCCACCTTCGCCCTGTGCACACTGACGTGCTGCTGCACTGCCACCTTCGCCCTGTGCACACTGACGTGCTGCTGCACTGCCACCTTCGCCCACAGTGCACTGACGTGCTGCTGCACTGCCACCTTCGCCCACAGTGCACTGACGTGCTGCTGCACTGCCCACCTTCGCCCAGTGCACTGACGTGCTGCTGCACTGCCACCTTCGCCCACAGTGCACTGACGTGCTTCTGCACTGCCACCTTCGCCCACAGTGCACACTGACGTGCTGCTGCACTGCCACCTTCGCCCACAGTGCACTGACGTGCTGCTGCACTGCCACCTTCGCCCTGTGCACACTGACGTGCTGCTGCACTGCCACCTTCGCCCTGTGCACACTGACGTGCTGCTGCACTGCCACCTTCGCCCACAGTGCACTGACGTGCTGCTGCACTGCCACCTTCGCCCAGTGCACTGACGTGCTGCTGCACTGCCACCTTCGCCCACAGTGCACTGACGTGCTTCTGCACTGCCACCTTCGCCCACAGTGCACACTGACGTGCTGCTGCACTGCCACCTTCGCCCACAGTGCACTGACGTGCTGCTGCACTGCCACCTTCGCCACTGTGCACACTGACGTGCTGCTGCACTGCCACCTTCACCCACAGTGCACTGACGTGCTGCTGCACTGCCACCTTCGCCCACGTGCACTGACGTGCTGCTGCACTGCCACCTTCGCCCTGTGCACACTGACGTGCTGCTGCACTGCCACCTTCGCCCACAGTGCACTGACGTGCTGCTGCACTAGCCACCTTCGCCCACAGTGCACTGACGTGCTGCTGCACTGCCACCTTCGCCCAGTGCACACTGACGTGCTGCTGCACTGCCAACTTCGCCCAGTGCACACTGACGTGCTGCTGCACTGCCACCTTCGCCCACAGTGCACTGACGTGCTGCTGCACTGCCACCTTCGCCCTGTGCACACTGACGTGCTGCTGCACTGCCACCTTCGCCCACAGTGCACTGACGTGCTGCTGCACTGCCACCTTCGCCCAGTGCACTGACGTGCTGCTGCACTGCCACCTTCGCCAACAGTGCACTGACGTGCTTCTGCACTGCCACCTTCGCCCACAGTGCACACTGACGTGCTGCTGCACTGCCACCTTCGCCCACAGTGCACTGACGTGCTGCTGCACTGCCACCTTCGCCCTGTGCACACTGACATGCTGCTGCACTGCCACCTTCGCCCCTGTGCACACTGACATGCTGCTGCACTGCCACCTTCACCCACAGTGCACTGACGTGCTGCTGCACTGCCACCTTCGCCCACAGTGCACTGACGTGCTGCTGCACTGCCACCTTCGCCCTGTGCACACTGACGTGCTGCTGCACTGCCACCTTCGCCCACAGTGCACTGACATGCTGCTGCACTGCCACCTTCGCCCACAGTGCACTGACGTGCTGCTGCACTGCCACCTTCGCCCTGTGCACACTGACGTGCTGCTGCACTGCCACCTTCGCCCTGTGCACACTGACGTGCTGCTGCACTGCCACCTTCGCCCACAGTGCACTGACGTGCTGCTGCACTGCCACCTTCGCCCAGTGCACTGACGTGCTGCTGCACTGCCACCTTCGCCCACAGTGCACTGACGTGCTGCTGCACTGCCACCTTCGCCCAGTGCACACTGACGTGCTGCTGCACTGCCACCTTCGCCCACAGTGCACTGACGTGCTGCTGCACTGCCACCTTCGCCCACAGTGCAACTGACGTGCTGCTGCACTGCCACCTTCGCCCTGTGCACACTGACGTGCTGCTGCACTGCCACCTTCGCCCACAGTGCACTGACGTGCTGCTGCACTGCCACCTTCGCCCTGTGCACACTGACGTGCTGCTGCACTGCCACCTTCACCCACAGTGCACTGACGTGCTGCTGCACTGCCACCTTCGCCCACAGTGCACTGACGTGCTGCTGCACTGCCACCTTCGCCCAGTGCACACTGACGTGCTGCTGCACTGCCACCTTCGCCCACAGTGCACTGACGTGCTGCTGCACTGCCACCTTCGCCCACAGTGCACTGACGTGCTGCTGCACTGCCACCTTCGCCCTGTGCACACTGACGTGCTGCTGCACTGCCACCTTCGCCCAGTGCACACTGACGTGCTGCTGCACTGCCACCTTCGCCCACAGTGCACTGACGTGCTGCTGCACTGCCACCTTCGCCCAGTGCACTGACGTGCTGCTGCACTGCCACCTTCGCCCACAGTGCACTGACGTGCTGCTGCACTGCCACCTTCGCCCAGTGCACACTGACGTGCTGCTGCACTGCCACCTTCGCCCAGTGCACACTGACGTGCTGCTGCACTGCCACCTTCGCCCACAGTGCACTGACGTGCTGCTGCACTGCCACCTTCGCCCACAGTGCACTGACGTGCTGCTGCACTGCCACCTTCGCCCTGTGCACACTGACGTGCTGCTGCACTGCCACCTTCGCCCTGTGCACACTGACGTGCTGCTGCACTGCCACCTTCGCCCACAGTGCACTGACGTGCTGCTGCACTGCCACCTTCGCCCAGTGCACTGACGTGCTGCTGCACTGCCACCTTCGCCCACAGTGCACTGACGTGCTGCTGCACTGCCACCTTCGCCCAGTGCACACTGACGTGCTGCTGCACTGCCACTTTCGCCCAGTGCACACTGACGTGCTGCTGCACTGCCACCTTCGCCCACAGTGCACTGACGTGCTGCTGCACTGCCACCTTCGCCCACAGTGCACTGACGTGCTGCTGCACTGCCACCTTCGCCCTGTGCACACTGACGTGCTGCTGCACTGCCACCTTCGCCCACAGTGCACTGACGTGCTGCTGCACTGCCACCTTCGCCCAGTGCACTGACGTGCTGCTGCACTGCCACCTTCGCCCACAGTGCACTGACGTGCTGCTGCACTGCCACCTTCGCCCAGTGCACACTGACGTGCTGCTGCACTGCCACCTTCGCCCAGTGCACACTGACGTGCTGCTGCACTGCCACCTTCGCCCACAGTGCACTGACGTGCTGCTGCACTGCCACCTTCGCCCACAGTGCACTGACGTGCTGCTGCACTGCCACCTTCGCCCACAGTGCACTGACGTGCTGCTGCACTGCCACCTTCGCCCACAGTGCACTGACGTGCTGCTGCACTGCCACCTTCGCCGTGTACACTGACGTGCTGCTGCACTGCCACCTTCGCCCACAGTGCACTGACGTGCTGCTGCACTGCCACCTTCGCCCTGTGCACACTGACGTGCTGCTGCACTGCCACCTTCACCCACAGTGCACTGACGTGCTGCTGCACTGCCACCTTCGCCCACAGTGCACTGACGTGCTGCTGCACTGCCACCTTCGCCCTGTGCACACTGACGTGCTGCTGCACTGCCACCTTCGCCCTGTGCACACTGACGTGCTGCTGCACTGCCACCTTCGCCCTGTGCACACTGACGTGCTGCTGCACTGCCACCTTCGCCCTGTGCACACTGACGTGCTGCTGCACTGCCACCTTCGCCCTGTGCACACTGACGTGCTGCTGCACTGCCACCTTCGCCCACAGTGCACTGACGTGCTGCTGCACTGCCACCTTCGCCCACAGTGCACTGACGTGCTGCTGCACTGCCACCTTCGCCCAGTGCACTGACGTGCTGCTGCACTGCCACCTTCGCCCACAGTGCACTGACGTGCTGCTGCACTGCCACCTTCGCCCAGTGCACACTGACGTGCTGCTGCACTGCCACCTTCGCCCAGTGCACACTGACGTGCTGCTGCACTGCCACCTTCGCCCACAGTGCACTGACGTGCTGCTGCACTGCCACCTTCGCCCACAGTGCACTGACGTGCTGCTGCACTGCCACCTTCGCCCTGTGCACACTGACGTGCTGCTGCACTGCCACCTTCGCCCTGTGCACACTGACGTGCTGCTGCACTGCCACCTTCGCCCACAGTGCACTGACGTGCTGCTGCACTGCCACCTTCGCCCACAGTGCACTGACGTGCTGCTGCACTGCCACCTTCGCCCACAGTGCACTGACGTGCTGCTGCACTGCCACCTTCGCCCAGTGCACACTGACGTGCTGCTGCACTGCCACTTTCGCCCAGTGCACACTGACGTGCTGCTGCACTGCCACCTTCGCCCACAGTGCACTGACGTGCTGCTGCACTGCCACCTTCGCCCACAGTGCACTGACGTGCTGCTGCACTGCCACCTTCGCCCTGTGCACACTGACGTGCTGCTGCACTGCCACCTTCGCCCACAGTGCACTGACGTGCTGCTGCACTGCCACCTTCGCCCACAGTGCACTGACGTGCTGCTGCACTGCCACCTTCACCCTGTGCACACTGACGTGCTGCTGCACTGCCACCTTCGCCCACAGTGCACTGACGTGCTGCTGCACTGCCACCTTCGCCCACAGTGCACTGACGTGCTGCTGCACTGCCACCTTCGCCCACAGTGCACTGACGTGCTGCTGCACTGCCACCTTCGCCCACAGTGCACTGACGTGCTGCTGCACTGCCACCTTCGCCCACAGTGCACTGACGTGCTGCTGCACTGCCACCTTCGCCCACAGTGCACACTGACGTGCTGCTGCACTGCCACCTTCACCCTGTGCACACTGACGTGCTGCTGCACTGCCACCTTCGCCCACAGTGCACTGACGTGCTGCTGCACTGCCACCTTCGCCCACAGTGCACTGACGTGCTGCTGCGCTGTCACGTCTGCCCGGGGCATACTGACTTACTCTGCGTTGCCGCCTCGTACTCCCGGTGACGTCGCCGCCGGCTGGAGTCGCCACTCCCTCCTTTGTGACGACGGAGTACGGATCAGGTGACCGCGGGCTGCCCCCTTGGTACCGCGGCCATGGCTGCACCGGCCCGAGCCCCGACGGCGGGGCTCTTCCTCCTGTGTTGCGCCGCGTTGGCGGGGGCCGCCGTCTACGTGCTGCACGACGAGGGAGGTCTGGGCCCGGAGTTTGATGGCATCGGCGGCCTGAGCGGCGGTGGGGTAAGTCAGTGCTGCGAGGGGGAAACGGTGCAAGGAGAAAGGAGGACGTTCAGCCCGTCATGTCAGTGCCAGCCCCTGGGCAGAGCAAGGCCCTTGCCCTGCCAGTATCCCCTTTGTATGCAATCACCTGCTGTGGCTGAAGGTGGTCTATCAAAGTCCACTTCCTGCATTGCATTTCACACCACAGGTTATTTCACCGTAAAGCAACAATTTCACAAGGCTGGTTGTTTCTGCGTTAACTCACACTCTGCAATATTGAAACATTAGTTAGGTTTTGTTTTTAGAAAAACAAGTCCTGCACAGGGCATGGTCGTCGCTATCAAGCCCAGTATTTATTGTCCCTTTCCAAATGCCCACGTGAGTTGTGCCCACAGCATCTCCTATGGGCCTGAACTGGTAAGAACAGTAGATTTCCTACCCTAAAGTATATCAGTGAACCAACCAGATGTCCTTTCATGTGAAATTGTAAGTTTTATGATCTCCATTGCCAGTATTAGCTTTTTGTTAAATTCCATATTTATTTAACAGCTTAAATTTATATTCCCCAGCTGCTGTAGCAAGATTCAAACTGGCATCTCTGGATAAGTAGTCTGGATTGCTGGTACTAGTGCAGTAACTTAACTGTTACTCTACTGCTTCAGTGCTTGCCATTATTAAAGATTTATATGGACAGTCACATTCAGTGCATACATCTAAAGTAAAATGTGGAAATCAGGAAGGCGCTGTCTGAAACAAAAACATTCAGCAGGTCAGGCAGCATCAGTGGAGAGAGAAACAAAGTCAAAATTTTAAACCAATAAACCATCAGAGAGAAACTGAATCCCTCTCCACAGAAGCTCCATAACCTGCTGAATATTTCTACTACTTTATGTATTTGTTTCAGATTTCCAGCATCTACAATTTTTTCTCTTTTTCTTCTGTTTTACTCCTTGCTATTTTGCTTTTGAAATATAATTTAGCCTTCAGTGAATGCTCCATACACTTTAGATGTGGAACCTCTGGCAAAAGAACAACTGAATATTACAGTGTACTTAGACACTTATGTTGAACAATAATGATCTAATTGCAGTAACTTGGGAATTAAGTGATCTACCTAGCAAATTTTTGGCATTTTCATTTTAAATAATGATTAAGAATTGCACAATTATTTTGTTGTAGGCAACTTCCCGACTTCTTGTCAACTACCAAGAGCCATATCGCAGCCAAATCCTGGACTATTTATTCAAGGTAGGATTTATATTCAATTAGATAAATTGCTGTACTTCAGGGTTGACATTAAGGACGTAGCAAAGTTTGCAATATTTGACCATCTGAAAAGATGATAATGCTATGGATAACTTTCTGTATACAATAAGGGTGTATTTTTTACTGTTCTGATTTAAATAAGTCAGCTCAGTGTCAAACCAAAAAGTGAAGAATCCCATGACTTTATTCAATATAATTATTGTAGAGCTTTGCACTTCTGCATTGACACATGCACATATTTCTCTCCTGGCTAAGAGAGATGAGTTAAAATTTTGTGTGTGAATTCACTGAGGTGCACATTGACAAATTGGTACATAGAGAATCATCATTGGTTGGTTCACAAAACACAAAATTGGCATGCAGGTAGAGCAGGCTGTTGTGGGAAGAGGGTAAAATAGGAGTATAAAAGAATTCTTTCGCATTTTAAGGTTTTCATGGGTTCTTGGTATTTTTAATCTCTGTATTTAAGAAAACATGTTATTTTATGGAGAAAGGTCGCATACAATTGACCAAAGTAAATGGAGTTTAGAAGAACGAGAGATGATCTCACTAAAACAAACAAGTTTAGGGGAGGATTTGATGGTGTAGTTGTCAAGAAGCCATCTTCTATAATTGGGGAGACTGGAACTAGTAGCATTGTTTCAAGATGAGGTGTCTACGGTTTCAGAATGAGTTTAGAAGAAATTCTTTCTGCAAAGAGTTGTGAAACTTTGGAATTCTCTACCCCAGGAATCGATGGTGCATAGTTATTGAGTACATTTAAACCTGAGATTAATAGTTTTTTTTTGTTGCTCAGAAACTGGGAAATTGGACCTGAGGTAGTCAACCAACTTTGCTATTACTGATAGTGGAGCAGACTCAAGGGGCCTTTTGGCTTACCATAATTTCTTGCATTCTTATTGAACACAGTACTGCCTGATTGAAAGTAACATTGTGGCAACCAGTAGCATTAGTTTAATGCTGAACACTACACAGTAATATTGTTCATCAGAATAAATTTTCATGTCCTTACCTAAAATTGCTTGATCAGTGTTTGAGCATTGGGACACTTAGATCTGGCATTTAAATCTTAGCTATTGTGTTAATTGTATAGGGGACCACTAATGTATAGAAGCAAATAATTGCATTATACGAGAAGTTTAAAAGTTAAAATGAAATTTACTTTTATGTTTGTCTCAGTGATTTCGCAGTTTTGAATTTCTTCCAATATTAACTGAGAAAGCAATAAAGTTTGATATGTATTCTGGTGCAACAGATAATTATAACTATTGTTGTATGTTAACATTCATTCATTATTTTGGAACTGAATAGATACTGTTTAGTTTTACTTTGTGATTTTTTTTTTGTTTGTGTTTTGGGAATTGCTTTCCTTGATTCATTTCAATTTTCTATAAAGAAAGCAGTGATGCAGTGGTTGTGAATATTAATGTAAATGTGTCATTTTTGTAACAAACTTTTATCAGTGATAGAGTTAACAGATGCTGCCTGACCTGTTGAGTGTTTCCAGCATTTTCTGGTTTTATTTTGGATTTCCAGAATCTGTAGTTTTTTTTTGCTAATACAGTTAATTTGAATGGTTAAAGCCAGTAAAATTCGATTTTTTTCATACCTCATCAATAGCTGATGTTTGTTTCCTTTTCAAGATGATCCTTGCACCACTCTCATGGAAGCGTTCAACAGGAACAAGTCAGTCACTGTGTGTGTGTTTAGTGTGAAACAAGCAATCACTTAGTTTTATGCTTATTTCTTTCCTCTTTGGGGCAACCCATTTATGTACTGTTAGGTTATCAAGAGTTATAAAAAGCAGCAAGTTTGCTTTGCTTGTAATTTGCAAGAATAAGTAAAATTAATTCCTTTAGTCTGCCTGTGTTTGGGCAAATAGATCTGTTTTGACCAATTGCATATCCCCATTAACTAACCCTTTTCTCCAGGTCTGAAGTATTTTTGGTGACTGCATTTTTTACGGGCAGAAATAAACTCCATTATTTTTTTTTCTAAAGATTGCTATTTCACTCTAAGTTAACTGGGTTTTTGGGATTCTCACTAATGAATCACAAATAGTCACATCACGGAAAGAAGCCATTTGGCCCATTGAGTCCATGCTTGCTCTATGTAGGAGCAATCCAACTGGTCCCATGTCCAATAGTATTGTGAATTCTTTTCTTTCAGATGCTTCTCCGGCTTCCTTTTGAAATACTATAATCGAATATGCCTCCATGACTATCCTGGCATTCCAGATCCTAACCACTCAATGCATAAGAAGTTTTTCCTCATGTTCATTTTGGTTCTTTTGCTAGGGCCCTTCACTCTATGTCCCCTAGTTCTTGAGCCCTATGCCAATGGGAATGTTCCTTTTTATCTGGAGAAATAAAAGACTGCAGATGCTGGAATCTTGATGAAAAACACTATGATGCTGGAGGAACTCAGCAAGCCAGGCAACATTCAAGGAGAAAAGCAGGCAGTCAATGTTTCAGGTCAGGACCCTTCTTCAGGACTGAAGATAGGAAAAGGAGAAGCCCAATATATAGGAGGGAAAAGCAGAGCAGTGATAGGTAGACAAAAGAGGGGAAGTGGGGTGGGCACAAGCTGGCGATAGGTAGATGCAGGTGAGAGATAGTGATGGGCAGGTGCGGGGGAGGAGGGGAGAGCAGATCCACTGGGGGATGGGCCAAAGGTAAGGAGAAAAAGGAAAAAAAATGGGGTAGAAAACTGCATATAACCTTCTTGATTTTAATGTTTTCATCAGATCCCATTGCAATTTCCTTTGTTCCAAAAGAAAACCCCAGTTTCTCCAGTCTATCTGCAGAACTAATGTCCTTTATCTCTAGGATCATCTTAGTAAATCTCTTTTGTACCCTCCCTAAAACCTTTATACTTTTCCAAAAATATGACATTCAGAATTAACAGAATATGCCAGTCATGGTCGAATCAGTGTTCTAGTTTTGTCGTGACTTTTTTGTACTCAATGCCTCTGTTTATGAAACCACTTACCCTGTCCTGCCACTTTCAGTATACAATACACAGATTCTCCCTGGAGTTCACTATTTGTTTCCCTTTTAGAATGAAGCTCCTAGTGCTCCAGGACTGTCTTGTCAAGTTGAGCAGTTTAGGGCTGGAAAGCCTGCAATCATTTGTGTCAATACTGACTTCATTGTATCTATGAGTATTAAGATGTGTTTTCTGAATGTAAAATGGGAACTGACTGCAGCCAATTCCTCAGGAAACTGGGGAATTTTTATATAGGAGGGGCAGTGAATGTGAGCAGATTATGTAAAGGCATGGTTCAGTTTGATAATGTTTTCTTTCCCTGATAAACAGTGCATAGCAGTTGTTTCTAAGCCTTGCTGTGATTAGGAATCCTTTTTAAATGGAATTTACATTTTTTCAATCATTTTGATATTAATACAAAATTAATTGCCTTACCCCTGAAATTTACTCCAGCACATAGAAAGTGTTTTGTGGCAAGGCCATTGCAAACTGTTTTTAACCACAAGCCATGCATTATCTATGAAACCTGTGTATTTGTTTATGTGTATGAGTTTGGGCTATGGAAATTCACCCTTACAGAATTCACAAATTGCTATCCAAAAATTTGAGACACAGAATAAAATTCACTCTCCTGGAATCTATTTGAGAAAGAAAAAAGTAAATAAGTTAACAATTTTTTTTCAACTCGTGTTTCTTGATGTGTGTAGATGATGCGGCATCACACTATGGAAAGTCAGGATAGCCCGTTTGCTAGGAATGCAAAGCCCTCCACCAATAGCAGATCACCTGTTTAGATTTTTTTACTACAAAGTGCTGTCCGTTACTGGTGCTCTTATGATCAGCAGACAAGAACTTTCTTCCCAATTTCCTTTTGGCCACCAATATTTTATTTTCAATTTAAAAGACATTCAAACCCCACTTCTGAGTTAACTTTTAATTTGCCAAACAAGCCAAATAGTGCAGATAATGGAAATCTTTAAATAATAACAGCAAATGTTGAATTTACTCAGCAGGTTGAGCAGGATCTGTGGAGAGGTAAGCAATTAACATTTTAGTTTTGATGAAAGGTCAGTAATCTAAGTTATTAACTTGGAAAGAAAGAAAGACAGATGAGATTAGTTGATAGAAGTAATAATGATGAAGGCAGCAGAACGAGAAATAGGCCTGGAAGAAGTGTCAATGAAATAACCAAATCTACACAAGTTAAAATGTGGTTAAATGAAAGATGAGGGCCTGTTCCTTGATCGTATTGACAGGAAGTCAGACTGATACAGAGCAGGGCCTTACAATGGCATGTGGCCAAAGGCTGATGAGTTGAAGGATAGGGAAAACCACATTGTAGTGCTGCAAAGCAAGAGGAGGAAGGCTTGAGAGCAGATTAACAGGAAATGAAACGGGCACAGTTGAAAGCCATATCAAACATGCTTAGGAGGAATGGAAGATGAAGCATGAAGAAGTATGAAGCATGGGCATAGAAAGTGATAATGATAGAAAATATGCAATATGGTCAGAGAAACTGATGGAATCAAATAGAGCATCATACAAATCGCTGGAGGAACTCAGCAGGTCAGGCAGCATCTGTGAAGGGAAATGGACAATTGATGTTTCAGGTCGAGACCCTTCATTGGGACTGATCAAATAGAGTCCTTGTGAGAGGAAATGTGGAAGTAATTGTGAGATTCATTGGGCTGAAAATAAATATTGGTCAGTGGCTTCTCTCAGAAATGGAAACGGAGAATTTGATGAAAAGCAAAGTCAGAGCTAAACCATATCAAAATGAGCGAAGAGCAAGGTTTACAGCCAAATTATTGAAATCTGCTAATGTAGGGTGAGAGCAGGAAATGACAATGATGCTTTCATCAGTGAACAAGAGAAAAGACGGGCCTAATGTCACACACTCCTGTGAAGGCAGCCATACTGATAAAATAGCATGGCAGTTTCTTTTTATTTGGTGGAGATAAATGAATGCTGGGAGAAGTTAGTTGATATGAAAATAGTGGAGCCAGGCGGAAGAGAGTGGTGGTGGACAGGGACTGGTTTGCACTCCATTGTTGGATGCAATCCAGCATTAATAGGCTGTCCTTCTGTGGAATGAAAGTGCAGAGGGAGTGCTGTTAAATAAAGGTCTATTTACTGTTCTCCCACAATCATTCCTCCTACACTTAAATAACCCATTGATTCTCTGTTACTTTGACACCATTTAATCTCAGCCTACTCTTTGAAAGGGCTGTACTCAATTTTCTCAGTTTCTCTGACCACACATTGCATCAGTTCTGGCAATGACACTGGTGCTGCAAATAATGCAGTTGTGTCACTGCTCCAGTGACCCAGGTTTGACTCTGATCTCCAGTGCTGTTCATGCGGAGTTTGCATGTTCCCTCTGTGACTGCATGGATTTGGAATTGGTTTATTTTTGACACTTGTACCAAGATAGAGTAAAAAAACTTGTCTTGCATACCGTTCCACCGTTGTAGACCATATCTCAAACAGCGATGAGTCGGAGTACAGGAAGGAGATAGAGAGCTTAGTGGAATGGTGTCATGACAACAACCTTGCCCTCAATGTCAACAAAACAAAAGAGCTGGTCATTGACTTCAGGAAAGAGGGTGGTGTACATGCACCTGTCTACAACAATGGTGCTGAGGTCGAGAGGGTTGAGAGCTTCAAGTTCCTGGGAATGAACATCACCAACAGCCTGTCCTGGTAAAATCATGTAGCAGCCACGGCCAAGAAAGCTCACCAGTGCCTCTACTTCCTCAGGAGGCTAAAGAAATTTGGTTTGTCCCCTTTGACTCTCACCAACTTTTACAGATGCACCATAGAAAGCATCCTATCTGGATGTATCACGGCTTGGCACGGCAACTGCTCTGCCTAGGACAGCAAGAAACTGCAGAGAGTTGTGGACACAACCCAGTGCATTACGGACACCAGCCTCCCCTCCTTGGACTCTGTCTTTACCTCTCGCTGTCTTGGTGAAGCAGCCAGCATAATCAAAGACCCCACTCACCTGGGACATTCTCTCTTCTCTCCTCTTCCATCAGGTAGAAGATACAGGAGCCTGAAGGCACATACCACCAGACTTAAGGACAGCTCCTACCCCACTGTGATAAGACTATTGAACAGTTCCCTTGTACAATGAGATGGACTATGACCTCACGATCTACCTCGTTGTGACCTCGCACCTTATTGTGCTGCATTTTCTCTGTAGCTGTGACACTTTACTCTGTACTGTTATTGTTTTTTACCTGTACTACATCAATGCACTCTGTACTGACTCACTGTAACTGCATTGTGTAATGAATTGACCTGTATGATTGGTTTGTAAGACAAACTTTTCACTACCACAGTACAAGTGACAATAATATACCAATACCATTATACAGTGCATTGAGGTAGTACAAGGTACAGCAATACAGAATAAAGTGTAACAGCTACAGAGAAAGTACAGTGCAGGTAGACAATAAGGTGCATGGTCATAACAAGGTAGATTGTGAAATCAAGAGTCCATCTTATTGTACAAGGGAACTATTCAATAGTCTTATAACAGTGGGATAGAAGCTGTCCTTGAGCCTGGTGGTATGTGCTTTCAGGCTTTTGTATCTTCTGCCCGATGGGAGAGGAGTGGGTGATTATGCTGGCTGCTTTACCAAGGCAGCGAGAAGTAGAGACAGTATCTGTGGAGGGGAGGCTGGTTTTCATGATGTGCTGAGCTGTGTCCATAACTCTCTGCAGTTTCTTGCAGTCCCAGGCAGAGCAGTTGGCATACCAAGCTGTGATGTATCCGGAGAGGATGCTTTCTATGGTGCATCAATAAAAATTGGTGAGGGTCAATGGGGACATGCCAAATTTCTTTAGACTCCTGAGGAAGAAGAGGTGCTGGTGAGCTTTCTTGGCCGTGGCATCTACTTGGCCATATTTTTATGAATAAAGTTTATTTTTGGAATTTAAAACAATGAGCCACTTTGACTGCATCTGATTCAGGATGACTTCTTTTCAGTTATGTGTTTAACTTTTTCTGGTTCTGATAAATGCTTATTCATCTGAAAGTTTAACTCTGCTTCTCTCTTTGCAGATGCTGCACACTGTCTGTAATTTCAGTATTTTCTATATAAATAAGATTGTTTCAGATCAATCTTCAGTAATTAAGTAGACTATAGAGCGGTGAATGAAAATGTAATTCTGGCATTTTATAACCTAATCACGTCAACCTGTTGATATTATTTATTTTCTATTGTCAGCCAAACTTTGGTGCTTCTTTGCATATTTTGAAAGTAGAGATTGGTGGCGATGCCCAAACAACAGGTAGGAATTCTATCCATCGAAGTCCAACTACTGGACTCTGATATACACTGAGTAGGCTATTGTTGTTGTTGTCTTTGTACCTGTGTTTTCCCAATTGTCCAGTGTTGCATGGAAGATTTGCCAAACAGTGATGCGGGTTGAATTTCTGCAGGGATCCAGTCCAGCATTTTTGTAAGATTTCTGCTGATCAGCTACAAAAGTTATGATCAGTGCTGGACTGGATCCCTGCAGAAATTCAACCCGCATTTTAATCTTGTTCGAGTTTTTGAAATTCTTACCATTCTTCCAACAGTCCAACAGACTGTGTTTGATAGTGCAGAACAAGTCAAACATTTTAAGATACAGAACATAGAACAGTACAGCACTGGACAGGCCATTCGACCCACAATGTTGTGCGGATCTTGATGCCAATTTATACTAAATATCCTTCTCCTGTGTATCATCCATATCCCTCCATTCCCTTCATAGTCGTGTGTCTATCTAAAAGCCTCTTAAACTCCTCCAAACTGCCTGATTCCATTACAACCCCCAGTAACCTATTCCAGGCACCTACCACTCTCTGCGCGCGCGCGTGTGTGTGTCTCTATATATATATATATATGTATAAAAAAAATAAAAGCTTGCCCCTCACGTCACTTTTAAACCAACCTGCCCCCCCACCCCCAAAAAAGCATGTCCTCCGGTGTTTGACATTTCTACCCTGGGGAACAGATTCTGACTGTCTACCCTATCTATGCCTCTCATAATTTTAGAAACCTCTATCAGGTCTCCCCTCGCATCCAGTGCTTGAGGGAGAACAACCCAAATTTGAAAGGAACAATTTTACTTTCAAATTCCGTTCTTGCTTTCCTGTTTATTTAACTGGGAAATCAAAATGTCTCTGTCACCATTTTACATTCTCTTTCACACATGCACACTGTTCCATTCTCTCTCTCATCTCCATTATTATCTGTTTAAATCAAGTTTAGAATGCTTACTCATGGTAGTGCAACAGTCTGTTACAAAACTTTATCTGGTATAAAGTTTGTTTTCATCTGTCTGATGTGTGTTGCAATCAACAGGTACCATATCTTTCACTACTTAAGACAACAAACTTGTTTTATAAATACAATGAGAAGTGTTTATGAAAGATATTTTCTTTCTTTATAGATGGGACAGAACCTTCACATATGCACTATGAAGATGATGAAAACTATTTCCGAGGATATGAGTGGTGGCTGATGAAAGAAGCAAAGAAAAGGAATCCTAATATTAAATTAATAGGTATATATAATAACCATGTTTGGCTGTTCTAAACTTCTGTGGCTGTAAACCAAACAACATAACTTGGAGTTGATCTTGGAACCTATTCCATCTGATAGGATTAATGATAAATCAGTTGGTACTTTTAGAATTTAGGCCTTGAAATTTATGGTGAAACCAGGTTTGTCAAGTGATTAATACTTTTGTTTATAAAATTCTTGGCACATTTATGACGGCAAACCTTGTGTGCATCTATGTTTACTTCATAGTAAATCTTGATTTGTGCTTGAAGTCATACAGCATGGAAATAGGCCCTTTTGGCCCAACTGGTCCACGCCGACTGTGTTGCCCAGCAAGCTAGTCCCATCTGTCCATGTTTGGCCCAATACCCCTCTAAACCTCTCCTATCCATGTACTTATCCAGGTGGCCTTAAACGTTACTAATGCACCCTTTCAACCACTGTTTCTGGCAGCTCATTCCAAATACGCACCACCCCTTGTGTGAAGAAACTGCCCCTGACGCCCCCTTTTAAATCTCTCGCATCTGATCGTAAACCTATTGCCCTCTTGTTTTCAGTACCCCCTCCCTGGGAAAAAGACCATGTGCTTTCACCCTGTCTGTGCCCCTCATGATCTTCTATACCTCTGTCAGGTCACCCCTCAATCTCCAACGTTCCAGGGAACAAAGTCCTAGTCTATGCAACCTCTCCTTGTAACTTGGGCCCCCAAGTCCAGGCATCATCCTGGTAAATCTTTTCTGCCCTCGTTCTAGTTTAATAACTTCTTTCCTATGACAATGTAATCAATTAGTGCCTGTAATAAAATGCTCTGTGGCACTTCAGTTCCCTTTCACCACAGCCCTTCGAATATACTCTGCCCTTCATTGAGATTTTAGCTGAACGTTTACCACAGTGCCATATTCCTACACTAACTGTAAATCCATTGATTCCCTTAAGGTCCATATATCTGTTCATACCTGTCTTAAATGTACTCAGCAACTGAGCCTCTACAGCCCTTTTGGGTAGAGAATTCCAGATTCACAACTCTCTGGCCCACTTTCCCCTCTCAATGTGCATAGCAATTCATTCCCTTGCTTATTAAAAATCTATCTCTGCTTTAAATGTCTTCAAAGATTCAGCCGCCACAGCTTTTAAGGCAAGGAACTCCAAAGACAACGATTTGAGAGGAGGAATTCTTCTCCATCTTGGTCTTAAATGGGCACCTTCTTAGTCCTATGCTCTTTGATTTGAGACTCCCATGAAAGGAAACATCCCTCTAGCATTTACCTTGACAAACCCTATAGGAATCTTGTGTTTCAGTACGTTCACTTTCATTCGTCTAAACTCTAAATGAGTGTAGAAAGGCTATTGAGCCTTTCCTCATTAGACAGTTCCTTCGTACCCAGGATCGTCCTTGTGAACCTTCTCTGAGCTGTGATAATTAAAGGAACCAAAACTGTACACCCAACTCTAGATGTGGTCTCACTAATATCTTGTAAGGATGTAGTAAGAGTTCCCTATTTTTATACTCCAACCGCCTGAAATAAAGGCAAATATTCCATTAGCCCACAGTACCCGTGCTGCATATCTGCGTTACATTTAGGACAATTTCAAAATCTCGACACTGTAGCCTTCTGCTGTCCTCCTCCATTTAGAAAATAATTTGTTTCATCATTCTTTTCTTCAAAGTGAACAGCTTCACATTTTCCTATGTATTACCTTTTTGCCCACTAGCTTAACCTGTCAATATCTCTCTGTAAACTATTCATATCCTCTTCACAGCTTGGCTTCTGCTCTACCTTGTACCATCCCCAAATCTGGTTACAGTACTTTTTATTTATTTCCTCCACGTTATTTATATGTATTGTAAACAACTGATTGTAGGATGCCGAACTGAAAATAACCTGTTGTCCCTACTTGCTGCTTCGTGCTAATTCACTAATTAGTCCATTCATTGCTGATATTCTGTCATCAGCACAGGCCCAATTGGGCTTGTGGCCACTGATCACCCAATCCCAACCTCCAAAGTGAATATCAGTTCTGAAATGTCAACTGCTTCATCACTTGCACAAGAGTACAAGTGTCATGGAGTCTCCAGCAAGGGTGTGCTAGAATTTTGAGGCATACAATTCCTGTTTTTTTTTTTCTGGTTACATTAACCAATTGGCTAGCAAGCCTTTGGGATGTAGGAGGAAAGCAGAGCACTTGTGGGAATTCTGCACAGTCACAAGGAGAAGATTCAAACTCCAGACAACACCAGAGTTCAGAATCAAGCCTCAATCACCAGAGCTAGGAGACAGCTACACTACCTGCAGCATCACTCTGCTGCCCTTTTAAATCTGTTTCTCCCTTGTGATACTTACCGTTCGTTTGTCATTTCTTATGCATGCTCAGATGATTACTTTTACAAAACCTATTGAAGAGTAGAGGTGGCAAATGATTAACTTGAAATCTGGTGTCAGTAATGTTTGCTGAAAATTGAGAATACTATTCGCTGATAATCCAGCATCGAATTGAACGGGAATCCTGATGGTTCAGCATCCGGCTCACTAAGTGCTGTTCCTGTGCTCCCGTTAACAAACCAAAGCTGTGGCTTCCCCGCTGCATTTAAACCTACCAGGTAGAAAATTTATGATACCACTATGTCACATCTTTTTTTGTAAAAAAGTGAATTGAAACTGTATTGGAATATTAATTGGGAATAACGTCCAATATGCGGAAAATCTGACATTCCGGCACCACCTAAGTCCCAAACCTGCCAGACTAACAGTTTTATTGTGTATGTTAACCACAGGTTTGGGTATAGCTGAATAGTTTCTTTCAAGAAGAATGGTGCTGGAGGGAGGTATTAGAAACCCTCTAGATCCCTTGAAATTTTACCCTGGCACGTCACCACAATTAAGGAGGAATCCTGAAATCTAAATTCAAAACTAACTATTTTAATATTGCTGTAATTGTAATTTGCTTTTTAAGTGAATGCTTTATTTATTTTTCAGGGCTACCCTGGGCCTTCCCTGCTTGGATTGGTCGTGGAGAGAGCTCACCTTACTCTTACCCAGACAGAACAGCCTATTATATTTCTTCATGGATTCACGGTGCTAAATTGTATCATAATCTTGATATTGATTATGTTGGGGTTAGTAGAAGTACTTAATAAAATAAAACATATCTCTTGTTTGTTAGTATTGTAGAGATGGTAATTTACATTTGATGTTGAAGCAGAATAACTTCATTGTTTCAGGGAGGAAAAAGGAGCAGGGTGATGAATGTCGAATAAAACAAAATTTTAAACCCATCTTTAATGAGCAATTTAAAGAATTAATTATTATGTGTTGTGCATGTAATTTCAAAATTCAAGAGAATATGACATTGAATGTTCAAGGAAAAAAAAAGTAAACATCGGGCTTTTTTTTTGCTCTCCATGAAAATTCATAAAATTATCCAAGAGATTTAAAATTGATCAATAAGCCCAACGATGACACAGATTTTAGTGCTGTTATGGACCTTTCACAAATCAATTGAAAACATAGCAGAATTTGGACTTGTATTTTATTTACTTGGTGCAGTAAATGTTTATGTGACTTTCAAAAGGCACTTGATAAAGTACCACACATAAGCACTTTATTCAGAAACTGAAAGCACAAGGTTGCAAAGAGGCAGTTGAAACTTTTTACATAATTTTTCAAGCAATAGAAAGCAGAGAGCAGAGGTGAATGAATGGTTTTCTCTCTGGAGATAATTTTGCAGTGCGATCTCCCAGGCGAATTGCTTTTCCTGTTAAATACAAATGACATGGAATTGGGTGCAGCAAGTACAGTTTTGAAGTTTGTGAATGATACACAGCTCAGAAACAGAGCAAAGACTGAACAAGATATTAGCAGACTTTAGCAGGGAGTAGGTTGGTGAATCAGAGTTACATCTGAGTGCATTCTAATGGCCTTGTGTGAAATTATATCCATTCAGGAGAAGCAACATGGAGAGTTGGTGTAATCAAAATAGCACACTTTTTGGTGAGGAGCAAATATTGAGGGACTTTAGTAAATGAGACTAGGTAGGTGGTAGGTCAAGTTGACATGGCAGTTAAGAAAGCATATGTGGTACTTTTATTGTGGAGGCTGAATACAAAAACAAAGGTATGCTCATATGCTAAACCTACTAGCAGGTGGTTAAGTCCAAACTGGAGAGAACCAGTTTCCTCTGGCAAATGAGCCAGTAATCAGAATTCATTGGTGTAAATTAATTGGTAGAATCACTAGAAAGGAGATTAAGATTTTTCTTCCCAAAGATGCTTGTATTTAATCCAGAACACGCTACATGAAAGGATGGTGAAATCAGCTTCAGGATATGCACCTAAAGAAAATTAATTTGTTTAGTTTGAGGAAAATCTTGGATGCAAGTCATGAGTGAATGGCCCCTTCAGAGTCAACATAAGCATATGGGCCAAGTGACTCTGTTCTGTGCTATGAGGTTCAAAAACAAGAAGCAGAAGCAGGAATAGGCTATTCAGTTGCTCGAGTCTGAGATCAGGGTTTTTTGTCCAAAAAGAGCCTTATTTCTGAGCTACTTTTGTTAGATATTGCCCTCAATGTTGGAAGTCACATGACCTGGAATAAATAGTACACTAAAATTATTTTTGTTAAACAGTTGTATAATTTAGATTTGCGATTCATTCCTTAAAGTCTACTTGCGCAATGAAGTTTGTCCTGGAAGGAAAATAATTTAATGTTCCTAATTGTACATATTCATAGATGCATTTTGGCTATAATACTAAACAATTAGTGGCAAAATGTATGTTTGCTGATATAGTTGACACCGATTTCTATTTAAGAATATTTCGTGCAAAATCAAAATAGTAATGTTCATAAATTAATAGGATTCTTTTACATTTCTGTCCTAGATTTGGAATGAGAGAAGTTATGACAAAAAGTACATCCTGGTATGTTTCTCATATTTTATCTCCTATTTTCTTATGACATAGAAGGAGGCCATTCTGCCCATCGAGCCTATTTGGTTCTCAGAGTATTCCCATCAGTCACATTCTCCCTGTACCACATTCTCTCCCACATGTTCATCAACCCCCCTCTAATTCCCATGCCATCACCTGCAGTACCAGCATGTCTTTGGTATATGGGAAGAAACCACAGTGCCTATGATAGTTGGGGAGGGGGTTCTAGGAATAATTTTTGTTGGAAAATATTTTGAAAATATTTTTAACTTAATTTTTATATGTAATCATTTTTTAAAGAACAATGTAGGAAACTAAGTTCACATCATACACATTTTGAATGGTTTTTATATGTTGAGCAACTATGTAAAGTTTTCTACAAAAAAACTGTGCAAATTCAGTAAGATAAACATTTATTACAATGGTAGTGTTTGTGTAAGCAGCATCTTTAAATTAATTATAAAATTAATCAAACTAATTTTATATTTTAGCATGGTACAAATGATGATGGGTGTGATAACATTATGTCCAGAACTATCTTCATTCCAGTTTGTTTTGGGAAAGTGTAAGAGCTCTCGACGTTTTTGCTCCTATTTCATCTGTAACATGTGTCTCTAGTTTTTTTTTCATCAGATATTGTGGAAATGTACATTTTGTAATATAATGCTAATTTTGTCTTCTTGAATTATGTGAGAAAAATTTTCAATGTGTTGGTCATTCACATTTGGAAAGACATGTGCCTAGAATTTCAAACCTAGTCAACCGTCCTAAGAAAGTTATATAATAGCATCACCATGTTGTACTTTGCCTCCACACTTTACTCTCAAAAGACTTGAAATTCAGACACAGAGTTCAATATATTGTTACTACCGTACTGCTAAATGCTGAATTTATAGTCAAGGATGTTTTTTATAACTTAGTTTTGGAAAATTTTATGTGTGAATAGAAGCAATAAGAGGGGAATATGGTTTTTCTTTGGTCTGAGTATATATCTATTTGCTATAATGACATAATTTGCTTGAAATCACAGATGAAGTATTATAGTGCTTTCAGGAAAAATTGCATGCTTGTTAGAAGTGAATATCTTTGACTAAATAAACAGGGCCAGTTTTTTTTTGTCTGTTTTGACCCATTGTTTTTAGAATAACTAAAGTTTTGGTTGAAACATGTCTCGAGATAGTTGATTGAAAAAGCCAGAATTAATTGGACTATTGTGTTTTAAGTAATGAGTATTCCAGTTGTATAAGGAAGTGATGTATAATACTTGTGTTACAATTACAACAGAATCAACTGGCTTTGTGACATGCAAAGAAATTTGATTCAGGATCAATTACCAGTTTTGTGTAGTAAGCATACAGTACATGTCAGTGCATCACCTCAGAAAGCCTGACAGTATACAAGATAGCAGACTGCTTGATTGGCAACCCTTTTGCCACCAGAAACATTCACTTCCCCTAACATGCCATAACTGGTTTCAGTGGAAGCCATTTAGAAATTGCACTACAGTAACTTGCACATACCATCCAGCCCGGAGTGTATATTACTGAGTCAGAATCCTGGAACTCGCAAGCTAACAATGTGTGAGTACCTTTACCATATGAACAGCACACTTTAAAAAGGCAACATTGTCACTCAGTCGAGGGGAGTTAAGGATGGACAATGAATGCTGGTCTTTTAAAAAGAAAAAAAAGTTGTCTGGATTGGATTCATCCTGTCATGGTGATAGGACATACTAGGTAATTTTCCATTTTAGAGTAGTAACTGTGTTGGAGCTATAATGGACGAGGTGTGACTATTTCTGTAGTACAGATCTTCAGCTCCAGAGCCAGGATGTTGCCCAAAGCCATGGTTGTCAAATAATCCTCAAAATAACAAAAAAAAATTTGTGAATTAGATGATCCTACTACCTTCCAGGCTATCTCCATTGCAGCTGCCTTGCAGTCTATTAATTTTTACTCTGATTGCTCTGCTAAAAAGTACCTCTTATTCTTTCTAAGTTGCTGTACTAGTCCCCTTCATCTTCATCACATTGAACAAAATCATCATTGAAGTCTTCTTTATTTTTCCCAGTATGTCACAGTTGTGGGACTCCTTGCTTCCTTCCCAGTATCCATCCTACAATCTTTGGCCTTTTGGTGTGCCTTTTGCAGCTTAATTGCTACATCCTAATTTGCCCTGTATTTTCTTTTGCTCTCTAACTGTGGTGCTATGCATTGAGTTGGTTTGAAATGTTGTCTAATCCCACCTTCTGCCCAGGTAACAGTCTTGTTAATGGGAGTTTTCTGGGTAAGTTTGTTACTTTTTTTTAGTCCAGTGATTTTCATCTTTATCTGTTGCAAAGGTGCTGCGTCAATCACTGGATAAAGTTGGTTTAAAGAATGTTGGTATTATTGCTGCAGATGGAAGTTGGGGGATCGCAAATGATTTAATAGTTGATCCATACCTAAGTGACGCAGTTGAAATAATAGGGTAAGTTTTTGGGGCTAAATTGCATTATAAAATTTCAGCTCTCTTGCTAAAATTTTATTTCCTCATGGTCCGTTTTAATTAGAATACGATACCAAAAAGGTGAAGGATCTTAGTGAAAAGCATTTTGGATTATGGGCATTTTATAGCTTGTTTCACTGCCAAGTGTACAATCTGATTTTTGGCTTTAGTTTCTTTTCTGTGATGTTTTATCTTTATTATAAAGGTATTTCTGTTTGACACTTTTTTGATGATTGAGAAAGAATAGGGACTAAAAACCTGAAGGAATAACAATGAAAAACCAGGTTGAATCATAAGGGAACAGAATCAAAAAGAGGTGGCTCAATGGTTTCACTTTTTTAATTGAATGCCCTTCATCCACCTCCATAGAGCAAGCAGATGATCAATTGCTATGTAGAGTCAGTCTACAGTAGTGTCGCCATCAGATCACTCTAAGTTTCAAACATGAATCTGAATCTATTGCCTTTTTTATCTGCACTTGGAAACTCTGTGAAATGGGATCAGACTACAGAATGGTTAGACATAACACACATGAACTTCATTTGCTTGTGTTGAAAAGCCTAATTCTGGGAGATGATGAAGAAGTTACATTTTTTTGATGTTAGGTTGTCAAATAACAATTTTACAGATAATAAAGTCAAATAAAATGCACTTCTCCTTTTAATCTTTTGTATCTCTCACTCTTTCCTTCTGAAACCCCATATATTGTTGACATCTTCAATTTTCAAATCCATCACTGTGGCATCAAAAGTCCCACAAGTCTGTAGCTCTCAGCTTCTCTGTGCACAAATATCAGAAGCTACATTACAAATGGATCATATGTAATTCATCTAAAATTACATATATGTTTACACCTGTTCAAAAGAAGACATTTGACTGACGAGATGGCTGCTGATTTATATTTATAGCCTAAATTCATTGGTGTTTTTGTGTTTTGATTTTTATCATCCTGGGGATGGAGATGGTGAGGAGGAGACCTGAAAGGCTAACTACAGACAAATTAGTTTTTAAAAAAAAACGTACTTTTGATTTGAACATCACAAAACAGGAAAGCAAGCAAAAGACTGAAATACTAAGTAACAATCAACATTATCTTGTAATAAAACAAAAGCATTTTTATGGATCTCACTAGCAGTTTCAAAGATACATTTGAGCTATTTCAATAAAATATTTTGATGGGATTTATCAAAGACTGTGCACTGAAAAATTAATCTTTGAAGAAGCAAATCACATTATGAATCAAATATTTTTAAAATCTGACAGAAATGTAGTTAGTGCTATAAATGATTTTTGTAGTGTGTTATGAATATTGTTTTGAGATTGTGGAATGTTAGGAATATAATTTGTTAATAAATATTTGGTGATTATCAAGTATCCTAACAAAACAGATAAAATAACTGCATCTCTCCAGATATGGGCTTTTGCTTTAAGAAATACAGAAAATGTTTCTGTAAATGTTTGGTGAAAGTCAACTTATCAACACCCAAACAGAAATCTGAACATTTTAGTGGAAATCAGTTAAATATACATTAACATTAGTCATTTTTTCACTAAGAAAACTGCTTTTCTGATGGTTACAATTTAAATGAGTTAAGGCAATTATGATATAGTATTGCAAACACAAATGGTTTATGCAATTCTGACTGACATCCCAGAAGAAATAGAAGAAGAACACTTAATACTTTAGTAAGATGTGGGATTCCTAGAAGTCTAAAATGAGGTTGTTTTATATTTTATTTAGTCATTTTACTAAATAGCCCCTTGCTTTTTATTCAGGTTATAGCTACAAACTTTAACATTTTAGTGTATTTGCTCTGATTAAAATAAATATTAATAATACTGCTCTGAAACGGTAGGCCATTGCCTAGACATTCACTAGTGTCTATGGTGACATGTTAATTTGTCGCTGTATGACACACCAACAGCCACTTTGGTATGGGTCCATCCTTCACAATTCAGTCTTACATTGCTGAATCCACCAGATAAAGTTTTCCTTTGAATGCTGCACCAGTGTAGAGCATAAAAACGAAAAGGGGAAGATCGGAGACATAGCTAGCTGATCACAGAGGAAAGAGAGGCCCAGGGTTAGTGGGTCAGAAGGAAGTTGGGGCTAAGGTTGGCTGCTTTTTGGAGGGGGTGGGAGGGATTTGGAGAGTAACCATCATTGGGGAGGTTATGGGGTCATGGGAGATTGCCAGTCACAGGATGTTGCTGATGTTGCGGGCAGTCACCAGTCTGGGTGGTGGTTGCTCAGATGTGGCAGCTGTGAAAGGACTCATCGTCACTGAGTCAAAGACTTGTGATCATGGCTTGTGTTGGGATAAGTGAGGGTTGTAATTTGGGTCAGTATCATTGGTGTGTAGTTCAAGGAGTTCTTTCAGTGCCGTTTGGGAGGTTTATGCTGTTGGAGGTGATGGGGAGTCCCCGAGGAGAGAGGTTTCCCTGTCAGGTATCCTCATTTGCCATTTTGCAATTATCAGGACCATAGCCATTTTGTAGAGAATTATTTGTTTAGATGCCAAACACAGCAGTATCTTGACTAATGGCCATTCTTAGTATGTGATTCTCATTGGTGATTATTGTTACTAGGTTACTGTGGATTATCAATGTTGATTCTTCATATCTGTTCTTGTCATCAGTGAAGTTCTTATGTTTCCAGGATTGGCTGCTAGTAATGAGGACCAATTTTCCTCTCTGCAATCCTATTTCACTAAGGTCCTTTTCCATACCAGCTAAGATTGATTAACTTAGTATTGACCATGGATTGAACAAGGAATCTTTCTCATCCATATATGGCTTATCTATTTACTAGGTGATTTTGCTATGCTGTTATGCACAAGTTAGTAAATATAGTAGTTTAATTAATATAACTCATTCTATTGATAATATTTTACAATATAAACAATAAAATGAGTTTGCACATTCTCCCTGTGACCATATTGGTTTCCTATGGGTGCTCGACATCTCAAAGATATGCAGATTGGTAGGTTAATTGTCCACTGTAACTTGTGGACTAGTGTGTAGGGGGTGAAAATAAATAAAATGAGATTAGTGTAAAAGAGTGAAAAGATCAACTGCTGGAGGACTTCAGAGGGTCAAGCAGCTTCTGTGGAGGGGAGAAGGAATTGTCCTGTAGCAAGGTCTTGACCCAAAACATCAACATACTGCTTGACCCACTGAGATCCTCCAGCAGTTTGATTTTTTTTTGGCTTCAGGTACCTGTTTCTGCGCTGTATGACTCTATAACAGCATATCCATAACAGAAAACATGGTAGTTTGGTCTTCAAATAGTTAGGCAATGGTTGTGGTTTCTTTTTTTCCTGTGCTTCACTAAATAGTTGATAATTTGTTTTGTATGGGAGAATTTTTTTTTTGTTTCTTGAAGCATAATGTGAATATTTTTGATGTTTCTGTCCAGCAGTGTTCTTAAGCATATAAAATATAGTACTTTTTCCAGAATAAGAAATAATTTATTTTCTTTTGCAAACATTGAGTTGTAACACTGATTTTTATGTTTAGTTTTAAGTTACTCCAATTATCTCAGTGTTAAATACTGAGACCCAGGAGTGTAATTAATAATATTTCTCTCAATCCTACCCTCCCCACCTCCCTTGTTTTTGGCCTGTGAGCAAAGTGATCAGAAATCATCTGTGAAATCCCCTCTGCATTGAACTTTGGAATCAGAAACTTAACTGGTTTCCATTTTTAGCTCCAACCTGTTACCCTGTGCCTCAAAGTAAACTCATTTATTTCATACTTGAAATGAGAGTGGGTTGGCAGTAGGACTACTTCATGCAATAGGAATAAATTCTTTGGTCAGGCAGCATCTGCGGAGAGAATAATGAAGTTAATGTTTCAGATCAATGACCTGTTATCAGCATGAGGAAAGGTTAGAAGTCAAAGATATTTTAAGTTTCAGAGAAGTGGGAGGGCTGAAGAGAATTTCTGTGATAGAATTGGTAGACGGACTGAATGACAGAAGTGGTGGTGAGTCATGAAAGCTCATTAATCAGAGCTGATGTGTCTTGAGGATATGCAAATGAAAGAAAGTGAATGAACTGGAGGGAGGAAAAACAAAACAGTACTGGAACTATGGGATACAAACCTATGTATGCAGTTGCTGAAAATCTGAAATAAAAGAACGCTGGAAATACTACAAAAAAATGGAGCTAACGTTGCAGGTTGATGACTTCAGAACTAATCAGCTGTGATACAAACAGTTCTGATAAAAGGTCTTGTGTTAACTCCATTCACCCCTCTCCACAAATGCTGTCTAACTTGCTGAATATTTCCAGCATTCTCTGTTATTTTATATTTACAGCATCCGCAGTGTTCAGTATCTTGCAGTAACAGTGTTTTATTATTTACGTCTCCCCTGTTCTTCTATTTTTGGTTGTATCTCGCCCAAATGGATCAACTGCAATGATATGCCTTCACCACCCATTTTCAGACAGCATCATCACAATTTCAATCATTTGCTGTCTCTTGGTCACTACCCTCTCATAATCATTCCCATTATCTCTCCACCCCTCCCTCTTTGCAACTTAAAATATGCTTGGCTTATATGATGGCCTTGACATCAGTTTCTCCAACTTCTGGTAACCCCTCCCCTCTTGCCCTGCCCATTTTGTTCCTGTTTTTGTTTCTTTCTTCCCCCTCCCGTCTTCCCTCATTCCTGTGGCCCCCTCACCCCTTCTCTTTCCCCTCCTCCGCCCTCATGACCTGCCCATCTATTCCCCACCTCCTTCATTTTATTCCATGGTCTACAGCCCTCTCATCCTTCAGCCCTTTGCCTCTTCCACCTGTCACCTCTCAGCTTCTTACATCACTCCCTTTCATCCCCACTCCCCCACCCACCTACCTACCTTCCCCCCTCACTTGGATTCACCTATCACCTGCCAGCTTGTGCTCCTCCCCCTCCCCCAACCTTCTTATTCTGGCTTCTGCCTTCTCCCTTTCCAGCCCTGATGAAGGGTCTTGGGCCGAAACGTTGACTGTTTATTTCCCTCCATTGATGCTGCCTGACCTGCTGAGTCCCTCCAGCATTTTGTGTGTATGTGTTGCTCCAGGTTCCAGCATCTGCAGAATCTCTTGTGTCTCTGGCTTCTCAGTTTTCTTAACACTGATTGAAACATACTGTATGACCCTGAGGGATGTTGAAGACTCATGTGAAGAGAATGTTCCCTATTGTGGGAGAATCTAGAACTAGGGGGTCACTGTTTTAAAAAGAAAAATAAACAGTAGCCCACTTAAGACAGGAGACAAAATATTTCTCTCGGGGTTGTGAGTCTTTGACACACTCTTCCTCAAAGTGCAGAAGAAGCTGTGTCTTGGAATATTTTTAAAATGGGTTCCTGATAAACAAGGCAGCGAAAGCTACTAAGGTAGACAGAATGGGGAATTGAGGTTACAGTCAGATTAACCATGATCTTATTAATTGCAGAGTGGGGTCGAAGGGCCCATTCCTGCTCCTAAATTGTATGTTCATGTGCTTTACAACACTATAGTTCTTGGTTCCCCCCATTCCATTTACCATAGTTCCATGGTTCAGTCCAGTTTAAACTCAGTATGTTATTTACCATTAAATTTTGCAATTCCATTTACAGGAAAGTTTACTTTTTTTTAAAGTACCGTGAAAGATTGCTAAGGGTACTGCATTTAGAATTATTTTTCAGTATATGAAAACGTGACCTAGCTCTTCCTTTCATCTTCCTATTGATGTTGCAAAATTGACAATCATAAAATGTGAACACACCAATTCAGCTTGACCATTGGAAGAGTGTATGCAGTGTTATCCACATTTAAACTTCAATTTATTATAAGCGATTTGTTGTTTTTCTAGTGCTGTGTTGTGTACGCTGTTGTATGAAAGCATGCACGGCTTGACCTGTTTTCACTCTCCCATTAATGTATCAGCAAGCAATTTTGATTGAAATTGGAAGCAGGAAATCAAGTTGTCATTGCAGGATGTTATTACAGAGAGTCATGCACTGACAAAGAACATTTACACCACCAAGCAACCTTTAGTTTTATTTATGTTACATCTTTAAGAATGTTTTTAATATCTGAATGATAGTATAGTGTCTTACAAACACCCTCCAAATTCTGTCTTGGAGACGTGTCGTCTTCATTCTTAATTTTAATTGCAAATACACATGGATGTTGAAAATGCTAATATTTCCTATGACTTTCTCTGTCTTTTTCTGCCAAGCTGCTGAGATATACCATGGACAAAATGGGTCTAGAGCAGGTGAAAATCATAGCCAGCGATAATCTTTGGGAACCGATATCTTGGTCTGTGCTTCATACTGAGCTAAGTGATGTGGTCGACGTTATAGGGTAGGCATTTGTGCCCTCCATTTTCGGATGGTATTGAAAAATATGAAATTTGCAATGTTAGTGCAGTTTTTTTTCCAGAGACAAAAGAAATGTTTCCAGTGGGGTTACATATACCTGGATGTTTCCTGCCTTGAGTAAAATTTTTTTTAAAAAGTAGCAAATATGCTGGAAATACTTAGCAGGTCAGGAACATCTGTGTAATATGTTAACACTGCAGATCAATGGCCTTTTTATCTAAACTGAGAAAAATTATCAGAGATACCCATGGTTGAATTCACTATGGCAAAGTCAGAAATTTACACCTGTGATTTATTCCTTTGAAATCAGTGTGTTGCACTTTGCACTTCAGAGGCAGAGCATATTATACTGATGTTACTCTATAGTGTGTTTAATGCCATCAATCAGGGACATAAATGCAGATAAATTAGGAGGGAAAGAACAAAAGAACAGGAGAAATTAAATGATAGCATGATTCTGCTATTCCCATACTTGGCACTCAGGCACCGTTTTTTATTTCTTCATCCCCTTTTGCTCTGCAACTCGTTTTTGTTATACATTCTGCCTTCCACTCTCACAAACTTGCCATCTGTTCTCTCCACTTCCCTTCTCTGCATCTTTAAACTTGTTTTATCTCTAACTTGTTCAATTTCTGGTGGAAGATCATCATCCTGAAATATCAACTCTCTTCATAAGTGCTACTGACCAGTTTCTAGCATTCTCTGTTTTTCACCATGTACCTACCATTCTGAGTTATAAATGTCAGTGAACAGCCTGAAAAGGGAAAAATAAGAAAATTGGATGATAAATCTTTTTGTATTCAATTTCAGTCTCCTAACACTGTTTTGTGAAGGCTGGGCAGATGAAACTTCCACTGAAGCATGTGCTTCAATCCTATGCAGTGTCACAATCAAGTTATCTCAAGGGTCTTGCCTTATCTGTGTTTGAAATAATGTTTTATATAAACAGTGACAACAGAACAATTAATTACATTTAAATCATGTAACTTGTCTTTAACATTAACAGAAAATTTTGTTTTACTGAAATTCTTGATTCTGTTTGTCATGAAGAGATGATGCTTTATTAGATCTTTTAAGATGTATCAGCATTGACTCACAGAGCAGTAATGGCTATGTCTTCTTCACTTGAAAGACTAGGCACAGCAATAGCTGTTTCAACATTGAAATGTGAAATAAGTAATTCATTAGAAACACATGCCTCAATGTTCTGCCCATCAAATAACCTGTGAGCTCATTCAACAATCTCAGCATGTGATCATAGGTTCTTCACTGTTTTCATCTAGATTCCAGCAAGCCTTTAGCAGTAGTTTTCCCTCATGTTGTCTCTGCTCCTGATGCATTTCGGTGTGTAGATTTCATGATTGGTTATGTAACTAAGATATAATTAATGTAGTTTCTTCATGCCAGTTTTGGGTGTTGCCACAAGCTGGAGGCTATCGCTTCTCATTCCTCATTTTTTTTCAAATTTCTGATACTCCTGGGCATTATGGTTAACTTTTTCAGCACATCTGTATACCACCCAAACTCCAATGCTTCCACAAGTATCATCTTTCCCACTCCTCCTTTCGTCTTGTGGTTCTTTCCCTTTTAAACAATCCTATAGCTTCCCTTTATATTTTCCTTGACATCCTCTGAAAGACCCAATAAGGGACTTGTCACTACCACAAGTAAACAGCAACTCCAGTTGCTCCATCCCACGCTCCCCCTTCCTAGCAGAGTATAATGTTGCTAACCTCCCCTCATCACTCCCAGTTCTAATCCTGTGGATGCTTATGATGCCATCATTGCAACCCTCAGCCCCTCCACGTATCCCTCTGGTTTGCATATTCATTGCAAACATGACACTTGTCATTTGTCATCATCTTATTGTAGTTAATCCCATTAGAACCATGGTCTTAATAGAGCAAGGATAAAGGAAGATGATGCCTTTCTCTTTTTAATGACTCTTCCCTCTGCTCAAATTGGTGCAGTGATAGTATAGCTCCTCACTAAATTACATTGCTGTTAATGACTTTTATAAACATCCTACTTTTCCCCCTGTTACTTCCTACCCCAAATTATTGTACTTTTTTATATTTTCTGGAATATCAGCATCACTGATAAGCCCAGCATTTGTTACCCAACACAGTTTTTTTTCTGATTTGGCTTGGCGTAGTTATGCATCAAACACATCCATTGTATGGGTCAGGCTGCATAAGGAAAGGTAGTTTTGTGATCACCATTATTGACAAGTAGCTTTAAATTCCAGACTTGCACCAAATTCACAGTGAGAATGGAGCATCTCCAAATCATTAGTCCAGGCATTACCACTGCTTCAGTACCTCTAGTTTGGCAGTGCCCCCAAGTTTCACATTGTTTCTTGCAGAAATCTTTTCTTTGCTTTTATACTGAATAATTTCATGTTGTTGGTGATTTCAACCTCCAACCTAACTCATGCTTTCTGTGTTTTGAATTTCTTCTGTAAATCTCTTTCTCTATTTTCACAATGCTTCCCAACCCTTTGATCTTATTTTTTCTTCTTTCACTCGTGCTATGTGTGTTGTTAACCAGGCCAATGTTTATTACCTACATCTAATCTCCCTTAGTTTACTAAACCATTTCAGAGGGTATATGAAAGTCAACCAAATTGCTTGGGACTTGAGTCAGGTGAAAGAGGGAAGACTCCCTTTCTTGAATATGAAGACGCATTTTCATCACAATCCAATAGTTTCACAGCACCCATTCCTGCGCTGTTAGCTTTTTGTTTCATCTTGGTATTTAATTAACTGACTTTGAATTCTTCAGCTGCTCTCTTCAGATTTGAATTTGTGTATCTGGATCATTAGGCCAGATACCTCTAGTAACAATATCTATGTTTATTTGGCCCGCAATCTTGCTTTGCCTCTCTGCACCTATCATAACTGCCACTCTCGTATTGTTTCCTTGTATCATTATCTGTACACATTCCTCTTCCCTCCTGAGGCAAAAGACTCGTGTTTTTTGTCATTTACTACTGTAATTTGTAACCATCTAGCTTTTGTCTGAAATTTAGAGTGACATTTCTGTGAAATTGCTAAATCATACCCTTGCACCAACTTTGATATCCTTGTCTCCATTAAAATCATAGCTCAGTCTCTCTGCCTCAACCTTGCTCCTCCAATTCTCTCACCTTTAGGATGCATTTAAAAACATACCTTTTTAGCCAAGTTGTTCCTCCTGTGGTTCAATGTCAAAATATGTTTTATTAATTTCTGTTTATTAATTGGTTTGGGATATTTTACTACTTTAAATATAGGATATAAATGCAAGTTGTTTAAAAATGAAATGCATTTTACATTATGAATGTTCTATTTCATACCTTAGAGCCCATTATCCTGGAACAGTTTCAAGCAGCAATGCTAGGAAGACTGGCAAGAAGCTGTGGTCATCTGAAGACTACAGTACTGTTGATAATAATGTAGGAGGAGGGTGTTGGGCTCGGATACTTAACCAGAATTATGTTAATGGCAATATGACTTCGTAAGTACTAAATATAGATAAAATAAACCAAAAACCAGTATATACCTCTGTCGACATTCAAAAGCAAACTGGCTATTGAAATACAGACTATGATGATAAAGCTGCATTGATTATCTAGCCCTGATTGGCTTGAAAAAGTAGTCATGCACTTGTGAATCTTTACAGGTTTTGGATGATGTGTTCCCCCAAAGCTATTGAAAAGGGAGTCCCAGGAATGGTATACAAGTTAGATGTAAGGAACTTTAGAGTAGATGTGTTCTCAAGGCACCACTTCTTATTCTCATAAGCTTAGATTGTATGCTGCAATGGTAGAAAGCAACAATGGTGAAAATGTGGATGCTATGAACAGTGGTGGTTAAACCAGCATTATCATTTCTTCTTTTATATTCATGGTTATTGAGCCATAGAGTTATGTAGCATAGAAATAGGCCCTTCGGCCCAATTCGTCCCTGCCGACCAAGGTGCCTTCATGAGCTAAACCATTTGCCTGCATTTGGCCCATATCCTACTAAACCTTTTCTATCCATGAATCTGCCCAAGTATCTGCCTATACCACTTCCCCTGGCAGTTTGTTCCACATACCCATCAGTCTCTGTGTGGAAAAACTTGTCCCTCAGGTCTCCTTTTTGTCTTTCCCTTATTAGCTTAAACCTGTACCCTCTAGTTTTAGACTCCCATACCCTGGGGTAAAAGACTCTGGCTTTCATGATTTGATAAGCCTCTAAAGTTACCTCTCAGCCTCCTACTGCCCCCAGAAAACAGTTCCAGTTTCTCCTTGTAACACAAGCCCTCACAAAACTGCAGGCCCAGCAATATCCTTGTGACTGTTTTCTGCACCCTCTCTAGCTTAATCACATCGATCCTATAGAATGGTGACCAGAACTGCACACAATTCTCCAGGTACGGTCTCACAGCTCTGACATGATGTCCCAACTCTTGTACTCAGTGTCTCATCAGATGAAGGCAAGCATGTTGTACGCCTTCTTCACCTTGTCTACCTGTGTCGGCACTTTTAGAGAACTATGTGCTTGTAACCCTTGGTCTCTCAGTTCAGCAACGCTCCCCAGGGCCCTGCCATTCACTCTGTGTGTCTTGACCTGATTTAACTTCCCAAAATGCATCACTTTTCCCACTTCCCCAGTTGATCTAGATCCTGTTGTAACCTTAGACAAGCTTCTTCACCACCACCAATTTTGATGTCATCAGCATACTTACTAATCATGCTATCTAGATTCTCATCCAGATCATTAACACATATGACAAACAACAGGAGGCCCGGCACAGATCACTGCGGCATACCTCCGGTCACAGGCCTTCAATCTGGAAAAACAACCTTCCACTACTACCTTCCACCAAGCCATTTTGTATCTATTTGGCTAACTTGCCCTGTATTCCATGTGATCTCACCTTTTCGGACCAGTCTATCATGTGGGACTTCATCAAAAGCCTTGCCATTGTCAACTCTCTTGCTGACCACTTCAAAATACTCAATCAAACACGAGACATGAATTTGCATACACAAAGCCATGATGACTATTCCTAATCAGTCCTTGTCTTTCCAAATGCAGATAGATCCTGTCTCTCAGAATCCCCCTCCAGTAACTTCCCCACCACTGATGTTAGGCTCACCCAGCTTGTCGTTCCCTGACTTGTCTTTGCATCCCTTCTTAAATAAAGGCACAACAGTAGCCACCCTTCAGTCTTCCAGTACCTCACCTGTGGCTATGAAAGATACAAAAATTTCTGCCAGGGCTCTAGCAATTTCTTCCCTGGCTTCCCACAATGTCCTAGGATACATTTATGAACCTCTATCATAATATCAAAATATTTTAGGACCTCACTGTTCTCTTCCCTGAATTCGCTAGGTTCAATGACCTTCTCCACAATAAATACTGATGAATAGTATTCATTTAAGACCTAGTCTATCTCCCATGGCTCCACATGTAGACAACTGCACTGATCCTTCAGGGGATCCATTCTCTCCCTTATTACCCTTCTGCTCTTAATATACTTGTAGAATCTCTTAGGATTCCTCTTTATCTTATCAGCATATCTCGTGTCCTCTTTTTCCCCTCCTGATTTCCTTCTTAAGTGTACTCCTACATCTCTTGTACACAAGAGATTTGCTTGATCCCAACTGCCTCTCTATACCTGACAATGGCCTCCTTTTTCCTGGCCAGAACCTCAACATCCCTCGATAGCCAGGATTCCCTAATCTAAGCCTAATTTAGTTAACAGAAAACCAGTGCACATCTCTGTGCAATATTCTAAAGCAAACTGTAGCAGCATGGTAGCACAGAATTAGTGCTTTTGCCTCTTTGCTGCATGAGCCCAAATTTGATCCTGATGTCCGATGCTGTCTGTGTGGAGTTTGTACATTGTGAACTCATGAGGTTTCTCCAATTTCTTCTCACATCCCAAAGGCATGCCAGGAGGTTAACTGGCAATTGCAAATTGCCCTTTAGTGGAGGCAAGAGGAGTTGGTGGTTATTTGAGAGAGAAGTGGTGGGGCTACAGGATAAGAGGAACGGGACATGGAATTTCGGTGTTGAAAGCTGGGATGGACTGATAAGTTGAATGCCTTGTGTTATAAATAAATAGTTTTTTTTCAAGTTTAATTATTGTTGTAGTTATGAAGATGCTTATGTAATAAAACAAAATGAGAAGATCAGACCTCCCAAGGTTAAAATGTTTTTGATGTTTATTGTGAAGTTAAATTATATTCCACTACTTTGCTTTTTCTAGTACAATCGCATGGAATCTGTTGGCAAGTTACTATAAAGAGTTGCCATTTGGCTTGGATGGGCTAATGACAGCAGATGAACCATGGAGTGGGCACTATGAAGTGCAGTCACCTATTTGGATTACAGGTGAACATTAATGCAAAGTTCACACTTCATAGGATCTAAAAAGTCCATTTCTCACACATTATGCCAAACTGAAGTGAATTGAAATATTTCATTTTCAACCTAATTACACTTTCTGCACTATGTTGAATTATATTTCATATTTTTAGTTTTTGAAGAAAATCACTCTTGCTATTTTTCTGAAATTTCTGAATACCATTTATTTGCCTTTTGCTTACTCTTAGCACATAATATCAAATGGGGTTATTGGCTGGTGAAGCTTGGTGTATTATGTAAAAACTCTTCTGCAAAGACTCTTGTTGATGGGAAAATTACATTGGAGATGTTTCCAATGTAATTCTCCAGATTTCAACTGATATGTTTGGTTCTGTAACTTGGGTCATCAAAGGTGAAGAGAGATGATTTTATGCAAACATATATCCAGCTCCTAGGTCCCTGTTGTAGCACACATGATATCCAATAATAATATAATTAAGCATGTGATTTAAGTCTTAAGTATTCCAAGTATTGGAATTGGAGGTCACGGCAGCTGGTCACGGCAGTTGGTGATTAAACAAGATTGATCTTGTTTAATCACCAACAGTGTAGCTTTGCGTAACATGTACAGTACAGTAAGAGGTCATTTGGCCCAGTACTTGTATACTGTTCCCGTTTCATCAATCTTACACTTCCATTTCATTCTCCTTTGTGTGTTGATCTACTAAAGCCTTTACAGCTATCCCAGTTTAAGCATTGATCAATTTCATACCTGTTGTGGATTAGGACAAAATTTAGCCTAGGCTATGTTTTGCATATAAAATGACATTCTACTATTATGGTTGCCAACATGACTTAATTTTTCCTGACACACACTCCCTGTTCATGATCCAAGCAATTCACAAGTTAGAACATTTTGAAAAAGAGAGAAATTCCTTCATAATTTGAAAAGAAAGCTCACATTAATGTTTCAGGTCGAGAATCTAGTCAGAAAACAAGTTGTATGGCATAATTGCAAACTATGAAATGAAGGACATGATGTATTAATTAAATAAATTTGTTTTAGAATGATTAGACTATGATTCAAAGGAAATTAGTTGATTATGGGCGAATGAGGATTAAAATGATTTGTCAGATTTTATTGAGGTTCATTATATGAAATGAGTTGGTACTGCTAGTTTTGGTTTCTATTTGTTTACCCACAATAATGTAAAAGGACAATGTGCACTTTGCAAACATAGTAAAAAATATCAGTGATATATATACAGATGATATATACAGTGATATATATAGAGTGATATATATATAGAGATTTGCATCTTTCCTGAGTTGGATCATGTTTCTACAAATCACTGCATGTTTTATGTGCTTCCTAAACTAATTTTTATCTTTTCCAGCACACACCACACAGTTCACTCAGCCAGGATGGCATTATCTGAAGACTGTTGGTCATTTGGAAAAGGGTGGCAGTTATGTGGCCCTTACCGATGGGAAAGGAAACCTCACCATTATCGTAGAGACCATGGTATCCAGCTTTCATTATATTACGTACTATACTGTTTTGTTTTGGTTCTGCTCTTTGAATTCTTCAGTATGAATCTGTCCACATTCACTGAACTTGCTTAATAATCGGTCATTTGAAGGTTGCAATAATTTTGGGAGCGGTGTGGATGCCTTAGTATTGGGCATGCTGGGGCTCCACTATTATCGGAGCAGAACCCACGAGACAGAGCCACCTTGCAAGAGATAGGCAAAGGAGGAAGGGATCAAAGGTTCTGTTAAAGAGTGTCTATTCACTAAGAGTTCCAGGAGTATCATTGCTCCTTTCTTCACATATCAGTGGAGGCTGAGATTTCAAAGCAAGTGATCACTGAGGTATGCTGTTGGCAGAGTTCCAACCTGCATCTTTGCCTAGGTCATTCTCTATGTGAAGCCATGGTCAAGGTGATCCTGATCATCAGCCTCCCAGTTATTTCAAGTGACCGATGATACCTGCCACATTCTGCTCAGAGGAAAATTTATCTCTTGCTCAAACGGGAAGCTGTAGGTAGTATGGGCATTCTGAGGTAGCATCCTTCAAGTTTCAGGGAGTGACATTCTGCAAATGTTAAAGTGTAAAGGCCTCTGTGTAGGAACGTGATCTGCATTGCAACAGAAGGGCTCATCACTCCCTGTACGTGCAACTTGTACACAACCACTGGCAGAAGAACCATATTCTTCAACATCCTGAAACCATGAAGCATGGCATGTTTATTCTGAATCTGTCTGCTGTGCCCACCATATTTTGTCTGTCATAATGTACTAATGGATGGCTTTGGGAAATTGAGCGTTATCCCCTCTAACCATAGCCCTTTGCTTTTCCTCTGACTCTTGAAAGTGCTAAAATCAGCTATAACCACATCCATGTGGTAGGAACCTTTCCAAGAATAAGCAGCATTGTGGAGTTAAGCATCAGCTTGTTCAGATAGAGGTTACAGTTGGAACCCACCCTGTACCACACACTGGAGTCGGTCTGCCACTCCATTGTCGATTGCTGCATCTTTTGCAGTCTTGCTGGGATAAACCCTCATTAAATCATTAGTAAAAGGAGGAAAGATAATACAGCTGGAGAGTGGCCCTCTCCAGACAATATGCAAGGGAAGCCTATAACCAATCGGAATTGCAGTAATAAGTAGTAAGTTACCATTGAGACCCTCAAGTGCCTCGCAATGAACATCTCTAACAAAGGAAGTATCATTATCCGCCTCTGACATTCGTTATGATTCACCAGCATTATCCTGGAGGTTACCTTTGATCAGAAGCTAACCTGGACCAATCAACCAGTTGCTGTGGAAACAGTATTCTGCAGGAAGGGACTAGACTCCTGACTTTCTCCTGTCTCTGCAAATACCTTCTATAATTTGCAAGACACCAGTTATGACCATTGAATAAATCCTACCATTTTCCATTAAGTGGAACTTCAAAGATGGTGAAGAATATACAACTCAGAGTAATAAGTGTGTGTCATGTAGCAAATAAAGAAAAGTCATAGAGGAAGCATGTGGAGGCTCTAGAGAGGGTGCAGAAGAGGTTCATCAGGATGTTGCCTGGATTAGAGGGTAATGGCTATAAGGAGAGGTTGGACAAACTTGGATTGTTTTCTCTGGAATGTCAGAGGCTGAGGGGAAACCTGATGGAAGTATGCAAAATTATGAGAGGCACAGATAGGGTAGATAGTCTATTTTCCAAGGTAGAAATGTCAAATACTAGCGGGCATAGGTTTAAGGTGAGAGGGGGAAAGTTTGAGAGAGATGTGTGAGGCAAGTTTTACACAGAGAGAGGTAGGTGCCTGGAATGCACTGCCGGAGTGGTGGTGGAAGCAAATACAAATAGCAACATTTAAGAGGCACTTTGACAGATGAACAGGCAAGGAATAGAGGGATACGGACAATGTGCAGGACAACTTTGCCATTTGTAGTAGTGATAAATTTAACAACCTGTATTTCAATGCGCTCCTTGATTTCAATGCAACTTTAGAATTATGTCTACCATTACGTTGCTTTTTGTCTTGTAACTGGTATATTTGAATATTGAGCAACATTTTAAAGCTGCTGTTTTTAAACTTAGACTCATGATCATTCAATATGTATCCGGCCTCCACTGCCACCTTTCAAGGTATTTCAGCAGAAAGCAACTTTTCAGTTGCTAGGATCATTTGTAAGTACCGCAGTTAATCAATACCTATTGTTTGGATATAGGGTGGCTATTTTGTAGATACATTTTGTGACTTCCAAAGTAACAGCGTTCATATGAGATGCAGAAAACCTCTAATATGCTCACGTTCAAATTCTCTTGGGAACGTCCTCCGCTTCACTGTTTAAACCTCAGTAAAGTATTACTGTTTCTTCGGCTAAATTCACAATAGTTTTGTGAAGAGTGGCTCTAATCTGGTTCCACCATGATAATACATTGTTTGGCAATGTGCCAGCTTCTCACAATAAGGGGAATGGAAATGAGCCAATCTCAGAGTAATTCCTTAATTCTGTTGCTGGTGAAAAGAGGTTTAGTTAGAAAGTGCTCTTTTTTTCTTAGTTTAAATTATTCGAAATCATATTTGTTTTTATAATACTTCACAGTTGGGAGGATCTTTTGGGGTCACTTCCAAGGCATATGTATTAAGACTATTCCATGTGCTTAATCTATTATTATTAACACAGAATCTAAGGATTGGATATTAACTCCCAGGGAGGGAGGGAGTGGGTGGCTGGGCCAGTTTATATTGGGGAAAACCCAGAATGGTTCCAGTAAGACTTGATTAGCTTTATTTCAATGCATCTCTCACCTGTGCCTGGAGCTTGGAACTCAGGCAGGTGAGTGGCTTTGTTACTATACCACGACAGCAGGCTATTGAGAGGAGGAGGAGGAGGAGAGGAATAGGATGGGCCAGAAGAGCAGAGATGTTTGGGCATTGGGGCAGAAACTGTGGACCAGAAGAAAGATGGAGTAGGCAGGTATAAGGATATCAGAGACTATAGTTGTAGTCTGGGACCTCCATTGTGGAGGTCTTCAGAAGGCTATTAAATTTTAGGGTAGATAGGAGTATGGGACAGTGATGGTCTGTTTACTCGTGATGAGTTAAGCAGATCAGTTGGTTCAGTCATTAAGAGGGAAGATGCTTCCCTCTTGAATCCAATACTTGCCTTTCTTTGGCCTTTTGGATTTCCCAAGATCCAGGAATAATTTGATGAACGTGGGACAAGAAGCTGTAATTTACTATATTTTATATTCCCTGATTAATTTACCTCCCCATGTCCTGTCTCTATGTAGGAACTTTGCATTTGGGATTCAAATCCGATCTTTTTAACATTCCAGCCAACCCAAACTTAGCTACTTCTGAGAATTAAAACTCCCTTTCCCCTTGTCCCCCAAGCCAAAGATCTCCCTTGCAATCACAATGGTTTCAGTTCAAATTGCATCCTAATTTTGTGATAGGATATTAGTTTAACAAATTAAGAGACCCTTCTGTTAAATGTGGTGACTTGGATAATATTTGCAGGAAATAAGGCATAATCAATGACCCAAGTCTGAAATGCTTGTGAGATTTTAAGGCATCCAATCTTTTGAAGTCCTATGGAAAGGGGGTGAGGGGGGCATTTTCTTCTTTGTGTTGCAACTTGAACATTCTCATGGAATCTTATATCCAGGCTCAATTTAAAAATGATTCCTTTAAGTTGTATATGTGTATTAGTGAAAAATTAGATGGATATTTGAGCTTTTTCTTTTCAGTGGAAAAATGACCTGATGTTAAGCTTAAGAAGTTATAAAGGCAAGAGTATCTCCAGTGAACTGAGTAGTAAGACAGAGGGATCTAAGTGGACAAACTACAGTGCATCATAGAGCAAGTTTGACCCCTATGGAATTTATTCTAGCTAGAGCCAGACACAGTAGATTACATTTATTTTTGATGTTTCAAAAAAATCATTCTTTTTATATACCTATTTGCATTAAAACATTGCTGACTGTCCATCTCTTTCTTCGATTTCTTATGTTCTTTATGATAGGTTTGAGGGATGGTGTTGGGACATTTGTAATAGAGCCTGTATTTACAAGTTTGGTTTAAATGAGTTTCCTTGAATTTCTGTATTATTAATCTTACTAGTCTTCGAATTTTGGTTAAACATGGTTCGATATTTGCAACTCTCTTCAGAAACAGATTGAAACTTTAAAAGTATGGCATACAAAATTTGACTTCTACAAGAACTCCTCCAAGTTTTTTTCTCAACATTCCGACATCAAGGTAATTCACATTTGTTTCTCTTGTCCATTTAAGATTAAACTTGTAACTTATGTTCTTCGAATGTCATATTTTATACTGGAAAGACTGGCCCTATAGCATTAAGCTACAAGTGGAATTTGATGCCAATTGATTGTTTCTATGGCGCTCTCTGTGCAATTCTGAATCAGTCATTGGATATAGAGAAATACTGCTATCCAATTAGTACTCTTGCTATTGCCAGTTTTTTTGCCCCCCTCTTTATCCCAGCTGGTAAATGGAACTAGCTTGGATGGGAATCTTGATTGGCATGGACCACATTGGGCCAAAGGGCTGTTTCTGTGCTGTATGACTCTATGCTGTAGTCAGATCTTAATGCCCTTGGGAAAAAAAACCAAGGATGTGCAATAATTGTTGTGTTGCTAGTGTTGCCCACTTCTCAAGAACAACTATAAAGGCATAATTCATAATTTATAACTTGTAGAACCTTGCAGAATATTTTGTTCCTAAGTTGCCTATTTGGAAGGGCTGTCCAGTTGGTCCCAATCATGACTCTCTCCCAATATTCCTGATCTCTCTTTCTCCTATTCCAGTTAGAATCTGCAAGTTACTGTTGAATCAATTTCCACCACCCAATCAGGCAGTCCATTCAAGATCATTGTAACTCAGTGTGCAAAACAGAAAGATCCTTCAGTGCTTTTGCTAATTATCTTGTGTCATTTGACTCACTCACCGGTCAGGATGGACTCCCTTTATTTACTTTATCAAAGCCCACAATAATATTGCAAACCCCTATTGTTTGTGCACTTGCCCTTCTCGGAAGAACAATGATGGCATCTAGCCTCTGTCCATAGGACACGAGTATGTGGAGGGAACAGAAAAATCAGCATTAAATTCATGCAATACACAGATTGTGGGAATGTCAGTTAGGTCAATTACAGTGTGTGTCACGTTGATATTTTGTTTCTAACCAAAGAAGATTAAATATTTTGGTCATGGCACTGTGGTACATACCTACATATTACATTGCAGTAGTTTCTTGTATTTGCAATGGCAGGCAGCTGCTGGTAACAGATACCTGAAATGTGTAAGTAGTAAGCAGCAGTTTGACTAGTCATTGTTTTGGTTTGTTTCTAGTCGAGGCACATGAAATACAATAGTAATGCTGCCCTTGAGATTACCACTAAGTAAACTGCAGAGATTTCCTTGTCTGCGAAGTGAATTTAGCCTATAAGCAATCCAGCAGGCTTGTGATTCTGATACAATGAATCTGGTGTATTAGATCAAAAATCTCGGGGAAATATCATATTGTATATTCATATATTTAAAAGAAAGCTGAGGAGATGCTGGAATCCGGAGCAACACACACAACATGCTGGAGGAACTCAGCAGGTCAGGCAGCATCTATGGAGAGAAATAAACGGTCAACATTTTGGGTCAAGACTCTTCATCCATTCCTGACGAAGGGTCTTGGACCTGAAACGTCGACTGCTTATTACCCTCCATAGATGCTGCCTGACCTGCTGAGTTCCTCCAGCATTTTGTGTGTGTTAAAAGAAGGCTGGCTAGTTTATACTGGATTTCATTTTATTTGAATATCCAACAGCAGACCTACCAGAAGTTGGGACAGAAAACACATGTGGCAAATACTGAGATAGGCTTCCAAATCCTGCTTTTTAAAGTGAAAGCATTGCAAATTGAAGACATATTTGATTTAAATTCTACAGCTAGTGAATGGATCCTTTTCGATGCCTTTGGAGGTAGATGAAATATGGACCATGACCACCATCAGCACGGGGAAACGAGGCAGTTTTCCAGAGCCACCTCCCTCCAGCTCATTTCCTAAGGACTATGCGGATGATTTTAATGTCAGTAAGTAATCCATTAAAAATAATTTAAGCCACTACATTGTGTTTTTCATGTCCAACAAGGTATACTCAGATAAACACAGGTGCCACAATTTTATAGTATTTTATATTCTGGACACTTTATGAATAAAGGATAATTTAGTAGATTTGAGGGAAACATAACATAAAATATACAGGTATATGTTAGTTTTCATGCATTTCACATAAAGCTATAGGACTTGTACAATGGAAAATATGTTTCCCCCATAACTTGGGGTATTGGATCTCCAATTGCCAAAATTTACAGCAAAATCTCCAACAATACCTATTTTAATTTTTGAACTATCCAGTGATCACTGGAATGTACACTTATTTTGAATGAATTTTTCAACAGTAAATACCACATCTGGTGCACCACTCAACCCAGTAGTCTGATTCATGTATCTTATTAAAAAGCAGTGCATGATTAATTGACGCTCATATCCCTTATTTTTCCAACACCTTCTAGAATTCAGCACTTGGGCATGCAATGTTCACTAAGATGAAATATTCAGAACTTATATATACAATTCAGTATTGAAGTTTGAGATTTTAACTTTAGTTCTGAATTGTGATAATGTATATGCTGTGCAAATCTTGTAGTTGATTGCAGTTCAGCAGTACAAGTTCTTAGAATAATTTTTCTTCAATTTCATTAGAAATGATGTTAGATTTCCATATATAACTGAATTAAGAGAGTTCATTTAAATAGCTTTGCAAGTAGAAATCATTGCCTATTTGTATTTTTAAGCATCTTTAATTGTCAGTAAGCTTATTGATTTACAATTCTGTGGACTTGGAAGCTATCACAAAATGTTACCACTGTACATTTGTTTCTCAGCTAAACCACACTATAATTCTATCAAAAGTGGACATGTGGTATTATCAGTCAGATTGGAATTAGGAAACTAAGCCCAAAAATTTATCACTGTACTGTTTAAAAAGGCCATTGTTGCTTTGAAACATTTTGAGACATGACAATAAATTTTCCAAATCCCAGATACAAGTTATGCTCAATTCCTGGTACTAAATAAGATGGGTGTTGAGTTTGCTGTCGAAATGTGCGTTGACAAGAAAATTCAAAGTTGTTTTAAGTTATTCGATTTACGAAGAAGTCAACATCCTAAGTTTATGCTAGGTAATGAACGTAGACAAATGTCATTTTGCTTTCTCTTGTCTTCAAATATTTGGAATATCCTTTTACCACCAGTGCAGTGCTGGTGTGACTTTGGAGAGTTGGATGTTCATGTGGTTGGAATTTCAAAAATCTTCTTTTTCAAATTGCTGTGATTCAGAGATTCCACCATTCAGTGAAGCACCTAATTTTGCTGACCAGACTGGAGTGTTTGAATATTTCATGAACTACAGCGATCCTGGTGACCATGTGTTTACTCTGCGACAGGTCGTAACCCAGCGACCTATAACTTGGGCAAGTGATGCTGACCAAACAATTAGTGTTATTGGTGATTACAAGTGGTAAGGTTTTTTGGTTTATTTTAACTAAAAAGTTTGAAACAGAACCTTCTTTGGATGCATAATCTTTTGATTGCTGAATTCACTAGATTATATTGCTGCGTGATCTTTTCATTGCATTTCAATCACTTTACGAAATGCCTTGGGTGACTTATCCTGATGCAGTGGAATTTAATCACCTAATGTTCACCTGCCATTGTATTAACCTTTACAATTCTATCAGTTCATTGTGTTAAAGAGCCATATTTGTGTCTTCATGGATTTTTTTTTAAATTGCGCAGAGAAAATTTGGGAAGTATTTGAGAGAGACTGAAATGTGTCCCCAGAGCACCATAGTGCACTCTGACAATGAAGGTTCTCAAGACCCCGCAAAACCTGAACAACTCTCCATATCTCAGGGGCCACCTCTCAGTGAAGACCAATATCAATAATGAACTACATCATGGCCTTCAGTGCACCAGCACAACCATCATTCAATTGAGTATTTGGAGTTCAAGATCTCAGACCTGGTACAAAGCTCATGTTGTACTGGGCAATAGTGACCCCTACCTTTCTAACTGCTTCTGAGACCTATACTACTACAGCAAGCATCATAAGGCACTGGGAAAAATGCAACCATTTCCGTCTCAGCAAGATCTTCCAAATTCACTGGAAGGATATGAACCAAATCAGCACTTTTTCCCAGGCCAAAATCACCAGCCAAGAGGTATTGGCTACTCTCAGTCAGCTATACTGGGGAGACCACATCACATACCTAACACTGGACTCCCAAAAAGACTCTATTCTGAGCTCTATTGAGGGAAATTACCAGGCATTTAGAGAAATAGATTCAAAGATATGCTCAAAACTTCCTTGAAGAAATGCAACATCCCCACTGTCTTGTGGGAACTTCTGGCCCATCAAAGCTCAATGTAAACGAGCAGCATTCAGGATGGTATTGAATACCTTAGGGCCTTGTATTGGGAATGCAGAAAAGGTCTGCATTAATGATGGTGGAGTGCACCACCTCCTGCCCTATCAGTGGAAGAGTGTGTTGTTCCCATATTGGCCTCATTAGCCAATCAGAACCCAAAAAACATAAGTGGAAGCAAGTCATTCTCAATCCCAAAGTAAGAAGAAGATACTGCCCCTGCTCATGGTTTATCATTGTATATTTAATTAGATTTGTAATCATATGGGCCTCATACTGATTAAATTCTGCGTACAATTTATCCAAAATATTCATCAAACTGAAACCCTTTCTCGTATCTGTATTTAGTTGGTCAGCCATTTGCAGGATTCAAAACTGCATTTATGTCCACATGTTCTGCTGTTAAACTGGTACCATTACTGGCCCCAGTGGAATTGTAATTGAATTCACTCATTCATCCCTTTCTAGACTCTCATCAACTTGCTTGCAGAAAAGTAACATTTGCCCAGCCCTCAATCATGTATCCTGCAAGGGAAAATTGCATTCAGTGTATATTAACATATCAAATAACCCTGTTGTCCTTGGGAGCTGTCATTTTGTGTTCAATCTGCTAAAATAGAGATACTTGTGTTTAATTGCAAAAATTAGCACAGCATGCAGAACCTTTTGTATGTGCTCTTTTTAGGCAGTCCCTTGGGACTGAGGATGAGCGGTCTCAACTCGGTTTTGTGGGTCTTTGGCCTAATACTTAAAATAAGCATTGCACTCTTCTTATTGGTATTGTTTGAAAGGACTGATTTAATCTAAATTGAATATGCTGAGATGTATGTATGTAGTTATAAAAAAAACTATGTAGTTGTGGATTAATATTCGAGTTGCATCAAAGATTTAAATGTTAATGAAACGTAGTTAAGAAGTAACCTGAACAACCAGTAGTATTTTGTGTCCATGATACAAACATAACAGGTATACATATCTTTAACCAGTGTGCAGTTCTGAGGCAATCACTGACCTTGCTTAGTTTAGTTGTCAGATGCTAAGTGTGAATTTGCTTTTTCAGGCAAGATGTAAATATAACCTGTGATGTACTCATTGAGACAGCCAGTACTGGTGGTGTGTTCATTGCTGGAAGGGTTAATAAAGGAGGGGGACTTATTCGACATGCAGAAGGCTTGTACTACTGGATCTTCGCAGATGGGAATTACAAAGTTACGAATGACCTGCGTAAGTTTTATTCGTTACAACTTCAAACTTCATTTATAGTTGAGTTTATTTATTTTCCATTACACCATTTTAAGAATATCATTTCCCTGTTAATTTACTTACAGCCATAAATGAAATGGTTGTAATTGAAGAGGGTGAGAATACAGTAAACTGCTCTTTGAAGACTGTCCAACCAGGAAAGCAGGGAATTCCACCTCCTATGGTTTACCATCTTATATGAGATATTTGTTGTACAGTGCAACATGAAATCTTTATCTTGCATCATCAGCAATTGATAAAAATCTTAAAAAGCAAAATCCTCGCAATGGAAAGCATGTCCAGCAACATTCATCAAGCATAATCTTATTGTAAAACCAGGATACTACAGGTGTTGAAAATCTGCAACAAAAAAAGGCAGATGATAATGGTAATACTCACCAGGTCAGGCATCATCTGGGGGGAGAGAGGGAAAACGAGTAAATGTTTTGGTGCTGTGACCTTTCAACAGAATTAATTTTAAGGTTTCTTTGGTATCCGAACCATAAAGAGTCCTGATCTCATGATAGTCCATTCCAAGTCACATTTTGAATTCTCAAACTGCCAGAAGCATACCTGAAAGAGGGATGGGTATTATTCAATCTTGCATAAACAAATGTTGTCTGAGTCCATTTCCTCTATGAAATCAAAGTAAAAGTGAGATAATTGAGTTTGGAACTTGAATATAGTACCATAGAACAATCCTATTATGCTATTGGCAGTATTACATCAGACTCCTGAAGTTGACACACTATTCCAAGGTTCAAGGATGTGTTCAAAGCTTCCTCGAGCAAGTGCAACATCCCCACCATCGCCTGGGAATCTCTGGCCCTTGACTACTCAAATGGAGACACAGCTTTCTTGTGGGGGGGGGGGGGGGGTTGCGGGGGGTGGTTGAGAACCTTGAGGCCATGTATGAGGAAACCCTGATTAAGCAGCAGAATGAGCACGACACCCACACATCCATGGGCCACCTCCTGCCTTAACTGCGAAAGAGTCTGGATATTGGCATCATTAGCCATCCCACAATCCACAGATCTGAAATGGAAGAAAGTCATCCTCGAACCCAAGGGAACCACCTAAATCGAGGAGAAGAGTATCAGTGACTTGCTACAAGACTTAATCACGTGCCTTCATCATTAAAATCTTGGAAGATATTAAGTCAGGGCTCCTTATAAAAGCTACTGATGCATAAGGTGGACGATCTTGAAGCTTTCAATTTTCTTCCCTCACTGTGTGAACACAAACACACAACACACTGAGAAGGTTTCAATAATGATAGTGCACTGTAAAATAGTAAAAGCCTTGCATCAATGGGTTTTGAACTTGGTTTGTGAAATATTTAATTTACTTGGTGAGGCTGTTTTCCACATAGCCCTGTTATCTAAGTGGAATGTGGTATGTTTTTCAGCACCAATGTTTTTCTAACCTAAACACTTCATGGACTGTCAGTTGCCAACAGTCAAAGTAAATAATGAAACATAGAAAGTCATTGCCTAGTTTAAGGAGAAAAGTCATCTCAGCGGTTCATTTCACTTTGATTCTATTATTGCTTCTAAATGTAGGCCCCATGCAATCTGCAAATGCTGTTTTCCCAGTGCTTGTTTTGCCAACCTTGGTAATTTTCTGGAGACTTTCAACAACCATCAATAGTCAGGTTGGAATGGATATGTCTCCCTCTTCTGTATGTAAAAACTAATTCAGATTTCTTCAAAGAAAAAAAAACTCAATTTTAATACCAATACATAAGATGCTAGAGAATGTCTTGAGGTTTTAAAGGGGGATCATTTTCTGAAATGGAAAATTTCCTGTGATTTCCCAGAGGATGTAATGTTGCAGAAGTCAGATTATGTTTAAAGAACTAAGATTATACCAAATATAGATTTCTCCCTCTGTTTTATATATTTATCTTTGATCATTAGCTCTAAACGCAAGATCATTTTTGACTGTCAGTTGTGCTCACCTCTAAACATTCAGTGAGTGCAGAGGCTGATACTTCTAAGCACAGACTTTCTGCCCCATCAAGCAATCTATCTTAAATCAGGTATAGAATAGACTTGAAGCAGAATAAAAGCTTGCTTACGCTACATGGGCAATGTGTTTTCACACAAACTTAGAGGAACACTTTCCAGCTATATTAATGATCTGTTTCATTTGCTGGCCTATTATTTGGGTTATTCATTGACTCGCCCTTTCTGGTGAACCAGTTTAGAGCATTTAAAATGTCTAAAATTAACCTCATTAATGCAACTTGCATTAGACCTTGACCCCAGAGGAAGAAGTGCATTTCTAATCTAGGTAACCTCCTCCTACAGTAAAACCAAAAATGCTGGAAATACTTATCAGGTCATGCTGCATCTGTGGGAAGAGAAACAGAGTCAACATTTCAATTCGAAGACCCTTTGTCAAATTTTCACTTTGACCATTACTGACTGATAATGGCAATAAAATATCGAATTACCTTTGTAACACACAAAAAAAACTCACGAACAAAGTCATGGGAGTAAAATTACTTTAAAACATGCCATAACTGCAGACTGCTAATAAGAGAAAAATGGCACTCTTTCAGTTTGAATTTCATCCCTATACTAAAGATATTTCTTGTGAGTATTGTTTATTTTCTAATGTAAACTAGAAGCTTGATTTCTCAGAACATCACAGGAATAGATTTGGTACTGATAGTTGCTGGAGTAGTTAATGACTGATTTTTACCTTGCAGCTGGCAACACTGTGTTGGCTTCAGGCAAATCAGGTACACGTGCAGGAAAATGGCATACTCTCACTCTCAGAATTCAGGTAAGTGTCCCATAGTTGAAGTTCAAGTGGTTTGCCCCTTTCTAGGTTTGTACAATTACAAATTTTAATTGTTTTTCAAACTAAAAGGGAACCAAGGGGAATACTTGGGGGACTGTCTGATAAATAAATTATTGATGATTTCTTTTAACTCCTACAATGAATGGGAAAAATTGCCTTCTAATATTTGCAGAATGCTATGAAGCCCAAATGTTTGGGATTCTGACCTTTACGGAGGAGAGGTGAATCAGCCTTAGAATGCTAGTTCTCTCTATCTCTATCATTACATGCTATAAGTTACTATAATTATTTCTCTGCTTATAAACTAAAGTAGTATGATCTAATACCAGATTATAGTTACAAATAGTACATTAAAGGCTTTAACATTTTAATCACTTTTCAGATCTATGCACTTATTCCCAATACAAATTAGCCTTGGAAAGGCAGTGGTGCCTTCAGCCGAGCAGTTCTCTAGGTCATTTCAGAGAGCATTTAGTAGTCAACTGCACAGGGTGGGTGTAGAGTCACCTGTAAGCCAGACTGGATAAGGCTAATGGATTTCCACCCTCAAGGACATAAGAGCATTCCTAAGCAGCCAAATTAACATGGAGTTGCTTGGCCAAAGCACCAACATTTATCAGTCTGTGATTTTGCTTGATTTCCATAATTGCTATCACCAGCATGACCTTCCTAGCTTGTTGAATATTGCAGCATTTTTGTGTGCCTGATTCACAATTTGCACAGAGGGAAGTTAAATAAATTAATCTTGCTTTATTGTGATTTAATTTCCCTTGGTAACATATCTCTAAAACTTTCCTTTGGGTTGTTGGTGGAAATGTGTTTTTGTTGCTACCTTTCCCCTTTTTATTCCCTTCAGATCAAAGACGTTGTTCAGCTTTAGATTTTCTTTTATTCTGTTACTGCTTGCCCTTGCTGAATCATTTTGCTGATGTTGTTGCAATACTTAAATGAAAAGGCAGTTCAGAAATCTGAAGCTTTTCTAGCAGGAGATAATATTTCTTCTAGATTAAATAAAAATAGATATTTGAGAGATTTTGCTCTTTTATAAATTTGTGATTAATATTTTAATACACTTTTTATAAAGAGTCAAAAATGGTATAGATTAGGTTGCTGTGAATGAAACTATTTTAAATACTGTAAAAACTATTCTAAAGAATGTAAAAACTATTTTACATTTTAATTTCATTTTCACTTAGGGCGATTTAGCATATGGATTATTGAATGGCTGCCTACTGTGGAAAGATGTTCGTGTAGTTCATCCTCGCAATGGCTGGGCTGCTATTGGAACACGTGGCTTTGAACTGGCTCAGTTTGATAATTTTCACATACAGGCCAGTTAATCCCAAGTAAATCCATTCTTGCATATCTAAAGCACAATGGCTTATGAATGTCTGTTGCCTCTGCAGTTTTGAAGTGCCTTAAAATGAACATGAGTACATTTCCCCACTATTGTACATTTAGGCATTGGAGGCAGCTACTTAACTAAAGTTTAACAGGGTATTTGTATATTTCACTGAGCTCCACCTCTTAGAATTGTAAATCTGATGGTTTACTTTCAAGTGTCAATGGTATAATAATTGTTACAAGACATGCTGCTTCAGCCTAATTGGATGCAATTCATGACATTGCATTTCAAGCAAATGTTTAAGTATATCACACTTCCATCTGCTCATGTGTATACTGGGAATGAATTACAACAAAACCAAGGGTATTGTGTGACACTCAGAAAGGTAAACCATCTTCCTCCTCAGCCTATAATTGTCAGATTGTTTGCCAGGATGCCTTCTGCATATCAAGAAACTTCCTCCAGCAAAACGTGCATCAGAAGTACCAAAGCAATTGTCTTCAACTAACCACTAACTCTTTTCTTGAACTACCGTACCCATCCGTCTCCATGGCAACTGACTAAGGCTGAACCTGACTGTTTGCAACCTTGCTATCAAATTTGAACTCCTGATGAGCATTGGACCAGATATTCACACCATTACCAAAGACCAATTTCTACCCTTTATAATATTGCCTAATTCCAGTCCTGCTTCAGCGCACATGCTCATTAGCCATCCATAGATATGTGCATTCCAACTTTTACCTGGCTGGCTTCCATGTTCTACTTTATATAAGCATCAGCTCATCCAGAACTCTGCTGCCAGCATCTTAGATTGCATCGTGTTTCACCATCAGCCCTACACTTGCTGACCAACACCTGGCCTCATCCCTTCCCTTCTCTATAATCTACTTCAGTCTTGCAATCCTGCAAGGGATCCAAACTTCAGTTCTCTCCTTGTGAGAATCCCTCGTGTTTATTGTTACATCATTTGCAGATTTGCCTTCTTGCCAAAACCCAGAGCTCTGGAATTCCCTCCCTCAATATCTCTGCTTTGCTGATTTTTGTTCCTTTTAAGATGCTCCTTAAACCATGCCTCTAACCAAGGTTTAGATCACATCCCTTGTGTCTCTGTGTGTCAAATTTATTTGATGATACTCCTGGGAATTTTTTTTTGTGTATTTAACAGATTATTTATATCATGTTGTTGTTGTTACTCAATATTGAATTGTTACAGGATTCTGGTCTGGAATATTTAGTTGGTTTGTTCACTTTCTTGAATAGCTTTTTGGTTTTTGGTTTCTTTTTAATTGTATGTTTTACATCGAACCTTTCTCTAAATCTTCATTGTTTTTCTAATGCAAACGTAACTTGCCTTACTCCAAATAAATAAAATCTTCCAAACATTTTTAATTTTTTTTTATCAAGCCAATAAAAATGATATCACCCAACTCTTGCAATGTGTCTGTTTGAAATTATAGGTTTAGTGGTTATGATTCTATTCTAAATTTAGGCATCAGAATTTTAATGGAAAAATTTCAAACCCAATTACTTCAAAATAAGAACTCAATAACATCTGCATACCTATCAGTTATTCCCTACTTTCTACCCTTACTTAGAGTCATACAGCATAGAAACAGCCCATTCAACCCACCACATCCATGCTGACTGGTGGACACCTATCCATATTAATTCCATCCTCTAACACTTGGCCCATGGCCTTCTATACCTGGGCAATTCAAGTGCTTGTCCTTAAAAGGTGTCAGTGACTCTGCTTCCACCACACTCTCAGGCAGTGTATGCCACTCTGGGTGATAAAAGATCCCTCTCAGATCCTCTCTAAATCTCTTAACCCCTTCTCTCAATTTATGTCCTTTAGTTTTATCTACCTCTGATATGGGGTAAAATTTTCTGCAGTCTACCTTATCCCTCATAATATATATAATGACATAATTTTTATAATACATCATTTTACGTATCTCAGTCAAGTCCCCTTTTAATTCTCTCGCCTCTCCAGTCTCTCCTCTTGCCTGGGATGGTGAATCTCTTCTGCACCCCCTCCAGGACCATCACATCTTTCCTATAGTGTGGTGTCCAGAACTGCATGCAGTATTCCAGCTGAGGTCTGACCAATGCTTTATTAAAGTTGGAGCATTTATCTCTCTCTTGTATTCAGTGCCCTGATTAATGAAGACCAGTATCCCATATGCTTTTTTAACCATATTAGCTGCATTGCCACCTTCAAGGATCTTTGGACTTGTTCACCAAAGTCCCTCTGTTCATCAGTACTACTTGGGACCCTACCATTCATGTAGTATGACCTAGCCTCATTAGTATTCCCAAATGCAATACCTCACATTTATCTGAATTAAAACTCTATCTGCCTTTTCTCAGCCCATTTCACCGACACATCAACATCACCCTCAAAATTTTTTTAGTAATTTGCACTTCATCTGAAGATTATAATTGCACATTATGCCCCTTGTGCAATGCCACAAGAAATCATTTGCCATATTTAGCATTAATGTACCATCGTCACCCATGTATCAAGAACAAAATCAAAAATATCTTGCATCTGGTATGCATTTCCAGCCCCTATTTATTATTTCCTGTGCTTTGATTTTGACACCTGTATTTTAAGCCATATTTTATACTGACTGACTGAACATACCCTGTTGAAGGTATGTTCAGTCAGTATGGTCTTGGTTATGTTAACACACTGCTTGTTGTAATGTAACTGTATTCTTCCCACGAGGTGGCACTGTTTTTCAGCCAATCAAACTCCAGCCGATTTCTCATTTTCCCCCCCCGTCAAATTTGCTACGTTGTCATCAATAGCCTGTACTTTGCTGATTCTGTGATGATTCATGTGTGGTGGGGGTAATGTACCCACCACCTCCATCCCTATCCTGGTGTTCTCTGTAGTGCTCTCACAGTGGAAAGCAGTGTGTAATTGAGGCGGCTCTGCTTTATCATTACTGTCACTTTCCATGCTCTGTGACTACAAGTGCTGCACAGGATGGTGGTATCTGCTGGTTTTGGCTTTGTTTAGCCCTGTATGTGCTAGTTGAAGCCAGCAGCTCATTGTTCTCAGTGTTGTTGCTTGAGAAAAGCGATCCCTTTGCTTATTTATGCCAAACCTTTTTTTTCCTGGGAATTTCTTGAACATGACCTGTCAGCTACTGGGGAACAGAAGCAACGTTGGAGGCCTGCAACAGGTTATCAGCTAGCTGAATGGGCAACACAGTGGTGCGGCTGGTGGAGCCGCTGGCTCAGAGCTCCAGTGACCTGGTGCTCTTTGTGTGGAGTTTGCTTGTTCTCCCTGTGACCACGCGGATTTCCTCTGGGTGATCTGGTTTCCTCCCACATCCCAAAGACGTGCAGATTGGTAGGTTCGTTGTCCACTAAATTACTCGTAGTGTGTAGGTAAGTGGTAGAATCTGGGGGAAGTTGGAGGGAATGTGGGGAGGATAAAATAGAATCAGTGTAAATAGGTGCACGATGGTCAGCATAGAGTCACATAACATGGAAACAGGCCCTCGTACCCAACTCGTCCATGTAGCCTACCGAAGCTAGTCCCATTTACCTGTGTTTGGCCCATATCCCTCTAAATCTGTACAAACATCTTTTAAACATTGTAATTGTACCTGCCTGTACCACTTCCTCTGGCAGCTCGTTCCATATACCCACCGCCCTCTGTATGAAAACCTTGCCCCTTAGATCCCCTTTAAATCTTTCCCCTCACAGCTTAAACCTGTTCCCTCCGGTTTTAGACTCCCCTGCCCTGGGAAAAAGAATGCGACCATCTACCCTATCTATTCCCCTCATGATTTTATAAACCTCCATAAGATCACCGAGGCCTCCTTCGCTCCAGGATTCAGTAGGCTGAAGGGCCTGTTTGCGCAGGATTTTATAGGATGACAAAACCAACCAGGGTGTTCCCACTGACGCTGATGCTCAAAATTCCCATAGCAACAGCTAATACATTCGTGAAAGAGAGAGCCTATGCCTGAGCTTGTGATCACTATCAAACATAGAAAATAGGTACATGATTAAGACCTTCTGGCCAGCTTCCAATTTCGACATGATTGTCAGTTCAGTGCCTTATTCCCACCACCTTCTTTGATCCCCAAGGTGTAAAGAAGTAAATCTACCTCTATGTTGAATATATTTAATGACTTAGCCTCCACTTCCCTCTGTGGTAAAGAATTCGACAGGCTCAACATCCTTCAGGCAAAGAAGTTTCTCCTGATCTCATTTCTAAATGGCATTCCAGTTCTCTATCCATGCCAGTATATTATCACTACGTGCTTTAATTTTGCCAACTAACTTTATGTGGGGTTATCAAAAGCCTTCTCAAAGTCTAAATAAATCCCATCCATTGTTTCTCCCCATGTAATCTATCCGTCAGTAGAGGAGGCTTCCCTGCAGATGCTCCTCAAACTGCTACAAGCTCTAAGTTGGACTGAATCCTGTGAATCAATCAAATGGTATTGCACTAACATGTCTTGTGGATTTCTCTGGCTAAAGTGCCTTGTAGTGTCACGCTCTGTGAAGTGATGCCATTGGTTAATAACAAGAAAATGTTTCTAAAGCTAAGGATGTCCTTCCTAGCACCTGCATTTTCTCTTCCCCAATATGTGTTCTACTTAGTGCACCCACTTCACTCTCTAAAGTTGATAATCCAGTACACAGGGTCCCTGGGTTATAGATGACTCTACTTACGGAAATCTAACTTTGTGCAAATTCTCCCATATATTTTCAAAACACTTTTCAAGGAAGTAATAATAATAATAAAGTGTTTCATGGTAGAGAAGGACTGCAGATGCTGGAATCTAGATGAAAAATACTATGATGTTGGAGGAACTCAGCAGGCCAGGCAGCATCCCTGGAGAAAAGTAGGCGGTCAACATTTCGGGTCAGGACCCTTCTTCAGGATGAGGCTTTCCACTGCAGGACATCCAAGATGTCCAACTTCTTTACTAACCGTGGCTTCCCCCCTACTGTGGTGGGGAGAGTTTGCACCCGCATCTCTGCCATTTCCCACACCTCTGCTCTCGCCCCCACCCCTCAGAGACCCAACAAGGATAGGGTCCTCCTTGTCCTCGCATTTCATCCCACCAGCCTACGTATCCTCATTCTCCGCCACTTCCGCCATCTCCAATGGGACCCCACCACCAAGCATATCTTCCCCTCCCCACCCCTTTCTGCCTTTTACAGAGACCACTCTCTCTGTGACTCCCTAGTTCACTCCTCCCTCCCCACCCATCCCGCTCCCACCCCGGGAACTTTCCACTGCCCCTGCCAACACCTGCCCCTACACCACCTCCATCACCTCCATCCAGGGACCCAAACATTCCTTTCAGGTGAGACGGAGATTCACCTGCACCTCCCTTAATGTCATCTACTGCATTCAGTGCTCAAAGTGTGGCCTCCTCTACATTGGTGAGACCAAATGCAGACTAGGTGACCGTTTCGCAGAACACCTGCGCTCTGTCCGTAACCGCGATCTGCATCTCCCCGTTGCCAGTCACTTCAACTCCCCCTCCCACACTATCACTGATACGTCAGTCCTCAGCCTCCTCCACTGCCAGCAGAAGTCCAAGTGCAAACTGGAGAAACAGCACCTCATTTTCTGTCATGGAACCTTGTGCCTAACGGCATGAACATTGAATTCTCACACTTTAAGTAATCCCCTCAACCCCCACACCCCGCAACCCACCCCCCCCAACCATGTCTCTTTGCTACCCTTTCCTAACCTATCTTTTTTCTACCCCCCTTTTTTCCTCCTTACCTTTGACCCATCCCCCGGTGGATCTGCTCTCCCCTCCTCCTCCGCACCTGCCTATCACTATCTCTTACCTTCATCTACCTATCACCACCTTGTGCCCACCCTGCCTCCCCTCTTTTGTCCACCTATCATTGCTCTGCTTTTCCCTCCTGTATATTGGTCTTCCCCTTTTCCTATCTTCAGTCCTGAAGAAGGGTTGACCGCCAGCTTTTCTCCACGAATGCTACCTGACCTACTGAGTTCCTCCAGTGTCATAGTGTTTTTCAAATGTTTAATGGTGTTTGTTAATGACTGGATAGTATATATTGCATTGTTTAATAATGGGTAGTGTTTGGGTGAATATTCAATGAAATGGAAGAATTCTAGTAAGTGGATGTAGAGCAATATGATAATGGTAGCTATAGAAAATGGACGTTTCTCATTTGCAGAGAAATCAGCTTACAGACCTTTCTCAGGAGTGGAACCCTTGCATAACCCAGGGATTGCCTAAGCAGGTGACGTAAATGGTAGGGTTAGAGCCCTGCAGACCTGCAACTTGTCTTTCTTTGGAGAAATGCACAAAAAATCCAATGACAGTGGCAATACCTGATACAAATGCAACATCCAAAGACAATGCAGTGCCGTTGTGGTAAAGGAAGAGCTGGCATTGGCTGATACTGCTACAGGTTTGTGGGATATTGTACGATATGACAATGCTGTAAGGTGATTTAGACCGGCTCACTGAATGGGTAAATACATGGCAGATGCAGTATAATGGGGGTAAATGTAAAGTTATCCACTTTAGGAAAAAGAGAAAGGCAGAGTATTATTTAAATGGTAAGAGCTCGGGTTGTGTTGGTGTATAAAGGGATATGGGTGTCCTTGTGCACTGGCCACCGAAAGCAAAAACGCAGGTGCACTGAATGATATGTTGAACTTCACTGTAAGAGGTTTAGAGTAAGGGAGCAAAAATGACTTACTACAATTATACAGACCATGGCGAGGCCACACCTGGAGTATTGTGTGTAGTTTTGCCACTGGGGGACTGCAGCAAAAACAGATTCCTGAGATGGGTGGGACTGTTGTATGAGGAAAGATTGGGTCTGGAAGAATGAGAAGGGATCCCATTGGAACATGCAAAATTCTGAAATGGCTGGGTGCACGGAGGATGTTTCCCCTGGCCAGGGTGGCTAGAGTTAGGATTCACAGTCTCAGGATAGAGGGTAAGACATTTAGGGCTGAGATATGGAGAGATGGGGGAGGAGAACCTGAACTATATGGGCACGGACATTGATTTGGCTTTCCTTCTTTCATTAAGTCTCAAAAAACAAGAGCAATAATAACCAGGTAATCTGCTTTAGTACTATCTACTATAGATGGCTCCGGAAACAAGTAACTGAATGTATTTAAGAAGGAAGTGGATTTCCAGACACAAAAGGCATCAAGTGGTTTTGGGCGAGAGCAGGTAAATGATAAGATATCTTTATTAGTCACATGTACATCAAAACACACAGTGAAATACATCTTTTGCGTACAGTATCCTGGGGGCAACCCGCAAGTGTCACCATGCTTCCGGCGCCAATATAGCATGCCTACAACTTCCTAACCCGTATGTCTTTGAAATGTGAGAGGAAACCGGACCACCCGGAGGAAACCCATGCAGACACAGGGAGAACGTACAAACTCCCTACAGACAGCGGCCAGAATTGAACCCGGGTCACTGGCGCTGTAATAGCATTATGCTAACCACAACACTATCATGCCTGCCCCGGAAATGATAATGAGATATAGAGATCATATTCAATGGAGGAGCAGCCTTAAAGGGCTGAATGGGCTATTCTTGCTGGTTTTTCAATCTTTCTTACTTCCAGTTCCACAAATTCCACAAAAAATACACAATTTCCTGATTGATGAAAGAACTTCAGATTTTTCCCTCCATAACAACCATCAATTTTTTTTTTGATGCAGTTATAAACAGACAAATTTCACAGATCCAGATGTGTTTTTTAAATTAAAAAAACACATCTGGATCTGTGAAATCTAATTAAAAAACTAGGTTTATATTTGTATAGCTCCATTCTCAGCCTTTTCAGGACAGCTCAAATCAATTAGAGAAATAAAGGACTGCAGATGCTGGAATCTAGATGAAAAACACGATGATGCTGGAGGAACGCAGCATGCTGCCTGGCCTGCTGAGTTCCTCCAGCATCATAGCGTTTTTCAGCTCAAATCAATTTTCTGATAATGAAGTACTTTTGAAATGTAGTCATGGTTGCAATACAGGAAATGCTGCAGCTATCAACTCACTTAGATTCTTTCTCAAGTTCAATGATGACTTTCTTCTGCTCTGGTTTTGTTGCTTCTGAGCTGACTGATGAAGTCATTGTAGGAACTGTAGACTCTTGCACAGATGTGACCACCAGTGCAAGTGGGTAACACACTAAATGCTGGAGGAACTCAGCAGGTCAGGCAATAGGGGGAAATGGACAGTCAACATTTCGGGTCAAGACCCTTAATATGGACATTCATGAGTAGGTAGTTTGTGAGGTGGTGCACACCTTCCACCAGTTATGCAGGATATATATCTGCTCCCGATTTATGGCTTCAAGGTTCTCAATAGCAACCTGAATCCTCTTTCCCCACTTTGAGCAGTTATGGGCCAGAAATTCCCAGGAGTTAGGGGGGATGTTGCATTTCTTCAAGGCAGCTTTAAGTGTATCTTTGAATCTTCTCTGTACAGCTGGTGATCTACTCCCATGACAAATGCTTGGAACAGAGTGTCAGTTTCAGATGTCGCATGCTAGATATGTGACTGATGTGCCCTGTACAGTGTGGTAAACTCCGTGTAACCAGGGCCTCAATACTGGGGGTTTTGGCCTGTGAGAAAATATGGACATTGATTTGGTTTTCCTTTTTTCATTAAGTCTCAAAAAACAACAGCAGGTAATCTGCTTTGATACTATTGATGAAGAGTAAAATACCAGTTAGGGCCATTCACACGTTCCTAAAATAGTGCTAAGGAGATAGCAAAGTGTAACATCGCAACCGAAAGACAGCACCTCTGTTAGAACAGCGCTCCCCTGTGGAACAGCCCTCTCACTGGAGTGAAGCCTAAATCTTTGCTAAAAATTGAGACTCGAACCCACAACTTTCTGACCCAGAGTCAAGAGTACTTCCAGATTATGTTATTTTTGAAAGAAGCCATTTAGCTCCTGAAATTAAGACCACCAAGTTGGTTTTTGATGGTAATATTATCAGCCTCTCATTTACTGCAGCAGGCATCATTGTTGAAAGGTTAATGTGGAGTTGCAAACTTTAAAACATTTTGGGAAATGTTATTGCTCTTTCAAAGCACAGTATTTTTAAACCTCACCCTCTGGCTACGTATGTTTTAATCTGCTTTACATTCAATGAATATTTTAAATTAAGAAGCCATACCTGTACTACATCAATGCAACTAACCCAATGTACTAACCCAATGTAACTGCACTGTGTAATGAATTGACCTGTACGATTGGTATGCAAGGCAAGTTTTTCACAGTACCTCGATACAAGTGACAATGATAAACCAATACCAATATCCACCCCATCCACAGCCATGCTGCCAAAATTTGAAAATAAGTCTTCAAACCCCGAGGCAGGCAAAACTGGCTTTAGTTAATTCTGCATTCATGGAAGATGTTGGAAAGTGTAAGCAGAATGTCTTAAAGTCTAATCATTTCTCTCTGAATGATAATCTCCTTCATGGAATAAATTTACAAATTCACTTTCTTTAAATTAATGCAGGTTAGATCAAGTGTTCACAGTTTTTAGTAGATTTTGTGGGATGTCAGCTTTGTTAAAAATATCTTCTTATGATTTACAGCATGCTGTGTTCCAAATCCTTGTCTTAGAAACTTACCAAAAATTGCTTGGTGATTCAAATTCTCAATTTGCTTTGCTTTACTCTGTACACTGATAATGAGGTTCTCAGGGACAGGCTATCAAATTGCCTTGTGTGTTGCATGAAAGTGGAAGGGGGAGAAAGAGAAAGAAATTCTTGCACATTTTACCCCTTTGTGATCATTGCAACACATACTTCAGTGATTTTGGATGGTATTTTCTACATTATCTTTGATTTTATTTACACGAGTTAATCGAGTTGCAAAATGGCAGAAATACAGACATCATCACTTCACATCAATGTTTAACTAAACGAGCAAGGTTATTTGGCATTTAATCAATGTATTTCAAAATGTTCCGTCATCAATTTATGCTGTATCCAGAAAGAAGAATTACAAATAGCTTTAATGTAATTGAATTAGATTCAGTTGTTGTCAGGATTAATGACATGATTTGCCTATGCTGGGTTTCATTTATTAGTCTGTTTCTTTTTTATTGCTGCACTGTATACAAAGGTTCTGGAAACTCACACGCATCAGCTGTCACAGAGAGTCAGATGATCCTTTGCGTAGAGTGTTCTGGGGGCAGCCCGCAAGTGTTGTCACGCTTCCGGCACCAACATAGCATGCCCACAACTTCTTTGGAATGTGGGAGGAAACTGGAGCAATCATGGGGAGGATGTACAAACTCCTTACAGACAGTGGCTGGAATTGAACCCAGATCGCTGGCAGTGTAATAGCATTATACTAACCACTACACTGGATATGGGCCAAATGGGGGAAAAATGGGACAAGTTTAGATGGAAATCTTGTTCAGCATGGAGCAGTTGGGCTAAAGGGCCTGTTTCTATGCCAACCAAGATTCTATGACACGATGACTCTATAAGCCTGATTTTCATTGTGGTTTTTTATGTTCATTTGCAGAGGAAGAAAGGAACATAACAAATGATATCTGGCTTCCAAGTATTTATATCAAAGAGGCACTTTGGTATGCAAAGAACCCGCTCAGATTACAAGAGAATTTAATATTATACCCCTGGATTATGATTTTGTGTCTGAGGATATTAGCCACCAGCAGCACATGGCCTGAATGTAAAACCTTCATACTGCTTTCGAGAGAGATTTACCAGGATGCTGCCTGGATTAGAGTGTATGGAATATGAGGAAAGGCTTAAGGTGCTAGGACTTTATTCACTGGAAAGGAGGAGGATGAGAGAAGACGTCATAGAGGTATATAAAATATTGAGAGGAATAGACAGAGTAGACAGCCAGCGCCTCCTTCCCAGGGCACCAATGCTCAAGACGAGAGGGCATGGCTTTAAGGTTATGGGTGGGAGGTTCAGGGGAGATGTCAGGGGGAGGTTTTTCACCCAGAGAGTGGTTGGTGCATGGAATGCACTGCCTGGGGTGGTGGTGGAGGCAGATACATTGGACAGGTTCAAGAGTTTGTTGGATAGGCACATGGAGGAATGTGAGATAGAGGGATATGCAGGAGGAAAGGGTTAGATAGTGTGAGGGTGGTTTGATGGATGGCACAACATGGTGGGCTGAAGGGCCTGTTTTGTGCTGTATGGTTCTATGGTTCTATGGTTTGGATCAATGAATCCATTAAAGGCAAGATACTAAATTAAAATAGTAAGAACTGTAATATAACTGGGAACAAGTTTCTATACATTTGTGTCATATAACTTGGCTTTATTTAAAAACACAATAATGGCTTTAAGCAAGCTTGCAGATCATGCAACCCTTCCAAAATGTCAAAATTTCTATTTCTATTCTGCCTGTCTTGCTTCCAACTCTAAATCCATAACCACCATTGTGCCATCTAATGGCTTATTTGGCATTAACTCAGGATGCGTAAGAATTTTTACAACTTAGCTGGCCTCCCACCAATACCTGCCTGCCTGCCTGCCTGCTGTTGCCTCACTTCTACTGACTTACTTGTGCCATCACCACCTGTAAGTTTGATTATGCCAACCTACTCATTGTTGACTTTTCAAGTTGTGCACTTTTGTAATCACCGCTGTTTGCGTTTCAGTTCTTCCCCTACAGCAGTGAAATTTACTAACCTTTATAGATCTCAAAGCATAAACACTCAAAGTTCATTTGTTTTGCTCTTCGCACTTCCCCAAAATTTTCCAAGTTTTTTTTGCTGAGTCCTGTCTCTTTCGTGCAGCACCATACACTACCTTATCTTTATTCACACTCCTCAGCTACCTCAGCACTGCATCTCCTTTCCTGAAACCTCAATCATTTTTCTCCTCAGAACATTTGGTTCTGATTGTACCTTTGGTTTCCTCCCACGACATTTTTATCCATTTGTTTTGAGAAGGACCTTGCACCTTGTAATTTTTGTTTATTATGGAAGTCGTTGCCAACTTGACTATGTAGAGGAGGAGGGGTAGTCATTATAGTAGTTACACAAATGGCCTGGATAAGATTGGACTGGGGGGAATGGACTTCAGTTCTTCAGAATGAACTTCACATTTTTCAGGGTGGACACCTCAGCCAATCATACCAGAGTCCAATGCACCATTATCAGCATCATGGGACTGCAGCCAACCTTGGGGTTGATGACGGTTGATGTGGGCTTGCATGGCTGCGGCTGACTTCATCCTTGGGCTGTATTCAGAGTGGCACCATGATCAGGATTGGGCTGAGTTGCTGGTGACTCATGGGGACGTCTGCACTCCTGTCATGTGCAGACAACTGAATAAAGGAAAGGAGTAATGCAACTTTTCCAAAACTTTCTAGTCATCGCAATCACAACAAATTTATTTGGGGGAAAAGTTCCATATCAGAAAATGCCATTTAGATGTGTTCAGTATTTCCAATAGCTATCTCTCCTACACATACACACAGAGGACAGTTGTTCTTTTCAGTTAATATTTGATTGTATTTATGGACTTTGCAATGGTTTGTGGGGTAAGCATTTTGTCCAGTAGGTGGAAATTGTGAATAAATTAAATTAGTTTGCTCAATCGAAATAGAATCTGTTGGCAATTAAAATACCTTTCTATTTCAATACGATCAACTTGTATCTATCAGGTACATTAGTAATTTGCAGGAAAACTAACCCATCTTTGCTTTGGCACTTTCTACTAGGATTTAGCAACAAAGTCAACAAAATACCACTGTAAGCTTACATGAATCTAAGATATTATTTATGCTTGAGCATTTGAGCTATGAAGAAAAATATACAGCTTGCAAAAAGAAAAAGAAAAATCTTGATGAATGCATAATTAGTGTTCTGTGTAATCTAGATATAACATAAATGGTCCAAGTGAACTCAATAATAAAAACGAAGTTGACAGGGCCAGTCTGTTATTCCATGCTAGTCCAAGTACTTCTTCATAGCAAGGAGACCTTGGAGAGGTATTATCAATTGGTAGAGCAATTAAAAGAATGAAGCTGCTTATTTACTGGAGCAACATAGTCTTTTAATGAAATGATCTAGCCAAATACGTTCCTTGGAATGGCCTCTACTCTTCCACAAAGTCCACTCAAGCAGCTAGACCACTGGCTTCTGTATAAACAGGTTGTAAATAGGTCAGGTCAAGTTTTTCAAACACTGTTCTCCAAGTTACTGGATGAAGAAATTCTTGAGATAACCATTTTCAGAATCTAGGCTACATAGCATTGGACAGGATAATCTAGTAGAAATGGATACATACTTCCTGTGAGTTCTTGGAAGCTAGAAGGAGAGATAAAACAGAACTTTACACTTAAGAAGAAAGTTTTTGACATTATAATTTATTCCAGCACACAATGTTCTGCCATATCTGGAGAAGGTAATTTTTCTGATTGTTTTCTCTTCCTTGAAAGTCACAGAGTCATACAGCACAGAATCAGGCCCTTCACCCACCATGTCCACACCAACCATCAAGTACCTATCCTAATTCCATTTACCAGCTCTGGGTCCATAGCCTTCTATGTCTTGGTGATTCATGTGTTGATCTAGATACTTTGTTAGTGTTGTGGGAGAATCTGCCTCCACCTCAGGCAATATGTTCTGGATTCCAATTACCCTCTGGGTGAAAAAGTGCTTCTTCAGATCCCCTCTGAACTTCTCACCCCTTATCCTAAACCAGTGCCCTTCCGCCAAGGAAAAACGTTTTCTACTATCTTCCTTATCATTGCCTCTCATAATTGGTTCAGAAGGTGACAATCTGTCCCACAATCCTAATCCAACCTGAGTTTCCTATTATCCCTAAAATATAATAGTTTAATATAATGCCAGTTTAAATTAATTTCCTCCTGTATCTATATTGCTCTTACTTATGGATAATTTGAAGATCCATGAACAGTCAGACACACGTTAATTCGTTTCATTGCGAAACCTTATTCTTAGTAATCAGCAGTAGGGGAATTGGCAAACCACTGTTATTCTGCAATCTAAGCAGTTCTGCCATCATTCTAGAGTAATTTGATCTATTTAACTTTAAAAGGTAACATGTGAAATACTCAGAGGCATGATGAGGCACAATATAAATATGTCATTTTTTTTCCCAAGGAGCTGATATTTTTCTGGATAAGGGTTCTAAGCTTCCTAAGTGAAATATTTTACAAATTAGAAAGATTTAAAAATATCTGGTGCAGTAATTAGCTGTTCTGTCCAACAGGTCCACATCAGTGTTTATGCCCAATTGATCCTTCTCCTATCCTTCATTTCACCCTGTCAATGTACCTCAGATTCTTCCTCCCTCATAACTTTTCTACTCTCCCCTTAAATGCACCCATTCTGCCCGCCCAGTTCAACTACTCCTAGTGATGGTGAGTTCCACATTCTAACCACGTCGGGTGAAGAGGTTTCTTTTGAAATCCGTCTTGGCTTGTTTGGGTCTTTCCTTAAAGTGAAAACATCTCCTCTTTTTCCACACTTCTTTCATTATCTTAAAAAAAATTCAAAAAACAGTCCCCGTCTTCTCTTTTCCAAAGAATATAACCCACACCTGTTCGATCTTACCCATAAGTATAACCACCCTTTGTAATATCACTCCAGAACATAGAACGTAGAAGAGTACAGCACAGGAGTAGGCCCTTTGGCCCATGATGTTGTGCTCAACTAACGACAAACTCGAGGGCAAGCAATCCTTGGATTAGGTAAGGATTCCATTCCTGAGAAATGTCCTTAAGCCGATTTCACTGTAATTCAGAAACACCTGTTTTTTATAGTAACCCATATCACATCGCTCTACATGCACTTGCTATAATTCTTTCATGTTATTGAATATTCACCCTAACACTACCCATAATTAAAATGTAATATATACTATATCCAGTCATTAATGAATGCCACAAAACATTTTATTATTATTATTACTATCTTGAAAAATGCTTTAAAAATGTGTGAGAATTTGCATAAAGTCAGATCTCCATAAGTCAGGTCACCCATAACATGGAGAGCCCCTGTAAATCTCATCAGCACCTCCTCCAGTGTGATTATTGTTCTTTGTTGCAATATAGAGATCAGGACCTATATCATTAATATCAGGACATTAAAAATAAACACATGCATATGTATAGCACCTTATTCATCACCTTCAAGGTGACCCAAAGCAGTTTACAGCCAATGAATCATTTTCTTATATAGAAAAGTAACAAACTATAGAAGTTAGAAATCTGAAATAAAATTAGAGAATGCTTTAAGTACTCAGGAGTCAGACAGCATCGGTGAATGACCTTTCATCAGAACTGGGAACAGTTAGAAATCAAGCACACTTTTTGTGACAGAGAAACAGGAGTGTGGCGAGGACAAAGGAAATGTCTGTGAGAGGGTGGAGATTCTGAGAGAGACTGAAGCAGGCAAATGATGGTGTCACCTGCTGAGACCAGGTGATGAAGCAACTGATTTTGTTGGAAATTTGAAATGTTCTGTATTTCACATTTCCTTCTTTAATTTTTTTTTGTTTCTTTATCCCTTCAATAACATTTGTGTCATTCAGTTCTCTTGGCCCTTTCTGTTTCCCCTTTTCTTCCCCCTTCTCTGTAATTTAAACATGTTTGTTTCTTAATTTTTTTCAATGCTTATGGAAGATCATAAGACATTGGCTCAGTTTCTGTCTCCAGAGATATTTCCTGACCTTCCAGGTATTTCCTGCATTTTCTGTTTGTATTTCAGAACTTTTTTCTAGTCACTGTTGTAATGTAGGAAGCTCAGAGTATGATTGAACTAAGTTTGAATGTCAGTTTAAAATAATTTCTGGCTTTGCATTTCTATCCCCCTTGAAATGAACCCCAGTACCTTGTTACTTTTTAGATGGCCTCACTTAACTTGCTTGTTCCTTTTGGTGATTTGTTTATTCATATTGCGATATCCCTCTAGTCCACTGTCCCACTTAGCAATAATTTTCCAGTGGGTATGTCACCTCCTCAATATTTCTGCCAAATGCACCACCTTTTGCTTATCCATAAAGGAAGTTTGTTAGTGATTTGGAGGCCTCTCATGATGTGTAAATGAGCACTTTTTTTAAGGATAACATTTCAATTACATGGCTAGTTTGAAACTTCGAAGTTTTACAGTGCCACTTCCAGGCTCCTCCAAATGTTATTACAAAAATTCACTTTATAAGAAGTATTGTGCTGACAGTCACTAACCATGGAGAAACTAGTGCAAATTTTCCTCATAATCTGATGCAAGAATTTTCTTTGTCCTCCTGAACCTGTACTATCACAGCGTGAAGAAACTAAAGTTTTGTTCTGTCTATGCTGGCTCAATTATTTAAAAATCTGATTTGTTGCATAATAAATTGTGCCTGTAAAAAGTTCTTGGTTTTACTTTGTAATGTGAATAGTTCTTTGACCCTTTGTTGTGTTCTTTGGGGATAATTTTAAGTGCCAAGGAGGTAAAGGGGTAGGCAAGGAAGGGTGAAAGGGAGGGAGGGTGTTGAGTTTAAATACAATTTAGTGCATATTTAACAGAACTCAACATCTTGAGAAAAGAGCTGAGGTCAGTGATACAAATGGACACCCAGAGACTTGTCAATCAACTGATTATCACGTAAAGTGGCCCCAACATTTACTAAAGAGGCTTCTAAATACATTGGTGGCTTGCACATCAATGAATGCCTTCTAACAATGACCCATTTGGTGGTAATCACAACATTCATGTTGATTTGAAGTGTTAACTCAGACAGATATTGAACTTTTAAAGGGATATTTGTAATTTCATGGACATTGCTATCTGAGCTATGAAGATGACTTTAAAACTGGTTAGAAACGTCTAAAATACACAAGAAAACTTTCTGGACACTTTCACAAATACTTGAATATATCAATACCAATACCTCGGACATTCTGTGAAGGTTCACCTGAACAGTGCAGCTGCTCTTCTAATCTATTTCATTGAACAGATTATAGGTGCATGGGTATCTTCTTAATGGTTCCACTTGGTGTGGACAGAATATAGGTGCATGGGTATCTTCCTAATGGTTCCACTTAGTGTGGACAGGTTTTGGAAGGAGAACATGAAGCGAAAACACCACATGAAAAATCAGCACTTTGGTGCTAAACCTGCAAGTTTCTAGTTAGCATCTCCAGGCAGGTAGAATTTATGGGAATCAGCATTGTATGCTAAATCTGGATTTCCAAACATGTCATTTTATCAGCTCCACACCCAAAAGTAGCACCTCCTACTCCCTGGTGAAAGTGACCCCATTATGTAGAACATGAAGATTTCACAGGACTGAAGAGCATTGAAAATAAGGTGAATGTTTTAATGCTTAGCAGAGACATTATGTAAGTGTGAAAGCACATCCCAAAGACTGGCAGTAAGTAGTCCTTATTTGAAATGGGAACAGTCGGATAAATGGATGAATTTTTTTAAATGGTGTTTAGTTTTACAAGCTTGTTCTGTACTTGTTACTATTTGCAGTTATTTATGGGACACAATGTATTTAAAATTATGCTACAGAACAGATTACTGGTGATATCAAGCTTGTGAATATTGGGTTACAATAAGGACACTGCATTTCAGATTAGTCACCAGTTGCTTAAAAGTAACTGAATTTTGGTAGCTAGAGTACATCGTGCTCAGCTGTTGGCTGGGGCTAAATTCCTGGCCAATCAATGTTTTGTTGTTCTTCTGACTGCAATGGTATTCTACCACCCACAGAAGTAAATGTACCTTAGCAGCCATTGTAAATATGACACAAATTTGACTACCTGCACTGCACTTTCTCTGTAACTGTAACACTATATTCTGCATTCTGTTATTGTACCTTTGTTTTTCCTTTTGTACTACCTTGACATACTTCTGTATAGAATGATGTGTCTGGATGGCATACAAGCAAAGGCTTTTCACTGTACATAGGACAATAATAAACCAATTACCAAGTCGTTACCAATTTATTTTCTGATTACAATGTGGAAGGAGGCTATTCAGCCCAGTGGGCCCATGCTGGCTCCCAACAGAGCAATCCCATCAATGCCATTCACTCCTCTTTATTTTCCCATACCACTGAAACTTACTCCCTCAAATATGCATTCACTCCCCTTTGATTCTTTTTGCCACTTGCCAGCACTTAAGGGTAACTTACAGCAGCCAATTAACCCATCAGCATATAACTGGGATACGGGAGGAAACCAGAGCACTTGGCAGAAATCCATGCTCACAGGGAGGATGTGCAAGGTCCACACAGGCAGCACCCAAGGTCAGGATCAAACCTGGGTTACTGGAGCTGTAAGACAGTAACTACTGGCTGCATCACTGAACTATTTCTAGTTTGGTAACGAATCTGGAATGATGAAGTGATGCTTCTGAGGGCTGAGGGATTCAATTTCAATCAGAAAGGAAAATTGGAGTCTTACAGTGATTTGCATGGTCCCTGATTTTCCATCCAAGGGCTCAATGCATCAAGGCACGGACGCATGGAGGAGCTGAATGACAGGTAACATGTGCTTGGACCTCACTTCTGAGGGGTTGAACCTTGGGTGACTGGTGGATGGAGCGGGCAGCTTGTACAGAGGTCTGTTTTTTTGTTACTGAAAGGGCATCTGTTTGATGGCTGGTCTGCCCTCTGATGTATGTTTGACACCCACCCTTTCCCACCAACCTAACAACTCCAATTATAGATCTGCTGTCTCCACCCTCAACTACCTATCTGCCAGCTCACTGACTCCCTCACTACCGATCTGCCAGCTCACCGACTCCCTCACTACTGATCTGCCAGCTCACTGACTCCCTCACTACTGATCTGCCAGCTCACAGGTTTCCTCACTACCGATCTGCCAACTCACCGACTCCCACACTACCGATCTGTCAGCTCGCCAACTCCCTCACTACCGATCTACCAGCTCACTGGAGCCTCACTACCTATCTGCCAGTCCACAGGCTCCCATGAGTAATGATCAGCCAAGCCTCCCCTCATCCTGATTACAGGGGTGAGCTTTCAGTTGCCTTCCACTTTAAAATCTTTGTCCCATTCCCGCTTTGAACTACATTTCTGCGGCCACCTGCACTGTTATAATGATACCAAAGCAAGCTTGAGGAACAGCACCTCATTTTCCATCAGGGCATAAAACATAGAACACAGAACATAATGAAGTCTTCTGGACTCAATGCCAAATTCAGCCACTTTAAGTTACCCTCTATCTCTGTCCGTATCAGAACTGGTTACTGTGTCATTCATCTGCAATATTGGCTTAGTTTTCTTCTCTCTCCTCTAGCAGGCCTGACCTACTGGGCATTTCTTGCAGCTCTGCATTTCTCAGCTGTAATGTTCCTTTGTTTGTGTTCTCTCCATCTAATTTCTCCCATTAATCAACTGGAAAACTTTGTTTCTAGCTTATCACTTCCACATCCCTGATTTCACCCTAACAAAGATATCCCTTTATTTTATCCATCCCTCCCCACCCTCCCTCCAACTTAAAAGTTTTCCTCACCTTCCCAGTTTTGATGAAGGATCTTCAACCTGAAACCTTAACTCTATTTGTCCTTCCACAGACATTGCCTATCCTGCTGAGTGTTTCCAGAATTTTCTGTTTATGTTTTAGTCAAAGTCATATTGAAGTTTATTGCCATATGCACAAGTACATGTATCCACAGGTGCAATGAAAAACTTACTTGCAGCAGCATCACAGGTACATAGCATCATATAAGCAGCATTCACAAGAAAAACATAAAATAAACATAAATTATACACAATTTTTACAAGAAAGACCACAAAAATAGAATTAAAAGGTCCATTTTATTGCAATGTGATCAAAGTGGTCATAGTGTTGCTACAATTTAGTGATTAGGGCTGCGCCGGTTAGTTCAAGAACCAAATGGTTGAAGGGAAGTAGCTGTTCTTGAACCTAGTGGTGTGGGACTTCAGGTTTCTGTACCTCCTACCCAATGGTAGCTGCAAAAAGATGGCATGGCCCGGATGGTGGGGATCTTTGATGATGGATGTTGCCTTCTTGAGGCAGCACCTCCTGTAGATGTTACCAATAGTGGGGAGGGATGTGCCATGATGTATTGGGCTGAGTCCACTACTCTCTGCAGCTTCTTATGTTCCTGCAAATTTGAATTGTCATATCATTATTAGAATCATTATTTGGATCTTGGACAAAACACAGTTGATGTACTCATGTTTACTATGTGAAGCAAAGACCGAAAATACATTCAAAGAAAGTAATGTATCAGTTACTAATAGGAATATATACAATACTTTGTGATAAGAAGCAAATGAACTTATCACACCATTAAGTCACACTCATACTTGAATGGACATGTTGGAAATTTTCATGCCACGTTTAGTGTGTAAGTACTGCAATTTTTCATCTCTTTCTGCATTTGAGTCATGATTTTTTTAGCTAGATATCATTATTGCATTGTAAATTGGCTCACTGAGTCCATGCCAATAGTCACACACCCATTTACACTAATCCTACATTATTCCCTTTTTTTTATTCTCCCCACATTCTCATCAACTTTCCCCAGATTTTACCACTCACCTACACACTAGGGGCAATTTAGAGTGGACAATTAACCTACCAACTTGCACATCTTTGGGATGTGGGAGGGAACCAGAGCACCCTGAGTAAACCCACGCAGCCACAGGGAAAATGTGCAAATTCCACACAGACATCACTGGAGGTCAGGACTGAAGCCAGGTTGCCGGAACAGTGAGACAGCAAGTCTCCCAGCTGTGCAACTGGGTCACCACTTCTGGAAGAGTAGAACATATCAGGCAGCAAATCCCTGCATTGGAATAGTGGCTTGTAGCATGCACAATGTTAGCGTGGACATTCTAACACAAGAGACAACTGCACACATTATGCACACAACAGTTACTGAACACTCTCCATTGAATAAAGTTAATTTCCACTTTTCAGATTTTGACTCATTTCTTATATTCCCTGGGACATTATAATTTCCTGCTGCCTTGAAAACCTTTGTGTCCCAGCACTTTATTTCTAATGCTCTGCATTTATGTACAATGTCTTATTGGTCTCCTTTCATGTCTCTGAGTGTCATTTTCTCCTGGGCTAAGTTTATAAATTTCTTTTTATGATTTCTCTGTGCAAATATGCCTGTTAATTTCATTCCACTCATTTGGAATCCAGTGATTTCACCGTTTTCATCCCCCTCTCTCCCCTAACTAATTTAAAGCAATTACATTACTGCATGATTATATTTCTGAAGAACTTTGTTAGTTCTGGAGCATTTTGAAGTGATAAAAGGTGCCACATAAATGTAAGTCTGTTTGATTGCTGCCTGGTTGTCCCTCATCTGTTACGTTGTTCCTGTGTAATTTACTTCCATCTCATTTCTCTGTACTAACCCTTTCTCCTTTCCTTCTCTGTATTATGAAAATGATCATAGTTATTAATGCTGAATTCTTCTTACGATTTCAGATTTTGTGATCCACTTGTATTTATTGATGAACTCTTCTTTCACATCCCAATTTTTATGTATTGAGGCATTCCTCACAGGTGCACTCCCCTTTTATTTCTCTCAATGTTAAGTACCTTACCAAAATTTGCTGTCTGCCTCAGGCAAGCCTAACCATTTTGACCAAGGGATCCTCAAACAAGTATGAGGCACCTTATTGGAATATGCAGTTTAATGCCTATTTCAGAAATAGGTAAAGAAAACCTCCTTACCCTCAATAACATCACGAGCTGCATTGTTCCAGTCAGAAGTGTGCATGAAAGCCCCTGCTCACTATACAGGGAAGTTAAGAGATCCTTGATTTCAATGCCAAAGATGCTTTTTATCATTGCTAGGGATACAAGAGAGACTGCAGATGCTGAGAATCTGGAGCAACGCACACAAAATGCTGGAGGAACTCAGCAGGTCAGGCAGCATCAATGGACGGAAATGAAGAGTCTACGTTTTGTGCCGAAACCCTTCATCAGGACTTGATGAAGGGTCTCAGCCCGAAACGCCGACTGTTCATTTCCCTCCATAGATACTGCCTGACCTGCTGAGTTCCTCCAGCATTTTGTCTGTGTTGTTTTATCATTACTATAAATTTTTTAAAGAAGCTAACTTAGCTGATATTTTACACTTTTCAACACAGAGATTTTAATTTTTGCTAGCCTTCTGCCTCTTAGCTGGTCCTTCGGGATTGAGAATGACTCACGTCTACTCCAGGTCTCTGGGTCCTACGTTGACAGATGAGGTCAATGTGGGATCTGCAGATTTTAGTGCAAGTGGAGTGGCAGGTGCTTGGCAGAGAAGGTGATGGGTAGTTTGTAAGGTGGTGTATGCTGCTACTGTCATTTACCCTCTACTTCTATGTGATCCCAATGAAGAGATTCGAGGTTCTCAATGCCAATCCACATGGTCCTTCTCCACTTTGAACAATCATGAACTAGGGAATGCTAGAAGTCAACAAGGATGTTTCTCTTTTTAACAAGGCTTTGAGAGCATTTTTGAATTGCCTCTGCTGTCCATCTGAAATCCTTCACCGTGACAAACGGTGGTGAAGCTCTGTCATGCTCTGCTACAGAGAATTGTGGAGACTAGAACCCTGGAGGTATTTAAAGAGGAGTTAGATAAAGTTTTGAAAGGTCGGGAATTGAGGGCTGTGGGGAACTGGCACAGAAGAGGAGTTGAGGGCTGGAGCAGATCAGCTTATGAATGGTGTGGCAGTCTCAAGGGGCCGGATGGACTACCCCTGCTCCTGTGTTCTTGTTTAAGTGGGATTCCGGCTGAGAGGTGTTCAGTCATACTTACATAGATGGTAGTTTCGCACCTATAACTTGTCAGCCAAGAACGCACACAAAATGTCCGAACCTATGGTTCTTCTCATACTGAGCAGGATTACTATTATTAATATCATTTCCTGTGACAAAGCTCAGAACAGAGTATCTATTTCAAACATCTTGTGCTGGACGTACAAATTGGTAACTTGGTCAATTGGTTAATTGCTTTACTATTGTCACATGTACCAAGGTCCAGTGAAAAACTTTGTTTTGCATGCCATCGATACAGATCATTTCATTACAACAGTGCATTGAGGTAGTGCAAGGGAAAGCAATATAGTGTTACAGTTACAGACAAAGTGCGGTGCAGGTAGATAGTAAGGTGAAAGACCATAAGGAGGTAGATTGTGAGGTCGAGTCCATCTTATCATACTAGAGGACCATTCAATAGTCTTATAACAGTGGATAGAAGCTTTCCTTGAGCCTGGTAGTACGTGCTTTCAGGCTTTTGAATCTTCTGCCTGATGGGACGGGGATGAAGAGAGAATGTTCAGGCTGGGTTGGGTCTTTGATTATGCTGACTGCTTCACCAAGGCAGCAAGAAGTGTAGCCAGAGTCCATGGAGGGGAGGCTGGTTTCCATGATGTGCTGAGCTGTGTCCACAATTCTCTGCAGTTTCTTGCGGTCTCAGACAGAACAATTGCCATACTAAATTGTGATGCAGCTGGATAAGATGCAGAAGGTCAAGGGGACGTGCCAAATTTCTTAAGCCTCCTGAGGAAGTAGAGGCCCTGTCTTGTGCAAACAAGTTTGCTTGGTGTAGTTAGGATCTCAGTGCTGTACTGTGGCCTGGGAGACGATGCTGACATTGGTTCATTTATTATGCCTGAGGATTTGAAGGCTTCTGCAAGGACAGAGTTGGCAATATCTCCCCAGCGCCTTGAGGTGTCTGCTGTAGATAGTCCAACTCTCAAGAAAATATCAAAAGACCGGGATCACTATTGCCCAGTGCACCTAGAGACTTTGCTTGGTCTAAGAGCTTGATCTTCAAATGCTCTTTTCTCAGTTGACCAAAGGCTGTGCTGGTGCACTGAAACTGTTGGTGAATTTCATCACTGATGTCCACCTTTGTTGAGATATGGGAAGTGATCCACATTTTCTAAGGTGCCATCGTGGACCTTTATTGTTGGACAACAGCAACGTACAGCTGGTGTAGGTTGGTAGAGAGCCTTTATTTTGCAGATGTTAAGTATGAGGCTCATCCTCTTGTGTGTTTCAGTGACTGTCAATGATGACACGAAGCTTGGCCTCAGAATGAATATAAGCACAAGTATCATATGCATATAATAGATCGACTACTGAAGTTGGGGTGATCTTGGTTCTGGAGAGCAAATGATGTAGATCAATCAGATTCCCATTAATCCTGTAGATTAATTCCACACCATTGATGGGTTTATTGGAGTTAGAATGTAATATTGCCATGAGAAAAATTGACAAAAGTTTTGTGGCAATGATGCAGCCTTGCTTGACACCAGTCTACACTGAGCCATTGTCTGTCATGGGCCCGTAGGCTGGAACCACAGCTTGCATGATTTCAAGAAGGAAACGTGACATGGAGTTGAATTTCTACAGACATCAAAATTTGGGAGGGTGCTCCACAGTTCTTACCGTTTGATGGTGTCAAAGGCCATGTACAGTAAAACATAAACAGAGTAAACAGGAAGCACTCAGTGAGTCAGGCAGCATCTGTGGTTGGTGCCGAACCTACATTTCTCTTGGCAATGTTGCATGGTGATAATCATGTCCACTGTGTCTCTGGATGTGCAGATCCCACACAGCTCTTTAGCCACTGGGAGGAGGACCTTGGTAATAATGTTCCCTGTGACAGAGAGCAGAAGGACACCTCTGTAGTCACCACAGTCAGATTTATCTCCAGTCCTGAAGATCCAGCCAAGTTTTACTTTCAACTCTATAGGAAAAGGCCAGAAGTAAGAGTGTGGAAATATATGTACGTGTTGGTGTCCCTATATTGTTGATACATTTTAATGGATACTTATTTAGTATATATTACAGCTGAATATCTGTGTGTGTGTGTGTTTTCTCTGAGGAACTATCTCTTCTCATTTTTCTCATAGAAATTTATTTTATAATTGGTCTATTTTTCTGCAGTAAATGCTATTAATTATGCTGTGAAAAATCCAAATGACAGTCATCTGTGTAAAATTAATTGCAATTATAATGTTGTGTTATTATAACAAGAATACGTTTTTGTTGGATTGTGGGAATTAAAAATAAGCTGTGACATTATCTGGTAATTAATTGATTTTTACTTAGAACAACTATAGTTTAGGAGCCATCACAGAAGGGGATTTAAAAAGGATTGATGTTCTATTTTGAAGGAAAAATAACCAAAATGAATTGTAAGCAATGTTTACCATCAGACTGAAGGTCAGTTTCTGATTAATACATAACTGGTTTGTTTACATTCGCTGCAGTATAAATTGGCGTTATACAACAAGACCATGTTGAAGAGAGAAGAAAGCCACAGTAGGAACAGTCTGATTTACTTTAGATAGAAGAACATCAAAACCACGATTGGACCAAGTAAGAAGTTCCTTACTAAGGGGGCTTGCTTTAGAAATTAAGTTGGCAATATACAAATCTTATTAGAAATGTTTGATTTACTGGATGTAACAAAAAATATCACTGATAAGCTTGTACAGAGCCTAACTGTTACTTGAGTGAAGAGAGCTTAGACTTTGAACAATCTTGAAGCATTGTAATACAAGTTTGTTCCTTGTTTTGCAGGTTAAAGATGGGGAAATTGATTCCTCTCACTTTATTACTGGTTGCTGTATTCTTCTGTGGAATAGCCAGTGTTAATGGAAAATTTTCTACACTGAAACCTGTAACTCCGAAAGCTCACTCTGGTTCAAAAAGTAAGAACAATCTGAATAGTCAACTGTCTGTGCTCAGACTTTCGGCTGCAAACATAGACTTTGCCTTGCGTCTCTACAGGCAGATTGCCGCTCAACCAGGCTCAGTTTCCAAGAATATTTTCTTCTCACCAATAAGCATCTCTGCTGCCCTGAGCATGCTATCACTAGGTGCAAAGCATAACACACGAGATCAGCTTCTGCAGATCCTTGGGTACGGTAATATGACACAAAATGATGCAGCAGAAGTACATGAGGCATTCAAATACCTCTTGCAAGAGCTAACTGGTGAAAATAGCGAGCTGCAGTTGATGATGGGAAACTCTCTCCACATCCAGCAGGGACTAAGTCTTCAAAAGAAATTCCATGACAACACAATGCAATTTTACAATGCAGAGCTATTGAGTGTAGATTTCAAAGCAATTGACAAAGCAAGAAAAAAGATCAACACGTATGTGAGAAGACGAACAAATGGCAAAATTCTAGATTTAATTAAAACCCTCGATCATGGTACTGTGATGATACTTCTCAATTATGTCATGTTCAAAGGTAGGAAGCTTTCTGTAAATAATACACGCACATGCTGTAAAGATATTTGAGAAAAAGGAGGTATCATTTCTACATCTCAAACAGGGAAGTACTTTTTTTTAATGTAACCATAGAACAATACAGCACCTTTGGAGGGATTTGTCTTGTAACATTGCACTTTATGGACTGGGTTGCAATGGGAAACTTGCACTGTATTAAGATTTTTTGAAAAATGGTGACTGAGCAAAAGGCATAATTTTTAGTTCAAAGTTACCTCATGAACTTTTGTGCAGTAACATAGAGTTAATCAATGAACAGAGATGAGTTAATGACTGCCAAGAACAGGATTTTCAACAAGTTCATCACAGAATGAAGGGATGGTCAATATGAATGGGGGAGGGTAGTGTCATAGAACATTCTTCTGCCTGCACATGATCCATTTCCCTCCATTCCCTATATATTCACAAACCTATCTAAAAGCCTCTTAAATGCCACTTTTGTATCTGGTCCCACTACTACCCCTGGCAGCCTGTTCCAGACACATACCATTCTCTGTGGTAGAAAAATTTGCCCCTCACATGTCCTTTAAACTTTTCTTGGTCTTAGTGCAACTTTTGAGGGTGTTTTAAATTAAAGTTCAAGATTAGGTGCTTATTTCTTTCAGAGGTGGATTGTCATAGAAACAACTTCATAGAATCATACAGGCCCTTGCAGCCCACTTCTTCCATGCCAAATGTGATGCCTATCTACATCAGTCCCATATGTCCCTATACACCTTTCCTATCTAAGCACCTATCCAAATGCCTTTTAAAAGTCATAATAGTATCTGCAACCACTGCCTCCATCTTCAAGCAAGTTCATACAACTTTTTGTTTTTTTAATTTTTCAGGAGGCCAGCATTTAGCTCATTCCTAACTGCCCTTGAAATGTGTTAGACCATTTCAGCATCAACCTCATGAGGTGGGTTTGGAGTGCCATATAGGCCAGTAAAGGTGGTCGATTTCTTCCTCTGAAAGATATCAGTGAACCAGTTATCATTACTCAGACTAATTGTTGATATCTCCCAAATTGCAGACTATTAACTGAATTTAAATTCCACAGCTATCATGGTGGGATTTGAACCTAGGTCTTTAGACTAGGCCTGTGGATTACTGATCCAGTCAATTAGCCAATGCACTACCACCACCATATTTTTATAGGTATTGCACTAGTTAATTATAATGAGGGGCATAGATAAGCTGAATGCAGTCAGTCTTTTTTTCCCAGGGGAAGGAAATCAAAAAACTAGAGGGCATAAGTTTAAGGTGAGAGGGAAAAGATTGAAAAGGAATCTGAGGGGCAACTCCTTCATGCAGAGGGTGGTGCGTATATGGAACAAGCTGCCAGACGAATTGGTTGAGGCAGGTACAATGACAACATTTAAAAGGAAGTTGAACAGGTACATGGATAGGAAAGGTTGCAAAGGATATGGTCCAAACACTGGCAAATGGAACTAGCTTAGAAGGACGTCTTGGTCGGCATGTACAAGTTGGGCTGAAGGCCCTGTTTCAATGCTGTATTACTCCATGACTCTATAACTCTAACAGGGCTGAAGATAAATGAGGAAGGTATAGGATGCAGTGACGAGGTGCCCTCCTGACCAACTAGAGAGGGGAGTGGTCAGCAGCTCCCTGCAGGCAATGGAACTCACAAATGCAATTAATTTCATTCAGAGTCAGAGTCAAAGAGCCGTAACAAAGGAACAGGCTCTGCGGCCCATCACGTCCATGGTGACCTTTTTCCCCATCAACACTAATCCCATTTGCCTCCATTGGGTCCTTATCCTTCTATGCCTTGCCTATTTAGGTGCCTGTCTAAATGTCTCTCAACCTCATGTTTGTATCTGATGCCACCACCTCCTCTGTGCATTCCAGATATCAACCACTCTTTCCGTTAAAAAAAATCCCCTCAAATCCCCTTTAAAACTCCTTCCTTTAACCTATGTCCTCTTGATTTTGATACCCCATCCATGGGAAAGACATTCTATCTACCTATGACTCTTATAATCTTATACACCTCTGTCAGATAACCCTTAGCTTCCCTTGCTCCAAGGAAAAGAAGCCCCTGCTATCCAATCTCTCCCTATAACTAAAATCCTCCAATCCAAGAAACATCCTGGTGAATCTCCTCTGCACTTTCTCCTGGACCATTAAGTGAAGCTGGAGACAGACATAAAAGCAAATGGTGCTGGATTTACACAGCAGATCAGACAGCATCAGTGTAGAGAGAAAAAGAGCTAACATTTCAGGTTGATGATCTTGCAAGAAAGAGGCATGTCTGTTTTAAAAAGAAAACCAGTCTAGGCTGAGTTGTAAGGTCAAGTCTCAGAACAAAATGCAATCCAAGGAAGGAAAATGTTTTGGGGGCAACAAGAAGGTCCAGTGTTTCACATATTGCTATTTTATTTATTGTTATTGGTATTGGTATTGGTTTATTATTGTCAATTGTACCGAGGTACAATGAAAAGCTTGTCTTACAAACCAATCGTACAGGTCAATTCATTACACAGTGCAGTTACATTGAGTCAGTACAGAGTGTATTGATGTAGTACAGGTAAAAACAATAACAGTACAGAGTAAAGTGTCACAGCTACAGAGAAAGTGCAGTGCAATAAGGTGCAAGGTCACAACAAGGTAGATCGTGAGGTCATGGTCCATCTCATTGTACAGGAAGTCCCCGGGTTACAAACGCCCAACTTACGAACGCCCATACTTACGAACGGCAGGATGGCGCTGAATTGGGCACAGAATGGTTTGCCTTTCTGCGTTGACTTTTTCCAGGTGATGGAGGTGGCGGACAGCTGGATCGTGGATTTCATGTGTTACAGTCTGTACCGCTATTTCAGGGCAGGGATGTTCAAGGGGTTCCGAATGATGAGGGACACCATGAATGGTCACCATCTCTCTCTCTCTCTCTCTCTCTCTAGCACTCGGTCTCTCTAGCACTCGCTCTCCCCCGACAGTTCGTCCCTGGGTAATGACCGAGGTCCATTTCTACAGATGTCCTTAAGTTGATTTTGTCCGTCAGTCGACAAATACACAAAATTCACTCGATGTGGTAACTGTACTTCCACAGTACCGTACTGTAATGAATGACACCAAACGCACATAAGACTGATGACAATCTTCACGTGTCCCGGCGATAACAAGTTATGCTGTATTTTAGATTGCTTCACATTATGTGTGGAATTATAATGAAACTGGAATCAAAATTCCATTTGGATCTTAATATATATCAATAAATAACTGAAACCTGTAGTAATTTAGAACTAATTGACGCTAGATGTAAACTGTACGTAACTGTTACGACTTACATACAAATTCACCTTACGAACAGACTCAAAAACGGAACTCGTTCGTAACCCGGGGACTTCCTGGATAAGGAAACTGTTCAATAGTCTTATCACAGTGGGGTAGAAGCCGTCCTTAAGTCTGGTGGTACATGCCTTCAGGCTCCTGTATCTTCTACCCGATGGAAGAGGAGAGAAGAGAGAATGTCCCGGGTGGGTGGGGTCTTTGATTATGCTGGCTGCTTCACCAAGACAGCAAGAGGTAAAGACAGAGTCCAAGGAGGGTAGGCTGGTGTCCGTAATGCGCTGGGCAGTGTCCACAACTCTCTGCAGTTTCTTGCGGTCCTGGGCAGAGCAGTTGCCGTACCGAACCGTGATACATCCAGATAGGATGCTTTCTATGGTGCATCTGTAAAAGTTGGTGAGAGTCAAAGGAACAAGTCATAGTAGGAATTTAAGTGTTACCACTTTTGGAAAGACACTTTGAGCAAAAGGTTATTCTCCACATGCATGCAGACACACATGAGCTTAATTGAATGGTGGGGATTATTCTATACCCTGTGTTCCCCCCCCCCCACCACCACCCCTCCCACACCTCTATGTTAGGGGAAGGGTGGAAATATAATTTGCATTGTGTTCCTCCAAACATTTATCTATATTTTAACTGTAATTGGAAAGTAGACCATTTCATAGATTTACATGATAACTGGGATTAGTATAAATGGGTACTAGATAGGTGACATGGATAGGCTACTGGAAAGGGCCTGTTTCTCTGCTGTATGACTCTGTGATTGTATGTGTCCAGCCTCTAGCCTCAAGCCTCCAGCCTCTGCTCATTGAAGGCCACCTTCCAGAAAATAGTTGAAGCACAAATGAAGACATTTGAAAAATCATCATATCCAATTCTCATGACACTATTATAACTCAGGACATTCAATAATATTTTTCTTGTTTTTAATTTATTCTTTCATGGGATAGGAACATCATTGGCCATGCTGGTATTTATTCTCCATCCCTACTTATCCCTGAGCTAAGGAGGCAGTTAACGGTCAACCACATTGGTTGGTCCGACATCATGTATCAGCCAGACCTTGGAAGGATGATGAATTTCATTCCGTGAAGAACATCAATGAATCAAATGAGTTTTTAATGATAATCCGGCAGTCTCATGTTTATCAATACTGAGATCAACTTTTTCTTTAAATCCCAAATACTATTTGGATTTAACATCCCCAGGTAGTCTGCTGGGATTCCAAGTCATGTTCTGGATAAATGGTGCAGAACTCTCGCTGCTTGTCTAGCAACTTAGCTATAAGGCTACAGCACCCATCTAATACTAGATACTGGCTAGTGAATGTGAATTCTTGGTTTTGACATCTAAATCTAAAGGGCATAGGTTTAGGAAAGGGGTGAGAGGTTAAAGAGAATCTGAGCAGAAACTTTTGCAGCTAGAGAGTGATTGCAAACTGAAACACTCTGCCTGAGGAGATGATGCTGGTAGTCTCACAACATTTAAGAAATATCTAGATGGGGTGCTTGAATTGCCAATGCATGAAAGGCTGTAGATCAAATACTGTTAAATGGAATTAGAAGAGATGAGTACTTGATAGTTGACATGAACAAGGCAGGCCAAAGGTTCTGTTTCTGTGCTGTAGGACTCTATGACTCAGGTTCACTCACAATGCAAACTGAGGATTACATAGTTAGTTGCAGAAACAGCCCATACTAGACCATGCCAGTTTTTATGCTGCAGTTGACCCTCTTCCTGCCTTTTCTCACTGATATCTATGAATATGACCCTTTTTTCCCTTCTCCCTCCTACACTCATCCAGTTTTCTCTTAAATGCATGGCAGTATTTACTTCAAATGCACTCCATGGTGGCAAGATCCACATTCCTACTGCTCTTTGGGTAAAGAAATTCCTTCAGAATTTTCCATTGGATTTGTTGGTGTCCACCTCATATTGATGGTCTGAATGGAACTAATAGCAAATAGGAGTTCCATTGTGCTTTTGCCTTCAGGGAGCTGCTGACCACTTCCCTCTCTAGTTGGTCAGTGGAATATGTTATCACCTTGCCTTAGGTGTCCTTCATACTAAAACTAATTAGTCCATTGACTTTCAAAGGTATGATGGTGGTACAGTGGTTAAGTTACTGGACTAGTAATCCAAAGGCCTAGACTCTGGTTACATTCTTCTGCATATTGAAACCATTCCCTCAGCCTCCAAACTATCAAAACTTTTCATCATTGGGTCACTACACAGCCTTCTTTACTGGAGAGAAAAGAGAGCCAGTTTATCCATTCCCCAAATGTATATCCTTTCATTTCAGGCATTATCCTTGTAAACCATCCATGCAGCCTCCCCATTGCCTGTACATCATTTTTATAATATGGCAACCAGAACTGTACATGAACCCCAGGTTTAGTCTAACCAAGGTTCACTACAAGTCTAGCATAACCTCTCTAATTTTCAATTCCATCCCTCAAGAAATAAATTTTAATGCTCTGTTTGTTTTCATTATGCAATCAGTGTATTGGTACTCCAAGATCCATTTGTTACTCTACCCCACTATACTCACACCTCCCATTTCCCCCTGCCAAAATGTATCACCTTGCATTTATTTCTGTTGAACCTCATTCGCCAACTATTTGTCCATTCTGCACATTTAGTAATATGCTTCTATAATTTGCTGGAATCTTTCATATTAACTGTGACCCCTACCTCCCAATTTGGTATCGGCTGCAAATTTAGACATTCCATTTTTATTCCAACGTGTAAATAGTGTAATTGTGATCAGCACTGGTCTCTGCACTGATCCTCACAGACCTTCAAAGCCCACTGTGAATTACAATGTGAATAGTTATCCTTTACTCCCACTGTCTACATTCTGTTTTGAAGCCAGCTGGCAATTCACTCTGCTGCTTGTAACCCTTTCTTCATTCTTTAACTTATTCATTAGTCTATTATGGTGTGCTTTATCAAAGGCCTTTTGAAAATCTTGATAAATTACATCTACTCTGTTACTATTGTCTAGTCCCACTGCCAACTCTTCAAAAAATTAAATAAGATTGGTCAAGCAAATTTTTCCCTTCAGAAATCCATGCTGACATTTTATTTGTTATATTTTTCACTTAGAGAAAATCTAATACAACACAAAAAATATCTATGGCAGATTCTAAGATTATATCAAGAACATAATCATTTTACTAAGTCATGTTATTAACATATATATAATCCACATTTATTTGTAGGTATTTTAATAAACAGAGAAAGTTGTCAATTGAATATTCTCCCTCCTGGTTATAATTGCCTTGAGTTGCCATTGCCAGAGCTCTTATTTAATACAAAGGAGAGTTTTACCATTGGTACCTTTTCTCATATTGGGGAAAAGGAGTAATGACTAAAGACTCCCTATCCATTGGGTGTAAAGACGCAAGGCAGAATGAATTTGGCCAGCCTTGAATTCATTCTTAAAAGTTTCCTGTCTTTAGCACAATTGTCCCCACCGTTCCAGTTGTTACTCATTTGACAGTTTCACTTGGAAAGCTCAAAAGCAGTTCTGGGGAATGAGCCATTCTATAGGCTTCTGTTGGTTTTGAAAAGGTACGAGGGCAACAAAACTGGAGAGCATCCACATCTTTCCATCTTGATTCTCCATCTCAGATCAGGTAGAGGATGGACGAAACAGAGAACATATATCAGATGAAGGGTCTCTACCCGAAACACCGACTGTCTATTTCCCTCCACAGATGCTGCCTGACCCACTGAGTTTCTCCAGCAGTTTGTTTTTTACTCCACATTCCAGCATCTGCAGTCTCTTGTGTCTCCACAGAACATTTCTCATTCTGCCCCATCAGTACCCATGAGATTTTGCTATCTTACTCCCTAGCCATTTAGAAGATAGAACATTACGGCACAGTACAGGACCTTCAGCCCACTATGTTGTGCCAACATTTGATCCTGCTCTAAGATCTATCTGACCCTTCCCTTCCACATAGCCCTCCATTTTTCCATCATTCATGTGCCTATCTTAGAGACTCTTAAATGTCCCCGATGTATCTGCCTCCACCACCTCTGCCAGCAGTGCGTTCCATACACCCACCACCCTCTGTGTAAAAAACTTACCTCTGACATCCCCCCCATACCTTCCACCAATCACCTTAAGGTTATGTCCCTCGAGTTAGCCATTGTCGACCTGGGAAAAAGTCTCTGACTGTCCACTTGATCTATGCCTCTTATCATCTTGTAACGTCTATCAAGTCACTTCTCATCCTCCTTCGCTCCAAAGAGAAAAGCCCTAGCTTGCTCAACCTATCCTCATAAGACATGCTCTCCAATCCAGACAACAACCTGGTAAATCTCCACTGCACCCTCTCTAAAGCTTCTACATTCTTCCTCTAATGAGACAACCAGAACTGAACACAATACTCCAAGTGTGGTCTAACTACAGTTTTATAGAGCTGCAACATTACCTCACAGCTCTTGAACTCAATACCCCAACTAATGAAGGCCAACCCTATCGACCTGCGCGGCAATCTTGAAGGATCTATGGACATGGACAACAAGATCCCTCTGTTCCTCCACACTGATAAGAGTTCTGCCATTAACCTTGTATTATGACTTCAAATTCGATCTTCCAAAGTATATCACTTCACACTTTTCTGGGTTGAACTTCATCTGCCAATTATCAGCCCAGCTCTGCATCCTATCAATGTCCTGTTGTAACCTACAGCACTATCCACAATGCCACCAACCTTAGTGTCATCTGCAAACTTACTAACCCACCCTTCCACATCCTCATCCAAGGCATTTATAAAAATCACAAAGAGCAGGGGTCCCAGAACAGATCTCTGTGGAACACCACTGGTCACCGACCTCCAGGCAGAATACACTCCATCTACCAAAGGTCATCGCCAAAAGTGCAGCAACCTCTTCCCTCACTTCCCATAATAACCTTGGGTATATCCCGTCCGGCCCCAGTGACTTATCTATCCTAATATTTTTCAGAAGTTCCAGCACATCCTCTTTCCTCACGTCGACATGCCCTAGCTTATCAACTGTTGTACGCCATCCTCACAAACATCAAGGTCTCTCTCACTGGTGAATACTGAAACAAAATATTCATTAAGGACCTCCCCTACCTCTTCTGATTCCAGGCACATGTTTACTCTTTTATCCCTGATCAGTCCTACCCTCACTCTAGTCATCCTCCTATTCTTCATATATGTGTAGAACGCCTTGGGGTTTTCCTTAATCCTACTCGCCAAGACCTTGTCATGCCCCCTTCTAGCTCTGCTAAGTCTCTCCTAAGCTCCCTCCTAGCTACCTTGTAACTCTCTAGAGCCCTGTCTGATCCTTGCTTTCTAAACCTTAGGTAAGCTTCTTTCTTCCTCTTGACAAGATATTCTACATCTCTTGTCAACCATGCTTCCTTCACTCTACCATCCTTACCCTGCTTCAGTGGGACAAACCTATCCAGAACCCCATGCAAGTGCCCCATAAACAACCTCCACATTTCCATTGTGCATTTCCCCAAGAACATCTGTTCCCAATTTACGCTCCCAAGTTCCTGCCTAATAGCATCATAATTCATCCTCCCCCAATTAAATACTTTCCCATATTGTCTGCTCCTACCCGTCTCCAAGGCTATGGTAAAGGTCAAGGAGTTATGGTCACTGTCTCCAAAATGCTCTCCCACCAAGAGATCTGAAACCTGATCAGGCGCATCGCCTAGTACCAGGTCCGGTATGGCCTCTCCTCTCATCGGCCTGTCCACATACTAACTGTCCCTAATCACTTAACAAACTCCGCCCCACTTATCCCCCTTTACACTAAGGAGTAGCCAATCAATATTCAGGAAGTTGAAATCACCTGTGACAACAACCCTGTTATTTTTGCACCTTTCCAGAATCTGCCTCCTGATCTGCTCCTCAGCGTCTCTGCTGCTATTGCGGTGGTCTGTTGAATACTCCCAATAAAGTGATTACTCCCTTCCTGTTTCTGACTTCCACCCACACTATCTCAGTAGATGATTCCTCCAGGAAGTTCTCCCTTTCTACAGCTGTGATACTGACCCTGATCAGCAAAGCCACTCCCCCACCTCTTTTACCTCCGTCCCTGTCCCTCTTGAAACATCTAAACCCTGGAATATCCAGCAGCCATTCCTGCCCTTGTGACAGCCAAGTCTCTGTAATGGCCACAACATCGTAGTTCCATGTACTTACCCATGCTCTAAGTTCATCACATTTGTTCCTGATACTTCTTGCAAGACTTCTTGTTAGACCTTCTGAATGAAACTGCTGGGTGCAAAACTAATTTTGAGGCATTTTGTGCTGTGTGCTCAACTCTTCTAACGGGTTACATTTCAAGCATTTCATCTCAGAAATTTCAGTTGGATCCAAGCAGAATTCCCACAGCTGAAATGATGTTTGTTGTCTCATTTACTAGTTCCATTCATTTCAGTTGCCTCCTTTTGTAGATTTTAAAATTATTTATTTTGGGAGTAAAGATTGATAACTCAGGATTGGCAACTGGTTTTCAATCCAGATAAATGTGAGGTATTGCATTTTGAGAGATCAAACGAGGGTAGGACTTATACAGTGAATGGTAGGGCCCTGGGGAGTGTTATGGACAGAGGAAGCTTGGAGAGCAAGTGCATAGTTCAATGAAAGTGGCATCTCAGGTAGATAGGGTGGTGAAGAAGGTATTTGGCACGCTGGCCTTCGTCAGTCTGGGCATTAAGTATGGGAGTTGGGAAGTTATGTTGCAGTTATATATGACATTGGTGAGGCCTCACTTGGAATATTATGTACAGTTTTGGTCACCCTGTTACAGGAAAGATGTTAGTAAACTAGAAACAATGCAGAGAAGATTTGCCAGGATATTGCCTGGACTTGGGGGCCTGAGCTATAAGGAGAGGTTACATAAACTAGGACTTTATTCTCTGGAACGTAGGAGATTGAGGGGTGTATAAGATCATGAGGGGCATAGACAGGGTGAAAGCACATAATCTTTTTTCCAGGGAGGGGGTGATAAAAACGAGAGGGCATAGGTTTAAGATCAGAGGTGAGAGATTTAAAAGGGACATCAGGGGCAGCTTCTTCATGAAAAGGGTGGTGCATATTTGGAATGAGCTGCCAGAAACAGTGGTTGAAGCGTGCACATTGGCGATGTTTAAAAGCCAACTAGATAAGTACAGGGATAGGAGATGTTTAGAGGGCTATGGGCCAAACACAGGCAGATGGTATTTTAGCTAGTTGGGCAATACAGTTTGCATGGACGAGTTGGGCTGATGGGCCTGTTTCCCTGCTGTAAGACTCTATAACTCAGCGAAATGGAATTAAGAACCATAGAACCATAGAACCATACAGCACAATACAGGCCCTTCGGCCCACCATGTTGTGCTGTCACATGATTGCCGTTAGATTGGATGGACTGTTGAGAAACTTACTGAGGAACTGTTGAAAAAGATAGGAGGCTGCATTTCAATGAGTATCTAGGATAATTTATCAATCACCTTACCTAACCTGGGCACCTCAAGGTGCTAGCAGAGAAACCCACTCTAGTAGTTTGCCATGCTTTGTCAAGAACCAAAATGTACAGAGACCAGTACGCAGTAACACTCAGTCAGCATTCAACAGGGCAATTAATCCATGCTAAAGGAAGGTGGGCTACCAATTTCTATTCTTTCAGACTGGTTCATGGCAGACATTAGCTGAGCAGGAATTAGAATTGTTGGGTCTGTGAATTATACTGAAACTTACCAGTTCTACAGAAGACAATAATATTTCAAATCTACGCATAGCAGCAGTGTGGTTGAACAAAACAGTTGACTTAAATTTAGCCCTAAGGGTTTTCCTTTATTTGTGGCTTTGATCAGGTTTACATCCCCTATGCATCTAGGGCCTGCTTTACATAATTCTGCAGTCATGGGATTACCTGCAGGCAGTAGAAAAATGATGGACATGGTTTATAAAACAGTGTGATCTACACACACAAATTTTATAGAAACATAGAAAAACTACAGAACAATTCAGGCCCTTCCACCCACAAAGCTGTGCCAAACATGTCCCTACCCTAGAAATTACTAGGCTTCAATAATATTACGGAATATTAACTAGGGTGAGACTCCATGAAACGTTTCCTTGCAATAAGAGTTATTAATACCAAATAGTCAGTTCTAAGATCTCAATAGTTTCCCTAGCATGATAAAATGGACTCTTGACCTCACAATCTACCTTGTTATGACCTTGCACCTTATTGTCTACCTGCACTGAACTTCCTCTGCAGCTGTTACACTTTATTCTGCATTCTGTATTGTTTTACCCTGTGCTACCTCAATGCACTGTGTAGTGAATTGATCTGTACGGACAGTATGCAAGAGAAGTTTTCACTGTACCTCGGCACAAGTGACAACAATAAACCAATCCCAATCCCAACATCAGAATAAAAGGGATAACAAGAAATATACAACTTGTTAATTTGATAGATCATGTACTTTAAGAGAGGACTAGTAAGGTGGGAATTAAATAATGCTCTGCAGTAAAAGTCACATCAACGTGACAGGATGTGTAGCCATAAGTCATATTTTAACTCCAAACCTCAGTTTTACTGCTCCCACGTAAAAGAGTTAAGTGAAAGCTGTTGTCTCCTTATAATAAGCAAGACAAAAAATCCTCCTTCAGCCTTGAGATTGGCCATGTCCTGTTGACCATTTTAGAAAAGATATTTGGTAATCCTTAAAGAAGGGAACCCATCCACATGCAACATTCTGAGAGAAAAATTTGTAGAGCTTTGTGGGAGAACCTCATCCTTGGTTGCATCCTCTGAACAAAGAATATATATAATAGCATCTATGTATCATATTTAACTTTGGAAATTTAGTGTCAACAAAACAGAATCTTGGATAGAGAAATCCAAGTGCAGCTGCTTTTATAGATCTATTACTAACATAGCCCTCCAAGGATTTCTTGCTATTACACCCAAAACAGTAGAAATGACAACCAAGTAAATAGTTTGCCATGAGAAATTAAGGAACTTCTGTGGAATTCTTTCCTTTGTGAGCAACAGCAATTTGTAATTATATAGCATCTAAACCATAGTCAAAACATCATGAACATTTCACAGGAATATTACAAATAAATCTAACCTCAAAGATTCATAAAATTATAGAAACTAATGGCACAGAAGGAAGCCATTCAGCCCATCCTACCCATGGCTGCTGACAAAGAGATATTCAAATTAATCCTTTATTTTAGCTCTTGGTCCATAGCCTGGAAGATTACAGAATATCAAGTGTCATCAAAGTATTTTTTTTAATCTGCTGAGGGTTTCTGCCTTACTCACTCCTTTGGGTAGAGGTTTGCAGATTCCCACCAATCTTTGAGTGAGAACTGTGTTCCTCAAATGCCCATTGATACTCCTGCCAATTACCCTAAAGTTACGCCCCCCAGTTGTTGACCTCCATGACAAAGGAATTAGGTCCTTCCTTTCTAGGTCTCTCATAATTTTATGCTTGACAGATTTCCATTCTGAAGGACAGAGTTTTGTGCCTTGGTCATCAACTCCATGTTGAACATCTTCAGGTATCGCTCAGAGGTTTGCATGCTGAGATAGCAGCCCCTGCCACATTCACTGCAGCTTAAGGCAGTGGGCTGAGAAGGTGCAAGCATATAGGCCTCTGTTGTCTCTGAGCCTTTTTCTCTATCAACTCAGCTTTCCACTTTTCCTTGCCTCTCCTGAGCATCCTGCCTCCAGAGGTCCTAATCATCAGCAGGATGTCAAATATGTTGATGTCATATCTGGATTCCAGTTATCCTTGTAATTGAGATATGGGCTATCAGCAAGTTGTGATCCAATAGTCGGTTCCCCATTCAGAATGTCTTTGGGAATATGGCCATCATCCATCTGATAAGCTTGCCCAGTCCACTGTCTGGCTGAGTAACAAATTCATGCTGATTCATGTAGCCTGTAGGACCTCTGAGATGGTGACATTGTCCAATCAGGTGATGTCTAGGAGATAAGTGAGGCAGCAAACATGGAAACTGCTAAGTCTTTTGACTATCGACCAGTGGCTCTGACATCCACCACCATGAAGTTCTTTGAGAGGTTGGTCATGGCAAGCATCAACTCTAGCCTACCAGACAACCTGGACCCATTGCAATTCGCCTATCGCCGAAGCAGGTCTACAGCAGATGTTATCTCCCTGGCCCTACACTCAGCTCTGGAGCATCTGGATAGTAAAGGCACCTATGTTAGACTATTGTTTATTGACTACAGCTCTGCCTTCAATACCATAATCCCAGGTAAGCTTGTCACCAAACTCCAAGACCTAGGACTCAAGACCTCCCTCTGTAACTGGATCCTTGACTTTCTAACAAACAGACCGCAATCAGTGAGGATAGGCAGCAATACCTCCGGCACGATTATTCTCAACACTGGTGCCCCACAAGGCTGCGTCCTCAGCCCTCTACTCTACTCCCTATACACTCATGACCGTGTGGCCAGATTCTGCTCTAACTCCATCTACAAGTTTGCAGATGATACCGCCGTTGTAGGCCGTATCTCAAACAGCGATGAGCGGAGTGCAGGAAGGAGATAGAGAGCTTAGTGGAATGGTGTCATGACAACAACCTCGCCCTCAATGTCAACAAAACTAAAGAGCTGGTCATTGACTTCAGGAAAGGGGGCAGTGTACATGCACCTGTCTACATCAGGGTTGAGAGCTTCAAGTTCCTGGGAGTGAATATCACCAACAGCCTGTCCTGGTCAAATCACGTAGAAGCCATGGCCAAGGAAGCTCACCAGCGCCTCTACTTCCTCAGGAGGCTAAAGAAATTTGGTTTGTCCCCTTTGACCCTCACCAACTTTTACAGATGCACCATAGAAAGCATCCTATCTGGATGTATCACGGCTTGGTACGGCAACTGCTCTGCCCGGGACTGCAAGAAACTGCAGAGGTTGTGGACACAGCCCAGTGCATTATGGACACCAGCCTTCCCTCCTTGGACTCTGTCTTTACCTCTCAGTGTCTTGGTGAAGCAGCCAGCATAGTCAAAGACCCCACCCACCCGAGTCATTCTCTCTTCTCTCCTCTTCCATCAGGTAGAAGATACAGGAGCCTGAAGGCACGTACCACCAGACTTAAGGACAGCTTCTACACCACTGTGATAAGACTATTAAACAGTTCCCTTATACAACGAGATGGACTATGACCTCGTGATCTACCTTGTTGTGACCTTGCACCTTACTGCACTGCACTTTCTCTGTAGCTGTGACACTTTACTCTGTAATGTTATTGTTTTTACCTGTACTACATCAATGCACTCTGTACTGACTCAATATAACTGCACTGTGTAATGAATTGACCTGTACGATCAGTTTGTAAGACAAGCTTTTCACTGTACCTCGGTACAAGTGACAATAATAAACCCATACCAATACCAATACCAATATTCATGTCTTGCATCTATATATATTGTGACATAGAAGGAGGCCATTCAGCCTATCAAACCTTGGTCTCCTCTCAAAGCAATCTCATCAGAATCACCTGCTTACTTATTTCCGATAACATATTCCCCCTCAGATGCTCACTAACTCTCTTCTGATTCTCTTCACTTCTCTCCCCACCTGCACAGGGGGTAACTTGCACTAGCCAATTGACCCTGGGGGAGGACATTGGAACACCCAAGGGAACCCACACAATCACATGCAAGATCCATACAGACAGAACTTCTCAAAGCTGAACGTGGATCACTGGAGCTGTGAGGCAGCAGTATTACCTGTTGAGCTACTGTGCTACTGACTGTTGTCCAGTCCTCAGTGCTAGGGAGGAGTGAACTAAGAACACAGGCTTGCTGGACTCACAGTTTGGAGTTCGCTGTCAGGTTGCTGGTGTCTATCCATACTGTCTTGCTTAACTCAGACATGACAGGTTTTGCAATGAAATAGCAATTGACTGCTGATTGTGGAGCCCAGATATGTGATACTATCAGCAACCTTCAGTGACATGTTATAAATACATTTTGATGGTAGTGTGGAGGTGTAGAGTTGAAGTCACAGACGTCAACTGTGTCATAGGTTCAAAGATTCATAGAGTCATACAGCACTGATACTAGGCCCTTCGGCCCAACTGCTCTTTGCCGACCAAGATTCCCATCTAAGCTAGTCCCATTTGCCCATGTTTGGTCCATACCCCTCTAAACCTTTCCTATCCATATACCTGTCCAAGTGCCTTTTAACATTGTTAATGCACTTGCCTCACCCACTTCCTCTGGAAGCTCATTCCATATACTGACCACCCTCTGGGTGGAAAAGTTGTGCCTCAGGTTCCTATTAACTGTTTCCCCTCTCACTCTAAACCTATGTTCTCTAGTTCTTGATTTCCCAACCCTGGGAAATAGACTGTGTGCATTCACCCTACCTTTGCCCCCCATGATTTTATATACCTCTATAATATCACCCCTCATCCTCCTGTGCTCCAATGAATAAAGTTCCAGCCTGCTCAACCTCTCTCTATAGCTCAGTCCCTCAAATCCCAGCAACATCCTTGTATTTCTCCTCTGTGCTCTTTCCAGCTGAATGGCATTTTTCCAGGGTGACCAAAACTGAACAAAATATTCCAAATTGAGGAGCAATTTCAAAAATGGAGCAATTAAAGTGATGTATGTTCAAGATTTCAGAGGCAGAAATTCATCCTCAGTTAGATAACATTATACGCCACTTCCGAAATAACGTACTATTGAAATCTTACATAAAATTTAAAATTACAAGAGGGCGATATAGGATAAACAGAAAGGATCCATTTCCCTTGGCAGAGGTCAGTAGTTGGGGGCATTAGATTAAAGTCCTGAACAAGGGTCTCGACCCGAAATGTCAACTGTCCATTTTTTTCCATAGCTGCTGCCCGACCTGTTGAGTTCCTCCAGCACTTTGTGTGTTGCTCCAGATTTCTAGCACCTGCAGTCTTGTGTCTTAGATTAAAGTTAATTGTCAGAAGGTGAAGAGGAAAATTGAGAGAAAATTATCACCCTGAACAAGTGGTAGAGGTTTGAAGCTCACTACCCAAAAGATGACTTGAGGCAGAAATCCTTTCCATGTTTAAAAAGTCTGTGGATGAGGATAACCTTCAGCCACAACCTTCGGGGCTATGGACCAGAGGCAGGGAATTGGAATTAATCTGACTTTGAATTTTGGGTGGCAAGAAAATGATTGGCCGAAGAGTGTCCTTCTGGACTCATCTTTCAATCCAGATGAAGAGTCTCAACCTGAAATGTCAACTGTCCATTTCCCTCCACAGATGCTGCCTGACCCACTGAGTTCCTCCAGCTTTTTTAATGTGGCTCCAGATTCCAGCATCTGCGGTCTCATGTCTCTCCAGTTTCCTTTTGTGCTGTAAATTTCCATGATGGTTATGACCTGGCTGCAACTGTACTACGCATTTAGCATGTGCAATCAAGAACAAATTTCCACCTGTAAATTTTAGTGTATTGCAGGACAGGAGGTTAAAAATGACTGGTGGGATTTTAAAACAACCATAAACAAACTGTGGCTAAAGGTCCTTATTTTTCATAGAGATGAGTAAACAGCTCAATGCAGTGTTGCATTATCTATGTTTGTCTTTTTAGGTAAATGGGTGAAGCCTTTTGATCCCCTGAACACTTATGAAGCTGACTTTCATGTAGATGATACCACAACAGTTAAAGTTCAAATGATGAAGTGCAAAGGAAGATATGCAATGAATTATGATGAAAAACTGTCCAGTTCTGTGATTCTGGTTCCATACAAAGGAAATGCTTCCTTGGTACTAATACTACCAGACCCAGGAAAACTGGCAGGGGTCGAACAGAATCTGACCATTACCAATTTTCAAAACTTAATAAATTCATTACGGATTGGGTGAGTCTGTTGCCACAATGAAAATAAGTTAAGTCTAATTAATGTCCTGCTGTGTAGAAATGATATGTTACATACAACTAGTTACAAGAATGGAGAAAATTATTGTTTTGGGTCAAATTTATTGCATTAATTTTGTAATCCTTTAGCTAACAAGTCTGTGATGCTCTAAGGTACAGTACTTTCAGGACAAGAGATTTGTAGGGGGAAAGGCAAAAAGAGCTGCAGTTTCTGACCCATATTTTGCAAACAGCAGCTAAATGATGTGGCTTACCACTGACCTCAAAGAAAGCAAGGCACAAAAATCCAATAATCCCCATGGCATGGATTGCAATTTTCCTCATGAGTGCCATCAAGAGTGATGCCATCAAGCTGAATGAGCAGCCAATCGGCAAACCAGAAAGTTAAAAAAGCTCTCATTTTTTAAGCTAATTGTTTAAACGTGTTACAGAGAACATAATGAAGGTTGAGACAAACATAAGTTTAAGGTGGAAACCAAATATCACAAACAAGCATAAAAATTGTAAAATTTTTAATTATTTTAGAAAACATGGAATTCTGAAATAATTCTTCTGAGGAAATTTGATTCCAAGCATAAAATTAGTTTTCAGGGCCAGTGAGGTTGTTCATCAGTGTTTGTTGAAGGCAATTTAAAACTCACTTTCAACTTATTCAATTTACAGCAAGGATGGGTTTTAAATAGTTCTCATCAACTCAATGATTTCTAATTGATTCCATCTTCAAAGGTTGCAAATTAGTACCATGGAGTGGAACAAAGTATCATTGATTGCAGTTTCTGAATTTCCATCTTTATGTGCACATGGACAGATGGCAAAGTTGCTGTCAGCTTCATGGGCAACTCTCGATACACAATAACAGATTTGCTGTTATTGCAATCATAAAATCCAAACCTATATTTCCAAGTGAAAGGCTGTCTATTCTGCTAATAAGTATTTAGTGTCTGACAATTTTAGTGGCAAGATTCTTAGCAGTGTGGAGGAACAGAGGGATCTTGGGGTCTAAGTCCATAGACTCCTCAAAGTTGCCGTGCGAGTTGATAGGGTGGTTAAGAAGGCATATGGTATGCTTCATTTGTCGGGGGATTGAGTTCAAGAGCCATAAGGTAATGTTGTAGCTTTATAAAACTCTGGTTTGACCACACTTAGAGTATTGTGTTCAGTTCTGGTCACCTCATTATAGGAATGATGTGGAAGCTTTAGAGACGGTGCAGAGGAGATTTACCAAGACATGGCCTAGATTAGAGAGCATGTCTTATGAGGATAAGTTGAGTGAGCTAGGGCTTTTTTCTTTGGAGCAAAGGAGGATGAGAGGTGATTTGATAGAGGTGTATAAGATTGTAAGGGGCATAGACAGAGTGGACAGCCAGCATCTTTTCCCCAGGGCAGCAATGGCAAATATTAGAGGACATCAGTTTAAGGTCAGAGGAGAAAAGTTTAGGGGAGATGTCAGAGGCAGTTATTTTACACAGAGAGTGGTGGGTGCCTGGAATGCACTGCCAGGGGTGGGAAGTTTAAAAGACTCTTAGGTAGGCACATGGATGTAAGAAAAATGGAGAGTTATGGGCTGTGTAGGAGGGAAGGGTTAGATTGGTCATGGAGTAGGTGTTTATATAGTTCAGCACAACATCATGGGCTGAAGGGCCTGTACTGTGCTGCACTGCTCTATGTTCTAAGTTTAGTTTCAATACCTTCGAACTGGAAAGCTTCATCAAAGTATCCTGACCCCACTGAGATGAATTAAGTTGGTGGAGAGCTAAGTTATTTCTTGAAGTAAGTCATAGATTCACCTCAAATATACAATAAAAGCTGGTTCTACAGGAATGATATAGTCACATTTATTGAAACTCAAGAACATTTGAACTTTATTGAGCTGAGTGCTTATTGGGGAACTAGGTTGATTTTAACAAGCTCTACAGCATAGTGACATCTACTGCAAGGATTTTCAGCGTGGGAATTCAAATTTTGTGGTAGACATAGCTGTGAGGCTGTCAATTAATTGCATAGAAATGTGACAGCACAACTTTTGGTGAGCACAGATGCTCAGTTGAAAGCAAGAAGCTGGAAATTGCTCTCCAAGATGAAATGTTCCTCCAACACCTCAAAAATAACACCTCACTGTCTATCTCACTTTCAGATATGTTAAACAGTGTGAAGCTGCTCCATTTCTCCCAGTGGTATAGATTAAATAAGCCAGGAAATGTTAGGGCTTATAAGGACACTTCTTCTGATGTGATGTCTTTAATTATTGACAAAACAAAACTTTACTTGTGGTGGAAATCAATTTTTATAAATGTAGATTCCCATTCTGTCAGTTTATTTTATTGTTGGTTTAAAAAAATACAAATATTTAACTAATTTTTGAGCTTTTGTGGCCCTGTTTGTACCTCCAAAGCAAAAAGTTACTAGTTTAAGTTCCACTCCAGAAGCTTGATCACAAGAATCTCAGCTGATTCACCAGTCCATCTGGAGGCTCTGTTCTTCAGATGAAATGTTAAACCAAGGCTCTTGCAAATTGATTTCAAGTCAAAGCGAATTTATTGCCTTGTGCACATGTACGGTGAGGTACAGGTACAATGAACAACCTGCTTGCAGCCAGCATCACGGGTACGTAGGTACAGACAACACACAGAATATAAATTATACATAAATTATACAAGACAGTGAAGAGAGAGAAAGACAAGACATTAGTGCAAAAGTAAAAGACACAATCAGAGACAATTCCATGGTCGTACAAGAGGTGGTCCGTAGTGTTCCGTCACTGAGATAGGATGAGGGTTGTGCAGGTCAGTTCAAGAACCTGATAGTTGTCAGAAATCAGTTGTTCCTGAACCTGGTGGTGTGGGACTTCAGGCTTCTGTACCTCCTGCCTGACAGTGGCAGCGAGAAGAAGGCATGACATGGATGGTGGGGATCCTTGGTGATAGATTCCGCCCTCTTGAGGCAGGGTTACATTTGGTATTTTTATCAACATTTATTCCGCAGGTATCATCGCTAAATACAGATTATCATCATTATCACATTGTTGTTTCTGGAAGCCTGCTGTGTGTAAATTGGCTGCCGTGCTTTCCTGCACAGCAACAGAGAGCCATGTCAAAAGAATTGCATTGGCTGTAAATCATTTGGGACATCAGGAAGTTGTGAAAGGTGCCATATAAGTTCACTTTTTCTCTTTAGAAATTCCATTCAGAAATAAAATGTAGTAAAACTCAGTGTCACCCATTCATACCATGTGCAAAACCTGCTGCAATAAATTTTTTACTCTGATTGGTTGGAAAGATTAACCAATCAATCAGAGTAAACCAGTTCTGATTAAATTACATTTATTCATTTCACAATGATGTTCATTACATGCGTAAAAATCAAACAAATTTAGGGATGAAAGAAATCTAACCCCAACCCAACCACAGTTTTAAATTTAAAACATTCTTTTTGTTCATTTGAATTATATTTTAATAAACACTGTATAGTAAAATAACCCTTTGCTTGTCAGTGACCTCTGCTGGAAAATAGGCATATTCACAATGAGCGTGGACATTACATGATCCCATGTAATACGCTCTGTTGTGAAACAGCTTGCAAATTTCTACTGAGACTGTTTGCAGGAAGATTGGCTTTCTGGGGAAGTACCAAAGGCATTCTCAAACTACTTTTCTACCTTATGCATTGTGAATTCAACAGATGAAATCTGGGAATATTTTTCTATTAAACATAGAGATTACAAAACGAAAATGAAGGAAATGATAGAATTAATATCTTTCTGACTCTGTTGACAATAGGTCTGTGGATCTACGCCTGCCAAAGCTGTTGCTGAAGTCTTCCTACCAACTCAAACACATACTGATGGCAATGGGTATCGTTGATCTATTCACTAAAATGCAAACCTCTCCAAAATAACTAAATCTGCACCACTAAAGATGTCAAAGGTAAAACAGTTTCATGCTTAACAGAAAGACGCATAGCAACAAATTTTTATATGGGCAAAAGATCATGAAACACTGGACAAATCATTAGAATGTTTTTAGTTGAAATCCGAATAATTATCTTCAGAAATAATTAAATCCTTCGGTCTTTCTTAACAATCTTTCCTTTGAGAGTATATTTCATGTAATATATTACTTTGCATTTCCCAAAGTCAACAAACAGCTGTTGCCTTATGTTGCTAAGGGCCATCATTTTCTTCTGGGTACAGCAGGCTAAACTCACCTGCAGAGGGCAGCATTGCAGCTGGTGGCCTTGCAAACCTTGAACCAGGAGATGATCCACTGTCAGAAAATAACAAGTTACAATTGTGATGAGCTAAAGCACACATGATTTGTTTTTTTTCTTGTTGATGATACTCTTAAAACTATAATGCAATGAAAATAGACATAAGATTTCCAAGGGTAGTTCATAATTATTGCATCTGACGCTAGCAAAAGAGGAAAAGAGCTTCTGCCCCATACCACATCATGATCTATACAAACCCTATGTCACCCAAAACTTCATAATCACCGGGGAGAAAAAAAAGGTTAAAAAACAGGCTGCTTTTTTTGGTGGGGGGGAAGTGGAATCTGGCTGCAGTTTTAGGAGACCATTCTGGCCTTGATAATTCTTTGCTCCATCTTCCTTATCACTGATTTATGAAGGAATAATACAGGAATAATGTCTTCCTCCCTGACAAACTTCAGTACTACTGGGGAGTAAGGAAGGGAGTGGGAGTGTTTCGAAGATCCAACTAAAGCACAATGAGTAAGAGTCTTAGAGTCAAGCAGCATGGAAACAGGCCCTTTGTCTCAACTCATCCCTGCCGACTGTGCTGCCCAGCGAACTAGTCCCATCTGCCTGCGTTTGGCCCATAGCCCTCTAAACCTCTCCTATCCATGTACTTATCTAGGTGGCTTTTGAATGTTGCGAACGTGTCTGCCTCAACCACTATTTCTGACAGTTCATTCCAAATACACACCACCCTTGACGTGAAGAAGCTGCCCCTGATGTCCCGTTTAAATCTCTCACCTCTGATCTAAAACCTATGCCCTCTTGTTTTTAACACCCCCTCCCTGGGAAAAAAAGAGTATGTGCTTTCACCCTGTCCAGGCCCCTCATAATCTTATGAGTTGATGGGTGGAATAACTTCCTTCACGAATGATTCAAATGCCTTGATCACCTGACTGCAGTCCAGTTTTAGCAACCCATAAATGTTCTGTTGAGAAGGACAGAAGCCTGTGAATGTAACAAAAGGTGAAGTGTTCATATTTGATTTCATTGCCAGCCTGCAGATTGTACACTCTTAACAAGGTTGGTTATTGTTGTATTTTAAACAGTATTATAATGTTGCTGATGTGCACAGAAAACTTAACATGAAGGCTTTTCGATGCCAAGATGAGATAATGAAAACAAAGTAGCCATGAGATTATTAAAAACTTTGTAGATGCTTGGAAATACAGAGACTGATAAGGAGTCTGGAGTTTTAAGCTTGTTGGAAAAAAGCCTTAGAAATTCCTCAAAGCTGCATTGTTCATTTCCTGTAGCTTTACACTTCAGCTAAGATCCTGAGAATGTCAATTCCAACAACTTGTGTGAAACACTGTGGGTGAATTTCCTTGGAGCAGAACTTGTTCCAAGGAAATTCACCCACAGTGTTTCACACAAGACCATGCTTTGAATCCTGATAAGTATCAAATGGCCCAGTATTAACGGTCCCTCAGCACTGCCATCCAATGGAATGTTGCTCCAGGTACCCTGCCTCTGACCGTGTGTCACCAGACTGCCCACACTTGCATTGACCTGTGACAAAGAATTCAATTAATCTTGTGCAGATTCCCCTATGAGAAGTTACTGCAGCACTGCCGCCAGATCCTCAGTGGCAACACTTTTCCTTCACACATAAATCCTGGCACTTCTACCCTCGAACTTCTTGAATTGTTTATTGCCAAATCTTGTTGTGATGGATCACAGAATAGAGTGTCTGTTTTGGGAGCCTGATGTTAGGCATGCACACAATGTGGTCTGCCCAATGGGAGATGACTGACTGTGTGCTGGGGATATTAGACTGGGAGAGGATACTGATATTGGCTCTGCCAGTGGATTTGGAGGATTTTGCAAATTTAGCATTGGTAGTATTTTGCCCCAGAGTCCTGAGGTACCTGCTGGAGATAGTTCAAGTCTCAGGAGCCTATAGGAGCACAGAACTCACGACTGCCCTGTCAACAATGAGCCTTGTGCTGAGTTTAAGGTCTTGAACATCAAGCATGCTTTTTCTTGGTCAGCCAAAGATGGTGATGGTGCATTGAATGGTAGATTGAATCATTGGCTTCTGTCTTCTTGAAAAGTGGTTCCCTTGATGTGGGAAGTGGTCCATGTTTCTTCTTGTTGAACTTTCTTGCAAGCATTGTACAATAGGGACAGATTGGTAGTGGAACTTTGTCTTAACGAGAGAATGTCAGTAATCGAAGCAGGAATAGGCCATTTGATCCCTTGTACTTGTTCATCCAGTCAATAAGATCATGGAAGATCTTTTACCTCAGCACCATTTTCCTGCTCAACCTCCTTATCATCTGATTCCCTTATTATATAAAAACCTATTGATCAACTCCTAACATCTTGCAGATGTTGAACAGAAGCCCACTGTCTCATATGCTTCAGCAAACAAGTCGATGACGTGTTTGGCTTCTAGACATACTTATACACAAATGTCACTTGAATACTTAAATGGGGAAATTTTTGTTCAGCTGTGGAGGCAAAATATTTTGACCAGTTCCCCATTTTTCTGGTAATTAGAGCCACACCAGCAGGTTAACTTGTTGGAGGTGAGGCATAGCATTGTTGCAAGAAAGATTAAGAGAAGCCTCACAGCAGTGAGACTGGGTGTGTTGTGGACCCATTGGTTAAGATTGCAGTTTGCTTGTTATTGTGTAGCAGATTTAAGATGAAGACAAATTTCTGTGTTCAGTCAAATTTGAGAAGGGTGCACTCAAAATCTCTCTCAAATGTTAGAGTCAAATGTGTTCATGAGGTCAGAAAAGTTCATAGACTCATAGAGTTATAGAAGGATTCAGCATAGATACAGGCCCTTGAGCCCTCCAAGTCGGTGCTGCCCATCAACAGATGGTAGGTGGAAAGAGAGCAGGAGGTTCAGCAAGTCACTGATAACTGACAATCACGGCTCTATCATTAGAGGACAATAGCAGTCAAAGTGAAGAAAAGGCTGGGGATACCAGTGAAGGGATAATCCTGAACTCTCCTCATACTTGGTGTTAAGAGTCTTGTAAATTGGGTTCAAGCTGTACTTCTGACAGAGTAACACTGGCACAATGAAGCTTTACTGAAAAGCTTACACCCTTCATATCTGAGACACAAAGAATTCTGCAGATTCTGGAACACAAAAAGTGCTGAAGGAACTCAACAGGTCAGGCAGCATCTGTGGAGGGAAATAAACAGTCGACGTTTTGGGCTGAGTGAAAGCCCAAAGGAGCAGGGTCCGTTTTAGACATTTATTAATGCTTAAATTAGTAACTATTCTATCCAAATGATCAACACTCATTCCAAATGGTAAACCACCAGTTCAGAATTTATAGATTATGACAATGCAAAAGATGGCAGTTTGGTAAACATCTAAAGAATAATAAAATGTTTTTTTAATGCTAACTGGATTGTATAGATTGAAAATCAAAAAAATCTGCAGTTTCCTCCCACATTCCAAAGACATACGGGGTAGGTTAATTTGGGTTTAAAATGGGCGGTGCGGACTCGTTGGACCAGAAGGGCCTGTTACCACGCTGTAAATAAAATTTTAAAAAAAAACCTGCTGGGAGCACTCAGCAAGCCAGGCCATAACTGTGGGAAGAGAACGTTGTGATGAAGGGTCTTCAACTTGAATCTTTAGCTCTGTTTCTCTTACCAACGAAGTGGCCTGACTTGCTGAGTATTTCCAGTATTTTGTTCTAATGCAAGATCTCTACCCAAAATGTTGACCACCCCCTGCCTCCACAGAGGATGCCTGTCCCACTGAGTTCCTCCAGCAGTTTAGTTTTTGCTTCAGTATTTTCTGTTTGTATTTTGGATTTGTATATTGCTGGATTAGAAGCTCTGATTTAGCATGAAAGTAACTCTTTTAAAAAGCCCGTTTGGTAGTTAAAGGGAACGTTATTTCTATTAATCAGATTTCTTGCCTTCTCTGTTCTTGTAGGTGATTCATGACGCAGTGCTGGATATTGATGAAAAAGGAACAGAAGCTTCTGTAGTTACAAGAGTTGGATTAATGCCAATGTCAAGGGCTCCTCAGCTTAAATTTAACAGGCCCTTCTTACTATTAATTGCTGATCACAACACTAAGAGTGTCCTGTTTGCAGGAAGAGTGATAAATCCTACTGTTTAACAAAGGTCGACTCCGATAATCTCCCAAAATTGCAACATCCATAAATTGTAAACGATGGTGTTACTTCTGCGAATGTTTAAAAAGCTCAAAGGTTAACCAAATAAACTACTCTTCACTAATAACCAAGTGCATCAAGTGTGGACATGCTTATTATGCTTTATATAAAGCTTGGTATAAGGTTGTTTAAGTAATTTACATTAAAGTTGATAGAATACAAACATTTAAAGAGTTATCCTCAGATTTTTGATCAAGTCTCCTCATGAAGGAGAGGCTGGTAAGTATTTTCTTATGGAGTTAGAAGGATCAGAAGAGGTGACTAACAGTTCCAGCAGTTTGACATCTTTCTCTGTTGTTATAACTTTGAATGAGACACATGGAGACCGGAGTTGTAGATGTAACACAACAGCACAACAAGCAGACACACTGGGAGAGCTGGCGGGAGACTCTCTTGGTGGAATCTCCTGAAAGAATCTCTGGCAGAATCTCTCTGAACTCGAAATACATTGTGTTTTTGCACTCTTAAGCACAAAGTAATTGTAGGTAATTAAATACAATTTCAATAGTTACAATTGCATAGTTTTACTTCAGTATTTTGGGTGTAGGCAAATGATTCACACATTTACAATGGGAACCCAGTCTAACCAGCAAGACCAACTCTGAATATTCAATTACCTTTGCTGGGATCCAGACACACAAAGCAGCCTTTTTTCACCAACATATTGTGAGTTGGCTCTCTGGATACAAAAACACCCCAAATGTTCATGGACAGAGCAAATACATCTATGACCATGCGCAATGTTTCAAATAGCCAGTCTGGAAACTCCCTTGATCTTTGTCACAATGGGACAAAATATCTCAACAGAAGATGTCTGATGCCTGGTTTGATGTGGCCAATTAACACAGATCCATAGTCTGTATGTTTGCTCAATGCATACAAAAAAGTCTCATGGTCATGTTAGTTTCCAAACTATATGATTGAAGTGGCCTCTCACTGTAAGTCAGTAGCCTTCTCTCTTGTAATTTCAAAAATGATACTGTTTGTAGGGGTTACTTTTGAAATAGCTTGATGACACATTCTCATTTGTATTACTACATGCTACCCCGTAACTCCTGATTAAAGCTGCTTTATCCCTAACAATCCTTAACACCTATGACACCTTATGTGGCTCTACCGAGAAAGTAAAGTGGTTTGGTGTCAGGAAATTAGGTTCATGGCCCCCCCGGGCCTGAATTTTTATTTTGAATTTTTCTGGGAAAAGGGTTAGGTTACTCCAACAAAGCATCCCAAAAGCATGGCATCAAATGAACCACTCGCTGTTGTACCATTATGACTAATCTATTCTCCTCCAATTCTGTCGCCAACAGCTATCTGCAGCTCTTTAAGAGGAAGTCCACACTTGGATCATAGTATCCTAGCATGTTATAGGCAAAGCTTACCGGTCAACCTCTCCATTGGGTCTCATTCAAATTAATTAAAGGGGAATTCCACCGACAATTGGACCAGGCCAGGCCACTTTGCTACCAAATCAGCAGGCCTAACTATTGGCCCTGCTCAATTCTTTGTCCAGAAAAGTCAGAACATTGAATCAGGAATTCACTTGGGCTAGGATGTGACCTTAGCTTCTGTTAGATTTATGTTCACTCAATGGCTGCACCAGTCTCTGGCCCAATGATAAGCTCAGGCACATGAAGAGTCTGAGAAGAGATTACGAAGAGATTTGACAGAAGTTTTCAAATTAACAAGTGCTTATTTCAATATCAGTGTCCAAATGGTCAGAGGACACAGATTTAAGTAGCAAAGGAACCAAAGGTAAGGTGAAGATTTTGTTTTAAACTTGGCAAGTTGTTATCATAAACTGCTTTCTGAATGAAGGTGTGAGTTATCAGCAAACTGCAAGGAAAAGTCGAGTATTATACTGGATGAAGACTCTTCCTGAGGATTTTCTGCTGCAATTTTATGGGCTGGGAAAAGAGACCTCTAACTATCCCATACATCCATCTTTGTGTCAGATATGACCAACTACTGGAGTGAAAGATGATTCAGAGGAATGTAACCTTTAGACTACATTTTGAGGCAGCAACATTCTTTGCATCTAAGTCACTCTCAGGCAGAGTGACCAGGTAGCACCCGTCTCCTCACCTGGTAAAGGCCCTTGAATCTGACCTTTCTCGGTGGTCTCCACTCAAGTCCTAAGCAAATCTGATTCTACTTAGTTTCTAAATTTAGATGGGATTAGACATTTATTGACCGATTATCAGCAAGCATATGATGGCATTCTAATAAACCTTTCCCTTATTCTGTCTAATGCCTTGAGATCCTTCCCAAAGTATGGTGCTCAAAATTACATAAAACACTCCAGCTGGGGACTAATCAATGAATTTTTGAAGATTTAGTATAACTTCTTTGCTTTTATACTCTGTATCTTTTAATAAAACCAGGCATTCTTTATGTTTTTTTAAGCATTCTTCTCAACTTGCCCTCCCAATGTAAAAAATGTGATTAAGTACCTAGCATGGGGGTTGCAGGCTGAATGGCCTCCTTCTGTACCACAAATTTTGTATGGCTGTATGATTCACCCCACTGAAACTATTCCATTAATCTGAATAAGTCTCTCATCTTTTTTTCCCACCAATATCTCTCACTTCACATTTTTGCGCATTAAATCTCAACTAAACTGTACCATTCACCACTCTGCCTGTTTCCTTGGAGTTTCATTATCCTCCATATTTCTGAATTTTGTATCATGTTCAGAACTGGAAATTTATACCCAAGTCCAGGCTAGAGATGTATGTCATAAAGATTAGTGATTCTAATAACCTAGGTGACACGGGTGATTAGGAGGCTCTACCAAATATTTCTCACCATTTCATCACAACTGTTTACTCCTGCACTCCACTTTCTGAAGCTTAACCAGTTCAAACCCTTACTGCCACATACCCTTTGCCTCTTCAGGTTTCCTAACAAAGCTACAATGTGGTAGTTGTCAAAATGCGTGTGTATATAACATAAACCCTCACTACCAAGAGCATTCTGCAATGTTCGCTTCAAATCCCCCAGATTCTACCATTCACCCACATACTAGGGGGAATTTGGAGTGGCAAATTAGCCTATCAATCTGCACGTCCTTAAGATGTGGGAGGGAACCGTCACACCTGGGGGAAGCCCACTCAATCACAAGGAGAACATGCAATTCCCACACAGACAGCACCCCAGGTCAGTATTGCAAGAGGTAGAGAAGCCTGAAGTCCCACATTACCAGGTTCAGGAACAGCTACCTTCCTACAACCAGCAGGTTCTTGAACTGACCTGCACGACCCTAATCCTACCTCAGCAACAGAACACTACAGACTACCTCTTACACTACCATGGATTTGTCTCTGATTGTGTTTCTTTGCATTAATGTCCTGTTTTGCACCATATTTTTTTTCTTCACTGCCTTGTGTAATTTATATATAATTTATATTCTGTGTATTTTCTGTACCTATATGCCTGTGATGTTGCTGCAGTAAGTTTTTCATTGTATCTGTACCTCACCGTACTTGTACACATAGTAATAAACTTGACTTGACTTGAGCCTGGGTCTCCGGTTCTGTGAGACGGCGGCTCAACAAACTGTACCACTGTGCCACCCACAGGAAGGCTAGAGCAGTTGAAGGACAAGGTCAGCTATCTGTTTGTAAGAGTAACCTTATCATTTTTGGCATTCGAGCCCATGGAATGGTGAGTTCAAGCCCCACTCCAATGTCTGGACCAACACTGCATTGCAGTACTAAGGTCATGCCTTTTTGGGTGTGATAGTAAAGCAAGACCTCTGCTTCTCTCTCTGGTGGAAGTAAAATAAGATGGGTGACAGTGAATGATTGGGAGGCCCCACCAAATATTGCCCTCCATTTGAGAAAAAACTGTTTGCCTCCGCTCTCTGTTTTCTGATCCTCAACCACTTTCAGATCCTCTCTGCCACATACCCTGGTACTTCATTTGATGTTACCAGAGAAGAGTCAGAGAGTCATAGAGTAATACAGCACAGAAACGGGCCCTTCGGCCCAACCAGTCCATGCCGACCAAGATGCCCTTCTAAGCTAGTCCCATTTAAGAAAAAATAACTTTATCAGTCACATGTACATCCAAACACACAGTGAAATACATCTTTTGCGTAGAGTGTTCTGGGAGCAGCCCGCAAGTGTCGTCATGCTTCTGGCACCAACATAGCATGCCCACAACTTCCTAACCCGTACACCTTTGGAACGTGGGAGGAAACCCACTCAGACACAGAGAGAACGTACAAACTCCTTACAAACAGCGGCCGGAATTGAACCTGGGTCACTGGTGCTGTAAAGTGTTACACTAGCCACTACACTACCGTGTCTGTGTATTGCCCGTGTTTGCCCCTTATCCCTCTAAACTCTTCCTATCCATGTACCTGTTCAAGTACATTTTAAATGATGTTAATGTACCTGCCTCAACCACTTCGTCTGACAGCTCATTCTATATACAGTCCACCCTCTGGGTGGAAAAGTTACCCCTCAGGTTCCTATTAAATCTCTCCCCTCTCACCCTAAACCTTGATTCCCCAACCATGGGAAAAGACTGTGTGCATTCACCCTATCTATGCCCCTTGTGATTTTATACACCGCTATAAGATCATCCCTCAGTCTCCTACGCTTGAGTGAATAAAGTCCCAACCTGCACAACCTCTCTCCACGACTCAGTCCCTTGAGGCCCGGCAACATCCTTGTAAATCTCTTCTGCACTGGCATCTTTCCTATAGCAGGGTGACCAAAACTGAACAGAATATTCCAAATGCTGCCTCAACAAGAGGAGTTCTCCCAGGTGCCCTGGTCATTGTTTTTTACTCCATTAATATTGCTGAAATCAATTAAATGGTGTACATCACAATACATTTTGTGGTTGCTTGTTGAGCACATGTTTGATGCCATGCTTTTTACATTACAACAGTTTTGACATAATGCAAGATGCGACATAAAATCAAAATCTTTCTCTGTTTCTGGCTGTGGGTGGTTTTACCAGCATTGCCCAAATACAGACAGCAAAATAAGATACTGTTACTGGGGTCAGAAACTTAGATTGAAACAAAGAAGACAGCAATTTCATCTCAGAACCATCTCAAACAAAACTGATTGACTTTGTACTCACACAATGATATGTTCTCAACATTCTTTGACTCCTGTTCAACAGAAGGAAATCTTTGTGTTCACACAATTACCCTAAACATCTGTACTTACAGAAAGGCCTCAGGGATTATATAAGTGGATATTGTTTGAGATGATATGTTCATACACCTGCAGTAATTTCTGTGAACCAGCAAAGTATACTGAAAATATTTAGCTGAGAAACTGAGAAAGCTGCTGAAATGTCACATTTTGAAAGAAAATGTTTTCTCTTGGATCATCAACCCAAAGCCCACATTAACCTTTCGGATCCATTATAACTAGCAATTACTCTCTTCCATTTATTCCCACCTTCTGCACTCTTACAGTTTTAATCCCATCTGTGCTTTGATGTTGTGGTCCAGGTAGTTCTAGGTCTTATCATTCTTCATTGCCCATCCACTGCACCCCACTGGCTGATGTTGGTAAGAGTGGCAGGCTTCTTTTTCCATGTCCATCAAGTTAACTTCATTTTTCACTCAGATTAGATAGGCATTTATTGTTTAGGCCATGTTGTCTTTAGTCTATCATCTATTAGCACATCATATGAGAATAAATGAAACACATTTGCAGTTACTGAGTGCTGTTTTTTCTTCTTAACAGGAAGGATGCTACAAAGCGAATAGCCCCTAAAAGTCAAATCAATCAATAAATTATTATCTACTTTTATAAACAAAACTATCCAGCAAGTTAAAAGAAAACCTATGATTAATCTCATCTTTAAACATTTTAACCTTTGTTAGTTTTGAGTTAAATCAAACAATTAATTAATATAATCACTGCAATTACTTCCATTTATTTTAATACTTATGGTGTTTTTATTATCAAATAAAATAAATCACATTAAACACCTTGATAGCATTGTCTTCTTTTAGCTCATGGGATATTTGGATGGAACAATTAGCTCATGGGATATTGTCACACCATGTGCCAAATCAAATCAGCTTTATAAGAACCTATTTGAACACGAGGAATAAACCCATTAGTAAATAAATTCTGTGCAATCAAAGCAAAGTAAATGGAAGACCATTACCTGCCTTACTTCTCCCCAACTTGCCTTTTAAATTGGATGCACCTCTTTTCTCTAATACAATTCTATTCCAGCTCTCTGACCCCTCAATATTTTACATGGACTATCTTTCTTAGAGTCACAGAGCAATACAGCACAGAAACAGACACTTAGGTCTAACTTGTCTATGCTGACCAAGATGTCCACCTAAGCTAGTACCACTTGCTTGCGTTTTCTCTCTGTCCCTCTGAACCTTTCCTATCCATGTACGAACCCAAAAATGGGTTTTCTTTTAACTTACTGGATAGTTTTCTTTATAAAAGTAGATAATGATTTATTGATTGTTTGTTTCACTTGCTTTCATTCTTTAAGTTTCCTGTTCCTAGTATATTTTGAATGGAACCATTCGATACCTTGACTGAAAATCAGCTTGATGCCTCTTGTCAACTTGGTATTATCAAATAACCAAGCCAATACTTGACACCACAATGCTCTTCCCCAATATATAGAGACAGCCATTGCCAAAGTTACCTTCCAAATTGATAGTTTTTGGATTAGTAGGATCCTTCACAGTCCTGTGTACACTATAATAGGTTGGTCATTCTGCGTCCTGCCTCACATTAAATGAATGCCCCCATTATTACTGGCTCTTACTCTCTGAACCAAACTGCTGTCACTACAGTTCAGTAAACATTGGTACTACCTCAGGAAGGCACCTTGGTCAGCATGGGTGAGTTGGGCCAAAGGGCCTGTTTCCATGCTATGACATTTGTATCCCAAACTGCAGGGCATTCATCCAACTCTATTTAAAAAAAAGATGAAAACTGCAGAGTGTGCATTTAGAACCAGAGTAAAAGGAAACATTCTTTCTGATCTTATTCCATTAGACTGATTTCTGCCTCAGAGAAAACCCACTGAGCTCTTTACCATTGATTTATCCATTACGGGGGACCAGGACATCTCTGCCCTGCTTGCTTCCAGTAACAGACAGGTACTAAGCTTCTGAGCTTTGTGATGTTACTTTTGAAAAACAGATTATTTCATTCAGTTTAACTGCTATGATTTCTTATTGTACAAAGAACATTGCAAAATAATTAATGTGTTAATCGCAAAAGTTAATTCCAGTAGGCTGTAGTAGCTAGAGCTGAACACAAGATACTGCCATGACTTTTGTGGTAATGTGAAAGAGCAAAAGGAAATTCACATAGATGGGTCTCACTGGAATTATATAAAGCGACATTATTTTCAGGCAATATTCATGCTACTGCTGTAAATTCCCTATCATTTTGAAAATACAGCCAACGTTTCTGCAAAAAAAAGTTATTTGTTATGCAAATAAGAGGCCAATTTTGCAGGGCTAATATGCAAACACAATAGCAAGGTGATCTAAAGGTTGCTCTTGTAGGTTGAAGGCAACACCCTGAAATATTTGTGTGTAGATGGTACTAATTAATCCTTTGCAGGATGTGGTTGTCGGTGGTAATGACAGCATTTATTGTCCATCACTAATTGCAGCGGAAGAAGCAGTTGAAAGCCAACTCCTTTCGTGCACCTGGAGGCAGAGAAGGTAAGAAGGGCAAGCTTACTTCCCTGAAGTTCATTAGTGAAACAGAACAACAATCCAGTTACTGAAGCCAGCTTTAATTTTGGATTTGTTTAACTAACTGAATTTAAATTGCCTTGTTGCCATCATGGTTTCCAGTCCCAGCAGCCTGAGCAGCAGAAGGGAGGAGCCAGCAGCATTTTAAAAGTTGTTATCCGCCTACAAAAGGGAAGCAGGCTCTGGTAGAGTGGCCATTTTGGAGTGGCCGTGTTTGAGCTGTAAGTGCCGTGGTTGACAAGTGCCGAGGCTTTGGTCGAGAGGCTTCGGTGAAAGGAGGCTGAACAGCAGAAAAAGCTAGGTGCAGGTAAGGTTTCCCTTAGAATTACTCTTCCTATTAGGGTAAACTGGGATGGCAGATAGGGCAGTGGCATGCTCCTCCTGCAGGATGTGGGAGATCAGGGACACTGCCAGTGTCCCCGATGACTTCACCTGCAGTAATTGCACCCAGCTGCAGCTCCTGGCTGACCACATTAAGGAAGTGGTGCTGGAGCTGGAGTTGGACATACTTAGGATAGTCCGGGATGCTGAGGGCATCATAGACAAGAGTTTTAGTGAGGTGGTCACGCCTAAGATGCAGGCAACAGATAGTTTGGTGACCACCAAGAAAGGCAGAGGAAGCAGGCAGTCAGTGTAGGGTCCCCCTGTAGCCATTCCTCTCAGCAACATGTATACCCCTTTGGATACTGCTGGGGGGGGATGACCTCTCAGGGCACAGCAGCAGCAGCCAGGTCAGTGGCACTGAGACTGGCTCTGAGGCTCAGCGGGGAAGGGAAAGTCAGGCAGAGCAATAGTGATAGGAGACTCAATAGTTAAGGGGACAGACAGGAGGTTCTGTGGTCACAAAAGAGATGCCAGGGTGGTGTGCTGCCAGCATCGATGAAGTCTCAGAGCGGCTGCAGAATATTTTCAAGGGGGAGGGTGAACAGCCAGAGGTTGTGGTGCATGTTGGCACCAATGTCGTAGGTAGAAAGGGGGAAGAGGTCCTGTGCAGTGAGTATAGGGAGTTAGGAAAGAGGCTGAAAAGCAGGACCTCAAAGGTAATAATGTCTGAATTAGCCCTGGTGCCACGTGCTAGTCAGGGTAGGAATAGGATGATAGAACAGATGAATGAGTGGCTGAGGAACTGGTGCAGAGGCCAAGGTTTCAGGTTCTTGGATCATTGGAACCTCTTCTGGGGCAGGGGTGACCTGTACAAGAGGGACAGGTTGCACATTAACCAATATCCTGCCCAGAAGGTTTGCTAGTGCTACTCGGGAGGGTTTAAACTAGTTTGGCAGGGGGATGGGAACCAGAGCACCAGGTCAGAAAGTGGAAGGGTTGAGAGGAAGGTAGATGTCACAGGTTGATGTCATGACCAGCAAGTCTGTAAGGAAGAAGAAGCAGGAGTAAGTTAATAGACACGATGGGACGTACGGGTTGAAGTGTGTTTATCTTAATGCTAGGAGTATTAAAGGTAAGGATGATGAACTCGGATGGATCAGTGCATGGAACTATGATATTGTGGCCATTACAGAGACTTGGTTGAGAGAGGGACAGGAGTGGATCCTTAATGTTCCAGGATTTTGATTTTTTACAAAAGATAGAGAGGTAAGAGAGGGGAGTTGTACTGTTAATCAGGGACAATAACACAGCTGCATTCAGAGGGGACATAATGGAGGGCTCGTCCACTGAGTCTATATGAGTAGAACTCAAAAATAAGAAAGGTGCAATCACTCTGATGGGATTATACTACAGAGCCCCCACTAGCCACCGGGACATTGAGGAACAGATATGAAGGCAGATTAGGTGTAAAAACAACAGGGTTGTTGTCATGGGTGACTTCAACTTCCCCAGTATAGACTGGGACCTCCTATTTTCAAGAGGATTAGATGGGGCAGAATTTGTTAGGAGCTTCTAGGAGGGTTTCTTAATATTGATTTATGTAGATAGTCCAATGAGAGGAGGGGCCGTACTGGACCTGGTGTTGGGTAATGTGCCTGGCCAGGTGACCGACTTTTCAGCAGGAGAACAGTTAAGGAACAGTGACCACAACTTTTAAGATGGCTACAGAAAAGTAAGGACCTTGTGGAAGAGTATTAACTTGGAGCAGGGCAAATTACAAGAGTATTAGGCAGGAACTAGGGAGGGTTAATTGGGAACAGCCGTTTTTGGGCAAGCCCACATCTCGCATCTGGAGGGTGTTTGAAGACAAAATGCACAGAGTACAGGACAGTTATGTTCCAGATGTAAGGAAGGACAAGGATGGCAGGGTAGGGGAACCTTGAATGTCGAGAGAGGAGGTCAAGAAGAGAAAGGAAGTGTATGTGAGATTTAGGAAAGTAAAAGTAAATGGAGTCCTTGAGGATTATAATGAAGCTAAAAAAGAACTCAAGAAGGGAATTAGGAGAGCCAGGAGGGGGCATGAAAAGTCCTTGGAAGGTAGGATTAAAGAGAATCCCAAGGCATTCTACACATAGATCAAGAGTGAGGATAACCAGGGAGAGGGTAGAACAACTCAAGGATAAAGGAGGGAATATGTGCTTGGAGGCAGAGGAATTGGGCAAGGTCCTAAGTGAGTACTTTGCGTCAGCATTTACCAAGGAGAAGGACGTGGAGGATGGGAAATCAGTGTGGAGCGTGCTAATATTCTAGGGCATTTTGAGATAAAGAAAGAGGTAGTGTTGGGTCTCTTAAAGAACATTAAGGTAGATAAGTCCCCAGGGCCTGATGGGATATACCCCAGGTTATTGAGAAAGGCAAGAGATGAGATGGCTGGGGCCTTGACCAATATCTTCATGTCCTCTCTAGCCACAGGCGACGTCCTGGAGGACTGGCGAGTAGCTAATGTCGTTCTGTTATTCAAGAAAGGAAAAAAAGGATAATCCTGGAAACTATAGACCAGTGAGTCTCACGTCAGTGGTAGGGAAGTTACTGGAGAGGATTCTTAGAGATAGGATTTATGAGCATTTGGAAAATCATGGCCTAATTAGGGACAGTCAGCATGGCTTTGTGTGTGTTAAGTCATGCCTTACTAACTTGATTGAGTTTTTTGAGGAGGTGATTGGTGATTGATGAAGGTAGAGCTGTGGATGTTGTCTTCGTGGATTCTAGTAAGGTGTTTGACAAGGCCCCTCATGGTAGGCTCATCCAGAAGATTAAAATGCATGTGATCCACAGTGACTTGGTCGTTTGGATTCAGAATTGGCTTGCCCATAGAAGACAGAGGGTAGTGGTTGATGGGACTTGTTCTGGCTGGAGGTCCATGACTAGTGATGTTCTGCAGAGATCCGTATTGGGACCTCTGCTGTTTGTGATATAACTAAATGACCTGGTTGAAAATGTAGCTGGGTGGGTTAGTAAGTTCGCAGATGATACAAAGATTGGTCCCACTTTTAATTCTTCTACTTTGAGTAATCCCCACAACACTCCCCATACACACACCCCCAATGATACCCCTTCTTTTCTTCCCTTTCCTAGCCTATCTCTCTTTTATCCACCCTCCTTTTTTCCTCCTTACCTTTGACCCATCCCCCGGTGGATCTGCTCTCCCCTCCTCCCCCGCACCTGCCTATTACTGTCTCTTACCTGCATCTACCTATCACCACCTTGTGCCCACCCTGCCTCCACTCTTTTGTCCACCTATCACTGCTCTGCTTTTCCTTCCTATAGATTGGGCTTCACCTTTTCCTATCTTCAGTCCTGAAGGAGGGTCCTGACCCGAAATGTTGACCGCCTGCTTTTCTCCACGGATGCTGCCTGGTCTGCTGAGTTCCTCCAGCATCGTAGTGTTTTTCATCTAGATTCCAGCATCTGCAATCCTTTGTTTCTCAAAGGTTGGTGGTGTTCTGGATAGTGTAGAAGATTGCCAAAGGATACAATGGGATATAGATCAGTTGCAGATATGGGCAGAGAAATGGCAGGTGGCGTTTAATCTGGCCAAATGTGAGGTGTTGCATTTTGGGAGATCAAATGTAAAAGGACACTACACTATTAATGGCAAGACCCTTAACAGTGTTGATGTACAGAGGGATCTTGGGGCCCAAGTCCATACCCACTGAAAGTGGCTGCACAGGTTAATAGGCTGGTAAAGAAGGTGTATGACATGCTTACCTTTACTAGTCAAGGCACTGAGTTCAAGAGTTGGGTAGTTATGTTTCAGCTTTATAAAACTCTGGTTGGGATGCATCTGGAGTATTGTATACAATTCTGTTTGCCCCATTATAGGAAGAATGTGGAGGCTTTGGAGAGGGTGCAGAAGAGGTTTACCAGGATGCTACGTGGATTAGAGGTCTATGAAGAGGTGTTAGGCAAACTTGGGTTGTTTTCTCTGGAGCGGCAGAGGATGAGAGAAGACCTGATAGAAGTTTATAAGATTATGAGAGGCATGGATAGAGTAGACAGCCGATATCTTTTTCCCAAGGTCGAAATGTCTAACACCAAAGGACATGCATTTAAAGTGAAAGGGGGTAAGTTCAAAGGAGATGTGTGGGGCAAGTTTTTTACACAGAGAATGGTGGGTGCCTGGAATGCGCCATGCAAGGGGTGGTGGTGGAGGCAAATATGGTAGAGACATTTAAGAGGCTCTTAGATAAGGACATGAGTAAGCAGAGAATGGAGGAATATGGAAATTGTGTAGGCAGAAGGGATTAGTTTGGTTAGGCATTTAATTACTAGTTTAATTAGTTTGGCACAATGTCATGGGCCAAAGGGCCTGTTCCTCTGCTGTACTGTTGTATGTTCTGTGTTCCATGTTCATGGGATTGTCTCTCGATTAATGGTCCAGTATTCTGGTTACTAGTCCCATCACTATACTAATACTCTACTGGAGTGTTAGGACTGTAGGAACTAGACTTGCCACAGGGTTAACCAATGTTCATTTCATGTCCAAGTATCATTTAAAAGCAAGATAAGGTGTAAACTGCCACCAGTGACTCTCTCTAACACTGCAACTTAACTAATACAAATGCAATTTCTTACTTCTCATGGTTGGAGATTTCAAAAAATTGCAGAATATTTACTTTTCCAATTTTGTATTTTCTTTCTCTCTCCTTCGCTCTCCCTCTCTCAATCATGTCTTTCTTTCCATCTCTTTATTTCTCTTTCTGTACCTGATTTAGAAACAAAAGAACAGGGAAAAATTATTTCCTTTCTGTCGACCGATAAGATTATGGCTGTTCTCTGCAACATGTTCTGTAGCCCAAAAGCAAGCAACTGGAGATACTGTAAATCTGAAATTAAAACAGAATATCAACTCTGTTACTCTCTACATAGTTGCTACCTGACCTGCTGAATATTTCTTGTCTATGTCTCATAAAATTAAATAAATCATTCCCTTTGCTTTTAACAATCTCAGATTTAAAAATAACAATTAATCCAGCATCAATTGCAATTTGCAAATGTATATTTCAAATTTTTACCACAGCCTACTTGTGTAAGTATTTCTAACCACATTCCTAAAATGTCTGGCTTCACCTTTTTAAACTAAGGACTCCATGGCCTATACAATAAGTGTGGATCTGCTGTGAGTGAAGATCAGAGGGTAGAGGAGGTTTATGAGAAATTTCAGCTGTAGGGTTAGATAGAATAAGCTCACATTGTTCTCCTTAGAGCAAAGAAAGTTGAGAGGAGACTTAGTAAGGTAACGTTAACCTGCTCCAGCTGCACAAATGCAACAGTCCTCTAAAACTCACTGGACGATTGGTGCTGAGCTTGATTGGGGAGTCTAATGACGGAGCAGGGCAAATCAAACAGCAATTTGTAATTTACAGCCTATACTTTCCTGAACACTAAAGTGCTGGTTTATTTACACACTAAAAGCACCATATGCATTAAACTAGGTATCATTTTCCCAGCAAAATCTAGCTGATTATGTTTATGTTGAGAGCTTTGGCTAATGCACAAAGCAAATGACAGAAACTTTGAAGCCTGTCCCACACAGTACTGCATCCAATATACAGTATTTCTTTGTGGAAGAAACATTTTTGCATACAATGATAACCTTGATATCCAAAGTAAAAGCAGACAACAAACTTTGTCCAGAGAACAAAACAACATATTGTTCCTCCTGGCAAGGAACTTCTGAAATAAGTAAGTGCACAAAGGATCTCAAGTTCTTTTAGGATAAACAACGTAAACTATTATATGAATGTTGGCTTGACAATAACATAATTGATTAATTGATGAGCTGGACATTGATAGCTGTATTTATCAGTAGACTGAGTAGTAAATCACCAACAGTGACGTTTACTTGTCCCTTCCCTTTCTCAGCTTCTGTATCTCCATTCCAGGAAATAAATTTGTGGTCATTATCCATTACAAGCCCACAGAACTCCCACAGCTATCTTGACAAATACTTTCTCTCACCCTGCTTCCTGTAAGGACTCAGTTCTATTCTCCTGTATCTCTGCCTACATTATACCTGTTCTGACAGAATCATTCACACTCGTGCTTCTGAGAATACCTTACATTTTACTCAACTGTGGCTTCTACTCCTCCTCTGCAGCCTCCACCCCCACCCCCAACCATAGCAGACAGGGCTCTGGATCGCATCTATTCCATTTCTTGCTGTCTACTCTTGTTCCCTCTCTTCCCAGCCAAAACAAGGAGAGGGTTCTACTGGCACTCACCTTCCACTCGACCATAGAGTGATAGAGACATAGAATTATACAGCACAGAAACATGCCATTTGGCCCAACTCAAAATGCTGACCAAGATGTCACTTCAACTTTTCATCCCATTCGCACTCTGACCTCCTACACTGTTCCAACAAAGCCTAACATAAGCTCAAGGACCATTCACCTTCCAAATTAGCACACTGCTGTCTTCCAGGTTTAACAATGAATGCAGCAATTTCAAGTAAGCAGGCCTGTTTCTCACATTTCCAGCATTCAGTTTCTTTCTCCCTCCTTTCCTGGTAATCTCATATTTCATCCCTCTCTTCTCTTTAACATTTCCCCCACATACACCCCTTGTTATTCATTAATCCCTACTATATCTTTCAGCCAACACCACCACCAACCTGTGTCACTCGATTTGTCCCTGTCTGCCCCCTTACAGACCTTCCCTTTTCCTCTCTCCATCCATCCTGACTTTCTCTCCAACCTTAAACTCTTCATTTACTAGACAAGTAGTCATATAGTTGCCACAAAAAATTCTGCACATGCTGGAATATGGAGCCATACACAAAAAGTGCCAAGGGAACTCAGCAGGTCAGGCAGCATCCATTGAGGGAAATAAACAGTCAACGTTTCGGGCCGAGACCCTTCATCAGGATGGGAAAGGAAGAGAGCAGAAGCCAGAATAAGAAGGTGGGGGGAGGGGAGGAGTACATGCAGGCAGGGGATAAGTAAGATCAGGTGACAGGCAGGTCCAGGTGAGAGGGGGATAGTAGTGGTTGAGGGAGGGGAAGGATTGTTTGGGACCCTGAAAGGTGGTGAGGGGGGAGGTGAAGGGACAGGTGTAACACTTGGTGTGGTTTCAGGCATAAATACCAGGGCAGTCATTGGGGCTCTGAGCCCACATTAAGAGGTCTCTGCACCCAGCTTTGGTTGGCACCCAGGTATGGACATGAGCAGACAGTAGGGAGCAGGTGTCACATAAAACCTCTACAGGCCTCGCCAGTCATCAGGATAAACTGGATGATAACAACCTCTACCAACCTGCCCCTGCTGCATCACACTACAAGCTTCACTATGAGACACTGAAAAGCATGGACCACCTCCCGTATCTCAGGAATCACTTTTCACAAAGGCAGACATTGACGGTGGTGGTGATCTTCAATGTACCTCACAACCTTTGGCCAATTGAGGAAAAAGCTGTTTGAAGATCAAGATGAGGCCATAGTTACACTCAGTTTCACTGGACAGACCATGTCATTCATTTGCCTGACACCAGACTTCTGAAAGAAAATGCTTTCTGTCAATGGAAAAGATTACCAGGTGGATAGGGGAAAAGATTCAAGAAGATGTTTGAAGCCTCCTTGAAGGAATGCAACATCCTCGCTGACTCCTGGGAATCTCTGGCCCATGAACATTCAAAGTGGAGAAGGACTATTCAGGATGGTATTGGGAACCTCAAGCTCACAAAGCCTTGTAAATGTGGTGGAAGGAGTGCATCATCCGCTCATCCCATCAGTCACCACCTTGTCTCATCTGTGAAAGAGTCTGTGGTTCCCAGCTAAGTTTCATTTGTCACATCAGAACCCACAAAACTGAAATGCAAGTGAGTCATTCTTAATCCCAAGGAAATGCCTAAGATTTTATAGCATTTTATAGCTACATCTTGCAAGAAATTTGGCAGTCCTCTGTTGTCCCAGGTCCAGAAAAAGGTTCCAGACAATGAACTAATGTGAAACATACCAGCTAAGCATAGATGAAAAAAGGAAAGGATAAATCTCCATGAACTCACAGCATCAAGGTTGGAGCAAATGCAGTGTTCCGCACATTACACACTGAATCCAGTTCCACCTATTAGTAACCACTAAATGCCCCATTGCCAACAGGTACTTTTGCATTTAAGGGTTGCCAGTGGGAAAGAAGGGAAATTGAACCTCAGTCATTCTAGTGTTACTGAAGTAACAATGTACATCAGTATTTTGCTAAGTCTTGCCAGCTGCCTTAAGGTTTTGGATCAGCTAAATCTTCACAAATCAATTCTCCCTATTTTTTTCTTCTGAACTTATCACTCCTCCTCAATATAGGTTAAACACCAAGACACCTTCTGTTCTGTATCTTCTGCAAGGCTACTGTCTGAGTTGACAGTAATGATATACATTTAAATAAAATGTCCAACAAACTAACCATAAAAGAGGCAGGCAAAGAAAGCAAAATTAATGGTGCAGCTAATTCTTGATGGCTATTTAACATTAAATATGGATGTCTATGTAAGTGGTGAGAATGGATTTTATGGTGGAAGTAATAGTTTAGTTGAGCTTGTAAAAGTGATGAACAACCAACCAAAATAAAGAGTTGTTAGGATTAATATCACCTAATAATGTAGTTATTAATCTAATTTGATGTTCATTTTATATGTGGGAAATACAGCAGGACATTTCAATTCACATTTTTAGATGAATTTGTTCAATATTTCATGAAAGGTGTTTAGTCATGAGTGAAAATGTTGGGGAGGAATCAAGGTTCAAAAGGAGGCACAAATAGTGCTGGCAGTCCTCTCTCAATATTAAAATTAACATAATCCAGGAACATGCACTGACTCACACTGGGGTCACATGCATTGCTGGAACTGTATGCCCACTACCCCATTGGTAACACAGAGGAAAATGCAGCCCATTGTGTGATGTGACTCAAGGAAGCTTTATATTATAACTGATAGCGCTACACTTTTGTGGTATCTACATCATACACAACACCTCTGAGAAATGGTACACTGACTATAAAATAAATTAATAAATAAAGCATGGATCAGAAAAGTGAAGCATCAAAAGATCTGTTTAACTCATTTCTCCTGTAGAGAGTTATGCATTGGCTTGGATTTAAAGCAGGAATCATAGATTAAATATTTCAAATACTGTCTGTGCTTTTGTTTGAAGGTCTCAGTTCAGAGCCCTGAGTAAACAACAATGCCAAAGTGATGTGGCAAATCTTTAGTAGCTCAGTGCAAATATGCAATTCTTACTAATTCTAAAATAGTGGAGTTCAACAGTGAAACAAATTTCACGTCACGTAAGTCAGTGATAATAAATCTGATTCTGATCCTGATTCAGCGACTTGAAATACTTTTGTACAGATCAGAGTGTAAAATGGACATTATTTAAACTCTAGCAGCAACAGAAAATGAGGCTCTTACTTCAACAGAATAAGGTTGATCCCTGGTCTTGGACACTCCAATCATCAGAAATAGTTTTTCTATAACTATTCTATCCGTAAAAGTTTTTGATTTTCTTGATTTTCTAATTTCAAGGAATATAACTTTACTTCATCCATTTCACTCTGATAAATCCATACAACACTCCCTACGAGACCAGGATATTCTTCCTAAGAAGCTATGTCATAAGTATATGGAACAGAGAACAGTGCAGCACAGCGACAGGCCCTTCAGCCTATGATATCCGTGCTAACCATGATGTCAATCTAGATTAACCCACCTGCCTGGACAATGTCCATTTCCCTGCCTGTTCATCTGTCAGTCTAAATGCCTCTTAAACATTGCAAACATATCTGCTTCCACCATCTCCCTTGGCAGCATATTCCAGGCACCTACCACTCTGTGTAATAAAAAAATCTGCCCCGCCAATCTTCTTTAAACTTTCTCCTTCTTCCCTTAAAGCTATGCCCTCTATTATTTGACACTTTCATCCTGGGGAAAAAGATTTTGATTATCTACCCTATCTGCACTTCTTATAATTTTATAAACTTCTATCAGATTGCCCGTCAGCCTTCGACACTCCAGAGAAAACAATCCAAATTTGTCCAACCTCTCCTTATAGCGAATACTCTTTAATCTAGAACATCTTCTGCACCCTTTCCAAAGGCTTGACATCCTTCCGTAATGCGGTGACCAAAACTACACACAATACTCCAAATGTGGCCTAATTCAAGTTTTATACAACTGCAGCATGACTTTTATACTCAATGTCCCAACCAATGAAGGCAACTTTGCCGTACACCTTCTTTATCACCCTATCCACTTGTGTTGCCATTTTCAGGGAGCTATAGATTTGCACCCCAAGATCCCTCTGTATATCAGTGCTCCTAAGGGTCCTGATGTAGCATTCCAGGTGGGAACTAAACAAAGCCATAAATTGTTGTAGCCTGACTTTCGGTCATCTAGATTGAAAGACCATAACTGCAATACTTTTTTTTTGAAAATCAACAAACAGGAGATGCTGGAATTCGGAAATAAAAACAGAAAATCCTGCCTGACCTGTTGAGTGTTTCCAACATTTTCTGCTTTGTTTTAGTTATTTCCTTTACCTGACCATGAGCTATCTTGATGTGTCACTTTCTCTTGTTGATCCTGCTCTGTTTCTAGCCTTCTACTCTTTGCCATATAGTTATGAGGTCATGGAGAGACACAGGATGGAAACAGGCCCTTCAGCCCACCAAGTCCATGCCTACCTTGAAGCACCTATTTTTACATTATTCTTATATAACCCATTTTATTCTCCCCGCAAGATTCTACCACATCTACATACTAGGGGCAATTTACCAAGGCCAAATAACTACCAATATGCATATTTTTAGGATGTGGGAAGAAGCTGGGACACTTGGAGAAAAACCCATGCGGTCACAGGGTGAATGTGCAAGCTTCACACAAACAACCCCAGGTGGTCAGGATTAAACCAGGACCACCCACGCTGTGAGACAGCAAGTCTACCAGCTGTATGACTCATGCAAAGAAATGTATCCACAGTCAGTAGTATTAAATGTGCTTTGTAGCAGCATTAGTACATAGCCTTGAAATTTATTCCTTTGACTTCAATGCTTCTTACATTTTGGCACAGAGGACAAGGAGAGATGTGATGAGAGTGCGGTGAATTAAGCTTACAGGCTCATGGTGCTCATAGAGACGTGGAGCACAAAAGCAGAGAGGTTGTTGAACTTTTAGTAAACATTGGAGACACAAGAGACTGCAGATGCTGGATGCGTGCTGCTTTCAGTAAACCCTGGTTAGGTCACAACCAACTGCACACAATTCTTATCCCTGTGTTTTAGTAAGGATGTGAAGAGGGTGCAGTGAAAATGTACTAGAAAGGTTCCAAGGGAAAAAAAACTTCAGCTCTCAAATTAGGTGGAGTTAGACGTTTGAGAGGGATATGATAGAGATATACAAGATTATGTGGTCATGCAGGTTTAGATGGGGTAGAGACAGACTGCTGCCACTAGGAAATGATTAAAGGGCCAGGTGACACAGATTAACCTAACGAGCAAAAGATACAGCAGGGATGAGGAAAATCTTTTTTAGACAATGAGTGCTTATGATGTGGAACTCATTGCCTTTAAGGGTGGTTAGTGGGTTTTCAAAGGGTAATTGGAGAGATACTTGAGGGAAAATTATTTGCAGGGTGAAAGGGGGAGTAGATTGCTTTATAAAGAGCCCGCACGTACTTGATGGACCATACTTATTGAATTCTATGTGTGCTGGTGAACCATTGCACAGTCCAAGAACAAATATTGTTGTAAGAATTTTTAATAAATAAAGATGTACCTCTCAACCTTGGTGGAGTTGTCTATCTAGAATGGAATGCAGTTATCAGTTTTCAGATTCACTGACAACAATAATCTTGTGTAGAAACCATACAAATTAACAATGAAAACTTTAATATAATCCAGGAATGTATGATTTACAAGTTATTATGACATCATGATTTTGGGGACATCAGTGTATAAAAATGGCAATTTTCCTAACATGTCTTTTTATCTCAATGTAAAATGCAATACGTGAAATTGATGTTACAAGATCCTTCCTGGAATATTTGCTGAGACATTGTGAAGTAGTAAACCTTGTATTTGCAACTCCAATACAATGATTTAAACAATGATAACTGATGGATCAACGGTCATTTTACTGATTAATGTGTAACTCATGTTTGCAATTGTTGTGGTATAAATTGACGTTAGAGACCAAGGACTATGCTTGAGCAAGTTGGGCTGCCAAATACGAACGGGTTTCTTCATTTTAGGTAGGACTCTGAAATTATGAGCAAGCTATCAAAATGAAGTGCTAAGTAAATGTAAATCAACTTGTTTTAAGAGCTAAGGAGCAATATCTGATCTTGCCAACTAGTGAAATGTAATAAAGTTTCATCATGAGCTTTGTAGAGGTTTTGAACAATCTCAAAACAATACATTGCAGGTTTGTTTTTTTTAATTTGCAGGTTCAAAATGGAGAAGCTGATTGTTGTTGCTTTGCTGCTGGTTGCTGTGCCTTACAGTGGAATGGTCAATGGAAATCCCTCTGCACCCAGTGCACCTGATCCAAATATGTCTCTGTTCGGTCTTTCAATTGCAAATACAGATTTTGCATTGCGTCTCTACAGACAGATTGCTGCTCAGCCAAGCACAGCTTCCAAGAATATTTTCTTTTCTCCACTAAGCATCTCGGCTGCCCTGAGCATGTTGTCCTTGGGTGCCAAGCAAAACACTCTAGCTCAGTTTATGCAGGTTCTTGGGTACAGCAACATGGCACAGAATGGTAATGTAGCAGTGAGGCAGTTATTCCAACATCTTCTGCAAGAACTAACCAGGGAAAGTAATGAACTACATATGGGAAACTCTCTGCATGTCCAAGAGGGACAAAACATTAAAGAAAAGTTCCTTCAAGAAGCCAAGCAATTTTATAATGCAGAGATAATGACTGTTAATTTCCTTGAACAACAAAATGCAAAAGAACAAATTAATGCTTATGTGAATAATAAAACACATGGCAAAATTCCAGACTTCCTTAAAGAGCCCCTTGATCAGGATACCCTGATGCTGCTTCTCAACTATGTCTTATTCGAAGGTAAGAGATCTTTTGCATGTTAAACACACACAGTTTACTGACTTTGAATGAAAGGATGCTTCAGCTTCTGCATTTTGAATAGGAAAATTTCTAAATGACTTTGTATGTTCTTTGAGGGTAAGTGTGTTTCAAAATGCAATAATTTGAAGATTGTTAATTCTCAGGAAACTTGAAGTCCATTGATGAGAAATGAATCTTCAAGACAATTAATTTATTTCATTTTATCTATTTGAAGGATTGATCCAAAGCAAACAATATTTCTTTTTCATCAAAACTGTATTTTGTTTTTAATTTAGCTGTTTCATGGTGAAAGACTGGTTCCATGTTATCAAATCTCATACTGTATGTAAGGCAAAACTGACTTTACTGTCTGTCATTTTCATGTTGCATCTCTCTCTTTATCTTTAGTTTTTCTTATACTTTCAACTTCTTGCTGTTCCATCTTCTGATCTTCTGGCTTTGGGACTGTTATTCACTGGTATTGTGCATCTCCTTCTGCTCTCCGTCTTGTATATCTCTCCCTGATCCTTGATCTTGTGCTTCTCCATCTTTTTCTCTCTCACATGTTCAATCATTCACATACGCAGTCACACACAGTGTGACTCTGTGTGTATGTGAGTCTGTGTGAGTATGTGAGTGATTGAATGAGTAGGAGAGAAAGAGATGGTGCACAAGGTTCACACACACACACACACACACACACACACACACACACACACACACACACACACACACACACACACACACTCTCTCTCTCTCTATCTCTCCTCTTATGTTAGTTTTACCCCGCTTGTATCTTTTAGCACTAATTTCTCTTTCATCAAATTGTGTTCTGCTTCTTCTGCCTTTTTTTTTCCTTTTTGGTTTTCATTCATTTAGGTCATAGTTTCATTGGAAGAAAACACATGATCAGACTTGCAGGTTGATGGATGGGGTGAGCCATTGGTGGAGGAGAGTTCAAGGAAAGAAAGGACTTGCACTGCCTTACAAGTTCTCAACATGACCCAAAAAGCTTCAAACCCAATGAATTACTTGAGATGTGTGACTAACTAAGTAATAGATCCAATAAGGGTGATTATCAACAAAATAAATGATTGGCTATGATTTCCTTTTATAATCTCTGCAAAGATTAATTACTTTCCTTTGTGTTTCTTAGCAGCATTTCTATGCCAATAGAAAAAGGGAAATTGTTCTGTACCTGTAGTAAATAAGGTTGATGTACCTTTGCAGATCACCTTTAGTATTCTGGTTAGTGTGTTGTTCATTTCCCATTGAGTTTTAGTCACCACAACATTAATATCATTATAAGTGTGTTGCTATGTGTACTTAACAGGCAGAGCAGACAAGGTTAAAGTAATATAGTTAACATCAAGCAAGGGAAAAAAAATCATGGCCTAGAAATTGGATTGGAGAAACTATTTGCACCCATTATTATGTATAAATAACATTTCACATCACAAAAGAATGGCTCATTAAAAGTAATCGCAGGAGCAATTTGAGATTAAGGTTGAACCTGCTTTGCAGTGTTTGCAGATATTTCCTGGTGAAGTCTAACAAATTGTTTCAGGCACTCTCAAGCACAATTCTTCCTGAAGCCTATGTCATTTTCTCCATCATATTCTGCTTGTGTGATGACATCGTAGTGCATATTATTTATGTGTCTGTAGTAATTGGATCATTAATTAACAATTTATGAACTGAACTATTAACACACAGTTCAACATGTAGTACATTTTGTTGAAAGTAGTGAATCCTGTGTGATTTATGTGTTGAAAGTAATCTTGTGATCTTTGTATCTATACAATGTGTTAGTGACAAGTATCAATCGAAGTTAACTCATGAGACATGGTTCTTCCCCTGAGAGAGCCATGCATCATAACCCTATTTCCACCAAATATTCCACCTTTCCTCACCCCTCCCTCATTTGACCTCATCTTCATGGCAGCCTGGTGGCTTCTGACTTTGAGTGTGCCTGTGTGGAGGTTGCAAGTTCTCTCCATTTCCACCGGGTGCTCTGGTTTCCTTCCATGTCACAAAGGCATGCTGGTAAGTTAATTGGCTAATGTACATTACACCGTAGTGTTGGCAAGTGCCAAAAATAATTAAAAGGGAATTGATAAATATGTGAGAGGGAGTAAGTTTCAGGGCTACAGGGGAATAAGGAGGGGAGAATGGGACAGATAGGATTGCTCTTTTGAGAGCAGGCAAGGACCCAATGAGCTCAATGGCTTCCTCTTATGTTGTAATAAGTAAGTTAAAAGAAAAATTGCTTCATTGGTATATTTTCCACAGGTGGCAGAGTGTGTGACAGGCATGAGTTGAGTTTTAATGTACCTTATAGCATTTAGATAATGAAAATACTTTCTTAAATGAGAGATGCCCAAAATCTGCAGGGTTTGTGGTAAATTCCAATTTGACAATGTCCAGAAATAGTGCATCAAAGATGGATGCCATCCAATTTCTAGCCATGTATGTTGCATGTTGATGCAAATTGAGAAAATTACGCTGAGTGCAACTATCTCTTTGGTTCCTACAGGTAAATGGTTGAAGCCTTTCGATGCTAAGAACACTTATGAAGATGACTTTCATGTAGATGACAGAACAACAGTGAGAGTTCAAATGATGAAAATGAGGGGAATGTTTCACAGCGCTTTTGCTGAGCAGCTCTCTAGCTATGTGATTAAGATTCCATATCAAGGAAATACTTCCCTGGTGCTTTTGCTACCAAACCCTGGAAAATTGGCAGAGGTGGAACAAAATCTGACCATTAACAATTTTCAGCCCCTGTTATTTTCATTGAAGTGGCAGTAAGTTCAATGAAATCAAATTAAATGTTATTGTTATTTTCTGGCTGTACAAATGAGCTAAAAATGTTCCATGACAATAAGAGTCATTATTAATACCATTGTAGTACCTTTCTATAGACTGCATGGGTTTTGTGCTACCAAGTAGCTCATCCACCAGCCTAAATTTCCACCAGTGGCATTACTAGCTAATTGTCAAGGTATTGCTTACTACTTGAAAAGTGCACAGCAGCAGCTCACTAAGCTCCTTCTGGAGCGTTTGACCATGTATACATATGTACAAGGGTAACAGATGAATGGAAACAGTATCAACTGCAATTGCCCATCGACATAAATCAAAAATGGATGCACTGAGTGGAGTAGCTGGGACTATATGCTTATGACTATAGTTCAAGGACAACATACAAGTTTGAAATGCAATAAACCATTATACTTCAAAGACAAGAGATACAAAATACTGCTTAGTTTTGAAAGGAGTATGATAAAATTGTTCCCTGAAAGAATGCAGAAAATAAAGAATAGTGACTCAATCTTAGACAAATTAGATATTTTAATATAATTTACGCTTAGGATATGGTTAAGATTTCTTGCTCATTCTAATCATGGAAGATCTTGCCCAGCAGTGTTCTGACAGCAGCTTTTCCTCACAGAAAAACAAGGTTCAAGAAAAAACAACAGGAGAAGCAAAGTCTGAATGATAAATTCTGGCCTTGTCTATTAAGAGAATTCTTTTTTAATTTGTCTTGCCGTCATGTTGTTGAATCATTAAATCTTCATCCTCCTTTGAAGTCACCAATTTTATTATGGAGCTATCAAATGTAAATAATGGGGCATGAGCTTCCCAATGTCAGTGTTTGTACCAGGACATACATAGAGTCATAGACTAATACAGCACAGAAACAGACCCTTCCGCCCAACTCATCCATGCTGACCAGGGTGCCCATCTAAGCTAGTCCCATTTGCCCTCATTTGGCCCATATCCCTCTAAACCTTTCCTATCCATGAACTTATCCAAATGTCTTCTAAGTGTTGTTATTGTGCCTGCCTCAACTACTTTCTCTGGCAGCTTGTTCCATACATGCACCACTCTCTATATGAAGGAGTTGCCCCTCCCTTTTAAATCTTCCCCCTCTCACCTTAAACCTATGGGTGTAAGTTCCATTTTGCAGCATCAACGTGGGCTTCACATGACAGTAGCTTCTTCCACCCTGCTGCCTCCAGCTGTGGCAGTCCCTTTGCTGCGCTGATGGATTCCTCTAATGGAGCACAGCAGGAGCTCACTAAGCTTCTTCTGGAATCTAATGGAGCAGCATGAACATCTGCTGGCTTCCTAGCTTTCAGGCTGGGAAATCTTCCCGCTAAGCCTGTGTCAGGTCAAACCTAGGGAAAGCGTAAATGGAAAATTCAACTGTCAGGACAAAGGTAAGTATATATTTTCTAATTATTTATTTAATATGCTGGCAATGTTTTTAATAGTTCTGGTGTATAAATGTATTAAATGTATATTAAATTTTGTTAACAATATTATTTAACAGGTTCAAAGTGTTACTAAATGTGAATGTCAATGAAATTCGCAAACTATGGGACCAGTAACACAGAGAGCCAGTGAGCCTGGGGGGAAGGGCTTGATTGGCAGCTAAAGCCATTCTGTAAATGTAACTGGCTGCCTGTAATCAGATGGCCTCTATATTGTGCTGCAAAGTACCGGCATACAAGCTCCCTGTGCAATACTATGCTGGAGGGCACGGTGAAACAAATAACCAGGGAAGCTAGCAATGAAAGATCTACTCCAATATGTTCCACTTCTTCCTTTTGGTATATAATTGCATCACAAACTTATCTCTCATTCCTGCACTAACTTCATTATAGCTCCTTGATGCTCTCTGTGCTGTATCCATTTTTGTTTATTTTTTCTCAAACTCCTAGTAGCTCTAAAACCTAATGTTTGCAACCTGGATATACTTCTCTCAAAATAAATCCCTTCCTCATTTCCATCATATATTAAAGCAGTCTGAGAACTGAAAAGATAATATACCTGGCCAATTACACCACAACATTAGTTTTTAATTTTGTTTTTTGTTAGTTTCATTTATTTATCAGTAAAAGTTAATAAAAAACTAAGAAGTGAGAAAATGTGAGATGAAACAATATCTTTCTGGTGTTATGTTCATGATAGGTCTACAGATCTGTATCTCCCAAAGTTGTCACTGAAGACATCCTACCAGCTCAAAGACCTACTGGTTTCCATGGGGATCGAAGATGCATTTACTGACCATGCAAACTTTTCTGGAATATCTGAAACTCCGGTAAAACTATCAAAGGTAAACCACCGGAAAATTAATTATGTTGAATACATTTTTCGTCAACCAACAAAAGATCATGAAAATACTGTTCAGATTATTGGGATGATGCAAATGTTTAAGTTTGCATATAATAGTTGAATATCATACCATGTCACAGACAGAGACCTTTTTGCAGACTTTCTCTCCCACATGTCATCTTTCTGGAGCAGAACTTCAAGAAATATTTTGTTCTGTGCTGCCTGAGGAACGTTACATGTCTGTTAATGATGGTCCTGTCTGCTGTAAGACATCTATTTTCGGATCTCAAGCTGGCCGAGTTACAAACATATGGACAAATGAATTAGCAGCAGGTATAGGCCATTTAATGATATCAACATTGAAAGAGGCCCTTCAGCCCACCATATCCATACTGACACACACTTATCCCATTTAACAGCTCTTGGTCCGTAGCTTTTTTAGTCTTAGCAATTCAAGTGCTCTTCTAGATACTTCCTAAATGTTGAGAGAGCACCCACTTCCAACACTCACTTCCAACCATCCTCTGAGTGAAAGCATTCTTCCTCAGATCCCCACCAAACCTCTTCCCGCTTGCCATAAATGTACGTCCTCTTGTTTTTGACCCCGTTGTTATGAGGAGTAGTTCCCTAATATCTACCATACTATTCCCTTGTAATTATGGATACCTCAGTGAGGTCCCCCTGGAGCCTCCTCTGCTCCAGGAAAATCAAACCCCAGCCTATACAGCAATCCTCATTATTGAAACACACCATCCTAAACAGCATCCTAGTGAATCTCCTCTGCATTGTAACTTCAGCTCCACATTCCAGGTTACCCTCGATAATCTTTCACCCCTTCCTTATCAATTGTCTAACTACCTCTGCCTTAAAAAAATACTCTACTACCTCTGCTCATTGAGGATGAGAGTTCCAAAGTCTCACAATTCTCTGAGAGAATAAAAAGTCCTATCTCTGACTTAAGTTCAACAATGAACCCTACTTCTGGATTCTGCCAGAAATGTCCTCTCCATATCCACCATGCCAAGATCTCTCAGGATCTTACATGTTTCAATCAGGTCTGTTGCCCACTCTTCTAAACTACAGGGAATACAAGCCTAGCCTGTCCAACATTTCAAAATGCCCATTCCAGGAACAGTCCAATAAACCACAGGAGAGTGCAAACAATGGGATCTGAAGCAACAAACAATCTGCTGGAGGAGCTCAGTGGCTTGAGCAGCATCTATGGGGGGGGCGGGAGGGGGGAAGGAATTGTAGATGTTTTGGGTTGAAACCCTGCATCAGTTCTGAGTTTCTCCAGCAGATTATTTGTTGCTACAGTCCAATAACCCTCCTCTGAACTGCTTCCAACACATTTACATCCTTCCTCAAATAAGGAGACCAATGTTATATATGTAGTACTCCAGATATGGTTTCACCAAAGGCTTACAGACCTGAAGCATGATCTCCCTACCTTTCTATTCAATTCCCCCTGCAATTAATAGTAAGATTCTTTTAGCATTCCTAGCTGCTTGCTGTATCTGCTACTAGCATTTTGTGAATCATGCACCAGACCCCAGATCACTCTCCTACTCAGAGTTCTGCAGCCATTTAGAAAATATGTTAATTTTTCACTTTTTCACCCAAAATGGACAATTTCACATTTTCCCACGTGATACTCCATTTGTCAGATCTCTGCCCACTTACTTACCCAATTGATGTCCTTTTGTTGGGCCTTCTTCACAACATACTTTCCCACCTATCTTTGTGTCATCAGCAAAGTTGGCACCCAGGCAGGACTCATCAGAACAATTTTCACATTGTGGCCTGCAGACAGAAGATAAATATGTGACAAACCTGTACATGATTAGTTGTTTCCTTGCAAATGACAACACTCTTGAATCCATGATCACAAGATCACAAGACAAGGGAGCAGAAGCAGGCCATTCAGCCCATCAAGTCTACTCCAAGGAAATGGGGAAAAAGAAATGAGAAATGGGGAAAAAGAAATGAGAAATGGGGAAAAAGAAAAAAAAAACTATTCTAATCCCAATTTCCGGCCTTATCCCCATATCCCTTGACACCCTGACTATTTAGATATCTATCTATCTCCTCCTTGAACGCCCCCACTGATCTGGCCTCCACTGCTGTACGTGGCAAGGAGTTCCACAAATTCACCACCCTCTGGCTGAAGAAATTTCTCCTTATCTCTGTTTTGAAACTGTACCCTCTAATTCTAAGATTGTGCCCTCTGGTCCTGGACTCGCCCACCAAGGGAAACAGCCTAGCCACATCTACTCTGTCCTTTCCTATCAACATTTTAAATGTCACTATGAGGTCCCCTCTCATTCTTCTGTACTCCAGTGAGTACAGTCCAAGAGCCGACAAACGCTCATCATACGTAAGCCCTTTCATTCCTGGAATCATCCTCGCAAATCTCCTCTGAACCCTCTCCAATGTCAGCACATCCTTCCTAACATGTGGGGCCCAAAACTACTCGCAATATTCCAAATGAGGCCTCACTAGTGCCCCGTAGAGTCTCATCAACACTTCCTTACTTTTATACACTATACCTCTCGAAATGAATGCCAACATAGCATTCGCTTTCTTTACCACCCATCCGACCTGGTGGTTAACCTTTAAGGTATCCTGCACGAGTACCCCCAAGTCCCTTTGTACTTCCGTACTTTGAATTTTCTCTCCTTCTAGATAATAATCTGCCCGCTTATTTCTGCTTCCAAAGTGTACAACTGCACATTTCTCAACATTGAATCTCATCTGCCATTTCCTTGCCCATTCTCCTAAACTGTCTAGGTCCCTCTGCAACCTTCCTATCTCCTCAATACTCCCTACTCCTCCACCTATCTTGGTGTCATCCGCAAACTTAGCCACAAAACCATTTATTCCATTATCCAAATCGTTAATGTACAAGGTGAAAAGGAGCGGTCCCAGCACCGACCCCTGCGGCACACCACTAGTAACCGGTAACCAACCAGAACGAGATCCTTTTATTTCCACTCTTTGCTTTCTGCCAACCAGCCAATGCTCCACCCATTCTGTTATCCTACCCGTAATTCCATGACCTCTCATCTTATTAATCAGTCTCTTGTGAGGCACCTTATCAAAGGCCTTTTGAAAGTCTAAATACACAACATCTACCACCTCTCCCTTATCCACCCTACCTGTGATTTCTTCAAAAAAACTCCAATAGGTTGGTCAGGCAGGATCTTCCCTTCACAAAACCATGTTGGCTAGGACCTATCTTGCCTTGCGCCTCTAGGTATTCCATAACCCCATCCTTGAGGATAGATTCCAATAATTTTCCCACTACTGATGTCAGACTAATAGGTCTGTAATTTCCTTTATGCTGCCTCCCACCTTTCTTATACAACGGAACTATATTTGCGACCCTCCAGTCCTCCGGAACCATGCCGGAATCTATCAATTTCTGGAAAATTATCACCAATGCCTCCGCTATCCCTAAAGCCACCTCCTTCAGAACTCAGGGATGCACCTCATCCGGTCCGGGAGACTTATCAGTCTTTAGCCCATTTAGTTTTCCTAGCACCTTCTCCCTAGTAATCTTAACTGAACTCAGTTCCATTTCGTGAGACTCCTGACTAACCGGCACATTGCTGATGTCCTCCATGGTGAAGACCGATGCAAAATATTCATTCAATTCCTCTGCCATCTCTCTATCGTCCATTATAATATCTCCTACACCATTATCAATTGGTACTATATCAACTCGTGTCTCTCTTTTACTCCTTATGTATTTAAAAAAACTCTTAGTATCCTTTCGAATGTTATCCGCCAACTTCCTTTCATAATTCATCTTTTCTTTCCTAATGACCTTCTTAGTTTCTCTCTGCAGGTTTTTAAAAGCTTCCCAGTCTTCTGTTTTCCCACTAATTTTTGCTTCTTTGTACGCCTCCCCTTTTGCTTTTATTTTAGCCTTCACCTCTCTCGTTATCCACATTTGTGCCTTTTTTTCCATTCAAAACCTTCTTTTTTCTTGGAATATATCTATCCTGCATTTTCCTTATTTCCTGTAGAAATTCTTTCCATTTCTCCTCCACCGTCCCTCCAGCTAGCTTACTCTTCCAATCAATTTGGGCCAACTCTTCTCTCATACCATTGTAATTTCCTTTGTTCCACTGAAATATCGATACACCAGTTATCAGCTTCTCCTTCTCAAACTTGAAACTGAACTCAGTCATATTGTGATCATTGGTTCCCAGTGGTTCCTTTACCTTTAGTTCCCTAATCACCTCTGGTTCATTACACAGCACCCAATCCAAAACAGCCGATCCCTTGGTGGGCTCTTCAACAAGTTGCTCCAGAAGAACGTCCCTTAGACATTCCACAAACTCACTCTCCTGAGTTCTACTGCCTTGCTGGATTTCCCAGTCCACCTTCATGTTAAAATCCCCCAAAATTATCTTCACATTGTCACTCTGGCATGCTTTTTCTATCTCAAACTGCAACTTATCGTCCACTTGCTGACTGCTATTAGGGGGCCTATATATGACTGCTACTATTGTCCTTTTACCCTTGCTATATCTTAGCTCCACCCATAAGGATTCCACCTCCTCTGACCCAATGTCCTTCCTTCCTAGTGATTTTATATCACTACTAACCATCATGGCCACACCTCCCCCTCTGCCTACCCACCTATCCTTCCTATACACTGTGTACCCCTGGACATTCAGTTCCCAATCACATCCACCATAAAGCCATGACTCGGTGATTGCCACAATGTCGTATTTATTAACCTGTAGTTGTGCCACTAGGTCATCTACTTTATTCCTAATGCTACGTGCATTTAAGTGTAGTACGTTTAGTCCAGTATCTGCTATTGATTTTGTTGTACTTCTATTGTTCAGCAGATTATCCTGACTTTCCACCTGTCTATCCTTCTTACCATCTTCACTACATACTACCTTAGACATGTTCCTATATACCTCATCCCCTATCCTAACGTTCTGTATCCTAACATCCCGATTTGTTGTACTTCTATTATTCAGCAAATTATCCTGACTTCTCACCTGCCTGTCCTTCTTGCCATCCTCATTGGACTTGTTTCTATAAACTTCCTCCCTTACCTTAGCATCTTGTAACCTAACATCCTGGTTTCCATCCCCTTGCCAGATCAGTTTAAACCCTCTCCTACAACTAAATTAAACATTCTCGCCAGGATATTGGACCCTTTGGAGTCTAGGTGCAACCCATCCTTAGCGAATAGGTCATGCCTCCCCCAAAAAAGGTCCCAATTATCCAAAAATCTGAAGCCCTGCCCCCTGCACCAGTCACTCAGCCACACATTCATCTGTCAGAGCTTTCTATTCTTCCTATCATTGACACGTGGCACAGGTAGTAATCCTGAGATTACTACCCTTGAGGTCCTACTTCTCAACCTTCTCCCTAATGCCTTGTATTCCTCCTTCAGGACCTCTTCTCTTTTTCTACCTATGTCATTGGTACCTACATGTACCAAGACTTCTAGCTGCTCACCCTCTCCCCTCAGAATATTCTGGACCCTGTCCGTGATATCCCGTACCCTGGCACCAGGGAGGCAATGCACCATCTGAGACTCATTGTCGGTATCGCAGAATCTGCTATCCGTACCCCTTACTATAGAATCCCCAATAACCACTGTATTTTGCTTCTTCCGCTGGACCACAGTACCAGGCATGGTGCCAAGGTCCCGGTTGCTGAGGTCTTCCTCTATCAGGTCAAGCAGGGATCCATGCAGGGAGTTTAAATTTATGCGTGAAGTGTTTTAAATGCACTGGTCAATAATACGTATGCTGTTATAACAAGAATAAAGGGTTTAATAATAAAGCTAACAAAGCATACAGGTGAGGACATTTTAACTCATACATACAATTTCAACTTCTAAAGAGTGAACAAAATGCTGTAAAACTTGATAGTTATGTTTGTTTATATTGCAAAGAAATGCAATCAAGAAAAAAAATAGTAGGAAGTAGAATTCTCCACAGGTTTGTTTTGAGAATTACAGTAGAATATAATATATTGCCTGATCTTAAATGCTGCAAGGATTAAGCCCGGAAGAAGGTGGTATAGGAAATATTGGGAAATTAAAACAAGTACACCCTCAAAGCAACACTGTTTGATTTGGTTTTGATAAAATAGAGAGTTTGGGGCCAAGTGTAGAAAAAGATCACCCCAAATGAATGTAGGATTGCGTTTGCATTCTATGAGGAAAATGTAGAGAGTTTCATCATAAGGCTTCACAGGCACAGATAGTACTGGGTAAGGAATAAATAGACAGAATAAAGAGTGGCAAATGCAAAAGCACAATGTGGAGTTGAGGGCAGGACCAAAGTGCTTCTGGGAAGAAGATATAAGATAAGATATTTATTTATTAGTCACATGTACATTGAAACACAGAGTGAAATGTATCTTTTTGCATTACTGAGAATGTGCTGGGGGCAGCCTGCAAGTGTCGCCACTCTTCTGGTGCCAACATAGCATACCCACAACTCCTAACCTGCACATCTTTGGAATGTGGGAGGAAACCGGAGAACACAGAAGAAACTTACGCAGACACAGGGAGAACGTACAAACTCCCTGCAGACAGCGGCGGGAATTGAACCGGGGTTGCTGTTGTTGTAATAACATTACACTAATCACTACACTATCTAATACAGATATAAGAGGATAACACTTCATGTGTGACAGAGAAAGAACAGAAGGGAAAAGTGGAACTGTTGATGAAATTAAATGATGTGGCATGGAAGATAGCACATGAGCATAAACACTTGCAAGGATCAATTGGTTCAATGGTTGGTTTCTATGCTACACAGTTTATGTACGATTAAATAAAGCAATGCATGTTTATAGGGCTAAAACATAATAACATTGTTTTTGTAAATTGTTAAATCATAGTCAAATTCAATAATAAAATGTTTAGAAACATATTTAACTGTTAAATTAGATTCTTTTGCTATTACTCAAGTTTCATGGTTCCTTGTTTTTGTAGGTGATTCATCAGGCTGTGCTGGATGTTGATGAAAAAGGAACAGAAGCTTCTGCAGTTACAGGCATTGAAATAATGCCATTGTCAATTCCTTTTCAGTATAAATTTAACAGACCTTTCTTATTATTAATTGCTGAACACAATATCAAGAGTGTCCTGTTTGCTGGGAGAGTGATGAACCCCAATGCTTGACCACAGTTTCCACACAATCACAAAATTGGCGCATCTCTGGTGGGAAAATGGTGCAGTTACTTCTAACATCTGCTAACATTTAAATATTGAGAGTTAGCTGACATAATTTAGTTTGTAGGTTTGCTTTATGATAGGTTAATGTGCTAAACATAGATTGAAATGATTTCAAGTCAAGTAAAGCTCTTCAAAGATACCCAAGTTCATGAAACTTATTTCAAATATAGACTTACTGATTTACTGCCATGTTTTGCTTAATATATAATTGGTTGCATTACATAATTTATATTAAAGTAGAAATTGCATCTAATCTTTGCTAGAGTAATTTGTCGTTTGTTTTAGTTTAAGGCTCTTCGTCAATCTGCTCTTGTAGACTTATTTTTTGTTTGAAGAGTGAGAGGCACAGAAAGAACTAAACAAGATTTTCAAAAGGATAACAGCCAGTCAGTGAAATGCAATAATGCCCTTTAGTACACAGTGAGTTTCTTCTTCCACAATGATTAACCTTCCACTTCATGCCCATTGGGTAAACCATAGGAATTGAAAACCTCTGACCATTGTGGTTGGGCCATGCATTGGCAAACAAATGGAGAAAGGTTGTCATGTTTTTAATGGAGACACAAGAGACTGCAGATGCTGGAATCTGGAGCAATAGACAATCTGCTGAAGCAACTCAGCGGGAACCCCCAGCAGATCCATTGTTTAATTATGTCATGCTTAATGCATTAGAGGTAAAGAAAAACAACAAATTAGATTTCTATTATAATGTCTGTTTACCAAGTTAGGAATAACAGTGGGGTCTTTTGTACTATATTGTATCCAGAGTTGACATGATGCACGAACAAGGTGCTTCTGGATAACTCAGATATAATGGGTCAACACCAACAATTGTTGCCCAACAGAGCCTAACATGAATCTTCAGCATATATAAAACATTGAACAGTACAGCACAAGAACAGGCCCTTCAGCCCACAATGTCTGTGCGGACCACGATGCTGAATTAAACAATTTATTTTCTGCCTGTACATTATCCATATCTCTACATTCCCTGCATATTCATGTATCCAGCCAACAGCCTCTTAAATCCACTATCATATCTGCCTCCACCACTCCCCATAGCAGCCCGTTCCAGTCACCTACCACTAAAAAACTTGCCCCGCACATCTCCTTTAAACTTTTCCCCTCTCACCTTAAATGCATGTCCTCCGGTATTTGACATTTCTACCCTGGGATAAAGATTCTGACTGTCTACTCTATCTATGCCTCTCATAATCTTATAACCTTCTATCAGGTCTCCCCTCAGCCTCTGGCACTCCAGGGAAAACAACCAAAGTTTGTCCAACCTCTCCTTATGGTTCATACCCTTTAATCCAGGAAGCACCCTGTTAAACCTCTTCTGCACCCTTTCCAAAGCCTCCACATCATTCCTGTAATGGGACCACCAGAACGGACACCACACTCCAAGTGCGGCCTAACCAAAGTTTTATTTAGCGACACATGACTTCCTGACTCATACTCAGTGCCTCAACCAATAAAGGCAAGCATGCCATATGCCTTCTTTATCACCCTGTCTACTTGTGTTGCCATTTTCAGGGAGCTACAGGCTTGCACTCCAAGATATAGAGTCATATAACATGGAAAGAGGCCCTTCGACCCAGCTCATCCATGCCAATTGTGTTGCCCAGTGAGCTAGTCCCATCTGCCCGTGTTTGGCCCATAGCCCTCTGAACCTCTCCTATCGATGTACTTAACTAGATGGCTTTTAAATGTTGCTAACATACCTGCCTCAACTACTATTTCTGGCAGTTCATTCCAAATACGCACCACCCTTTGTGTGAAGAAGCTGCCCCTGATGTCCTTTTTAAATCTCTCGCCCCTGATCTTAAACCTATGCCCTCTTGTTTTTAGCATCCTCTCCCTGGGAAAAAGACTATGTGCTTTCACCCTGTCTATACCCTTCATAATCTTACACACCTCTATCAGGTCACCCCTCAATCTGCTACTTTACTAGGGAATAAAGTTCTAGTCTCCTTGTAACTCAGGCACTCAAGTCCAGGCAACATTCTGGTAAATCTTTTCTGCACTCTTTCTTCTTTACTAACCTATTAACAGGGTAACCAAGACTATACACAATACTCCGTGGTCTCACCGATGTCTGATATAACTGCAACATAACTTCCCAACTCCTAGACTCAATGCCCTGATTGATGAAAGCCAGCATGCCAAACGCATTCTTCACCACCCCATCTACCTGTAATGCTGCTTTTAGCGAACTATGCACTTGCACTCCTAGTACTCCTAGGTCTCTCTCTCATTTTATTTTATATTTTAATGCTTTTTTTGCCCATAACAAACTCAGTGATAAGAAGCAATACACAAAATGCTGGAGGAACTCAGCAAGTCAGGCAGCATCTATGGAGGGAAATAAACAGTCAACGTTTCGGGCCGAGATCTTTCGTCAGGACTGGAAAGGAAGAGGGCAGAAACCGGAATAAGAAGGTGGCTCAGTGATTAGAAGGTTTGCTAATGTTATTTGTCACCAAGGAGCACGGATCTAGAGTAGCAGGGAGATGAAAACCACAGCAGCAGGGAAACAGATGGTAGGGTTGAGGGCAAGAAAGCGGGCATCACAAGCAAAACTGAAAGGAAGGACAACAGGGGTCAGGCTAATAAACCCGATGGGACTGATGGGCTGAAGTGTGTTTATTTCAGCACAAGGAGTATTATGGGTAAGGAGGATGAACTTAAGAGCCTGGATCAGTACATGGAATTACAGTACCATGTTGTTGCCATTACAGAGACCTGGTTATGTGAGGGACAGGACTGGCAGCTCAACGTTCCTGGGTTTTGTTGTTGTAGGCATGATGGAGAGGTGGATAAAAGAGGTGGAGGGGTTGCGCTACTGATCAGGGAGAATGTCACAGCAGTACTCAGAAAGGACACAATGGAGGGCTCATCCAGAGGCAACTTGGGTGGAGCTCAGAAATAAGAAAGGTGCAATTATGCTGACAGGATTGTACTACAGGGCTCCCAATAGCCACTGAGAGGTGGAGGAACAGGTATATGGACAGATTATGGAAAGGTGCAGAAACAACAGGGTTGTCATAGTGGGGACTTCAACTTCTCCAGTATTGATTGAAACTTCCTTAATACTTAGATGGGGTGAGATTTCATCAGTGCATTCAAGAGGGGTTCTTGAAATAGTATGTGGAGAGTCCAAGTAGAGGTAAAAACATATTGGATCTGGTTTTGGGAAATGAGCCAGACCAGGTGACAGACCTGATAGTGTAAACATTTTGGGAATAGTGACGACAACTCATTATGTTTTAAGATAGTTATGAGTCAGGATAAAATCGGATCTTGTGGGAAGGTACTAAATTGGGGGAGGGAAAATTACAACAGGATATGACAGAGGATAAGGTGCGTTGATTGGGAGCAGCTGCTGGAGGAAATGTCCACGTCTGATATGTGGGAGTTGTTTAAAAACCAGCTGATTAGAGTTCAGGATCGGCATCTTCAGGTAAGGAGTAAGGACAAGAATGGTAAGGTAAGGGAACCTTGGATGGCCTGAGAGGTCTGAAATTTAGTCAGGAAGAAAAATGAAACATACATAAGGGTTAGGAAGCTAAAATCAGACTGGGACCTTGTAGGATATAAAGATAATAGGAATGTGCTCAAACAGGCGATTAGGAAGGCCAAAAGGGGCTATGAAATGTCCTTGGTGAGCAGGATCAAGGAGAACCCCAAGGCATTTTATAATTACATTAAGAAAAAGAGGATAACTAAGGAGATGGTAGGTCCACTCAAGGATAAAGGAGGGAATATGTGCTTGGAGTCACAGCAAGAGGCTGAGGTACTAAATGAGTACTTTGCGTTGGTATTTGCCGAGGAGAAGGATTTGGAGGATAGTGAAAGCAGAGTGGGTCATGCTAATGTGCTGGGACATTTTGAGATTAAGGAGGAGGTAGTATTGGGTCTCCTGAAAAGCATTAAAGGTGGAAAAGTTCCCAGGGTCTGATGACATATATCCCAGAATAGTGAAAGCAGCAAGTGAGGAAATTGCTGGGGCTTTGACAAGGATCTTTGTGTCCTCACTAGCAACAGGTGAGGTCCCAGAGGACTGGAGAGTAGCAAATGGTGTACCTTTGTTCAAGGGAAAAGGGATAATTCAGGTAATTATAGGCTAGGGAGCTTTGCGTTAACAGTAGGGGAGAAATTGGAGAGGATACTGAGGACTTATGCACATTTGGGAAGGCACGTCCTGCTTAGAGAGAGTCTGCATGGCTTTGTACGGGTAAGATCATGCCTTACACACGATTGAGTTCTTTGAGAGGTGACAAAGATGCTTGATGAGGGTAAGGCAGTGGACATTAACTACATGGACATTAGTAAGACATTTGATAAGGTTCCTCATTGTAGGGTGATTCAGAAGATAAAGATGCATGGGATCCAGGGTGAATTGCAAGTCTGGATTCAGAACTGGCTTGCCCATAGAAGACGGAGAGTATAGGTGGATGATCAGTGGTGTTCCACAAGGATCGGTGTTAGCACCTCTTTTGTCTTTTGTTTCTGATATGTAGATGGGTGGATTAGTAAATTTGCAAATGACACCAAGATGGGTGGAGTTGTGGACGGTGTAAAGGACTATCAAAGAATACAGCGGAATATAGATCAGTTGCAGATATGGGCAGAGAAGTGGCAGATGGAGTTTAATCCGGGCAAGTGTGAGGTGTTGCACTTTAGGAGGTCAAATGAAAGGAGAAAGTATACAGTTAATGGTAGGCCCCTTAACAGCATTGAAGTAAAGAGGGATCTTGTGGTCCAGGTCCATAGTTCACTGAAAGTGGCTACACCAATGGATAAGGTGGTAAAGAAGGCATATAGTGTGCTTGCCTTCATTGGTAGGGGTGTTGAGTATAAGAGTAAGGAAGTCATGCTGCTGCTATGTAAAACTTTAGTCAGACCTCACTTGTGTGCAGTTCTGGACATCCCATTATAGGAAGGATGGTGAGACTGTGGAGATGGTGCAGGAGAAGTTTACCAGAATGCTGCCTGGATTAGAGGGTATGAACTATAAAGAAAGATTGGACAAACTTGGGTTGTTCTCTGTAGAGTGTCAGAGGCTGAGGGGAGATCTAATAGAGGTTTTTAAAATCATAAGAGACATAGACAGTCAGAATTTTTTTCCCCAGGGTAGAAATGTCAAACACCAGAGTACATGCTTTTAAGGTTGGGGGGGGCTGTTTAAGGGCAGTGTGAGGGGAAAGCTTTTTACGCAGAGAGTGGTAGTTGCCTGAAATGGGTTACATGGGGAAGCAGGCAGTTTGGTGGAGTTTAAGAAGCTTTTAAGTAGACACATGAATACGAAGGGAATGGAGGGATATGGATGATACACAGGAGGAGGACATTTAGTATAAATTGACATCAAGATCGGCACGGCATCATAGGCCAAATGGCCTGTCCAGTGCTGTACCATTCTGTGTTCTATGTTCTATTACAAATACATATGAAGTGGTAAATAAGCTATGAAAAGCAGATATTATGTCAATTCAAAATGAACTCAGAATCAAGAAATAAGAAGCACTTCTTTGTATTATTTTCGAGTTCTAGATTCAAACTTTCAGTTATGAGTCAAGTCATTGACATGTGACGGCCATACCGAAAGAGAAGCTGGAAACCCCTAAGACACAATTAAATTAATGGCATTACTCTTATGTTATACAGGGCTGTTCCAAGGAGATAGGAAACAAGTTCCAACAAAGCGAACAGTGCTTAAACTAGATTTCAAGACTACATCCAAGTTAAAAAACACCTTAAAGATGTTGCAAATGCTGAACCTCTGCCCACTTCCTACAGCAAAAGAAAAAAATAAATAAAATCTCCATCAACCAGTCTCTACCATGCTGAGTTCTAGAGAATAGGGGATTTGTAATCCAGTAACTAGATAACTGAGTTCCATGTTTCATTTGATACAGTCTGGAGAGGATAATTTCAGCAAAAATTATCCCAACCTGGTAAAGGTTGGGATTTTTTTTTCCATATGATTTCCACAATGTTTTCCTTCTCCAGTTTAAGAATGTAAGAAATAGATCCCCCAAGCTTGCTTTGCCATTCAATGAAATCAATGCTGATCTGATGCTGGCCTCAAATCCATTGTCTGCCCAGTCTCCATAACCCTTGATTCCGCCTTAGTTCTGTCTCAACCTTGAATATATTGAACGACTGAGCTCTCTGGAGTGGAGAACTCCAAAGATTCATAATTCTGAGACTGAAGATATTCCTCTTCATCTCCATTTTATGTGGGCACTCCCTTACTCTGAAACTATGACCCCAAGCTATATATTTCTCTACCCGGGGCATTCTCTCAGCAATTACCTTGTCAAACCCTCTCAACATCTTATTTTAAGTGTAAATGAGGGTAAACCAAACCCTTCTCAATTGTTCTTTGTAAGACACTTTCATCCCAGGAATCAACCTTGTCCATCTTCTCTGAGCTGCTTCCAATGCATTCCTTTCCTCAAATAAGGAGATCAAAACTGGACATAGTGCACCCCATGAGGCTTTCAAAACTTAGGCACAATCTCAAGACATATTTGTTGATATTGCTGTAAATTTAGAAATCCCTAATTCCAATAAATACAAAATTATATCATAGAATCATTTCACATAGCCTGAAGAGCTCCAAGGAACCTTCTCCAGGAATGTCAGCACATCAACAACAAACTAAAACAAATCAAAAGCAAAAGATTTAGATTTATGTAGCACCTTATCATGTCTTAGAAATATCTCAAACTTAATGGCTTCAGGCTTCAGTTACTTACACAGCTTTTGAACTCAAAATTGGTAACCGTAGCAACAGAACAATTCAGTCTAGTACATTTGGAGGATGAAAATGTATTAAGTATCCTTAAGTTCACCTATGAAGAGATTTTTGTCATCCAAAATATGGCTATAATTTTCTCTTATGTTGGGCCAATATGATGTATTGAAACACTTAGCCCATTCTGAGTAAATATTTGCATCAAAGATACCATGTGTTGATCTGAAGGCAAATTCTGAAGGGTGGTGTGGAGTTGGGAGATGAACTTGTGTTGAATATCAATTAGCAGTCTAGAATCTGCAGTCATAACTAAAAAATGCATTTTTTTTTACTTCTGGTTTTCACATTCACAAAGTACAAGAGCAGATGACATACACTTGTATGACATGGTTGTACACCTATTTACAATGGAGTTACATGACACCAGTATTATGATGCTTCACCAGAATTACCACTGAGTGCAGTCAGAAGCAAGTGGAAATACTTTTCCCCAGCAATGAGAGAAAGATATTGTCTGCTTTTCACTAAAGCATGAATAGAAGTGACTGAGGATTTCAAAACCAAGAATATTGCATTCTGGTTTTCAGTGCACTACAGAAAATAAATGAATACATTTGCTGATTCATCTACAACCTAAGGCTTAATCTCTTCTCTCATTCAGTTTTTCTATGTGTTACCCTTCATTTCCATTCCTTACACCACTCAGCTCAAGGAAACACAATGGAGATAATTCCATGTGAATTCATTTAGGAGCTGCCCCCTTTTGCCCTCCTAGTTTCCTTCTTATATGTACTCCTACATTCTAGCTGCCTATACCTATGTTTCCTTCTGTTTTCCTGACCAGACTCTCAATATCCTTCATCAACCAAGTGTCTCTAATTTTGCCAGCCTTCCCCTTCACAGGCTCGTCCTGAACTCTTCTTATCTCACTTTGAAAAGCCACCCACTTGCCGGACATCCCTTTACCTGCAAACACCCTTTCCCAATCAACTTTTGCAAGTTCCTGCCTGATACCATTGAAATTAGCCTTGCCCCAATTTAGGACTTTAACCAGTCCTATCTTTTACCATGACTATCTTAAAATTTATAGAATTATGGTCACTAGTCCCACAGTGCCCCTCCCCCCACCCACCGACATGTCAACTACTTGCCCAGCCTCACTTCCTAGGAGGAGGTTGAGTATAGCCTCTTCTTGACTAGGGTCCTCTACATATTGTTTCAGAAAACTTTCCTGGGCACACTTAACAAATTTTGTCCCATTTAATGCCTTGACACTAAGGCAGTCCCAGTCAATATGAGGGAAATTAAAATAACCTACTATCACAAACCTATTATTCCTACATCTATCTGTGCTCTCCCTTCATATTTGCTTGTTTAATTCCCACTGGCTATTTGGAGGCCTGTAGTATAATTCTATTAAAGTGATCACCCCCTTCTTATTAGTAATTCAGGAATATCCTCTCTAAGTACTATCATGATGCTCTCTCTAATCAAAATCGCAACTCCCTTCTTCTCTTCCCTCCATCTTTATCACACCTGTAGCATCAGCAGTTTAAACCCTCCTGAGCAGCAATGGCAAACCTCCCCACAAGGATATTGACCTCCCCCCATCCCTCTTGTACTGTTCACCGCTGCCCCAGAAGAGATCCCAATAGTCCAAGTAGCTAAAGCCCTCCTGCTTGCCCTGGCTCTTCAGCCAAGCATTCATTTGCTTTATCCTCTTATTCCTACTCTCACTTGTGTGTGGCATCGGGAGTAATTCTGAAATTACAACCATTATCTCTGCCATAGTTTGGAGAATCTCATATAGGCTCACCTAATTCCAACTCAGAGACCTACCAAACAGATGGACATAATGGCTACAAACCCAAAATGTTGACCTTCCACAGTTGCTGCCTGATCTCCTGAGTTTTTCCAGAATTTTCTGTTTTTGTTTGAGATAGATAAAGCCATTGATCTAAAACACTAACCCTACCACCTTCTCTGGATAGATGCTAAGAGCCCTGCTGATATTTGTGACATTTTTTTAATTTTGATTTCACTGTGTTTTATCCTTGCGGGCTATTATGGGTAAAGATGTCAAGTTATCTCTAATTGATAATTAAGATATCTAGATCAATATATTTTCATATAATTTTCATACATTTAAGGATGTAATTACATACTATGAGACTATTGACTAGATGTATAAATCAAGTGGATTTATTTTCATTCACTTTAGGTCTGTAAAGTGGTTTCCCATGTAACATCAGCACCTTTTCACAGCAACCATCGGGCAAGAGGTACAGATGCCCGAAGTCCCACACCACCAGGTTCAAGAACAGCTACTTCCCTTCAACCATTCGGTTCTTGAACCAACTGCCAAAACCCTAATCACTACAGTTTAGCAAAATTATGACCACTTTGACTACTTTGCACTAAAACAGACTTTTGTTCTAATTGTGTTTTCTTGTAAAACTGTGTATAATTTATGCTTAATTTATGTTTTTCTTGTGAACGTTGTTTATATGATGCTATGTGCCTGTGATGCTGCTGCAAGTAAGTTTTTCATTGCACCTGTGCATACATGTACTTGTGCATATGACAATAAACTTGACTTTGGACTTTGGATACCTTTCATGTCACATAATACAGAGTTCATCTAAAAACAGGGTCATTCTATTTAAAGTTTTGAGTTTTGTATTCTACACACACAATGAACACTTAACCAGATTGATAGCTCCATTGTTTTCTTTGGAAATACTAATCTGTTTATCTAAGTGGGTCACTTTAACACCTCATTATTTCAGCTAGCAAAGATGTTGTTCATTATTATTTCAAACTATTCCATTATTTTCAGCACAGATTCCTTTTGATTCTGAACAAATTAATTCCATCTGATCTCCACACATAGTGTCACTCTCACCCCACCTAAAACTAAACATTTAGCAAGAAAACGTTTTAGTTATAGCCATGTTTTTCCTCTATTCTGTTGGACTGGAGAGTTTTCCTTAAATTACATCTGCTGATTATGTCAACTTAGAGAATGGGCTCAATGAGTTACTTTACAAAACTACGCCAAGGAATTTTAAGGTGCCAAATGAATACACTAAGGCTGATTAAAACAAGTTCAGGATTGATTTCAATGCTCCAGAGTGGAATTTCTTCCAATAAGGTAGCTGCTATGATCAATATATTGCTAAAGGTTTTCAGTGCTGAGGGCTTTTTCTTAAAATGATGACTCATGAATTAAAACAGATAATATGGAAAAATTCAGCAGATCAAGCAGATTCATTACAGTTCAAGTTGATGTCCTATCATCCAGGGATAGGTTAAAGTTATTGGAGAGAATAGAAAAAAGTGATATAATCGATCTCACACATACAATTTTCAATAAAAGAAAGTAATAAAATCTAAGTTGCCAAAAAGATGAATCCAGGGGGAGCAGGAAATACTGAAGAGAATAAGGAAATGCTAAAACAATTATTCTGTACCTATCTTCACAGCAGAAGCCATAGTAAACACATCAGAAACAGGTGCTCTGGTTTCCTCCCACATTCTAAAGACGTACGGGTTAGGAAGTTGTGGGCATGCTATGTTGGCGCCGGAAGCGTGGCGACACTTGCGGGCTGCCCCCCAGAACACTCTACACAAAAGATGTATTCCACTGTGTGTCTCAATGTACATGTGACTAATAAATAAATCTTATTTTATCTTATCTTAATAATAGGGAACCAAGGATCTAATGAGAGTGAGATACATATGATAAAATGTATATGATAAAACATATTACTGAAGAAAATGTATTGGACAACTTAACATGTCAGAGACACAATGTCCATTGGATTTGATGACTAATGTTTTTGGATTCTGAAAAAGCTCACTATCCAGACTGAGCATGTATTGATAGCAATTATCCAAAATTCCAAAAGATTGGAATGGCCCCAGTGGGCTGGAATGCAGCTCTACATTTATGTTACTGAAAAAAGGAGGAAGAGAGAAATTAGGGAAGCACCATCTCACAGAAAAATACTGGAATTCTTTGTTAAGGATGCGATATGGGACTTGTGAAAAAAGATCACTCAGAACCAATATGGTTTCAATGAAAGAGAAATTACATTTGACAACCCTAGTAAAGATCTTTAATGATGGAACATGAGGGATCACATGGTGTAACTGGAGTGTGGAAAAGCATTCAGTTAGGTGCCACATATAAGGCCAGAAAGCACATACCACCAGGCTCAAGACAGCTTCTACCCCGCTGTTATAAGGCTATTGAACGGTTCCTTAGTATGATAAGATGGACTCTTGACCTCACAATGTACCTTGTTGTGACCTTACACCTTATTGTCTATCTGCACTGCACTTCCTCTGTAGCTGTGACACTTTACACTGCATTCTGTATTGTTTTACTTTGTACTACCTCAAAGCACTGTGTAATGAATTGATCTGCATGAACAGTATGCAAGACAAATTTTCCACTGTACCTCGGTACAAGTGACGATAATAAACAAATTCCAATTCCTGTTAACAAAGAGCTTGTGATATCGGGAGGTTCAGCATGGAAAAAGAATGGTTAAAGGTCATAAATGGCAGCGTAGGAATAAATACGTCATTTTCAGGTTGGCAGGTGTTAGCCATGGGAGGCCACGAAGTTTAGTGCTATGGACTCGGCTATTTGTAATTTATGTTACTGGTTTGAATGAAGTGTAATATAAATGAGTCAGGAGAGAACTCAAGCAGGGGATTACGAGGGCCAAAATGAGCCATGAAATGCTCTTGATGAGTAGAATTAAGGAAAATCCAAAGACATTTTATACATACATTAAAAACAGGAAGATAACTAGGGAGAGAGTAGGACCACTCAAGGACAAAGTAGGGAATTTATACCTGGAGCAAGAGGATGTAGGCATGTTATTAAATGACTACTTTGCATCAGCATTCACTAGAGAGAAGGACATAGGGGACAGTGAGATTAGTGTGGAGTATGCTAATAATCTAGGGCATGTTGAGACCAAGGAGGAGGTGTTGAGCCTGCTGAAGAAGGGTAAGGTGGATAAGTCCACAGGGCCTGATGGAATCTATCCCAGGTTATTTTGAAAGGCAAGAGCAGAGATTGTTGGGGACTTGGCAAAGATCTTTGCATCCTCTTTAGCCACAGGCGAGGTCCTAGAGAGTGGCCAATGCCGTTTCTTTGTTCCTTTGCCCTTCTTAAAGGGGATAATCCAGGAAATTATAGCCTGGTGAGCCTCACATCAGTGGTAAGAAAGCTATTGGAGTGGATTCTTAAGGATAGAATTTACTCACATGTGGAAAAGCATGGGCATATAAGGCATAGTCAGCATGGTTTAGTACAGGGCAAGTAATGTCTTACAAATGACTGAGTGTTTTGAGGAGACAACGAAGATGACTAATGAGCGTAGGAGAGTGGATGGACTTTAGTAAGGCATGGACTTTAGTAAGGCATTTGACAAGGTCCCTCATGGTAGGATGATCCAGCAGACTAAGATGCATGGGATCCACAGTGACTTGGTAGATTGGATTCAAAATTGGCTTGGCCATAGAAGACAGAGGGTAGTGCTGGAGAAATGTTATTCTGACTGGAGGTCTCTGACCAGTGGTGTTCCACAGGGACCAGTGCTAGGATTTTTGTTGCTTGTGATATATAAATGACTTGGACCAAAATGTAGATGGACTTATTAGCAAGTTTTCTGGTGACACAAAGATTGGCGAAGTTGTGGATAGTGAGGGTTGTCAAAGGATACAGCAGCATATGGAATTATCCTCCATCCAGGTTATGGGCGGAGTAATGGCAGATGGAGTTTAATCCAAGCAAGTGTGAGGTGTTGCGTTTTGGGAGGTCAAATGTAAGGGGAAAGTATACATTTAGTGGCAGGACTCTTAACAGCATTGATGCACAGAGGAATCTTGGGGTCCAAATCCATAGCTCCCTGAAGGTGGCAACAAAAATAGATAGAGTGGTAAAGAAAGCATATGGCATTCATCATTGGTTGGGGCATTGAGTATAATAGATAAGAAGTCATAGTTGCAGCTATATAAAACTTTGGTTAGGTCACACTTGGAGAATTGTGTGCAGTTCTGGTTTCCCCATTACAGGAGGGATATGGAGGCTTCAGAGAGGATGCAGAAGAGGTTCACCAGGATTAGAGAATATTAGCTATAAGAGAGATTGGACAAACTTGGATCATTTTCTCTGGAATGTCAAAAGTTGAGGGGAGACCTGATAGAGGTTCATAAAATTATGAGAGGCCTAGACAGGGCAGATAGAATATTTTTCCCAGGGTAAAAATGTCAAATACTAGAGGACATGGCTTTAAGCTGAGGGGGGAAAGTTTAAAGGATGTGCAAGGATTTTACATGGAGGGTTTTTTACATAGAGTGGTAGATGCCTGGAACATGGTGCCGGGCGGTGGTGGAAGCAGGCAGGGTAGTGGCATTTAAGAGGCATTTCGACTGGTACATGAGCATGCAGAGAATGGAGGGATATGGATCATGTGCAGGCAGATAGGTTTAGCTTAATTTGGCATCATGGTCGGCACAAACTTCATGGGCTGAAGGGCCTGTTCCTATGCTGTACTGTTCTATGTTCTATATTCTATAACATTTGCAGAAGTATCAGTGGAAATGTTCACTTAGGAGACTCATCCTTTGTGTATAACCTGCACAACAGGTTAACTGGTTAATAATTTTCAAGGCAAAAGATTTAATGCTGATTAGGTCCAAGAGTGCTCTTGTTTCATCACAAAGTTCATCACATCATTCATTCTCCAGATATTCAGCAGTGATGTGGAAACATATTTGCATGATGCCACCACTTAATTGGAATACAGATGCAGTGTCATAGCTTTTTATAGCTCAAAAGTGAAGTAAGGTGAGGCTACCTTTCCCAGGAAGTCTTGCTGCACCAAATTCTGATGTTAAGCTCTGACATTGGACTTACACAATTGCTATTGCAACAGAGCAAAATAAAGCACTTTGCATTGATCTCACAGTAACTGCATAAATATGCCCTTAACATAAATAATTACTCATTTTCTCTGCTTGTTTGTCCTGATCAATTTTAGTTTGGATATTCTTGCTTGATGTTTTGCATAAATGGAGAAATCTAGTTGAGGGGGGTCATAAGGTAAGAAAAGATATAGAAAAACCAGGTCAATTCAAACTCAAAGTAAAGCCACCATGAGTTTGAATTTTGAAAACAGGTAAACAGTGGAGGGAGGGAAGGGAGAAGTCTCACAGATTGATATGCTTAGAAGGAATAAATAAGAGTTGGAAAAATACAATTACTTCTGATGTCAAAAAAATGCAAGGAAGAAGAAAATGATAAATGGTGCATTTGAAGAAATAATGGAAGTTCAGAAAAGCTCTGGATTTAGAGCCATGCAAGATGCAATGCTTCTAAATTCATGAGAATGCAAAATATAGGAGCAGAATTAGTCCACACAATTCCCAGAGCATGGGTCAACACTCAATATGATCATGGCTCAGCATCAACATAAAATTTCTTCTTTTCTCCTGTAACTCTTGACTCCTTTACTGTCCAAAAGTCTATTGATCTCACACCCAAACATAATCATTCGTCAAGCATTCCCCTCCACCATCAGATTTCTGAACAGTCCATGAACCCATAAACACTACCTCATTATTCCTTTATTTGCACTATTTATCTATTTTGTAATTTAGAATAATTGTATGTCTTTGCACTGTACTGCTGCCGCAAAACAACAAATTTCACATCATAAGACAGTGATAATAAATCTGATTCTGATACTGATTCTGATTTTCTTAATTATAAAGACTTACAGTCTCCTGAGGAAATTTAAATAGACAAACTTATCCTGGGAATAAACCCCTTAATTCTAGATTTTCACTCAAGGTCACCTGGTCTTTATCCAGTCAAGCCCTCAATCAATTTTATATATTCCATTGGGATGATTTCTCATTCTTCTCAATTTAGAACACTAGAAACAGAAGAAGGGGTCAACCATTTCTCCTCTGGTTCCTGGTCTGCTTTTCAATAACATCATGGCTGATCTTCTCCATCGACGTCACTTCCCTGCACTAACGCCATGTCCCTTAATATTGAAAAATATATTAGTCTTTCTCTTGAATCCACTCAGAAACTGAGCCTCCACAGCCCTCTTTCATAGAGAATTGCAGACAGAACACCAGAATATAGACCATTCTGCTCAATATTTCCTCATAGTTCAGCCCCCTCATCCCAGGAATCTATGTCTATTCCATCTTCTCTAAAGGAAGTATTTTCTTTCTCAGGATGTGTGACCCTCTTTCAAATTTTTCAGTTCATTTTGTCTGCATTCCTGCAACATTCCCTTAGTCGTCACAAGATCTCTTCAATACTCCACTTAAGAATGCAACTGTACATCTTTTGAATGAAAACCATAGCAAAATTCTTATGAATTGAGATCAGTGGAATATGATTTTAGTTCTATTTGCATTGTCACCCATGTGTGCACAGAGCTCTCTTCTGGTTAGAACTCAGTTTAGCTAGAGGCCAAGCAAGACAAACATGGTTTATGCTGGCTGTAATCCAAACAGCAGTTTGAAAGGATGGTTGCAGTGTAAGCACAGTTTAAGTGTATAGGTGGAGGTCTCTTGTCATTCATCTGCAGGATACATATATTGCTGATGAGACCAGCGTTTCATAGCCATCCCTCAAAGCCCTTTGGAAGGAACATTATTGAACCAGTGGAAGGAATCCCACAAACACTATTGGGTAGATTTCCAGGACGTAGACCTGGCAACAGTAAAGTACGTTTCCAAGTCAGAATGATGTGTGACTTGAGGAGATGACATTCCCTGCTCGCTTTGCCTTTCTAACTGGTAAAAGGCTTAAGTTTGGGGGGATGTTGATGAAAACATTTTGACAAGTTGCTGGAGTGTGTTTTGTAGGCTTTGAAGGTTGACCTGGAAGCTTGTTTTGGCCCCTTAGAGTAAATGCACCTGCAGGTATAGAATGCGTGGTTGAGTGTGAGGGTTCAAGCCCATTGCCCAGTTATACCAGGGCTCCTTGATGCCACAGTTAGTTTAATCAAGTCAAGTCAAGTCAAGTCAAGTGAGGGTAAACTTTATTATAATTCACCCATATGCTATAAAAACACATGGAGGAATGAAATATCGTTTCCCCAGACACACACAACAGAGGACATACATAGAACAGAGGACATACAATAAACACAGACAGAAAAATTGTGCAAGCACAAATAGTGCAAAAAATGGTATATACAAGATACACAATTAGTGCAAAACCGAACTGTACAAAAAAATACAGAACTCAGTGTATTGCACTAACTGTATAAACATGTTCAGCAGCAGCCAAAGTTCTTATGCACCGTTGTGCAAACCAGGACTTTTGATGTGGCATTTGTCTGAGACTGCCTCCAGGGTATTCAGGAGCCTGACAGCCTGGGGGAGAAAAGTGTTGTACAGTCTAATAGTTCTGGTCCAGATTCTCCCGTACCACTTGCCAGACGGCAGTGGGATAAATAGGTCGTGGGAGGGATAAGAGGGGTCATCTATGATCCTGCAGGCCTTGCGGGTGCATTGTGTGTTGTAGATGTCCAGGATGGAGGGAAGAGGTACTCCAATGATTTTTCCAGCTGTGCTCGCAATTCTCTGTTTTAACAATAAGGGTGGTCACTCTTACCTCTGGCATTCAGCTCTTTTGTTCCCATTTGGACTAATGACCAACACTGTAATAAGATCCAGTATCAAGTCATCCCCCTGCAAAACCCAAAATGAGCATCAGTGAGCTGGTTATTGGTGAGAAAATTCTGCCTGTTGATGACACCTCTTCATCTTCAAATACCATCTTCAAATTCGCCGACGACACCACTGTTGTTGGACAAATCACAGGTGACGATGAGTCAGCTTACCGGAGCGAGATAGGACACCTGGTTGAGTGGTGCTGCAACAACAACCTCTCGCTCAAAGTCAGCAAAACTAAAGAACTGAAGAGCTGATTGTTGACTTCAGGAAGGGGAAGGAGGGCAAACATGCCGATCCATTGGGGGATTGGCGGTGGAGAGAGTCAGTAGCTTTAAATTCCTGGGTGTTAACATATCAGATGACCTGTCCTGGGCCCAGCGCATAGGTGCAATCACAAGGAAAGCACACCAGCGTCTTTACTTTCTTAGGAGGTTAAGGAGGTTCGGCTTATGACCGAACACTCTAACAAACTTCTACAGATGTACTGTTGAAAGTATCCCGACTGGTTGCATCATGGTCTGGTACAGCAATTTGAATGCACAGGAATGTACAAAGCTGCAGAGAGTAGTGGACTCTGCCCAACACATCACTGGCACATCCCTCCCCACCATCGGTAGTATCTACAGGAGGCGCTGCCTCAAGAAGGCAGCATCCATCATCAAAGATCCCCACCATCCGGGCCATGTCATCTTCTCGCAGCTACCATTGGGCAGGAGGTACAGAAGCCTGAAGTCCCACACCACTAGGTTCAAGAACAGTTACTTCCCTTCAACCATTCGGTTCTTGAACCAACTGGCAAAATCCTAATCACCACTACAGTTTAGCAACACTATGACTACTCTGATCACTTTACACTAAAATGGACTTTTTTTTTGTTCTAATTGTGCTTTTTTCTTGTAAAAAGTGTGTATAACTTGTTTTTTTTATGACTGCTGCTTATATGATGCTGTGTGCCTGTAATACTTCTGCAAGTAAGTTTTTCATTGCACCTGTGCATACATGTACTTGTACATATGGCAATAAACTTGACTTTGTCTTGATTGAAAGTGAACTGATTGTGCAGTGAATAGCTGGATTAAATTTGTGGACAGTTGATACCTATGCATTTTTTCCACTTTGTCTTGTAGGTGCCAATACTGTAATGATACAGGAAGAACCCAGCCAGGGGCACAATTCATTCAGAGGCACACCAGCCTTCCACATGGACACTCACTCTGTTTCTTTCTAAGCTTAAAATCACTGGGAATGGAGACCTGCAAATTCTTGGGAGACTGGAGACAAGCTGTGTAAAACTAGGTACTGCTTGAGAGGACTCAGCCCTGCCTCATATTGTTGGCTGTATTATGCGAACTACAAAGGTGGTATTTCTGAATTTTGAGGCCCTGTAAATGCTTTAAGAAAATATCAATAATGTTTTATAAATAAATTAGTAGACAAGAAATTTATAACCACTGATTAACAAAATATGTGCCCAATTATACTTAACTTGTTCCTATCTCATGATCTTTATTCAAAGAAAAAATAAAATGGTCTTGTAAGCTATGCAGAATTTTGATACTTAATCGGAAGTATTCATCTCTCAGTCTGATCTGCAATGAGCAACAGTCTTTGTTTTCATTTACTCTGCATTGTCACAAATATTGCTCATAATTTTCCTCTTGAACTTTTAAACAAGTGGCAATTTTCTCCATTGTTTTGGCATCAGCAGTTAAACTGATTTATTTGCCACTTGAGATGTAATTTCTTTCATGTGCAGGAATTAGCAAAAGTAAAAGCAAATTAATCTGAGATTTAAACAAACATGGATAATTGTTCACCATACCTAAGTTTGCCTGATGCCTGTGGAATATATTGTGTAATTAATTATTTAGGTTGCATGTCAGTAAATTTTCTGTGCTATTGATTGTGATATGTTGCTCGGCTCTTTTTTTTAAACCTCTTAGTTTCCATGTCAACCACAGATATTAATGGCTCCCTGTTCCTCAGGGTGGGTGAAAGGGAAGCATTATTGAATCCATTCAAGCTAGACAACTATGGTTCCAAGATAAAGATTCATATCTTAAACCAGTTTGCTTGGATGACTAATTAAATCTGAAGTAAAACAGAAAATTCCGAAAGGCAGCATTGGTAAATGGAAAAAAAGAAGTTGAAGACTTTTTATTGGAAGTAGAAAACATTGGAGATGTAACAATTTTTAAACAAGTACAGAGGCAGGGGAAAGGCAGGAGGAGGAGAGAAAGAAAGTGAAAATCTGCATTAGGCTGCAAGACAAGGTGGTTAAGTGACAAAGGAGACACAAAAGACTGCAGAAGCTGGGTTCTTAGCAACCGCAGGAGCTACTACACCTATCCCTCCACTCCTCCCTCACCACCATCCAGGGACCTAAGCAGCCCTTCCAGGTGAGGCAAAGATTCACATGCACCTCCTCCAACCTTGTCTATTACACTTGGGTTGAAGTGGCCTCCTCCACATTGACAAGACCAAGCGTAGACTGGGCGACCACTCCTGCATTCCTCCCACAATGATCACCTTGAGCTCCCAGCTGCAAGCCATTTCAACTCTCTTCCTCATTCCCACACTCACCTGCCTGTTCTCAGCCTCCTCCACTGCCAGGGTGAAGACAAACTAAAGGAACAGCACCTCATATTCCTCCTGGGCAGTCTACAACCCAACGGCATGAGCCTTGAATTGTCCAATTTCAGATTACCCGCATCCCCTTATGATCCATCAGGTCATCTCGCACACCCCCTTCTTTCCAACTCCACGCCCCCAGCCCCCGTCACCCAATTCTGTTCCCCTCCTCCACCTGGTTCCATCTGCCTATCACCCACACACTCAACCCACTCAGTCCCTGATCATCTTCCTTATTAGATTCCATAATCTCCAGCCCTTTGTTGTCTCCAGCAATCTCCTCTCAGAGTTTGCCTCTATCTCCACCCACCTGGCTCCATCTGCCTATCGACCCCTTCTCATCTGGATCCACCTATCATTTGCCAGCCCCTGCTCCACCCTTCCCCTTAATCTCTTTGTCCTTGTTATCTCCCCTTTACACTCTTCAGTTCTGATACAGGGTATACTATCCCTTTGCCTCCTCAGTTGCTGCCCTGACCCGCTGAGGTCCTCCAGCTGCTTGTTTTTTTGCTAAGTGACAAAGGAAATGGTGCAGCCTAAAGAGCTGATAATAGGACAAGGAACAGTAAGGCAGATGAGGAGACCTAAATGGCAACAGCAAAACCAGTAACAGAACCTTTGGACAATAAACAGGGAATTCGATCTGAAATTATTGAAACCTATGTTGAATCTGGAAGATTATAAAGTGGCAAATAAAAAGATTAGCAGCTCTCTCTCAAGCTCCAGTGCAAAACTGATTCATCAGAGAAAGTATGGCAGGCATTAATAAGGCAGTAAACTTCAGGGTCACACTTACAGAGTAAATATGTAAGGAAGGGGAGATGCATTTTGCGGTGGTTTTGCACTGCAAATGGATGATCCATTGAACGTGGAGACAGGTGGGATGGAAGGTGAGGATAAAGCAGAGTCTGAGAGGGAGAAGGGACGAATATGGGAAATGAGACAGGCAAAGTCATGGGCTCTATCAATCACCTCTGGCTAGAAGCAGGGTGGAATCCTCAGCTGAAGGTAAAGGAAGACATATTAAAGGAACTTGTGTGAAAGGTGTCATCATTAGAACTGTTGTGACAGTCAAAGATAAATGTCAAAGTCAGTGAGCTTGTAATGGATGTGGTCATTGTAATCCTGGAACTTCCTATTGAACAGCATTATGGGAATACTTTCACCAGAAGAACTGCAGCTGTTGAAGAAGTTTGTTCACCACCATCTTCTCAGGGACACTTGAACATGAGTAATAAGTATTGCCCTTGCCAGCAATGCCCCCATCCTAAAAGACAGGTGAATAAAAAAAAATTCCAGATCCCTCTGTTCCTGCATATCCCATAATAACTATAACACTTTGTTCATTTTTCCATCAAAGTGTATCATTTCACACTTTTCTCCATTAACTTTCACCTACCACGTGGCTACTATTTCACCAGTGTATGTCCTCCTGTAGTTAGTTACTAAATCTCTCATTTCTGAACCTTTTTGCTTTCTGCAAGCTTTGCAGGTATGTTGTGTGTACCGAAATCACTCACATATCTCAATAACTCTGGGGAAAACCATTACCTCCTCCTATTCTGATTCAACTAATTACCAGTACACCCTACTTTCTGGTCCTTGACCAAACTTCTATCATGTTGTCACTGTTCCTCTGGTAGCACAGGCTTTACTTTTGCTAAAATGTCAATGCTGTGACAATTTCTCAAATGCCTTTGAAAGTATGTGTTAACATAAGAGATAACACTCATCAGCCCTTTCCCTTGCTTCAAAAATTCAATCATTAGTCAAACAAAACTGTGCTGACCAATATTCATTCACCCATATTTTTCCAAGTGATGACTAATGCTGTCCTGTACTTAATATCACATTTCAGCAAAGTTGAACTTAATGACCTGTAGTCACCAGGTTTACCCTTCCCCCCTTTTTTTAAGTGTTGGGTTAGTGTTAGCAACCATGGCATTTTACTGGATTCAATCAATAATTGCACCATATGCTGTGTTACTACACAATTCAGATCAACAGTGATAACAGAGAAAACAACCAATACTTAGTGAGACCGCTCATATTTGAAAACAAAGCCAAGCACCTCAAGGTTATAGGTAGGACCCCTCAGCAGAAGAGAACTTTTTTGGACTTATGGAGTTTTGTACATTTTCAATGTTAGGATTTATAACATAATCAATGTAACAGCCATAGCATCCCAAAAATACTTCTCTGAGAGAACACTATCTTTACAGAACCTCCCAAATATTTTACAAATGGCCTTGCAGAAAAGTACATAGGTGGTATCATGATGAACCAATGAAAGCTATCTCTTTGAACATTATCTGCTAGGTTTTATCTGTGTGATATTTGGACCCAGTTGGATGACACTGTTTTACGAAATCCAAATAATGACTTTAACGATTTGACTCAGTTGAACAGTTTAAATAAACATCAACTTATTGAACTAATTGATTGGATGCTTCAAGTATCTTAATGAGTATGGATACAGAAATTTAACTCATTCATTCAACCGTTACAATTGTTTACATTAATCTGGTTAGTACAGAATCATAACTTACAACATTAGAGTTTAAAACAACCTTTTTTTAGTGATAATCAAAGATATCAAGTACATGGTTCCTTGAAAGAGGCGTCACAGGTGGACAAGGTGGTGAAGAAGGCTTTTGGCACACTGGCCTTCATCAGTCAGGGCACTGAGTATAGAAGCTGGGCTATCATGTTACAGTTATACAAGACATTGGTGAGGCCGCATTTGGAATATTGTGTTCAGTTTTGGTCACCCTGCTATAAGAAAGATGCCATTAAGTTGGAAAGAGTGCAGAGGAGATTTACAAGGATGTTGCCAGGACTCAAGGGACTGAGTTATGGAGAGAGGTTGAGCAGGTTGGGACTTTATTCATTGGAGTGTAGGAGAATGAGGGGTGATCTTATAGAGATGCATAAAATCTTGAGAGACATAGATAGGGTGAATGGGCACAGTCTTTTTCCCAAGGTTGGGAATCAAGAACTAGAGGACATAGGTTTAGGATGAGAGGGGAAACACTTAATAGGAACCCGAAGGGTAACTTTTCCACTCAGAGAATGGTCCATATATGGAATGAGCTGCCAGTGGAAGTGGTTGGGGCAGGTACATTAACAACATTAAAAGGCATGTGGACAGGTAAATGGATAGGAAAGGTTTAGAGGGATATGGACCAAACACAGGCAAATGGGACTAGCTTAGATGGGAACCCTGGTCGTCATGGACTAGTTGGGCCAAAGGGCCTTATTGGAGACATTTCAAGCTTGTCTGTTAAAAAGTTTATATTTCTTTGTAGCATGAGACCATTTGACCAAGCCTAAAGTGAAACCTAGACTAGAAGAGTAAGTTAGCGGCTGCTTCATCATTTCCAATGGGTATCTTATGTTATATTTATACTACACTTTTGCTGTATGCAGATCCACACTTCCAAAGTTCTTTTGCAAAACGGCAGGGAGAAATGGTTGTTGGGATAGCAGTTCATGTTTTATTTGAACTATTTTGCAGACATTATGTACAGTTTTGGTCACCCTGTTATAAGAAAGCTGTCATTAAGTTGGAAAGAGTGCAAAGAAGATTTATGAGAATGTTGCCAGGAATCAGGTGCCTAAGTTATAGGGAGAGGCTAGGCAGGCTAGGACTTTATTCCTAGATTGGGGGGTGACTTTATAGAGGTGTATAAAATCATGAGGGGCATAGATAGGGTGAATGCACACAATCATTTTTCCTGGGAAAGGGGAACCAAAAATTAGAGGGCATAGGTTTAAGGTGAGAGGGAAAGAGTTAAAAGGGACCTGAGGGGCAACATCTTCATGCAGAAGGTGGTGTGTATATGGAACAAGCTTGGAACAAGCTGCCAGAGAATGTTATTGAGGCAGGTACAATAATGGCATTTAAAAGACATTTGGATAAGTATATGGATAAGAGGGCCTTAAAAGGACATGTGCCAAATACAGGCAAATGGGACTAGCTTAGAGGAGCATCTTAGTCAGCATGGGTAGGGTTGGGCCAAAGGGTTTGTTTCTGTGCTGTATGAGTCTATGACTCTCTATGACTTGATGAGATAAATAGGAGCAGGAGTAGGCCATTTGGCACTTCCACATAAATGTTAGCATTTATTTTACTTGGAGAAGAAAAACAACGTAAATTGACACTTTTTGTTGGTAAGCCTTCCAGACACTGACAAATCAATTCTGTATTTGCTGCTCTTCCCTGGCTGGGACTGTTCCAGTGGGTTTGTTTTCATTGAATGGGAACAAAAGAGGAGAACATTGGGGGAAACCCTCTGGCACTGGCCTTTGTTAACTTTATTGTGGGACCTCTACATTAACCAGGTGGCATTTCAGTCATACACTGATCTGGGAAATGCAATACCTAAAAACTGGTGAGAACGTTGAAAAGTTATAGTTAGAACATCAGTGAAATTCTCTTGATTTAGGAACTATCCTATTAGACTGGAGAAGTACACACAGCACCATGCTATTAAAGAAAGACAATAGAGAGAAGCCAAGTTAGTCTAACACTTGTTATCACTGCCATCTATAATTCAGAAATAGACTGCATACATTGAAAACTCTCTACTGCTCAGTAGGAGTCAGCATGGGTTTGTACAGGGTAGGTCACGCCTCATGAACTTGACTAAATTTTCTGAGCAGGCAGCTAAACTAGTGGGTAGCAGAATGTCCACAGATGTTATTTATGTGGCCTCAGAGAATTCATTTGAGACAATTAGCTAATGCTGGAGTGTATGTAATTTAAGGCAAATTATTGATCTTGCTACTAAATTGGCTGAGTGGCAGGAGGCAGAGAGCAGGGAAATGGGCAAGTGCTCAAATTAGCAGGATGTGACAAGTGGAATCCTAATACTTGTTGATCCTGCAGCTATTCACAATATTTATCAACTTGGATATTGAGGGCTAGAAAGCCACATACCTCAGGCTTACTGATGGCACAAAGATAGGCAGCATTGAAAGCATTAAAATATATATCAACAAATTAAGCAAATGGACAAATTTCTAACAAATAGATTTCAATGGGAGATCATTCACTTTGGACCTATAAACTAAAGGACAGATTTTTTTTAATGATGAAATGTTAGATATATCTAAAGGATTAAAGAGATTTCAGGATTCATCCAAATAAATCATTAAAATGTTGGACAGGTACAGAAAATAATCAAAAAAGCCATTGGAATGCATCCCTTTATATCAAGTAGGTCAGAATCTATGCTTCAAATATGCAAAGCCCTAATTAGACTATATCAGAAGTATAGTGAGCAGTGATGGACAACCCATCCTAAAGGAGGATACATTGGCCTCAGGAAGCGGACAGAGCCGAGCTTTACTAGAATTTATACTTGGACTCCAGGTACTAAATTACAAGAACCACTTACACAAACTAGAGTTGGATTCCCTGGAATTTAGATAGTTATAAAGTGATTTGATTGAAGCTGTCAAAACTTTACAGAGAGCTGGAAGAGTTGATAGAGAGAAATGGGTTTGGGAATCTGGAACTAAAGGATACACTCTAAACTGTTAAGCCAGGTCTTTCAGCAATGAATTAGGAAACATTTATAAACACAGAGTGTGGTAAAAGTATAGAATTCTCTTCCAAAAATGGCAATTTTTATTTCTTTATTCCTGGGTCATGGACAGCACTGGAAAGGCAGGAATGTGTTGGCCATCGCCAATTGCCCTTTGAACTTACTCCCTTGCTAGGCCCAATGAAGGAATCAACTGCATTACTCAGTCTAAGATCACATGTCCAAGTAACTGAACCAGATGAATTTTTACAACAATCCAGTGGTTTCATGATTTGATACTAGATTATTGATATTGATACTAGATTTACAGTTAATATCATGTAGTGGATTGGTTGTGAATTCCCCAGTTGCCATCGTAGGACTCACATTCATATCTCTGGATCAATGGTCCATGCTTCTCTATCTGTAACTTTACTACTATGCTGCCATACCCCAATGTTAATTCAAGGTCAATTGTTAATTTTAAATCTAAAGTTGCATAATTTTGAGTTGGAGTGGGGCAAGTGTATTCCCTAACCCGATCTCAACTTGCCCCACTGCCAACTACAATATCTTCATTCAAGGCAGAAAAAGGAAGATAGAGATGCAAATATTTCAGAACCACTGTTTGTGTTTAAACTTGAAGAACCAGATTATGTCTCTACATTGAGTAATGTGTGCTTACTGTTAATAGTTAGTGAGCAATAGGTGGCATGTGGCTTGCTGACTCAATTGGCTTGTCTCCACAACACACTATCTTTCAGAATGATGTTGTAAGACATACAGCGGTAAAAAAACTACTATCGCCAGTGCAAGCAAGAAGAGAAATGTGAGTGGTATGATTTTCTTACAACAGCAGTTTTAACTATGGCATTTCTTTTTCATTGTTTTGCTTGTTAATTCATAATTAGCAAGATTAAATTAAAATCAGACTGTTGGCTTGTGCCGTGTACAACCAGTGCTGAGTTGGACTCAAGACAGTCAATGCGATAAAATACAGTCAAATGAACATTGTGTGGATTCAAATAAACCGTCATTATTTTTGTGTTTTCATGCTCTTCCCTTGGAAAGTAGTATGATGTAGTAAAAAGGTTCTCAGGATGATTAATTAAATTATCAGGAACAGTGAGAATGATCCCTTTATGATCATAAACCATTATTTGTATTAACCAATACGGTCATTAGACCTAATCATTAGGAGGGTTGTGAGATGTTCACCCACTGATGGAGTATCGCACTGGATAACAACCCAGAGCTCAGAACTGGAACTTGGGTCTCCATTCATGGGAGTGACTGGGTTGGGGTTCAAATGCTGCACTATCTGACTCAGAAGTGGAAATGCTGCCATCAAATCAAAGAGATAGATGCTTTGATGATTTGTTAGTCTGATGCAATAAAATATGTGTATAACAGCTGTGGAGTGGCTAATTACCTAGTACTCATCCCTTACTAATTTTAATTGAGCTACAGAAGATTCGTTGCACACTTTTACATTTTTAATCATCCGTATCATGGATAGCATTTTGAAGTGAAAATGTGCAGTCCAAACATTCATATTTCACAGGGCAGTCCTGGCACTAGTTTTTTTTTTGTCCAGCAAACCAAACTTCAATGTTAGGATTTTTTAAATTTAATAAAGTATAAGTTCATAGTTGTGAAGACTCAAAGATTATGACTGATTTCGTCTTTAATTACCCAGCAGCAGTGCAGAAGCAGAATGTCACAAAGACCAATCCTTTCTGTCAGTGAAGGAAGTCTGTCATTACTAGTGTGGCCCATGTCTGGCTCCAGACTCACCAATGTTGGTGACTCTCAACTGGCCCCCCCCTGAAATGGTCAGGCAAGCCACTCAGTTCAGAGACAATTAGAGAAGGACAATAAATGCCCAGCAGTCTCCACATCCTGTAAACACAAAAATAGGTTAAAAAAAGGAAATAAATAAGCAAGTAAATGAGATCCTGCAGCAGAACCACAACCAGAATGAGATAAAGCTGCCAGCAGAACTGCATGGGTTTCCATCATAACAGTACTGGAATTTGCTTGTCTGAATCTTCTTAATCCATGCTGTGTTGGAGCACACTTGTTAAAACGTGCACTCATCGACAACAATAACACTTCCAGTTTTTCCTCTAATTGGGAATTTTTTTTTAGATTTCTGTTCCTATATGGGAGAAATTTTTTGGAGTAAATCTTTAGGAAAACTAAAAAAAGAGGAAAAGGTTAAAAAAAAGGAATATATTTGCAAGATTTCCACATAAAAAAGTCTTACTAATATTAAATGTTATTTTTAACACATTTCTAAACAATTGGATGTGGCCATTTGCATAGTTTTCAATCAGGTCAACCAGAGAATCAAAAATCAGTTTACTTTCATTTTCACCTCACATTTCCTGGTTATAAGGAGAAGAGTGTGAAACAACACTTCATTCCTCTCACCTTGAGTGCTCACAATCACCACTGCAATTTAGTCTATTCTCGCTTCTCTCTTAACTCTGGCTTTGAAATCCTTTCACGACTTCATTTTGATTCCTCCAGAATCCCCTTGCTGGCCTACAATCTTCATCATCAATAGCTCATCTGGGATCAATTACTCAGATCTTGTTATATATTAACTAACTCATTATCTTTATCCTGACTGATCCCCTATTACACATTGTACTAAAATTTCTATCCTCAAATAGCTCCAGAATCAATCTCTGTCACTTCTGATGTTTTATCCTTTCCTGTAACCTGTGGTTCTCAAACCCTGAACGCTAGACTGAAAGGCCAAATGGTCTCCTGCTGTGCCAGGTATTTCTTCCCTCTGTGATTCTAAGATTCTGTTCTTCCCTTTCTGGAGGTTGAGAATTCAGCTGTCTTAATCCTCCTGCCTGAACCTTTAAAAATCTTTCCATAACCTCTCCAAGCTTTCAGTCAGCCCTAGACTCTATCACTTTGTTTAGTATCTTCTCTTTCATATATTTTAATCTCTGTAACAAGATGTACTCCACACTAAGATTGCTAACTCACTGAAATTTGAGAGTTAAATATGAAAGTGCCCATCATTTATGGAAAATTACAGCATGGTTATATGCAGATTTCCAAACAACCTTTAAATCATATGTAAAAATGCACTATTTATTTCAGTAATGAAACACTGATTTGAAAAAAAAAGCAATAAATATTGAATGGATATTTTGTTGAAAGGTTGTATTCCAACTGTTAAATACTAAGTGAATGTGTGATTATGCCAATGCAAGTATAATACCTTATCAGTAAGCCAACATTCATCTATAATCTAGCATATCATGTTGCAGGTAATTCTGAGATCATCAAGATAAGAGAAAATGGAAATGAAATTTTTTATCTTTCTGCTATTTGGTGGATTCATGGTCACCACATTAACACAGCGGCAACAAACCCAATTTAACTCTGAATATAGGAAAGATCTGCCTCAAAATTTCAGTTTGGGTTCACACTCTGCTGAAGTCACACCTGTACAATTGGAAGAAGCAGAATCAATCCCTGACCTACAAACAACCTACATGTTAACAGAAAAGAACAGTGAATTTGGTTTTAACCTCTACAGGAAAATAGCAAATCTACATGAAGATAATGTATTTTTTTCACCTAATTCTATCTCCACAACTTTTGCCATGCTGTCTCTTGGTGCTAAAGGAGAAACTCGTAACAACATACTCCAAGGTCTCAACATAGTGAATTTTGCCAATAGCAGCAACAAGTATCAACTGCACAGGTTGTTCCAGTGGCTTCACAGCAACATCACCAGCAACAAAGATTTGCTTATCTCTCAGGGAAATTCTCTGTTTATACAGAATGATCTTGAACTGAAACAAACATTCATCAATGATCTTTCCCATTTTTATAATGCTGATATTACACCAGTAAACTTTCAAGACACAGTCAATACCAAAGATATTATTAACCAATATATTCGCAACAGAACAAGTGGAAAAATCAACGAGTTATTAGACTCTGTGGATGCTGGAGCCAGACTTATGTTTATTAATTACAACTTATTCAAAGGTAAATTTTTTCCCAATATTTTTGATTGTGGATATGAAATCATTTCAAACTATTAGTAATAATAAAACAATCACATTATTTGATTTTTGAACTGAAAACCCCATTGGCAGGCTCAAAGTGAAGTCAGCACTACAGCTAAAAAGCATCAAAATAAATCAGCTGGTTGCAGGATAACGATGCCAAACTTGCCTTAGTAATGCAAGAAAGAAAGTAAGACTGAGGGAACTAAGAAGATTTACAAATTGTGTCCCGGAGTTATGTATTGCTTGTATGAGACAAATATATAAAACTAGTGGGAAATTCTTTAATCAGAAAGGAGCTAGAACACAAATTGCAGCCTAGGTTCACCAGAATCATGGAGGTGTATAGCACAGGAAACAGGCCCTCTGGCCCACTGAGCCAGCACCAACCATCAGGCACCCACATGTACTCATCCAACAAATTACAATGGCCAATTAACCTACCAATCCATACGTCTTTGGGATGTAGGGGGAAATCAGAGCACCTAGAGAAAATCCATGCAGATACAAGGAGAACATGCAATATCCACACCATATAGCACTGGAGGTCAGAATTGAGGCAGCAGGTCCACTAGCTACTCCACTGTGCCACCCACTAGATTGTTTACTGGCACGATGGAGTTCTATTAAAACAACTGGCCCTCGCTCACTGCAGTTTTCCTGAATGAAGCAAAGTAAATGAGAGGTATAAGATGCTTTGCCGTTATTTCTTCAGCTGAAACATATAGAACTTTTAGGCTTAATATCAGGGTAAGGATTTAGCCATTTAGGACTGAAATGAGAAGATATATCTTTATGAAAGGGGTTTTTGGAATGTTCTATTCAGGGCTGTGGATGTTGAATCATTTGTTGTTAAGGCTAAAATTGATAGATTTTTGGATACCAAGGAATAAAAAAATATGGACATCCAGGTAGAAAATTGATGAGGTTCAAGATCATCGATGATCTTAAAGAATTGTGGAGCAGGCTTGAGAGCTTGTATGGACTTCTCTTGCTTCGGTTTCTGCTGTTCATAAGTGGGGCAGATTGAACTTATCAATATGGTTATACATTAACCTTGTATATTCCTGAGCTGAACACAGGAACAGGAGTAGCCTTGCAGCCCCTTGAGCCTCTTTCATCATTTAAATAAATCATTGCCGATCAGTACAGTTCCTTTTATTTGTTTTGATCCAATTCTTTAATATAGAACCATAGAACCATAGAACTATACAGCACAATAAGGCCCTTCAGCCCACCATGTTGTGCTGACCTTTAAACCATGCCTAAGACTATCTAACCCCTTCCTCCCATATATCCCCCTATTTTAAATTCCTCCATATGCTTATCTAACACTCTCTTGAACTGCACCAACGTATCTGCCTCCACCACTACCCCAGGCAGCGCATTCCATGCACCAACCACTCTCTGCGTGAAAAACTTCCCTCTGATATCTCCCTTGAACTTCCCACCCATTACTTTAAAGCCATGCCCTCTTGTATTGAGCACTGGTGCCCTGGGGAAGAGGTGCTGGCTATCTATTCCTCTTAAAGGGTTAGAACCTTTTATCTTTATCTTTAGCTAAGCGTATTACTTGATCTCAGTCCAGAAAATTTCAGTTGGCACAGAATCCACATTACTTCAGTACATTTCCACTACTCTTTGTGTGAAAAAAATTCTCCCTGATTTAACTTCTGAATAACCTATCTCTAATTTTAATTTTGTTCCCCACCAGAGGAAACTGTTTTACAGTATCTAATTTATCAAATCCTTTTATAAATGCATTAATAAGATCATCTTCTAAACTGAAGAGAATATAACCTATGTTTAGAGACATTGTCTCTAATTAAACTCTCTTAGCTTCATTGCTCTTTATATAAATAGGCAAAAGCAATGGTCTCCAATGTCAATATCTCCTTCCTGACCTGCAGTGCCCTGAACTAATTGCAATACTTCAGATGGCGTCTGACTGTGGTGCCATTCAAATAAAGCATAATTTGATCTTTTTGTATTCCAGCTGCTTTGAGATAAGGCCAACTTTCCATTAGCCTTTTTGCTTGCTTTTCAAACTCATTCTTTGGCTTTTAGTGATTTGTATAGAGGGCCACACAGGTCCCTCTGCTTCTCCAGTTTCATTTAATAACATAATTGGTCTGTTTGTATTTAAAATAGTCCCTGTTAGACCTGACTTTAACTTGCCCCAGTTTCCTTCTTACCATTCATTTACTGTGAGAGTTGGTCTGTTAAGTTTTTGTTGTCAATTCTCTCTTTGCATCAATGGATTTCTGGATATCTACTTGTATTTCTATAAATTATTTTGTTTTGGTCAATAATATCCCTTGGATAATTTGCTGAGGAAAAGAGGACAAGGGCATAGACAGTATGTGAAGGGAAGAAAAAGAAATAAATGTTGTAGAAAGAAAACAAAGAAAATGGAAAGTCTTGCCATTCATTCTCAATTATGTCCTGGCAATATTGACACAGTATATGTTACACATGCTCCTCTGTGACATGACAAAATGACTAAATGTGTACTTATGGAATAATGATTGATGCCTTTTTTGTTTTCTTCAGGGAAGTGGAAGTCTCCATTTGATCCAAACTTGACAGTAGATGGAATATTCTATGTAAACGCATACACTAGAGTTAAAGTTCCAATGATGTACAAAGAAGGTTCATTTTTGTTAACATATGACAACAACCATTCGTGTACAGTTTTGAAGCTTCCATACAAGGGAAGTGCAAGCATGTTGGTGGTGATGCCAACAGATGCTGGGTATCAACTTCTGGAAGATGAACTATCAGCAGAATTGATTGGCCAGTGGATTGAAGCCTTGAGAGTCAAGTACAATTTCCAATTTTATTATTAAACAGTAATGTACATGTAAAATCTATATAGGCTGTTGAGTGAACAAACTGTTTGAATCTTGAGTGAGTTACTAAACTACTGAGTATTGATCTTCAGTTCAAATCCCACTTCAGCAGCTGGGGAATTCTGTAAATTAAATATAACCAGAATTTGAACGTTACTGGTTTGAGTAATGATGAAGTTCTGGATTGTCAATGCAACTTCTAATCCACCAATATGGTTGATTTTTAATTGTGTTCTGAAATGGCCTAATCAGCAGTCTGGTCCAAGGGCACTTCAGGATAGGCAATAAATGTTAGACCTGTAAGTGATGGCCACAAATCCCACAAAAGAATAAAAAAGTTGACCAAACATTTTCAGCAAGCTGCTATTCTCAACTATAATCTATTCATTTTCTTTGATATATGTAGAGTCAGGTGAAAGCATGAGGCAGCTTAATGAGATTAGAAGTGTAAGCTTTATTGTTGTAGCTGTCACTTAATTATATAATTTAAATTGAGTTTTAATTAAAATGTTATGCATTTATTTTATATAGGGGCCTCATTACAATCCTTTAGGTGTGGTAATGGTGAATAATCAAACCAGCTGAAACCTTCACTGCATGATTTTGTTTTTGAAATTATATAGTGGGTATAATTCATTATCTTAATACCATAAATTCAGTTTTATACATAAATAACCATGTTTTAAGATACGTTTCACGATATGGGCAATACTTAGGTTATTCTGAAGTGGGTGCTGGATATATATATATGTCTAAAATTCCCTGAAGGCAGAAGGACAGGTAATTAAGGTGTTTAAAAAGACATATAGGAATCAGTGGACATAGATTTAAAGAGATTGAGTAGACAGCCATGGGGAGAAACATTTTCTTGCAGCAAGTAGTCATGATGTGGAGTTCACTGTGATGGAAACAGATTCAATTTTCTCTTTCAAAGGGGGAGATAGATAGACAGGCAGACAGACAGATACTTGATCAATAAAATATTATAGAGCCCCAGGGAAAGAGCTGGACCATATGAGTGACTAGAATAATCTTGCAGAGAGGCATTATGGTCTTGATGGGCTGAAATGGCCTCTTACTGTGCTGCAATAATTCTATGATTGAGTGGTCCAATGATCACCTCCCTCTAACTGCTTTCAGAACTGATTCATTCAGTCCTAAAAAAATCAATTACTGTAAGCAAGTTCAGTGTTATTATTTTATCAACTGAGTAGTTCACTGGACTGATTATGAAAAATCAATTATTTTGTCAGAGGAGAAAGCAAGTGAGCTAATGGATTTCTACATAGCAAAGGAAAAATGAAGTTGTCTGAGTCATTTCTGACTTTTGATAGACAGAGGTAAAAATATGATCCTGAATTTACAAATGTAATGACAATGAAAACAGCACTGTCCTTACAGTGTAAAACTGATGGCATTTCTTGGCATCTGTATGTGACTATACATGGATATCTGGAAGGTGTTGGCAATTCCTTGCTGCTTTGCAGGTTGCATGGTTGTGGCCTTTGCAGATGCAATCATCTCAGTCACTGATTCAACCAGAGCTTTAACAATGCACACACTATTTTAACTATAACATCAAATAGGAGTATTACAGGGAAAAACTTGCTTTTGGTTGTTAATGTTACATGCATGGAAGCATTTTGACCAAGTCAATAGAATTGAATATGTACTGGTAAGTATAACAAATTTCTCCCGTAATCCTTGTTCAGTTAGAAAATATAATTACAGCTGAATGACTTTTTTGCCTCTTAAAGTCTAATTTTACAAATGTGGAGATGCATTCCCTCAGAGAATTTAAAAAGTGCATGATATTTCAGCTTCTTCCTGAATGTATACATCCAATGTTCCTTCCGCTTTTCGCACAATTATTAACTTGGGAAGACATTTTATATAACACTGACTGATAAATGCACTTTTAATGCATGTTTTGATAAGATGCTTATTTCTTGTTTTGATATTGTTTTAGACCAGAAACATTGTTTCTGGTCTAAAACAATGTGTGCATTATTAAAGCTCTGGTTAAATCAATGGCTCAGATGATTGCATCTGCAAAGGCCACAACCATGCACCCTGTAAAGTAGCAAGGAATTAACAACACCTTCCAGATATCCATGTACAGCTCATATACAGATGCCAAGAAATGCCATCAGTTTTACACAGTAAGAACGTTGATGTTTTCATTGTCATTTCATTTGTAAATTCAGGATCATATTTTTACCTATGTCTATGGGAGCTGATTTGACATCAGAAGTCAGAAATGACTCGGATAACTTCATTTTTTCCTTTACTATGTAGAAATCCATTTGCTCACTTACTCTCTCCTCTGACAAAATAATTGGTGGTCAATTTAGACATCAATCTGCAACCTTCTGTTCTAAGGCAAAATACGCACTGATTTTATCTTTAAGTATGCTTTCATTCGAGTTTATGTTAAGAGTGGTTTACTCAAGATTTTTGTTGAATCTACACAGGCACTGTTAAGAGAATTCCATTCTATTCACATGAAGATTAGAGCTTCCACAAATCCTTCTTACATAATGCCTTTGGTGCACCCATTTCCTGATTTTATAAATTTTAAAAACAGGTTTGCACTTATATAGCATCTTTTCCAACTTCAGGATATCCCTATGAACTTTTGAGATATTCTTTCAGTTTAGTCACTGTTGCAATGTTGGAGTTCTCTTATTAACTACCTATCATTAAAGAGGTTGCACTACATAAGAAATAAGGCCCAGGATTAGGAATGTTCAGTCACTTGGTTAGATCTCAGCTGACTGTGTATTTCATTTCCATTTTCCATGAACTTCAGACTCCCCATTTCCTTAGCATCCAAAACTTTATCAATCTCAACCCCTGACATGTTCAATGACTGAGCATTCACAGCACTCAGCTAGTGCGATGAATTCACTGTCTGAGTTAAGAAATTTCATCCTAAATGGCCAAGGACTTATCCAAACACCACATACACTGGTTTGAGATGCTCCAGCTAAATGTCTCAATGATTTTGCTAAACTCCTGTCACTGTGGCTAAATTTTAATTTAGGTTGGCATTGGTGGTTGCAGAGGTTTTAATATTGTGCTTTCCTGCCAGAATCAGTGGAATAAGCACATATAATATGAAAGCAAATGTGATTTCTGAAAAGCACACCAGCACTACTGCTGAATTTGCCAAAGCTGCACAGAAAAGTGGCAACACAGATAGATGCGAGGTGAAGAAGGCTGAGGGGCAAACTGAAAGAGATATATAAAATTATAAGAGGCATTGATAAGGTAAATAGTCAGAATCTTTTTTCCCATGGCAGGGTTATCAAAGCTAAAATGGCACAGGCTTAATGTGAGAGGAAGGAGTCTTAAAGGGGATTTAAGGGAAATGTTTTTTCACACAGAGTAGTTGATACTTGGAATGTGCTGCCAGAGGAGGTGGTGGAGTCAGATACAATCACTATGTTTAAGAGACACCTAAATAGGCATGGCACAGAAGATATCTTCCTTTTGTAGGCGAACAGGATTAGTATGGATGGACAAAAAGAATGGCATGGACATGATAGACTGAAGGGGCTTTTTCTGTGCTGTATAACTCCATGAGTTTAAATCGTTCCATCTATTCCTCCACTATGTCCTCTTCGAAAATAATTTATCATAGTGAATTATTTAGCATTAGATTTGAACGGTATTAAATTATGATCTTGCTTTTCCTCAACTTACCATTGTTTGTAAATTATGGCTTCTGTCCAACATTGTCCTAGGCGCATAGATTTATATTTTCCAAGATTTAAATTGGACAAGTCATATAAGATGGAAAAGAAGTTAAGACAATTGGGAATGACCAGGCCTTTCACAAATTCTGCTGATTTATCTGGAATCTCCTCATCATACCTGTTGAAGATTTCTGAGGTATGCTTATTCCAGGAACAATCTCTTAAGGCAGCATGGGGAGGAAACAGAATTTGATTAATTGTGTTTTTTGCTCATCTTTCCAGGTTATTCACAAAGCAGTGATTAACGTGGACGAGAAAGGAACAGAAGCTGCAGCTGTCACTGGAACTTTTGCGCTTCCTTATTCACTACCACCTGTCATAAAAATAGACCACCCTTTTCTCTTTATGATTCATGAAGATATAACAAAAACTTTACTCTTTATAGGAAGGGTGAAAGATCCCACTAAACTGTAAGGGATCTTTTGAATAAAAATAATCATTTACATTTTAATTTGTGCTGATACTTAACTAAAACCCTAATTATCATTGTCGTAAGTTTTACATTTGTCAATTATTTATTTAACATTGACAAATAATCATGTGCATCTTAACTGAGCAAAAGTATATTTTAAAAAACATGCAATTACAAGTGATCCTGCAATATTATTGTTTGTGTTTACTCGAAGAACATTTACCATTTCAAATCAGATGAAAAAGCATTATTAAAATATCCATCTGCAATTTTGTATAAATCTATATACTGTATTCCTTATATTTAAGGTTAAGTTACATTATTACCAATAGTTTCATTGGTTGGTCTTTGTAATATTGTGGAACAATGTCATGTGTAAGAAGATTTGATCTTTGCAATTTGATTTTTGTATCATGAATGCATGATCAGAAACCCTGACCATGTTCACAATTTAGTGTTATACTAGTGAATTGTTTTTACAGCCTTGCTTGTCAAAGTGACAGATTAAATCTATCTCATAATACCATCATTATTTTCCAAGTTACCAATAAATGTCTCCAGAAGCATGAAGGAAGTTTGACTTGTGTTGATTCAGATGGCAGTATAGAAATTTATTGTGCAAACAACTGTAATTTGGAAGATCCATTGCCAAATAATCCAAATTTGTTAAGATTAGCAATCTTTCTAATACTTGATGTTAACTTCATATTCCTTTTAAGTACAGATGCAATTTTATTAAGTTTAGATTCAAGAAAGGGAAAGGAATCCTAGGGATAAGAGAGCACAGATTTAACCGAGATGGCTTGTTTCCATGTTTTAACTTCTCTAAAATTCTACATAAAGAATTCACATGTATGAATGACTAGTTGCCAATCAAGAATTACATATGATGGCTCTGGATAGGAATGATTTCTTATGAACTGTGATTGGCTTATATTAGCACAATTAACATAAAGTCCCAATCAATTTTCCAGATGTGAAACGGTTATACAATTTTAATATTTGAAATAAAATCATCTTTTCTCAAATTTCATGCTGGTGCCATGAAGCTTAGTTCCATCACATTGATGCTGAATGCAATTTTTCTAGCTATGCCCTGCTTCCCCAAAGCTGAAAATTTTAAATATACAATGTGTGTGTGCTGTGTGTTTATTGGGGGGGAGAGGGGAGAGTGAGGGGGAGTGATGTGGGGGGAAGAGATAAGGAAAGCTAAGGCTAAGTTTGGATCAGCCATGATCTCCTTGACTTTGTGGAGCAGGCAGCTTGAGGGTCCAGTTGGTTTCCTGATGCTCCTGTTTTTTACGTCCTCCTGGGAAACTGGAGAAAAATACATCCAGTGGTAGGAAGTTACAGGCTTTCAACTGCCTGCCAAGTACTCTTAATGCTTATACTTTGCAAGTTGTGCAGTTTCACCAGGAATTACCATCACTATCAATTACTTCTGGATCAACATTTAGCTGTGTAACTGCTCACATTTTTCATCAAGTTGCTTTGCAAGATGTGGTAGACTTGTCTTAAGATTGAGAATCAATAAATGATTTTGAAGAAAATTTCCTCATGTAAAGTATAATTTTATTCTAAATTCTTAGTGCTGAATTAAGACTGTAAACACAACTAATATAGTTACGACCGGAGTCATACAGGTCACTTGGTATGATTTGCATTTAGAATCTCTTTTTCATCCAAAGACTGGAGACTTGCATCACTGTCTATCACTTAGCATGGCTCCTTATTATGTAGGCATTGTGGCAGCAAGCTCCCATGACAGTATCTGATCAGTTAACCAGCTGTCGTCAAGTTGAGGAGCTGAGTTCTTCCAGTGTTTCTGTGTTCGTTTCCTTCAACACATTACTCTTCACAATTTCAGTCAGCTCCAAAATGATTCCACCACCAGTCACTTCTTCCCCTCTCCTCCTCTTTCTCCATTTCACATAGACCGCTCACTGCATTACTTCCTGTTCCACTGTACAGTTTGTGGAGCCCCTGTGCATACAATGCACACAGGCTTTTATCCCCACTGTGTTAGGGAATCAAGAACTAGAGGGACAGGTTTAGGCTGAAAGGGGAGAGATTTAATAGTACCATAGAACCACAGAAAACTATAGCACAGAACACAGGCCATTCAGCCCTTCTAGTCTGTGCCAAACATTATTCTGCTCGTCCCATTTACCTGCCCCCAGCCGATACCCCTCCACACCTCTCTCGTCCATGTATCTATCCAATTTACTCTTAAAAGTTAAGAGCGAGCCTGCATTTACCACATCAGATGGCAGCCCGTTCCACACTCCCACCACTACTTGAGTGAAGAAGTTCCCTCTAATGTTCCCCCTAAACCTTTCCCCTTTCACCCTAAAGCCATGTCCTCTTGTACTTATCTCTCCTAATCTAGGTGGAAAGAGCCTACTTGCATTAACTCTGTCCATGCCCCTCATCATTTTGTAAACCTCTATCATATCTCCCCTCATTCTTCTCCGCTCCAAGGAATAAAGTCCTAACATGCTCAGTCTTTCCCTGTAACTCAACTCCTGAAGACCCGGCAACATTCTTGTAAATCTCCTCTGCACTCTTTCAATCTTACTGACATCCTTCCTGCAGTTCGGCGACCAGAACTGCACACAATATTCTAAATTTGGTCTCACCAATGACTTATACAACCTCACCAAAACATTCCAACTCCTATACTCAATACTTTGATTTATAAATGCCAGGATGCCAAAAGCCTTTTTTACAACCCTGTCTACCTGTGTCTCTACTTTCAGGGAATTATGTATCTCAACTCCCAGATCCCTTTGTTCCTCCGCACTCCTCAGTGCCCTACCATTTACTGTGTATGTCCTCCCTTGATTTGTCCTTCTAAAATGCAACACCTCACACTTGTCTGCATTAAATTCCATCTGCCATTTTCTGGACCATTTTTCCATTTGGTCCAGATCCCTCTGCAAGCTTTGAAAGCCTTCTTCACTGTCCCCTACACCTCCAATCTTAGTGTCATCCGCAAACTTACTAATCCAATTTACCACGTTATCTTCTAGATCATTGATATATACAACAAACAATAATGGCCCCAACACGGATCCTTGAGGCACACCACTAGTCACAGGCCTCCAATCTGAGAAACAACCATCCACAACCACTCTCTGTCTTCTCCCACTCAGCCAATTTCAAATCCAGTTTACAACCCTTCCATGGATACCCATTGACTGAACCTTCTGAACTAATCTCCCATGTGGGACCTTGTCAAAGGCCTTACTAAAATCCACGTAGACAACATCCACAGCCTTACCTTCATCTACTTTCTTAGTGACCTCCTCAAAAAACTCCACAAGATTCATTAAACACGATCTACCGAGGAACCTGCGGAGCAACTTTTTCACCTAGAGGGTGGTCCGTATATGGAATGAACTGCCGGAGGAAGTGGTTGAAGCAGATACATTAACAATATGTAAAAGGCACTTGGACGGGTACATAGATAGGAAAAGTTTAGAGGGATATGAGCCAAACTTGGGCAAATGGGACTAGCTTAGATGAGCATCTTGGTTGGGACTGGTAGGGCTGAAGGACCTGTTTCCACGCTGTATGACTGTACGACCCCGAGGTTCCTGCTGCATGCCACTTTTATTCTCAATCCCACTCCCATTCTGACCTCTATTGCCATAGAGAGGCCTAATGTAAACTAGAAAAACATCTCATCAGAATGATCGAGATCAGATCGAGACGCTCCATCTGAACCCTGGGTTGTCCAGATGAATGATATCAACTTGAAACGTTGACTGTCCATTCCTCGATCTTCCATCGAGGCACTTTACAATGCCCTGGAATGGGCAATGAATTTTTCAGCTTCATGTAAACTGCTCTCCCAGTTTCCCACTATCATGCTTTATGTTCCTTTCTTACACTATTTCTTTAAAATATCTTGCTAACAGTCAATACTCGTGCTCCTCTTCACCTGATCTGTTGCAACCTATCTCCATATAGTCTTACACTTCACCCTTCTCCCAGCTTCAAAAACTGTAAAGCCTCCCAGTTCTGAGGGAGAGTCACTGACCCAAAATATTGACTGGCTTCTTTTTCCACAGATGGTGTTTGACTGCATTTCTGTTTTTGTGTAGTAAGTTGAGTATTAGGTAATAAAAGGTAGGAATTAGGTATAAATTGTTGCATCACTCTTCTTCAAAATAGTGCCACTGGGTCTGTTAATTCCACCTGAGAGCGCAAACAGGGTCCCACTTTAAAGGATGGCACCTTTGACAGTATTACACTCTCTTATATTGGCAATAGAAGTGTCAGTATTGACTTTTGTGCTCAGATGGAGCTCGAGCCCATGACCTACTGACTCAGACATGAGACAGAACTTAGTGGCATGGCTGGAAGGGTCATTTGACTGTAATTCCCTCGATAATTAACACCTGATCATGACATATCTGCTGCAGGATCAGGATTTTTAGACATGTTATATAATGCAATTAGTTTGTAATATTTTAACCTCAGTCTAATTAAAATTTTCAGCTGAATCTCACTTGTGGACATGCTGAAAGAATAGATATGAGAATCATAGAATCATTCATGCAGTAATCAAATCTGACCATTTCATACCAGAGCTTTACTGGGCACATTCAGAAAGAAATAATTGTGCTTTCTCAGAAAGAAGAAACAAAGCTTCAAAAAAAAAGAGAATCTTAATGATAAACATCACTCTTGCAGGGATGCTCAGTTGTTAATTTTCAGTTGATTCTAAATTAAGATAGTGAGTTTTTATTCCCTCCTATCTCATAGTGAAAACTTTCATCAAGGTGATACATTGTTCCACTTAACATTCAGCTAACAACTGACAGAACAGAATACAGTAAAAATCCATTAATCTGGCACATTTGGGACTTTGGTGGTGTAGGACGAGCAGATTTTCCGGATTATTGGGTGTTATTCCATTCACACTCCAACACACCTTTAGTTCAATTTTTTTATGTTACACAGAAGAAGAATAAAATTTTCAGTAAGCCCAGTAAATGTTAAGGGAACATGAGAACAGGGCCCCAGAATGTTAAAGGGAGCATGGGAATCAGAGCCAGATGTCGAACCATCAGGATTGCCTATTAGTCAGATAGCGTATTATCAGAGTTTTACTATATTTAAGTTGTAAGTCAGCTCTAGGTCTTAGTCATATGATCTTTTCATTCTAGTCAGTGCTTCTTCCTTTAATTAGCATAAGGAGCTATCCTCAAGTCATGTGTTATTTTCTTAAAGAAGTTCTCTACTGTGGCTGACTGTTTATCTTCATAAACAGGCACTGTAGTGTAGCGGTTATCGTAATGTTTTACAGTACCAGTGACTCGGGTTCAAATCCGGCCACTGTCTGTAAAGAGTTTGTATGTTCTCCCCACGTCTGCGTGGGTTTCCTCCAGGTGCTCTGGTTTCCTCCCACATTCCAAAAATGTACAGGTTAGGAAGTTGTGGGCATACTATGTTGGCACCAGAAGCATGGCGACACTTGCAGGCTGCCCCCAGGACACTGCACAAAAAGATGTACATGGAAACACAGTGAAATACACGTGACTAATAAAAGATCTCTTATCTCATCTTAAAAGGAAACCAAGAATGTATTAAATGCACCAGTAACATGTAAGTTGTGTGGGAAATAATGAACACCAACATCATGCTGAGTTTCTATTTAGAGTTTATAATTTATTTAAGAATATGTAACATATAATTGTAACAGAACTCAAAATGACATTACCTATTTAAAGATTTTCACAAAGCCAGATTTTTAGACTGCATAGCTCAATCTGATTAAGGCCATATTTACACCAGTATGCACAAGGACTTCATAACACTGTTTATAAATTTTCCTGTATCAAGACAGCACAGTAGGCATGTGAAAGGAATTTATGCAAAATTAGCTTTAAAAAAATCAAGGGACATGCTAAACAAAATAAAAATTAAAATAGTTTTAATTTTCCTTATTAAAAACAATATATCTGCATTTCTTTTACATGCTTACAATGTAACTCTTGTAATTATACACTGTTATTTACAATCTATGGCAAAATGAAAGGATAATAACTGATCTTAAGGTAAGTATCAGTTTTAAAGATGGAAAAAGGTTCAGTATAATTTTAAATCAAATATTAGAATAACAGATCCTAAAATCATTGAGAAAAATAAAATATACTGCATCCTAAACATTTTACAATGAGAAATCAAATTCAATACTGAAAATTTATTACAAATCTCTGGTTACCAGAAATTATTTCAAAATTGTCATCAGGTTGCAACATGGGAAGACAGACCACATGAAATATACATACAGCTGTCTCTAACTATATAGTAACGCAGGTTAACAATTGATAATACTGATATCCTGCATGACATCATGTGGTGTGTGCAGCTTCTGCACAGTGTGCTAAGCTTCATTAAAAAAAAACTTTACCTTTCAAAACAACACAAAGAGAAACACTTAAGATTTATAGGCAAGTTGTTACATTCAGGTTTTAACAGCTAGTACTTATTGCACTATTGTTAAAATAAACACTAAATGACTTTTATAGGTTTCTTGAATTACCCGAAAACAGAACTGGTATGGGTCACTTAATGTTGTCATTATAAACCATCTTCAGTAAGGGCGACACACTGGTATTTTCATCGCACTAACAGTGAAAGAGCAAATTGATGCAGCTGATGCCAGCCAGTGCTAGCAAGAGTGAACTATGCTCCATGGGGAAGATTTACATCATCTTCAGCTGGCACTCATAATGGCATGTTGGCTGAAATACAATCTAGACTTGCCAGAACTGAGTCAGTTCTGAAGGTATGAGGCATGAATGCATTACATTAGTCTTTGCCAAAATATGCTTAAAATGGCATACCTTCTGAGACAAAATAATAACCTCCACTCCAAAGATTTTGATGAGAAATAAACAAGTTACAAAGTAACAGGACATTTAAAATTTTTGCCAGAATAATTTAGCAAACAACATTCTACATCCAAAGGAATGCTCTTTTATTATTTGACATATATTTATTTGAAAAGGTTTTTTCCCTAATAGTATTCTATTCTATATATATTCTATTCATGTATCTTTTTTGTTGTGTAAACCGAATTTTTTTTGTCTGGAGTCCAAGACACTGCTCCAAAAATCCCTTAATTTGTCCCAAGAATAAGTTTTTTCCAATCAAAGGACAAGTAAAATCAATACAAAAGGCAGACATGCTCCTTAGGAAAATGTTCTAAACTCTCAATTTGCTCATCTGAGGCTAAACTAAATTTAGCAAATTCATCACTGAACATGAGGCAGATTAAACTGCGTGATGCTACTTCTTCAGTAAACTAGGATTTGATGGAAATGCAGCTCTTCAAAGCTTATTTCATAGTTCAACTGTTTATGTTAAACCTCTATTATTTTAACTAGTTTGGTGTCACATTTGAAATCATTCAACTTGGACAAATATTCTTTTTAATTTCTAAGAGGAAGAAGCTAAAAGCTCCACATATCATTCAAAATTGAGCAAAAGTAAATGTTTCCTGGTATTTGAAACAATCTTGGTTGTTTATGGTGGTCACCTACAGCAAAAGCACATTCCTGACAAGTATGGGAGTACATGTGGATACATCATTTTCCCAAATCCTTTACATTTCTAGCAAGCACAAAAATAGAAAACAGGGTGCTGAGACATAACTTACAATTTTTTAAATCCATAATGCTACTCAGAGAAATTGGTGATTGTGAACATTAGGTAATACTCTTTTTGAATGAATTTTGAGCACTGTATAGCAAACAAGGATATATGCAAAAATGTTCAAACAACAGCTGGCATGGAAAATAAAATAAGAATAAGCTACTTCTGTGGAGTCACAAATATACACTTTACTTCAATTTGGAATGAATCTTCTCCAAAACCAGTCAGAAAAATACATAATTTCCTCACAGCTTGCAAAATCAGTGAACACTGACTGAAACTTGGCTTTAAGGAAGTCACTGATGTACATCATGAAATGATTGACCATGGAATGCAACTTTTCTTCCATTAAGGGTTTGATTTTCTGCTTTTCCTTCATGAAGAAAACATATACATGTTCAATAAAGCATAATGAATTTTATTCAATACCTTTTTTTTGAAAGAAAAGCCCTTGTTGCCCACATTAGATCTCAGATCTGCATAAAATCGGGGACCCCATTATGTCTGAGGTGATAAATGGATTGGCTAAAATGTCATTAAGCCACATTGATACCAACCTTGGCTTTCCACTTCACAATAGATTTTTCAGCAGGGTTGGAGTAGAAAACAGCCAGGGATGCACTCTGCAGAAACACTCACCTCTCTGCTATTTCTTGTGGGTCTGGTCCATACAAATAATAAAAAATAGCAAAGGGTTCCTTATAAGCTGCTGGTAATCAGCAGAGAAGGATCCCAGGGTAGGTAAAAAGAGGTGCAATATGTGATAGTAGCTCAATGGCCACCTCTTGCTCTGTCCCCATGCTGGTGCAACTCATTGACAGAGTGTGCGAGGAAAGAGGGGGAAGGGGAAGAGGAGAGACCCAATTCCCTTTCCATCTAATAAACTCTGCTTGAGAGTAAACAAGACGTGTAGGTGTAGTTTAGCCTGACAGAGTCAATAAGTAGTTAAATGGCACAACTGATTACTTGCTCACACAAAGAATGACTACTTTGAAAGTGAGAGAACACAATATAGCTGCAGCTCTGGTAACACCCAGTGAAGACATGGTGCTTTTGGGAAAATAGGGGAAGTGAGTAAATAGACATCACTTTCTTTCAAAGAAATTGATTTTCAAATATGTTTATCTAACAAACTGAGTAAAATACTTGGACACACAGACTTACAAGTTAAACTTCTTTGGAAGGGTGTCTTTGCTCCCATTTGTCTTTTGCTCATTGGAATTAGGTGAATAAAAACGAGAACAAGATGGCAGATTGGAAGACCCAGCAGAACTTGAGGAATGACTCTGGGATGTTCCATCTAAAGTAAAGCACAAAACCACATATTGTTACATATGGTTCATGCATTATCACTTAGATAACTGTTTGAGATTAGCAAGTCAGAATTCAAAATAAATTTATGAAAACCATTTTATTCATTAAACCATCCTTATCAGAGCTAAGTGTAGCTCTGTGTATAGCTGTATAGTATAGCTGTTGTGATGCAATATTAATGTAACTCATCAACCTACAAAATTTGTTTGCAAGTTTGATTTTTGCAGCATTAATTTTTGATTGTCATTTTGGCTCAAAAGTGTGAAAATATTCAACTTTTTTTGATAGTACATTGAGTGTTAGAGTGCTACAGAAACATACATATGCAGTCTTCTTACCAAATGACAGCAGGGCATTTTTTGTAGTTGTAACAATTTGAGAGTTAGATGTTGTAGTGAGCTTCCTGAAAAACAAATGTTGCATCAAGTACGCGAGATTTGTTTTAGTTACATATGTTCTAGTCAAAGTAATTCAGATATACAAAGGGCCAGAATTTACTGTAAAAAGAAATGGACATTGCCCACATATATTAAATTCACCCTTGCCTGCTTAATTTCCATGGAGGTAAGTAAAACACCAAAATAGACTGCAACTCTCTAGAGGGCTTCAGGGGTCCGTATGAACAGGGTAGACAATAGTGCATCACCTAAACTCATCAGACTGAAGAAGTCTGAATGAAGAGCTCAGAGGCTGAATAGGAAGTTAATTTAGAAGAGTGAAGTCAGGTATGGAAAGTGAAATAAGGGAATGGGAGAATTACAAAAGATAAAAATTGAACAGAAGGAAAACATTAAAAAATTCAATTTTCAATAATTAATAGCTACAGAAATGAGGTACCACATTGCAAATGTTAAATTTCGATGGTGGAACATTTTATGGCTAATAAATTCATGGTGCTAGGTTGAAATACACAAGAACAAATTTTTAATGGAAAAAAAGTCTATACATATGATAAAAGTAGAAGAATGTCACACTAATTCATTATATTTGAATGAGGATACAAATGGAGCAATGTGGTTTTCATGGAAGCTGCAGCTGAGTGGTACATCTTGGCCAATGACTACAGATTTTTGTATTGTACATAGACCTGAACTATGAGGTTCTCACAGTGATTTATTTTACTGTAAATTCTGACCCATTATGTTTAAAGCACTGGACAAGTTAATTATGAGCCTAACATTTAAATTCATCTGCTAACAAAAAATAAATAAATAATCACTTTGGAATGCATGCTTGTGTTTTGACCAAGATGTATGCATATAAATTACTGTGCACATGAAAATGATTCCCATGCTGGATATCTGCATAAACAAAGAATACACAGCAATCATATCTTGCATTAGATGCAACATGGACTTGTACTAGTATTTTTTTAAATTTTGTTGATAACATCATGTACAGATTGAGACATCTCCTATAGCACCTCTGAATGAATGCTCTAAGCCATTAGTCTACACCTATTGTTGACTGGAAATTATTTGCAGCCAAGGACTGTATTAATAACCTGATTAAACTTGTGAAACAATCACCAGAAATGCTAATGAAAACTATCTCCAACTTTGTTGGCAGACAAATGGTCCCCAAAATAAATATGAATTCAAAATACTCATTTTTAGACCAATATATATTAAACTGTTTTTTTTCCCCTATGGAATAGAATTTTTATTCTGAAGACTAAGCATAATTTTTGCTAGATCAAAAGATCAGATTTTCTCAAATGAACTTGGCATCACTGTGGGTGGAAAATTACATTAAGAATGAACAATTGGGGTTTCTAATTCCCTCCGATTTTAAAATATTTTACTCCTACAACCTTACTTACGTTGTGGGTTTATCAGAGATTAGCTTTGGAGGTGCCACTCGACCACCAAGTGAACGACTACGACCTAATTTGTTCTTCTTCTTCCCATCTTTGTTAAAAGATGAAACTGGTTAAAAAAATAAATATTTGATTTTTAACGTTGGAAGGTGAAATATAGGATAGCAGTAGAAACAGGTTACAGAACTTTTGAAAATACAGCTAATTGAGATTTTGTTCTGTGGTTCAGCACATTTCTAAACTTCTGTTTTGTAACATCCAATAATGCCCCAAAGAAAAGTTTGGGCAAAACAAGCATTGTAACATGGACAGTTGTAAAGATCAATACCAGTCTAGTAAATTACTTCTTCAGCTGTCTGTATTACTTAATGCAAAACAAAAATAGCTTCTTGGAAACCTAGGCAGCAATAAATTCGTATTCATAGTTCTGAAATCTCCTTAATATCAATTTGTATCTGCAGAATAAATAAAGAATACAATTAAGCCAAATACATTGTAGGACAGATTCCATTTTTAAACACATAGTTGATTCAACCAAATAAACTTTATCCCAGCAGCTTCAGTCTTTTCTCATTACATTAAATCATTTAAATTCTTGTGTCACGCTTACTCAGGGACACAGGAATAAGTACTAAATGTGTGTTTAACTGAAAGGAAAGGAAGAGAAGTTATGATGCTACCAATTAATACCCATTTTTGTTACACTTATAAATGTAAAACTTCTTGTATCTTAAATGTGGACTCCCTTAAAAAAAGGGTTGTTTTTAGCAGATTCTGTTTTGTAATATCAAGACATTTGGATGTGTGGTATGTAAAACACATCAGTGATGTCTCCCAGCAGGATGCTGCTTCATTTAATGATCCAGCAAGAATCAACAAAGATTGCACAATGAGGGAAGGAGATGTAAAGTTCAGTTAAGGTTGCCATCCATTTGAAATATTTGCATTTTATTACACAAGGAAATTTACTTCTGATTTCTGCATGCAACTGAAAAAAACAGTGCCTCCACTGGTAAATTCAGTAATATATTCATAATTATAGATCAATATTCATTGCAAAAAAAGTTAGAATTGAAGGTAGTTTGAATTTTGAATTATCTTAACCCAAGTTTTCGGGCATGCACATGGTGAAGTAATACCAACAGAACAAGAGTAGATCAGAAATTTTTGAATGATAACTTAGTTAGTGACTTCAGGAGGTGGGGTTGAGAAAAATTCTAAATGACAGCACTTTGGTTAGCTAGAGCACAAATCTCAAATTGCAAAACAAAAATAGCCAGAGTCCAGAAATGGCTTAGCTACAATACCAAATTACTTTTAGCATGCAGCACTTAAATTTTTTGGACAAAAGTTAAGACCACCATAACTTCAGAAAATAGCTAGAATTGATACTTGCATGTGATGGAGGTCAATAAATGAGTTTCAATGGTTGCGTCTGAGAAATGGCTATTAACGGTCAAGAACAATATTGAGTAGTTATGCTTTTGTTTTAGCATGCAAATTCTCTCCAGATAAAAAGGTGTAAAGCCACTTTTATTGCACAGTTGCACCAAAACTTTCCAGAAAATTCTGGGTCATTGCAACAGCCAAAATGCTGAAGTTTGAAGAATGATTAAGATTAATGAAAGATATAGCTATTTTGAGGACACTTATCACCTAGCATTTGAAAGTGTTCATAAATAAAAGCAGAAGACGCTTGAAACACTCAAAGAAAAACTGAGTTACGTTTCATGTTGAAAACCTTTTGTCAGAATTGAGAAGCTGATCTGGTCAAAAGATTAATGAGGGCTGTGTGAGGGTGAGGACGAGGGAACAAAGGAACTAAATGCTGCAAATTGTAGAGCTGTAGGAAAGGTCAGGTCATGCCGAGCCAACATTACAAATGGATGACCTACAGGAGAACTGGCCTGTTCTGATACAAACTGAGAAAGTGAGTTACCCGAACTTGCAGCATTTGATATCAAGTCTGGAAGGCTTCAATGTGAGCAGACAGGAGATGCTTTTCCTCCAGTTTGTGCTGGGTCTCATTATAACAGATAAATAGATCAGAGTGGGAGTGGGATGTTGTCTGATAGGTTGAGTGTCTCCAGCATTTCGTTTTTAATTTCAGATTTCCTGCATTTGCAGATTTTTGATTTTCATTTACTGTCAAAAAAGTTCATTGCTTTCTTTTGTTTATCTCTACAATCACCCCAATTAACTTCACAGGGTGGCTTTCATACAGTGATAAAGTTTACATATACCAATAAGAAAGCATAGAATTAAGTTTTAGAAATTTGTGATCTAATGGTATTCAAGTATTTATAAAATTTGCTTTCAAAAAATAATAAATTTGCAGGAGAAGATTGTACATTCAGCAGTTGTCAAATTAGAATAAGAGGAAACTCACCCAATTTCTTTTCATTCACTGTCTTGCTTTCTCGTTTTTCCATGTCTTCCTGTTGAGCAAAATATTGGACTACTTTTTTTTAAGTCTTAATAATGCAAAAAAAATGCGGAAAACATTTGCACATAAGAATATGAAACATAATATAGGAAAAACAAAACATTTTGTGATGGGATCAATGAAAAGGTAACAAAGAAGACTAACAAGGGCAGTAGATGTTGTCTACATAGACCTTCAGCAAGCCTTTAACAAGGTCCTGCACGGTAGGTTGGTCTGGAAGGTTAGATTACCTGGGATCTAGGGCAAGCTAGCCAATTGGATACATAGTTGGTTTGGTAGAAGGAGACAGAGGGTAGTATTGGAAAGTTGTTATTCAGATTGGAGGCCTGTGACCAGTGGAGTGCCACAGGGATTGGTGATGGGTCCCACTGTTGTTTGTCATCTATATTAACGATTTGGATGGCAATGTTGTTAACATGGTTAATAACTTTGAGGATGACACCAAAATTAGTGGTGTAGTGGACAGTGAAGGTGGTTATTTAAGATTACAACAGGATCTAGATGAACTGGGGAAGTGGGCCAAGGAACGGCAGGTGGAAATTTAACTTGGACAAGTGCAAGGTATTGCATTTTGGTCGGTTAAACCAGGGCAGGACTTGCACAGTAAATCCAGGGCCCTGGACACTGTTGTAAAACAGAGAGACCTAGGGGTACAGGTATATAGTTTCCTGAAATTGGTGACACAGGTGGACAGGATGTGATGAAGGCACTTGGCACGCTTGCCTTCATCGGTCAGGACATTGAGTACAGGAGTTGGGACGTCACGTTACAACCATACAAGTCACTGGTGACATCACACTTGGAGTACTGTCTACAGTTCTGGTTGCCCAGCTATAGAAAGGATGTCATTATGCTGGAAAGCACACAGTAAAGATTCACAAGAATGTTACCAGGACTGGAGGGTTCAAGTTACAAGGAGAGGCTAGATAGGATGGGACTTTGATGGTCACAGTCTTTTTCCCAGGATAGGAGAGTCTAAAATTAGAGGACATAGATTTAAGATGAGAGGGGAAAGATTTAAAATGGACCTGAAGGGATACTTTTTCCACACAAAGGGCTGTGGGCATATGGAATGAGCTGCCAGAAGAAGCTATAGAGGCAAGTTCAAATATGATGTTTAAAAGACATTTAGACAGTTACATGGATATAAAAGGTTTAGAGGGATATGGGCCAAATGCAGGCTAATGGGACCAGCTTGGCTAGACAACTTGGTCAGCATAGATGAGTTGGGTCAAAGAACCTGTTTCTGTGCTGTATAACTCTATATCTTAGCAAAAATCATTTTGCTGAATTATTCCCTCATCTCAAAAGTAATGGAACGGTCCAGACCACCAATCTCTACTTAAACCAAATATCATGCTGTAAAGCCTTTCAATATTCAAAAAAAAAATCTACTCAGAAGTCTCACATAGAAAAAGCATTCCACACAATAGAGGCAGAATAGTTTAACCTAATTGTCAGTGAGGTACACATTAATAACAGATCAAATTAACTTCTATATAATGGAAATTAGCAGAGATATTTGTAGTTAACATAAAAACACAATGTAATCTCTCTTTAAAAATGTATAAATGTTTCAGCATAACATTGATATTACCATTTCTAAAAGTAAATTTTCTTCCTTCTCCTTTTTGTGATCAAGCAAGTCTTTCTCTTGCAACCTTTTTGGAAACTTGGAGAAAAAAAATCATATTTTGTTTGCCTTCTAACTTCATTGTGTAAGTTTTAAAGAACAACTGTTTCAGAACAAAGCTATAGCAAAATGCTAACTTACACATTCCACGCTAGTTTCTATTCGATCTAATTCCAACGTGATCTAAAAAATATCAAGAGGAAAGGAGAGTTGGCAGCACTTAGACGGAAATATGTACAAAAGAAAATTAAAAATGAATTACTAAAGCTAAACCCACCCACTGTTTCTTCCAATTGGTACAGCTTCCTTCTGATAAATGACAGAGGGTCCTATATGAAAATTTCTTCAGATATTGCACTTGTAATAAATTACCATTTGACAACAGAACTATAGCAGGAAATAAACTGGTTGCAGTATATGGTGATGTGGATTGATTTATGATGTAAATAACTTTGTGCCAGCATAAACATCTGAAGTAATCAACACAATATTACTTGAATGAAGCATGTTTCTGCATGTCGGGGTGCTTTACAACCTTTGTACATAAAGATGCTTGAATTAGAAGCTAGTAACAGCATGGGTCAAGATAACAAGGCATTGTTATAAGATTGTGGGGGGGGGGAGAGGAAAAAGAGAAAGAGAAAAAGCAAAAAAAAGAAAAAAGAGAATAAAGAAAAAATAGAAAAAAGAGATTGAATATTTTATACTAAATATGACATCTTTAAAATCTCATAAAATAATCTACAGTCTGGAGAAACACTTATAATAATTTAGTTTCAAGGCAAGAAATTCAGTGTCCTTAAATGCATACTTGTACTTTTAATTGATAGACTTAACTTTCTATGGAGATATAATCAGTAATTAATATGCAAGTTGTATCATGGTAAATCACACCAATCTCTTATCTTGTCTCTTAGATCCAATTCAAATATTTTGATTTTTAATATATATTAAAAAAAATCAAAGGCAAGCAAAGGTATTATTTATGCACTTGGCTGTACAAAATAAGATACACTTTCATTCCACATGAGCCAGTGATTCAGTCACAGAGATCAAGTTTCTAACTGCAACTGCCATGATACAAGACCCAATCCAGAATATTAATTTCAAAACAAAACAAACGTACAACCCTCACTACAGCAGTGACGTCTCTGTCCTTTTCTTGACACAGTAATTTCCTAACACAAAGGTCAAGTTGTTGAAGAAGATGTTTGTCAGCTGGCAGTTTCAATGCAGACTTCAATTTTGGCAGCATGTAACAGAATTTAATCCTGTAAGATTAATCATAAAGCTATAAATTATGAGTTAAAACACGCCACCAACAGTGTCAGTCCATTTTTTTAAATGAGTTTACAAAGACTTTGAAACCTAGAAAACAAAATCTATAGGCCTTACAATGAAGATAACAAATAGTCGCAAAAATGAACTTTTTCTCAGGTTATGTATTGCAGTGCGTTAAGATCTACGATTGAATATTTTTCTGCGTAAACAATGGAAAGCTAGACAGAGGGGATGAACAGATGACTCTACCTCCCATAGTGTTACTGCAAAGTCTTAAGTGTTAAAAAAAAACCCGTAGGAGGACACTTCCATTAAACAGCTGTAACAGATAATTTGTGTTTCATTTTAAATATTCAGGCATGTGATATGTAATTACTGAGATACAAGTTACTACTGTACATCAAACCATAGAAAGGATTTGGGAAAATTTATACAGAGTTTTACAACTGTATTTACATAGGGTGAATGCTGCTTTCAAACAAGTGTGATACAGGCATTCATAGCTGCACCTCCCATAAATCTGTAATTCGCACAGCATTTTTTTGTGTGGTCAGTTAGCTGCCTGATATACATAAAAACCCAAAAATATACTTAACCCAACGGTCACCAAACCAAATTATTGAGTATTACACACAAAAAGAACTGACATTAGCTTGAAATGGAGTACCCGCGCTTTTGTAAAAGGAATCAGCCCTACTTGCTGAAGGCTATACTGCAATTCACTTGGTAAAACCCACACAGATCGCTGGGAATGTTTCTGCCTTTTCTCCAGCCAGGACCACTTGCCCATTGGACCACAGGATTGAAGATTTAGGACTTCCCTCTTGGTTTCCACCTACGGCATACCCATTCCCACCATAAAAACCTAGGCTTGCTTGACAATTATTAACAACACCCCAAATTATTATATGGGTCTTGGATTATTGAGTTTTCCAGTCTCCAAATACTATGTGCTTCATTTTGAAGACACAAGCACAGACTCTGATTGAACTGGGAGATGTCACTCCACTAGTAATTTTTGTGTCTTAAACCCTCCTTCTAAGTGTTTAACGTCTTCAGTAAATGGTTGCTTGTTCATCTTGTAAACAAGCTGACTGCAGTGAACATGCAGGTGAACAATTGAAGATGAAGAAATTTAGCGCCAATGATCAACATTTTCTACATCCTATAGTCTACATCAAATTGATATCTTTTACAATGATGGTGTTTTTTTTAAAAAAACTACTGATAAGATTTGTCAACATAATTAAAGTACAGTAAAATCCAATAATAAATTATCCTGTTGTTCAGAAATCCTGATGGATCAGCACCTTGCTCACCTGGTTCTGTTTCCTGCACTCCCTTTCAAGTCATAGGGGTCCCTTTTAAATTCACTGGGCCGTGGCTCCCATGCTCCCTTTATATTGGGGCCCTGGTCCCACACTCCTTTTAAAATCACCAGGTTGTGTTTCGCAGTGCAGCCTTTAAACGCACCTGGTTCACTGGAAAATTTATTTGTGTAACATCTTAAAAGGAAAACTGTTGGTGTATTAATAGGAGTAATAAATCTGCCAGTTTGGCACCGAAGTTCCAAGGATGCCAGATAACTGGAGTTTTACTATTTAGGGAATAGTGAAAATAAAGCCAAAATGTTCTTTAAATAAACTAAATAGAAATACAAGAGCATAACTGCCTTCAGTTTTAATAATATATTTTCTGAAACAATGAATTCCTAAATAAGAGTTTTAGTTGATGTAAATATTCATCAGCAGACAATTTCGTCCAAACTTCACCTGCTCTGTTAAAGCATACTACTAGCACATATTTTTGGTTGTTATTTCTATATTCAAGGTATTTTTCTATAAAAAGACCACATGTTTTGCCTTTTTATAAGTCTTCTTTCTGTAGTTTTACTAAAATGTAATACATTCTAGACGTCACAACACAGCTGGTAAAATATTGATTCAGAATATGTGGACATACTTTAGCATATCAGAGTTAACCAATAAAGCATGCCTGTGTTATCAAAATGCTTTAATGGTTACCACACTTTGTCCATGATGATGTGGAAATCACATTTAATTGCATTAATATTTAACTCAATGAGTGATCAATTAAATTTTTGATTTTGAATAAATGCAAGAACTGAATTTTTTTGAATAAACCCATTCCAGTCATTATTTGTTAATTCCAGAGAAGCAGGCAGCGACCAAAAAAGTTTCCCCACAAGTTAATACTGTAAATTCTGTTTTTATCATCTCAGAGGTTAATCAGAGTGAATATTTGCGCTGCAAATTAATAATGCTGATGCTTAAAATTAGTCTCAGATTAGCTGTGAATGATGAAAATTTCACACGGATGTAGCAAGGAAATACTCAACAGATGGAGTCAACCTTAATTATTTAATGTCACCTAGGAAAATGCTAACATTGTTACTGGGCATGGAGCAGTACAGCATAGACATGAATTTTCCTGCTCTCCAAAAATTAAAATGATTTAAAAAAAAGGAACCAAGCAACAAGTTTATACATCAATGATCTACTCACCTTACATTAGGAACAGGATCATTTGAAAGTTCAAGTACAGGCAGGAAAAAATATTTGCAGAAGAAGGATTTTGAAAATAGATCCATGATACATTCACAGGTGTCAAGAAATCTTAGCCGATTCCAGCAACTTTTTCCTTGACCAAGTTCTGGACCAGAAAAATAAAAAATGTGTGAATTAACAGGACAAAGCTTTATTTTAAACAATGCAGCATATTCTAGGGTTTCATCATACTCCCTGCTTCTGTTTCAAAACATCAACAGTTACAATTGGATAGACAAATTTCAAAAAACTCTAAGGCTAGAAATATGAAATAAAAATGGAAAATTCTACAAATATGCATTAGATTAAGCCATTACTAGTTAGAGAAAACATCAGGTGATTGCCACTGAGAGGTGTACAATTCCAATAACCTGTCTTTTCTCTTTGGATATTGTATTTAAAACTTTGGCATGGTTGGTGTATGACAGAAAATGAGTGTTTTAGTTGCCTTCTACATGAAACAAATATTCCACCTTCCTGGAAAAATCTTAGGGACACGCATATCTTTTAAGATGTATTCATCCTGTTTAGTGCGGCTGCAACAAAACTTTTTCTTGAATTTTTCAGCAACAGATTTCTGTAGAAATTTATAGTATTTTGTTTTAATATCAATTAAAACATAGTAATAGATTTCCTAAACTATCTGAGACATTAAGAATAAAAGTTTATTAACCTATCATAACTGTTACATAAGTTTTTTGTCCACTGTGAGCTTACAAAAGTAACCTTCATGGCAAAAATTCATAGATGAGAGAGTGGACTTATCAGCTGATGGAAAACCATTCAATGGAAGAATCAAGCTACTAGCAGCAAGAGATTGTTAGCTCATTAAGTAGCATAACAGCTAATAGCTAGGAACAAGTTTTGCAAAACTACCTTCGATTTTGTCTGAATAATAGTGGAAGATTATTTCCTATTATTCTGTATAGCAATGCATATTCCTGCAGACATTTCACCATCTTGGCATACCTCTAGCATGGTGAAATACCATGTCCAATTTACAAATCAAATTTTTAATGTAGTCAAATTCCTCTCATCATCTCTCACACACATCAGAATAGATGTATGAGTGCCCGCGCAGTTCCCTCAAATAGACATTTTCTAGATGAAAGAATTTTGAATTATATTGATGTATAGGTAGATATGATGGAGATACAGAAAGATATGATGGAGGTACATATTTTAATGTTGTGCCAAACATACCCCAAGTATATAGTTAATGGGATAAATTACAAAGCTAATGCTCATGTGCTAAGTTGTGAGTGGAATCAAAAATAGTGTAATTGTTAATTATCTTCAAAGGCCAAGAAAAAAAACACTATAACTTGGAGATAGTAACAAATTATTTATGGACCATTCAAAGAGGTGGACCTAAAGTTGATGCAAGTAAAAGCAAAACAGGATGAACAGAAAAAGAAATGATTTTTGAATAATGTGTGCTTTTCTCACCAAAAAAAAATCATTAGAAACACTGGTGTTGTATTCACTTTGACCTAGAAAGTTAGAGTCATAGAGTAATAAGAGGACAGAAACAGGCCCTTCGGCCCAACAGGCCCATGCCGACCACACCATCCTCCCTGCTAGTCCCAGTTGCCCGTGTTCAGCCCATAACCCTCTAAGCCCTTCCTCTCCATGTACTTATCCAAATGCCTCTTAAATGTGGCAATTTCCTCTGACAGCTCAGAGGAACCATTTCCTCCAGGTGCTCACTACCCTCTGTGTAAAGAAGTTGAGGGATAATGGTTTAAAAACTCTGATCAAATTAAGGGGAGCTGATAGGATAGATAGAAAGTAATTATTTTTGTTGATTGTCGAGTATAGAAGTAAGGGGCATAGCCTGTGATAAAGTTTAGACATAATTCTACATGCAATGGGTGGTAGAGGTTTGGACCAATCTTCTATAAACAGCATGAAATGCTAGGTCAATTTTCTTAAATCTGAGATTAATAGGCTTTTGTGGAACAAAGATATTAAGGTTGCAGGGCAAAAGTGGATAGGCAAATCAATCAGGAACTCTTAAAGACTTGGTTAGAGGGAGCAGAAGAATAGCAGGAAAGGGATGTGTAAACAGGAAGTTAAAAAAATGTGTCAAGGAGTATCAGAATATATGAGAGAGAGAAAAAACAGGAAATTTAAGAGATTGGAAGAATTAAAGAGGGTAAGATAGCTAAAAATTGCTTCTTTGATTAAGTGATAGATGTGTGAATTCACAGCGTATTCACAATGTAAAAACATTAACTATTAAAGAGTGTTAGATAACAGGAAAATAGTTCTCGGCTGGAATTGGCAGAGAACTTAATATTCCTGATAATAACAGGTCAAAAATAGGGTTGCTGAAATGAGAAATTATCAGAAAGCAATGCTATTCTAAGCACACAAACAAATTCTTATCAAAAAGAGTTGAGGAAGGGGAAGGGAAAGGGAAGCGGCATAACTTTCAATGCACCAAACACTGAAGACTGGACTTAATACCAACAGCAATAACATAGTAATAATTCTCCCAACATATACAAAGGACAAAAGCAAAAGCAGATGATATTTATCATCCAATGCAAAAAGGAGCATTTAGTTCCAGGAAATTAGGTTGAACTATCACAGTGGCTCAAATGTAAAAACAAAAAACTCGCCTTCATGCCAGATGATTAACTGTCAAATTTATTTGAATTGAACTTGAAGTTTGTTCAAATAGATCTAACAGACCATATAGCCTATCAATGGTTGCGTCATTCCAGGTGTCAGGATTAATACTGCAAGTTTTTCTGTAGGTAACCTTTACTGCATTTTAAGAGTATTTGATCTGCTCTCTCTCCTTTGACACCCAGACTGCAGCTTACTGTGGAAAATGGCTTGGAAATTCAATATGCAGACCTGTAAATAATATTTCCAGACCTACAGTGTGGCTTTAACTCTAGTTTCAGTGCAATAGTTTTAAGTGTTAGGTACTTCACCCTATCATTTAATACAACTTTTAGGTGGACACTTGACAATGCTATCCAAAGAAGATCAATAATACTGCTTTCTGTGTCATAGCCAATAGATATCCTTCCACTACCATTACCAAAAGGCTGTTAGTCATTATCTCACTTCAGTTTATGGTACCCTGCTGTGCACAAAATTGGCTGCTGTGTTTCCTGCAAAAGTTACTACACTTTAAAAGTCCTCCATTGGCTGCAAAGCACTATGGAATATCTCAAGGTCATGAAAGACAATCAATATATAAACACAGGTTCTGTCATTTTTATTCCTTATTGTGGAGAGGTACATTGGAAAAATAAGAGTTCAAGATTGGGTTCGATCATGGTGAAGTCACTCATCCCAATTTGGAGGAACAATTTAAGAAACTATTAATTTTATTATATTCACTTTTGATCGTATACTTACGCTCAATGAGTTTACTGCATACTTCCTGTCTTTGCTCCTGTTTACGGTTGTACCGAACAAATACACAGAGGGTTCTGGCTGAGGCTCTTTGGACTGGGAGGACATTCTAGATGATAATAATCCCAACCTGAACTTTAGTGTTATCAGAATAAGCATTTCCTTCAAAATGGTCATGTAATAATCTGTTGATATCAATAATACTGCACATAGATATAATAAATTATTTTTTAAATTCTATTTGCTACAAATGAAATGAGCTTCCCATGAGTTAATAAATATAAGCAAAGCATCCAACAGCACATTAACAGAACATCCCAATTAACACTTATGCAAGTTTCAAATTAAATGCTAATAAATGTGTGTGCTATGATCTATTCCTATACCAAAAGATCTATCAGAAAACCTGAACATTAGAACTTACAACATTAGAAATTACTATGACTTTTTTTTTAAATTAGGTGTGCCTGGCATAAGGTTAAAAATAATTATAAACAAATATTGCAGACATAAATGGAAGAAATGGAAACATGCTATATCCACACTCAAATTAGAGAATTAACCACTAAATAGTAGAGCACAGACCTGGAGCAAGAAATTGTGAATTTGAAATGATTTGAATTAGATATTTTAAATATATTAAGAAATCAAATGAAATGATTGGTTGCAATAAATATCAAACCATTTGTAAAAATATGAACATGCTGTATTGTATTAGCTCCCCTTAACATCTAAATAACAGGATTAAGGAAATTCTCAGATATGATATCAAAAGAAATATGTCACAATAGATTAGTAGAATCATCTATTAGTTTGCTATATAATTAAGTTGAATGCTGCAAGATAACTTGAAGTATGCAGAAATAACTACTAAATTTTCAAATGAATGCTCCATAATTGTAGACGCATTTGCTATTTTTAAGAAATAAAAAAATGAGTAGAAATTTCACTAAAGATATATCTTACATTTGTCGTCATTATTCTAAACATTATGGGCAAAAACTTGTAGTATATCTGATCACTTGAAATGACTTGTGGCAGACAGGAAAACGTCAACAACAGCTTCTCATGTATTCTCCATTTTAAAGAGGTGGCAGCTCTTTGTTCAGCCATTGAGAGAGCTGGAATCAGATCAGGAATATGTACCTGACAACAAAATTTCCAATTAAAAGTAAAATCTTGGACACTGTGATCATTTTTCCAAATTTTTATGTATAGAATTAGGCATACAAATACTTTACAAGGCCAAACATATTAAAATGACACCGAAAATGTCAAGTGATTTCACAAAGGGAGAATCGGTTTTTAAACACAAGCAAAATTATCACCATAACTTACATGATTACAATAGATCCACCTTGATAAAATAATTCCTGTCCATTGCTTTATTTGTACAGTTTCTCGCTAGAATTACTATTATCATATTGTTTGTTGCATGTTTCTAGGTTGGGGACTGTTTCACATGGATGTGAAGCACTTAGCTTTTGATGCAACAGTGATCAATGTCCATCCTAACAGAAATTGGGAAAGTTTTGAGATTCATGGCTAGATGTTTGGATTAGGTGATGAATTCAAAATATTAAAAACAAGCATCAATTTTGGGTTAATCATAGACTTTACTAGTCGAAGTAAACAACAGCAAAGGACATCAGAAATTTATCATTCAACAATTAGTTTTTCTAGTAGATCTTCTTACGCTGCAGAAATGGCAACACGTGAAACTGAGATGCTTAACCAAGTTTACAGTAAATCAATTATATTAATGAACCTCATGCCCAAGGAATTCAGCAGCAGCATCATCCACAAATACAGCACCAATTTCCACGTGTACTGGCAGCATCAGCACCACTTGAGTCCTCCACCATTTCTAAATGTCATACTAGTCGTCTTGACATCCAGTATCACAGCACAAATTTTATCCAAATATTGGGAAATCTAAAGATGATGTTTTCAGTGCCCACCACAAATTCTGCTCCCTAGCCACTGAATTCATCACTCTCTATGACAACTGCCTGAAAAGGAACAAGAATATCCACAATGCTGATTTGATACTTAATCCTGACATGTGCCTCCAACCCCATATCTGTCATGACCAAGAATGTCTTTACCCATCTCCAAAACATTTCTCATCTCTGCCCTCACCTTAGCTCAAATGCTGTTGAAACATTCATCCACATTTTTACCACATCTAGACTTGACAAGTTAAAAATTCAAGTGCACCCAAAACAATGCGCTGAATGGATTTCAGCATGGATGTGATGGGGGGGCGGGGGGGGGCGTGGGGGGCAAGCAAATGACTTTTTCCGTATCTGAAACATACCACTGAGTGGTCTTGTCTGTGGCTAGGCTGGAAGGATGAGAGTTGTGGGAGTCTATAGGCTGACTCCCAGTTTTTCAGTCTTGTGTTATAGGGAGTGGGAAGAAACATATATAAGAGAAGCATCAGAACACAATGCTGCTGTGTTCATTAGTGTTGAGGGTGGGGGAGGGGATGGCAGAGGCACTGGAGTCTTGTGTTGCTGAGGTTGGAAGGGCTGCTGCGGTCAGGTTCCAAATTCAAATTCTCATCTTATTTTCAAATCCTCCTGATGGCCTTGATCCTCATTATCAGTGAACTCCTCCTACCTACAGCTCTGACAAATCCACGATCCTCCATTTCTTCAGCATTGTCCACTTCAGTTGTTCCACCACTGCTGACCATGCCTTCAGCTGTCAAGGCTCTCAGATCAACAATTCCCATGTTAAACCTCTCAGACTCTCTTCCTTTTTTTTTCTCCTTTTAACATCTCCATAATATCTAGTACTTTAATTATGTTCTCAAATCAGCTGCCTCAATAACACTTCAGTCAATGATTTGAATGAGACCTCTTACTAGGTTCATAGCACTATATAAATACAAGTGGTTGCAGAAAAGATATTCCAGTGACAAAGAATTCAAATAACTATATTTCTAAAGTGTGACAATATATGTTCGTTTACCTTATTCTCTGTTCCCACATGGTCTCCTCCTGTAATAATAAATCTTAGAATTTCAGGAAGGTGATCTAGCAGGGCATCCAATACCTAGATTTAGCAAAACAATGAAGCATGCTCTTAAACAGCATAGCCATATCAGGAAGTGAACAAAATTAATTATGAAAAAAATGTAAGGGATTGTTCTGCACTTCGTGAGCAGTACTGACATGAAATATTATCAGAAAAAACTGTTCACTTTTAGGAGTAGCAATCATCATTGTTCTAAAGAGAATTATGCTGCATATGAAGTATTTAATTAAATGCTTAAAGTGCTTATTTAACACCTTTCAACTAGAACCATTATTCCTTTCCATAAATCAATGATCCTTCATGAATTAAAAACCCTTGATTTTATATAAAAAATCCAGTGAGTTTCAAAGATCCTAAATGCTCTGTAGCACATGGGAGAAATTAATTATCTATAATTAGACATTGCCTGAACAACATAATGTTTAGTGTGTAAAAGGATGCAGTCAGAAGAATTTTAAATACACTAAAATTTATGGAGAGTGGAGAATCAACCAGGGGACAATCTAAGCATTTACATCTGGAGATGGAGCATGATGCTTTCCCACAAACTTTGAGATATCCATGTGGAAGATGATGACACTTTTGGGAAGTAAGTTTCAAAATTAAGAGAAATTGTGAATGACATTTCACAGTTATAATCCCCCAAAAAATGACAGATGCCACAGATGTGGATTCTGCAAAATATGTTCCAGGTATTAAAATGTTTTAAGTGCTCCTAAATTTTATGCTACTACTGTGACTATGATATGATCTGTAGCCAAAGGCTCAACTTAGCCATCCTCATTTTCTCCATCTTTGCTAGTGAAGCCAACATTTATACAATTTTCACTGGTGACCTATGAACAATGAACTGAATTGCCGTTAGTTCTTTGTTTCCCTCCACTACTTCATTCTTGCAACTGCAGGAGTTAATTCTGGACTTAGAAGGGCTAATTAATTGAAAGCGCTTACCGCTCATGCTCAAGTGTCTACCTGCTCTGTGATTGCAAGATCTAAGCTGAGTAGATCTGAATCCACAGGCCTACCTTCTAGCAGGCAAGTTTGTTGCATCTATAGGAGAACAGTGGCTATACCTCTAAAGATCATTGGTTGCAAAACACCTTGAAAATTCTGAAGGTTGCGAAAGACATTTTACAATAAAACTTCTTGGTTTCTTCTCTAGCTTTTGTGTTAAATATGAAGCAAGCTTCGCGGTATATAAGACAATTAAGGAAAAGACGGCACAGAGGAAAAACCATAGCTCGAGGCAAAGACTTTTAAGTATTGCCTGGAGACTGTAATGTGTGGCAAATGTGTCTCTCTAATGAGAGCCACAAATTGATGAGTCTACAAATCAAGAAAGGTGTTTATAGAATTGGTAGAAAACTGTATACTCTTAAGAAGCTGATAAATTTTGAAGACTTTTATTCAAAAGCTAAAAATCTTCAAAAATGGGAATTAATTCCTAAGGGAAGACTGGTGACAAATTATTTACCTTACCTCTAATGATTCATCTTGCAAAAGCGCAATCAATTCTTTGTGAACTACATGAACACCGGAGCCTAGCAGCTTAATGACCTATGTGAGAAAAATGCACAAAACTTTGATCCATTTGAAGAACATTACAATCTAGCAATAAATGAACTAACTGATCATTAATGAAATAATATTGCTCTGAGAACTATACCAAAAATATTTCAGGAAACCCTAACAAAGGATTCAAATTGTTTAATTATATATCTATTGATTGGAATAGAAAAATATTCCATTAAGTTTTAGGTTTATCTAAATTCTATTTTAAACATTCAACATTAGTAAATAACAGTAAAAGTTTTGTAACAGAAAATGCAATGTGGCAAATCGGCCATCATCTACATTTTGGCATTGCCTCTCCTTATCTCTGCAATCTACAACCAAACAAATATCCATTCATTCCATTGTGCAACCTGAAATCTCTACAACCAATACCTGGTGATATTACCTATAATGATCAAATTATTTTACCCACCCATTATGGTTTTCTTGCAACAACTCTTGTCATCTTCTCCCTTCTGTTTATCGCATGCACGGTAGGGATCTTTGGATAGATTATTAAAAGCCCATCCTATTTTTCTATCTTTTAGTTAGCCTATTACAGCAGCATTTCCTCAGCTGAGAACAACTAACAGCAGTTTGAAGATGATGCCTTGGACCTTACAAGTCTGTTGAGACTAAATTACTCATTGGTGGAAAAAATATCATTAAACTATCAAATAGCCATAGATAAAATTCTAAAACTTGACAGCCTAAAATATGGCACAAGGCAACTGACTGTCTTTAAAATCATTTATTTTATTTCTTTTTGATTTAAAAAAAACAATGCAATTACCTTATAAAAATATGAACAAAAACATATTAAAGAACATTATTTAAATTAAACTATTACTCAGTCATGGGATGCAGGAATCACCAAGCTCAACAATTTTTTTTGCTCATTATTAATTAAATGGCAATGAGTCACCTTCTTGAGCAGCAACAACCTTTGATTAGAAGTTACTCCCACTAAGCTATTCATTAGAATTCCACAACTTTGACCCACCACCAATGAAGGAATGCAATAGATTTGGAGGAAAATCTGGAGGTACTGTCATTCTCAAGTGCATACTACCCTTGTTGAAGTTGTAAGTCTATTAAAAAAGCCTTAGCACATTGTTCTCATGGATGGCAGAATCTGCAGTCAATGCAGCAAAGGATGGAAAGTCATTAATGAAGCAGCTGAAGATGGTTAGTACATTGCCTTGGCAACCCTAATAGCAATGTTCTAGAGCTGAAATAGTCATAGAGTCAGATACAGCATGTGACAGACCCTTCAGCCCACCGTCTGTGCCAATCATTAAGCGCCCATTTTATCCTAATCCTACCCTAACCCATTTTATTCTCCCTACATTCCCACCAACTACCTCCTAGATTTTACCCCTCACTCATACATTACAGACAATTTACAGTGACTAATTAACCTAACAACCTACAGGTTTTTGAAACATGGGAGGAAACCCAAATGGTCACTTGGAGAACATGCAAACCCAGCACCGACAGCACTGGAAGTCAGGATTGAACCTCGGTTACTGGAGCTATGAGGCAGTGGCTCTACGAGCTGCACCACTGTGTCATCCTCCAATAACCCCCAGTTGCAAATGGAAACATTATTTGATCTTCACTGACATAAATGTTACTTGGGCTCCTTTTGTGGCGCTAATCAATTAAACGCTGACTTTGTGTCCCCTCCACCTTTGTCATTTAACCATTTTGTCCATACTTAGTTGCAATGAGGTCTTAAACCTAGCAATACTTAAAAATAACTGGTGGAAACCAAACTATACATCAGTAAGCACATTATTGGTGAGTGTATGCACTCTGATAGTATTGTTGACAACACCTTGCATATGTTGATGATGATTAAGAGTAGAGTTTTGGGAAAATAAATGGTTGGATTGAAGTGGTCAAGCTTTTTGTGGTCAGGGAAACATTATATTTTCCCACATAAATGCAAGTGTTATAGCTATACTGAAAAAGCTTGGCTAAAAGAATTTTTCAGCACAAAAGGATTCAAAATTGGCTCAGAGGTAGGAAGCAGAGGGTAGTGGTTGAAGGTTGTTTCTCAGAATGGAGGCCGGTGACTGGCGGTGTGCCGCAGGGGTCAGTGTTGGGACCCTTGTTATTCATTATTTATATAAATTATTTGGATGTGAATACACAAGGCTTGGTCAGTAAGTTTGCAGATGACACAAAATTAGCAGGTGATGTTGATAATGAAGAAGGTTATCGTAGATTACAGGGGGATCTTGACCAGTTAGGGAAGTGGGCTGAGGAGTGGCAAACGGGTTCCTATACAGATAAGTGTGAGGTTATGCATTCTGGAAAGTCAAACCAGCACAGATTTATACTATGAATGGTAGGGCACTAGGGAATGTAATGGAACAGAAGGACCTAGGAGTACTAGTTCATTGTTTGTTGAAAGTGGCATCACAAGTAGAGAGGATGCTGAAAAAGGCATTTAGTACACTGGCCTTCATCAGTTAGGGCACTGAGTATAGGAGTTGGGATATTATGTTGCAGTTGTACAAGTTGGTGATGCTGTACTTGGAGTACTGTGTACAGTTTGTCACCCTGTAATAGGAAAGATGTGGTTAGACTGGAAAGAGTGCAGAAAAGATTTTATGAGGATGTTGCCAGGACTAGGGGGCCTAAGTTATGGGGAGAGGTTGGCCAGGCTAGGTCTTTATTCCTTGGACCGTAGGAAAATGAGGGCTGATCTTATAGAGGTCTATAAAATCATAAGAGGCATAGATAAGATGGATTATAGCAGTCTTTTCCCCAGGGTAGGGGAGTCCAAAACTAGGGGACATAGGTTAAGGGCGAGATGGGAAAGATTTAAAAGGGATTTGAGGGGCTACTTATTCACAGAGGGTGGTGAGTGTATGGAATGAGCTGCCAGAGGAAGTGGTTGAGGCAGGTACAATAGTATCATTTAAGCAGCACTTGGATAGGTACATAGAGAGGTGGGCCTTAGAGGAATATGGGCCAAACACAGGAAATTGCAACTAGATGAGTGGGTGCCATGGTGGGCATGGACTCATTGGGCTGAAGGCCCTGTATCCATGCCGTATTGCTCTATGACTCTAAGCCTTCATGCACAAAAGCTGAGATGTTGTCACAACCCATTGCCTTTGTCACATCCAGTGCATTCAACTATTTAGGTATCACATGGAGTGAACTGAATTTGGCTGAAGGCTGGAACAGACGTCAGAAGGGCACTGGACATTCTGCCATAATGGGAAACATTTTTTTTTTAAGTATTGAGAGATCAAGAATGAAAGATCTACATCAATAAATCAGCAGTATTACAGAGGTCAATAGAGGATTTCTACTAGTTCAGTGTCAGTCAGATTTCCTTGCATCTTTCATGCCAGGCATATTCTATAATTATCATGACATTTCCAGAGGTGTTTCATTTATGAAGCAAAGGTTTCTTCGTGCATTGGATATTTATGTTAAGCGATCATTCCTCATGTCTGTCCAACTTGACAGTATTGTTTTGTATTGAGTACTGTGCAATGCACATGCAAGAACTTAAGAATGACCAGTCTGTGTCATATTCAGAGAAAATTAGGTAGTCTCTTTGATAACTATAAGTGCAGCAATAAAGCGTACTTCTATAACAAATCAAAATGAAAACACAGATTTAAACAGGCGAGAAATTCCCCAAGTTTTATTCTGTATATATTTCTGTACATATTACTGTACATGAGGAAGCAACAGGAAGTAATGCAGATTCTTAGTATGTCCCAATAATTTTCTTTTCTCTTTTACTCCTTTGCATGCTCTTCATTCTCCTGCAGATCCTCAAATATTATTCTATACATACTAGCTGTACAATGACTGTGCAAGGGCCATTATTCATGTTTGTGTTGTGACGGTGTGTCAGTGGGCTATTCAAATGTAGATACTGTCATGGCTGAGCCTTGTCCATACCATTTTCAACATTTGTACATGAATAATTTTTCAGTTTCTTCATTCATAGGATATGGACATAGCGGCAAGGACAATATTTATTGTCTCTCCATGAATTGTGTCCTGAACCAATTAGTTTGCTAGGCCATTTCAGAGAGGAATTTCAGAGTCAACTGCATTGGTTGGTCTGGAGTCACAGTTAGGCCAAATGGAAGTTTCCCTTCCCAAAGGATGTTAGTGAACCAATTAGTTTCCATGACTATCTGGCAGGTTCACCTTTTTTGATAGCAGCTTTTTCATTCCGATTTATTTACTTAGTTGAGTTTATATTCCCCAGATGTCACTGCTGGATCTGATCTGCTGTCCCTGGAACAAAGAGTTTTCAGACACTGGACCAGTGACTTAATCCCTATGTTACCAAACTTCTGCCATACAGACAATGATCATTTCTTAACCTTTGGCCAAAATAGTTTTGATTACAGGTTTTGTAAGTTATTTAACTGTATCTCCAATATTAACCTACAGAGTCACTAAAAACACTTACTTCATGGAAGCCAGTGGCAACCGTTCGTCGGACAAGAGTTTCAGGATCGTGACAGAGGGTTGAGAAAGTGGGATAAAGTTCAGTGTAGAAACATTTAGGATCCACAAAAAGTATCATGGCCTGTGTGGAAAAAGACAAATTTAGTTATAAATAAATGTGACTTTAAGTGATGTATTTATTTTGGACATTACACTTTAGTCAATATTCAAGGCCATGACAGCTTAAATGTTTTACAACAGCCAATTCAGGAATTCAAAAATAAATGAGAGGAATGAAGTTTTGATTTAAAGGATAATGAATAGCATTGATATCCCCTAATGGCCTCAATCCACTTTCCCTGTAACCTTTTCCAGCCTAAGAACAACACCCAAATCTCAAAATAAAAAACCTCTTTATTGACTTGACTCTGGCTTTTTGTTCATCTCCCCTTCAGTTAACTTGTGAGCAAATTAGAATTCCTATCCACCTTCCCTCTCCTTGGAAATTCTCCTTACAGCCTATTCTTAACAAACTCTTAATCATTCTTTACCCTACTCCTTTGATTCATCTTTCATTTTTGTTTAAAATAAATGACACATCAAAAGAATATTTAAAGGCATACAAGTGTAAGTTGCTATGGTTGCACATGGTGGAAAAATTGAGATTACATATCTTCAGATGAGGTAGGTAGAGGTGTAATTGGCTCAGAACATATTCAGCTACCAACAAACAATCTGCTAGAGGAACTCAGTGGGTTGAGCAGCACCTGTTGGAGGAAAGGAATCATCCACATTTTGGGTCTAAACCCTGGATCAGGACAATCTTGTGTCTCTATACTCAGCCATCATTTTGAAGTCCTATTTTCTCTTTTTTTTAAACTTGTATTTGATATTATTGAATTATAGGTCTTAAGTTTATTCAAATGTTTCTTTTACACAATCTTAATTTCCAACAGTATCCTTTCCCATTGATTAATTCCAATGGCCACATTTTGAAAACTGTCAACAATAAAAGGTATTCAACCATCCTTTAGTTTTGCTTCTCCGAGAGAAATTGCTATAACTCTACTACTTCCCAAAGAGCCTGATATTGCTATTTAACTAAAAATGATATAAAGTCTAAGTTTGATTTTAACATTGTAATGCATGATCTTACAATGAGAATTGAATTACTTCATGTCTTGGTGCAATTATGCTTTATGTTTGCATACACATGCAAACAGGTGTGCAATATATACCACAATTACAAAGGGCTCTGGTTAGACCACTTCTGGAATATTGTGCACCGGTCTAGTGTCCTTACCAGAAGAAGGTAATGGAACGGTTCACAAGATTGATTCCTGGGCCCATCCTGTCTATAGTTTTAATGAATGAGAGATGACCTCACTGAAACAAACAAAATGCTAACATCTTGATAGGTTAAATGCATTGCCTCGAAGGATTACCTAGAACCATGGTTCAAGATCTCAAACTAAGGAGCTGACACTCAGGACTGAGGCGAGAAAAGATTTCTTCATCCAGAGGGTAGTAACTGTTTGGAATTCTTTACTGAAGAGGGTAGTGGAGGTTCAGTCACTGAGTATATTCAGGAGGAAGATTGTTAGATTCTTGAATATTCAGAATATCAAGGGTTATGGGATTAGTACATGAAAATGGTGCCAAGATAAAAGGCACGGTAGCATAGTGGTTAGCATAACGCTATCACAGTGCCAGCGACCCGGGTTCAATTCCCGCCGCTGTCTGTAAGGAGCTTGTACATTCTCCCTGTGTCTGCGTGGGTTTCCTCCAGGTGCTCCGGTTTCCTCCCACATTCCAAAAACGTACAGGTTAGGAAGTTGTGGGCATGCTATGTTGGCACCAGAAGAGTGGCAACACTTACGGGCTGCCGCCAGAACACTCTATGCAAAGACGCATTTCACTGTGTGTTTCGATGTACATGTGACTAATAAAGATATCTTATCTTATGACAGTCTGAATGGCCTACTTCTGTGACTATCTCCTATGTACACATACTGCATGTATGCACACACACTCAAGACACACACGCTATTTCCTCCTACCTGTTGACTACATTAGAAGGGCCGAGACTACAGTCTCATTGTCCATCCACATATCAGATCTTTGAGAAAATTCCAGATGTGAATAGTCCTGTGTGTTTATCATATTGATGTTTCACCTGGCTGGTTTACCTAGAGCCAATGGTCAGCCTGTTGCCTGCTCCAGATGTCAGTATAATTTCCCCATGCACAATCCCCCTGAAACATCTATCTAAGAATAATTTTTAGAAAAACTAGAAATGGATGTTAAATTTATACATTTAAAATCTCTTTCTAATTTTTTAGGTAGCTGTCACCTTCTTGGTTTCTTTCATTTTTTCCCTGACTCACTATCTAATTCCCTCAATACCCCCTTGTCTCAACCATTCTTCACCCATTTTTCTTTTTCTGCTCACTTTCATTTCCCAAAAGTAAGAGCAAAAACCAAAGGTAAATGGTCAGGTTCATATTTCCTTGGGCTACAAAAAGCTAGTGACAGATTCACTTCAGTATGTAAAGAAATGCTAAATTAAATATTATGTGGGGAAAATATGAAATTGCCCATTTTGACTGGAAAAATAAAAAAGCATATTATCCAAATGGTGAGAGATTGCAGACCTCTGAGATGCAGAGGGATCTGGTGTCCTAATGCATGATTTCCAGAAGACTAGAATGCAGGTACAGTAAATAATTAGGAAAGCTAACAAAATGTTATAGCTTATTGTTATAATTAAATGTTATAACTCACTAACTCAATGTACTGTGTAATGAATTGATCTGTATGAACAGTATGCAAGACAAGTTTTTCCACTGTACCTCAGTGCACGTGACAATAATAAACCAATTCCAATATTGCGGGTGGGGGGGGGGTGGGTGGGAGTTGAACACAAAAGTAGGGGGGTTATGCTTCTGTTATATAAGGTACAGTAATTTAAGAAAGAATGTTAATGCATTGGAAACAATTCAAACAAGGTGTATTGAACTAGTATTTCGAATGAGCAAGTTGTCTTACGAGGGAAGGCTGGGCAGGCTAGGCTCGTATCTGCTGGAGTTCAGAAGAATGGGAGGGGACTCAAAACTGAGAAGTAGATCCTGCTGGGTCTTGACAAAGAGGATACAGACATCCTCTTCTGAGAAAATCTTGAACTGAGGATATAAAAATAATGGATCACCCATTCAAAAGAGCAATGAGGCGATTTTTTTTTCTTCTCCTTAGAAAGTCATGAATCTTTGGAATGTCCTTCCTCAAAATGAGGTAGAAGCAGAATCTAGAATGTATTTTTAAGGCAGAGGTAAATAGCTACTTGATAAGCAAGGGAAGAAAGAGTAACTCAGTGTTGTTGGAAATGCAGAGTTGAGATTACGGTCAAATCAGCTTTAATTTTATTGAATGACAGCAAGCTCAAGGGGTTGAGTGGCTACTTCTGCTCCTAATTCATACATTTGTAAGTTTGTAAGAGCCATATTGCTTCCATAAACCCACTAAAATGTGACCAAGGCTGACAGCAGCCCTTACACAACACGTCAGATGAGCCACAAATGCTGATACAAAATAAAAGAAAAAATAGACAAAGGAGAGAAGGAACAAAGGAGAGAAGGAACAAAGAAAAATGCAAAATTTGAAATGAACAAGGAAGCACCAATAGAGATGTTAAGGGACAGGCAAGAAAGACCACATTACCACATACAAATCCTGATTAGTTAAAACACTGTTGTAATTTGATTGCCGATCAAGAAATGCAGCAAAAAGTTTGACTGCAATTTTATTACCCATACTTACTGGCAAATTGTAGGCACAATTCTGTCTCACAGAAGCATATTTTGCATCCATTTCTGCTGCATAGAACTGAGTCAAGTGTTCACTTTGACCATTTTCATGTTGTAGGCCTAATGTACTGAACTTCTTGTAGAAATCCAAAAACCATAGATGTTGCTCATCAGTTAAATTCCCTAAATGACAAAGAAGGTTATGGTTGAATACAGTATTTTACCATTTGGTTATAGATATGTTCTTATGTACAGAGAAAATTCAGACAGTCTTGGCTGCACTATTCTCCAGACATTCAACTCTTCCTCAATGGCTCACATGAAATATTTTTGAGGAGGGCCTATCCAAGTATCTCTAGTGCAAATTAACGCAGTCTATTTCTTTCAAAGGCCTAATGAATGATCCATGCACACACATGAAGGAAGTAATAAATATTTAAATAGAAAAAAGGCCCAAATAAAACCTACCTTTATTAAGATTAGACAGATCAGTAATGTTACTATAGGTATATTATAGAATACCAAACTTTAGGAACAAAATCCAGAATAAAGTTTATACAACAAGGCATGCACCAAAAAAAATTAAACATGGATATGAAACTGGTTTGCAATGAGTAAAGGAAATTTGTTTCCATCTGAATGCTGCTATTCCAACTGTAAGAAAATAGCACTTGATGAGGTTTTGGGTAATAATGTGAAGCAAACAAAATAGCAGACATTTGGGAAGTAATGACAGTAGAATAATTATAATGATGTGATAAATGATATATTAAAAATAATTAAAATAAGCAAAATCAAAAGAAAGAAATACTTAAAAGAATTAAAATCAGCTATATACTAATAAGTTAGAGAATGTTATTTGTAGGCAGAGGTCAAACCCATGAATAGAAAAAGGTTATTAAAATTTTAAATGGAAGCACTTAGGTATTGCATTCCATCCTACAGGCTAATACCCAAGACAAATACAAAAAATATAGGAAAGCTGCATAAAGAGAGATTAGCAAAGTTAAGAGGGAGTATAACAGAAATCCAGTAAAGGAAAAATTGCTTCATTGAAAAGCTTTTTATAGTTAAGAAGATAGCACTGGTGGAGAGAAAGCAGAATTGAAGGAACCAGGCTTGCAATTAAAACAGGAAAAGATGGTTATTGTCTGTAACATTCCCCAAGTACTTCCTTGGTTTTCAAAGAATAGGTTTATATAAGGAATAATATACACACACACACAAATATTATACAGACAAATCATTGTGACTGTCACTATACGATCCATGTATGGATTTTCGGAGCAATCTGTGGAGTCCACTTGGTTGTTAACCTGTACTGGAAAGCAGGTATATTTGTGGGTGGCCATGTATCGAGTGCTCTCAGTGTGACAGATACTTCGGAACAAAACAATGGAGATCTTTGGCGATTGAGGTGTCGTATGGGTTCCATCGTGGAACTTGTGGAATTCGTATATAGTGTATCACATACACATTTAAATATATATATATATATATATATATATATATATATATATATATACACACACACACACACAGACAAGTCTAATGACATCAGTTGATGTTCTAACAAAAATTCTCAGAATTGTGTTAAAAGTATAGACATTGGCAAACAAAAATACCTCTTCAAAGAAAAATCTAAGCAGCATTTAAATTTTCATAAACAACTAGAATCTGTAAACACACTAGGATATCTATATCTTGCCTAGACCAAATATGGAGCAGTCTGGAAGAGTCTAGGAAGTACATACTGGCCACGTAGAGAGAATAGCAGAGATTTACCAGAATGATATTTGAGTTCCCATGGATCAAGTTACAACAAACAAATTCATTTTCTGAAATTTTAAATGTTGTGCAGTGACTTGAAGTTTTCAAAACACTTAGGGCAAGTCAGAAAACTCGAAGTATTGGTTTATTATTGTCACTTGTACTGAGGTACAGTGAAAAGCTTGTCTTACAAACCAATTGCCCAGGTCAATTCATTACACAGTGCAGTTACATTGAGTCAGTACAGAGTGCATTGATGTAGTACAGGTTAAAAACAATAACCGTACAGAGTAAAGTGTCACAGCTACAGAGAAAGTGCAGTGCAATAAGGTGCAAGGTCACAACGAGGTAGATCGTGAGGTCATAGTCCATCTCATGGTATAAGGGAACTGTTCAATAGTCTTATCACAGTGGGGTAGAAGCTGTCCTTACATCTGGTGGTACGTGCCTTCAGGCTCCCGTATCTTCTACCCGATGGAAGAGGAGAGAAGAGAGAATGTCCCGGGTGGGTGGGGTCTTTGATTATGCTGGCTGCTTCACCAAGACAGCGAGAGGTAAAGACAGAGTCCAAGGAGGGGAGGCTGGTGTCTGTAATGCACTGGGCTGTGTCCACAACTCTCTGCAGTTTCTTGCGGTCCTGGGCAGAGCAGTTGCCGTACATACAGATCATACAGGAGTGATGGTCACACCAGAAGGAACTGATAGAGTAGAGGGGCAAACCATTTCTGATGGTTAGAGGAATAGGAGGCAGAATGTAAAAAAGATACAGTTACATTTACCTGAGAGACCATGACAGAGCTTCCCCAGTTGATGTGACAATGGTGCAAGGATAGTCTCATCTGCTTTGAATGACTTTTCACAAAACATCATCACCAAGGGAAATATAATTTGAGTCCGGTCATCTGACAAGGTAATCACAAAATAATATTTTACTCCCATAACCATAGGGAAATGGATAATCCTGTACAAAAAAATGCAACAATGCAAAAGTCATTTGATCATATTCAAGTGCTAAATATTAACATGGCACATCTCAAAACACAATTAGTTTGCTAGGGAATCAAGGTGGGCCTGATCTCGCAGGTAAGTATTGGTGGTTCTGAACAGAACGGCTAGCAGTTCATCATTTAAGATGGTGATGTCCAGAACTTCCTTATGAAAGTCCCAAACCTACTGCACAACAGATGGTGCCACATCTATTAGTGTTCTCCAGAATGGGACTGCATATGGAATCAAGCCCAGGAGTTCTACTTGGCTGAAATTCCCCAGCATTTACCTTGGTAAACTGCTTCTTGGGCCCTGTGCCTTTTGATTTCAATGTAGAATTATGGTTAAATGGCAAAGGAAGTTAAATTTCTTCTTTTTATTTCACCAGTTTAAATACCTGTCTTATTATATATTTAAAGTATTTTCAATAATTTTATCAGGTTCTTCTTAAGAATTGAAGTTTTTAAATTCCAACTATTTCAGAGATATGTAAAAACTATTAAATATCCTTTACAGATTTGTCAATTGGCAAAACTGGGGATGGAGGCTTTAGCAGATGTCAAATCTATTTGGAGAGCATTAGAAGCAGAGTTTCCTCGGTACAACGCTGAAGGCCCTGCTATTACTCAGACCATGTTGCTGGAGACCAGAACAATTTTTGGGCAGTGAGAAAGACCTCCATATTTTCACCAGATAAGCAAAAAGCATGAGGAAACTGTAGATGGCAATTCTAGTGAGGCTACCAAGTAAGCCCAATGATTTATTCTCAAAATGAAAATAATTGTCTCTGTTTTATGATATTGTGGTCAAGTATCACTGTACAGCTTGCTGAGTCTTCACACAATTTTGACTTCTACTCTCAGGAATCTTCTGTGGTGTCTTTTCTATATTAATAGTGTGATATAAATGCAAACTACTGCTGTAAAATCTTGAAAAGCAATAGCTCTATGGTACTTACACAAAGCCCTATTTACCACCTTTCAAGTTATGAACATGCAATGAAGGATTGATACAGAAAGAGGTCAAAAGTAGACAATATTGATTGTCAGCTTGTTTACACAAGTTTATTTGGAAAAGCATGAATCATCAGGAAACCTCTGCACAAATACTTTCCAACACTGAAGTACACATCAGCACATTAACCTTATTACTTGCTGATCCTTTAAATAAAAGTACAATCCCAAATGCAACAATATCTACCATTAATTTTAGTTTATGTTAATATTTCTAACGAGCTTTGCTCATGGAAATGTGCCTTCAGCATTCTCCAAATCTACTCATATATTGATGAAATTTGTATGATCTTGTTTACCCCAAACTGCTTAAAACCTGTGGACTTTCCATTTGCAAAGGTTACTAAGTTGACTACTATTATAGTTGTCAGGCTCCTGTTGAAGAATTGTTGCAAATAAAGATAGCATGGTGTTGTCAGACATGCTTCAAAGTGATTCAGCAATACAATGTGGTGTTGCTTGTCTTTGAAGCACAATAGCTTTTGAATGTCAAGTATGTACCCGCCACTGAAGGTAAATGACCTTCATTTCCTCTGAAGGTTAACTCCCTCTTCACTTCTGTTGCTCTCAAGAGCTGAAGCATCTGCAGAAGCTCCCAAGAGGAAGCATCATTTAACTGTCATTCTGGGGTGAAGGACATCACTTGTGAGGAAGAGCTAAAAAAGTATAGCTCTAATAGATCCAAGGTTTGATTCTTAAGGAGTCTGCAGAAGCCTCAAGACCCAAAAGTACAATTTCCTCACTGAAAATTAAAAAAATTGAAGACCATCCTACAGCACAAAGGAGAATAATTTTGATTTGCTTGTTGATAGTATGTGGAAGATACATTAATGTAATTTTTGTGAGGATGAATTTCCTGGATGAAAATTGAATCCTAAAACAATAAGGAACATTTTAAGTTTGGAAAGAGTTGGGTACCTTTAATCAAAGAGAGGGTTGATTTATTAGCTGTGAGATTTTTAACTTGATCAAGGGCAGGATTTTATTAACTCATGAGACAATGTGTGCTTCAATCAAAGAGAGATAAAAATGTTAAGTTTCATGTTGAAAGGATGCATGAAAGTACTGTAGCTGATAGTGAGCATCCTCCTCACTATCAACTACACTACCAATTTTCATATCTTCTGCAAATTTATTTATCACACCTCCTACATTCATAGAAACATATAGCATGGAGACAGGCTATTCAGGCCAACTCATTTCATGCATGGCACCCTTCCATATTAATCCCATTGCCCAAGACTTGGCCCATAGCCCTCTATGCCTAAGCAATTCAAGAGCTCATATGGATACTTGTTAAATGCTGTCAGTGACCCAACTTCAACCACTCTCTCAGGCAGTGCATTTCAGGGTCTTGCCACTTTCTGGATGAAGGTGGCGCTCCTCATATCCCCACTAAATCTCTTCCTCTTTACCCTAAACTTATGGCCTCTAGCTTTATCTACCTCTGATATGGGGTAAGTTTCCCACAGCCTATCCAACCAATATACACATTAATGATTTGGATAAGACAAAAAAGGTCCTAGCACTGACCTCTCTGGTACACCACTGGTCACAGGTCTGCAATCACAAAAATAACTTCCACCATCACCCTTCACTTATAACTTCATAGTGAGATGACAACTTTCAAACTATTTCAAAAGAAGACATTCAATCTTTTTGAATGTACTACTTTATTACATAAATCACTTAGATTGAAGCTTGCATAGCATCCAGCTGGAAAAGCAAACAAGATCCTGAATGCCATTTTTGAAATGATGAAAGTTCTATTTACCAAATGACCCAAATTAAACAAAAGTGTACAAACTATTGATTAAGAACATATCAATTCTCAGACTTCGAGACAAGAATCATAATTTTTAGTATCCACAGTATGTTGCTTTCAGATAAAAATCTGAGACTCACTACTATAAACAACACCTATGTAGCAACTCCCTTGATGGTTACTCACTTACATAATTATGAAATGGTTCCCCCATTCACAAGACAAGACATTTGCAATCTCTCTTTTGTCTTTGCACAGATACACATTACTTTGACTAAATTACAGTTGATTAAGAGGTTAGGTCAAATCATTATGACTTGTCAAGAATAAAGTGAATGAATATTTGCAGTTAAAACTTGGGCTTTGCAATATAAGAGGTAAAATAATTTATTCATTATAAAACACAATGCTTTCATTATGCATTTTCTAAACCAACAAAAATTCTTATTCTGCAGATTACTTTGACCGTTCACTAGCTAGGGAAGAAGATTTTCAGAAGTTTCCTTCATTATGTATATTAGTAATCTTAAAGTGCATAAAATGCACAAGGGGGACAGCACATAATATTGCCAGATCTCAAAATAGCCATATGAATATTTTTAACAAAAAATACACAAACCTCATTATTTTGTAATCAAATAAGGAACAAATTTCATAAAATTACACCCAATAAACACAGTCTCAGAATGCTATGTGATAAATTCCTTGGTATAATTTGAAATTTCATTTGAAATCTGTTAATGTGTAAATAGAAGTTAAAATGTTCCTTTTATTATTTCCAATATTCAACATGTTTGAATTTACTATGTACTGAAGACATGTATTTACTTTATCACATTAACTTACCACTATCGAACATCACAAGTAGGTTAACAATGGTGTCAAATGCAGCAATGCGTACACTGCTCCCTTCATCTCTAGCCAACTCCACTAACTCAGGAAGTATTGCAATTTTCGTCTGTTCAACACTGTAATGAAAATAAAAACAAATTTGTATGATAAAGTTTACCTTTCCTAAACATTCTATCCTTTGTCTTCTTTCAATTCCTAACAAAATAACATGCATGTAAATCATAGCAGTAACCTGGAAGCTAATAAATTTGATCAGAGATGTCACGAATAAATTAAACTTGCACGATGACAGTTTAATCTTAGTCCAATTCCATAATAGAAAAGAGTTAAATCTTTACTGCTGATGTGTATCGAACTGTGAATTGTCTAGGATTTAAAGCATTTCACCTGTTCCACAGAATAAAACAACTGCAGAAAATTGCATCCAAGGCTAATGTCTGAAATTTGCCAAAACAAATAATAGAAAACCCATCAAGAAATCTGACAAGAGAACTTCAAAAGTTGTTTTCTTAGATTCCCTGCTCCTTCATTAGTTGCCCTGTTACAATCATCTCAAATATAATCTGCAGAAATCAGTGAATTGATGAGAACATGATGCATTTAAAAATGATTCATTCTGCTTAAAAATAACACTGGAATATATTTTGTAGCGTGAGATATAACAACATTTTTGGTGGTGAACTAAACTACCCCTGAACCAAAATACTAATTTCATTTGTTGATTTCTATTTCTGTAGACAAATATTCCAAAATCTGACTTGAGAAATTACTTTAAATTATTTTTAAAGTTTAGACAAACCAGTTTCTACTTTATTCCAAAGTGCGTTTTCCCATAAGTTATTTATGCTCTGTTAAATGCTTGAGTTAAACATTGTAAACATTCTTACTTCACAATTTGCTATCTGCAGAAATTCTTTAGTGAAACTTGTTTTCTGGTCGGCTGGAGGATTTCATTAGTGTCAGATATCAAAGATCCTGGAAATCATACCCAACAACAACCAGTGTTGGGAAAGGAGTAAGCCATGCCACGGAGATCACTCAATTTTTGAAAGCAGCTTTCAAGTTCAACAGCAAGCACTGCTACTTCACTCCTGACAGCAAAGTCATTTATTACAAAACCCATGGTATAATTGCAATTTCAATTAAAACCTATCAATTGAAAAAAAGTACTAAAATGTTACTTTCATTATCATCAAAATTCAATATTTAGTATGAGCTACATACTGAGATTATTTCACTTCCTGAAATAATCAACATTTTAAAATGCTCCTGCTTGCTTAATTTTTACTTCAACCCAAACTTGACCAGAGGTGATAGCTAAACCCACACTATTACACTGGAATGGCAAAACTAAAATTCCAATAGAGAAAATACTACTTTGTGGGATAAAATTTAAAATTTAGGTGTTAAAGTAAGGATCGAGTCAAGTCAAGTTTATTGTCATGTGCACAAGTATGGTGAGGTACAAGTATAATGGAAAACTTGTTTTCAGCAACATCTTATGCAATATAGATTTAAACTATATCATTTCAATGTATAAAAATGATCAGAAGTAAAAATTAAAAATGTTATTGAAATATCAAAAATCACAAATATAGTTCATGATATATGCCTAATAGTTAAAGATTTGGGCATTTTCATAAAGTTTTTAAAAAATTCTTACGATAAGCAATGCTAAGAATAAAAGGCACACCAGATTATATCATATTCCTTTTGATATTTTTCTTTGTGTAACCTGGCACTGAATTGCCTAACTGGAACAATTGCTCAGTTAAATTCATCGTACTTGTTCAATTATGGTATTTATGATTTTTATTGTTTGATTTGTATTTCTATTTCCAATTAACATGGATTTATACATATGTTTGAAGTGCAGGTTATTGTATTTACCCAATTCCTTGTGCTATGTATTCCAGCTGTCGACACATACAGGAGCGAACTTCATATTCTACATCCTGGCAAAGTGATCTCACTAGAGGCAAAATATCACGCTTTATTCTGCAAAGATAATACAATTATTAGATGTTTCTGTATTTTGTAATATAGTCATAATAAATACATAACTTCAGTGCGATGTGCCTCGCAACACATAAAGGAATGGAGAAAAGATTCAAAATAAAAAGGAGCAACTTATTATTGTCCCAGGCTATCTTATTGTTGCCACACACCAACGCAAACATGCTAATGCTTCTCTCCTGTTAGCTGACAGACAACTCAAGGCTGCAACCCGAGATCAAATTGCATGATTCAACAAGCAGTGATCTATAATTCTGGGATTTATAAGTAGTAATTTTAGTGTGGAGGAGGCAGCCTTTAGGCAGGAACAGAAACATTTCCATGACAAAATCTTTACTTCACTTTCCAGTAATGAGCAAGGAAACTGCTCTAATGGAATACAAATGATCTGAGAGCAGATAGTGCTACCACACTTCATATAGCCATTCTTGCCAACATTTTACAACAATTTATAGAGTCCCCTTAAAATTGGAAGGGCACCCAAGTATTAGAAGTGGGTCAAAGGCATTAAAGAGAGATTAAAGAATAATAATTGAGCCAAGTAGGAGAATTTAAAGCTAATTAAAAGCATGGCTGAAAATATGGATTTTGAGAGAGAGAAGGGAATCCACCAATTAAAATTGAGGGAGCTAAAAGCTTTTCCACCAAAGGTCGGGTAAAGCAAAGGGAAAGTGCAAAGATGAAAGGCAGATTAAAAAACAGAATATGAAAAGTAGAGAAAAAAAGGACTGGATTAATATAATGCCTTTCATAATCTTGGTATGTCCAAAAGCACTTCTGAAGGACAATCAAGAATGAAAAATAAAATATAACGACAGTTAAATTGCACACATCAGACTCCTACTAAAAAACCAGATATTCTGTTTTTGGGAGTTGCTTGAGGTTAAATATTGGACAACAAGGTACAGATAATTCTGCTCCATAACTAATATTAGATATAACCAATGCAAATTTAATAAGGAGAAAATAGAGTGAAACGATTATAGTCCATATTATTAATAGTCATTTATATTTGCTACACAATAAACATGAGCGTCACTGCAAGAATACAATAATAACAAACTGTTTGAGAAAACAACTTTTCAGTTTATGTTATTAATTTGAAATATTTAGTCTTAAAGGTATGATAGCATATTAGGTTGCATGTATATCAGATCGTTGCACTTAGGAGGCAAGCACCAATGCAAATATTCCTTTCACTTACACATGCGATTCAAATTTCCTGGCAATTCTGCCCAGAATTTTGCAGCTGGCTAAGCGTGACTGGACTGTCTGTGATAATTGAGCCTTTGAAACCAGTGGAGACAAAATCTAAACAAGAACAAAAGTTTACTGAAATCAGAAACATTTTTAAGTACTAGAAGACAAATATATTGTTTACAATAATAGTTTAGGATTTGCAATTTTATTCACTTAAAACAAAATCACTCAGAACACTTTTGTTTGCCAGCAGGAGGAGGCAAACCTTTACAGACAAATATACAGGGCGAAATGAATTAGCATTAAGAAAAGCATGGGGTGATAAACAAAAGCTAGCATAGAGTTTTTGAAAGCAAACTATATTTTACACACTGATATTCTTTCTTGAAGTAATGAATGGCAACTATAGCCTAGCTCCCATATGCCTTCTTCACCATGTTATCTACAAGTGTTGCCACCTTCAGGGATCCGTGGACTTGTACAACTAGCTTCCTCTGTTCCTCAATGCTCTGAGGCCCTAACATTCATTGTGTATTCTCTGCTCTTATTAGTCCTCCCAAACTGCATCACCTCACCTTTACCAGGATTAAATTCTGGCTGCCATTGCTCGGCCCATTTTACCAATGATCAATATCATCGTGTCACCTACAACTGTCCTCGTAACTATCAACAACATCACCAACTTTTGTGTCAGCTGCAAATTTACTAATCATATCTCCTACTTTCATATGCAGATCATTAATGTACACAATGTAGGATTCCCAGCACTGTAACTATTGGTGGTACACCAATGGTTACAGGCTTCTAGTCACTAAAACAACCCTCCACCATCATTGTCAGTTTTAGATCCTATTTGCCCATTTGTCCTGGATTCCATGGACTCTAATATTTTGGACCACTCTCTCAAGGGGGACAAAGGCCCTACTGAAGTCCATGTAGACCACATCCACCACACTACCCTCATCAATATCTTTGGTTACCTCTTCAAAAAGTTGGTCAAATTGGTCAGACAGGATCTCACAATAACAAAACATTGCTGATCATCTTTGCTTATCCCTGTCTTTTTAAGTGCAGATTAATCCTGTCTTTCAGAATTTTGCTCCCCAAATACCTTCCCAACCACTAATGCTGGACTTACAGGCTTGTAGCTACCTGCTTTATCCCTGTTACCCTTTTTGAATGAGGGTTGCTGTCTGCCAGTCATAGGTACTTCACTTGTGGCCAAGCAAAGATTTACAGATCTCTGACACAGCCCCAGCAAACTGCTCCCATGTCACCCAAAGCAGCTTAGGAAACATCTCATCTGGCCCAATGTTCTAGAATTTCACCACTCAGTCCCCGAATTCTCCAGCTATAGGTTCTTCTTCATAGTGAATACAGATGAGAAGTATTCAGTTAAGACCTCGCCTTCATCCTCTGACCTATCCATCCTCAGCCTTTGCCACTGCCAGGATGAGGCCCAATGCAAACTAGAGGAACAACACCTCATATTCCGCCTGGGTAGTCCACAACCCAATGGCATGGATATGGAGTTTTCCAATTTTAGGTGACCAGACCCCCCCAGTGGGATCCCACCCCCACTTCTAATCCTCCTCCATTTCCATCACCCTCCAATCATCCCCCTCTGACTCCTAGCTCCATCCACCCACTACACACACAGTTCACCTACAGGCTCGCAGCTCCCTTCTCCTGTCTGGTCCTGGTTCCATCCGCCGTTCACTGCTCCCCTAATGGATCCCATTATCACCCCTTTGTATTCCTGCTCATCTCCCTCCAGCAGCTGTCTCCAAACTTCCCACTCCCCTCCCGCCACCTCGCTCCATTTGCCCCTCATTTTTCTCTGTTTGCCTCCATTTACCATTCTCCTGCCTCTGTATCCTAACTCCAGCCCCACTCCCCTCCCCTACCTAACACCTTACATCCCTCCTCAGTCCATCAATCATCTCAGACCCGTTTCAACACTCCATTTCTCCTCTTTATACTGGCCATCTCGTCTTTCCACTCTCAATCCAGTTATAGGCTTTTGACCTGAAACATTGACAATTTCTCTCCTCCCACAGATGCTGCTCAACCTGCTGAGTTCCTCCAGCAGATTGTTTGTTTGTCCTCTGGCTCCAAGTGAAGATGGCCATTTTTCTCCAAAATGGGCCCTACTCTTTCCCTGTTACCTCCTGCCCTTAATGTACATATAAAATGCTTTGGGATTTTCCTTACTCAGGTCTGCCAGTGATGTTCTGTGCTCCCTTTTTTTCCCTCCTACTTTCTTTTTCCTACACTTTCTATACTCCTGCTCACTATACCTGCCACATGCTCTCTTTTTTTTCCTTTACTCAGCCCTCGATATTTCTTGACATCCAGTGTTCCTTGGACACAGTTGTCCATATCCTTCACTCTTATGAGAACACACTGGCACTGAAATTCTCCATATTTCACTTTTGAATGATTCCCATTTGTCTGATGTAGACCAACCTGCAAGTGACTGCTTCCAGTCTACTTTTTCCAGGTCCTGTCTTATGACATTGAAATCAATAAGGTCCCAGTTTAGGACCTTAATTTCCAGACCTCCCTTATTCCTTTCGATAACACAAGAGACTTATAGTTATGGTCACTAGCTCCAAAATGCTCTCCCATTGACACTTCAATCACTTGCCTGGCTACATTCCCTAAGATTAGGTCCAGTACTACCCCTTCTTGAGTAGGACCATCTGTGCATGGGCTCAGAAAGTGCTCCTGGAAGCACTTTAAAAATTACACTCCCTCTTCAGTGGGCGAAAGGGCCTGTTTTGTGCTGTATGGTTCTATGGTTCTACAGCTTTCTTACTAAAGTAGCCCTAGTTAATACTGGGGAAATTGAAATCCCATAATCCCTATTACCATAACCCTATTACTCTTACATCTCTCAGTGATTTGTCTGTAAATCTGCTCCTCTATCTCCTTCTGACTGTTAGGAGACCAGTAGTATAACCCAAGCAAAGTGATTGCCCCCTTGTTCCCAAGTTCTACCACATGGTCTCATCTGAAGAATCTTCTAGAATCTCCTCCCTCATTTAACACAGTAATTGACTCCTTAATACTGCAATGCCACCTCCTCTTTTGTATCCTCTCCTCAATACTCCTGAAGACTCTTTTCCCTGGATTGTTGAGTCGCCAGTCCTACCGTTCTTTAACCATATCTCTATGAGAGCAACAACATCATACTTCCATTTGCTGAGCGATGCTCTCAAGTTCATCTGCCTTATCATAGCTATGTTTTTGGTGTACATGGACTTTCAACGTATCTTTTGGGCAAATTATCACAAATTCTTTCCAGCAAAATTAAAGCACGAGAGATTAAAGGGACAATGCCATCAATACAAGTAATACTTACATTGTTCCTATAAAGCAATAAAAACATTCATTGAGGCATAATCAATCAAAATCTGCCAGACAGCTGCAATAGGAGCTATTATGGTAGATGACCAAAGTAAATCAAAAAGACAGCTTTTAAGGAGCACTCTAAAAAGGTAGCAGTACATAGAACATTACAGCATGGTACAGACCCTTCAGCCCACAACGTTGTGCTGCCCTTTTATCTTGCTCTAAGATCTATCTAACCCTTCCCTCCCACATAGCCCCCCATTTCTCTATCATTTATATGTCTATCTAAGAGTCTCTTAAATGTCCCCAATGTATCTGCCCCCATAATCTCTGCTGGCAGTGCGTTCCACGCACCCACCACTCTCATGTGTAAAAAAACTTACCCCTGACATCCCCCTGATATCTTCCTCTAATCACCTTAAAATTATGTCCCCTTGTGTCAGCCATTGTCGCATTGTTAGCCATTGTAGAAGGGCAGAAAGATTCATGCAGGAAATCCCAGAATTTAGGTCCTCGTCAGGCAGGGACCATGAAAAGATAAAAATTGGGAATGTTCAAAAGGCCGGGAATTGGAGAACCATAAAACTTAGGCATGTTGTAGCACTGGAAGGGCAAAAGGAGATAGGGAAGGATTTGAAAATGAGGATGAGAATTTTAAAATGGAAGCACTGCACAATAGGAGTTGGAGGGTCTCAGTTACATCTGGATAGTTTTGCATATAACTAGTACTGAACAAGGACTCCACACGTCAATATTGATGAATCTCACCAGTTGTAATTGTATTTTGTACTACCCAATTTTACTCTAATGTCTCCAATTCTGCAGTAATTTTTAAATGTTGCAAGACAAGAATATAAAACTGATTGATCCACTGTGATTTTAAACTGGCTGCTCTGAAATCGGCAAACTTAGATTTTAATGCCACAAGTAAGGACATAGGCAGCAACATTTGAATAACTTCAGTTTTATGAGGAGTACAGCATTGAAGGCAGTCAGGAGTATGTTTAAATAATTAGGTCAAGAGATTAAAAAAAAACAGATGAAGAATTCAGCAGCAGATGAAGGGAGGGGGAAGAGTTGGTGATTTTAATTGGGATAAATGGAGTTTGGGTGCCTTAGTGAGAGCATGGATATGTAGTCTGTAGCTCCACTGGGTTCAAATATAACGCTGAGGTTGTGCATAACCTTAGTCAGTCTCAGATAGCTATTGGGGTACAAGATGCAGTTGTTGGCTAGGAAACAGAGCTTATGGTGGGGGAGTGAATAAAATAAGATTTTATTCTCAATAATTAGTTGGAAATTTGTGTTTCTTTATCCAGTGCTGGTTACTGGACTTGCATTCTCTCAATGTAGAGACAGTGAAGTCAAAGCAGATGAGTATCAACTACACACAGCTGAAAAAGGACAATGCATTTTTAAATGATGATACTGAGAAACAGCATAATGATGAGACATTGGAAAGGATTAACAAGACATCCTTGGGGATGCCAGAGGGAATAGTGCAGAAGCAGGAAGTCATTGCAAGTGACTAGCTTAGATTGGCTAGGTAAGAACAGAATCAATATCACCCTGTCAGATGACAACGAGGAAGCTTCAGGAGAGTATGTTGTGGTCAACTACAATAAAAACCACATACGGTCGAGAGAAATGAGGAGGGAGGTTTTATTTTTATTACAGCCTCATGATATGCCATTTGTGACTTTGATAAAAGTTCATTTTGGTGAAAGAGACTGATAGGAGCAATTCAAAAATGGATTTCCAATATAAAAAGAAAATTTCCATATTACACAGAAAATTACATATAAAAATATTTCTTGAAGAGAAAGCTGGAAAAGGTAGATAGATGGTAAACAAGTTGATATATGTAAAGTCCAGGGATCAGAGGCAGGATGACAAAAACAAAAAGGTAAAAGGACAGAAAGCAGAGATGAGCAATAAATAGATGATTTTCAGATACAAGACAGAACTATACAGTGGTGCTCCCCAGTGGTCAGTACTAAGACTACTGCTGCTTCTGAATTATATTAATAACCTGGACTTGGATGTACAGGGCATAATTTCAAGATATGCAGGGGCTACAGAATTCATAAATAATATAACTGTAAAGTAGGACAAAGATTAGAGAAGTGAACTAACACTTGGCACATAGAGTGAGAAAGGAGTTATTTTGGTGGAAAGAATGAAAAGCATCTGAACCATGCTAATTTCATTGTGGGTGCACATAAAGAGCTACATTGCAATGGATGTGCACAAATATTTCAAGGTGGCAGGATAGGTTGGGAATACCACTAATTAAGCAATTCATATCTTGAGCTTTGCCAAAGTCAAAATGCAAGCAAGTTATGCTAAACTTTTATAAAACACTGGTGTAGCCTCAGGTAAACTATGGTGCTCAGTTCTAGATACAATGCTTAAAGGCCAGAAGGGCCTAGGAAAAAGGTGCAGAGATTTACTAAACGAGAGCCTTCAGCTGAATGAATAGATATGAGAATCCAGATCTGTTCCCCTAGGAGCTGAGAAAGTTAAGTGATCAACAAAACTGTTCAAAAGTCACAAATATAGGATTTATGTCATCTCTGCAAGAAAGTGTGATCAGGAGTGTGGTTCCACAGTAACAACTGGATAAGTACCTGCAAGGGGAAAAACCAAACAGGAAAAATGGAAGGTACTGGGATAAATTGGACAGGTGTAACAAAGAGCTGGCATAATCATGATTAATCATTAAGCCTTCTCCCAAAGACCAAATGAAGCATTTTTTCTTTAACTAGAGCAAATATAAGGGACAACACTTCAATATTATTCTTGCCATTCTAATGAATGTCTGCAAATTAAGTACAAGCACCTACCATCTTTCGTTGAGATGTTGTCACTTTAATTATATACACATATTCATCAAGATATAAATGTACATGGAATCAGCAAATACTGGTATTTGTTTTACATTACCTCTTGCCTGATGGTTTCCTTTGGTAAAGCATTGATTACAGTCAGGAGAGTCTCCAACCATGCATTGCTGACCACTGGCCAAAATACAAACATATTAAACTGTGACAAATTAAGCTATAAAATTATGGTTTTAAATATATTACATAATTAGGACCTTTGTCTAGTTCTGCACGCTAATATAAAAGTCATTCTTGGCAAATGCACATACTCTTTATTTACATCCTGAAACAAAATAGGCTTATAATGAGGAACCAAAATAGAGACATTTATTTGGATCTTAGAAAAGAACCGTACTAATCTAAAATATTTTCACATTAGTCAGTTAAATTTTTCAACCTCTCAGAAGATTATAGTGCAGAATGGAATATTTATTACCAGGAAAAAGTCCTGATGAGCTTATCAATGGACCTTTGGAGTAAATGTCAAAATATTTTTAATATGTGCATTTCTACAAACAATGAGTTATTGGTTTTAAAAAGCCTGATTCTAACAGCTATGTAGAAAGCAATATCTTGTAATACCTTTTGTACTACCTCAATATACTTATGTATGGGATGATCTGTCTGGATGGCATGCAAACAAAAGCTTTTCACCGTGTCTTGGTACATGTGACAATATTAAACCAATTACCAATACTCCCCATTCCCACAGTTGATTACAACTGCCTTCACCATCTCTATAATGTTAGTTCTTCCTTGACGATCCTACTAGACAGTCAGTTCCGCCTGTCACCCACCCTAAACCACACACACACACACACAGAGCTACTGTGGAGTGTTTGTTGTAAATTTGTAACTATACCTATAAATCAGTATTAAACAAGATTACCTGAATTACTGGTCATATGCTGTTCAATAACTTGGGCTTTCACTGGATAATCTTTTGCTTCTACCTCATCCCCCCACCCCCACCAAAGCCAATACTTAAAACCAACATAGTGCACCAAGAAAACAAGATACTTTCCAATCCACAACATTTTTCTATTCTTCTGATGTGCTTTATCATAATTTTCTAAAAATGGTTATTTATAAAAAAACAGCAAAGCAGATCAGACATTTTAAAAGTAAAACCACATTTTAATACTACTATTAAAAGCATGCAATGCTTAAGAATATAGTTCAGTATTTTTTTTAATAATTAAACTAACCTGTGTCTTTGTGATCCAGGTTTACCAATATAATTGGGAGAAAGGAGTGGATATAAGCTGCAATGGAAACTAACTCTTCTTGTAAGATGGTAAGAAATGAAACTGCAGCAGCTAACTGCATCTCCACCCCTGCAACATGGAGTACCTCCTACAACAAATAATTTTATGAGAATTGATCGTATACCTGGAAAATATCTTACTTTTCCCATTTCCGTAAATTATAAATAACAATATTACTGTGGGTTAACTATTAATGTTAACCACTGATACTAATCAATGGTTAACATTTTTTAAAAATGCTTTCGATGTAATGTACATATTTCCTATTTAATACAAAAATACAGGTGGTTACACATTAATGAAAGTATTTTAAAGTAGAGTCATTGTAGGATAATCCACTTTATGTGGGTCACATACATTACTACAATAAACAATAACACAATTAGCCACTATACCTGCAATTGCCTCAGCTGCAGGAAAACTGAAACTTTTCCTCCTTAGTTGCATGAAGTAGGATTAATTTTAATTGTACATTACAAAAAGATTGTTGGGCTATACATTCCATTTATGCACATTACTGGTAAGCAAACTATTCAAGTCTGACAATAATACCATAAGAAAGATTGAGTATTGTGTCATATCATTAAATAATTTTCTTATGACTCCCTTGGTTATTTCACTGTAGATAATATATTGATCCCTTATTAGATTTTTAAAAAACATAGGCAAATATTTGATTTGTATCTCTAATCCTTTTAACAGTTGAAAGTACTAATACATTTTAACTAAGGAAGGGGGAATTAAAAGTTTTCATTTATTTTTTTTTCCCCATATGCTCCAAACCACAACAACTACAAATAAAAACAGAAAATTCCAGAAACACTCAGCAGGTCAGGCAGCACCTGTGGAAAAATAACCAGTTAATGTTTCAAGTCCAGGACCCTTCATTAGAACTGGGAAAGGGAGAAAACAAGCTGGGTTAGGCAGCAGGGCATTTGCACTTCTTCAGTCTAGTGCACTGCATTTGATGTTCACAATTTCACTCCCTCTACATTGGAGAAACCAAATACATATTGAGCAATTGCTCTGCGGAGCACCTGCACTCTGTCCACAGGAGTGACCCTGAGCTGCTGGTTGCCTGCCACTATAATTCATCATCCCTCTCACACTCTGATCTTTCTGTCTGTGGCCTCCTGCAATGTTCGAACGAGGTCTAACACAAGTTGAAGAACACCACACCATCTTCTATCTGAGCACATTGACACTCAATATCAATTTACAATCATAGAAACACATAGCACAGAAATAGGGCCTTTTGGCCCACCTCATCCATGCTGACATGATGTCTACCTATGCTCATCCCATTTGGCCCATATCCCTCTATGCCTGTCTTATCCACGTACTTGTCCAAACACCTTTTAAATATTGTAATTGCATCTGCCTCTACCACCTCCTCTGGCTGCTTATTCCAGATATTCACCACCCTCTATGTGGAAAAACTTACCCCTCAGATCGCCTTTAAATTTCTACCCTCACCTTAAACCTGTGCCCTCTAATTCACAACTCCCCTGCCTTGGGAAAAAGATTCCAACTACCGATCCTATCCAAGCCTTTCATAAGTTTTGTAAACCCCCACAAGGTCTCCCCTCTGCCTCCTACATTCCAGAGAATAAGCCCAGCTTATCCAATCTCTCCTTTTAAGTACAACCCTGCATTCCAGGCAACATCCTAGTGAATCTCTTCTGCGTTCTCTCTATTGCTACCACATCCTTCCTGTAATGTGGTGAGAGGAACTACACATAATACCCCAAATGCAGTCTAACCAGTGTTTTGTACAACTCCAACATAACGTCCCAACTTTTATACCTTGGCCTATGAAAGCAAGCATAACAAATTCCTTTTTCACCACCCCATCCACTTGTGTTTCCACTTTCAGGAAGCTATGGACGTGCACCCCAAGGTCTCTCTGTACGATCAACACTCCTAAGGTCCCTATCACTTACTCTATATGTCCTACCAGAATTTGACCTCCATAAAGTGCATTACTTTATACTTAGCTGGATTAAATTCCATCTGCCATTATTCAGCCCAACTTTCAGCTGATCTATATCCTCAGACAACCTTCTTCACTATCTATGGCTCCACCAATTTTCATATCTTCTGTAAACTTACAAATCATACCACCTACATTCTCAACTAAGCCATTTATATTAAAAACAACAAAGGCTCCAGCATCAATCTCTGTGGTACACCACTTGTAATAGATTTCCAGTCAGAGAAATAACCATCCACCACTACCCTCTGCTCCCATCACCAAGCCAATTATGCATCCAGTTTGCTATTACGCTTTGGATCCTTTGCACCCCTTAATCCATTTTGCCAACTTGCCTCAATCCCTTGTGCCTTGAATTTCTCCAACTTTAGATAAGTCCCTTTTTTTTCCTGTCTTTATCAGAACCAGCATTTTCAGTCTGCCACCATTTTGGCTCACTTTTTCTTTTCTTTTTTTTTGTACAGGCTGGTCTGCTGGACATGCCTCACTTCCTTCTTTGTGAAGCTTAACCTGATTTTCACTGCCCATTTACTGCCACACTTGGTCTTCCGGTCTCAACCTATCAGAGATCTCTCTTTTATTCCATCCATCACCTTCCTTTACCTTCGCTGCTACCCAAACTAACTTGTCTTCTCCCTTTCCTAATTCTAATGAAGGGTTCCTGGACCTGAAACATTAACCATTTCTCTTTCCACAGATGCTGTCTGACCTGCTGAGTGTTTCCAGCATTTTCTGTTTTTATTTCAGATTTCCTTTGCCTACAGTTTTTTTTTGATTTCTGGAAATTGCAATATGGTACATGCAATTTCAAAATGTCAAGTCATTACTATTAATTTCCTCAAATACAAGGCTAGAATTGAAAGAAATTACCTGTCTGAGTTTGCACTTGAATCTTATCTGCCCATGAATATGCTACAACAGGAAGGAAGAGATACCATCCTGCAACATTTAGATATAAATAGTAATATGCTCGAATCTGGATATTTAGTTGAAAAGAAAATACACAGAAGTGATAGAGAAGAATGGGATTGATTCACTACCACTTTCAAAGTGCCAGTACAGGTTTGGTAGGCTGAATTAATAAATAACTTAAGTCACTTAGCAATATGCCTAATAAATACCAGATGCAGTATGTAATCCAAGCCACTGCTTGTGTGTAAATGTAATTAGTGTTAGTCAAATTTATAAATGTGATATGCTTATTAATGAATTATTTTTTTAAAAAACGGTGTAATATTGTGTATTATATAAACAAAAATCCCTTATAACAACTTGATCAGTCACATTTGTAGCAAATACACAATCTCGATCTCAAAGGGGAAGACTTTGAAGGCAGCTTGGCTAACAAATATTCCGATTCATTATAGTGAACATACTTTAGAATTATATACATTCCAAATATAGGATTGGCTTCAGAAATCCTAGCAAATACTTGGGCAATTAATCATTGCTACTGGATGATAACAAGAACTGTTTATGATTTAGAAAAATGATTTACATGTAGCTCTCACATCTGCAGTGGTCACTCTGAGCACCGAGTTGTTATGCTACAGTACATCATAAATAGTATCCTGACTAGTATCACAAGCATCTATTGTGACTGCATAGCATAGCATAGCAGAAGACTACATTCTCTTCTCTTTCAGTAAAAAGACTCAAAATTATTTATATTGAAAACACAGCAGGAAGGGAGGGGTGATGGTTGGGAGGGGGTTGCACACACACTAAAAGCTAAACAATTCAGGGAATAAAGCCACATGGACTTTTCAGATGACAAATTAAAGATTTGTTATTAAATATGTCAGTTCATAGAGTTCTTGGACCTACTAGAAATTTTAATATTTACAATAGTAATATTACAATATTTAGCAGTAATGTTTTCTGAAGCAAATTAGTGGTGGGATCAGACATTCAAATGTTGTTAACATGGCCTTGCAAGGCGATTGATATTAGTACTTGGCCATTTTTCTGATATAGTATTTTCAATTGTCCAAAACTTGACACTCTGTCAATAGTGCAACTTACTCTGATTTTTGGCACCACTCTTCGAATAGTCTCGGAAGTATTCTGTCGCATCAGGTTTGGTAGATTAACAACAACACTGGTTCGCTGCACATCTTGGCCAGAACTGTGAAAAACAAAACAATTAAACTTACTCCTTCAAATAGAACATGCGACAAGCAGCATAAAAACATAATAAATAGAAGAAAACAATTTTCAGTGTCACTTTCCTATATTAACCCTTAATATGCAAAAATCCATTGATCTTGATCTTGAATATACCCCAGACTTTGCGAGTAGACCATTCCAAAGATTCACTATGCTCTGGGTGAAGAAATTTCTTATCATTTCACTCCGGAATGAGCAACTCTTCATTTTAAGACAGTAATTTGTCGTTCTAGACAGAGCAAACGGGGGAAAGATCACCCCTGCATCTACTCTACCAAGCTTTCTCATTAATAGGTCCTGTTTGCTTAATCTCTTCCCATTAGAACAACTCCCCCATCCCACGAATCACTCTGGTTAACCTTTATTACATTTTTATCATAAGTATATCCTCCATTAGGTAGGGAGACCTCATGAAGTTATGATGCGATTTTAATGCCCAAATTCAGTTGCCTAAATGACATCCTCTTGGGAAATGAGGCTGGGCAAGTGACTGAAGTGTCAGTGGGGAAGCACTTTGGGATTGGTGACCATAACTCTTAGTCTTAAAATAGTTATAGAAAGACATAGGACTGATCCACAAGTCGAAGTCCTAAATTGGGGCAAGGCTAATTTTGATGGCATTAGACAGGAACTTGCAAAGGTTGATTGGAGACACTATTAGGAGGTAAAAGGGACATCCAGCAAGTGGGAGGCTTTTAAAAGTGAGATAGGGAGAGTTCAGGGTCAACATGTTCCTGTTAGAGTTCAAGACAGAGCTGTCAGAATTAGGGAAACCTTGCTGACAAGAGATATCAAGGCTCTGATCAGGAAAAAGAAGGAGCCATATGTCAAGTACAGGCTGCTGGGAACAAGTGAATCTCTTGAGGAATACAAGTTAGTGCACAAGGAAATGAGAGCAAAGAAAGGAACACAAGATATCCTTGGCAGATAAGGTAAAGGAAAATCTTAAGAGATTCTATCAGTATACTAAGAGCAAAAGCATAACTAGTGTGAGAGAATAGGTCCCCTTAAGGATCAGTGGACATTTATGTGCAAGGCCATACTTCTCATCTGTATTTAGCATGGAGAAGCTCATGGAAGCTAGGGGAACCAAGGAAGAGAACAGTGATGTCCTGAAATGTATCGACATTATGAAAGAGGAGGTGTTGGCAGTCTTCTTTTTTTCTTTTCTTTTATATTCGATGGCATTTGGGCTTTCAACAACGCAGGTTTCCCACACCCCCGGCCAATGTTCTGCCCTTGCATCCTGTGCTGATTGCTCCCGGGGATAGGATTCCAGTGTTGGCAGTCTTGAGGTGCAAACAGGTGGATAAGTCCCCAGGGCATGACCAACCATTCCTTAGGACATTGTGGGAAGCAAGTGAAGAAGTTGCTGGGGCCCAGCCAGAGATTTTTGTATCTTCCTTAGCAACAGGTGAGGTACCAGAATTCTGAAAGGTGACAAATATTATGCCATTATTTAAGATGGGCTACAAGGACAAGCCAGGGAACTACAGGCCGGTGAGCGGTAAGTTACTTGAGGGGGTTCTGACAAACAGGATTTACCTGCATTTGGAAAGGCAAGGACTGATTGGAGGTAGTCAACATTTTTGGGAAATTGTGTCTCACGAATTTAGTTGAGTTTTCTGAAGAGGATTGATGAGGGTGGGGCGGTAGATGTCTACATGGACTTTAACAAGGCTTTTTACAAGGTCTTGCATGGTAGACTGGTCCAGAGGGTGAGCTAGCCAGTTGGATATAAAATTGGCTTGGTGGAAGGAGTCAGAGGGTGGTAGTGGAGGCACAAGAAACTGCAGATGCTGGAATCAAGAGCAACAAACAACCTGCTGGAGGAGCTCAGCAAGTCAAGCAGCATCTGAGGGATCTGTAGGGAGGTGGTGAAGAAAGGAATTGTTGATGCTTCGGGTTGAAACCCTGCATCTGGACTGAGAGTGGAGAGCGAAGATAGTCAGTATAAAAAGGAGAGGGGGAGTGGAGATACAGGGGCTAAAAGGTGATTGATGGACCGAGAAGGGGTGAAAGATGACAGGCAGATGCAGATCGGTAGGGAAAGGAGAGGGGATGGAGTTGGGAGACAAATGGAATCACACAAAATAAAAGGCAGATGGAGCCAGGTGGGGAAGGGTGAAGATGGAGACAGCTATGAGCATGATAAGCAAGAACACAAAGGCTATCAGTGATGGAATCTGTTAAAGTAAAGAAGGTAATAATGGGAACAGGTGGGAGAGTGGGGCGGATCTGGGTCGATAGGATAAACACACAGGAGGTGTTACCTGAAAATGGAAAATTCAAATGCTCACACCATTGGGTTGTAGATTACCCAGGTGGAATATAAAGTGTTGTTCCTGTAGTTTGCGTTGAGCCTCACCTTGGCAGTGGAGAAGGCCGAGGGTGGACTGGTCAGTGTGGGAATGGGAAGGGGAATTGAAATGACATGCAACCGAGAGCTTGGAATGGCCTTAGCGAACAGAGAGCAGGTGCTCTGCAAATGGATTGCCTAGTCTGGGCTTGGTCTCATTGACGTAGAGGAGACCAAGCACAGACTAGGTAATCGATTTGCAGAGGCCAGATCGGGAGCACCGAATGCAGTAGATGAGGTTGGAGGAGGTGCATGTGAATTTTTGCCTCACCTGGAAGGACTGTTTAGGTCCCCAGATGGTGGTGAGTGAGGAAGTGTAAGAACAGGTGCTCCACTTCCTACAGGTTGCAGGGGAAAATAGCAGGTTGAGTGGACCAGGAAGTCACAGAGGGAGTGGTCTCTGCAGAAGGCAGAAAGGGGTGGGGAGGAGCAGATGTGGCTAGTGGTAGGATCTCATTGCAGCCGGTGGAAAAGAAGAAGCATGACGTGCTGGATGCGGAGGCTAGTAGGGTAAAAGGTGAGGACGAGGGGAATTCCATCTATGTTCTGTTTGGAGGGAGGTGCAGTGAGAGCAGAAGTCCCAGAAATGGAGGAAATGTGAGAGATAACTCCATCAATCACAGTGGAAGGGAGGCTACATTTCCTGTAAAAGGAGGACATTTAGATGTCCGAGAATGAAAGGCCTCATCTTAAGAGCAGATGCGGCAGAGACAGAGAAACAGGGAGAAAGGGATAGCATTCTTACAAGAGACAGGGTGGGAAGAGGCGTAGTCTAGGTAGCTGTGAGAGTCAGTGGATTTATAGCAAATGTCAGTGGATAGTTTGTCTCCTGAGATGGAGACAAGAGGGATCTAAAATAGAGAGAGAAGTGCCAAAAGCGGTCCAAGTTAATTTAAGAGCAGGGTGGAAGTTAGTGGAGAAGGTGATAAAAATGACAAATTCCACATGGGTGCAGGAAGCAGCACTAATATAACATAACATAACAGAAAAAAAAGAGTTGGGGAATGGTACCAGAGAAGGTTTGGAACAAGGACTGTTCCACGTAGTCAACAAAGAGACAGGCACGTAGGGCCCATGCAAGTGCTCATGGCTAAACCTTTGATTTGTAGGAAGTAAGAGAGAGTGTTAGTGAGGATTGTTTTTCAGATTGGATACCTATGACTAGTGGTGTGACATCGGGGTCAGTGTTGGGTTCCCTGCTATTTGTCATATATATTAACTACTGGGATGCGAATGTATGTGGCATGATTAGTAAGTTTTCAGACAACACCAAAATTGCGGTGTGGTGGATAGTGAAGAAGGTTGTCCAAGGTTACAACAGGATGTGGATCAACTGGGAAAGTGGGCAAAGGAATAGCAGATGAAATTTAACTCAGACAAGTTTGAAGTGATCCATTTTGGGAAGTTAAACCAGGGCAGGTTTTGCGCAGTAAATGACAGGGCCCTGGAGGGTGTTGTAGAACAGAAAGACCTAGTGGTACAAGTACTTAGTTCCCTGAAAGCAGCAACACAGGTAGACAGAGCAATGAAGGTAGCATATGGCATGCTTGACTTCATCAGTCAGGGCACAGAGTACAAGAGTTGGGACATCATGTTATAGCTGTATAGGACATTGGTGAGACAGCACCTGGAATATCGTGTGCAGTTCTGGTCACCATACTGGAGGAAGGACATGATTAAGCTAGAGAGAGTGCAGAAAAGATTCACAAGAATTTTGCCTGGACTGGAGGGCTTGAGTTATGATCAGAGTCTGGATAAGCTGGAACTGTTTTCTCTGGAGCAAAGGAGGCTGACGGATGTCCTTACAGGGGTTTATAAAATCATGAGGGGCATAGACAAGGTGGATGGTCACAGTCTTTTTCCCAGGGTAGAGGAAACTGAAACTAGACGGTATAGGTTTAAGGTGAGAGGGGAAAGATTTAAAGGGGACCTGAGGAGCAAGTTTTCCACAGTGGGAGGCAGGTGTATGGAACAAGCTGCCAGAGGAAGTGGTAGAGGCGGGTATAATTACGATGTTCAAAAGACATTTGGATAGGCTCACGGATAGGAAAGGTTTAGAGGGATATGGGCCAAGCTTGGGAAGGCACCTTGGTTGTCACAGATGTGTTTGGCCAAAGGCCTGTTTCCATGCTCTGAATCTAGGACTCCATGATATCATTTAAATTTAATTACAGCATGCATCGACAAGGATCAGCAGAAAATGCCTTTGATTTTCTTGACTGAAACTTCTTCACTGGAAAAAAGAATAATTGTCACTAAAATATTGAAGAGAATTAGAAATAATAAAACAAAATAAATTAGAATAGGCCTATTGTTCACTGACACCTTTCTAATATTGTTGCTTTCTTTTAAAACAAAATGTATGTAAATGTTTTTAAACAGCACAGTGTTCCAGCAGATAGCGTGGCTCTCACAGCCCCAGCAACCAGGGTTTGATCCTGACCTCTGACACTGTCTGCATGGAGTTTACATGCTCTCGCCATAAGCACATGTGCTCCCCATCTCCCCATGTGCTCCAGTTTCCTCCCGCACACCAAAGATATGGTGGCTAGTTGGTTAACTGGTTACCTTAAAATGACCCTACCCTAGGTGGATGGTGGGAGAATCAAGCATTGTTAATGAGCACGTGTGAGAGAATAGATTACAGGGAATCGGATCAATGGGATTGCTTTAAGCACTGGCAGGGACTCAGCAGGCTAAATGGCCTCCTCCTATGTCATAAGAAAATCTGGAATATATGGAAATGTGAAAGGCGGCAAGTGAAAAAACCTGCAGCAACTTGGATGTTGCATAAGCCTTCACTGTGGTTGTGATGCACAGTCTACCCAAAAATGTTTTTGTAGAAGCTGAATCGACAAATGTTGTACTAATAAGAACATTAACTTTCAGTGACATAAACGCTGAAATAAAAATAAAATGCCATAAATACTCAGAAGCTGAAGCAGCACACATAGAGAGAAAGAGATAATGTTACTCTCTCCACAGATGTTTCCTGATCACTGCCAGCATTTTCTGATTTTGTCAATTTTTAGGATTTGTACCTTTTCAAAAAAAAGACAGTCGCAAATTCTAAGATTCAGAAATGAAAACAAATCCTGGAAACACCTGTGCTCATGACTGTACTGGCTTTGGAACTGCTTGAATGAAAAACTGCCTCTTAAGTAAGATGTTATTAAGTAATCAACAACTTTAATAATATGTTGACATTTCAATCAGATAACACAATTGATGAGTTTCAGCACCCAATCCTTAGCATTAATTGTTTTATACACTATTCCCTTCTGTGGCATCTAAGCTAAGTCACTGATTAAAATGGAAAGTTCTGGACATAAGCCCAATTTGTCAGACTACAATCTGGACATCCGAATTTCTGCTTGTTTGACTCAGTGTACATAATTTATTATGCAGCCTTGCAGGGTGAATAGAAAACTTAAAAATTATCATCTCCACTCCAGAATCAAGATCATTCCAAGCTTAGTCATTACGCTACAGGACACAGACAATAGGTACATGTGCATTTGCAGGTGGAGCTCCAAGTCATCATCAACACATACACTGAAACGTACAAGAGAATAGGTCTTTCAATAAACATCTGGAGAACACAGGTCCTCTATCAACCTTTCCTTGCTGTGCACCACTGGTACTTAAAATGAAGGTTCACAATAAAATTGAGGACCACCTTCCACGTGCAAGGAGCCATCTTTCAGTAAAGGCAAATATTAATGATGAAATTCAACATTGTTTGTGCAAGCACTGCTTTTGTTGTCTGAGAAAACGGGCATTTGAAGATCAAGATCTCAAAACCAGTGCAATTCCTATTATCTACCCATCATAGATAAGAGCTACAGAGAAGCAGTCACTCCCAAGCTGCAGGAGGCAGGTAGCTGGGTGACTGTTAAGAGAAGGAAGGAGAATAGGCAGGTAGTGCAGAGTACCCCTGTGGCCGTTCCCCTGAACAACAGGTATACCACTAGGGAAAGCTGCAGTGACCAGCTTTCTGGCACTGAGTCTGGTTGTGTGGCACAGAAGGGAAGGGAGAAGAGGACAGCGGTAGTGATAGGGGATTCAATAATAAGGGGGGCTGACAGGAGGTTCTATGGACATGAAAGAGACTCCCAGATGCATGTTGCCTCGCGGGTGCCACAACATTCTGAAGGGGAAAGGTGAACAGCCAGAGGTCATGGTACATATTGGTATCAATGACAATAGGTACGAAAAGAGATGAGGTCCTGAAGAGGGAATATAGGGAACTAGGTAGGAAGCTGAAGAGCAGGACATCAAATGTAGTAATCTCTGGATTGCTGCCTGTGCCACATGCCAGTGAGGGTAAGAATAGGATGATTTGCCAGATGAATGTGTGGCTGAGGAGTTGGTGCAGGGGGCAGGGTTTCAGATTTGTTGATCATTAGGATCTCTCCTGGGGAAGGTACGACCTATACAAGAGGGACAGATTATACCTGAACTGGAGGGGGACCAATATTCTTGCAGGCAGGTTTGCTAGAGCTGTTGGGGAGGGTTTAAACTAGTTTGGCAGGGGGATGGAAACCAAGTGGTAAGACAGAGGTTGGTGCATTTAGTGTACAAGTAGATGCAGTGTGCAGAAAGACTGTGAGGAAGGATAGGTAGTTGAAAGGGCAAAATTTCAGTCAGTTGGATGGGCTGAAGTGTGTCTACTTTAATGCAAGAAGTATCAGGAACAAGGGTGATGAACTTAGAGCATGGGTAAATACATGGAACTATGATGTTGTGGCCATTACAGAGACTTGGCTGTCACAAGGGCAGGAATGGCTGCTAGATATTCCAGGGTTTAGATGTTTCAAAAGGGACAGGGACGGAGGTAAAAGAGTTGGGGGAGTGGCTTTGCTGATCAGGGTCAGTATCACAGCTGTAGAAAGGGAGGATGTCCTGGAGGGATCGTCTACTGAGTCAGTGTGGGTGGAAGTCAGAACCAGGAAGGGAGCAATCACACTACTGGGAGTATTCTACAGACCCCCCCCCCCCCCCAATAGCAGTAGAGACACTGAGGAGCAGATTGGGAGGTTTGGAGAAGTGCAAAAATAGCAAGGTTGTTGTCATGGGTGATTTCAACTTCCCTAATATTGATTGGCACGTCCTTAGTGTAAAGGAGATAGATGAGGCAGAGTTTGTTAGGTGTGTCCAGGAAGGATTGCTGACACAGTATGTGGACAGGCTGACTAGAGGAAAGGCCGTACTGGATCTGGTACTAGGCAATGAACCTGATCACGTTTCCGTCATGAGATTGGAGTAACACCACCTCATATTCTGCCTTGGTAGTCTCCAACCTGACGGTCTCAACGTCGATTTCTCTAATTTCCGGTAACCCCTTCCCTCTTCCAGCATCAGTGTTTTTTTTTATTGTAATTTATATTACTGTTAGAATATTTGATTTCAACATTTGCCTAACCAAAATCTCACTTCGTGAAATTGAACCAGAGCTCAATTGCTAGATGGGTAGAGGAAAATAAAAGGGCTTCAGCAATCCAAATGAGAAAAATACACTATTCTGCTCCTTCATAGTACAAAAATATTTTGATCACCAGGATTAGGCACTAAGATGGAACGCTCAAATTAAAGTGAGCAGTTTTTTTTAAATAAAAAAAATTAAAAATCATTAGAATACAAACCAAAATTGCTGAGATTTTGCAATTTGAACTTCCCAGAACTAACAAGTTTCTAGTGAATTCTGTGGTAAGGTTGGAGCTTCAGAATACTTAACGGCAGAATGCAGTAATTCAATTCACATATGCAGAAGAAATTATCTCATTTCTTGCATGGCATAAAATTGCCACCAATCTGATCAAAACCTGTAACAGGCGTATATTACACAAGTAGTAATTTAACAAAATGGGCTTTCACCAGAGCTTCACCCGAGTATTTGCCTGTACAATGCAATGACTTTATGACAAATATTTGTGCCTTGTGTTCTTTCTTCACACTAAAGGATGATAAATTCAAGCTAGCCAGTTGCTCTCAGTTGTCAGCAAAGTGATGGAAAGGGTTTCTGACTGTACTGAGAAGCCAATAAACAACACAGCAATTCAGTTTGACTTTTGCCAGGATCACAAAGTTCCAGACCTTTTAACAGCGTTACTTTTTTTTTGATTCTTTGTCCAAACAATCTATTCCAAAACAAAGGTGAAAATGAGTTTTTGATATCAAGGGGACATTTAACTTGGAAATATCCATAAAATTTAAAGTCAAAACAAATCAAGCAGGAAGCTTTCCTATGGCTGGAGTCATTCCTTGCACAAAAGATGTTGTTGTGATTGCTGAAGTTTAATCCCCTCAGTCCTGTGGCATTACACCAAGAGCTCCTTGGGGAGTATTCCAGTCCCAATCAGCCTCAGCTGCTTTATCAATGACCCTTTGCTTCATCGTGCCAGCGATGGAAAATATTTCCTGATGATTTCAAAGTTCCATTCACAACATAGCCTGCATGCAGCAGGAGCTAGATAACATTCAGCATCAAGTTAATCAGTGGCAAGCAACATCATGTAGGTGCTGGACAATATCTACCTCCAATGAGAGGGAACGAGAGAATCTAACCACAAGTGTAGTAAAGTGACATTAAGGTAAAAGATCAGCCATTATCTGAATGAATGGCACAGCAGGAACAAGAAGCCAAAATGCCTACACAATAAATGGAAACCGGAGTAATGTTCAAACATCTCCTTAGGGGACTTGTTGACAAAGTCTGATAGATAATGCACCTCTGATAAAATCTGCCATACAAATGCAAGTTATTATTTGTCTGTCAATCAAAGGGAGTCAGGAGCTTGTGATAACAATCTGCTTTATTTCCACTGTATATGTCAACAATAAAAGGGGTTATTTTCATTCAGGACTTTCTGCCTCTCAAACTACCTTACGCATAAAAACATACTTGGCAGCCCTGGGAACATGGAACTTCTGCATGTAGCTTACGAGAGGGAGACCAAACATATGAACCTAAAATGTTGTTTTACATTTAAAAATGTAAAATTTTTAATTGTTATTGACTTGGTTGGTCTACAAAAGCAATTCTAGAATAACAGAAAATCTGCACAATAAAAGCAGTGATTAAAGATAATACAATTTTTCATGCATAATGTGATGTGTAGCATTTTGGTTGAAACAAACAGAGGAAGGTTAAGAAGCTACTCTGACTAGAAGCTCAGTGCTCATTTTGTACTACTTTCAAATAGTAAATGTCAATGCTCCCTGCCAGCTACCTTGCTTAGCAGTAAAATAACTGTTATAACAATATTCTAATTTGGCAAGTAGTTGGAGCAATGAAATGATAATCAGATAAAAAAAATTACAAACATTAAAAAAATAGTTACGTAGCTATTGTCACTGGGGCTCAGAGTTTACAAATGAAACAACTGTACAATTCTAATCCAAGGACAAAATGAGAAAAGCAAAGCAAAAGACACATCCACTTTTGTCAGAAATCCTGTTTATGCATTTGTTTAAACTAGCATTTGGTCCATGGTGTCTCATAGCAACACCATTCACAGTGAGACAGCTTGGCTATGGTGACCCTGGCATTTATTACTTCAATAATTTGTCAAATTTTATATACAAATCCTTTTAACAGTGCAGTAAATTGAATCTGTAATTAAATCAAGCACACTTATATCATGAACAATGCAGGATTAACAAATTGTTCCTTGTGTTTATCTTGAATTTAAGTCACTAAAATAAAGCAAACTAAACACAGCTTTTGTTATGTCATAGAAACTAAAGTAACTTGAAAAGAACTGTCGCCTTTCACTTTTTATTCAGTAGAATACTATAGACAAATTACTTCTGGAGCTCCCCCAAGGGTCTATTTTGACCATATCCTCTCCATGGGCACTTCACTACCATCATCCAAAATTATGGGATTAAGTTCCACAAGTACCCTCATGACACTCAGCTCTTCCTTTCTACCATATCATGATCCTTCAGCTGCTTCTATGTTGTCAATATTGATGTGATTTCTCCTAGTTAAATCTAGGAAAAATGAAATCTATTAGTTTTGGTTCTTATCATGTCTCCTCAGTGACTTCAGTCCTTTTTTTGAAAATCAGGTTCAGCTCAAACGAGACTGGTTGATATTCTACATTGTTAATCTAGACATGATGCAGCAGGTGGGATCTGACCAGGGAATTGTACAGTTTGATCATAATTTCTTCTGACTTGCATTATATACTGACTTGCATTATATAATTCTGGCTTTGTGATTCAACATTTCTGTTGGAGTTTTGAATAGAGATCAGAATTAGTTGGACATGTTGCGAATCAAAAGTGTACTCTGACACCAGGTTCTTTCAATTATATAGGACCTTGGCGATACCATATGTGGAGTATTATGCACAGTTTTGGTCTCCTTAACCAAAAAAGAAGGATAGTCACAATAAAGGGAGTGAAGCAAAGATTCACCAGACTGGTTCCTGGGACAGCAGGTCTGTCATATAAGGAGGGATTGAATATTCTCTATGGTCTCGAGCTTAGGAGATGATCTCACTGAAACATTCAAATTTCTCAGAGGGCTAGACAGGTTAGATACGGAAAGAATGTTTCCCTTAGTTTAAAAGCCTCGAACAAGGGTTCAAAGTCTCATAAGGGGTAGACCATATAGGATTGTAATAAGGAGAAATTTCTTCACTCAGAGGGTGGTGAATCTTTAGAATTCTCTACCCCGGGGTGCTTAGTCATTGGTGAATTCAAAGCAGAAATCAAAGAATTTCTGGATATTAGAGAAGTCAAGTGAGAAAAGACAGCACAGGAAAATGGTGTTGCAGTACTAAATCAATTGTGATCTTATTGAACAGCAGCGCAGGTTTGGGGAGCAAATGGCCTCTCCCTGCTCCTGGTTCTTAATTTCTTTGTTCAATTTCACCCTTGCCTTATTTATCAAATAACTAGCTTACAAATTTTCCTTTCTTTTTGCAACATTTACCTATGTTAACTTTCCATTCAGGCTTTCCCAAGGTCATTTTCTATTTTCCATATTAATTCCTCATTTAGTTTCAAAATTCATTCATATATCTCCCATCCACCCTGAAATTACCCCTCAAATCAGCACAATCAATTTTCTGCCAATTTCTCATTCATGCCAAAATTTTGCTTTCAATCTCTACATCTTTGAAATTAGTTAATATTCTTGTATAGAGCTTCATTGTGACTTTTGAAAGTCTAGATTATCTGCTTTTATGTTCTTAAGTGCATAAGAGAAAGCAACAGTAGCAGTAAAACAAACAGCTTGTGAAAACAGACTGTAAGATACCATGAAGGAGAAACATGAGAAAGTCGACCTCCTATTTCTCCAGAAATGCCAATTGATAAAGTAAATTGACAAGTAAGTAAAGGTAGAAGAGTTTTATTCGGTCTCAATTTCACTTCAAACTTAGAGTTTAGAAGTATACCAGACAGAAATGCCAAATTCTAAGGTGAGATACCCAAAATTGTGAAGAGGGCTTCATCAGCTCACAGGAAATAACATTCCATTAAAAGCACAGTTCACGTCCAAGCAGAGACTGATAAAATGGAAAATTTGTCAAGTAAGTGGAGGTACTGCAGTACAAATTATCTGTTCATTACTAGCAAACTGTCAATCTTATTCAAAAGGTTTTATGAATAGCTGGTATATATTTACATTGGTTTATAATTGGAATCACTACTCAGTTGGGCTAAAGACTATTTGAGACAGAGCAGATTTAGTATTAATATCAAGTGCACTGTGTTGGAAAAATAAATACGAACACATCTTATGGGTCTCACCAACTACACATTTCAGATGTCAGCTATAACTGTGCATTCATCTCCGAAACTCATTAAAGAGATTTGAGAGCAAAATTTTAGGCTGGCACTAATGCAGGACAGTGGAAGAGTTCAGAGATGACATCTTTCAATTTAGATATTAAACTGAGATCCTATCTGCAATCTCAGGTGGATGTAAAAGATTCTATGGCAGAATTTCAAAAGACAGCAGGAGAGTTCACACTGGTGTCCAAGCTAATGTTTACCTCTCCACCAATATAACATAAATAAATTATCTAATTATTATTACCTTGGTGCTTGTGGGAATTTGCTGCCAATATGTTGTTTGGTGTGCTCCCTACATTTGACCCATACTTCATTAGCCATAATCGTTGGAAATCCTGAGGTCGCAGAAGGTGATTTTTTTTCTGCTATTTAGACTCAAGTGCACAATGGCTGTTAGCTGAAAGCCCCGTAGTGCCAACTTACAAAGGATAACACACCAAATACTTTGGGTGCACATAACATTATGTCACTATTTAGAATTGGTTAAGTTTAAAATTTCTGTATTAATATTAATTTGTCCCTGTTACTTAAGGCTTGTTCATTTCAGTGCAAGTACCTTTTTAAACAGAAAGGTATGCCTTGATTGCTGTCATGCTAACTATGGAACTCATTTATTGTTTGAGTTTACTTATTCTTTTGTTTCCCATCTCTTACTTTCCTATCTCTAAATCTAATCTCTTTCCTTATTTTTATCTCGCTTTCCATGTCTATTTTGTCATTGAATTCCTTCCTCTAACTAAAACTTCCTGGTTCAGACTCTTCATCACTCATTAACGATTCTTTCATCTGCTTAGAAAGAGAAATGCAGTTACCTGACCTGTTCACATGGGTCAGTTATTATTCGCATAGTATTTTTCATTTGCTTATCAAAAATCTGGACTGGAGTTTAACACGCTTCTAAATTAGTTTGGGCCTCAAATGCTCCATTTATATTACACAAAGTATGAGCAGTATGAGCAAAGCCAAAACTGCTTCATGCCAATGCTAAACTTGTAGCATAAGCAAGCAGTTAAAAACTAGTGTTACCAATAAAGTACAATAACAACATCGAACAAGACCATAATGAACTCTCACACATTCCTACAATGTTACTGACACAATGGCTCAGATCTTGTGATAAGAGTAATGGTGAATAAATCAGCACCCAATATAAGTGAGGAGTAAACTGGAAACTGACATGTGTGCTTAACCAAGGAAATTGAGAGTTTGGTATGCAAGTTACCATGCTCCGAGAAGCTTTGTTTCAATAATATTTACCAAGTAGTAAACATATTAGGGCATGAAGTAGGGTACATACAAAATAAAAAAAGTGCAGGCTGCAGCTCAGTTTACACAACTCTCACCCATGTATACAGGTTCATGTCCCATTCCAAGACAATTGACTGAAAAAAATTTAGACCAAGTCTGGAGTGCAGTGCCGTACTTTAATCAAAGGCCCCAAGACTGTAACAGACTCACAATTTTGAAGAACTGGAGAGCTGTTCTGGTGCCTTGGCTCAAATTTATCCCTTAATCAACATAATTTAAAGAAACAGATTTCATTGTCATTTTCACATTACTGTTTGTAGTAGATTCCTACAACGTCTCCTGCATCACAATTGCGATTATATTCCAAAAGGAAATTTTTAATTGGCTGTATACCGCTTTGGGACAAGCGGAGATTGTGCATAAATAATGTTTTCCCTTCATTAAATTCCCCCAAGAAAGTTAAAGACCAACTTGTCTTAATTCCTGCCAGCATTACCTCCGGCACTAAAAAAATTAGTTCTAAAACAGTGGGTCATCAATCCTTCAGATTTTTAATATTACTGGAGATTTATTGAGGTTTTACATGCACAGTTTCCCCAAAAGAAATTTATGGGAAAAAACTAGCTCCATTAATCAGGGCAGAAGTTTCTGCAACATTACAACGACTCCCCAGGTTACAAATGACTTGACTTATGGAAATCTAACTTTACGCAAATTCTCCCATACATTTTTAAAGCATTTTTCAAGCTGTTCATAATAATAATAATGTTTTATGGTATTCATTAATAACCAGATACAGTACATATTCTATTATTTTAATTATGAGTAGTGTTAAGGTGATTATTCAATGAAATGAAAGTATGAAAACCAATTCCTTACCTATCGCTGCATCTTTCCAATGGGTACAACTACCCATCGGAAAGAAAGATGCCGTGTAAAAATAAAACAGACTTGTCCACAAGTAAATATAAATTTTCAGAAAGGAGCTTTCTTTTTTAAAAAAAGTCAAGTGACCTCTCTTTTCAGTTCTTTATCTTAAATACTAAACAATTAATGCAACATTTTACCACAGCAAAGAAAACTATTCACTTCTTACAGTTAAATTTAAAACACACAAAAATACCTAGCTTAATTGCTCCACCATCTTTTCTTCTGGTGTGACAGAAACACTTTTATTTATTCTAAAATATTGTATTTACAGCATAAAAACAGGTCATTCCAGCCATAACTCCATATTCACTTCAGGCCTCCTCCCATCCCTCCACCTCTGTTCCCCTCAATAGCTTCAATTTACTTTCTCACGCATTAAAAGCATCTTTGCTATTTGCCTCATCTTCTCCCTCTTGTCATGAATTTTGCATTTTTAATCAGGCTGGGTAAAGAAGTTCCTCCTAAATTACAATTAGATTTATTAGGGAATATTCCCAAGATAGCTCTTGCTTCTGGTCTCACCCATTTCACTACACTGAAGATGTTCCTATTTTCTACATTTCTTCAGAAAAAAGAAAGTAAATCAAGAGTAGACCATTCAGCCCTTTTGAGACTGTTCCACAATTCATTATGACCATGGCTGATCCTCATCTCAAACCATACTCCTGCTCTCACCCCACACTCCTTGAAGGCTTGTGTTTAGAAATCTATCTTCTTCTTGAACCTATTTAGCCATATATTCCCCACTGCTTTGTGATTGGGAATGCCATAGGTATATCACCCTTCGAGTGAAGAAATTTCTCTTCATCTCTGTCTTAGATGGCTTGCTGTATATCCTGAGGCTGTGACTCTTTGGTCCTAGATACCTACACCCATTCCACCCTCTTCCCCAGCCAAGGGCAATATTTTCCCTACATCCAGTCTGTCTAGCTCTGTCAGGATTTTTTATGTTTCAATGAGAACCTGTCTTCTTCTAAATGCAAGCGAATACTAGCCAGTCAACTCAATCTCTCCTCATACTATAATCCTGCCATTCCAGGAATCAGACTAATGAATGTTTGCTACACTCCTTCTACAGAAGTGCATTGTTAAGTAAGGAAATGAAATCTGTACACATTATTCCAGATGTAGTCTCACCAAGCCCTTCTTAACTGCTTGTTTCACCTGCACATTTGGCTTTCAGTGAATGGGTACAGGTCCCTTTGTACAGCAATATTTCCCAAGCTTTCACCATTTAAATAATTCACTACCTTTGTTTTTGATGCCCATGTGGATAACTTTATATTATACTGCATCTGCCAAATATTTGCCTATTCATTCAATTTGTCTAAATTGCCTTAAAGCCTGTTTACATCCCCCTCACAAACTCGCAGTTTTTTGTCATCGGCAAATATAAATTTAACCAAAATAACCAAATTGTTGATATTTACTGTAAATAGCTAAGATCCCTGTAGTATACCACTAGCCACCATCTCCTATCCGGAAAAAGATCCATTTACTCTTCCTTTGATTCTCAGTCCATGTCAGCATATTAGCCCCAATCCCATGTGCTTTAGTTTTGGACACTAACTTCTTATGTAGTACTTAGTTATAGGTCTTCTAAAAATCTAAGTACACTGCATCTATTGGTTCTCCCTTATCTATTCCACCAGTTACATCCTCAAAATATTCAGGTTTATCAAATATGATTTCTCTTTCATAAACCCATGTCCACTTTGTCTAATCCCACTGATATTTTCTAAATGTCCTATTATCAATTCCTTTAGAATGGACTCTTAGCATTTTCCCTCCCATTGATGCAAGGCTAACAACTCTGTAGTTCCCAGTTTTTTTTCTCTCCTTTTTCAAAATATTTCCTACCAATCTTCAGACTCTGCTCCAGTTATTATAGAATGTTGGAAGGTGACAACCAATGCATCCACTATTTCCATGGCTACCTCTTTTAGTATTCTGGGATACAGTTCACAAGGCCCTGGGGATTTCTCAGTTTTCTGTGACATTAATTTCTCCAGCATTTTTTTTAAATATCAATTATTTTCAATTCTTCGATATCTTTCCCTAGCATTCCTGGGAAGGCATTTATGTTTTCTGTCATGAATAGAGAACAAGCATATTTGTCTGGAACACAAAACAGTCTTTGTTTCTGCCCTAACAAGGCTCATTCTCCCAACTCGCACCACTCCCCCCCCCCCCCCCACCGAACATCAAAGAGTGCATTGGTGCTGCTTCCTGCACTCATACAGACAAAAATTTCCATGCTGCTCTCACCTTCAGGTGATCCATTTCAGATTCTTCCCTTCCCTGTCTGATTCCATGTCTCCAACTCAGGGGTAGACTATCCACAAATATCTACTATAATCTACAGACTTTCACAGCTACCTTAACTATACTTCATTCCACCCTGCCACTTGTGAGGACTCCATTCCATTGTCCCATTGAACCACCTCCTTCACATTTGCACAAATCACAAGACATGCTGCACAATTCCCTCTGAAATGTCTTCCTTTCTAAACTGTGGTTTCCAGTCTACCTTACTATTTCCCACTCCTCTGCTTTCATCCCCTCTCCTCCTGGACAAAGCAGGAACAGGGTTCCTTCTGATCCTCACCTTCTACCCATCAGTCTCTGCTTTAAGACAGATCATACTTCATAATTTCCACCAGCTCCAACAAGATTCCACCACCAGACACAAGTTCCCTCCCTTTTCAGCATTTCAAAGGGATCACTCCCTTTTCAACTCCCTAATCTACTCTTCCATCCCCACCAACCACTTTGCAGAGCACCTGCACTCAGTCCACAAGAGTGACCTTGAGCTTCCCATTGGCTGGCATTTTAATTCTCCATTTAACTCCCACTCTGACCTATCCATCAGTAACCTGCTGGACTGTAACAATGAGGGGCAATGCAAACATAAGCAATAACATTTCATCTTCCATCTGGGTACATTTTGACCTTCAGGACTGAATAATGAGTTTTCCAACTATATTGGTAACTTGCTGTTTCTTTCTGGTTATATTACAATTGGCGATCTCTGACATTCATTTAGGCCGAATTTTTCTTTTCCTATCTGTCTGGCTGAGCATGTCCCACAGCCTTGTCTGTTACACGTTGCAGAAATAAGTATAATGTGCTTCTAACTGCTTCTCTGATGGCAATATTAACTCATTTCATCTCACCTTATCAGAGACATCCCCTTTGTTCTATCTTTCCCTGTCCCACTTTCTCTGCTACGGAAAACTATTTTCTCTCTTTCCCATTTCTGACGAAGGGTCTCAGAGCTGAAACATTAATTGTTTCTCTCTCCACAGATGCTACTTAATCAGTTAAGTGTTTCTAGCATTTTCAATTTTTAAAATATTTTTGTTAAATTATTTTGCCATTTCTTTGCTCCCCATTATAAACTGTCCTGTTTCTGACTATGAAGTACCTACATTTGTCTTCATTTAACTTTCTCCTTCAATATACTTGTAGAAACTTTTACAGTCCACTTTTATGTCCTTTGAAAGTTTTCCTATTTTCATCACACGATTGGTCTTTTGTAAAAATACCTGAAACATTAACTCTTTCTCTTTCCACAGATGATGCCTGACCTACTGAAATTTCCAGCATCTGCAGTTTTTTTGATTGATTAAACAGCAACAAAAAGACCAATTGGCAGAGACGCTCCTTTTTGGTGTCATTCTAGAAAATGCATTGTGTACCTTTTCCAGTGACCAGAACTTTTCACAGCACTGCAAGTGTGTTCAAACCAAAGTTTTGTACTAGTTTTACATAATTTCTGCTTTCCAATTCTGTCTCTCCAGAACGGATTTCCAGTACTTCTGTTTACTTTTTGATGATCTTATCAAATTGTGCTGTTTTTAGTGATTTACACATTTGATACATCCCCCTAATCCCTTCTTTCTTAACCTTCTGTGATACCATCTATGATACTTATATTTACATTGAGCAATATAACATAAAACAAAATGAAAAACAAGGATAAAAAAGGCAAACTGCAACAAGGTTACATTTCTCTAGTGACTGTGCAAATGAGTTACCATAGGTCAAATATTTAAAGTCAAGCAAGCTTCAAGAAATACAGTATAATTTAGAAGGCTAGCAGAACAGATAGTAAATATGATACTGTAATGTTTGATTCAAAACAGAAGTATAATGTTATTATTGTTGGGGATATCTACAATTGGTTTAAATAGTTTACAAAATTACCAAACATGCTTTAAAAGATAATAAATATATACTCCTGGTTGAAATATTATTCTTGGTTCAAAGTTAAATGGCCCTATGTTTGTGCTATGAATAATGCCAAGGTCATAAATGCTTCCAGACACGAAAATCAAGACTCCAGACACAACGAGTTAAACAAGAATTGCAAATTCCACATAGACAGCACCAGAGGTCAGGATTGAACCTGGATTACTACAGCTGCAAGGCAGCAATTCTACTAGCTGAGGAATTATGCACCTGATTGTCTGTAGATTTAAGCTATTTTTCCCTATCTTAGGATTCGTAAAGTTTGAAATTGCTTAATAACGCCACTTCCAGAAAACAAATGTTCATTTTATTTCTTCCCCATCTTCTACTAATACTAAACTTAAACAGTGTTTTGAAGCTACACTGAAACAAATGTGTTTGTGAGAAATGTGTTCATCACATTGTCTATCACATTGGCCCATATGTTATAGCCATTTGCCTACTGCATGTAGTCAGGACTTACTTTGGCTACATTGAGAAGGCTGATCTTGCTTGTCCAAAAGTTCTGGAATCAAGCAACCAAAGCCCTCAAACAACAACGGAATGACGTGTCCTGAATGGTCAGAATAAGCTAGATGTCACATTATTACACATTTTGAAATTAACTGGTAACACCCAAAATAAAAACATTACATAAACTTATTTATCTGCAGTCCTACCATCCTCATCAAAATCAAAGGGTTCCTGCATTTTGCCTTATGGGAATCTCAGTAAGATTCAGACTTGTCATTGGAATGGCAGTGGAGCACAAACGGCCAACGGGCCTCTGCTAATAAGTTCAGCATTTACACATTTCATGGCAATTCCAAAACCTGCCAATACTTATGCTGAGAAACACAACTTGCTCAAAGCCGAGCTGCCAACATCTATCTGAAAAGCTACAGCCATTGATTTTAACTAGAGGCTTATTCTGAACAAAGTGTCAGAATTCCTGAACTGTGATAGCAGAACCACATTCAAGTCTGTTGCTATTGGGGGTGTGAATGAGGGCCACAACATTCCAGGTCCCAAAGTTCATATTGTGGAGTGAATGTTACCTGTGCATGCTTTTTTTTTAAAAATAATGAGCAGTAGTTATGTACTAGCTGCATTGCATATGGACTGCAGAGGGCAAAGTCGTACTCCAGTGGCAAGGGGAACCAAAACAATAATGGGACTAGCTGGACTGCTCTTCCATTGAGCCAATGTATACTTGATAGACTGAATGGCCTCCTACCATGCTGCAAACACTGATTTTTGTGACAATGCATTTAACTGATGCAAATGAATCAAAAAAATGACTATTAAATTATTTTTTAAATATCACATATTTGGCTCTACTTTTCCACCCACTGAATTCAAATTAATGGGTCCACAGCAGATGGCTGGCAAAAAGATGAGGGACCAAGCATTAAATCTCAGCTCAGCACGATGCTGCTCCGTGCCTGGACTCAGTACCAAGTCCAGCAGCAGTGCAGAAGGTCAGATGTGTGTTCCATACTTTAGGCCAGCACAGTTGTATAGCTAGTAGAGCAGCTGTCTCACAGCTCAGAGCAACCTGGGTTCAATCCTGACCTCTAGTGCTACGTGGAGTTTGCATGTTTTCCCTGTGATTGTATGCATTTCCCCCAGGTTCTCCGACTACCTCCCATATTCCAAGGCCTGCTAGTTGATAGATTAATTGGTCATTGTAAATTTCCCCTAGTATGCAAGGGGGAGGCAAAAATTGGGGAGAATAAAGTGGGATTAGTGTAGGATTAGGGTAATTGGGTGCTTGATGGTCAGTACAGACTCAGTGGGCCAAAGGGGCTCTTTCTGTGCTGTATGAATATGATGATTCGCTGTAATTCTTATAACTCCAACTTACATTTGAAGACTTGGAAGTCAAAGACATACTAAACAGTAGAGAGTGGATGAGCAGAAGTTCTACCTACACTGGAGCATGATCCAGTCCTTCATTCTTTTTCCAATAGAATCTCGGCAGTTAATGCCAACTTTATTCAATATTGTGGGATGACATGAGCTTTCCTGTTGAATAATAATTACAATTAACACTTCCACATCCTTCCCAAGTATTCCAGTATACCCAAGTTCTTCTGAAAATGGACATCTACTACTACTTTTGCTGTCCTCATCTACCTTATAGTGTTGAGGGGAGATGCAGATTTCTTTGCTTGACTACTTTAACTTTTTTTGCAATGAGAGTTTCTGCCTTAATGGACTACTATTTCCATAAAAATGGGAAAAAGGGAAATTAGGGCAGAGAAGAGAGCTTAAATCAAGTATGTATTGCAGGGCTTAAAATTTAATTTTTTTTTTAATTGGGTATCTCCACAGGGAAATGGAAGAAAAATTAGCAGAATGCAAAAGCATCCAAGGAGGTAACTGGTGATGCAGCAGTTGGCATGAGTGACCTACTTAACCAGGAAATGAGCCACACACCTATTTCCACTTAGGGAGCAGATAAAATAATTTATACAAATTTCAACGTTTTCCTAGGTACAAAAACACAAGTGGTCTAAGCATCTAATCACAACTGTTACAGCACAGAAAGAAGCCATGTGGACTGTTGAATCATTATTTTTTTTATGCAAGAGCAATCTAGTCCCACTGCCATGCTCTCTCTTCATACCCCTGTAAATTCTTCTTCCCTTTCAGACCCTTACACAGCTCTCTTTTGAATGCTGCAGTTAAATATGCCTGCACTATTACTCCAGCCAGTGTGATCCAAATCTTAAACACTCATTACATAAAAATACATAAACATAATAATGGAACTCACTTGACCTAAAATGGGATCCTTCATGTTCCTATACAGTATACTTTAACCAAAGACAGACAGACAGACATTTAGTGGAATGACAGCTGAAACAAACAGATAAATTAATTCATTGTGGATGGTGAATGAACTATTGATTGCAATCAATTTCATCATCATTCTTTACTAAACCAGCACAATTATAATAAAATGCACTAACCCTACTTCCAGGCTTGCTTACCTTTTTCTTGGTGAACATCATTGGCTCTAGACTTGAAGTGAGCAAAGCACAAGCTCCTTCAGCTGCCACCCACAGTCCCACCAGCTGCCATCACCACCACTAGCCCAAGACCACATAATTCATGACTGCCTGCATGTTTCACTACCCCTTTACTCTATCTCACCAGCAAGATCTGTCCCTCATAATATGCCAGGAGGCTTTTTATTAAAGGCAACTGACTCTCCCCATCAGCCCTTTCTCCAGCCAGCTCTTATTTTTAAAATTATAATGCAAAGCATCCTGATTTGATGAGATATTTGAGATTCATTATGCGAGGTTAAAATAACATTCAACACCTGCTAATCTACATGTAGATTAAAGCCATTTGGCTTTAATCCCACATCGAACAAATAGCTAAATACTGCAGTGAACTTTAAGATACAAATCCTGAAAAGATACCACATTTCTAAACCCTTTCTATGATGTAATAAAAAGATTTTTGAAATATGACCTGCTAGGAATCAGTGTAGAGGCTGTGACTTACTTCTGCCCAAATACAATAATTCATAAAGAACTCTTTCTGCTACGACAGATTCTTCACAATAGAATGTGGTAACAGCTGTTATTTAAGTGTTTTTTTCACCAGTAATATTCTCTTTGGATGCAACAAAAGTGGTCTTAAGTACCTAAACCTTTCCAAGGGGAAAAAAAACATTCAACTGCATTCAACAGTAATAAGACAGTCAGATATGAGATAATAACCAAGGAGCACTGATCTCTGTGATCCACAAGCAATAATTTTTTAATTTGTTTGGTATTATTTTTCATGCCCATTATTGAGTAAAAGATCATTAAACGAAACAAAAAAAATATGCATGGGAGGCAAGATTAATACGACAAATGACCCAGATTATAAAATTGGTACAATTTCTAACATTGCTTTATTGACTGAATAGTTAAAAATGCCCATTGGTAGTAACTGTTGCCTATATTTTGTTTGCACTGATAGCTCAAACATATTATCCATTAATAGTAAATAGTACTCATATTTCACATTTTAGATCTGTCTACAAATCCTACCATTATCAGAAGCATACAAAGAAAATACAGGAGGAAATAAAAAGGGTGAAAAAAATGTCATACTTCGTACTGAGGAAACGAGGATTATACATCCACAAATAAAGGTTGAAGCACTTTACCTGATGTCCTCAGTGGATTTTTGAAACACAATTTTCTCCCTATTGAAGTCTCCAAGGGCCTGTGAAGAACTGAAGGAACGGGAAGATTGATATGATGCAACACTCCCGCCACCCCAATTTCGCACGTAGCAGTGTTGATGAGAGCTGTTGCTGAAATAGGAGAGAAAAAAATATGGGAGACAGATAGATAGTGGAAGATGATATGAAATCAGAACAAGCCATAGGGAGATTTTGAAAGCAAGGGTCCAAAGAAAAGTAAATATACAATTTAATAGACAAAAATGGACAACAGTTCAGAGGGGAGAGGAAATACAACAAAAATATTACTGATCAGTATGCTTAGAAGGGTACAGGGAAGACACAGAAGAAGAGCTCTGTATGCTTGTGACAATGTTGGCAATGACAGACAGCCCCTAGATTTATTCTAAGTTTTAAGGGTGTTTTCCTCCCCCAAACAATGTAGTGGTACTCCCAAAATTAGGAACTTCAGTTTGCACCATACATATATCCAAGGACGCTAATTCTTATGAAGAATGCATGCACCGATATTGTTCTAATGGTGGTTTAGCAATGTACAGTAGTGCAGCAGAGCCTGGTCTCCAATCATTTTGACTTCCTTGCCATAGGACTATGAGCTTGTTTTGTCAAGACTGTGTGGTAATCAGAGTTCAACAGGCACCCCGCATTAAAAGTATTCATGCACAGGTATCTTCCACTCCTCAGAACTCAAACCGAAGGGACTATTGCAAGCTCAAATCAGGTTGACTGCCTTTAATTTCATGTTTCCTGAAAGGTTGGGGGTTGAAGGCAGCGATACTTATTTGTAACCTCTACATTGACTATTTTGTTGCACATACTATCAATGGTCTAGAGTTTTAACATTGCATTTTGCCACAAGGAATCTAAACACTGTAAAATAAAATTTATTTGGACAACATAAAATAATAGTAAGGCCTATAAATTGTGAAACAGTGTAGCTTGAGTGCTCTACAGATTATGTGTTCTTGGGTTTTTCCATTGCAATGCAACAGTAATTAAGTGGCTATTGTAGCTTGTTTCTTTTGGTGCATTTTGAATGCAATTCATGTTAAAGTTTTTCAAAATTCCAATGTAGAATCTAAAACCTTTGCACATTTAAAAGTAGCTCATACTACATAACCATGAGATTTGGTTTCACTTTAACATATTCAATCAGGAGTCCAAGTATTGCCTCACAGAAAATATACTCAAGATATTGCTTTAACACTTCAGCATTTAACCACACAAAAAAGGTATAATCAGAGATTTATTAGCACATTGCAAATACTCTCATTAACATGGTCATACATTAAGAGCAGAAAAAAAATTATTTTGCACCAACGTCACCAAATGTACCAGCAAAACTAATTAACTTCAAACAAATCATAAACAGGAGACATTTGTCTGCAAAGTGAAAATAAGTAAATTAATCATACTCTAATCCTGCAACTTTCAATCACCATGGAGATTCTTACTCATCACTTAATTTACTAGCTCATGATCACTGCACTATTTAGAAAACTTATGTTATGTATTGTAAGAAAGGCAACAGGGGTGAAATTTTCCTTTGGTCACCACCTCTAAATTCATACTTGAATACCTCTACTATCCTCCTTTCCATGTATTCGATTCCACTGGCTTCAATGGAGCCAAATACATTGAATGAGTATAATAGGCAACCAAAAATTCATTCGTTCATGCATGCATTTAGGATGAATTTCTCACTCACCATCAATCTCTCCAAATAAAACAAGACTTCAGATTATTGAGCCCAAACAAGAATGTTATCTACTTCTAATAATTAGATTTTGTTTTAATTTGAAGGTTAAAATTACAAATCTTAAATGATAATAGTATCCATTTTAATCACAATTATATTTCAATCAACCCAGTTGCAAGTAAAAAAAAACAAATTGTGCTCCATATTTATCATCCATTAATAACAAAGTGAAAGATACTCATCAGGTATTCAAGTTATATACTCCAGACTGAATAACTTGCATTTCAGAATTTCAACTACTACAAAAACAAGAGTTACTAATGCGAAAAATGAGAAGCACAAGAAAGATTGATCAATGTGCACAATTAAGGTGAAGCTTTACTCTCAAAAATGGGTAGGTTGAGATTAAAGATTAAAATTAAAAGAAAATCTAGAACAGGAGATTTGAATCTACCCACTTCCAGTTTTAACAAAGGCAAGGCGAGGGCCAGCCACAGGAGGAAGTTGGTTATTTAAGTGTACGACTAAGACCACGTGTCTACATTTTAACAATGATTCTATACATTACTACAGCAGCTGTTTCCCAGGACTTAGAATAGCTTGCAGGTGAAAGAAGGTAAAACAGGCAAAATTCATGATCCAAGTCCCTTCATAACACTGTGGGCTAGGAGTAGGTATTTCTCCTTCAGGACCAAAATGCTTCCCAGTAAATATCCCACTCTATCCCTGACCCAAGTGCCAGACCGAGTGCAGAGCTCAGCTACATTTTTGCCCATCAGGCCCCCAGCCCATCAAATCAGGCTGACTGTGGGCAGGAAAACAACAGCACTTGCGATACTGGTCCAGGATTCATGACTCAAAACAGCACACACCACATGGAATGTGCCTCCAACCTGAAATCCAGGCCACTGTACTGTCTTGTGAGCTAGATTTTAGGTAAGCACATAAAATGGTACCACTTAATTTCTCCAAGGTATCTATTGATTAATGTGGGTTTTTTTAAAAAACTAATATTTGCAAGCTAATCACATTTTAACCATTATTAAACAATTTCAAGGAAGTTAAAAATGCTTTGATTGGAAATGAATCCCAAAGTTCTGAATTAATGCACCATTTTGTAAAACTCAGAATATTTTCCCTAAATCTGAAAGGGATTATTTCCTCTGTCAAATCAAGACAGCGCCAATTTGCAGTGAGGGTTAAATCAGTTTAGTTTACAAGTATAATCAACTATGGAACAGATTCAGCTTTCCTTGTCCTTTTCAAAAGTAGTAACTTTTTTTAAATATAAAATTTAGATAAGAGAGAAACATGAATTAGTAAGACAAGTCTTCAATTATCAATAGCCGACTAAGCAAAGCTTCTGCATTTTGATTCTGGACTGCAAATTAATGATTTACAACTGGATGATAAAAGAATTGTGGTGAAATTAAAAATTGCCTTTCTCTTCTCAAAATATTCCATAAAACCCCAAGTAACTAGAGTGGGAGCCATAGGAGATTTCAGAAAAAAAATTGTCTTTATTTAAAATCAGGGGGAAAGAGAAGGCAGAGAAAAAGATGGTAAGGCAAACCTGTAAAAAGCCAAATTTCCATGCTGACCATCAAATAAGAGGTAACACTTCCCATATCTGGTTACTGCTTATCATTTTACCAAGTTACCTAGCAGAATCAGACTGTTTTAAATCACATTTGTTTAAAAGGATTTCCCTATATTTATGTAAAACATCCTTTCTTCCCCCCACGTCAGAATAAAATTCTTCATTTCACTAATCTTATTTTTTCCTGACTCCTAGCTAAAGAAAGCAAGGACTTGGATTGCCAGAGTACTTTTATTTGGCAAAGTCACAAAGTGGCCATATGCCTGTATTTGTTTTTAAGCATTATGCTTGCTTGCTTTAAATTCATTCTGCTTGAATCAAAGGGGAAAGGAAGACAAAATAGGTAAACGAAATAAATAAGATGAACACAAACAACAATATTTACTGAAGGCTTAAATATTACTACCATATAAAATGCAAAGAAAGATTATGTCTGCTTAAGAATTTTAAACATTTTTCCTCAAAGTAAATATGGGGAAATAATTGTTTTCCTTTCATTGTCAAGGCAAATAAAATCAAGAAGTCAATATAATGTACAAACTGGAAAGGTACACTTGTTCCATTCAATGGACAGGTAATGAGAAACAAAACTATTCACAACAAGATTTTAAAAAAAGGAGTACTTTGTTTGTGCCAATTAATCTCACATCTATGGGCATTTAGAGAATCATGGTCTGATCAGGGACAGCCAGCATGGCTTTGTGAAGGGCAGATCATGTCTCATAAGCCTGAGAGGTTCTTTGAGGAGGTGACCAGGCAGATTGATGAGGGTAGTGCAATAGATGTGGTCTACATGGATTTTAGTAAGGCATTTGACAAGGTTCCACATGGTAGGCTTCTTCAGAAGGTCAGAGGGCATGGGATCCAGGGAAGCTTGGCCGTATGGATTCAGAATTGGCTTGCCTATAGAAAGCAGAAGGTTGTGGTGGAGGGAGTGCATTCAGATTGGAGGGCTGTGACTAGCGGTGTCCCACAAGAATTTTTATTAATCCTTTCTGTGATTTTTATAAATGATTTGCATGAGGGGGTAGAAGGGTGGATTGGCAAGTTTGCAGATGACACAAAGGTTGGTGGTATTGTGCATAGTGTGGAGGATTGTCGAAAATTGCAGAGGGACATTGATAGGATACAGAGCTGGGCTGAGAAGTGGCAGATGGAGTCCAATCCGGAGAAGTGTGAGGTGGTACACTTTAGAAGGACAAACTCCAAGGCGGAGTACAAAGTTAATGGCAGGATTCTGGGTAGTGTGGAGGAGCAGAGGGATCTGGGGGTTCATAACCACAGATCCCTGAAAGTTGCCTCACAGGTGGATAGGGTAGTTAAGAAAGCATATGGGACATTAGCATTCATAAGTCATGGGATCGAGTTTAGGAGCCATGAGGTAATGATGCAGCTCTACAAAACTCTGGTTAGACCACACTTAGAGTACTGTGTCCAGTTCTGGTCACTTCATTACAAGAAGGATGTGGAAATGTTAGAAAGGGTGCAGAGGAGATTTACCAGGATGCTGCCTGGTTTGGAGAGTATGCATTATGAGGAGAGACTAAGGGAGCTAGGGCTTTACTCTTTGGAGAGAAGGAGGATGAGGGGAGACATGATAGAGGTGTACAAAATATTAAGAGGAATAGATAGAGTAGACAGCCAGCGCCTCTTTCCCAGGGCACCAATGCTCAATACGAGAGGGCATGGCTTTAAAGTAATGGGTGGGAAGTTCAAGGGAGATATCAGAGGAAGGTTTTTTTTAACCCAGAGAATGGTTGGGGCATGGAATGCACTGCCTGGGATGGTGGTGGAGGCAGGTACTTTGGTCAAATTCAAGAGATTGCTAGATAACCATATGGAGAAATTTAAAATAGAGCGATATGGGGGGGGGGGGGGGGGTAGAGGTTAGATAATCTTATGCAAGGTTTAAAGGTCGGCAAACATTGTAGGCCGAAGGGCCTGTATTATGCTGTACTGTTCTATGTTCTATGTATCTCATCTCCATTATGCTACAAATATCCTTTTCCAAAATGATGATGTAGTTTGGTCAAATATATTCATTTGCAATCTGAAACTCAACTGAACCAGCCACATAAATACTGTTGCTCCACAACAGGTTGAAAATGGAAATCTTCCTGACACTCCCAAGCCTTCCACGAACTACACAATACAAAACAATAAAGATCATACTGGTCTGAAATAAAGAACAAAAAGCATCTAATTGAAGGGTCTGACCTAGCCCTTCACATCAAATTAACCATTACCAATTACCCAAAACTGAATTCAACGATTAATAGTAAAAACCATTCAGAAATAGAATATATAGGATAACTTGTGCAGTTAGTTGTGAAGTGACAGTTCCCACCATTGACCTCAAAGAAAGCTACTATAACAACCTAGTGACCTTTAATGGCATGGACTTCTTTTTTTAAATTCAGTTACGATCCCACTGCAGAGATCTTGAAATGTTTTCTGACACCCAACAAATATAATGTTATCAAGATGGCTGAAGACCTAATTAGAAAATTCTCAAAAAAAGCATTTAATTTTTTTTAAATCATAATTTTTACCTAATATTCACATACAATTATGACAACTATTGAAACATTTTAATTTAAGAAAAAGCATTGTATATTGAAATCTCCAAAGGAATCTACAAAACAGCTAATTTCATTAGAACCAGCACAGTAGCCATGACTCAGTACACCATTGAAATCTCATGCAACATTTTCAGGATGCTTTGCAGTAAGATTAGCCTGCAAATACCTGAAGCTTTTGAAAATTCATCTGACTTCCCTTGATTGTGGCTGGTAAGGCTTCAAAATAACATTGCTTCTGAAGGTTGAATCACTAATGGCAGTGTGGGATATTTCTGTATTAATCCAAGCATGGGCGGAAATTCAGGGATTGCTGAAAGTTTTCAATACAAGGTGAAGGTGAATAGTTTTGTTCTCAATATGATTCAAAAATCAGAGGTGATACATTTAAAAGCTATTTAGTCCATCTCAAGCTATTTAACTCTGAGCACTCAAAAACAAATCAATTCATGTAAAACTCCATCTATTACAGTTGTACATTAATTTAAATAACAAGATTAAAAGGGAGATAGTCACAATCAAGATTTTAACTTAAAAAATATTAAACCAATAGCAATACAGATTCAATTCACATCTTTTGTTTTAAACTATTAATTGATATTTTGATTCAATAGAAAATAGCATTCAGAAAAGTGGGATACAGGAGTTTTTAATCCTGAAGCTAACATGAGTTTATGTAAACTAATAATGCTGAAATATTCTACTTTATTGACTGCTTTTCTAGTATTGTCTTAAGTGGTATTCCACCCACAATGTCATCGTTGCTCATGGTTGTAGAAAAAAAACATACAGAGATATTCACTACTCATAACTATTCTAAAAAAACTGTAATCAGATGTTATGACATCAAGAGCTCATATCAAGTATAGATGCCATTAATTATTTATTCATTTTAATCAACAGTTAAGCCTTACAACTCGGCTGAAGTTCCCCGAATGTGTAAAGAGCTGGAAATTTACATCACTCACATATAAATACTGCTGTCAATGTTCTCTCATGTTTTGTAAATTATAAATGTTGATACATCTGTGGGCAAATGTATCCAACAGCTCCTAATGCATGAGCTGAATTGGTGAGGCCCAACTACAAACAACATGGAATCAAATTCAACTCAGGTCATCATAACCTGAATTGAACGCAATCTTTATGTAAGGGTATGAATAATATTAGTGACTTGATAAGCCAATCTGATAAACAGAAAACTATGAAAGGTGAAAAATTTCTAAAGATTTGTAACGTCTGAGGAAAGTCATTCTCTGTTAGTGTATGAAGAATACATTGCACTATTGTCTTTATTCACAACATCGGAACAAGTTCATTTCATAAAACGGTCTTTTTAACAAAATGGTGTTCAAATGGAATCAATATACTCTGTTCAAAAGGAAGGAGGCTTCATGGCCTACCAACTTAGCTGATTCAATTTTATGTTACATCTAATTAAAGAGACCCATGTTCCAATTCATATACGGTTAACTTTTGTTACTTAGCTAGTGCATTGGTATACTAAACAGAGAGAACAGAAGAAAAAAAAAGTCATTAAGACTACTTGTACTAGAGAGAATGACAAGCATCATCTAATATGGGTACAAATCTAATGCTGCTAACTGAAAAAAACAGTAACATAAACAATAAAAAGGGTGAAAAAGGCTATTATTCCCTCTTTTCTCCACTGTGCCAATATATTGTAATGAGGACAAGATTCACCAGTATTAATGAGAATTCTGGCAGTAACTTATGCACCATTAAATAAAGAATTTCAGAAGCTCCTGCCAGTGATTTCCTACTTCACCACAAGCTGAGTTGTTGAACTCTTCTCCAGTATTATCAACAATGAAATCAGTGATGAAAAATTTTACATTTTGTTGAATGATATCCTGAATCATCTTCCTCTTAAGCATGCTTTCAGAATTACAGATAACTTGTTTCTACTCCAGTCCTGTGGGTTCAGAGGTGGCTGATGAGGTGAACGTAGGCCAAGAGGTGCTTGACAGTGAAGGGTAGAGAATAATTTGGTGAGCTACTTCTTCTATTTCCACTGAGTTAGTGCATGCTCGGGAAAGAAACTTGAGACTCATGATGCCTTCCTGAATGCACCTTCTCCATTTTGAAGTGGTCATGGGTTAGGGATTCCCATCAGTTGCTAAGGATATAACACATTTTCAAGTAATCTTTCTGAAGATCCTTCAAGAAATTCCTCTGTCCACTTAGTAATCTCTTGCCTCAATAAAGCTCAGACTGCCTTTTTGGGAATCCAGTGCTGGGTATGCAAATAATGCAGCTTCTCCATTGGAACCAACTGAGCTGTTAGATCCTCCGTGTTGGGGATGTTGACCTGGGAGAGGATGCTGACATTTGTTCAGTATAGTGTAGGAAATGGCCCATTCTCTCATACCAAACATTAGTTACTGATGAACAACCTCTCTGGCCCTAAAAAATTAAAAGTATATCTGTGGAATCCAAGTCTCTCAGTGTAATTATTTTTAAATTCTATTGATTTTAAAAATTCTTCACTAATTTAATTTGTGATATTTTAACTTCCGCTTTTATGCTAGGCACATCATATCATTTGAGATTAGTTAGATCAGCCCCCCTTGTCTGCTCCGACCATAATGCCAAAGAACCCATTCCTGTGCTGTATTGTTCCATGTTCTGTGTTTAGTCATTTGAAAACATTTCATAACATAGAAATGATTGGAGAATTTAACTTTATTCTTTGCTATCTTTCAGAATTCCTCTCTCTGATTGGCTGTTCAAAGGATCACATGGAAGGAAAAATCCATAGGAAAAACCATCAACTATTTCTTGGAAGGTCAGATGCAAGACCACTCTTTCAGCTCTTAACAGGGTAATCCAACGAAATCTCAGAAAGAGGAGGTGTAAAATAAAACAAAGGCCAACTTGGCTCTATATGGAGCAATAACTTTCTGACTGATTGTTGCAATTTGAGATTCTACTTAATTCATTTCACGTGTCTTTTCTGGTTTTCACTGCGATGTCCATATTTCCTTTGAACTGAAACCAAGTTCAATGTGAAGTATCAAAGAAAGTCACCACAAAACATCTATAAACCAGCTTATCATCCATTACACTACAAAAATAATGCCAGGCATTGCCATATGCCAATCTCTCCAAAATCAGTCTGAAACAATAATACAAAAAATGTAGCTTCATAATTGAGTTTGTGCGAGAAACTAAAATAAATTAAAGGGCAGCATTACATTCTTTAACCTGCATTGGTACTTAAACTCTCACACTAGATAAACAAAAATGTTTTATTATTTTATTGCACGATAAATGTTTAACAGAGCTACTTCAATCCACAAAACCTTAAACTTCCCATATCCACCCCTACATTGTAACAGTATTCACATAAAGAAACTATCAAAATCAGAGCAAAGACAACAATAACACAATGGCCCAGATTTTTTAACTCACGGCAATCAGCACTGAGTGTCATTAAAGAATAAATCAGACAAAAACTCCCAGAGGCAGCACTGAGACAGTGGTGAGTCCACTGAAACTTGAGAAGTAGAACTCCAGAAGTAGGCCATTTGGCCTCCCTTGTGCCAGTTCCACCATTCGATAAGATAATGACTGATCTTTTATTTTAGAGACAATTTCCTGGGGTATGAACCCAATAATCCTTTGATCATTTTAATATCTAAATATCTTTTGACCTTTGCTTTGAATATAGTTAACAACTGTGCCTCCATATCCCTCTTGGGTAGAAAATTCCACATTCACTATACTTTGAGTGAATAAATTTCCTTCCAGCTCAATCCTGATTTTGACATGGTGATCCCTAGTTCTAGGCACCTCAGACAGGGCTGACTTCATCCCTACATCTACTCTGTCAAGCCCTGCAAGAAGTTGCAAACACACAAAAAAATGAAGTCACTGAACTTCAGAAAAAAAAATAGAGATTAAGTATTTTGTTTCAACTGCATGGTCACTATTATTATCAAACAACAAGGCACCTGAAAGTTAAATCCAGTATAGTGTATTTTATTATCTATATTTGAATTAATATTTTAAAATATTTAGTTTTGAATATTCAAAATATTTTCTTCCTTTTTTGGAATAAGAAGCACAATATTTCTAAATTCACAGAAAGGCATTAATAAATTTGTAGAATGGGTAAATAATTAGCAAATGCAGTTCTACAGAGATAAATATGATGTAGTGAATTTTAGTGGGAAGAACACAGATGTCACTTATTGCTTAGAGGGTGTGCGCCTTAGTGAAAAAGAGGATCAAAATGATCTCTGGGTACTAATGCAATCACAAAAAGGTGTGCCATTGGAAAAAAAGCAAACCAAATAGGTACATGCACTCACCACTCTGAGTAAAAAAACTTACCCCTGACATCTCCCCTATACCTACTCCCCAACACCTTAAACCTATGTCCTCTTGTGGCCACCATTTCAGCCCTGGGGAAAAGCCTCTGACTATCTACCCGATCAATACCCCTCATCATCTTATATACCTCTATCAGGTCCCCCCTCATCCTCCATCGCTCCAAGAAGAAAAGGCCGAGTTCCCTCAACCTACTTTCATAAGGCATGCTCCGCATTCCAGGCAGTGTCCTAGTAAATCTCCTCTGCACCCTTTCTATGGCTTCCACATCCTTCCTGTAGTGAGGCGACCAGAACTGAGCACAGTACTCCAAGTGGGGTCTGACCAGGGACCTATATAGCTGCAACAATACTTCTCGGCTCCTAAATTCAATTCCCCGATTGATGAAGGACAATACACCATATGCCTTCTTAACCACAGAGTCAACCTGCGCAGCCGCTTTGAGCATCCTATGGACTCAGACCCCAATATCCCTCTGATCCTCCACACTGCCAAGAGTCCTACCATTAAGACTATATTCTGCCATCATACTTGACCCACCAGAATGAACCACTTCACACTTATCTGGGTTGAACTGCATCTGCCACTTCTCAGCCCAACTTTGCATCCTATCTATGTCCCTCTGTAACCTCTGACAGCCCTCCAAACTATCCACAACACCCCCAACCTTTGTGTCATCCGCAAACTTACTAACCCACTCCTCCACTTCCTCATCCAGGTCGTTTATAAAAATCACAAAGAGTAAGGGTCCCAGTACAGATCCCTGAGGTACACCACTGGCTACCGACCTCCACGCAGAATACGACCCTTCAACAACCACTCTTTGCCTTCTGTGGGCCAGCCAGTTCTGAATCCACAATGCAATGCCCCCTTGGATCCCATGCCTCCTTACTTTCTCAATAAGCCTTGCATGGGGTACCTAATCAAACGCTTTGCTGAAATCCATATACACTACATCTGCTGCTCTCCCTTCATCGATGTGTTTAGTCACACCCTCAAAAAATTTAATCAGGCTCGTAAGGCAGGACCTGCCCTTGACAAAGCCGTGCTGACTATTCCTAATCATATTATACCTTTCCAAATATTCATAAATCCTGCCTCTCACCATCTTTTCCATTAGCTTACCAACCACTGAGGTGAGACTCACCGGTCTATAATTCCCTGGGCTATCTCTACTCCCTTTCTTGAATAAGAGATCAACATCCGCAACCCTCCAATCTTCTGGAACCTCTCCCGTCTCCATCGACGATGCAAAAATCATCATCCGAGGCTCCGCAATCTTTTCCCTCGCCTCCCACAGCAGCCTGGGGTACATCTCATCCGGTCCCGGCGACTTATCCAACTTGGTGCTTAAAAAGTTTCAGCACCTCCTCTTTCCTAATATCTACATGCACAAGCTTTTCAGCTTGTTGCAAGTCCCCACTACAATCCCCCAGTTCTTTTTCCGTAGTGAATACCGACGTAAAGTATTCATTAAGTACCTCCGCCATTTCTTCCAGATCCATACACACTTTCCCGCTACTGTACTTCATAGGCCCTATTCTTTCGCATTTTATACTCTTGCTCTTTTTAAGAGACTGTTGGATAGGTACATGGAGCTGAGAAAAATAGAGGGCTATGGGTAAGCCTAGTAATTTCTAGGGTAGGGACATGTTCGGCACAGCTTTGTGGGCCGAAGGCCTGAATTGTGCTGTAGTTTTTCTACGTTCTATGTTCAAACATTAAAGTTTACTGGACAAAGTACAGAAGTTATGCTAAATATGTATCAAACCTTGATTAGACCACACTGAGTACTGTGTACAGTTCCTAGTTGTCATGTTATGAAAGGAATAGAGAGATATTGGACAAGTTTTACAAGGATGATATCGAAGTGCAACAGAATTCATTTCAGGAATAGATAATAAACAAATGGGGGTCTCTTTTCACTTGGGAAAAGGCAGGTTTGGAGTGACATTATACAAGTAAAATTATGAAAGGTTTAGGAATAACATAGATACAGGGAGAATATTTCCACATGTGGGAAAGAGCATAATTAGAAATCATAAATATAATAGTCACCCAAAATGTGATGGTAATGTATAACTTGCTACTACAAAGGATAATTGAAGAGAATAGCATAGGTGCATTCAGAATCAAAGAGCATGGAAACAGGCCTTTATGCCCACAATTTAAGTGGAGGCTAGACAAGCAAAGAGGAGGAAATAGAGTTGATGAGGAAAGGCAAGACAAGGCATGAGTGGAGCATAAATTGCAGCGTGGGCTTTATTGGGCCAAAGTGTGTTTATTCCCATGTAATCCTAACTAATCCAATCTATCCCAACTTTTGTTTTGCTTTCTGTAAGCATAGAACAACTTGGCATACATTAATAATTTAACTTCCACTTCCTAGTTTAGCTCACAGGCATCTCAGAAAAGATTCTTCAAACAGATAAATAACATCTACTTGCTTAGTTCACAAAAATCTCCGATCTCATGGGAGGGGCTATTCAGCCACATGGCTGTACGATCACTGCAAGTTCCAATGCAAACGCAATAGAAATTCTGTGCAAAAGTGCAACTAATGGAACAGCTGTTGCCACTTGCCTACCACTGACCAAAACAAACCATACCAACACACTAATGAAAAATAACACTGATGAGACTGAAAATTACAATGCGACTGAATTGGCTGAAAGTTTGAGTCATGATAATAACACACTGTGTGCACCTTTATTAATAAGAAAAAGTGACCAAGGAAATCACAGAGACTGAGGAAATGATCAAGGGAATTACCTTTTAGGACATATTATTAATTCGCAAGCCTGTTCCTTTTTCAGCTAAACTTCATTCATCAGCTCACTACTGCAGCTCAAGACTATCATCTTCTTGCTTCATTTACACCTGGTTTAGCACAACAGTTGCTTGCACTGAAAAATGGCACCATCAGTGACATGGTAGAGATGGTATTTGGTATGATGATATTCATGTAACTTTCAATGTGGAAGTCCAATATGATGGATCTTAAAGTCCTCTTACTGATGCCAAACTAGATTTTTTCCCCTAATTCTATGTATTTTGATATCCTTTTCTTGAAGAGTCCACAGGCAATTTTCAGGACCCTATCTAGCTGAAGGTGAAGATGTAGCTAAAGTTGAAATCATTACAGTGGCTTATCCTTAACTCATTTCCATGTTCTCAATCATCAGGAACAACCTGACGAAAGAGCAAAAGTAGTAGTCACTGCATCATGGCTGGAGAATGCACCAATGTCATCACCACTTTTTGAAGAGCTGTGTTTTCACAGACGGTGGTTCACTTTGGAAGCAGTGAACCACCTTAGCAAGATTTTTATTAAAACCTGAAACCACACTTTACCTCTTCCAAGCTCCCACCTGCAGCAAGAAAGACAAATGGCCTCAATTTCTCCAACTCTAGCCAGCACCATAGACCTTTATGACAGCCAAGGAACAATAACCGATATATCCCTACAGGACATTCAACTTACTTAACATGATGCTCATCAATTTCTACAGGTTTACTTTCTTACCAAAGTTTCATTCAACAGGATCCAAGCACTGCCAAAGGCTCCACTATTGAAAACTGTCACTTTCATCAACATGAATAGGCACAGTTCAAGGGGTCCTAACTGAACCAAATTGAAGAGCCAGCAAGCTAACTCAGAACATTGGAGAAGTGCTCAATATTTATGTCTCCTTCTACTATCATTGGTTTATGTGAAGGGATGTTGGAAACTAAATTTTGCAACTTAAAAATGCTGAAATTACTGTTTAAGGATGATTTCAGAAGTTCCACTATATTCACATTACAATGTCAATATGAACTATAATATCTTAGCTTATAATTGTGCCTCTTCAATAGTCAATGAGGATATCTATTAGTTGTTTCATGAATGAAGTGCTGATTTGGCAATGATTTTGTTGCACTGTGGCTAAAATCAAATTTCCAAAAATTTTTTGATATAGCTATCATGTGATGCAAATAGACACTACAGATGGTACACATCACAAATCATGCAGTTCCTGTAAATTTTTGCTCAACATTCAGAGTCTTGAAATGCAGGTATACCAGTACTTATTTATCTAATCAGATGGCAATGAACTTGTATTTATATAGCACTTTTAATTTTGGAAAGCTTCTCAAGGCTTTTAAGGAGAAAATTTCAAAGTGTACATTGGTTAAGTCATGGCCCCAAATACAAAGAACATAGGCTGGGGAAATTAGAAGTGAAGAATGAATGTAATTTGATCTGAAGGACAGGATACAGGCAGCACAAGCAGGGGCACAGTAGTTAATTCAGTCTTTCAACAGTCTTCTCTCACTGAACTAGATTCTGACTGACCTGTACTTTCTATTTCTTGATACGTAACAAAAATCTGACCAAACTCAGTCTTGAATGTTCCAGTTGATTCAGCATCCACAGGATAGAAATCAGGATTTGAGAGTTTGTTATATGAAGAACAGTATTTCTGAATTTCATTCATAAACTGATATGTTCCATTTTAAGATTACATCTACTCTTTCTTGATTTTCCCCAAAAGTAATATGCTTCCTTTGTATATATCTTATTGAATTCTTTCAACATGTTAACAATCTTAATCAGATCATTCTTCAAGTGTTTATAAATCACAGAAGGAAATCTGTTCTCATAATTTAACTCTCCAAACCCCAGCATTATTTCAATGAATCTACACAAAACTCTTAAGGCAAATATGTCCTCTGGATTTGTGGCTCATCACTGAGCAGTGAGTCTACACAACTTTTTCCAAATGAGTTGAGGTTTACAAAGGGTGGAGATCAGAAGGTCAGACAAGAAAATATATGAATAATCAATGTCAAAGTGACAAAAGTGAAAATGAGAACTTCATGAACAATGGAGGTGGCAAATGAAGCAAGCAGACAATGTTTAATGAAAAGACTGACACATGCATCTTCCCAAAGTTTAAGTGGAAGAAATTTTGGCTCATAACTGGGTGACAAATAGTAAGGCAGTACATAAACAACAGCGGTCGAAAGAGCAGTTGGCAAGTTGGAACTGATTCCACTAATGTTTGCATATTTTCAGATGATAGTAAAAGGCAGTTATGTACATATAAAAGGGGGTCAAATTTGCTTCATGATGGAATTCAAGTCCTGGTCCTAACCAAGAGGTCCGCGACAGATCCAATCTCTAAGAAGACAAGCATCAAACAAGGCCACATCATTACCCCAAAACTTGGTTCAATCTTTCTAGCTATAATGTTGTACTTTACTCCTAATAACCTTCCTGTTCCAGTGGAGTTTACCTACAGGACTGATGGCAAAATGTCTAATCCACAATGCCTGCACACTAGATCCAAGGCCACCCAACCTCAGTAGTCAAGCTGCAGTATACAGATGAGACTGGCCTACATGCGCATTCAGAGGCCAAGCTCCCAGTCATTGTTGACCCAGTCACTGAATGGGTTTGCACTCAACTTCCATGAGACAAAACAAAAGAATAGTCCTCTACCTCCAAATCCACAGGAAAGATGAGACCTAATGTCAGCGTTCTTTTGCAGGCCAACATACTCAGCATTAAGGCCCCAATAACACTCAACAAGTTCTCTTGATCGGGCCATGTCATTTGCATGCCCAACACCAGACTCTCGAACCAGACACTCTACTCGAAAGAGATTACCAGGCAGACAGAGGGAAAGATTAAAATATGTTCTCAAAGCCTACTTGAAGAAATGCTACATACCCACCTATTCCGAAGGAGGAATATTTAGGGGGGTATTGAGAACAAAGTTCATCTGTTGGAAGTACACAGAAGCTCAGTGTAAACAACAGAAGGAGTGCACCATCTCACAAGCTATCCACCATCAATCACCGAAGAACCACAAAACCGTAGTAGAAGCTTGTCATCCTCAACCCTGGAGAGGGTGGGGGTGGGGTAGGAGGTTGGTAAGGAGAGGGATAAGGAAAAAAGAAAGAAGGAAGAAAAAAGAGAAAGAAAAATCGGTGGAGTTGTGGACAGCGAAGAAGACTGTCAAAGGATAGTAAGATATAGATCAATTGGGGAGGCAGAGAGGAGGTGACAGAATACGAAAAAAGGAGAGATCTTTTGGGAGACTTCAGAGGTAACAACACAGGGATGAGATGTGAACATCTTGGAATGAGATGGTCTTAAAACACTTCCGGTCACAGTCAATCTCACTCATTAGCCGGTGTTAATATAGTGCTGGAGGTGGATGGTGTCATCAACCATGTCAATGTCCATCATTCATAAAGATAAGGAAGGATTATGCACCATAGTTACATAGCACATTATCTGCAACTTTGACTGGTATTATTTCAGTGCTTTGGTGGAGGTGGAAATATAACTAGAGAAAGATGTATATTGATTTAGGAGATGATACGTCATCAAAGTTCAAAGGCCTTGATGAGAAAAATGATATATTGAAACAGAAAGCTTTTTTTGATGAGAGAAATGATAATGACGAAAAGGAAGTATTGAAGGAGAATCATTAAACCATTTCAGTCAAATGGTGACTAGAAGGAGAAGCCAGATGAGAATTGTGTTAAGGAAGCAGGACATGCATCTCATGGATAAGAGGAGCTTGGAGAGAGCACACAATAAAGTAGGAGAAACACTGGGGAAAGATCAGAGTTCAGGGCTTTTGAGTGAAGTAAGGACTGTAACAGAATAATTAAATACTAAGCACAGTTACAGTTTAAAAACAGGACATACTCCAGCAGCACAGACTCTTACTCCAGCAACATCATTTAAACAATACAGAAATACCACCTGCACCTCGTATTTGCACAGTATTTTCATTATTAGTTGCACTGAAATATTAATAAGGTATGAACCAAATGAATGTCATAACGTGAAATACTGATAGAATTTTCTTGAAACTGAAGAAAATTTGGAAATCGCTATCACCTTGTGGACCATTTGTAACAAGAGAAAATTCAAGACAATCAGGAGAAAAGAGAACATAGGAATTAGTCCTTTATTTCTCTGAAGAAAGCAGCACGAGTCAGATGACTTTCTCCAATATTGTCAACAACCATTCAAATGCAGAATAAGCATGTATGTATAGGGAAGTACCAATATTCACTGAAGAACATTAATTGAATGTCATACTCTGCAATTATATATAAGTTCTATGCTGGTCTGAGGAAGCAGATGAGCTTCTACATAACTGCTTTGAGACAGTGGACTGGTCCATGTTCAAAGACTCAGCTGCCAGCCTTGATGAGTATGCCACAACCAGCACAGACTTTATCAGCAAGTGTGTGGAGGACTGTGTACCAAAGAAGACAATACGGGTGTTCCCAAACAGGAAACCATGGATGAACCGGGAGATCCACTCCCTAATGAAGGAGAGGACTGCCACACACAAATCTGGTGATCCTGATCTGTACAAGAAAGCGAGGTATGACCTTCGGAAAGCTATAAGGGATGCCAAGAGGCAATACCAACTCAAAATAGAGTCCCTGACCAGCCACCAGTTATGGCAGGGCTTACGTGCCATAACAGGCTACAAGACGAAGTCAGGCTGCATAGCTAACAACAGCGCATCCCTTCCTGATGAACTTAACGCATTGTATGCGCATTTTGAACAAAAAGGAAGTGGATTGTCACCATCCACCCTGATAGGCACCAACGCAGCTGAACCTGTGATCACAGTGGAGGATGTAAGATCAGTCTTCCAGAGAGTGAACACGAGGAAAGCACTTAGCCCAGATGGTGTCCCGGGCCACGTGCTCAGATCTTGTGCTGATCAGCTGGCAGAAGTACTTGTGGACATATTCAACCTCTCCCTGCTTCAATCTCAAGTTCCCTCCTGTTTTAAGAAGACCACTATCATCCCGATACCAAAGAAAAGCAAGGTAACATGCCTCAATGACTACCAACCGGTGGCTCTGACATCCACCATCATGAAGTGCTTTGAAAGGTTGGTCATGGCACGCATCAACTCCAGCCTACCAGACAACTTGGACCCATTGCAATTCGCCTATCGCCGAAACAGGTCTACAGCGGATGCCATCTCCCTGGCCCTACACTCAGCTCTGGAGCATCTGGACAGTAAAGAGGCATACATTAGACTATTGTTTATTGACTACAGCTCTGCCTTCAATACAATAATTCCAAGCAAGCTTGTCACCAAACTCCGAGACCTAGGACTCAACATCTCCCTCTGTAACTGGATCCTTGACTTTCTAACAAACAGACCGCAATCAGTGAGGATAGGCAGCAATTCCTCCAGCATGATTATTCTCAACACTGGTGCACCACAAGGCTGCATCCTCAGCCCTCTACTCTACTCCCTATACACTCATGACTGTGTGGCCAGATTCTGCTCTAACTCCATCTACAAGTTTGCAGATGATACCATCGTTGTAGGCCGTATCTCAAACAGCGATGAGTCGGAGTACAGGAAGGAGATAGAGAGCTTAGTGGAATGGTGTCATGACAACAACCTTTCCCTCAATGTCAACAAAACTAAAGAGCTGGTCATTGACTTCAGGAAAGGGGGCGGTGTACATGCACCTGTCTACATCAATGGTGCTGAGGTCAAGAGGGTTGACACAAGTTCCTGGGAGTGAACATCACCAACAACCTGACCTGGACAAACCACACAGATGCCATGGCCAAGAAAGCTCATCAGCGCCTCTACTTCCTCAGGAGGCTAAAGAAATTTGGTTTGTCCCCTTTGACTCTCACCAACTTTTACCGATGCACCAGATGCACCATAGAAAGCATCCCATCTGGATGTATCACGGCTTGGTACGGCAACTGCTCTGCCCAAGACCGCAAGAAGCTGCAGAGAGTTGTGGACACAGCCCAGTGCATTATGAACACCAGCCTCCCCTCCTTGGACTCTTATCTTTACCTCTCGTTGTCTTGATGTAGCAGCCAGCAGAATCAAAGACCCCACCCACCCGGGACATTCTCTCTTCTCTCCTCTTCCATCGGGTAGAAGATACAAGAGCCTGAGGGCATGTACCACCAGACTTAAGGACAGCTTCTATCCCACTGTGATAAGACTATTAAACAGTTCCCCTATACAATGAGATGGACTATGACCTCACGATCTATCTTGTTGTGACCTTGCACCTTATTGCACTGCACTTTCTCTGTAGCTGTGACGCTTTACTCTGTACTGTTAGTGTTTTTTTTAACCTGTACTACATCAATGCACTCTGTACTAACTCAATGTAACTGCACTGTGTAATGAATTGACCTGGGCAATCGGTTTGTAAGACAAGCTTTTCACTGTACCTCAGTATAAGTGACAATAATAAACCAATACTTTATTGCCATTATCAATCAAGATGATGCAAAGACAACATATATCCAACTTAGATTGATAGTGACGATAGTTAGGTTGATTTGCCCATTAATATTTCCAGCCTTCTCACAAGTATTGTAACATATGTGGTCTATGCAATACTAGCTGGTACCACTTGTATCATGTATTGTAGCAATATTGCTTTTTTGAAATCTGCCAGAAAGATTGGCAATGTCTATGGAGAAAGCCTCTCTATAAAGAATACCTTCTTGACACTGTAAACTTTTATCAAATTATTTAATAAAGTATAATTGTGTTTCATTCGAATTACCAGCTATTTCCCGGTATCTTAGTGGGAGTGATCCCAATACATGGTATCAGGAAAGTTCAGATTCTTTCACTTCTTTTGCAATGTTATGGAAGAGTACTAGTATTTTTTTACAAAAGAGCAATCATGTCTGCCAAATCAAATAGGAACTTTTGTTTTCAGGAACTATTTCACCACCCCCCCCCCCCCACCCCAAGACAGTATAGTACAGATAAGGGAAAAATCATGTAACATATCCAAGATGAAGAGAGGAACAGAATGTACAGTGGATTCTCGATTAACCAGCAGCTGATTTACAGGCTTGCGGGTTAACCATGCAATGCATCCAAGGCAAACATTACCAGACTTAAAAAGTCTTGCCTTCAGAAACTCACTAGTGAATAGAGTAAGATGACAACTACAGTTAAAGCGCAGAGAGAGTACAGTACTGATTAACTACACTTAAAGTGCACATTAAAAGGTGATTGATCCTTAATGTGTATTGAAACTTATTTACACAATATTATATTCCAGAGGCATACTGTGCTGTAAATATCTGCAAACTCCAGTAAACAGAAACACATGGTAAAGAAACTTGGAGTGCTTGAGAAGCTAGATAAAGATAACACAATAAACTCAAACAAGCATGACTATTTTAATAAATAATATGCTAGTAATGTGCAACACTTTTTAAATTGTTTTGCTTTACAACATGTTTTCCAATTATTCATGGAGGTAAGTAGGTGCTCCCCCCATTATGCTAGATCATTGAGTGTTGACTGTACCTTCAAGATTACTAACAATACAAAGCTAGATGTGAAAGTAAATTGTGAAACGATTACATATACCATTAACTGTGATGATTTACCAAGTTATCACCAAGAAAAGTGTTTACAATTCTATAGAGTTCAATAGAAAGCCAGTCACAAAAATGGCTTTGGAAGAAATTTTGAACCATGTGAAATTGCAAAAACCTTCAAATCACATTAAAACACAAGAAATAGAAGCAGAAGTAAGCAATTCAGCATCTTATGCCTGCTCTGCAATTCAATAAGATCAAGACTGGTCTTTTACTGCAGCACACTTTCCTGTACTACCTGCAAATCCCTTGATTCCCTCAACATCCAAATATCTATCCATCAGTCTTGAATATATTCAATGACTGAGTCTCCACAGTCCTTCAAGTAGAGAATTCCAAATTCAGTACCCTGTGTGTGAAGAAATTTCTTCTCATCTCAGTCCTGAATGTCTGACCTCTTATCATGACCCACTATTCTAGACATTCCAGCAGGGGAAACAGCATCTCCACAATCAATCTGTCAAGCCGAGTAAGAATTTTGTACATTTCAATGAATTTAGAAGAGTGAGAGATGATCTCAATAAGCATAGGCCCAATCTACACAATCACTGCTCACAGGACAATCCCCCATTTCTTGGAATCAAACTGGTGAACTTTCGCTCTACTCCTTTCATCACAGGTAGACCTATACACAATATTCCAGGTATTATTTCATCAAGGACAAATAAGAGTTCAGTAAGATATTTACTTTTACACTCAAATCCTCCAGCAATAAAGGTCAACATTCAGTCCATGATTGGCTTGCTTGTATTCTTGGAGAGAAGTCTAGTCTATAAATTTGTAAATAGTTGTAGGTCACCAGAGAAACACATTGTCTTTTGACTCCTTTCTAGGTTCTCGTAATTGCATCAGCAAATAATGAATGTCACAAATCTTAGGAAAGCATAAACCAAGAAGTGCAAATGTATCAGGTGCACAAATAAACACAAAATGAAATGGCTTCATTGTGCTTTATAAGCATACAAAAACAACATGACAGCTTTTATGGCTGCCTTGCGATTTATTGTTTTGAGAAGCAAGAACCAATAATTGCTTACAAGATTGTTGTAAGGCAAAGAACTAATGCTTATTTCGAACAACAATGTTTAATGCTGTCAGTAATGCTCAATATAGTTCAATGTCACCTTGTATTCTACTGAATAAATAACTTCAAGAAACAGAATGATAAAGTTTTTAATCTCAATGGCAAATAGCGGTAGTCCAAAAAGTAGACAAATGATTTAAATTTCTAACATACACAAAACAAATTTCTACATTTAATGACAACCATGGGCAAAAGGAAAGGGTGAATTACATGTAAAGCTTTATATTAAACATGTGTAATTAAATATTATACAACCTAAAAAAAATCAGATGAATATTTCACATTACATAACAGGGATATAATACACTTGGATTGAAAAAAAATCAAAAGGTTTTTGACACTTTCTATTGAGTACTGATACGGAAATAAAAACAGATAAGATAATCAGCTGCTATCTGGAATAATGCCATGCATCTTCCAGTTGTTATTTCAACAACTACAATATCAGAGACCTTGAAACAAAGTAATACATGCTAAGAAAAGACCACCAAAACTAAGGCAAATATTTAGTATACTTCACTAATAGAAAACCTGACCAGTTGTGAGCATAACTGCAAACTAGTTATGCAAAAGAAGTGTACCATAAGCAGTACCAAATCTAAAAATGCAACTGGCTGATGACTTTCCAAAATAACTAAGCGATGTTACTCATTTTAAAAACTTGTTGCAATTACAATTTCAGACATTTAACTTTTTGTTCAGAGTGTTAGGAAACTAGAATTTGTAACCTACCTCAGAAGATAGACAGCCCTTTCAATATCATTGAGTTCTTCATCAACTGTCAATCTTTCTATCTCTTCTGGTGTCTAAAAATATAAATCAATGTTAAAAATATTATTGATATGGAACAACTGGGTGGTTATGGATGATTATTTAAAGGATGTCATATAAAGTAAACTGTTATGGAAAAAGTCAATATTTGTGATTGTTGCCAAAATACAAGGTTAGATATTATTTCTGAAATTTATAGACAATTATCAAGAATTGTTTATACTTGGAACTTATTTTTTCTTAATATGGAAGAAAATTAATCTGAATTGTCAGGGGTGAGCACAGTTCTGACTATCTATTTATTTGAACAAGTGATTCACCAGTGTGAAGTCATTTAACTTTTACATCAGGAAGGTAAATCATCAATTAAATATAGCATCAGTGCAGGAGCCAGAACAGAAATCAGGGGAAGTAAAGGAATACCAATTAACACCAAGGAACTTGGCCCTTTCATCACTGATCCATTGGCAACAATACGCCCAATGTTGAGAAATTTTAAACTTGCTATTGGTACATAATCACCCACACTTCCTACATAATTTGTCCACAACAAAACACAGGTTCGAGTTGAAGGAACTGTTAATTTCTAACTTCTAAAGGCATTTATGATAATGGCTGTTAAAGGCTACCATATGCAGCTGACAGGATAAACATTACATAAGCTGACAGAGGTGGCCGGGGACATAACTGCAGCAAATGTTCTTTTTGCCAATATTCTTAAAGTGTCAAATCTCCAGATTACCGATTTGTGCACACTAGGAACATTCAGAATAGACGTGCCGTGTGTGTTGGACAACAATCAAGATACCCAGTTTGTAACGCACCAGAAATTCTTCATTAAATTATTGACAAACATCTTTCCAACATTCCCGCTTCAGAATTAACATATTAAAATGTGAACTGAAATATATACTGATCAATTTGGTGGTAATGTTTGTGACCGATTGCATATTTGTAAAACATGGCTAAATCTAATGTATTTCGCTCAATACATAAGCACGATACGGGTACTCCATATTTAGAGTGTTGATTTGCCGTTAGAATTGATTATAATTTGTTAACCGTGCCAATCGGGCACTGCGGTTTTAATGTTTCATTTGTTGATAATTTACGTAATCCATCTTTACTGGTGGTTAAAACATATTTGATTGCATCCCGTTATCCAAGGTAGTCAATTTTCGTTCTCAAGATATTCCCAGTGCAGTCGGGTCAGGGAGCGAATACATTTGCAACTGGACCGTACGTTATATTTGCTTATTGCAAGCGTGACAGCAGAGCACAACATCAATGAATGCGATTTAAAATATTATCTATTATCCCCCCGGTGTCCCAGGAACGTACCTTCAGGTATCTCCGCACGGGTCTTTCAATGAAACTAAGTTCTTGTAAATCTTCTATCTGACCGAACAGATTCTCCTGGTTGAAATCCATCATTTTGTTGCCGGTGAGCAGCAGAGTGCGGGGGGGGGGGGGGGCAGTGAGGGATGTCAGTTCGGGAGGGAGTGGGAGGGGGAAGGACGGGAATCAGTGCGGGATGGAGAGGAGGGGGCAGAGGAGGGAAGGTGGGGGGGGGGGAGGGGAAGGAAGGTCAGCGGTTCTCGGGCAACACCGGCATCATCGCCCGCTGCTCTGGCCGTCCCTATCCACCGGCGAACGGGAGGCAGTCGGGGTCGCGCCGCCTGCGGCTCCCTCCCTCCCTCCCGCCAAGCCAAGTGATCACCAGCTGGGCTGAGACGTCCCGATCGCCCCGGCCTCCGCCAGCCGAAACTCCACCGGGCCTGCGGGAATGTTTTTGTTTTATCCCTCTCCGCTCTGGGACACGCAGCGGCCCGGACGCAGCCTCATCCACCGGCTCTGGTGGCGGGCGGGACCGGGAGGAGGTGGAGCTGCCGCCGCACGGGGACCGTCATTCGCTCCGGCCCTCCGTCACCCGGCGCTGAGGCCGTCGCCTAGGCAACCGGGCGCTACGGCGAGCGCCAACCGACAAACCTCCCCCCGCGCCTGCCCAGGACGCGTTCGCCCTCTCCCCGGGAGAAACGAGCGACCCGTTCGTTTTACTTTGCTCCGCTCCGCTGCTGAATTTTTTTTAAAACAAATCGCCGCTTGTAGCGCGCTGGCATTTTAAAAATCGCAGTTACTTGCGTCAGTGCGGTGCGTGGGCCGGGATCTGACAGCGTGGGCCGCAGTTCAGCGATGACGACCAACTGCGGCCAGTTGCAATGCTTGCGAGCAGGACTATTCGGCAACAGATCCCCGATTTGTACCAACGGCCGCAACATTAACGCTGGAAGAACATCGCATCGGATGTGCTGCTGTCAAAGTGCGTGTTTCGGTTCTCCGCCATGTGAATAGCGCGGCTCTAATGGAAATTAAATGTATTTATTTTCCCCGCAGCCCCCTTCCCAATTGAAATCATTGATGGGGTCTAGTTTCACGGACTTTGCATAGTCTTTGGAAATAAGCATAGAAGAGTTACTGCTTAGCAGGTCGAAAAGAAGAGAGTTGCCGAACATTTCCCAGCACAAGGTGCGCAACGCAGCGGGTCACGGCTCGATAAGCTCGCATCCAAGAACTGTTGAAATGGGGTTGAGGGTGTCAGCCTCCGCCACTCCTTCAGACGGTGTGCCAGACCCCTGCCACCTTCTGGGTGAAATGATTCTTCCCTCCTTCGACTAATTACTTTAAATCAATGCACCTTGTTTGGTTAACCCTCAGGGAAATAAACCCTTATTTATTCCATCCATTTTATGGAACTCAGTTAAGTCTCCCCACAGTTTCCTCGATTACAAATGAAACAACCCTACCTTATCCAATTTTCCTCCTATCATTTTCCAATCCTGTCAAAATCTTTGTGGATTTTCTCTGCACCATACACTAGACCTTTTTTTAGATGATGACTAGCAGAAAATAGATAAGGGGGAAAATTTCAGAAGGCCTTTGATAAGGTGTCACAGAAGAGATTTTTAAACAAAATTCGAGCACTTGGGACTGAGGATTTGGTTAAAGCACAGAATACAGGGAGTTGTATTACTCTGATCATTTTCTCGTTTCAGGTTAGTGGGGAATACAGCACTGAAACAAGCCCTTTGACCCACCACATCCATGCCAACTATCAAGTACCTGGCTACTCCATTCCATTTACCAACACTTGGTCCATAGCCTTCTAAGTCTTGGCAATTCAAGTGCTTGTCTAGAAACTTCTTAAATGTTGTGAAAGTATCTGCGTCCATTACCTACTTAAATTTTGTGTTCCAGATTACAATTAACCTCTGAGTAAAAAAGTTCTTCGTCTGATTCCTTCTAAACCTTCCATCCATAATCCTAAATGCCCTCTAATTTTAGGCACTTATTCTCTGGGGGAAAAGTTTCCTACTATTCCCTAGCTATACTCATAATGTTGTATACCTCTATCAGGTCTCCTCCTCCAACTTCCTCCACTCCAAAAAAAAACAAACCCAGCCTGTTCATCTCTCCTCATAATTAAAATGTTCCATCCTAGCTAACATCCTGGTAAATCTCCTACGCACTCTCTTCAGAGCGATTACATCCTTCCTATAGAATGGCAACCAGAACTGCACACAATGGTCTAGCTCTGGCTTAGGGAAAGTTTTATAAAGTTGTACCCTGCTCTCATATCTTATGCCCTGGCTAATGAAGGCAAAAATCCCATATGCCACCTTCTTGCAAGAGGATTTAAGTACAAGTGTAAAAATATTTTACTGCAATTACATAGGGCCCTGGTGAGACCACATCTAGACTATTGTGTACCAAAAGGAAGGATATATTTACAATACAGGGTATACTATGAAGATTCTCAAGATGTATTTATCTCATTCAAGATCAAGCAGATTAGTCCAATGCATTGGAAGAATGAAAGGTAATCTCAAAGAAACGTGCAAAATTCTTATGGGTCTTGGAAGGGTTCATGTAGGGATGATATTTCACCTGGCTGGGGTGTCTAGAACTAGGGATCTAGAAATTGGCCATTCAGGGCTGAGGTGAGAATCTTTGAATGTTTGTAATTTTCGACCAAAAAGGGCTATGAAGGTGCATTCAGAAATCAGTAGATTTTTGAATAGTAAGGCAATCAAGGAGTCAATGCAGGAAAGCAGCATTGAGATAAAAGATCAGTCATGATCTTACCAATTACCAGACCAAGTGCAAAGAGCCAAACAGCCTCTGCTTCTTATGCTTTTTCCAGTGCAGTTACTTCTTTCCTGTAGTGTGGTGATCAGAACTGTATGCAATATTCAAACTTTGGCTTAACTGGTGTTGCATACACTGCTAGCGTAATTTATCTGCTTTTATACTGTCTGCCATGGCTAATGAAGAATCTGGTCTGCTCCTTTAACCATTTTTTTGACCTACTACCTTTAAGAATTTGTGAACGTACTCCAAGGTCCCCTTGTTCCCTCATAACACGCAATATCCTGCCATTTCTAGTATGTTTACTTGCCTATGTGTTGAGTGGTACCAGCTGTGCCTCATGACATAGAAGTCCTTGAGTCGAGGTCTTGAGTACAAATGTTGGAAAAGCTCCAGTGCAGTACTGGATTTTTCCCTAGGGCCATCATCCCTTTTGTCATCTAATCTTGCACTCCTTTTTGAACTTTCCTTTTCAACTTTGGTCTCTTCCTGCTTTTCTCTATATCAGAACATTGCCTATTTGCAACTTATTTATTTGAAGAAAAATATAATTGAGCAGAAACATTAACTCTGCCTCACTCTCCACTTCAGCTTTCAAACCAAAATAAAGTCATGATACATCTTTCGGGAGCAAGCAAGTATGACATCATCAGTACCAACTTTTAGATACTGTGATAAACTGAGTTTACAGTATTATTGTCTCAATTTCATCTTGACTATTCAATCCTGCTACATCTCCAACACCACCTGTGCAAGCAAGTTTATTGTCATATGCAATAAGTACAGTGAGGTACAGATACAAGGAAAAAAATTGCTTGCAGCAGTCTAAGAGCTTTTTGTCTCTTCCCTGAATAGAGGCCAGTCTAGTACCATCACTCCATCCACCATCACTCTCCTTTGCCTGCATGAAGTTCTTTGCAGATTAAACAAATTCTGTTTTGACTTTACTCACTTTTTGCAAATAACGCTTGTTGTTAAGGGAACCCATGCGTGGTCCAAGCTTTTCTGCCTCTTCGTGGAATGTGTAGAATATTCTTCACTCTGACCTTACTCAGGTCTTTCCCTCACCACTTTTATTTTCTAATGCACTGATTGACACACCTTCCTACTTTCAGGTCAGCCTGAGCTGGAAAATTTCAAAAGCTTAATTGCTCATTTTCACCCTTCCCTTAACTTCATGTGATCCATCTTTGATTCTTTTCTTCCTTCTCTCAACCTATCTCTACGTATTTCAGTACAACCAATATCCACAATATAAAAATAAAAGTTTTGTTACAATTGTGCAGGGTGTTGGTGAGATTACTTCTGGAGTAGCGTATACAGTTTTGGTATTGGTTTATTATTGTCACTTTTACTGAGGTACAGTGAAAAACTTGTCTTGCATACCGATCGTACAGGTCAATTCATTACACAGTGCAGTTACATTGGGTTAGTACAGAGTGCATTGATGTAGTACAGGTAAAAACAATAACAGTACAGAATAAAGTGTCACAGCTACAGAGAAAGTGCAGTGCAATAAGGTGCAAGGTCACAACAAGGGAGCTTGTGAGGTCATAGTCCATCTCATCGTATAAGGGAACTGTTCAATAGTCTTATCACAGTGGGGTAGATGCTGTCTTTAAGTCTGGGGGTACGTGCCCTCAGGATCCTTATCTTCTACCCAATGGAAGAGGAGAGAAGAGAGAATGACCCGGGTGGATGGGGTCTTCGATTATGCTGGCTGCTTCACCAAGACAGCGCTATTTTTCCAGCATTTTTGTTTTCATTTTTCATACAATTAATTTGGCATTGACCTTTTTCTGTCTAAACCCTATCATTTCTGTTAAGACCATGAACTCAGCTGCCCTCTCTGGATAAAAGTGTTGGAAAGTAGAGTTGAGAAGTTAAAAGGTCAAGACCTGCTTCACTTTCAGCCTAAAGCTGTGATTTGCCTGTCAGAAGGGTAGATGGTGAGCTATGGAAGGGAAAAGTGGCTCCCAAATTTGTGTTGATGCTTCCTGGTTACCTTCTCCTGGCTTGGAGATCCTTCCATAATCACATTAACCTTGCCTGGTAATTGCTTTCGAGTTAATTCCCCAAGCCTGCATATTGCTCACCAGTTATCTTCTCCTAGCCTTGACAACCCTCTCAAGTCATATTTCCTTGGCATAGAGACCCTTACCTGGTCACCTTCCCATAGACTAGAAAGCCCTCCCTGGTCATCATCACCTGCCCTGGAGAGTCCTCCCTAGTCACTATCCCTTAGACCAGAGATCCCACCCCAGTCATCATCAGGAGAATTAGGTTATTATGTGCAGTTCTGGTCACCACACTACAGGAAAGATGTGATTAAGCAAGAGGGAGTGCAGAAAAGATTCAAAGATGTTGCCTAGACTGGGTGGGGGTGAGTTACAAGGCCAGATTGAAAAGACTGAATCTGTTTTAACTAGACCAAGGGAGACAGAGAAGTGACATGATAGAGGTGTACAAAATTATGAGAGGCATAGACAGGGAAAAAAGATTGTGACTACCTATCCTGTGTAGTGGAGTCTAAAACTAGAGGGTATAGGTTTAAGGAGAAAGGGAGTAGGTTCAAAGAGGGTCTGAGAGGTAAATTGTTCACATAAAAAGTAGCTGGTATCTGGAATGAGCTGCCAGAAGAAGAGGTGAAGGCAGGAACAAAAACAACAGTTAAGAGGCACCTGGACAGGTACTTAAATGAGCAAGGGACATGGAATTAATGCAGGCAAGTGGGATTGGTGCAGACAGGCATAGACGTGGTGGGGCAAAGGGAGTGGTTTCTATGCCGAACAACTCTATGATGCTATGGGGAGCCCACTCCCTGCTCACCTCCCTCCCAGCCCAGGGAGCGAGCTCTCCCACGCATCCGCCCAGCCCGGGGAGGGAGCCCCCCCCTCTCCGCCGCCCAGCCCGGGGAGGGAGCCCCCCCCCTCCGCCGCCCAGCCCGGGGAGGGAGCCCCCCCCCTCCGCCGCCCAGCCCGGGGAGGGAGCCCCCCCCCTCCGCCGCCCAGCCCGGGGAGGGAGCCCCCCCCTCCGCCGCCCAGCCCGGGGAGGGAGCCCCCCCCTCCGCCGCCCAGCCCGGGGAGGGAGCCCCCCTCTCCGCCGCCCAGCCCAGGGAGCCCCCTCCCTCCCTGTTCACCCTCTGCCTCCCTCCCTCCCTGTTCACCCCCCTCCCTCCCTCCCTGTTCACCCCCCTCCCTCCCTCCCTGTTCACCCCCCTCCCTCCCTCCCTGTTCACCCCCTCCATTCATTCCCGTCCGTTTCCACCCCCTCTTCTCCCCCCCTCCCTCCCTCCCTCTCTCTTCTCCCTCCTCCCTCCCTCTTCTCCCTCCTCCCTCCCTCTTCTCCCTCCCTCGCCCCCTCCCTCTTCACCCCCCTCGCCCCCTCCCTCTTCACCCCCCCTCGCCCCCTCCCTCTTCACCCCCTCCCTCCTTCACCCCCCTCCCTCCCTGTTCACCCCCTCCCTCCCTCCCTGTTCACCCCCTCCCTCCCTGTTCACCCCCTCCCTCCCTCCCTCCCTGTTCACCCCCTTCCTGTTCACCCCCTCCCTCCCTCCCTCCCTGTTCACCCCCTCCCTCCCTCCCTCCCTGTTCACCTCCTCCCTCCCTCCCTCCCTCCCTGTTCACCTCCTCCCTCCCTCCCTCCCTGTTCACCTCCTCCCTCCCTCCCTCCCTGTTCACCTCCTCCCTCCCTCCCTGTTCACCTCCTCCCTCCCTCCCTCCCTGTTCACCTCCCTCCCTCCCTCCCTCCCTCCCTGTTCACCCCCTCCCTCCCTGTTCACCCCCTAAAGATCCTTCAAAGCAACTTCATCCTGCTTGAAACTTTGTCAATAAAGTTTATTCTCTCTCGGGGCACCTCGGAGTATCGCGGTCTGCGATTGGTCGTTGCCGGGTGACGCAGTGGGGCCGCCGGAGACCGCGTGTGGAGTGGGTGGCCGGAGCCCGGGCTCCTCAGGTAAAGCGGCGCGGCGAAGCGGGGCTGTGGGCAGTGCTGGGCTCGGCGAAGCGGGGCTGTGGGCAGTGCCGGGCTCGGCGGCCGGCCGGGCATCGCGCTTCAGGTCGCTTCCGGAGAGAGAAATCACCGTGAGGAAAGCGGCGGGTGGGCTGCCCGGCGCCTCGCTTCGTCCTGGCGAGGGTTTCCCCACTAAATGCAACGCCAGTCATCAGAAAAGTGGCGGCAGCGGGCTGGTATACTGGTCTAACCACGCACTAGTATGGGCGAGTGCAGACACACGGCAGTTACTCACCAGTGGGGCGCTCAGCTTCTAACCCACTGGCTTCGTTACTGATCAAGAACCTGTCGATTCCTGTCATTGCGTGAACTTAAGGCAGAGATTGATAGGCTCTTGATTAGTAAGGGGGTTACAGGGAGAAGGTGGGAAAATGGGGTTGAGAGAGAGAGAAAAAAATCAGCCATGATTGAATGGTGGAGCAGACTCGATGGGCTGAATGGCCTGATTCTGCTCCTATATCTTATGGCTACTGCCTTGGTTCAGAAGTGAGATCGAACCACAAGAATACCCCACCTCTGGTCTCGCACTTGCAGCGATGGTATTTTTGTGGCTGTTCCAGTCAAGTTTCTGTTCAACGACCGTCATCAGGATGTTGAGGGTGGGTTTGGTAATAGTCATGCATTTGTCTGAGAGTGGCATCCTAGTAAAAATGAAGGGGCAAACTTTCTGCTGGTTAGAGGTATACCTTCATTGGAAGGAGATGATAATGGTTGTTGGAGACCAGTTGTCCCAGCTGCAGAATGTGCTCACAGCTTTGTTTTCAGAACACACACCTTCATCAGTAATCTTTCCTTCATCACAGGGTGATAATTTTAGGAACTTTATGGTAGTTGCACAGTGTTTACCTGCACTTGCAACTTTCAGTTAATGAAGCAGTCCATGCCGACAGGTACCAAGACCTTGAAGCTTTGGCTGATAAGTGGCAAGTAAGATTCATGCCACAAAAGTACCATATCCAACAAGAGCAAGTATAAATACTTCTCCTTGCCAATCAATAGCATTCCCATGGCAGCTTCCTTCCCCATCATCAATACCTGGAAGTCACCAGAAACTTAGCTATAGCAGTTACAGGAGTACCATGATGCAGCATCCTTCCATGTCACAGTAAGTAAGTAAGCCGATCCCTGACTAGGTGTATGGCAAGTGAATCATCACATGACTACCCAAATCTTTCTACAGTGCGCAAGCTTAAGAATATGGTGAGTTATTTCCTCTATTGCATGGATGCAGTTCCAACAATACTCAAAAAAAAATTCAGCACTATCTAGGTCAAAGCAGTCACTGTGAAATTTCTCCACAATCACCAGCAATGTGTACCATCCACAAGTTCTACTGCAATAACTCATTAAAGCTTCTTTGCCAACATTTTGAAACCTGTGACATCTAATACCTAGAAGTATAACAGTGATTAGGATCTTCACTGCTTGCAAGTTCCCCTTTAAGTTGCGCGCTGTCCTATGTTGGGAATGTATCACTCATTTTCTGTTGCAGCTCAGGAGGGTCTCTGACACTCACTTTCTGGAGAATTTGTGATGTAGTTGAAATATTGGCCTTCCTGACAAAATCTATATGTGTATTAAAAATATATATATTCCAGGTTCAGTCTATTCAATCCACTATCTTGGTGATGATAAGTTTCCATTTATGCACAGCTCGTTCAGAGTTTGCATTTACACAGAATGCTGTGATGCATATGCAGAACATTTTGTTAAATTGATGTAAAATGCTACAATTGTCTCATTGACCTTAAACCCTAAACAGGCAGTTTGTGTGTCTCCCCAGAGGAAACCAGGACCATGGGGAGTGGGATACCAGAGGAAATAGGGGCTGAATCCTGTAGGTTAGGCAGCATTTACAGGAGGAAAAACTGAATTGATCAATTACTTATGTTTGGCAGGTGATATTAGGAGATATTGTGGAACCTTGCTATTCTTGGTGAGGCACTAACAAGTACCATATTTTAAGATTGTTTTGTATTTGTGCAAAAGAAAGTTACATTTAGGAACTAAAAGATAAAAGGTGTAAAGTATTATAATTGTAAGAATCTAAAGTAGAAGTTGCCTGCACTTGCAATAACTATTGTTTGCTTGTCCATAATCTGACGCAGTAAAAAAAAAATGAAAGGAAGGTAGAACAGACCAGCTGAGGATTTACTAGATGAGGTTAACAGAATCAGCTGAGGTAGAATAAATCAATATGCTAAATTGACAAAATTGATAAGATATCTATTAGTCACATGTACATCGAAACACACAGTGAAATGCATCTTTTGCGTAGAGTGCTCTGGGGGCAGCCCGCAAGTGTTGCCATATTTCTGGTGCCAACATAGCATGCCCACAACTTCCTAACCTGTACGTCTTTGGGATGTGGGAGGAAATCGGAGCACCTGGAGGAAACCCACGCAGACATGGGGAGAACACACAAACTCCTTACAGACAGTGGCCAGAATTGAACCAGGGTTGCTGGCGCTGTAATAGCGTTACGCTAACTGCTACACTACCATGCCTGCCTACACCTGTGTCATGATGTATACTGTACACCTGATTTTTAACATTTTGGTATGGACTTCAAACTAGTCTCATTTCACTTTACAGTGTCATGTAAGTTCTTTGCTGTGAATGTTATATATTTAATAAGAATGTTGTATATTGAACAAAAATGTTGCTTTTTACTGTTGGCACTTCAATCTGTTCTGGTTGTGAAAACACACCATAGCACTTGCAGCAGAACAAGTTTATGAATTGTGCTTTTGTTTTGTAGGTCAAAATGAAAGAAAGAAAGATGAAGTCTTTTCGCTTGCCTAAAACCCGACAAAAAAAAATTAAAGTGACAGGAGAATGGAAGCCAATGGCAATAGACGCAACTCGTTTTGGTGAAGAAGATTTGGAAGGGCTGATCTGTTGTGAAGAGCTTACAGAGTATGAGTTGATTAGTGCTACTAAATCATCAGAGAAGAAAGTCAAAAAACGAGCATTTGATAACTCAGAGGAGTTAAGATCTTCACCAAAGAAACAAAAAATTAGTGGGGATGATTTACCAATGTCAATGACAGAAACAAAGATAAAAAGAAAGAAGAAAAAGTTCAACATTCAGCCTGCCGAAGTGGAGGAGGGTAATATTAATCCTTCTGAAGATATAAATAAATTTGAATGTTCAGATAAAAATGACACAAATGAGGCAGAAACAAATATCGCTGTAGTTCCAAAGAGAAAGAAAAGGAGGAAGAAGAAACAGTCTGGAGCTTCTCAATCCTCCAGGCTAGATGACAAAGTGAAAAACTGGACTAAATATTCATGTTCATCTGAGCAGGAGACTGATGTTTCTGCCTGGAAAGATCTGTTTGTCCCAGAGCCAGTACTTAAGGCTCTGAGTTCTCTTGGTTATAGTTATCCTACTCCTATCCAAGCCTTGGTTCTGCCACCTGCTATTAGAGATAAACAAGATATTCTTGGTGCTGCAGAAACAGGTTGGTATTATAATTGTGTAAAACATCATACAAGAGATTATAATGAAAAAGTGGTTAAAATCCTTTCATGAGGCATGGGAAAGGACTTGCATTCATCTAGATCTTTCATGTCCTCAGGATGCACCACTGTTGGGAAACCTTAGTTACAGAGAATGTTGTTAAGTCGATCAGTACGGCAGTCTCTTTGCACTCAGCAAGGTCTCACAAATAAGATAAATGACCATGTAATCTGTTTTAATAGCATAATAGTTGAGGAATAAACATTGGCCAAAGTTCTGAGAGAACACAATTTTTTAAATCAGTGCTAAGGGATCATTCCGTTCTACCTGAACAGACAGATAAACCCACATGTAAAGTATCCCAACTGAAAAACCACTCAAGAGTGTAGCATCCCCTCTATATTGCACTTAAGTATCAATCAAAATCATATGTTGAACTCCTGTTGTGAAGCTTGGACTTGCAATCTGCTGGTTTACATGAAAATACTAGCACTGAATAAGCCAAGTTGACATTCCCTTGTATGATATAAAAGCAACCTGACCCCACAAAAAAAACACTTTATTCATTGAAAACTTGGGCAAAATTTTTGTAGGGAATTTTATCTTTGTATAAATAAGATGTACTTGTGCTGCCTTAGAGTGCAGCTTTGGAATGTTTAGTTAATCCCAAATATAGGTTAGTCATACTTAACGTGGCTGAAATAAAAACAGAATAGTAGACATATCCAGCACGTTCAGCATTTTTGGAGAGATGTAAACAGAATTAATGTTACCGGTTAATGAACTTGAATCAGGACTGGCTGGATTTGATAAAAAACTGGAAAGGTTGGTTATCTGAAATTGTTGAATTTGGTGTTAGGTCCTGAGGGCTGTAATGTGCCAAGTTGGAAGATGCAATGTTGTTTAAGATTGCATTTGACTTCGTTAGTGTCCAAAGCCAAGGATAAAGGTGTCAGAATTGGAGTGGGATGAAGAATTAAATACTTGTAGTCATACAGCACAAAAACAGGCTCTTTGGTTCACTATGTCCACATACTAGGTCCATAGCCATGTCTGCCTCACCAATTCCAAGTACTTATCAAGATGCTTTTTAATTGTCTTGAGAGTACCTGCCCCCACCATCTCTTCAGGCAGCACAATCCAGACTACGACCACTTCTTATGTGAAAAATCATCCTCTTAGATCCGCTCTAAACCTTCTCGCTCTCACCATGACCCTATGCCCTCTTGTCTTAGACACCCCTGCCATGGGACCTGTGTCATCACCTCAGGATTAAATTCCATTTGTCATTGCTCCACCCACTTTCCAGCTGATCCATATTCTGCTGTATCCATAGACAACCTTCCTCACCATCTACAATGCTACCAATCATCGGCAAGCTTACTGATCACACCACCTACATTCACATCCAAGTCAACCAAGTGAAGCAGTGATTCACTTGTACCTCTTCTAATTTAGTAGGCTGCACTCAGTACTCTCAATGGGATCTCCTCTGCATCGGAGAAACCAAACACAGTTTATATGTCAGGGTTAGAGCTCAGTGTTGTTCTGATTCTCTTATTGTGACCTTTTCCCCAGTTCATTAAGTTTGTGTCCTATTTGTTCATATTATCAACCTTGAAGTAAAATAGAAATGCTGCTCTTTCTTATGGTCTATTATATCAGTGTCCCATTATATTAAATGAGGTATTTACCATAATAGCAATGAGATGTTTCATTAAAATTGACCTGAAACATCAACTGTTCCTCTTTTCACTGCCGAACCTGCTGAGTTTTTCCAGCATTTTCTGTTTTCATTTCTTGACAAGTAACCTCATCAAGTTTTTATTGTGGTGCATTGAATCTAAAATCTTATTTAAAAAAAAATAAGCCTGACACTATCATAAGTAACAACTTTTGTTGTGTTCGTCAATAGAAAAATTCTAGGATTTTTGGATTTTAATTGTAATACAGATCACTCTTCTGGAATTCTCACATTCTTGATCTGGTCATTCAAGATGAACTGCATAACTCCAATGACCTTTTTTTTTTAATTTGTAGGTAGTGGTAAAACGCTAGCATTTGCTATTCCCATGATCCACCTTATATTAGAGTGGCGGCAAGCTAAACAAGCCAAATCAAAGAAAAATGAGGAAGTACAACAAGGGAAGCAGGATTCTAATGAAGATCATGAAAACCTAATGGAAATTGACAGTGAACACCTGGAGGAATGTGAAGAGGTGGAAGGAAATGACAATGAAGAGAATTACAGCCTGGGTTGTGTAAAAGTGATCAACAATGTGAATTTTGATTTTGAGATTGGTGAGGCTTCTGATGTTGAAAATCCACTCTTGGGCCTGGTCCTGACTCCAACAAGGGAATTAGCTGTCCAGGTAAAGCATCACATTGATGCAGTCACCAAATTCACTGGTAAGTAATGCTATCTACAGTGTTTTGCAGCATAGTAATGTTACTTTAGATACATTTCTGAACTTGACACTAGATGAAATCAAAAAGAAATATCAAATTTCACATAATTTGCAGTAAGTACCAAGATGGTCTCGTTTTACATTTCTCCTCTTTCCATGATTCTTATTTATATTTAGAAATTAATTCAGTTCAATGCTTCATTTTTATTGTTGGGCCAGAGTTCAATGGATGTTCCATCTTAAGTGGTCCATTTTGCTTATTGTATGCAAACTAGAGAACCACATTTCTTAATGTAGTTACCTTGATACCTTTTAATAGCATGCAAATGAGTAGGAACAACGCTCAACAGTACATCCCACTAAACTCAGTAGTCTTTGAACTAATGATTTACAACTAAATAGAATTCCTTTTGCAGGTTGTTTTGCTTCTGCATTGCTTTCATAAATATGTTTGTGGAAATCACAGTATTGCACCTCACAGTTTGAAAAGTATTCCATTTAAATTTGTGAAACCCAACAGAAAGAATGGTACTGAATCTGGAGAAACCATGAAATATGAGATGAAGATAACAATTCTTCATGCCCATGAATGTGTATATTTTTATACAACAGTCCCTTTACAAACATATAAATTAGGAGGAGGAGTAAGCCACTTGGCCCCAGGAGCCAGCTTTGCCATTCAATAAGATAATGGATGATCTGATTGTATCCTTAACTCCACATTTCTCGCCTACCCCAGTAACATTTCATCCCCTTGCTTATCGAGAATCTTGTCCATTAAAAATATTCAGACTATTTCTATCACCCTTAGAAGAAGAGGTCCAAAGATTCACAATCCTCTTGAGAGAAAATATTTTGGTTAATCTCTGTCTTTGAGTGAAACCCTTTGAGTAAAACTTATTTTCACCACAGTCTGAAATGGCAGGCCCCTTAATCCTGAGACTGTGACTTTTTGTTCTAGATTCTCCAGGAAAGAGAAAGTGGCCTCTGAGCATCTATCCTATCCCACCTCTCATTCTACTAAATTATAAAAGATGGGACCATTCTTCTTGCTATCTTCTCGGGTTCACCTTCTCATTTCAGGAATCAATCAGCTGAATTCTCTTGGCACATCCTCTGGGGGAAATATATATCTAGAGAATCAAATCAAAACTGTATATACTACTCCAGGAATGGAACCAAAAACCCTATGTATTTGTAGCATTCCCTTATACTATTATACTGCATCCCCTTGTACTATTCGCCTCCCTAGTTGGTTGCTGTACCTGTTCTAATTTATTGTGCAATATATTTGCTCCTCACTGATGAATTAATAAATCCTGAATCTATACCTTTATAGGGATCAAAACTGCAACAATAGTTGGAGGAATGGCTGCCCAGAAACAGGAAAGAATTTTGAATCGTAGGCCAGAAATTGTGATTGCAACACCAGGGAGATTGTGGGAATTGATAAAGGAAAGACATCCACATCTCTCTCATTTGAAACAGCTCAGGTGAGCCATAGTCATTTTGAATGTGTTGAAATGGTAATGATGCATCATCAAATAACATTTGTAACTGATTATACAATGGTTGAAAGAAAGAACTTTTATTTATGTTTGGCTTCTCACAACATTAGAATATCTTGAAACATTTCACAACCAATTAACTACGTTTCAATTATATTTGCTATTGCAATGGATCTAATTTTCAGACAGATCCTACAAATAAAATTGAAATAAATAATCATAATTTGATTTTGTGACATTGGATGGGTGAATGTTAGCCAGTGTCCTGCATTATGTCATAGGATCTTTTACACCTATCTTAGAAAACAGGACATTAATGTAAGGTCTTAAAGATGGTAACTGTAACAATGTAATATTCCCAAAGTAGTGTGTTAATATGTCAGAAAACAGGAGACTGCTACTGCTGGAATCTGGAACAAAAAAAAACAATGTTGTGAGAACTCAGCAGGTCAAGCAGTATCTGTGGAGGCAAATATCAACTTACACCTTTTGCTTCCACAGATGCTGCTTGACCCACTGGGTTCTTCTAGTGTTCTGTTTTTAGTATCAATATGTCAGCTTATCTTATGTGCTGAAGGCCTGCAGTAAAGTTTGAATAGACCATTATCTGACTACAAAAGATGTGAATGCTATACATTGGTATGAGACATGAAATCACAAAGAGATTGGGTACAAATGGCCAATTCCCTGCAATAAAGAACATTAGTGAATTAGTTGAGTTTTCACAACAATCTGACAGCACCCTGCTCTCTTTTTAACTTACAGATTTTTGAATGAATTCAAATTTTCATTTGATGTTGTAACAACTTGCATTCTCTATATTAGTCCTTGTCTTTGGATTTCAACTCCTTTAACATAGCTAATATATCACAGACACTAAACTCAGTTCACTTGAATTTTATGAATTGCAATCTTTACTTTGAATAATACTTTCTAGTTTGTGTAATCTTTCATTGATCAAATTAAAGCATGCATGGGCCTTAGCAGTTTTTAATAAACTACATAACTGAAAGAAAAATCCATGCTTTAAATGTGGTAAATATTGCCTAGGTGCACACTGGATCTGAATTAACATTTAAACCTGGGTATATTCTTTGTAAAGTAGATATATTGTAAATTACAGGAACAGATAAAGATGTGTTGTAAAAAAACAAAAATGCATTACACCATGAACTGATAAATTCTGAATAATTTTGACTGTTGTCCAATTGACAAAGGTGCCTGGTGATTGATGAAGCAGATCGTATGGTTGAAAAAGGACATTTCGCAGAACTCTCTCAACTTCTAGAGCTGCTACAAGATAAAGAGTATCACCCAAAAAGAAGAACCTTCATATTTTCTGCCACTTTAACTATGGTTCATCAAGTTCCTACAAGAGTATTGGGAAAGAAGAATATCAAAAAAATGAGTGCAGAAACAAAGTTAGAAGCTCTAATGCAAAAAGTAGGCCTCAAAGGAAAACCAAAAGTCATTGATTTATCCAGGAAAGAGGGCACAGTTGAGACCCTCACTGAAACCAGAATCCATTGTGAGGTAGAGGAAAAAGACATCTATCTGTATTACTTCTTACTTCAATATCCAGGCCGAACTATGGTCTTTGCAAATAGTATAGATTGTATCAAGCGTCTGAATGCAGTGCTCACTATTTTGGAATGTTGTCCTCTGCCGCTACATGCAAACATGCACCAGAAACAGAGGTTGAAGAATTTAGAAAGATTTGCTGAAAGAGAGAGGTAAGCTTCCAAAAGTCTAATGGAAGGTATATTGTCAATGCATGAAGCTTTTGAGCTCTGAAGCTCAGTTGGAGCTGCTTTAAAAAAAAATTGAGTATGTGTGTTGCCAATTGCACAGAAATAGGTGAAAGGGCATGTTGTGATGAGAATATTGTGACCCTGTGATGGGATGTAGATAGATTGAGTGACTGGGCAAAAACTTGGCAAATGGAATTCAATGTGGGAAAGTGTAAGGTCATCCACTTCAGCAAGAGGGATCAAAAGGCAGATTATTATCTAAACAGAGACTGTAAATGGGTGAAGTACATAGGGAGTACAGTGCACAGTTTTGGTCCCTTTACCTACAAAAAAATATGGTAGCATTGGAGGCAGTCCAAAAGAGATTCACCAGGTTAATTCCTGGGATGAGAGGATTCTACTGTCAAGAGAGGCTAAACTAGATCTGTATTCTTTAGAATAAGGGGTGACCTTATTGAGACATACAAGGTCCTAAGGAGGTGTGACAGGGTAGATTTTGAGATGTTTTCATTAGTGGGAGTATCTTGAATGAGGGGACATGGTTACAAGGGGCTAGTCATTTAAAACTGAGGTACATTGGGTTTTCTTTTCATAGAAGCTAGTGAATCTCTGGAATTCTTTCTGAGGGTTGTGGAGGCTAGATCATTAGAAGTACTTAAGGTGGAAGTAGATAAATTTTTGAAAGACTGGGAAATTGAGGATTATGGGGAACTGGCACTGAAGAAGAGTTAAGGCCAGCCTAGATCAGCCATTAAAATGTTAATTGCTTAAAGAAAGTGTTGTACACATATATGAACACATTTGTTCAAATTATCATGCTTGACAACTGCATTTTGAGTTAGATAATAAAAATGAAGTAATGCTTGGCTGAAATTGTATAGTATTCATGAAACAGCATCTGCCTGAGTAAATGCAGCAGGGCAGAAAAGCGAAATAATCTGTTCCTAAAGCCTGACACAAACCCTCACTTCTTTTTTAAATATAAGCTTCAGACTTTCCATTTGGGATTCAGTGATATGTTTAATTACAATAAATGAAATGTTACGTCAGTGATAAAAATAGTTGAGTAGGAAGAGCCATTTAGGTATTGTTATTGTGAAAGCATTAATTCTTTTTGTAGATGTGTTTTGGAATGTTTGGTCATACACTAGGAAATGTTCACAATGATTATCTGTCTCATTGTATTTCAGCTGTGTTTTATTGACCACTGACGTTGCAGCTCGAGGTCTGGACATTCCAAATGTACAACATGTTATTCATTATCAGGTATGGTTGTAGTAGTAAAGTCTGAACTTGGTGATTTATCCTTTTAAAATACCCCTAAGAAATACCCCAGCACATCAGAGAATAGACTTGATTCTAATGCAAACTCCTTTCAGTATTTAACATACAAATTAGCAAAAGGAATAAACACTGTACCTCTGTCTTAAAAATATATGAAAACTATACTTCCACACCCTGTAAGGAAGAGTGTTCTGAGGACTTGGAACCCTCAGAGGAAAATAAAATTACTTGATCTATTTTTTGAATGGGCAAATCCTTATTTATCAATCATGACCCCCCCTCCCCCCAAGTTCTAGATTCTCCTACAAGCAAAAAACAATCTCTCCTTATCCACTCTGTCATGACACCTCGTAAGCTTTTGTTTCAATCAAGTTGCCTCTGTCTGCCAAACTCCAGCAGACTTGAGCTTAAACTGTCCATGATTAATTGGTCTCCTTTAAGGAAGCATGTTAATGTTAATATCAGGATCACCCTTAAGTTTTTTTTTTGTAGGTGCCTTGTTCTAACACCTCTTAATAATAACTTTTAACATTTTTCCGATAACAAATATTAAGCTAACTGGCCAGTAATTTCCTGCTTTCAATCTCCCTCTTTGAATAAAGGAATTACACTTGCAATTTTCTAATCAACTGGAACTTTTCCCAAATATAGGGAATCTTAGAAAATTAAAAATTAATCTTTCTTTTCACTTTAAGACCTTAGGATCCAATCCATCAGGACCCAGACTTGTCAGCCCACAGTTCCAACAATTTGCACTATACCACTTTCCTGCTGATTATAATTTTCCTGAGTTCTTCCTTTTTCAGTTCCTGGTTCACAGCTATTTCTGGGCCATTATTTGTATTCTCCATAGTGAAGACTGACGCAAAATACCTGTTGGTCATCTCCTTGTTTTCCATTATTAATTCCTGGTGGCACTTTCTGTGGGGCTAAAACTCAAATTAACTCTTTGTCAAATTAAAACAAATAGAATATCTGTAGAAACTCTTTTTTACGTTTCTGATTGGCTTTATCTGTTCTCCAAACTTTTCCTCTTTAATCTTTTAATCATTCATTTTAATATATTCTGTCCAGTTTTCTGATGTCTTTTCTGATATGCTTTTTCTATAAGTTTGATACCATCCACACTCTCTCAAACTTTGTTAACATGTGGTTTTTCTACAGATGCCCCGCACCACTGAAATCTACGTTCACAGGAGTGGCAGAACAGCTCGAGCCACAAAAGCAGGTCTTGCACTGATGTTGGTTGGGCCAGGGGACGTGGTTCATTTTAAGAAGATATGCAAAGCTTTGGGTAAAGATGAAAATGTTCCTCTGTTCCCAGTGCAAGCTAAATGTATGTCTGCAATACAGGTAAATGTCATAAATTTCCATTTATCAGGTTTACACCATGTCAGTAAATTTAAAAAAATAATCAGGGTAAAGAGCATATTGAGGAATACTGTGCATTAATTTCAAAAATCAATACAAGATCTTAGTGGCTTAACAGTAGAATCTCATTATTAAAGGTCTAAAACAAGTACTTCCTTTAATATTTATGCTCCATAGCTATACCCCACAAGATTCCAGGAGCAGACTGTTTATTCCTTTGCATCAGCGAGAAAAGAATATTTTGTAAAATAAATATGCTAAGATGGTTTGTTGATCAGGCCTTTTATTTCATTAATTTAAAATATCTTGCCTCAATTGCACATTGATGAAGCAGGTCAAGGTAGTAGCAGAATCTCACATTTTTAATGGTACAGATGGTGAAACTAGATCGTCAGAACAAAGGCATAAATAGCTGGTAACTTAGATAGGAAGTTGATGGTTGACTGAAGGGCCTGTTTCTGTATTTTATGACTATAAATAGTGTTTGCATTTATTGTCCTTCTCCAACATACTTTGAAAGTAGACTAGCTGGTTTTGCTAATTCAGAAGACATTAAGAACAAGTTATTACGTGGAGTTGGAGCTACATGTAAACCGGGTTTGATGCTTTCTAAGATAGTTGGACTTCTACTATAACACTTGTAGTTTTCATGATTGCTTTATTTTCTGCTGGTCCACAATTTAGCTGATTTATTTAAGACAATTTCACAACTTTCTGTGTTGAGGTTTGAATTAAGTGAATTACAGCCATTACATTGGTGTATTCAAATGGTCTAGTCCATTTTTATGAATATCGGACCTATTGTCTGTGATAGGACTAAAATTTTAATGGATTGACCAATGCAGCACTTCATTGAGGCTGGACCATCATCACTAATTTCTCATGCAAAGGCAGGTTAACATTCACTTTCAGACCCTCAAGTTGTTTACTCTTGCCAGAATGTGATTGAGAAATGATGAGTTTTTGCAAAAGTAAATTAGAGATTAAAGCAAAGCTTGAATCAGTTTCAGTTGATTTCTTTTGAAAAGCTGAAAATTAACTGGTGTGGTTTAAACACAGTGCTTTGAATACTGTCCTGCTAGGTGCACATAGCTGCTTCTATATCTGGCCATTCAGCAGAATATAGGTTTTAAATGACTATCAATCAACTTTTTCAGTACTCATTGTCTCTGTAGTGCTAAAATCTAGTTAAAGATTTCTAGAGTGAGACATTTTAAAATAGAACATTCATATTGGTGAAAAGCAAAAATGGAGCAGGAAGCATCTTAAAGTAGTGCAATTCCAAATCATGATCAGGAAATCAATTTTGTTTGAGATATTGCGATTGAATTAAAGTGGTGGTGTTTATAAGCTCATTCAGGTTTGACTCTATGTAATGATTTTCTAATACACTTTGGCAAAAGTAAAAGAATACAAGAGTGCATGGAAGAGAAATATCGACTAGTTTCCACCCTACTCCTGAACAGTAACCACCTCTGAAAGCCTTGTTAGTGTTGAGCAAATAAATTGTCCTTGACTATAATTTTCCCAAAAACATTATTATTGCACCACTGCCAGAGGCTCACACAGTATAATCGTCCATCAACAATTAAAACTTTAAGAGGAAAGAGTGGAGAAGAAAGCATGTTAAATGGGTGGACTTGTGCATTGGAAAGAGCAAGGCTTTAATGTCAGCTTTCTGACTTGACAAATCTGTTTTAAGTAGCTGCTCAACAGACAGCACCTGTGGGGAGAGACTTTTCACTGGAACTAAGAAAAGTTAGAAACCAAACATGTTTTAAGTTGCAGAGAAGAAGTGGAGAGAACAATGGGAATCTCCCTGATAGGGTGGAGACCAAGAGAGACTGAACGAAATGGTGGTGGTGCAGCAGATGCTAACGGGGAGAGGATGATGGAGGCTTGCTAGTCACAGGTGATTTGTCTGTAGATGAATGAGAACAGAGGGGAGAAAAAAAAGTGCAAGAGTTGTGAGATAACCAAACACTGAATTGGTAGAAATTAGAAATTTGACATGATAAAAAAAAACATTGGTAATGCTCAGCATCTGTGGAGAGCAAAATAGTTAACATACAGGTCAGTGACGTATCCTCATCAAAACACTGCAAAGATTGTTTACATGGAATTGTTGAATTCAACATGAAATCCTGAGGGATGTAACCTTGTTGGAAGATGAGATGCTCCTTGTGCATAGATTTGTTAAAACAGTGAGAGAGTGGGTCAAGAATTAAAGTGAAAGGCAACTGGAAGTTCAGGATCACTCTTGTGGACTGTATGGAGATGTTCTGCAAAGGGATCTCCCAATCTGCATTCAGTTTCTCCAATGTAGAGGAGACTATAATGTGAGCACCAACTGCTGTATACTGAATTGGCAGTACAAGTAAATTGCTGCTTCAGCTGGAAGGATCGTTCAGATAATTGTGGCAAGGGAAGTTGCTGTGAAGAGAGGGATGAAGAGAAAGGAAATGTCTCTGATTAGGTGGAGGCCATGGTGTTCCATCTCTTGACTGGCGTGGAAGGGGGTGGGTGGTGGTGTATGTGGCGAGTAAACCAAGGAGTTGTGGAGGGAATAGTAATTCCTGCACAGTGCTTGGAGGAGGAGTAGGGGGGTGTGCCTGTTGATGGTCTCATGAAGGTAAGAGAAATTACAAGGAAGATAGATTAAACATGGAGATTTGCAGGGTGGAAGATTAATGGGACGGGAAAAAAGGTGAGAGCAGAAGAAGAAATTGGTGCATTTGAAAGCCCTTTCAATTATGCTGGAAGACATCTACGTGGCACTGGTGTGGAAGGTTGTCATCAGAAGAGATCCGACAGGTGTCAGAGAAACTGGAAGAACTGAATGGAGTCCTTATAGAAACCAGGCTGAGAGGAGGTATAGTTAAGATAATTGTGGGAGGTTGTGGGCTTACAGTGGTTATTAGTTGCTAATTTATTCCTCAAGAGGAAGGAGTGTGAGATGGATCTTGTGAAAGTGAGAACATGGTAGAAAGTGACAACAAAGGTAATGACAGAGTCAGAGTTGTACAGTAAAGGAAACTGGACCTTTGGCCCAGCTCGCCCATAATGCCTGTCTACACTAATCTCATTTGCCCTCTTTAAGCTTGTATCCCTCTACTCCTTTCCCATCAAGTACCTATCCAAATGCCTTTTAATGGTTGTAATTGATTCTGCCTCTATCCATTTCCTCTGGCAGCTTATTCCATACATGCACCATCCTGTGTGGAAAAACTTGCTCCTCAATTCTCCTATAAGTTTCTTTCCTCTCACCTTAAACCTACCCTCTAGTTTTAGATTCTCCCACCCTAGGAAAAAACTCTATCTATGCCCTTCATAATTTTATAAACTTCTTTAAGGTCACCACTCCACTTCCTACATTCCAACCAATCCAATCTCTCCTTACAAGAATACCCTGATGAATCTCTTCTGCACTCTTTCTCATGCTACCACATCCTTCCTGTAGTGTCATGACCAGAAGTATACAAGTGTGGCCCAACCAGTGCTTTGTACAGCTTTGTCAAAACATCCCAACTCTTACTCAATGCTTCAGCCTATGAAGGCAAGCATAACAAATACCTTCTTCACTATCCCATCCATCTGTGTCACCATTTTCAGGGTGCTATGAACTTGCACCAAAGGTCCCTCTGTATATCAACACTCCAGAGGTCCCTACCATTTATTGTATAGGTCCTGTTAATATTTGATATTCAAACATTCTTTTTGAGAGAATGAAGCAGCACCGCTACAGTTTTTAACTTTCTCATTAATATGTTTGCTCCATTTAAATGGCTTGAGTCTCAACTTTAAAATATCAGCTGGTAAAAGCATTTCCTATAATTTATGAGACAATGTGAAGAGTTGTAATTTGGGGGTGGTTACAGTGAAAGAATTGAGTCAGATATTGTGGGGGCTGAAGTAACTAAAGCAGCTGTGGTGCTTCAGCTCCCTGATGGTGACAAGCTCAATAACTCCTACCCATGTCCTTGAATAGCACTACCTTTTCACACATGCAAAAATCAAAAATGACATCAATTCCAAAGGAACAACTGGAGCTGGGTAAAGTTGAGATAAATACTATAAATATAGTACCTAATTTTAATTATCCTGGTCTGTTCTTCTTTTGGTTTATTAAATACTCTCCACGGCATTCAAGGTAGTGATGCAGGATAATCATCCTACTCTAATCAGATTTATTTATTGAATATAGTGTTAAGGTTTCTCCACCATAACAATGGATCTTCAGTTATAATTGTTTTACACTGCAAATGTTAGATTAATTATCCAGTGCATTTTGTAAGCAATAACACATCATCTACAAGTTTGATGGATATTAAAAATGAATTTTGAATAAAATGTGATCAACATTTACATAGTAAAACATTCCAAGGAACTTCAATAGTGCTAAATAAAATCTAACACCATGGTATAAACACATTAGGTCAGAATGCTTGGTCAAAGCAGTAGATTTTTTTTTAAAAGGAGAATAGGCAAGTGGACAGATGTTCATGGCTTAGAACCAGGCAGTGTGGGGCATAACTGCTTGAATATAATAATTTAATAAAAAGTTCCATGCAAGACATCTAAATTGGAAGAGTACAGCAACCCAGAGCTAAAGAAAATTGGGGAGAAAGGCAAAGCAAAAGGCAGATTAAAAGGAGTAGCAAAGATAAGGAAAAGAGCTCAGGGGTAACAAATGAAAAGGACTTGGTGTTTCAATTGAGTTCAAATACATAGTAGCCAGGTGAGTATTAGAATATTCAAGTGGAGAGCTGGCAAAGGCATGGATAAAAGCTTTGGCCCAGAATTCAAATATTAACAGCCTGCTGCTGTGATTGCTCAACATTTTCTTTTTCCCCTAAATCATTAATTCTGGAGAGAAAAACATAGATGCTGCTGACCATTTCCAATATTTCTTGTTTTTATTTAAAGTTACACTCTCATTGTGTGCTCCATCCTTCAATTTACTTACAAGGCATCAGAACTTACTTGAATGACATTAGAGAAATTGAATAAAGTTTCCCATCAACTCCCATGCAAGCAGCAGCTTTGATAGATAAACCAGTTTTTCCATAATTAAGGAAGCAGTTGGTTCAGATGAAAAGTCAGTTTTTTTATGAAATGGATGAAAGATTTGACAAGTAATAAATGTGATTTAATTGTATGGACAGTTAATCCTGTTTATAAAGCTAAACTCACAGCTGGTGCTGCTTTATCTATGTAAGAAGCAGTGGAGGTCCAGTGTCAAAGGAGTGAATGGACATAGAGTAAATCAGTAATATTTCAAAAACTGCTGCAGAAGATAACACAGGAGTAAACAGTAAATGGAATACGACCATTTATGTTTTCGAGTAGATTCATTGTTGAAGTTATGGTAAAGCACAAAAGAAGTCACGTTTAGGTCACACCTGGACTACTATGATCAGTTCTCTTCACCTCAGGTTAGGGAAGGGACACAAGTGGGAATGCTACGTAGAATTACTAGAATGATAGCTGGATGCCAAGGGCTAAATTGCAAAGGAGGCTACATTAACAATGGTTTTACTTCCAGAATTTAGAAGGTTAAGAGGTAATTTGATTAAAGTTTAAAATATCATAGGGAAACCAATAGTGATAGTTAGAGAGGGGCATGTCTAAAAATTAGACATATTCTTTTTGGACTGAAGTTTGGCAAAGCATCTAGCTGTAAAAAGTAGTAAAAATTGCTGCAAGGCTAGTTGTTAATCTTAAATCTGAGAATGTTGACCAAAAGTATTATGAATATGGGGAAAAGATAGGTATACAGATTTAGGGCACAGATCAGTTGTAATCTTTTTGAATGTTAGAAGAGTTTTAAGGAGTTAAACAGCTTATGCTTGTTTCAGTGTACCTCTAAGATTTTAATATTCACTTATGAACTTTAATACACTCAGTACACATTTAAATATCAAAGAGAATTGTGGCCAATACTGAAACTCTCTGCTTCATCCTTTACAGGCACGTGTTAACATAGCTCGAAGCATAGAAAAGATGGAATACCAGCACAATAAAGCACAACAACATAACAGCTGGTTTCAGCAAGCTGCTGAAGCACTTGAGGTGGATTTGGAGGATAATGTCCTAATGGGTAAGCAATAAACTTATACAGGCCTAGACTTTTTTTTAAATGACAACTGTTTGATAAACTAGGTAGGGGTGTTCATGTTTGCACATAAATCCAGACATTCCTGTTTGAGATACACTATTCTCCTTATGCTGTCACCTTCCCCTTTCCTTACAACAGTTGTTATCAGGCATCATTTTCAAGGACCCAGCAACAATGATGTCATCAAGGTGACTGATTCCATTAAAGATTTTTCACTCAAAACAAGGAAAAAGTAATGATGTTTAGTTAATATTTAACATTTTGCTTACAGACTGAAATAAACATTGAAACATATGAGATTAGTATGAAGCTGAAATATCATGGTATTTAAAATGTTAAGTATCTTTCCTAATATTTAAGCATTATTCTCTTATCACTTGCAGTTTTGCCTGCTTTCCAGAAAACCAAATTATCCAAATGTGGTCCATTATTGTGGAATGTTAATCATTTTGCAACCACAAAAAACAATGTTTCTTTCTTTAAAAATATACTTATCTATTGTTATTCCAAAAGGATTTGAACTTGGTCTATAATGAATTGAAATCTAAAGTTCTATGAAAAGTATACTTAACATAAAACTAAACTTATTTTCAGGTGAAAGGTATAATGACAGTGAAGAAAACCAGAGACAAAGAACTTTGAAAGGAATGAAGAAGGAACTAAAACATTTGCTTTCACAGCCAGTGTTCAAGAACTACATGAAGACAAAATACCCAACACAATTTGGTGGACTAGCATTGCCTGCTTTACCATTGGCAAACCAAGAAACTGCTTTAACCACAATTCAAAAACATAGATACAAAAAAAGACAGAGGTTGTGTGAGCAAATATCTTGAGAGAAGTGTTGTTTAAGTAACAGATACTGCATAATATATTGCTAATAGCTAATTGTAACATGTTCAGTGGCTGTACACCCTTTATTGCATTTAATAAAAGTCCAAAACTTGTGCAATACTGTCACCTTCAATATGAAGATTAGGAGCAACCTCTTCATATCCTCAATAAGAAGATACACATTTTCTAAAAGCATTTTTGAAAAGCTGCACATCTTAGCTGAATTTGCTAAGAATTTTGATTATTAAGCATGACTAACAGTTTCGTTACTGTAGGAACAGTGCTTAGTTCGATGGTATTTTCTTTAGGATGAAATGCTCCATCTCCTGCAACTGGGTCACTCCAGCAAAAAATTACACTAAATCCAAAAGAAAAATTAAAATGCAAGTATTATTAAAGTAGGTAGTTGACAAGAATTTGGTCATACTGCATCATTTGATATTTTCTGTATAGGTCCATATAAAGCAAAACTGGGAGGATGGTGCAAAATAGATACATACTTGTGTAGTAGGTGGTTAGGTCAGTTTGCTTGCTTGTAAACAATGATTTCATTTAAAATAGATTTTGCACTATTAATATTTGCTACAAGGAATCAATTTACATATTAATCACCATTAATTAAGTTTTAAATCGGAGTCCAGATTAAACTTCTGTACACTTGCAAAGGGTTAGAATCTGAATTATGACCAGTTTTAAAAATTGGATTAGCTGTTTAAATCCCCCAGCAGGTGGAGCCAGTGTTGTGCACAATACATTGAATTGTCAACAGTGAAGCTGCCATCAAAATCCACTGTGGAATTTACTTTGTAATTACAACCTAAATCGCAGCTGAAACGTTGTTCCCTATTGACTAGAGGTGGGGCAAAGGAGGAGTCTCAACCCACAAATCCTGTATAAACAAAAAAGTGAGAGAAACAAAAACAATTCAGTCCTGTTCCTTTTAAAAAGAGTAGAAAAATGTTAGATTAATGGATGAAGACTTAATTTAAAAGCATGATGGAAGCTATACTAGAAATGTCTTTTCTGCAAAGCTATATTAAAATGGTACAGACTTTGGTACGTTTACACCCACTAATATCAAATACAAAATTCTAAATGTACTCGATTGATGTTGGGGATGTACAATAATTTTGTATGTCGGAAAATGGCTAAAGATTGGGCACAATTTATCTCATTGATTATTTTTCATCCCCCACAAACACCCTGCCAAAAAGACTCCCCAGCAAACCATGGCCCAGAGCACTAAAACTTCTAGTTGCAAGGTGAGATGAAGACTATTTGGTATTGCTTGCTTTGTAAAGTATATCGTAATGTCCTGGTTTGTAAAGTAGATAAACCAAAGGCTTTGATCCCTCTGGAAAGATGTGATGGTTGATTTCAGAGTCTGTTTTGTCCATATATTCCACTTGGATTGAAATACCCAGTGCTTGGGTCAGTGCAGTGATATGAATGTGGTCACTTTCCACGGCCATTGGTTCCACTTCCTATGGGAGGAAAGCTAGGCATTACCACATGTATACTACATAAATAAAAACAGTACTATAAGAGCAAGACCTCAGAAAGAAATTACCCCACATCTCAATCAGCAATACCCCTATAATAACAAACCTACTTATCATTAAGGGATGTGCCAAGGTAAATCATCTAAACAAATACTTTTGGACAGAAATTTCAGTATATCAGTTTTAATACTGTGATCTGTTTAGGAAGGGTATGAGCCTTTCAAAGCAAAAAGGAAAAAAGTTATTTCAATTAATATTAAACAAAATGAAAAAGAAAACCACTAATCAGTCTTTCTAAAGTAAAGGTTATTTCTCAGGATCTCTTCAAGCTATGACGAACTCCAAAATATTTTGCTATACTTCATGCATTTCAAAAGGGGTAATGAGCATCTTAAACATCATCAAGTGACTCTCTTTTCCCTCAGGGAAGAACAATTCTGAGAAAATCAGAATTGTGATGTCCTGAAAGGGTACTTCATTCTTCAATCAATGATTTCCCCTGTTAAATCTTATGAGGACAGCAACAACTAAATAAGTGGATCAGACCTCAGTCTATTATCACAAGGATGACATTTGTGGCATTGTAATGTTCCAATACCACACTAATAGCTCAACGTATATTAGTTCAGGATCTTTTACATAGAATACTGTTCATAATTAATATTGTCCATTAATATTTACCAAAAAAAATTGTTTCTGAAATTTGAAGGCAGGCTCCATCATCAATGAATAAAACTAATCAACGTAACCAATTCTAAAACTGACCTGAGCACAGAAGTCTTTAATACTTATGCCTCCCTCGAGGAAAAATTCAAAGAACCCGGACTGTTTCTGCAAGTATGCGGATGTTAGTAGTCGAAGATATTGCACTAAATGATCTGAAGCACCACGATCATTGAAAACAGCAAGTAGCTTAGAGACCGAACCATCCGTTTCTACCAGGTCAATCACATCCATAAACTAGAACCAGAGAACCTAACAGTAACATCTGTATCAATGCAATTTTATTTTCATAAAAAGGAAACTACAGAATCTCTTAAATCAAACTTAGAACAATGGGAGAAGCTCATTTTGATCTATACTCATCAAGGTATGTTAAGCATTTCCTCAATAAAAATACTCTAGGATTACATACCATCAAACACACCAAAAGGAAAGGATTTCCATTGGAGGAAAAAAAAATTACAGATGCTGGAAATCCAAACAAAAGTAAAAAATGCTGGAAGCACTCAAGTAAAGCAGCATTTGCGGGGGAGAGAAACTGTTATCGTTTCAGTTCAAATGACTCTTCATCGGAACTTGAAAAGTGAGATAAACAGGGCGTTTTAAATTGGAGAGTTGGGGGAGGGGGTGTTGGAGAAAATAGAGGTAATAAATATGATAAGGTGCAGATCAAAACTGTCAAGGTAATAATCTAACTTGCAGCTAGGGACAAGAAAGAAGTTGGAAACAGAAAGACACAGCCACATTTACAGAAAAACAAACCTGAAATTGTTAAATTCAACACTGAGTTCAGTCTAAGTGCCCTGATGGAAGATGAAGGGCTGTTCCTTGAGCTTATATTGGGCATCTTTGGAGCATCATAGGATGTCCAGGACTGAAATCAAGAGTGGTACTGGGATGGAGAATTAAACTTACAGGCTCTGAGTCACTTTGTGGACCGAATGAAGGCATTCTGCAAAGCAGAATGCAGTTATCCAATCGGCATTTGGATTGTTCATCACAAGAGGAGACCACATTGTGAGCACCCAATGTAGTAAACTGGTAAAAGTGCAAGTGGATCACTGCTTCATCTGGAAGGAATGTTTGGGTCCCTTGATGCTGGGAAGGATAGAGGTAAAAGGACAGATGTTACATCTCCTGCATGAGAAGAGAAATGTGGGTGGAGATGGAAGAGTGGACCAGGGAATGCCAAAGGGACTATTGCCTCCACAATACTGAAAGGGGAGGGAAAGGGAAGGCATGTCTGATTGAACAATCCTGTTGAAGATGGCAGAAATTACGAAGGATGATATACCGAATGTGGAGGGTGGTGGGCTGGAAAACAAGGACATGAGGAACCCTATTCTTGTTCTAGCTGGAGGACAGGGTGAGAGCAGAAATACAGAAATGAAAGGAGAAGCCATTGAGAGCCTTGTCACAGTTAAGGAAAAAGGAAAACATTTTGAAAGGGACCAGAGTGGAAAATCTCACTATCAGAATAGATACAACAGAGATGGAGAAACTGGGAGAATGGAATGATTCCACAACAAAAAGATTTCCACACACTAGCTCACTAGTTTTTAAAACAACTGATTGTTGCTAGCTAGTTTGGCCTCAAGGGAAGGTTTGCAATAGAGTCTGGCCACCCTTCCAAAGGGATCAAATGTGTTCAGTTTGGGTCAGGAATTTTAAAAAACATTAATCTTCAGAACAGACAGTCGCCAGCTCTTTGTAAGTAAACGCACTCTGACTCAGTAGAGGTTGGCCACCTGACCCAAATCCAACAGGACCCAATTATGTTGGTTAAGCATCAAAAGCAGTCGTGTCCTTGGGTTCAGTTTGGGCTAGGTTTAGATTGGTCTGGACAGATCAGTTTTAAGACAAGCAGACCTCCACTTTAAATCCTCCTTCAGTTTACAACAGGGGATTACAGGGACACATTCCATTACTTTCTCAATTGTGACAACTTGAGCAGTTGAGACAAAAGACTATAATAAAACCTTAAATTTATCACTTTTCAGAAATGAAATACTTACAGTGCTCAAAGAATTTTCAAATGTTTTTTCAGCAAATCCAGCAGCTAAAAGTTCTTCTCTACTCTGCATTAAAATTTTTCTAAGTCTAAATTAAAAATAATTCATATTAGGTGAAATATGGTATTAATACACAAGCACCATACTTGGTAAAGTCATGATTTTGCTATCTATTCACTAGTAGCCATGACAACAATATTTTCCATGCAATAGATGTAGAAAATTCAGCAAGATTCAGTTGAGATCTTCAAATTTCAGAAAAATCTAGTTTCTTTTCTTTCATCCTTTTAATTCCTTTAATTACAGTAACTAGGGTGATCCAGAAGATTAAGTCACATGGGATCCACGGTGAGTTGGTAAATTGGATCCAAAACTGGCTTGGTCACAGAAGACAGAGGGCAGTGATAGAGGAGTGTTTTTCTGTCTGGAGGGTCTGTGACCAGTTGCGTTCCACAAGGATTACGGACTAGGGCCTCTGTTGTTCGTAATATATATTAACGATTTGGATGAAAATGTAGGTGGTCTGATTAACAAGTTGCAGATGACACAAAAACAAGTGGAGTTGTGGACAGTGAGGAAGGTTGTCCAAGGATGTTGGAAATTTGGGCAGCAAAATGGCAGATGGAGTTTTTGGGAGATCAAATGCAAGCACAGAAAGTGCACCTTAGGAGCACTGATGTATAGAGGGATCTTAGGGTGCAAGTCTATAGCTCCCTGCTGTAGCAACACAAGTGGATAGGGTGGTAAAGGCGGCATACAGCATGCTTGCCTCCATCGGTTGGGGTACTATTAAAATTGGGAAGTCATTTTGCAGTTGTATATAACTCTAGTTAGGCTATATTTGGAGTATTGTGTGCATTTCTGGTCACCACACTATAGGAAGGTTATGGAGGTTTCGGAGAAGGTACAGAAGATGTCAACCAGGATGCTGCCTGGAGTAGAGCGTATTAGCAATAGGGAGAGGTTGAGCAAACATGGATTGTTTTCTCTGGAGCGTCAGAGATTGAGGGGTGACCTAATACAAGTACAGATAGAGTCTTCTTCCAAAATAATAGAGGGCATGGGTTTAAAGCAAGGGGAGAATGTTTAAAAGAGATTTGCAAGTTTTTGTTTTAAACACAGAGAGTAGCAGGTGCCTGATATGTGCTACCAGGAGAGTAGTACAAGGAGATATGATGGCAACATTTAAGAGGCATTTGGGACCAGAAACAGGTATAGGAACAGACAGCAAAGAAGGATATGGACCACGTGCAGGCAGATGGTACTAGTTTAGATTGGTATCATAGTCTGTTCAGACATGGTGGGCCAAACAGCCTGTTCCTGTGCTGGATCGTTTTATGTTCCAAGTAACTAAAGTGGGAACACATCACCACCTGTTGAAGTCTCCAAACCAAGCTACGAAAAAGGTCTATACCAACATTTTGTATCTCAAGTGTGCAAGGGTGGAGCAGCTAATTGAGCCACTGCCTCACTCCTCCAGAGACCCAGGTTCAATTCTGATCTGGGATACTGTCTGTGTGGAGTTTGCCTGTGACCATATGGGTTTCTTCCAGGAGCTCTGGTTTCCTCCCACATCCCAAAAACATGCAAGCTAGTAGGTTAATTGGTCAATGTAAATTGCCCCTAGTGTGTCGGTGAATGGTAGAGTCTGGGGTGAGTTAAGGGGAATGTAAGGAGAAAAATATAAAAATGAAAACGTAGGATTGGTGTAAGTGGGTGGGTGATGGTCAGCATGGACTCGGTGGGCCAAATGGCCCATCTCCATACTGTATTTCTTTATGACTGTATCACCCTGATAATGATATGTCTATTCCGTTATTCCTGTTGAAATGTTGACCATTAGCTATCCAAAGACTGGATTTTGCCGATTTGATTAGGAAATTAAAAAAATTATGAGTGCTTATTTTGGGCTTCTCAATACTCGTTTTCACATTACAAATGCATATGTACTTCAAGCACTGGTGGCAAAATGTTGTGATAAAAAAAAGCATGCAAGCCTTTGAGCTTTCATTTCCATTTTACTTCATTGAATATGTCTGGTTTAACTCCAATGCGAGTGAAAATATCATCATGGTTAGCTCAGTTAGAAGAACAGTGAGTAGCTCCTACATGGTACAGGACAAACAGTGGCCAAACATCTTACTGCAAACAGCAGACAGGTTTGGCAACAGCATATGCAAGTCAACTTTCTCATTAATAACTCTCATGCAGTAGTGTTGGAACCAATGCAAAATGCCCAAAAGCTGCATAAATTTGTTTGGGCATAGATATATCAGATACAGCACAAACTTTGGTGAAAAATGTTTGCAGTTTTGCACTTAACAATTTGGGGGTGGGGGGGTGTTATATAAGTATGTAAAGTACTTTCTACTAAAGTTAGTGAACAATGGTTGGCTCCTTGGGATTGGGATCAAGAAGTTTGTCCACCCAGAGGCGAGCAAATCTTCAGAATTCGCTATCCATGAGCAATGGAGGCTTAGTTGCCGAGCATATTCAAGACAACGATTGATAGATTTTTGGATAATAAGGGATACATGGTTAGTGCAGGGAAGTGGTGCTCAAGTAAAAGATCAGCTATGATCAAGTCAAATAGCAGAGCAGGTGCAAGGGACCAAATGGCTACTCCTGCTTTAAATTTATGTGTACAGTTAATGAGTCAGTGAAACCACATCCGAGGCATTTCAATTAAATACCACTGCCTATTAAGATACATACTCAAGTCCAGATGGCTTAGAGACACACTGGAAAAAGCCAAGGCATGAGAACCTTCAAGTCTACTGCTGCAATTCAATCCAGCTTAATAACGGATGAGTTGCAAGCTTCCTATTGCTTGCCCAACTAGCACCACTCATTTAAGACACTGTCATGCAGGGTTACCTGAAGCCGATTGGGAATTATCCCTGCCTCAGTAAATGTATCCCTCCACACCCAGTTAATCTATCAGAATATCTGGATAATCAGGTTGTATTAAATGTTTCAGAAAAAGGATATTACTGCTACCACTCAAATATAACACAGCTAGAAATGCAGCACTCTTTTACCAGTGGAATGCCAATTTCTGCTCAATGCATAGAATAAATATCATCACAAATTTTAGTTTTGAATACAAAACTCATCTACAATTCTACACAAAAGGTACCAATTTCAAACCAAAGAAAACTGTTTCTCTACTCAGAAAAAAGTAAAATTTGCGGGGAAAGAGCAGTGGAGGGATACTAAGTCATTAAGAGCCGGCACAGGCATGGTGGGCTGAATGTCTTCCTTCAAGTGCTGCATGACTCCATTCTTCAGATGGAATAAAATTCCCCATCTTGGTCTTGAATACTTCCTAGGGTATTTGACCCTCTGCCACGTCCACCTTCATTGAAACAGGACAACAGCGCACATGTAGGGTGTATGAATGACTAATGTCCTGTACTTTGAAAACAGAAATCTAAATTTATTTGCATCACTTTGCAATTTCACTCTGTTTATACAGTATTCTCCAGTATAATGAGCAAAAAAAAACACCCTCAAAACTAACTTACTTTTTGATTCCCTTGTTATTTCCAACCATTGATTCCAGATAAGCAAAGCTCAGTGCCCGATAAAAGCAGTTTCCATCACCAAGTGTCCTTCTGAAGAAAGCATACTTTTTACTGATATCCTGAATGAAAAAGAAAAAGATGGCTATACACATGCAGGCTGACATGAAAGTAGTTTTCAATACAATTCTTTCAACAATTAAGATAAAATTTCTTTATTACTCACATGTACTGTACATCAAAACACACAGTGAAATGCATCTTTTTTGCGTAGTGTTCTGGGGGCAACCTGCAAGTGTCGCCACACTTCTGGCACCAACATAGCATGCCCGCAACTTCCTAACCTGTATGTCTTTGGAATGTGGGAGGAAACCGAAGCACCCGGAGAACACCCACACAGTCACGGGGAGAACGTACAAACTCCTTACAGACAGTGGCTGGAACTGAACCCGGGTCACTGGCGCTGTAATAGCGTTACACTAACTGCTACACTACCGTGCCTGCCCTTCAATTTAAATCTTACACCTTAAGTTTTTCAAAAGCTAATCAATTTGAGGTAGCAGTACAGTCCTCTAGTAACTTTGTGGTAACGCACCACATGACACTGAATTAGAAAGACAATTAACTGATCACCTCCTCTCAACTATGAATTGAGAGTACCAAAAACTATCTTGATAGCCATAATTTGAGTCTTTAAAGCATAAATGTTTACCAAATAAATTAGGTTTGTAGAAATTTGATTTTATAGCGTTTCCTTGTTATTTTACTTAGGGAATTTTGATGGTCCAAATTGAGATAATAGAAAAAGTAATTTCTGCACAAGAATTTGCTGTTCCCTTTTCCAGCAAAAAGAGTATCCTGAATCTCCAAGCAACGATAGATGTGCAGGAAGTTTCAGAAACTGAGGCACACAAGTGTTTTATTTAAATAAAACATACCATGCCAAAATCTGCATTTCTAACAAAACATCGGCATTTTTAATATCGTTTGTTATTTTTCTAGTTTAACCTAATTATTTCAGATTAAAGAAGCAGATTTCCCACAAATTAAATGAATGGTTGGACAATCATATGTGCCAAGGCTCCCTGCATTCTGATGCCTAATTATAGTATCACAAAAGGATGGCCCTATGCTTCGGATAGTGGCTGGACATTCCTCTTCTGCATTCATTTTCATATTCCAGTACCTGCTTCCATCCAACCTGGGCCATGCTTGTGATGGATCCAGCAGGGCCCCTCTCCCCCCCACTGCCATCTTGGGTTCTGCACCCGTAACGCTTCCATCAAAGATGCTTCTTCCAGGAAGTCACTGAAGGACTGCAGGCTTGAACAAACACACTCTAAGTTGTCCTTTGCATTTGATGGATGCAAATGCAGAATGAGGTAATTCAGAGGTACAGCTGGTAGAGCTGCTGTCACACAGCTCCAGCAACTGGGTCCTGGTGGTGTCTGTGTGGACTTTCCACCCTCTCCCCATGACTCTGTGGGTTTCCTCCCACATCCCAGAGACAGCAAATTGTAGATTAATTGGCCACTGTAAATTACCCCTACTGTGTGGGCAACTGGTGGAATCTGGGAGGAGATAATAGTAATGTTGAGAGAATTAAATGGGATTAACATAGATTGGTGCTTCATGGTCAATGTAGACACAATGGCCCCAAGCACTCATTTTCCTGCTTATATTACTAACTCTAGCCATGCATACACTGTCTGCATTTACATAAATGTAAAATGCATCATCCCTAGTTAGAATTAAGGAAAATAAAAGAAAATTCAACAAATGCGTGAATAAAAATAGAAATGTTGCAAACACTTAGTGGCCAGGTAGCATTGGTAAAGAAAGGGAAAATGTCAGTCCAGATTAAGACTAGCAATTCCAGTTTAAGAGTCAGTAAATTAAGGACTCTCGCATGAATGCAAATCCTGAATTTCCTGGCTGGGCTCCACCTCTGGGCTCTCCTTTGAATAGGACCTTGCTTGGATTCCCCAGCAGATTTAGAATGGAAAGACTGCTCTTGGATCCGGCGTCAAGTTAGACTTGGCAGAGGATCCAAGAGCCCCTTATTTGAATAGGGATTCCAGGGCTGCAGGAAAGAAAGGAAGACGAGGGCAAGTAACTTCTTAAATTACTTGTGTATTGTTTCATGTTTTTATAATAATTTTTAAATGAAACCCTGACAGCACCAATAACTTGTGTAACTGGGGACAGGCTGAAACTGATAATTCATGAGCAAATCCTTACTACTGTGGACTTCCAATAGCCCAATGAGCATATAGGTTATGTTACGACTATGCAATAGATCTTTGGCATCTAAGAGAATAAAGGATCCTTTGCCTAATTTTAGATTTTACTATTGGGAAATTAATATTAGATACTTAATTTTCTGGCCACAAGATTTGGATGCAATTCATTGTCCCTGTTGGGTACACCTTGAGTGTGAATCAGTGCAAGGATTTTCATTAGTTTCTATTTTAAGAGCTTCATCCCCTTTTGCACTTACTAAATTGAGTAAACAAGTGACTAATCCAATAGGTAAACATACAATATGGATAGGGTTTCAATTTCGTAAATTTTTTGGATTGAATAAATTTAATTTATCAAGTCCTATTCAATCTAATTTTTTCTTTCAACCATCTAGAATTGACTCAGCCTTTTCCTTATGGAGAATGAAGGGAATAACATGTTTGAGATTTATTCATTGATAACTTTTTTATCTTTTGAACAGTTGTCTAATAAACACAATCTGCCTAGATCACATTTTTTTTTGATATTTACAGATTAGACATTTTTTAAAAGTTACTTTACCTTCTTTTCCGACACCATATAAAATTGAAATTACGGAAAAATTTTAGGTTTTAATCCTTATCAGAAGGGCCTGATAGCAATAATTTATGATTGGATTATGAAAATATTTTCAGAGGAACTTGATAAAATTAAGAATGAATGGGAAAGAGAACTCCAGGTACTTTTACCCACAGAGACATGGAAGAAAATTCTTCAATTAGTTAATACATCTTCTATGTGTGTTAGACACTCTTTGATGCAGTTTAAGGTGGTTCACAGGACCCATATGTCCAAGGACAAGTTAGCCCATTTTTATCATCATATAAATTCTACATGTGACACATGTAATTCAAAGGTAGCTTCCCTGACACATATGTTTTGGTCCTGTCCCTTTTTGGAGAAATATTGGAAAGACATTTTTAACATTATTTCATCTGTACTGAACATTGATTTACAACCTCATCCTATTACTGCAATTTTTGGGTTACCAATGATGGAATCTCGCCATTTATCTGCTTCTGCTTGTCGCATGATTGCCTTTGTCACATTAATGGCCAAGTGATCCATTTTGTTCAAATAGAAGGATCCTATACCTCCCACCATTTTTCAGTGGTTCTCTCAAACTATAGCATGTTTAAACTTAGAAAAAATTAGGAGTGGTACTGTTGATCCTTCGCTTAAATTTGAGGAAGTTTGGAGTCCAGTTATTCAATATTTCCATATGATATAAGCAGACCTTTTTCAGATCCCTTTCAATAACCTTTGAATACAGAGGAGCGGAGTCAACGACATAATAATGTTTTTTTTCTTTTTAATTGAAGAAATATCAGTCCAGTTTTTTTTTTGAAGTTTTTGGTTTTTTTTGGTTTATTATCAATTTTTTTTTGATTTGGGGGTTCTTTCATATAAGAAAATTTCATTTCTTTTCAATCTTTCCTTTTGTATTTGTTCACTTAATAAGAGAACGGGTGGTCTAGATTACTTTTTTTTACTCCTTGTGATTATATATATTAACTGTTATGATTGCTATCCTGATCTCTTTACACCATGTATATAATTACTAATGTTATACATATTATTTTGTATTAATTTGAAAATGAATAAAAAGATTGAAAAAAAAGAGAATAAAGGATGATGTCTGTTTTAAATATAAACAGTGCATGGAAAGAAGTAATGCTAGTAACATCATTTAAAGAATGGCTGTGCTATGTAATCCACACCTACCAGCTGCAGGCCAAAGAGGCAAGCTGTTCACTTAAAATTTTGGCAAAAATGCAAGTCCAGACAAATTGTTTAAGATGTTATTGTATTCACTGTCCTATGTGCATGCAATACACAAGATGCAGTAAATTCACACTCTCCCAGAAAGTACCATATACAGAGACACATTTAATTATTTTTGCATTATATAAACGTGACTGACAAATAATGAATTAGTGTACGATTTAATTTGTGAAACAATAGCAAATGCAATAAAAATAGCAGTATTAGGCCTTCATGTAATTTATAATTAAAAAAGTATCATACTTGTACTTTTTGTTGATAAATTCTGTCTTCAGGATGTTCATCTCCAAGAGCCCGTATTTCACTTTGATCAGAGACTATAGATACAGGTCCATACTATTTAACAAAACAGAAAAAAAAAGCACTTAATTAAACAGTAAATTCAGTATTCAAAAGAAAGAAAAACATGGCAAAATCCAAACTTACCTGCTGATAATTCAACAAAAACTTAACGTACTATTGCTCTCCCTTGCAGTGTCAGTTTTTGAAAGTTTCAATGTCATGCCTATCAAGTATTCCATGAACGAAAGTTTATTCACAGTGGACAATTAACAAAGCTTAGATTTTCCAATGTATTTAACATGATTGGGACGCAACGCATGATGAATATGAAAGAGGTAGCAATTTGCTATCAGATTAGTTTTCAACAATCAAGAGGGCAGGATGCCAGGGAAATATGAAACACTTCACATAACTGTTCTTTTAAAAAATTGGGCAAGGTTGTAACTGAATACTTAAGTATCTGGGCAAGCTCATGAATCACTAAGGAATAACAGACTATGGGCATAATGCTGGTAAGTGAGATCAGTGTGGGCAAGTATTTGATGGTGGGCTGAAGGGTCTGTTTCTGTACTGAACAACTCTATGGCTCTAAGACACAGGACAAGAATTAGAGAAATAATAGTCACACCACCCACACAAAAGTCGAGATTATTTCATGACAAATGAACATCACGAGCAAAAGTAGATTTTCTCCTTCTATGCAATGGTCAGTCCATTATGCTTGTATATAGAAATTCACAGTACAAAAGCAGGCCATTCAGTCAATCATATCAATGTCAGCTGAAAACAAAAGAGCACCCAGTCATAACACACTTTCCAGGTCTTGGTCTGTACAACAGAAGATTAAGGCTCTCCAAGTGCCCATCCAGGTACGTACACAAGCACATGAGAAAATTGGAGGAGTAGGCCACCAGACCCCTTCAGCCTGCCCCATTGCTTAATTTGATCATGGCTAACCTATGCTGGCCTCAACTCCTCTTCTGTGCCGGTTCCCCATAGCATCAATTGCTCCATCTTTCAAATGCTTATCTATCACCACCTTAAATATTTCTAATAATCTTGCCTCTACCACCTTCTGGGAGGTAGAGAACTCCAGAGCTTCACTACCCACTGAGAAGAAATTTCCGAGCTCCTCAGTTTTAAATGATCAGCACTTTATGTTATAAAGCAGTCTCCTTATTTGAAACCCTTCTGTTAGTGAAAACATCTCAACATCTATCCAGTCCAGTCCCCTTAGGATCTTGCATGTTTCAATAAGATCATCACTCATTCTTCCAAACTCTAAAGAATACAGATCTAAATACTTCAGCCCCTACGATAGGACAACCCTCATATCCCAGGAATTAGCCTGGTGAATTTCCTTGGACTGCCTCCAATACTACTGTATCCTTTTTTTGGTAAAAGGCACCAAAACTTTTTAAAGATTTGATGAAGGTTCCTGTTTCTTCCATCATTTCAGACAGCGACCCTCTGTGCACACATATGCACAAACACAAAACATGCTCTACACAAGTAAAATTCTCAATTCTACTTTAACCTTTCTATGAATCTAAGAAGCATTTCTTTCTTAATCACACAGCCTAGGGTTATTGTAATTTTATACATTTCAATTAAATCTCCACTCAGCCTCCTCTGCTCCAAAGAAAACAACCTCAGTCTATTCAATTAATTTTCCAAAGCCAAAATTCATCAGTTCTGCCAGTATTTCCATAAATGGCCTCCATTCCATATCAATGCAATCATCTCCTTCCAGGAATGTGGTGACCAGAACCCTTCGCAGAAATCTTGCTGTGGCCTAATTTGTGGTTGTACAGTTCTAGTCCTTACATTCCATGTCTCAATTATTAAAACAAGGAACCTCTTAATCTTTCTTATCCACATTATCTATCTTAGGGGTACGTGGACATGCATAAGTTAATGGCACAGATAGAAACAAATGTTATTTACACTTCTCATTATCCTATTTACTTGTATTCCCTCACTTTATCTGGTGTCCTCAAATACATGTTTTATTTTGGGATTTTCATCCACAGGGTAATTAATGAGGTAGGAATGGGGATCCAGGAGACAGCACTGGCAGAGTCTCAGCCCTGGACTGTTCTGGCAGCCCAGCTGGATGAGAGCAGAGACTGCAAGGTGAGTGAACAATCTGACCACAGGGCCATTGAAACTGAGGGAGTGAAAAGGAATGTAGGAGACAGTAACTTTAGGGGTATAAATATTGTTCTCTGCAACTACAAACAAGGGTTCTAAAAGCTACACATACAAAATGCTGGAGGAACTCAGCAGGTCAGGCAGCATCTACAGAGGGAAATAAACAGTCGGCGTTTCGAGCCAAGACCCTTCATCAGGACTGGAAAGGTAGAGAGCAGAAGCCAGAATAAAGAGGCAGAGGGTGGGGGTGGACCATGGGCTGGCAGGCGAGAAGGGGAAGGTAGGTGAGTGGGATGGGGGGGGTGGGGGGGAAGGTGAAAGGGAACGATGCAAGAAGCTGAGAGGTGATAGGTGTAAGAGGCAAATGGGGTGGAGAAGGAATCTGGTAGGAGTGGACAGTAGACCATGGAATAAAAGGGAAGAAGGTGGGGAATAGGAGGGAGGTGGTGGACAGGTCATGAGGGCCCACTAAAAGCTACAGTGCTGGGATTAAGGACATCTCCTCAGCTCGGAGAGAAATTTGGTGTCGGGGAAAGATCGAATCGTTGTGGTCCATATGGGAACCAGTAACACAGATATGACAAAAAAAAGATGGCTGATCTGAAGGAATATTAGCAGCTAGGGCCCAAATTAAAAAGCAGAATTACAAAGTTGATAGCATCTGGACCGTTAACTGAGCTGCATTCAAATTGCTATAGGGAATTAGTTGGTAGAACATCAGGCTTTCAATCTGAAGGTCCAGGGTTCATATGCCTTTTCAGGCACTGCCTTTGAGAGGCACAACAGCACAGCTAGTAGAGCCACTGCCAGAGACCTGGGTTCAATACTGACCTTGAGTGCCCTGTAACCAGCTGAGTTTCCTCTGGGTGTTCTAGTTTCCCCCCACCACATCCCAAAGATGTTCAGGTTGGTAGGTTGACTGGCCACTGTAAATTGCCCTGGTATGTAGGAATGTGATAGAATCAAGAGAGTTAAGCACGTGGAGAGAATTTTTAAAAATGTAAGGTTAGTGTAAATGGGCAGTACGGTCTCAGTGGGCCATTTCCTTGATGTATGACTTGAATCCATAATTCAAAAATGGCTGTGGGAGAAATGTGTTTCAATTCATGGGGCACTGGCATCAGTACTGGGAAAAGAGGGAACTGTTTTATTTAACAAGTTTCACTTCAGATCCATGCCTTATCAAGGGCCCTATATAAGGCCTTAAACTAAATAGCTGGGGAGAGGTTCTGGTGAGGTAACACTTAGAAAATTAAAAGAGAAAGAACAAGCAATGGTGCAGAATAATAAAATGGGTTACAATAACCACAATCTGTCAGAATAGACAATACAAACAAATAAGAGTATGCCTCCCAGTTAGAGTCAGAGCAGGGAAAAATGCCACAAGACAAAACAAAGTTTGCACGTTGCACAATTTATTTACATAAATGCTGTTGGATCCTTCATTTTAGAAGCTTGGATTATGTTTGTTTCTACACTGCTTCATTTTTCAATTAACCTCATTTCATCATGAAGGCCAGATCTTGTTATATTTTCAGAATTAAGTTAGCCAAGAAATATGATGCTTCACCTCACTGCAAGTAGCATTCATAATGGGAATTAAATTAGTTGTGGGTTACCCTTGCTACCTTCAGCTTAAGAGAGGAGGAAAGCAGCAATAATGCAAAATGTTGGCCAGTTAGCATGACATCAGTAGTACAAAAAAATACCAGAATCTATAATTAAAGAAGTTGTGACATAGCATTTAGAAAATAATAGGATTGTCCAGAATCAGCATAGATTATTGGATGGAAGAGCATGTTTGACAAATCTTTTTGTAACCAACATAACAGACAAGGCAAACCTCTTGTTATGATGTATTTTGATTTTCAGAAGGCCATTGATGGGTGCCGCACAAGAGATTATGAAGAAACTTGGAGAATCAGAACATTTGAGGTATTATACAGGCAGAGATTTGGGAATTAGTTAACAGACAGAAAACACAGCAGATATAAATAGGTCACTTTCAAGATGGGAGGCTGTGACTAGTGTGGTGCCACAGGGATCAATGCCATGACCCTAACTGTTCACCATCTATCTCAATGACATGGACGGAAGTCATCCAAATGCATCCAAGTTGGTTGATGATGCAAAACTGGGAGACAGTTTGGGCAGTGGGAAGGATGCAGAGGATATGGCATATGATGTGGAAAAATGTGAGATTATCCACTTTGGTGGAAAAAATAGAAAGGTTGTTTTTTATATGGTAAAAGCATGAAAGGTGTTGATGTTCAAAGGGACCTGGTATCCTTGCACACAAGTCATAGAAAGTTAGAGTGCAGATACCACAAGCGATAGGGAAGAAGAACATTACAGTGGCGTTTATTGCAAGAAGACTTTACAGACGACCCCCTGCATTATGGCAGTTCAGGTAAAGGAAATTTGCCCTTGCAAAATTCACAAATCACTACCAAAAAAAACTGTGATACATAATAAAAATTCTAAAAAATTCTTACGAAATTTGTGAAAAATATGTAAATAAACACAAAAATTTATTTTTTCTTCAACTCTCGTTGCTTGACACATGTTCTGATGATGCAGCTTCACCTTACTGAAAATTGTTACATGGACCATCTTCTAGGAATGCAACCACCCGCACCACCAACCCCCCCCCCAACCCCTCCCACAACAGGGGGATCACCAGTACCAGAGTAGGGATAACCAACTTCAATTAAACAGAGCCCTGATGTAACAAATCTGGAACATGGTGAACAGGTCTTGTCTCTCTATCAATGGAAGGAAATACTTATGATACAGCAAGGGCAATGAAGGTTCACCAGAGTGATTCCTGGCGTGATGGGTTTAGTGTACATTATGAGATTAAGCAGAGTAGGCCTATAGTCTCAAATTTGGAATAACGAGACACGACTTCGTTGAAATAAATTTCTTAGGGGCCTTGACAGGATAAGTGCTTAGCAGATGCTTTCCCCGATTGGGATGTCCAGAACCTAGGTCACAATCTCAAAGTAAGGGGATTATATTCAAGAAAATAGAGAGAAATTCTTCAACAAACAAGGTGAATATTTGGAATCTCTAGCTAAGAAGACTGAACGCTCAGTCACTCACTATAATCAAGACAGGGATCAATAGTTTTTAAAATATAAGAGAATAAAGGATGTGGGGTCAGCATAATTAAGTGAAGGCAGGGTAAAACATCAGCTATGATCTTGCTTGCTATGAGCAGCAAATACAAGGGGATCAAACTGGTAATGCCTGCTACATATTATGTTCAAAAAGTCAGAAAAATACCAAAGAATGAATAAGCTGCAGGGGTATAAAGAAGGAGCTGGGGAATAGGACTGACAGGGTTGCTTTAATCATAGTCAGCACTAGCTCCAAGGGTCAAATGGCCAACATCTGTACCAATAACAACTCTGTGAATATTTGATGGCTGGACCAAATATAACTGCTTTAATGTCACATGTATCCATCAGTTGATTTCTCTAACACAGAGAGACCAGATGTCATCAATATTAAAGGATTGATTGCCACACCAGGTTAGCAATGACATTTCTGGAGCTTGCTATAAAAAAAATCCAACCTAGCTAGCAAACTTGTTAAGAGGCCATTAGGATACCAGGTAGTAAAATGGAAGTGAAAACAGAATACTGGAGATATTCAGGTGGTCAGGCAGCTTCTAAAAGGCAAAACAGTTAACAATGCAGTAACCCTTCATCTGAATCTGATGCAAAACATTAATTCTGTTTCTCTCTCCACAGACACTACCTGATCTGATGAGAATTTCCAGAACTCTATTTTTATTTCAAATTTCCAACATCTGCAGTCTTTTGATTGCAATTACTGTGTAAAAGGAAAGAATTACATGGGTGGAGTAAGTAATGCTCTGCTGAGATGTGGATATGGGACGTCATAGGGATAGTAGAGAAAGAACTTGAACCCAGATCTTCCGTTCAAACTGGAAAGACAGTGACTGCCTCCATTAAAAATGTTCTGCATTAAAAAAAACTAAATTGACTTGACGAGCAAGCCTAAAGAAGAACAATAGCAACACTATTTTTGGCTGCCATCATAATTCATGAACTAACTGTCCAATATTTCTTCCCTTGAAAGATACTCCACCATAAAAAAAACTTGTGGACACGTCCTACACATCCTATTTGGATGGAAGGTCTTGGACCCCCATAGCTGACAGCTGATTAACCACACAATACACAAGTTTGCCAATAGACGAGGTTATGCCCGCTGCATAATTGTCAGCTGTGTGTAACATATGTCAATGATGCCAACCCCATTGGTGAAATGGTGGCAATTGCAATCATGCACCTGCCAGCCCTTACCCCCACCAAAAAAAATCCCAAACCCTTATTAATCTTGCTAACTCCATCCCCACCCCCACCACGCCATCGCAACGGAAGCAAAGGGAAACTCTTGACTTACTGCACCGTCCATTGCGCCCCTTGCAAGCCGGAGGCGCCACCAGCCGGCCGGCGCGTGCTCTGGGCTGACAGGCGGCGCGCGCCCCGGGACTGACACATTGCCCGCGAGCCTCACCCGACGCTCACCCGCCGCCTCGCGCCCAACCGCCACCGGCCCAACTGCCGCCGCCGCCGCCGCCGCAGGAAGTGACGCTTCCAACAACTGACAATCCGTCAAGAGTCAGGTGGTTTGAGCCGTCCGGCGGCCAATCAGAGCAGCGCTGCCCCTGTTGTTGGGCGGGGTGGGGGGGCGTCCCGGCGGGCTCGCCAGTGGCTCGTTGATGGGTCTGGTTCCTGCTCTTGCTGCCTGGCTCACGGTGCCCACTGTAGAGCGCTGTTCGTGTGCACCAATCACCCACTCAGACTCTGTTTTAAGGCGTGAGCATCTCACGCTGCACTTTAAATTACATTTGATATAACGCCATCCCAAATTACTTTAGCCGCTGGGTTGCCCGAATTCATGTTAGTTATGTTAAGCACGTTTTGTTCTCCAAACTTGGAAGACAGCTTGCCTTATCCAAACTAACACGCAAAACTGTCTGTTCCCTTTTACAGCATTGCACCGCAATGCTACCTCATTAAATATAAATAGAGCTGTTTGCAGCTCATAACAAATATAAAAATGTATGCAGTTCACTTGTTTTAAAAGATGGTGGAACCGCTGCGGTGCCATGGGCAGATATTTTAAAGGATTGTTCTCCGCAATGTCCGCTCGTAAATCTGTGTGCTGTTCATTCGAATACAGTTCAGTCGAAACTCATTTAATAACCGATATGGAGACCCGTGTCAGCAGATGCAATCACTTGGGGGGGACATGTAGCATAGGGGAATAGAGGTTTATTTGAAATAAATTGCACGATAACTCGCTTGCTTACAAGACCCACAACTTAATTTAGCTGATGTCACTTAGTTCATCAAATTCACAGAACACTTATCCTTTGCATATACTGTACTCGAGTTGGTACGATCGTTTTGTTAAACGGAATTCCAAATCTGCAGAAAGCTTTTGATTTCGGCAGAAACCATTCCTTCCGTTTTATTTTACGAATTTCAGAGCATGAGAACCCCCTTTAAAATGGTATTGTTCCAGCAGGTTTAACATTGAACTCTGAGCATCAGCTTGAACTAAAATTAACATCGTTATAGGGGAACAGTGATCTGTCGGCGATATTGTACATTTTTTATGAAACTCTTAATCTATCTGATGCACCCATTGATACGGGTTTTGCATAATTGGCAGCACACATATGATCATATCATCTATTGATGTTGATTTACATAATTTCTTCCCAAAGGAAGATTTAAATGACTCACTGAAACCATAGTTGCCGTGGTACCAGGGATGTAAATAGATAAATGAAGCAGAAGAACATACACGGAGAATGCACCAGAGTAGGAATCAGGTTGAAAGGAATGAATCAAAGAGAAACAAGTCAAAAATATGGAAGTTGTGATAAAATTATAAGAGAAGGGAAAGGGGCAAAGAATAATGAACAGGAATCCCTTCCGTTTTGAAGGCGAATCCAAGTGGTGCTATCTGCCCCATCATGAACCCAGTACACTGAAGAGAGAAGAACTGTATGAGTCTTGTGAAATTATCAGTGAGCGAGCAAAGAAATGACCTTGCTGTTTAAAGGGATAAACAGTTGACAGCAACAATGTAACAACAAAGGCACAAATGAATACGAATCAACGCTGTAGCAGAATAAAAATCAATAAAGAAACCTGGAGATGCCAGAAATCTTAAATAATAGAAAATGCTGGAGAAACAAAGGACTGCAGATGCTGGAATCTAGATGAAAAACACGATGATGCCGGAGGAACTCAGCAGGCCAGGCAGCATCCGTGGAGAAAAGCAGACGGTCAAGTTTTCGGATCAGGACCCTTCAGGATTCAAGATAGGAAAAGGGGAAGCCCAGTATGTGGGGGGGGGGGGGGGTGGGGGAGCAGAGCAGTGATAGGTGGACAAAAGAGGGGAGGCAGGGTGGGCACAGGATGGTGATAGATGCAAGTAAGAGATAGTGATAGGCAGGTGCGGGGAAGGAAGGGGGAGCAAATCCACCAAGGGGTGGGTCAAAGGTATGGAGGCAGGCACCCCATGGGGGGAGGGGGGAAATATTGGCGAGGAGAAAAAAGAGAGAAAGAGAGATAGTCTAGGAAATGGAAGAAAAGAAAGGGGCATGGTGGGGGAGGAGTGGTTTACTTAATGTGGGAGAATTCAATGTTCATGCCATTAGACTGTAAGGTCCCAAGATGGAAAATGAGGTGCTGTCCCTCCACTTTGCGTTTGGACTTCTCCTGGTAGTGGAGGAGGCCAAGGACTGACATATCAGTGATGGAGTGGGAGAGGGAGTTGAAGTGACTGGCAAACACATGCTGGAAAAGCCACACGTACAAGAAAGTGCTGGAAATACACAGCATGCCAGATGGATCTGAAACTTTAACCGTTTCACTTTCCACAAATGCTGCCCGACCTGCTGAATGTTTCCAGCATTTTCTGTTTTTGCTGCAGCAGAACAGCTGTTTATATTTTTTAAAAAGCAGCTGGAGGAACTTAGCAGGTGGAGCAGCATCTGAGTGGGGAAAGGATTTGTCGACATTTCGGGTTGAGATCCTGTACCTGGATGATTCCAGCATCTGCAATCTCTTAGGTCTAGCTGTTTATATTATTTGGTAGGAGCTACTCAAAAGATGAGGAGTTAATTTTGAATGTGTTGCAAAGATACTTGTATTCAGTACTAATAACCAAGTTTCAAAACCTGGGCAACTGTACCTCCCTCTGCAACTGGATCCTCAACTTCTTTACCGGGAGACCACAGTCAGTGCAGATCTCCTCCTCGCTAACTATCAACACAGGCGCACCTCAAGGATGTGTGCTTAGCCCACTGCTCTACTCTCTCTACACTCATGACTATGTGGCTAACACAGCTTAAATGCCATCTATAAATTTGCCAATGATACCACCGTTGTTGGTAGAATCTCAGATGGTGATGAGGAGGTTTACAGGAGTGAGATAGATCAGCTGGTTGAGTGGTGTCACAACAACAACCTTGCACTCAATGTCAGCAAGACAAAGGAACTGATTGTGGACTTCAGTGAAGAACACACACCAGTCCTCATTGAGGGGTCAGTGGAGGAAAAGGTGAGTAGCTTCAAGTTCCTGGGTGTCAACATCTCAGAGGATCTATCCAGGGCCCAAAACATTGATGCAATCATAAAGAAGGCACGCCAGCAGCTCTACTTTGTTAGGAGTTTGAAGAGATTTAGTATGTCATTAAAGACTCTTACAAATTTTTATCGCTGTAGAGTGGAGAGCATTCTGACTGGTTGCATCACAGCCTGGTATGGAGCCTCCAATGCACAGGATTGCAAAAGGTGGCAAAGGGTTGTAGACTCAGCCAGCTCCATCACAGGCACAACTCTACCCACCATTGAGGACATTTTCAAGAGGCAGTGCCTCAAGAAGGCAGGATCCATCATTAAGGACCCTCACCATCCAGGACATGCCCTCTTCTCATTACTGCCATCAGGGAGGAGGTACAGGAGCCTGAAGACCCACACAACAATTCAGGAACAGATTCTTCCCCTCTGCCATCAGACTTCTGAACGATCCATGAACCCATGAACACTACCTCATTATTCCTTATTTTTGCACTATTTATTTATTTCTTTTATTTATGGATTTTTATGTCTTTGCAATGTGGTGCTGCTGCAAAACAACAAATGTCACGTCATACATGAGTAATAATAAATCTGATTCTGATTCTGAGTCATTGCACCATTGCCTTCTGTGAATGCACACAAAAGTACTTAATTGACTGCTTTGGGGTGTTCTGAAAGTGACATGAAAGATCCTATATAAATACAAGCCTTTTATTTTCTTTGACAAGTAAAAGCAGACTTATATTACCACATTGCTTCAGAGATCACTACCATCAAATGAAAATAATTAAACATCAAGCTATTTGAAATTTTTACATTATAATGACAATGGAAATAATAAACTGTTGAAATCATGCAAGTTAACATAAGAACATAAGAAATAGGAGTAGGAGTTGGCCATCTGGCCAATTGTACCTGCTCCGCCACTTAATAAGATCATGGCTGATCTGGCTGTGGACTCAGGTCCACTGACCTGCCTTTTCCCCATAACCCTTAATTCCTCTACTATGCAAAAATCCATCCAGTTGTATCTTAAATATATTTAATGAGGTAGCCTCCACTGCTTCCCTGGGCAGAGAATTCCACAGACTCACTACTCTCTGGAAAAAGCAGTTTCTCTTCAGCTCTGTCCTAAATCTATTCCCCTGAATCTTGAGGCTATGTCCCCTAGTTCTAGTCTCACCTACCAGTGGAAACAACATTCCTGCCTCTATCTTATCTATCCCTTTCATAAATTTATATGTTTCTATAAGATCCCTTCTCATTCTTCTGAATTCCAGCGAGTATAGTCCCAGGCGACTCAATGTCTCCTCATAGGTTAACCCCCTCATCTCCAAAATCAACCTGGTGAACCTCCTCTGCACCACCTCCAAAGCCAGCATATCTTTTCTCAAGTAAGGAGACCAGAACTGCACGCAGTACTCCAGGTGCAGCCTCACCAGTACCCCGTACAGTTGCAGCAAAACCTCCCTGCTCTTAAATACGATCCCTCTAACAATGAAGGCCAGCCTTCCATTTGCCGCCTTGATAACCTGTTGCACCTGCAAACCAATGTTTTGCAATTCATGCACAAGCACTCCCAAGTCCCTCTGCACAACAGCATGCTGCAATCTTTCACCATTTAAATAATAATCTGATCTTCTATTTTTCCTTCCAAAGTGGATGACCTCATATTTACCAACATTGTACTCCATCTGCCAGACCTTGCCTACTGACTTAATAATCTATATCTCTCTGCAGACTCTCTGCATCCTCTGCACAATTTGTTTTTCCACTCAATTTAGTGTCATTAACATAGCAATGTTAGTAATGTTTTGGCAACCTTTTCATTTAATAGCTATTGCAGGAATTTCATATAAATGGGTAAGTGTTCTGAAGGGGCTTTGACCTGAAATGTGAGCTGTTTCTCTCTCCACAGGTGCTGCCTGACTTGCTGAATGCTTCTGGGTTTTTTTTGTTTTTTTTCTGCTTGAGATTTCCAGCATCTGTAAGTATTTGCTTCAAATAAAATTGTCACTTTCCCTTCTTAGTGAAACCTCGTGCCTTTTTAATACATTATAATAATTCTACTAATATTAGGAGATAATAGGTCAAAAGAAAGGAAGAAGCTGTGAAGTGAATTGGAAAACTATGGCTAGGAAAGTTCTTTTGTAGAGAGCCTCTGTGTCCTCAAGCTTCTGGTTGTGTATGGAGACTGATGGAGAAGAGAACAGTTCATTATAGTCATTAACTAAACCTAATATGAAGCATCTTTAATTGATCTAAAATAATATTTTAGTTAATTAACCAAAACACGGCTTTAAAAAAGATCTGTATGGATCAGAATTGCATATGTATTTTTAATCTAAGAAGCAGCAACCCAGTCTTAAAAAGTGAATTTTCTGAAGAGATAGTCCACTTGTAGACATTGTTAACCTAGTATTATTTCAGTTGCAGAACTAAAAGGAATGATGAAGTATGTGCTTATGTTTTATGCTTAAAACTCAGTGGTGCTGAAAAAGTTAGCAACTGATATATAGAGGAACTTCGTCAGACATGGGTCTACTCTTAGGAGATCAGCACATTATAGTTATTAATTTATATTTCTGACAGAAATATGTGTGCAAACCATTCCAAAAGTTAAAAGCCTCAATAATACTTGTAAACTTTAACATATTGTAGAAAGCTGTTTAATTGTGCATACCTATTGGATATACTTTACTGAGAAACATATATATAATCAACAGATCAAGAATGGAATGAATATCTTTGATTGTAATTCAACAGATTGCCTGAAGTGTGACCCATTGAGATTTTATTTATCAGGTACATGAATAATACCCTTGACATTGTGGTTACAGTGAACTTTGAAAAACTAACTACCACCAACTCAAATGAATGTTTTATAGTTTTATCAAGAATTTTACCTATTGTTCCATTATGCATATTGTAAGGGATTATTCTGGAGTTATAAAAGTATGGATAGCAGATATTAATTAAAATGAGAACCAATCTTCAGGAAATAAAACCTGTTCACAATTTAACTTCAACTGATACGTTAAGGCTATTGAAACCAATCATTAGGTGTGGGACATTTTGATAGTGTACCATTGAAATTACGCAGGGGAAGACAATGGATGAATGTTCATTTCAATTGGTGGTCATTGGAAACTTCAGGATGAGATCAGGGAAGGCATTAAGTGGCCATCTCCAGTATTACCACGTCATTAAAGGCATATCCCTGCCACTTAATGCACAGTTCAGGGCAGGTCTATTTTGTCACTTAATATTCTGGGTAGTTGCATATTCAGGGAGCCATCCCCCATAACTGTAACAAAAGAGGTATATTTTGGGTGTCTGAAATTTATGCTCAGAAGCTTTGGGACCAGCCACCAGTATTGAGTATAAAGCGAGGTTCTGTTAGTTGGGATGTGCTACCATTGTAAATATGTAATTCCCCAAAGTTACCCAGTCTACATTCAAAATGTTAAAGTAGGTAATTATAGCCATTGAAATTGCAGTTAATCATTTATTGGTGTCTTTGTGTTTAAAAACATTGTATTGGGAGATGATTCTAGAATCTCTCCAGAAGATCTGCTGTGTTAAACAAAGACTTTTAAATCTCCCAGTTACAGCTTCAGTCACAACACATATCATAACTACAATTCCAGAGATACCATGCTATATTCCACAGGTAATGCACTGAAAGTCCTTCACTCACCAGCAGCCACTTTACTTCATGACAATCCATTTTTTCAATGGTAAAAGTTTTATTTATTAGTTTGAACATTACTAAGATCTTAAGAAAGGAAGAAGAAGCTTCCAACAATCTTTTCATTTGCCAAATGACTCAGAGAATCTTTGAAATTCTTTGATATGACACATGGGTTAATATGACAATGAGGCAAGGTAATGCGATTGTGCATTACCTTATTGAAAAGGAAGGAAATGGATTCTGAAGATTAATTGATTATCTGATATAGGCTTTTCAAGTAAGGATGAAAGCCATATTTATATTAACGTCATTCAACACACCTTAACAAGACCAGGGTACATTTCATCTATTATTTTAACTCAACTGCACTCATATTTTCTTTCCTTAATCTTTCTTAGCAATGTCAAGTACATTTTATATCTTGGGGCTACTGAATCCAAGAACAAAGCCTCTACACGTATAAAGATTAAGGTTGTAATATGAGTGTTCATTTTGGCTTACTAGTTTGTGTTTTGTACATGATTCTATATATGGGTTTATAATTTTTACATGAAAAAAAAACTCATGAAACTGATTGCTTTTGACTGTTACTCACATATACTATGAAACGACCTGAACTCCAATTATAATGTGACACCTTTCTATTTATCAATATTAACATCAGGGCAAGTGGCAAGTTACCCATTACTAGCAATGCTAAATTCACTGTTAATCAGCCTTAGACATGTCCTGAATTTAAAAGGTGTCAAAATGTCCAGAGCAAGGGTTCAAAGCTCTTATTGGTAATCACTTTTTTGAGGTTCTGCTGCAGAAGGTCAGATGAAGATAAGTCGTCCTTCTTGGAGTGCTTCCAATCAAACAAATTACCTAGAAGTTTGTAGCTTGGATGTAAGCAGCAAAAGGAAGGAAATACTTCCACATATACTAAACCTGGCTGTCAAGATAAAAGGTGCATAAGCAGAAGCAGGGGTTGGCTCTTCAAGCTACTCTGCCATTCAATATAATCATGTTTGATCCTGTGCATCAGACCTGCTTACCACCTCCTCAACACACCATTCTCTAGATCATATCCAAGGACATTCAAAATGGATCATAAGTATGGGCTCAGGTAAATGTCCTTGGACTCCTAACTACAACTATAAGCTTGCAGTAGGGCAACTATAATTGCAAAATGTGCCACATCAAATGTCAATGAAAGTAGTATGTGTGATTGTCAAAAAATGGAATATTTTTGAGTAATAAAGCCAATTTTATCACATTAAATAGGATGAAGAAATGAATTAAGCCTGAATCAAGTCCTCCGCAAAACTGCTTCCATTTTGTAATGGTGGGTGTTATGAAAAGAAAATAATTGCTAACTTTAATTCAACCCACCAAATAAGCTACCCCACTGAGCTCTCCTAGATGGTTTCCTTGTTAATATGGGATTGTCTAGATATGTTTTCTTTTTTTGACCCTGCTGAAACACCATTAATGCTTTCTCACCAGGAACAGCAGGCAACCTCCACATAACAGAAAGTGACCATGGTAAAATGTGGTCATTCTTGTGATTGTGTTACCTCATGTTTTGTATCAATCCATGTGGGGACCCTCCCCAGGTTTTGCAGTAGTGGGATCCAAAGCCAGAGCCGCAAAAGTGAAAAGTATCTTACAATTCGGTTGCATCTTCTTCTCAGCACTGAAAATTAAAGGCCTGAGTAACAGATATAAACTTCTGACAGTTTAAGACAATCTTTCATTATGTTTGCTTCCTTTGTCTTACAATTATGTTACTCATTTCTTTCTTCTCCTCAGAAGTTATATTTTCAGACATTGCTTGCAAATGCTTCTAGGAGAATGAGTAAACAAAAGCCTGTTCCTTACTAATGTTGTGCATATGACAATAAACTCAACTCTGACTTTGACTTCTTGACTTTGTCTTTACCTGGGACCCCCTTCGTCTTCATCTAAACAAAAGCTAATTCCTTCTAATTGTTTACTGTATATTAGGAAGAAATGTTATTACTAAAAAAACAAAGACTTCAATTAGCAGTTACTTAACATTATAGTTAGAAAGTAACATGGCTTTGTACCTTCTAAAGAGATGCGTAATGAAGGCATAGAGCCAGTAGTTCAACCTGCAACTGACTGCACTTTCTACATTGATTTTACAGTGAAGTTTTATTATTCACATTTCAGCAAGGTAGAGAAAGAGAAAAAAGTGGTATTGCATGTCTCATTACACTAGTTAACATATCTTTGCCATTCAATTGTTTTTTTTCAAATATATGCAACTGTGATACAAATAAGCTAACACATACACAAAATTAGATGTTATTGTCCATTATGTTCCACTCATAAACATGTCAACTATCAACTATGTGGTATTCAAAGAGCTATTATTGAAAACTTGTTGCTGGAACTCTGGTGCAAATTTTTGAGATGCCTTTTGTGAGCAAGAAAGTTTTTATTGTACCAGTCAGCATTACTTCATTCTTGAATGCTGTCACATAAAGTACCTACACTGCATCTCTTCCCATTGTCAATCACTTCTCCCTTATCATTAACAGGCATATCAATAGTCTCTGGAGATCAATGGTAAATATCAGATTCTCTTTTGAAACAAGGATGTTTAGACTGCTCATCAAGCATTGGAATTCATTGGCCTTTTTTTATTCTTTTGGTGGGCTACCATTTTATTGGAAGTTACAAGTGATGTATTGGTCTGTTGTTTTGTTTTGTTAGTTATTCCTGGTTTATTCGGAATTTGGTCTGAGGTGCCAGTGGATGTTGTCGAATCCCAGTGTGCTGCCATTTGGGTAATCATTTTCTTTTCCATGATGAATTCCTGTTAATAACAGCAGAAGAAATTAGCTCTAAAATATTATAGTAAGTATACCTCTGAACATTTCTATAGAGTTCATTATTTCAGATTATTGCAAGACTTTCTTTAACAAAATTCAATGACATATACACAAATATCTTTTGGTAGTTTCTGTAAGGAACTTACAGACCCTGAGCTCCAATGCTTTATTTTGAATGTGTTTAGTTATTTAGATTGAGTACCAAATGTGACTATTTATATCTTCTACTCAGGAAAACCTAGGTTCAAATTGCTTGTAGGCAAACCACTGTTATGTTCAATTATAGATGGTAACTGATTTAAAGATAAGACCCTTCCCAGCCATACGCCTTCCCAGTTAATATTTAAGGGCACATGTCTACAACCCTGAGTGAGCACTGTACAATAAATATTGTACCACATTAGGAAAAGTTAGACAAAGGACCACTACTTGGTTTAAGAGATGGATTTTAAGAATATATTGAGGGAGGAGAAGGAGGTAAAATGGGTGAAGGCGATTAGATGAAAATATAGATCAGTCAATCTTAGTGAACTGTGGAAAAAGCCCAAGAGACTCTTCCTGTTCCTATGGATTGTAATGGGTTTTAATGAGGGAATTTTAAATCTCAGGCCAGTAAAAGGCAGTGGTGAAGTACTGGAAGGCAGAAATGCAAACTAGAGGAACAGCACCTCATATTCCGCCTGGTTAGTCTACAACCTGATGGCATGAATATTGAATTCTCCAATGTCAGGTAAGCTGCTCCCCCTCTGTCCCTTCTCTCTTTCTTCCTGATCTACCCAGTTCCTCTTACACCCAATCCAGTCCCCCATCACCCTGTTTCTTTCCCCCCACCATCCACTCCATCCGCCCATCACCCACACACTCCTTCCACTGGTTCCCTTCCCCCCTTTGCTCACATCTGCACACCCCACCTTCCTTAATTGCTTCCATGCTCCACCTTTCACTCCTATCAGGTTCCATCATCTGCAGCTCCTTGTTGCCTCCACCTATCACCTCCCAGCTTCTATCACCATTTCCACTCTTGCCTCCTCCATTGCCTATTGCCCCTCCTTACCTGGATCCACCTATCACCTGCCAGCCCTTGCTCCACCCCTTCCCTTCACCTTTTAATGCTGACTATCTCCCCTTTATCTTTCAGTCCAGATGAGGGGTCTCAACCCGAAATGCTGACTGTCCATTTCCCTCCACAGATGCTGCCTGACCCGCTGAGTTCTTCCAGCATCTTGTTTGTTGCTCCAGATTCCAGCATCTGCAGTCTCTTGTGTCTCCAGTGCACCATGGATCAGATTTGCAGAAAAACAGAAATTATAGCCTCTGGGGCCAGAGGATGATTATAGAGACAGATGAAGCTAAGGAGAGATTTGCATTGTAAAACTCCCAATGCATTTTGTAGCAGTTTTTCAAATAAAATAAGAACATTAAATGACATGAGGAGGTATGAGGAAGGTAACCAAAGTTTGGTCAAGTTATTGCTTTGAAGAAATGTATCAAAAAGGAGGGAAAGATAAAATAAAAAGAGGTTTAGGGAGAACACTCAAAATCTTGGAACCTAGGTATTTGAAGACCTGACTGGAAACGGTAGGTGATGAGAGCAGACTCGATGGACTGAATGGCCTACTTCTGCTCCTTTGTCTTGTGATCTTGTGAAAATCAGATAAACAACAGACTGTACTGGAGGAATTCAGTTTTCAGATATGGTAAAGCCATGGAAGAATTTAAAAATCAGGATAAGAATTTCAAAAAGCAAGGCATTCCCTAATTGGGAACCAATGTATGTCGACAACCACAAGGCCAATGGTTGACTTGGAGGGAGAGTGTTAGGGTACTGGCAGCGGGGCTTTGGATAAGCGAGTTGCAAGTTGAGAGGAAGTCTAGGAACTCATTGGAAATGGCAAGGCTAGAAATAACAAAGGTAACTTAAGATGGGGCAAGATAGAGATCAGATGAGCTGAATTACAAATGGTGATAGCTTATGATGCAGAGGGAGAAGAAGCAACTTTTACATAGATAACAAATTTAAATATTCTGACCTTTACCATATCGAGTTTTGTCAAAATAATCATTTCCTCCAGGATCCCATAATGCTTGACATAGCACTGATCTGCTAGGTTATTAATAGCCAACAGGAGGGCACCAAACTCTTCACTCTAAGAAAAAACAAAAAAATGAAAGCACACTTTGAAAACAGCCTTAGATTACCAATATTTACAGCAGGTCCTTTAGATGCAGTAATGCAGATCTCCAACTACTACAATAACTGCTGCTTCCTTACTTTGTTACATTAATCAGATCCAGTCAGAAAATGCAGGCTCAGTTGTTCCTTTTCATTTATTCTCTTTAATCCATAGATGGAACATTTGCTCATGGAAAGTGGCAGATCAACTATCTTACACACTGTTCATGTTTCCTTCCATTTACTTAAAGGAAAGGTAATTCCATTGTTACTATCCATTTTATCATCCCACTCAGGTTCAAAGTTCCATTCGTATTTTGGATTTCTTGGCACTGGTAATCAAGTCAACCCAAACATATTTGCATGCAAAAGAAGGAAAATCTTTGTGCATTGGTTTTCAATTCATGATATTTATCCCCGTTCCTGATTAAAGTTACCCTGCTGCCAATGGGTTGCGTTCCTTCACTTCTGTGGGTAGTACAAGTACTCCTGTGTCATAAGTCAATTATTATAACCTTCTCTGGCCAACAGAGAGCTGAGAAAACTTCCGCATGGAGTGTGTCTCCATGCAGATATGTCACAGCTAATTTTCAAACCAAGATCACTAACATGATATTCTAGCTTTGTTTCAGATTCCCAAATACTATCATAATTAAAATATTAATCTGTGACAAGGGCTGGCCATTTCATACCTCCCACAGCTAAAAAGCTAAATCCTCAAGAGACCACATATCCACCGGAGGGATTAGTGACTGGCTAAAAGGAGGACAGTTAATGAAATATCCAATTATTGAATATACATGAGTCAAATGCATTCTGATTCAGCTGGTAATTGCCAATGAGGAAGCAGGAAAACAAACAATTCAATTGGTGGATTTTTTTTCCAAGTAATGGAAAATCATCAAATCATCCTAAAACTTTTGTCAGTACAGTTTGATTTGTCAGCTCAAATATCAACTCAACTGAAAATTTAGCAAGAGAATCACCTGCAATAAAAGAATCCCAGAAATTGAACAGATTTCAATAAATACTCATTATTGTCAGAAACTTGCTGGCACAGTTTTAGGAATTTCAAGATAGATCATGTTCAGAATCCTAACCTTGGTCAGGTGCCTGGGTATCACCACCATGTTTGAGAGTAGTATGAATCTGGCCTTCCCCGACACACAATAGTCCTTCCTGAATGGTTCTTTTGGGGGTAGATTACACACGGTGATTTTGCTCCAGCCCCACTTCTGCCACATTCAAGTGAGCTAATTCTTTCTCTCTGCTCTCTTCTGTAGCCTAATCTAACCTGTGTTGACAGTTTGCTTAATCTACTTGGATTCATTCCCAGTGACTGACACAGGATCATTCCCAATCTGTCCAACTGCAACTGACACAGTCAGTTTCAGCTTGCCTTGATTTCCACCACCCCCATTCCAACAAGGACCAAAGGATTGAATTAACAGTGTCTCACACTAAACAAATAATAACTCCAGGTAAATTATGTCAAACTCTGATGGTCTTCTACCTGCCCTGTTTCAAACTCTAAGTGCTTGATCAACTAGCATGAAAACTTGCAGGCACAGTCTATATTCATCCACTCAAGTAACTCCAGACCTAGTTACCCAACCATCACTTTCATAGCCTGGCAACTTGCTCAGGCTCTGCCAGAACCCTACACTCTCCAAAGCTTCAAACTATGATCCTGTAAGTGATCCTGTGATGATATTGAGTGCACCATCCAAGAGCTCTACACTTAAGTCAAAACTTTAAGTTCTGTCTGGCATAAGTATCTACGAGTACTCTCACTATAGGGAGATTATACTGAATCAACCTACACTTCAAGGACTAGTTTACTTCACCACTTTAGTCTCTATGGAAAGGTTTAGATGTCAATAATTACTATTTTGAGTGGTGGGTCCCTCTTCCCAACCAAGGAGAAGATACCTCCAGCTAATGAAGCAGTTTAAACACAGTTTATTTTATTTAGAGTGAGACACATTTAATTCTAATAAGTAATTCTTAACAATGACTTGTAACTTTCAAAGGATTTCTGAACACAAGTACAATTCTTACAAACTAAAAAGTCATACCAACAAGTTGCAGGCAAACAAGCCATCCATCACAAAAACCAAAGGCTGAGGAATGAATTCTAGGTCTTCTTTCTGTCACCCCTTCTCTCTGTCATTCCCCCCTACCTGACTGCTTTCTAACATTCGAACTGTTTTCTCACTTAGTTGACTTCATGGGCATGTGATGTTTTTTTAACCACATTTTCAGGCCAGGTGACTGGAGTGTTTAATTAAGTAAAGGTGGATCCCATTGTTCCCTTGTTTATGTTAAGAGGCTGAGCAGGGAATATTGGTTAGAAGTTTAATTTAGAAAACAACAAACATCTTGAGCCTTCCATAATTTCTGCTGTTTTTGCAAAAAGGGATTTTAGCTTAATGAACAACCACTTCTTGACCTTTGGACAGGTCATGCTGCTGTGCTAAAAAGCTGAGGTTAGCAAGAAGCCTTTTTGGGGTCCGGAAAGTGAATATCCATCACAATCCCACCGCACAGTGTGTTTATTTTTATTTCCAATTTTTATTACAGTTCCAAGGCTTAGCACTACATTTTTTTGATTATTCATTTACAGGATGTGGCTAGCATAGATGACCATTCCTACCTGCCCTTGATAAAATGGTGGTGCGCCACTACAATCTTTCTAGAAATGATACTCACACAGCATTGCTGAGTGCGAAGTTCCAGGATATGGATCCAGCAGTGATGAAGGAACAGTAATACATTTCCAAGTCAGGATACCTGGCAACCTGAAGGAGCTTGAAATTGATGGTGTTCCCATGTGCCTGTGTCACTTGCCCTTCTAAGTGCTAGAGTTTGTGGCTTTGGAAACTGTTGTCTTTCCATTCCAGCCACAGTTCCCTTTACCAGTTCCTTCCCACCCATCTTTCCTTCTGATATCAGCAATCTCTTCCACCTATGTCCTTCCTAGTATGGCCACAGCTTTCTCAACTGTTCACATTACAGCATTCCCAGCCTTCCCCAGCTCCTGTCTCCAATCCAGTACAGTTGCTTCACACTCCAGCAGTCTATACATCAAGAAATCACAAAGCATTTTGCATGATTTTATGCCAATGTTTTAATATGTGGAAAATTAAGGGGAATCCTCCTGTAATATCCAATGTGCTCTTGGCAGCTGGGGCTCTGGAAGAACATCTGATCAAAAGTCATTGACCTGATTCGGTTTCTCTCTCCACAGGGCCGACTGAGCTGCTGGGTATTTCCAGCATTTTCTGGGTTTTTTTAAATCTCAGCACAGCCTGTGCTTTGTTGGTATACTGCATATAGTATACATTCACTGTCGTGCTGGGCTTTGCTAATAAACCAAAAGAGATTTACAGAAGGTACAAGACTCAAATAATAAAACCCAGTCAGACAAGGGGATACAGGAAACCAGTAAAAAAAAATGACAGGATATGAAGAGAGGATGGAGAGATACAGGATTAAAAGGCAGAATTAGCAAAGGAAGTTATCTAAAGAGGAAATACTTTTACTGTGAGCAATGCTGTGGAGATTGACACACTGTGATTTACCTTTCATAATAATCTTGTCATAAATGAGTGGGCAGTCAGAGACTTTTTCCCAGTGCGACAATGGCTAACATGAGGGGACATAATTTTAAGGTGATTGGAGGAAAGTATAAGGGTGTCAGGGGCAAGTTTTTTACATAGAGAGTGGTGGGTGCATGGAACGCACTGCCTGCAGAGGTTGTGGGGGCAGATACATTAGGGAAATATAAGAGACTCTTAGATAGACACATGAATGATAGAAAAATACGTAGGGGTCTATCTGGGAGGGAAGGGTTAGATAGATTTTAGAGCAGGATAAAATGTTGGTACAACATTGTGGGCCAAAGGTCCTGTACTGTGCTGTAGCGTTCTATGTTCTATGTTCTAAACTAATGTATCCTCCACACATAAATTAGGTTTGAAAATTAAACAGCAAGATCTTTTTAACTATATATTGCTAATATCTTTTGTAAATGATTCAAATGCCTCATTTTAATTATTAACTGAAATTTCTGGTAGTACTAAAAAGTAAATCGATCCTAATCATTTTTTTTTAACTTTCTCCTTCATCGTGTTACAATTTACCTTGTGAATAAAGTTGCCTTTGTGCAGATTTAACTTCTGTTCCATCCGTTTATTCTTCTCCTTTATTTCATCACATTCTGTTCGGAGTTGTGAGAGCTGGCTATTCATCATCTATTTTAAAACAAAGATCTTTAGATGTGAGACCAACAAAAGGACTAATACAGCAGTGATTATTTTCAATTAACCCAGTGAAAAGAAGCAAATTGTCCCTGCATAATATCGAATTGATAGCTCATAATCCACAGCAATCTGCAGGAAACTGAAGATAAGATTTCTGTAGAGGCAGGTAAAAACAGCCAGCTTTCAAACCAGAAAGCCACAGCATTACTACTCTTTGTGCCAGTTCATTCATTCAATCATGAATTACACAATGTCAACAACATGGCTTATTGCACAAATGGACCCAAATATTTACATAGCTAAACAGTATTTGCAGTTCAGAAACAGGCTCTTTTACTCAATGGGACTATGCCAATACTTTGTGTTCCATGTGACCCTCTTTCCACTTTTCTTCATCTAACACTTTCAATGACTTTGAAGGCCTCTATCAGATCATCTTTCAATCTTCACTTTTCTACAGGAAAGTGATTACAACCTTTTTATTCTTTTCCACCAGTTACAATCTCCCAGTTCTATTAAATATCTGTTTCTTCATCCCTCAAGTGTTTATCTGGTTTCCCTATAATGCACCCAAGCTTTTTATCCCAACTGTTTTATCCCAACTGGGGAGGAGAGGACAAGTTATTTGGGGGAAAATAGTTTCTCTGGAACTCGCCACTGCATTTATCAGTGACTAACTTATATCATTGGAACCTACTTTGGATCTCTTCTGTATGTCATACCCTTTCCCAGTCTATCTAAACTTTCATGATCATTAAGGACTTCTACATGAAAGAGCCACAGCCTTTTCAAACTTTTCCATCAGTTATAACCTCCTAGTTCAAATAAATAGTATTTTACTAGATTTTCTCTATCTTCCCCAGCATCTTCATACCCCATTACTGATAGGGACATCAGAACAGTTGAGTACAGTTACAATTTTGTATAAAGGAAAAGTCCTGGACCCAAAAAACAGCCAAGAAATAAACAAATAGGATGACAGAAGTGCTGTGAGTTGGAAACCTACTCAGAAAAATAACCTAATTGTACAGATGAAATGAGAGAAGTGTTGATAACAAGCAAAGTGCTTGAGTGTATGATGTTAAACATTTAATTGGGAGTGCTGACTCATTGCATGGTATCAGATAATGAAGCAGCCATGTCCACATACAGCATGATCTGGACAACATTCGGACTTGGGCTGAAAAGCAGCATATTACATTTATCCACTCAAGTGCTGGACAATGGATGAAGTATTACTGAACTCCCTTGACATAGTATTCAAGAACACAAAAATGTTCCAGTCACAAATTCCACACCATCAACCTTATAGGATGGGGATGTGGGGTCACCATTAAATAAATACTTCACTAGACCAACCAGATGTTTCCATCCATAGATTGCACCGTCTTACCCTCGAGAGTCATCACTTTCAACAGGTCAGGGGCTGGCTATCCTATGGCAAGTGACCAACTTCCTAATTCCCCTAAGCCTATTGGCATCTACAAGGCACTAACCTGATGGTATTCTCCTCCTGATGGATGCAGCTCCAACACTCAAGAACTCTGACACCATTCAGGACAAGGCAACCCCTTTGAATGGCAGTCTTCCCACTATTCTGAACCTTCATCCCCTCTACCATGGCTGCAGAATGTACCATACAAAAGACTCAATGCAGTAACTTATCAAATGTTCTTCAATAGCATTTGCTACCTCTCTGGCCAAACAAGAAAGATAAGGGCAGCAGGAATATGAGAGCGCCATCTGTAAGTTCATTTCCAGATCACACACCAACATGACTTGGAAACCTGCTATTGATCTTTTAATGTCACTGGGTCAAAATCCTAAAACTATGGAACCAACATCACTGTGGGAGTTCCTTCAATACATGGAATGCTGTGGTTCAAGAAGACAGTTCTCTACCACTTTCTAAAGGATAATTAAGATAAAATACTACTCTTGGCAATAAATACTACTCTTACCATTTGCAGACCATGACAATGTAATGATGGAAAAATATTTTCACTAGATAGGAGTTTAGGATTGAAACTCCAGGCTAATACTTTGCTCTCTAAGCCAGGCTGCAAAGGCCAATATAATATTCTATGGATCTATACTGAAATCAGCTGGTTCAGTACAGACTAGAGTTGTCGTCCAGAAAACAGTATAGTGCTACTGGATCACTGAGGCTAGAATGAACATTAGATTTTTAATAGGCAAGGGTATTAAGGAAAGGGACCATGGAGATATGGGGCTGATCAGCCATAACCTAACTAGATAGAAGAATGGACTTAAAGGGCTGAATGGCCTACTCTAGCTGAGTCACTGTGGCACCTAGAAGATGTTAATGTTTATTACTCTTGATAGTTCAGGAATATTAAGCATGTCTGTTTAAGGTTATGAATGCTACATGTAAACTGAAATTAAAGATATATTAATTGTTTCTCTTGTACTTTTCTCTGAATGAGCTCTTTCTCTTACACACAAACATCTCATGCAGACACACACACAAACCACCTACAATGGAACACACATAAACAATAAAATTGCTGAGCATTTAGTTACATTTCAGTTTTGCACAAAAGTATCTCAATTGTACTCTGAAGGTTATTACTCAATGTCTTGTTACTAATGGTATTTACCAGGTGACCTTTGGTGTTGCCAGCATCTTTCACTGCTTCTTAATACCCCACAGAGCCATCACTTTCTTACAGACATACATACGTTTTCTTCAGTGGTTAACAACAAATGTAACTGCTGTCATTAAAATCACACCAATCAATTGGTGTTATTTTAATATCAGCATTTGTACTTACATAATTTGCTATGTGAATAAATGGTTATCTTCAAAACCTCTTATCTTTGAAGTTGTACTAAAAAAATCTGAGATTATTTGGCAATTCTCATTCATCTTCAATGGATTAAAGTCCACAGTTTAGCTTCATTAAACGGCACCATTTCAGTGATGAGACAGTAGCAGTTTTGATTTAATGTCAAGATTGATTGAGTGGATGTACATGAATGAGTACCAGTAATTTACTTACCTGCCAGACCATTTTTCAAATGAATATTCAGTGGGACTAAACATAGAAGTAAAGCTGCATAAAGAGAGAGAGAGAGAGTGAAATAGAAGCTTACGGTCAGACAGTCCAATAGAGCACAGTCAAATACAAATGATGGCCACACTATGGGGAAGCATGATGCCATGGAGCATAAATGAAAGAAAAATCAGCAGGGTTTGTATGGTGGCAAAGAAAGATGGTACTAAACATGGAACGAAAATAAAAGTTAAAAGAAACCTGAACAAATAACTGCAGAACTAGAAATAAAAACAGAAAATCTTGAAAATACTCAGTAGGTCAGGCAGTATCCATGGAGAGAAAAACAATGTTAACTCTCAAGACAATGACCTTTCAGCAAAACTAGGAAAAGTTAGAAATCAAACTTGTTTTAAGTTGCAGAGAAGAGAGAAGGGAGAAGGGTGGCCGGAACCAAAGGTGAGGGGGAGACCAAGAGAACCCAAAATGACACGTGTGGTGGTGGCAGCAAAGGCTTGTTAATCTCAGTTGATCTGTCTAAAGGAGATGTAAATAGAAAGTAATGAAGAATGATAACAGGGGAAAGATGGGGGAAATGCTGGAACTGTAAGATACAGAACACTGGAATTGCTGGAAATCTGAAATAAAGGAAAATGCTGGAAATGATCAGCAGGTTAGGCAGTATCCATGGAGAGAGAAAATTTGACTTAATATTACTAGTTAGAACTGGCCAGTCCTGAAACATATTGGAAAGACTGGTTACTTGAAATTGTTTGATTCCAAGTTGAGTCCTGAGATCTGTAAGGTGCCTAATTGGAAAATAAGATGCTATTCTTTGAGCTCACAGTATTGGAGGCCAAACGCAGAGAGGTCGGGGTGGGATGGAAAATTAAAGTGACAAGCAACTGTCATAAAAGCAGAAAATGCTGGAAACACTCAGCATCTCAGGCACGATTAACGTTTCAGGTCTGAGACTCTTTGTCAGAACTAGGAGAGACAACTGGGAGGGTCACCCTGGCAGACTGAACAAAGTGGTCACTCAGTTTATGCTTGGTTTCTCCAATGTGCAGAAGATTGAATTGTGAGCACTGAATGCTCACTGCACTACCGTAGAAGCAGACTTTGCTGTGGCTTTGTTTTCCCCTGAGTCATCACATTATAAATGATAAGGGTTGAACAACAAAACTGTAAATTTTGGAAACTTGATATAAAATCTGAAAATGTACAACAGGTGAATAAGCTTCAAAGGGGAAAGACAGCTGCACATTTTTAGTTGCATCCCAAGGAAACATTAGCCACCTAATGGCTCAATCAGCATTTCTATCTCTTAAATAAAGCTAATATTATAGTATCATTGGATGTATAGATGACGTGGAGAAATTATTGTTCTCCCTTCTGCACCACATGTCTGAAGCTTTCCTGTGAACAGACATAAACTAGTTTCTCACAACAGAGGGAACACTGAATAAAAGCCATACAAGTTTTGAGGTATCGTATTCTTGGTGCAGAGCTTCCAAGTTGTGCTGTTGCTGTTCCAGCTCATCCGACAACCTGCTCAGGTTATTTATCAACGTCTCATTGGTGGATCGGAGCGTTTCATATTTTCGAATTATACACATCACCAGAGATTCTACACCATACTCCAAGTAATCTGGAACATATAACAAGATTAAAACATGTACTGCAATCACCCATCATAACTTTTAAAAAGAAGCAAGCTGTTATAATAATTGCCAGTGTGTATGTATAAAAGAATAAGATTGCATGCAGACAATGACTCTCATGCAGATTCTGCCTGGCCTGTTGAGCACTTCCAAAATTTTCTGCTTTATTTCAGATTTCCAACATCAGCAGATTTTGCTTTTGCAGGCTGTTGCTTGTTCATTGAATTTCTAGCCACCTTAAAACCAGACTTGTCATTGTTAAAGACAACAGTCATCTTCTGGTACCTGTCCTTTTATGATAAGTAATGTTTAAAATTCTACTTTTAACAACATACTGTTTCATTCAGTGATCTATCAATGTCCCACCATGGGCTAACAGAACTCCCGAAGGACTTCAGGATACTGGATTTTACTGTATCGTGGTCAGTAAGGATATGGAAAGGTATGAGCATATATTTTTCCATATATATGTGCTCAAACAATCAAAGGGGAAAAATCAAAATGAAATAGAAACAATGAAGGAAACCAATCAACCTATCTTCATTTTATTATTAACTTGGGAACGGCAAGAAGTGAGCTCAGCGTAAAAGAAGTTAACCTTGAACTTCACACCATTCAAAGATAGCAGAGACAAGCCACAAAACTGAAATTACAGTTAATGTGAACTTTTGTATGTTAAATGAGAAAACATGGTAATTTTTTCTCAAAAAAGATGGTGCACTATACAGAATGATTCAGAATCTTTCCAACCTATTTCAGAGATAAAGATTTTATTTCATTTAAAATTTTTAAGTTCACTTTTAAAACTGTAAATCATGTACTCACTTTCAGGCAAATTGTCAATAACCTTCAGGAGGTAATCTTCATACACCTTATAGTTTGACACCCTTTTCTGCAGCTTCTGTTGCCTGTGGATGGTTAGAAAAGTGACCGAGCATTTGTTCATATAGAAAAAAAATCTGCTGTTGAATGTTAACTAAAAACATTGTAAATTATAAACTACTTCTGATAATTTAAAATCTGATTATTTGAACTAAGCAAATAATTTAAAGGTCAACTGTATTCAAATGTATTTGTAACATAAATCATAAGATCATAAAGGATATCAGAATGCAGTGCAAGTTAAGTATCAGGGGTTGAAAAGGGATCTAATATATGAAAACAGCAGTGCAGCCAAATTGAAAAAATATCAATGTAGTAGATATACTCTGCTCTGCTTGCTGAAGAACCTTTTATATTTGCACTAAATTGTCTCTATTAGCAACAAGAGAAAAATATATATACTGAATTCAGGGGAATTAACATTCTTACATCATCACTAGGTCAAATTCTGGTGTCTCCCAATAGCATTTTGGGAATACCTTCACCACATGGAGTGCAGCAGTTCAAGAAGGCAACTCCATCATCCCCTTCTCAACAGCACTTAGGGATTGGCAATAAGTGCCAGCTTGTAATATCCACATCCCAAAACATGGAATAACACTGTGGAGGTTTCTAACCAAGAACTTGCTCATGCTGATCATTTTACAGTAAGTCAGACTCAAGCAGAAGAAAGAGAATGAAAGAGGTCCCAGAAAACATTGTGGGAATTGAGGTAATTTAGGCATGGCAAAAGCGGAACCAAGAGCACTGCCTGATAAAGAAGGAATGCATAAGGGGACACAGGCTCACAATGGAAGCAGTGGCTAAATTGGTCACCTGAGCCATTTATAGGGAGAGATAACCATTTGCCAGGCATTAGCAGGGATGAAGAAGGACTTTATGAAAGGAAGGTTAATACCATTGATATCTTCCAGCTACCCAGAAATGCACTGTAATGAAGTCATTTTGTATAAATTTTTTTGAAAATCTATGTTTTGGCACTTGGAAAAGAATTAGTAAATTGGTTTACTATTGTCACTTGTACTGGGGTTTTGCATACCATCCATACAGATCATTTCATTACAACAGTGCATTGAAGGGAAAACAATAACAGAATGCAGAAGAAAGTGTTACAGTTACAGAGAAAGTGTAGTGCAGGTAGACAATAAGTTGCAAGGCCATAACAAGGTTGATTGTGAGGTCAAGAGTAGAATTACATTTAAGTGCTGTATTTTCAAGCAGAGTTTATTTGCACAAATTTTAGAATGGAATTGAATTAAAAATAGTTAAAATGCAAATTTGATAAATCTCAAAGTCGTCCCTCTAAAAAACTAAAAAGAATAAAAGGTTCATTAACCTATTTCAGTGGTAATTAAACACCTCACATCTGGCTATCCGTGAGCACCAGGAGATAAAAAAGAGGATCGTGCTTTTGCAGACGTTGAGTGCAATACCCATTCTCAGGTACACTTCAGTCAACAAATCAACAATCACTTGGACATTAGCACCATCAATCTACTGCAGTCCAATGATTGAAGTCGGAGTAACCTTGGTTCTGGAGTGGAAGTGAAGAGTCTCCCACTTGCCTTGTAGGTTTGCTCAATTCCAGCAGAAGGTGAGATGCAGGATGCAGTGAGAAATACTTGTTGGAGTGATGACACAGCCTTGCTTGACACACAGTCTGCACTGAGATTGGGTGTGTTGTGGACCCATTTGTTAAGTCACACCTTGCGTACCATCACCAACCAGATGTACCACCCACTGACAAACTTTTAAACAGAAAGCAGAGAGACTTTCTCCCAGTCAGGAAGTTTGAAAGTATTTTTGCTTTTGCATAAAAATGAGCTGTTGTAGTGGAGAGGTTTGCACTGATGTATTGTTACACAAAAATAAGTTGCGCTGATCGCCATGGATTGGGTCCAATAATAACTACTGAGCTGCAGGTAAATTTGTCATATGAGAATCAGCATTCCTACCTTATCCCACCAAAACTGTCCACCTATTGAACTATTGCAGATATACATATGAAATCATAGGATACAATATGCTACTCTGAATAGTCACCTCCAGAACTTGAGTGACAGAAGGTGTGGTGGTAGAGTGATAGGTGTCACTGAATTCAACAAGCTATCCACTATAGACTTGAGCATATAAAAAAACATATTGTTTTGCTTCTGGGCTCTATATTTTCTATACAATTAAATAAACATCAAAAATATATAAAAGTTTTTCAGAACTTATGATTTGAGGGACTGTTGTGCTTTACTGGTGGATTCTCACTTGTATTCTCTGAAGTAGCACAGTAGGTGGCAGAATATTCAACAGGAGCTGTAATAGCTCTGTATCCACTGGGCTTCGTATTATGTGATGGAGAAGCAGGTAACAGCAAATCAAAAGAAATAAAAATCAAGAGACGTGTATTTGGGATTCCTGCATGAATGCAGAGTTCTTGAACTTGCTGGCCACTCCTTATCTACAAATGCTGGTCTGACCTCTGATGTGGAGTGTAGCCTAGTACCAATCCCCAATTCTTAAATTGGGAAATCTACCTGCTGCACCTGTCAAGTTTAAACCAGGGAAAGTGACTCCACCCATCTGAATGTGAGGGACCAAGGAGAATTGGAGGTTAATGTGGGGAAGTGTGAGGTTATGCACTTCAGTAAGAGGAATCAAAAGGCAGGTTAGCATCTAAATGAAGAGAGATTGCAAATGAATGGAATACGGAGGGATCTAAATGTTCTTGTGTAAGAATCACAAAAAGTTAGCAGGCAGGGGTAGCAAGTAGTTAGGAAGGTAAATGGCATATTGGCATTTATTGCAAGTTGGAGTTTAGAAATAGGGATGTATCATTACAATTATACAGTGTTGGTAAGGACACTCCTGGAGTACTGAGTACAGTTTAAGAAAATATATATTAGCATTGGAGATAGTCCAAAAAAGATTCACTAGATTAATTTCCGGGATGATAGGGTTGTCCTATCATGAGCGGCTAAAGAAATTGAATCTGTATTTTTTTTTAGAGTTTAGAAGAATAGGAAGTGATCTTATTGAAATATACAATATCCTGAGGGGACAGGTTCAACATTGAGATGCTTCCACCTATGGGAGAGTCTCAACTAAAGGGGCATAGGTACAAGATAAGGGGGTAGTCATTTAAGACTGAGATGCTGGAGGGTGGTGAATCTCTGGAATTCTCTACCCTGGAGGATTTTGGAGGCTAGATCATTGGAGGTATTTAAAGGTAGGTATTTTTTGAATGAACAGGGTTATGAGGAACTGGCAAAGAAGAAGAGTTGAGGCCTGGGCCAGATCATATTGAATGATGGGGCACACTTGAGGGACAGGGACTGATGCTTGCTTCTATTTTCTTGTGTTCTTCTGGTCAGGTAATTTACATTATTTTGTACTGATTTTTAGCTAAATATTTTAATTATTTAAGAACACTGTTTTTAAGCAGTTACGTCCAGATTTTTTAAAATTTTAGTAGGCTGCATCTTCCTCTAACCAGTAAGCCACTGAGCTTACTGATCTCCTGACCTTGAAGCCCACAGTCTTTTGTAGGAGGCAGCAAGGTCTTCCACAAGGAACCAGGCTCCCAGCTTGTTAGCGAGGACTGGCAGAGTATAGGGCCTCTCCAGCTGAGGAGGCCTGCCACTGACTCACCAGCTGTCAAGGCCGGTTAGGAGATCCTTAAAAGCTACAAAAAATTTAAAAAAAACAAAAAGTGTAAAATTATTAAATAATTAGATGTAAAACACCAAGGCAAACCAGGAAACAATTGATAACAAAATAAAACAATTGAATTAAATTAAATGAAAAGAAAATTCTTCAGTACACCTTTTCATCAACAACCATTGCATGGCAGCACTTGCACCAAGTTCAGTAAGCCTAGGTTATGAGGAATCTGCGGAGGTTTATACTGCCCCTGTGGAACTCCATGGACTGCAGAGTTCCTGGGAATGAAGATCAGATTTTGAGTAGAGATACTGCCCGCTTTCTAGGCCTGTCTTCTTTCAGTTGGCATTTGGGGTGGTGGTGGGACTGAGCCGGACAGTATGTTGAGTGATGGACACAAGGTGCTCATGACAAGGACAGAGTTGCATTTGAGGAATTCTTCAAAGTGTTCTTTCTTGTGGGTCCTGAAAGCCTCTCTGCTCGTGATATGACAACTCCAGGCAAAGTGCAGGGACAATACCAACCACTATACATTCCTGTTCTTGACTTCACTAAAGACTTTGATTCTGTCAATCAAAAGAGACTGTGGCTGCGGAAGAAATCTGACTCTATCCTAGGTTAGCTTTGTGATGGTATGAAAGCCGCGAGCCCAACCAAGGGGCCTCAACAGAGCCGTTCCCATTACAGGCTAGTATCATGTAGGGCTGGGTCGTTGCCTCAGTACTTTTCCCAATGTTTCTCGCTGTAATGTTGCACCTCCCAAAAACTTCCTGCTGTACTGGAGCTAATTTATGAACTAAATGGAAACTGTTCAACCTCCATCACCTCCTCTCCAGAACGAAGGTCATCCCAGACACATTAGTCAAGCAGACCATGTTTACATGTGTGCATATTCCAAAGCTGAGATCCAACTCATTGATAACTCATTCACTGAAACATATAAGTGTATGGGCCTTGATGTCCATAAACAAAGGTCCTCTACGAATTCACCCAAGCTGTACAACATAGCCCTTTGACAACAAAGATCCATGAAGAGATGCTGGAAAATGAGCTACCTCTCAGTGATAGCAGACATTGATGATGAAATTTCACCATCACATTCAGTGCACCAGCACAGCCTTTGGCCAAGTGAGGAAAAGAGCATTTGAAGATCAAGGCCTCAAACCCAGCACAGGGTTCTAACAGATTCTGCCTACCTGAAATTTCCAAGCATGGCTTTACCTACAGCAGGTATCTCAAAGCACTTGGGAGATACCAGCAGCATTGTTACTGCAAAATCCTTTAAATCTATCAGCAGGATAAGAGAACCAATATCAGTATCGTCTCCGGGCCAAATACCCAGCACTGAGCTCCTATCTACATTCAGTTGGCTCCAATGGGCTGGCCATGTTCCATTGTTTGTCGTGTCCCAAACTCTGTCTCAAATTCTGTCTTGGCAGGAATTTACCAGGTGAGCAGAAGAAGAGAGTTGAGGGTTCTCAAGCCTTCTTGAAAAAGTGCAAATTCCCCACTGACTCTTGAGAATCCCTGACCCATGTTCACTCAAAGTGGAAAAGGAGCATTCAGGGTGACATTAAAAACCTCATCCATCCTTTGGTAGCATAGCATAAACAGTGAAAGAAGTATACCATCTCCATAACTATCCACATGCTCACTCCTATCAAGCACCTCCTGCACTACTGACGGCAGTCTGTGGGTTCCACATTATCCTCATCAACTACCCTAAAACCCACAGAACTGGAATAGAAGCAGAGTCGTCCTTAATCCAAAGGGTCCACCTCCGAAGAGAGAAGATTAATAGTATATCCAAGGTCTGTTTGAGAAAAAGAGGTTTTTCATGCATTATTTTACATGTATTGTGTGCCACAGTTGATTGGCAAACATTAGGTTAGATAATCAGGTAAATATGTATGTTGCTTGTGTAGAGCTAGATGTTTATTAGAGTACGTCTGTTCTCAGTGAGAAATCTTCCCACCCAGAGGGTCGTGAATCTTTGGAATTCTCGACCCAAGAAAGCTGTGAAGGATTAGTCATAGTCATAGGGAACACCACCACCTGGAAGCTGCTCTCCAAGCCACATGCCATCCTGACTTGGAAATATATCACCATAACCTCACTGTCGCTGGGTCAATATCCTGGAACTCCCTCCCTGAGAGCATTGTGGGTATACCCACGTCTCAAGGACTACAGCAGTTCAAGAAGGCAGCTCACCACCACCTTCTCAAGAGCATTTAGAGATAGGCAATCAAATGCTTGCTCAGGCTACGAAGCCCACATCCCTTGAATAAGTAAAAAAAAGAGCCATACAGCAAAGAAACAGGAGAAACAAAGGACTGCAGATGCTGGAATCTAGATGAAAAATACTATGATGCTGGAGGAACTCAGCAGACCAGGCAGCATCCAAGGAGAAAAGCAGGCAGTCAACGTTTGGGGTCAGGACCCTTCTTCAGGACTGAAGATAGGAAAAGGAGAAGCCCAATATATAGTACAGGAGGGAAAAGCAGAGCAGTGATAGGGTGACAAAAGAGGCGAGGCGGGGAGGGCACAGGGTGGTGATAGGTAGATGCAGGTAAGAGATGGTGATAAGCAGATTGTGGGGGAGGGGAGCGCAGAGCCATTGGGGGATGATCAATGCTAAGGAGGAAAAAAAGAGGTATAGAAAAAAGAGGAGATAGGCTAGGAAAGGGAAGAAAAGGCATGGTTTGGGGGGTGGGGGTGGTTGTGGGGATTACTTAAAGTGGGAGAATTCACTGTTCATGCCATTAGGCTGCAAGGTTCCAAGATGGAAAATGAGGTGTTGTTCCTCCAGTTTGTGCTTGGACTTCTCCTGGCAGTGGAGGAGGCCGAGGACTGACCTGTCTTGTGATGGAGTGGGAGGGGGAGTTGAAGTGACTGGCAATGGGGGATGTAGATCGCGGTTACGGACAGAGCGCACATGTTCTGTGAAACAATCACCTAGTCTGCGTTTGGTCTCACCAATGTAGAGGAGGCCACACTTGGAGCATCGACTGCAGTGGATTATATTAAGGGAGGTGCAGGTAAATCTCTGTCTCAGCTGAAAGGACTGTTTGGGTCCCTGGATGGAGGTGATGGAGGTGGTGTAGGGGCAGATGTTGCACCTATGGCGGGGGCAGTGGAAAGTCCCCAGGGTGAGAGCGGGATGGAGGGGGAGGGCGGAGTGAACTAGGGAGTTGCAGAGAGAGCAGTCCCTGCGAAAGGCAGAAAGCGGTGGGGAGGGGAAGATATCCTTGGTGGTGGGGTCCTGTTCGAGACAGCGGAAGTGGTGGAGAATGATATTTTGGATACAAAGGCTGGTGGGATGAAATGTGAGGACAAGGGGGACCCTATCCCTGTTGGGTCTGGGAAGGGTGGGGGTGAGAGCAGAGGTGCAGGAAATGGCAGAGATGCGGATGCGAGCTCTCTCAACCACAGTAGGGGGAAGCCACGGTTAAAAAGAAGTTGGACATCTCAGATGTCTGGAGTGGAAAGCCTCATCATGGGAGAGATGCAGCGGAGGCAGAGAAATTGATAAAAATGGATAGGTCCTTGCAAGAAACAGGCCCTTTTAGCCCACCATGTCTTATGCCAACCATCAAGTATCTATCTACACTAATCTGATTTTCCAGCACTTGATCCATAGCCTACCATGCCTTGGCAATTCAAGTGCTTGTCCAGATGTTTCTTAAATGTTGTGTGTATGTACCTCCACTACCTTCTCAGCCAGTACATTCCAGATTTCAGCCACTCTCTGAGTGAAAAAAAGTCTTCCTCAGATGCCCTCTTAAAACTTCTTGCTCTCACCTTAAACCTTTGGCCTCTGTTTGTTAAATATCCCTGCCATGGGGAAAAATTTCTTACTATCTACCCTCTTGGTGCCTCTCATAACCTTGTATACCTCTGCCAGGTCTCCCCTCTACTGCTCCAAGGAAAATAAACCCAGCCTATGCACTCTCTCCTCATAAGGGAAACTCAGTATATTTAGAGACTGATAGGTTTTTAGATATTAAGGAAAACAAGGGACTTGGGGTTAGTGAAGGAAAGTGGTACTATGAAAGTTCAGCCTCGATCTTATTGAATGGCAAAGCAGGATCAGCCTACTCTATCTCTGATTCTATCTCTTAAGTTCAAAAAAGACTGGAAACCTCAGGTAAACTGCTCTCTCTCATCATTTCCCATTTTCATGCTTATGTCCCTTTCTCATTCCATTCCTTTAAAATTCCTTGCTAATGGTCTGTACTCATGCTCCTCACCGCCTAATCTGCCTTAACCTATCTCCATATTGGCTTTTGTCTTACACCTCACTCCACCCCCCAGCTTTGCTGTTAAACTGTAAACCCTCCACTCCACTCTGCCCTGATTCTGAGGAAGGGGAAAGCATTGACTGGTGCAAAAAAACAAACTGCTGGTGAACTCAGAGGTCAAACAGCAGCTGTGGAGGGGGATGTTTCTTCTGGACTGGAGATGCTGCTTTGATCCGCTGAGTTCTTCCAGCAGTTTGTGTTTTGCTCCAGATTCCAGCATCTGCAGTCTCCTCTGTCTCCAAGCATTGACTAGTTTCTCTTTCCACAGATGGTGCTTGACTGAGCGGTTAGCGTAACACTATTACAGCGCCAGCGACCCGGGTTGATTCCAGACACTGTTTGTAAGGATACGTCCTCCCCGTGTCTATGTGGGTTTCCTCCGGGTGCTCCAGTTTCCTCCCACATTCCAAAGACATACAGGTTAGGAAGCTGTGGGCATGCTATGTTGACGCCAGAAGTGTGACGATACTTGCGGGCTGCCCCCAGAACACTCTACGCAAAAAGATGTATTTCACTGTGTGTTTTGATGTACATATGACTAATAAAGAAATCTTGTCTTATTTGTTTAGTTTTGCATTTGATGCAATTGCTTCACCTCACAGAGACTAAGTGCTTCTGGAAAAAGATTTACACAATTATGACAAAAAGATAAATGGTTCAGAAAGGGAAAAAAATCACCATATTATTAAATAAAATAAGAACGGTCAGGGTTCACCTTAAACTCTAAACTAATAGCACTTAACCTTCTGATCATGGCTTCCATTCCTTTCACTGCTATAAATAATACTGACCCACACATGCATCACATGCCAATCAGGTCACTGTATTATTCCAACCAGCACAGCTTCTACATTGTTCTAAGTGAAAGCAAACTACTGCATTGCTGAAACAGGCAGGTTCTGATCTTTTGCTCCACTTATTAAGGAGCAAAAATATACTTTCCACTGCCATGGCATTTTTGCACTAGATATACAACCAACATAACATGGGAGCTGAGATATTCTTTCTTATAGATGACAAAATAATACTGATGAAGCTGCTTGCTGGTTTGATCTAGCTAATCATGAATGCAGTGTTCATGAGGCAAAAGGAAAATTCTCAAGCCCTGGAAACAGTGTAGAGAAGTTGACAAGATTCACTTCATGTGCTAATTTAATGAGGAAAGGTTGTAAAAGACTTAAATGGGGGCCAGTTCTGAGAATGGATGATTGGATCATGATGCACATTTAATCCATTCACTATGATGGACCAAATTGATCATTAAAATGTCCTGGATTATGTGGTCAGCTGTGAAGCAACATGGTCACCACTGACTCCAAAGGAGGCTAGTGATAATAGTCCAGCGATCCATGGAGTGGATTTTCTTTTTCTAACATAGGCTGCTGTTCAAAATCAGTTTGATCTGATCATTGAAGTCCAGTAACAGGGAAGTCATCAAGCTGCTTCAACAGCCATTTAAACTGACAAAATCCCACAAACAGGAAGCAAAAACTACAATTTTTAGCTAATATTTTATAGATTTTACAGAATGCAAATGAATATCAGAAGATACACACAAGTTATGGCAGAAGTTGAAATATTATAAACAAAGTTTATAAAAATATGACATTTCATTATTATTTTAAAATTCACAACATTTTGCAATATATACATACATGGGTGCATTAGCATGGCATTTAAGTTACTGGAGAAGTAACTAGAGGCCTGAACTATTGACCTGCAGGCATGAGTTCAAATCCCACCAGGGCATCTGGGGAATTTGCTTTGCACAGTTCTCAAGGCTAACAAGAAGCTGGTGTGTTGAGCTTCAGTTAACAGGTTGACAAAAATAGCATTTCATGCTGACTGCATTCTGTTTACTTCCATACTTCATTCATCAATGCTAATACATTCCCCAATCTGCACCAATCGCCATACTGGGACTGACTTGGGATTCACTGCGTCTTAACAGAGGGATAGTCAGATAGCCAGATTTTGGACCCCTGAATCCTTCAACCCTGATAGAACTCACAAGATAGAGAATCTTGTGGAGCTAAAGAAAATACTAAGTGGGAGAAATTAAACCATGTTTGCAGGATAGTCTGATACAGGTGCACATTGCTAAAATCTGTTCAGGACTCAGGTCAATAAAAAACTGCATATGCCAGAAAATTGAAATAAAAACAGAAAATATTAGAAATACTCAGCAGTTCAAGGAAATATTTGTAGAAAGAGAAAAAAGGCTAATGCTTTAGGCTGAGAAACACTATGATGCTGGAGGAAGTCAGCAGGCCAGGCAGCATCCGTGGAGAAAAGCAGGCAGTCAACATTTTGGATCAGGACCCTTCCTTCAGGACTGAAGACAGGAAAAGGGGAGCACAATATATGGGGGGGGGGGGGGGAAGCAGAGCAGTGATAGGTGGACAAAGGAAGCCACTCTACATTGGTGAGACCAAACGCAGACTAGGTGACCGTTTCGCAGAACACCTGTGTTCTGTCCGTAACCGCGATCTGCATCTCCCCATTCCCCTTCACCTCCCCCTCCCACACTATCACATATATGTCAGTCCTCGGCCTCCTCCACTGACATGAAAATTCCAAGCGCAAACTGGAGGAACAGCACCTCATTTCCGCCTTGGAACCTTGCAACCTATCAGCATGAACATTGAATTCTCCCACTTTTAAGTAATCCCACACTCCTTCCCACAACCCCCACCATGCTTCTTTTCTTCCCTTTCCCAGCCTACCTCTCTTTTTTCTACCCCTTTATTTTTGTCTCCTTACCTTTGACCCATCCCCTGGTGGATCTGCGCTCCCCTCCTCCCCCACATCTGCCTATCACTATCTCTTACCTGTATCTACCTATCACCACCTTGTCACCACCCCATCTCCCCTCTTTTGTTCACTTATCACTGCTCTGCTTTTCCCTCCTATATATTGGGCTTCCTCTTTTCCTATCTTCAGTCCTAAAGAAGGGTCCTGACCCGAAACAATGACTGCCTGCTTTTTTCCACGGATGCTGCCTGGCCTGCTGAGCTCCTCCAGCATCATAGTGTTTTTCATCTGGATTCCAGCATCTGCAGTCCTTTGTTTCTCTAATGTTTTAGGCTAATGACTCTTTCATGTCAACTCTGTTCCTCTCTCCACAGATGCTGCATGATCTGCTGAGTAGTTCCAGGATTTTCTATTTTTAACCCATTTCAAAATCACTAGCAAGGACAGGTGATTGATACTTGGAAAGAACTTTGGGCTATTGTAATAGAGGCAAGACTCTGGAGTCATTCAATGGATAGTCAAATACTGTAACTAGAGGACAGAATCAGGGTGCAAACCCAACCTACCACGAAAGCAATAAAGTTTGAAGGATATACTGACTGAACTTTCAAAATGCTATAATACCGTTGATTCTTTGGGGTACGTGTCTTTGATTTATGCAGATATTTTTCATTATAACTAATAGTGCACTAACTCTGTGCATAGCAATATATTGTACAGAAATGCCCAGCCTTTCCAGCTTCCCAAATGTTGTTCCAGATTTATTTTCAGGAATGCAGCCCTTTTGTAAAATCAAGGAACAGTTATATATGTTTATAATATGTTCTAAAGAGAAAGGCAGCTCCGCTCTTTACCTGGCTTTGATCTCTTCAATTTGCTGCAGCAGGTCTTGTAGCTCCCTCTGTTTTACCTCATTTTCTTTCACTTCTAACTGGTGTTTTTTAATGGCGCGACATCTCTTTATCTCATTATCCTTGATAAACTTATCAAACTTCAGCGCCCTTTCCTTATTCTATGGACAAAATGCAAAGAATACAAAATTATTCAGAATATTTGTTTTGGTTCAAAAGGGTACAACAAAAGTACACGAATAAGTTGAAATGCAGTCATGTGTATTTGCACTCTAACACCAAATCTAGAAAATATGCATTCAAACAATTAAAATCCCATCAATCTAAAGGTTACAGTGATCCAATTCCAAAGTGTAGTTACTAAGATGAAGGGGCTTCTGCGCACTGGGCAGATTTGAGGTTTAGATATGTAAATGAGCAGAAATCACCTTTTTATTTTGTTTTTCCTTACCGCCTGCTCTTTTCTTTCAAATTCTGCCCTCCGCTGGCTAATGGCTTCCATGCGTTGGAGGAACTCTTCCCTTTTAGCTGCAAGTTCATCATTAATTTGGTCAACTTCCACCTCTTTCTTCAGCACTAAAGTGCTCTGATGTGTTTTACGACCATTTGCAAGGATCTCTGCAGCAGGCTGAAACAGTTACAAAGTTGACCAGTAAGGACGTTGCCACAGGGTTGAGAATTTTGGCCTGATGGCCAAAAAGAACCTTCAATAAATGACAAAGGGAAAAGTCATTCATCCCATCCGCCTGTGTTGGAATCAGACCCCCTCAGATTGAGAGACAAAAGCTGGCTCTCTGCACCAACTAGTCCATATTTAAACCAATGGCAGTGGGTATGGTGACATACATATTGGTCAAAATACTGGACTAGTAGACTATTGGTCCAAGGATGCATTTGATTTACCACCATTGAAGTGGGGAGTTTAAAGTCAACTAATTGGAATAAATTTGGAAAGAAAGGCTTGTATCAGTATTGATAATCATGAAAATGCCAGATTGTCGTAACAGCTCACTTGAATCACAAATAAACTTATCTGGTCTAGCCTATATGTAACTCCAGATCCATCAATTTCTTTGACTCTAAACTGCTCTCTGGAATGGCCTATCAGGACACTCAGTTCTAGGGGTGATTAACGGTGGGTTTAACTTACAGATGCTGGAAATCTGAAATAAAGTCTATAGTGTGCAATTCTGGTCGCCCTGTTACAGGGAGCATGTGGAAGCTTTGGAAAGGCAATTTGGGTGGAACTGAGGAATAAAAAAGGGGATGACCACATTAATAGGACTATATTATAGACCTCCCAAGAGTGAGCAGGATTTATAGGAACAAATTCGTAGAGTGACAGCAGATAGTTGCAGGAAATATAAAGTTGTGATAGTAGGTGATTTTAACTTTCCACATATTGACTGGGACTCCCATACTGTGAAAAGACTGGATATGATGGAGTTTGTCAAATGTGTTCAGGAAAGTTTCCTTAATCAACATGTAGAGGTCCCAACTAGAGAGATCACGATACTGGATCTCCTCTTAGGGAATGAGACAGGGTAGGTGACAGAAGTGAGTGAGGGGGAACACTTTGCATCTAGTGATCATAATTCCATTAGTTTCAAGATAATTATGGAGCAGGATAGGACCGGTCCTAGGGTTAAGATTCTAAACTGGAAGATGGCCAATTTTGAGGGCATCAGAAGGGATCTGGCAGGTGTGGATTGGGACAGATTGTTTTCTGGGAAAGAGATGCTTGGTAAGTGGGAGGCCTTCAAGAGTGAAATATTGAGAGTACAGAGTTATGTATGTTCCTGTTAGAATAAAAGGCAAGGTTAACAGGTTTAGGGAACCTTGGTTATCGAGGGATATCGAGGCCCTGGTAAAGAAAAAGGAAATGCATATTAGGTATCGGCACTTTGGATCAAATGAGGTGCTTGAGGAGTATAAGAAATGCAAGAGAACACTTACGAGAGAAATCAGGAGGGCAAGAAGAGGACACGAGGTTGCTCTGGCAGACAGGGTGAAAGAGAATCCCAGGGGTTTCTATAGCTAAATTAAGAGCAGAAGGATAGTAAGGGACAAAATTGGTCCTCTTGAAGATCAGCGTGGTCATCTATATGTGGAGTCGAAAGAGATGAGGGAGATATTAAATGAATTTTTTGCATCTGTATTTACTCAAGAGACAAACACAGAGTCTATAGAACTGAGGAAAAAGAGTAGTGAGGTCACATGGACCGTATCCGGATTACAGAAGAGGAGGTGCTTGCTATCTTGAGGCGAATTAGGGTGAATAAATCTCCAGGGCCTGATGAGGTGTCCCCTCGGACCTTGTGGGAGGCTTGGGCGGAAATTGTAGGGGCCCTGGCAGAGATATTTAAAATGTCCTTAACCAAGGGTGAGGTGCCGGAGGACTGGAGGATAGCTAATATTGTTCCTTTGTTTAAGAAAGTCTCTAAGAATAAGTCGGGAAATTATAGGCCAGTGAGCCTGATGTCAGTTGTGGGTAAATGGCAGATGGAATTTAATGCAGACAAATGCGAAGTGGCGCATTTTGGGAGGACAAACTAGTGTAAGATTTAAACAGTGGATGGTATGGCTCTGAGGTGTGTGGTAGAACAAAGGGGACCTGGGAATACAGATCCATAATTCCTTGAAAGTAGCATCACACTTAGGTAGGATCGTAAAGAGAGCTTTTGGCACATTGGCCTTCATAAATCAGGACACTGAGTACAGGCGTTTGGATGTTATGTTGAAGTTGTATAAGACATTGGTGAGGCCAAACTTAGAGTATTGTGTGCAGTTCTGGTCACCTACCTACAGGATATCAATAAGCTTGAAAGAGTGCAGAGAAAATTTGCACAGATGTTGCCGAGACCTGAGGACTTGAGGACTTAAGTTATAGGTAAAGGTTGAATAGGTTAGGGCTTTATTCCCTGGAGCGCTGGAGAACAAGGGGAGATCTTATAGAGGTATACAAAATTATGAGGGGTATAGATAGGGCAAATGCATGCAGACTTTTTTCCCTCAGGTTGGGAGAGACTAGACTAGAGGTCATAGGTTTAGGGTGAAACGTGAAATATTTAAGGGGAATCTGAGGTGGAACTACTTCACTCAGAGGGTGGTGCGAGTGTGGAACAAGCTGCCAGCAGAAGTGGTGGATGCGGGTTGAATTGTAACATTTAAAAGAAGTTTGGATGAGAGAGGTATGGAGGGCTATGGTCCAGGTGCAGGTAGATGGGACTAGGCAGAAAACCAGGCCGGCATGGACTAGATGGGCCGAATGGCCTGCTTCATGCTGTAGGGCTCTATGACTCTAAAGGGTGCAGAAGATTAGAGGGTATGAGCTATAAGAAGAGGTTGGACAAACTTGGGTTGTTTCTAAAATAATGACAGGCATTGATACGGTAGACAGTCAGAATCTTTTTCCCAGGGTAGAAATGTCAAGTACTAGAGGACATGCACTTAAGGTGAGAGGGGGAAAGTTCAAAGGAGATCTGTGGGGCAGGTTTTTTTTACACAGACAGTGGTAGGTGCCTGGACAGGCTGCCAGGGTAGTGGTGGAAGCAGGTATGATAGTGATGTATAAGAGGCTGTTAGACACATGAATATGCAGAGAATGGAGGGATATGGATCACGTTCAGGCAGAAAAGATTTAGTTTAATTTGGCACCGTGTTCGACGCTGACATTGTGGGCTGAAGGGCCTGTTCCTGTGCTGTATTGTTCTATGTTCAATGCTAAAAACCGAAAATGTTGTAAGCACTCAGCAGCTCAGGCAGCATCTTTGGAAAGAGAAACAGTATTAATGTTTCAGGTTGAAGACCCTTCATTAGAACGAAACATTAATTCTGTTTCTCTTTCCACATTTGCTGTCTGACCTGCTGAGTGTTTCCAGCATTTTCTGTTTTTATTTCAATCTTTTGTGCCTTCCATGTCATACTAGATCTTCCCTAATTCTCTCCTACCCTACCCCTTTCTCTCCATCTATCTCACGCTTTATCTCTAGTGATTCCCAGTTGTGATTAAAGTTCATTGACTTGAAACATTAGTTCTGCTACTCTCCACAGATGCTGCCTGACCTGCTAAGTATTTCCCCCATTTACCATTTTTATTTCAGATTTCCAGTATCCAGAGTACTTGCTTATACTGTTTCTATATACTGTATTATCATTGGAGCTATGCAAACTCTGGAGACTAAATCCATGGTGAATACTGATTGTGGAAGTCACTATATCAAAGGCATTCCCACCAGCCTCATAACTTAATGGTAAGGGTAAGTGCTACTTTAGCTGAATAAACAGTGCAGAATAATCTGGAAGGGAAATAAAAAAAACTTACCTCTTTGATTATTGGAATATAATTAATATTTTCATCTTCATCTCTGAAAGAAAGGATTTGAGTATAGACATTAAAAGCAGATTTCAGACATAGGTGAAGGTATTAACTTCCATTGCCCACTGAAAACTTAGAGTTGCTCATTATACATTTCACCAGAGTTTCCTTTCCATTAGGAAGGATTTGAGGTTTTATTGTCAGCTGGAAAACTCTTATCTTAACTGAATTCCCATTCTTATTGAAGTGAGTGGATACAGTCTAGTATAAGAAGTTGACAAGAATCATGTGGGATGCTGTCAATACAAGGAATCTCAAAATCTGAGGACCGGCCCTTATGGTTCTTAATTAGTTCAATTTGAATAAATATAACCCACAAGAAAAGATAAAGGCTTCACTTTCGTTTCTACATAAAGAACTACCCTTTCAGGTTTGTACTGAACTGGCACTTGGTGTATCTATCAGGTTTCAATTTTTTATGAAAAGCTAGCCCCAGAAGATCTGATTTGGTTAGTATTTATATGTGTCACCCATGAGTCAGTGGTAACACCTTTGCATCTGAGTTTGGAGGGATGTGGGTCAAATCCAAGTTCAGAGTGCAACCTAAGGCCAATGTTGAGGACAGTACTGAGGGAGTGCTGTAACATCAGGAACACTGTCTATCAAATAAAGACTTCTGCCTTCGTATGCAAATATAGGGAGTCCTAAAACATTATTTAATATGCAGGAGAGTTCTTTCTCATGTCCTGGCTAATATTTAATCAGCAATAATGAAACAGATTATCTGGTCATGACCACACTGATGTTATTAGGAGCTTGCTGTGCATACAATGACTGCAATTTTCCTGTATTACAATACTGACTACACTTCAAATGTACTTCACTGGCTGTTTTGGGAAATACTGCAGCTATAAAAGACATCATATAAATGCAACCCTTTCTGTCCCATTTACTCAACCACCCTTTTAGAATTAAGATTTTAACATATCTTTGATAGTCACATGTACATCGAAACACACAGTGAAATGCATCTTTTGCGTAGAGTGTTCTGGGACCAGCCCTTAAGTGTCACCACACTTCCAGTGCCAACATAGCATGCCCACAACTTCCGAATCCGTACATCTTTGGAATGTGGGAGTAAACCCATGCAGACACAGGGAGAACGTACAAACTGCTTACAGACAGTGGCCAGAATTGAACCCGGGTCACTGGCGCTGTAATAGCGTTACACTATCTGCTACACAAGCTCAGAGTCAGCAGGAAACCAAAGACAAAGCTTGCTGTTTGCCACCAAGAACATCTGTTACTGAATGCATCCTAAGATTAGCACTGTCAAGGACAGATGCCATCAACAGAGTTCTTACGTGGCCTCATTCGGTAAGGTGTAATACAATGGAAAGATTACTCTAGATTTTAGGGCTACCTATACCTACTGCCTCATTCTGCACCATCTCTACAAGAGGCTATTTTATATGGGAATTTTAAAATATTTTAGTATTATAAAAAAAAGATGAATAGGGAAAACATGCCCTCTCATCGGGGAGTCAGTTATCAAGTTAACACTATCTCATTTCCAGCATCTACAAGGCACATGCCGGGGTGCCCTGGAATATTCTCCACTTCTCTGGATGAATGCAGCTCCAGCCAAGCACCAGAAATTCGACTCCCTATCTAGAACAAAGCAGCCACATGATTGGCACCCCATCCACCACAATGAACATTCATTCCTTCCACTAGTGGTTCACAATGTCCTTACTGTGTGCCACTCAACAAATCTATGGCCTTAACTCTCCAGACTACACTGGTGGCATCTCCCAAACCCCCCATGGAAGGACCAAGGCAGCAAGTACACAATAAAACCACCAGATGCAAGTTCCCCTCAAAGTCCTAACTTTGAAATATATCGCCTTTCCTTCATTAACATTGGGTCTAAATCCTGGAACTCCCACTTAACATCACTTTGAGAGAACCTTCAAAGAAAAGACCTTGACTAAATTTTCTCAAATGTAACTCAGATGGGCTGTAAATGCTGACCTTGCCAACAATGTCCCCATCCCATTAATGAGTAATAAAGGAAACAGAGTGATGAGAATAGTTCAGAGTAGTGCCTTTAAGTGGAGTAATTTTGAAGTGCAAAATGCTTTTCCTCGGGGAAATGGTTGAGGAACAGAACATCTTTCAAAGAAAGAGGGCAAATATTTGAAGCTGAGGTAAACAGAGCTGCAGACAGCACAATGGGTTTAGTTTTGTATTAATTTGATGGACAAGCTCACACTACACAATGGCCTCCTTCTGTGCTGTAACCTTGTACTGTTCTGTAATTCTTTCAAACTGGGAGTGACAACTTCTGTCCCTTAAGCACAAACTCAGTTTCCTAGGTGTAGTGTACAGAAATATGAACGAGAGATCAGTGAATTTCCTTGCTGGCACTACTGTTGAAAATATTGCCAGTACCCAGGTCGAACTCTGAAATGCATTCCCCAGAACAGCAGCAATAGCCAGAAACCAGATTCAAACCATCCACAAATGTTACCTACACCGCAGCCAGTTAACATGGAAAACACTATGGCTAGAGGCAATTGGTCACAGAAACTACAGCAACTTCTCCCAATAAAGGCAGTTTATTCGTTTCCAGGAAAATACAGTGAGTGTTGAATAATCATGTACAAATTACAAGAACAATCTTAAGCAGTCACTTGCAACAGTGTGGTCACAGTGCGTGATTGACAGGATTATTACCCAATCACCCACAGTCTGCCAAGGCTTTCGGCTTTCACCTTCTCACCAGGAGCAACTTTAAACAAATTTCTTATAACCATCTGCAAATAAGGGTGCACAGAAGTACCCTATCTCGGGCGACCCGGCATAGCAGGAGCAGCTGTTTTTACCTTCGGTCCCCCAGTTGAGTGACAAAGATACTTTTCATGGTATTTTTGATGTGAAGCGGTTGGCGGCGAATTTCTGCCAAACAGGCGAGAGCGCTGGCATCGACGTTCATCTCTCAGATCAGTTTACAGTCACGCAGTTTCAAGGCAAAGTTTCTGGAAGATCCCGAGCTGTGGTTGTGACTTTTCCAATGCTGCCTGTAATTTAAATGCCTTGCAAAAACTGATTTGGGAGCTTAAGCAATCCACCCATAACCGTGCCTTTTGTTTTTGGGAAGTGTTCCTGCGAAACTCCGGAGTCACAGAAATCGTCCGGGAAATGTAACAGGACCTGCATCATGTGACGGTGCGAGGATAAACACTGCTGTATCACCATGGGAACCTCTGAAAGACCGGAGAGCTGCACAAGATCCTCAACGAGCTCGATGTGCACACAGATACAAACGCAACCCAACAGATCCAATCCTTCATCTGCGGATACTTAAACCCTTCCTTCCCTCCAAACCCCTCATCAAACCAACCTAAAGCTGGGATAGCATTCCAGTAATGGCATTACCCCCTGATTCTTTATCCTTTCCCCATCCCACCTGAAACGGGCATAAGTTTGCAAAGAAATCAATTGGCCCTTGAATTCTCAGTCACCATTCCCACCCCAGGTAGTCTGAGTCTTTTATTGCCATATGCACAAGTACATCTACGCACAAGTGTAATGAAAAACTTGCAGCAGCATCACAGACAGCAACACAGAAAAACATAAAGTAAACATAAATTATGCACATTTTTAACAATACCAAAAAAAAGTCCATTGTAATGCAAAGTGATCAAAATGGTCATAGTGTTGCTGTACTGAGGTAGTGATTAGGGTTGTGCAGGTTGGTTCAAGTACTGAATGGTTGAAGGGAAGTAGCTGTTCTTGAACGTTGGTGTAGGACTTCGGGCTTCTGTACCTCCTACCCAATAGTAGTTGCAAAAAGATGGCATGGCCCTGATGGTGGCAGAGAATTCGAAGTTGGGCAATCACTCCCTGATCCCTCCTCTCCAAACTTTCATATCAGCCCTCAACCTCGCACCCCAGGAATTACCTTGTCACGGTTGAAAGCAGCCCAGGAGAAAAATAACATAATTATTGAAAGAATCAGCCAATGAAGTATCTGTTTGCCATCTGATTGCCGTGGGAAGGCAGAACGCAAGGACTGATGCTGCCCAACCATTAGCAGTCCTATGAGAAGGGATGATGGTGGCAGTTGGTCATCACCATGGAGATGTTCAACCTGAGTTGCCAAGCATTGTATCTTCACATATATGCCAAAGAGTTTCCAAACTTCCCAGGAATGTACTGGATTCCTTATATTTTAAAGACAATCTCCTGCCAGAATAAAAGGCAATTAACGTATTCCTGGAAAACTTTAAACTTATTAGACATTTTGAATATTGTATATGGGGCATGGAAGGTTGATTGACTGGATAGGAGGGGTTACCAGAAAGTGGGTAGTCATGTGATGTATGTAGTGAAATGTCCAGGGATATCTCTAACCAGAGATAAAAACCCAATATGAACCTAGGTAGGGTCAATGAATTGCTTGGTTATGGGAGTCAACAGAATCCTTAGTCACCATCTGGTTAACCATCAGACAATGGGAATTAGTAATTGGAATGCTTCTGCTTTTTCCATTCCAGCCTGGTGTCACTGGGGCCAATTGTAGTACCATCAACATTGGCCAAGTCCTTATTGGCTAACTCAGGAAGAATAACATGAAGCTAAGACCATCTTGAGTCATCTGGCACAGCGATACACCAGAGAGGACATTGTCTGAGGCAGCAGGGAGTAAATGGAACATAAGAACAATCTGAAAACAATGTGGATGACTTTCATCAATTAACCACCCTGTTTGAAAAGTAGAGTCCACAGATAATCAAATTTTACAGGAATCCCAGAAGCCAGAAAAAGATCTGAAATAGTAACGAACTTTATGAATTAATTAATACTTTAATTAAATGATGATCATCACAACAATACCATTTTATGACCCATCATCTAATGAAGATTGCCTCATCCTCCAGTCTATCACTGCCTCCATCAACTATGAACACTACAAGTTCTGAACAAGCTATTTCAAATGCTAGTTAAAGTAATCCTTAGTTGTTTATAGTCTGACAGTCTTTTGACCTTACAGGATGTTACCAGTTGCCCAGTGTTTGAAAGGATCTGTGTTTTTACCTCTTCCCTTCCCACCATCCAAACACTCGATCCAGGTGAAACAGGAATTCACTTGCACTTCTTCCAATTTAGTCTATTACATTCAATGCTCACAATATGGTCTTTTCTGCACTGGAGAAACCAAACTTCTTGGAAAAACACCTCCATTCAGACTACAAAAGTTAATTAATAGTTTTCTACTTCTCTGGAATCTAATGTCAAACTTCTAATGAGCAGATATGATACCTCCCAGGATAGATGATGATGATGAAACTAGTGATCTTCATTTTTTTTTCTCCAAACATTAAATATATCAGAGCCTAATCAAAATAATCAAAATGCAAAATCAGCATAATCAAAGACCCCACCCACCCGGGACATTCTCTCTTCTCTCCTCTTCCATCGGGTAGAAGATACAGGAGCCTGAGGGCACGTACCACCAGACTTAAGGACAGCTTCTACCCCACTGTGATAAGACTATTGAACAGTTCCCTCATACAATGAGATGGACTCTGACCTCACGATCTACCTTATTGTGACCTTGAACCTTATTGCACTGCACTTTCTCTGTAGCTGTGACACTTTACTCTGTACTGTTATTGTTTTTACCTGTACTACTTCAATGCACTCTGTACTAACTCAATGTAACTGCACTGTGTAATGAATTGACCTGTACGATTGGTTTGTAAGACAAGCTTTTCACTGTACCTCAGTACAAGTGACAATAATAAACCAATACCAATACCAGTACCTGTGCTTGTACTGTACCCAGTCTGAGATGCATGGCTCTTTATTAAATTCCAGACACTATCTAGTTTTCACTCCTTGGAGAGCTCTGCGCAATCAACTCAGGCATATTGAACATTCAGGGAGACTCAGTAGGTGTTTTGCATTTTCATAAGTTGGAAGTAACAAAAACTTGGCTTACATTTTAAATCAAGTTTCATGATGGGCAGGAATTGTAATAGTTAAGCTCCATGTGAGGCCTCTCTCCTCTCAGCAATCAGTTCAGAAATCATCGATGAAGATATTCCTTCATACTTTTATTGCTGTGGGGTGCAACTCTTGGTAGCAACACAGAAGTAGCTAAATGACTGCACCTTATCTGTAATTACAGATTTTGATATGCTCTCCATACACAACATTGCCCCAGTCCTCATTCAGAGGTGTTTCTGAAGTTTCTAGTTGCTCCTGGAAAGTTGTCAATGATTCACAAGTTTCTAGACGATGAAGCATGCAGTATAGCATGCAGTATAGTCTGTGCTCTAAGTTTAGAATCTCCTTGCTCAGCCTATAAGCAATCACATGTTTATTGGACGAGTATAATGTTGACATACAAAATCTTTGAATTTAAAATTCAGTTATGCATGGTTCCTAAATTTATACTTCTATAAGTGGCATAAATGTTGTACTTAACATATTTCAGAGTGTATGTATCTTATTAAATAAATTATATATGATGTTTCTCAACAATAAAACAGAATTTTTAGTTTATAAGTCAACATCAACATAATTATGGCTGTCACTTTGGATCTAAAACAGTCTACAATGTAGAAGAAATGAAAATAATCTTATAATAAGGAAATATTCTGAGGGCACATACCACCAGGCTCAGGGACAGCTTCTATCCCACTGTGATAAGACTATTAAATGGTTCCCTTATATGATGACATGCACTCTTGACCTCACAACCTTCCTTGTTATGACCTTGCATCTTATTGTCTACCTGCAATGCACTTCCCTGCAGCTGTGACACTTTACTCTGTATTCTGTTATTGTTTTTACCCTGTACTACCTCAATGCACTATGTAATGAATTGATCTGTAGAACGGTATGCAAGACAAGTTTTTCACTGTACCTTGGTACAAGTGACAATAATAAACCAATACCAATACCAATTATTCTGTAGAATGATTATTTGCTTTGCATACTATCAGATTTTCTTGTACTAATGCAACATTGGCAAATGTTTGCATTTATACAGAACCTTTAAAGTTGTGTAATGTCACAAGATGCTTCATAAGAGATTAATTAAAAGGAGAAAGGAAAATAATATGAATGCTGGAAGTGTAAAGCAAAAATAGAAAACACTGGAAATACCTAAAAGGTCAGGTAGAACATTTTAGTTCAACAACTTTTCAGTGGAAGGAGTCACTATGATAGAGTACTTAAAACTTGGCTGAAGAGAGACATTTCAAGAAGGATCTGAAAGAAGAGACAGATGGAGTGGCACAGCACCTTAGGGAGGGTATTCCAGAGTTTAGGATTGAGGAAGCTAAGTACCAACATCAATAGTGGAGCCAGAACCAGAGGAATGCAGAGAGCTCAGGGGTTGTAGGGCTGGATGACAGGATGGGGACAAGGCCATGGAGAAATATGCAAACAGTTACCAATTAACATTAATAAACTGCCAGACTAGGAGCCAGTATAAAGCTGCAAGCACAGTTGTGATTGCTGGACAGGATTAGTTGCAAGTTAGGTTCGTGGCATAGACATGGTGGGAGTTGGTCCAGGAAAACAATGGAATAGTTGATGCCAGAGCTAACAAAAGCATGAACAAGGGTGTAAACAGCAGATGAGCTGATGGAGGGGCTGTTATAAGAGATATTGACCTAATTTTTCCAGAGAAATGCCCTTGCCTGCCATGGTGGCCAGCTGCAATTCTCATCCAGTTTTGTTGAAAACTCAGTCATCTGAACTTGTGTCACTTAGACCTAATTCAGCAACTTCATTTGTTTCAATGGAAAGGACCAGCCATGAGGAGAGAGGTTTGTTGCATATAATCTACATCTTCTTGAATTAATTGAGGTTGACTTCAATGTATTCAATTAGTTTTAAGTGGTTTCATTTTTGATTTACATTTTTAAAAAAGTGATTAATTCGTAATTGTTTTTGATTGTCCATCTCAGAGACGTTCACAAGCATTCAAATGTTTTGACAATTTTAACAGTTGGTTCAGCTTGGAGACGTGTTTCATTCAACAAGCTGTTAAAATGTTTCTGCAGTTGTGGCTTGTTCTGGCCTTGCAACTTGATGCTACATGTAGACAATGGTCCTGCACCATGCAAGGTTTTGTTGAAATCTTTGCTGCATGATCTGCTCAAGGTGTGAGCTGCCAGGAAATTGTGGGCCATCATGTTTTCAAATTATGTCACTAAGTGTCAGAGTGTAGATGAGAATCAAGAAGGGGTCAAGAATAAAACTTTGGGGTCTCACAGATAGATCATCAAAGTAAGTTGGTGGTGGTCAAAATGGAACAGTCACTCTGCCCAGGTGGGATACAAGAAGACAAGAACACAAGAAAATGGGAGCAGAACTAGGCAAGCTGACCCCTCAAACAATCCTCACATTTCAATATGATCATGGCTGACCTACTCCAAATCTCACCTACCCTTCTGGGCCAGTTCCGCATAGCCTTCAATTTCCTGATCTTTCAGAAATGTATCTCCCTTCAATGATCTAGTATCCACAGCCTTCCAGAAGTACGGAGGTTCATCACCCTCTGCCAAAAAAGAAATTCCTCGAACCTCATTTTGAATGACCAGCCTCTTAACTTGTGCCTATGTCACCTCCTTTGAGATTCTCCCAAGAGTGAGAACATCTGAACGTCTACCCTGCCATGCCCCTTTAGAATCTTACATGTTCCAATAGGATCACCACATCCAGGGTTGCTTAAAGAAGTAAGGGTAGAGGCACAGACCACAGTCTTCTCCCTAGAGTTTGGGATGCTTCTGGAGGTCGGGAGAATTGCAAATTTTACACCCTTGTTCTGAAAGAGTGCAAGGAGCGGGGTCAAATCCATTGCAACGAGATTCCCGATCTGGGACTAGATAGCTAAACTAGGGCAAAGAAATCCCACTCAGTCGGTGGTGGAGGAAGACTTAGATAACCACGTAGGCAAGCCAGACCTGGCGAGGATGCTGCTGCTGCTGTTCCCATGGTTAAATATACATCCCATCGCACTCCAGTTGGCTGATGCACCAACATATTTCACTTTCCATGATTGGTCACGCACTTGTACAAAAATAGAGCAGCTTTTTACCACTCTCTAACCTTACACAGAGGACAGAGAGAGGGGACGGCGGACAAGGCAGGACCACCAAGTAAACTCGAGAAAAGGCTCCCAGCCGGCTGTTGCGCTGAAGATCAAAGGGGGACATTGAGGAGTTGATTGTGACAAGCGCCGTGACCCCGACACCCGGTAATGTCACGATTCGAGCCCGGGTTAAGATCGCTGCAAACATTACGCTGCGCCTACCGCGTTCGTGTAATAGGGTAAAGTGATTGTAATGATAACCGCGTTAAACAACCGCAAAATCAAAATAAGGCTAGGCTGCAAAGATTTCGGCTTTAGCCGTATGCACTAAAAAAGTCGGCAGATAATGCATATAGCTTTCCTTGCTTATTTTGGTGATTCGCAGTCGGGTCAGACCGGTCGGCCTTACATGATAGCTCGCCTTGGAGTGAAAGATAATCGCCGAAATAAGCAGGAAAGTTTGTTTGGTCTCCTGAAAGAAGGCGGTTGTCTCGGCAAAGTCATTTCCACAGGGCACAGCACGCTGGCTATGTCTGCAGTGTTTACATGGACATGTACTGAGGGGTCAGAGCCAGGCGTCACAGCTGTAGGTTTCTGTCAGCTTCTGTTTTCATAATCACTTTGGTAAGCCAAATCGGTCACAGGATAGCCCAGTGGGAGATGATGAAATATTCCAGCTAAAATATCCATCTAAACAATTTAGTTTCATGGGAACTTGTGCTGCGCTCTGCGTTCATATAGCGATATCGGTAATGTTGAACGGTCAATGAACTATTTCATGTAAAATCTCCCTGATGAGATAGACCTGAGCACACTTTTTCTCTTCATCAACCTTGTTTACCCGCGTTCCTGTTGCGTGAGGCAAGCACCATTTACATCTTGAAACCTGAGGCAAGATGGACTGTACAGCCCTCGTAAATTATATCTTTATTAATCACATGTACATCGAAACACACAGTGAAATGCATCTTTTGCCTAGAGTGTTCCGGGGGCAGCCCGCAATTACTCACGAAAATACAGCATGCAATCTCTCATTTAGGGAAGAGTTAAGGGTTAATTTTTGTGATACTGTATTTCCTTGGGTTTGTTCTTCTCCCCTTTTTACAAGGCTGCATTATTTGTAATGGTCCAGACCTCCTGCACCCTACGTCAAGCTTTCCTAAAGCAACCTAGGAGACATCCCATCTTGGCAAGATGATTGTTCAAATTTGACTGCTAGCAACCTCTTACTCTGAAAGTCGAAGATTGTAATTATTGGAATCTGACCTCCCCATTAAGAACCTCTGTAAGAACATACCCCTATTTTATGCTTTTGTAAAATGGGCTCTGCATAAATAGTCCTTCTTCTGTCCTTCAGTTCCTCCCTTGAATCTAAATCTATAAACCCATGTGCTAATTTGGAACTCATGAATTGTTGTCAAGTGAAATTCCTAAAAACAGGACAGCCATTCTATTGGCAGCAGTCACAGATGGATGAGTTTGCAGAGTACGAGCACTTGTAAATAGGTATCTAAGTTGATATGAGGACAAATTAATGCTCCAGCTATATCCAAAACCTTTTCTGAAAATAACTTCTGAATTTCATCTGTGGCCAGAAATTGATTATTTCTTTGTCTTTCCTATCTTTGCATGATTCTATGTGGGATACAGGAATGAAAACCTCACTGCCCATTTACTAAAATAGCTCAAATATCTGATGTCTATTGAACTTACAGCCTTGCATCTAGCACAGGTCTGTTGCATTTCAAAGTGAAACGTTTGCAAAATAGATGACATGGTTACACTTGATTGGCTGCACAAATATTACTTATTAAGTTAAACTTCCTGATTTGTTTAGGCATGTTCAAGCCAACCTTCTTTCAAGGGTCTAGAGGTTAGGTTTTGCTTCAGACCAAGAGTTAGGTCCATCTTCATTCCCATTGTCACTCCGAGCAGTTCTCAGGTTCTATTGCTGGGTAAGCCATCCACATCCTACACCTATGTAAGTTAATGATTGAGCCCTGTAATTTTCTACTTTTTCCAGGCATAATGTGAATATTCACTGCTGATTGCAGGAACTTGTGCACAAATTACCAGCTGTTTTGCATTCTAACAGAATTGGATACATTTAGGGACAAATTTATTGAAGCAAAATGCTTTGAGATACCAATGCTTTGAAGATGGAGACAACTATATTAACACACAACCATTCCACATACAAACAAAATAAATTACTCTGACTTTCAGTGGCATCCAGTGAATTCACATACCATTATAAAATGTTAAACATATAAAAATATATTGACCTTATTTCATCCTAAGCATATGATTCATTATGTCACTGAAATATGACTTCTCAACTATCAGACTGCAGCGAATATCCTTCTATTGCCCATGTATATTTTTAGTTGCAAAATGCTTAGCAATTGGTCATGGACAATTGCCAAATAGTGAAGCAAAAGATGATGCTGATGCTTTTGTCATAAACTAATAAGAGAAAACAAATCTACTTCTATTGTTGTGGTTCAACTCCTCATTTGTTATAATCCAGCTCATCATTTCTCAATTTCCTGCTTCATCAAAACTTTCAAATTTGTTTTCGAATGTCTGCATACTGCCTATTTTCCAATGTGAATAGAGAATGAGGCTAATGTACGCAGAGGATATCTTTTAAAAGTATATTCAGGAAAGTTATGGGAGGCAATTTTCTAAGTGGTTGGAATGCTAAGCACTTATTGGATGTTGTATTGGTAATGGTAAAAGTTATAGCAGGAAAGACATAGTGTCACGGAGTTAGACAACACAGAGACAGGCCCTTCAGGCTACAATGTCCATATTGTTCAAGTACCATCTATACTAATTCCATTTTTGAGCACTTGATCCGTAGCCTTCTATGCCTTGACAATTCAAGTGCTTATTTCAATACTTCTTAAATTTTGCAAGAGCCTCTGCCTCCAACATCAACAGGCAATTTGTTCCAAATTCCAGTCACCATCTGGGTGAAAAAGATCTTCCTCGGATACTCTCTAAACCTGCTATCCTTTACCTTAAACGTATGTCCTATAGCTTTAGATACCTCTGCTATGAGGAAATGTTTCTTACTATCTGGCCTCTGTATCCCCCTCATAATTTTGTATTCCTCAATTAGGTCCCCTCTCGGTCTCCTCCACTGCAAGAAAACAAATCCAACCTATCCAGTCCCTCCTCATAACTGAAATGTTCCATTCCACACAACATCCTGTGCGCCTCTACAGTGCTTTCACATACTTTATATAGTTTGGCGATCAAAATTGTACACAGTACTCCACCTGTGGCTAAAACAACGTTTTATAAAATTGTACCATATCTTCCCTGTGTTTATGTTCTGTGCTGCAACTAATGAAGGCATGTATCCCATATGCCTTCTTAACCACCTTATCTATCTGTGCTATCATCTTCGGGGATCTTTGGACTTGTAAACCATGGTCTCTCTGTTTCCCAATATTCCCTAGCATTCTATCATTTATCATGTGTATCCTAGCCTTATTAGCTCTCACAAAGCATATCACCTCACACTTATCAGAATTAAATTCTTTCTGCCATTGCTTTCCTCAACTCATCAAGATTATCCTCCTCACTATCAACAACACCACCAATGTTTGTGTCACATATGAACTTGCTAATAATACCTCCTTTATTCATGTCCAAATCGTTAATGGATATAACAAACCATAAGGATCCCAGCACCAATCCCTGTGGTACACCAGTCGTCACAGGCTTCCAATCACAAAAAACAACCTTCCACTATCACCCTCTGCCTCCTTTTACTAAGCCCATTTTGGATCCATTTGCCAACTTGCCCAGGATCTCATCAGCTCTGACCTTGTGAACCAGTCTCCCACATGGGCCCTTGTCGAAGAAGATACTGCAATCTATGTAGACTACACAAACACACTGCCCTCGTCGACAGATTTTGTTACCTCTTCAAAAAAAATCACTTAAATTCATCAGGTAGGATCTCCCCCTAACAAAGCCATGCTGACCGTTTTTGATTATTCCCTGCCTATTCAAATGTAGATTAATCCTGTCTCCCAATAATTTCCCTTCTACTGATCTTAGACCCACAGGCCCATTATTACCTGGCTTATCCCTGTTGGTCTTCTTCAGTAAAGAAACTATACTTGTACTCAATTCATCTGGCACCTCACCTGCCGCTAGCAAAGATTTAATAATCTCTGTCAAGGCCCTAGCAATCTCCTCCCTTGCCTCCTATAACAGCCTGGGATATAGTTCATCAGGCACCTGGGATTTATCCATCTATAAGTCCATTAAGAAATAAAATGCCTCCTTTTAATGGCAACAAGGATTTCACTGTCCCCTCTCTGAACTTTCCAATTACAATGCCCTTCTCCTAAGTGAATGCTGGTCGCCCCTTTGGTTTCTCATGGACCCTACATTTCCTCTGGTTACTCTCTTGCCATTTGGGAAAATGCTTTAGGACTCCCTTAATGTTCTCCACCAGTGATATTTTGCACCCCCTTTTTCCCCTCCTAATTTCTTTTTTAAGTATCCTTACATTTTCTATACACCTGCTGGCCTCCCCCATTTTGAGTTCTTTATACCTGCCACATATGTCTTTTTTGCCTTTATCCAACCATCGATATCCCTTTTGAATGACTTCCACGTGTCAGATGTAGATTTACTTACAAGTAGCTGTTCCCAGTCTACTTTTAGCATGCTCTGTCTTATAATATTGAAATCAGCTTTTCCCCAATTCAGATCTTAATTTCCCTTTCCATAACTACCTTGAAACTTAGGGAATTATGGTCACTATCTCCAAAATGCTCTCCCACTTAATCAGCTCCATTTCCTAAGACTGGTTCAGTAGGACTGTTAATGGACTGACTCAAAAAGCTCTCTTGAATGCACTTTAAAAAAATCCACCTTTGATGACTGTTCACACTAAAGTAATCCCAGTTAACATTGGGTAAATTGAAATACCCTGCTGCTATAACCCAATTATTCTTGCTCCTCTCTTTGATGTGCCTATATATCTGCTCCTTTATCTGCCACTGATTGCGAGGAGGCCTGTAGTATACTCCCAGCAAAGTGATTGCCTCCTTTTTGTTTCTTAGCATTATTCATAAGGTTTCATTTGCAGAACCTTCTAGCAAAGGTAGGAATGGTCAAGGACAGCTTGAACTTTACTGTCCTTGACTGATCTTTACACTGAGTCACTAGAGAAGGAGAACATACAGGGATGTTGGCATACTGTTGTGAATAATGATTTAAATTGTTGCTCTATTACTTTGAATCTGAATAGATGCTACCATAAGTATGTGCTGTGGGCAGATAAAAGCAAGCAACATTTACTGTGAGGATTCTCATTAACAACAACCACTTGCATTGACACAATGCTTTTAAGGTAGTAAATTGTCACAAAGTGGTTCTAAGTGATATTATCAAACTGATAACACCACTATCAAAAAGCCAAACTGCTTAAAGATATACTAAAGGCAAGCAACAGCTTGGTCCAAGAGGCAGGTTTTAAGAAACCTTTTAAAGAAGGAGGGAAAAGTAGAGAGGCAGATATGTTTAGTGGGAAATTTCCAAACCTTAGGAATTTGGCAGCTGAGCGCATGCTTGCCAACAGGGGAATGATTAAAGTTGGGGATATTTAAGAGACCAGAACTGTAAGAGTGCAGATACATCATTGGGCTGTAGAGCTTGAGTAAGTACAGTGAAAGGAGGGGGCAAGACCATGGAAGGATCGGAAAATAAGGGCAATAATTTTAAAACTGATGTGTTGTTTAACTGGTGACCATGTAGCTCAGCAAGTGCAGGAGTGATGTGTGAATGGGAGTTGGTACAAGGATAGAACATGGGCAGCAGAGTTTTGGATGACTTCCAATTCAGAGAGTGTGGAATGTAGGAGGTTGGCCGGTTCATAAAGAGAATGGCCCAGTCTGGAGAGAACAAAGGTCTCTATGAGGGTTTCAGCAACAGGTGAACTGAAGGAAGGGTGAAGGTAATCTATGTTATCAAAGTGCAAATAGATGGTGCTAGTGATTCATGTGATGCAAAGCTAATCGTGTGGTCAAATATGACATGTAGGTTGCAGTTTAAGTCACCCTCAGCCAAGGAGAGAGACAGAGTTGGTAGCAATGGAATGGAAATTGTGACAGGGACCAAAGATAATGACTTCAATCTTCCCAATAATGCGTTGGAGCAAATTTCTCCTTGTGCTAGATATTTGACTAGCAGTATGACAGTTAAAGTTATGCTTCAGTGGTTCTGCCTCCTGATACTCTTTTTTCCTATGTCTAGGTAGTTTGTGTGGTTATGAAGGAGTTGTGAGTATTTGAGCCCTGGTTTTGACTATCCAACTGGCGAAACTGTAATGATCCCATTTGCTTTGCAGAGCTGAAGGAGGCGGTAAGTGTGGCCTAGGAAGACTCACACCTCAAACTCTTACTGTCAGCAACAGTGTGATTGGTAACATTGGTGTGTCCGATTCCGAAGGCTCTGATGGAAGGTTATCTGCATTCAGTGTTTCTCTTGCCACAGATGCCTCCTGACCTTGCTGAGTGTTACCAGCATTTTCTGTTCTTAGTTCAGAAGGCCCTGGGTTCAGGTCCCACTCCAGAGGCTTGTCTAGATTTGTTATTGAGGGAACACTGCACCACCAGAATGATCATCTTTTGGACCAGATGTTATTCTGCCATAAAGGATCCCAAGACATCATTCTGACTAAGAGCAGTTTCCTGACGTTTTTCTTTAGCTCTCAGTCAACATCACTAAAAATAAACAACAGTTCCTTATTACATCACTGCTTGTGTGGCCTTGTGTGTAAATTGGCTGCAGCATTTTCTGAAATAAAACTGCAACTAAATTGCAGGATAAACTTCAAAAAACTGCAGCTAAGTTGTGGATAAGGCAGACAAAATTGTGGAAAAGTGATAATTTAGTATTTAAAGTAATTTGCAAAAATCAGCAAACATTTTGTTTCTGTTGGGCATTTTAAACTATAGGTCCTACACTTTTAAAAAAAACATTTGTATCTTGCTCTTAAAACCTGTGTTACAACAAGTTTTTTTTTCAATGCACATTACTTCAATCCAGGGACCTGACGGGTTTGCGCCATTTTCTGTAAACAGAGGTGATGTGGACTCTGGGTTTGGGAGGTCCAGGAAGCGGCCAGGAGGGACACCAAGCGACAACGAGTTGGACGATCAGATCCATTGCAGCAGAGGCCTGAGGTTGCGGAATCCGCAGAATGCAATTTAGAGAGGGCCATAGCGGCTACACTTCAAAAGTACTTGATTGCTTGTATGAAGAGCTCTGTGACACAGCCCTAAACACAGCATTAGAAAGCACCACAAAATGGCACTCTCTGCATCCCCAGCCCCCTTCGCTTCTCATGAGTTTCTGGCTGCCTATCAGCACAATGTCCGTGAAGATGTCACAGTGTTGGAGCAGCAGTGGCAAAACATTATAACGTGTTTACATTCTCCAATCGGTTGCGCCTGGCTAATGTAACAAGTCTCAGATGCTGCAGCTCAGTACATGGTAAAAGCTCGCCCAAAGTAATCACATGTGTACACCAGACAAATTAGATCACGTTTACTTCTCTAGAACCTCCCAGATTTTCTTTTAAACAGAACTGCACATAAATGGCAAGGAATGCAACAATTTAAAAAAAACTTGGCAAGCGCTGGTGTCTTAACAAACTTTGGGCATTTCTTCATCCACAGCCCCTGACGCCGCGGGAGAATGGCGACACGGGTCACTACCACCCGCGATTCGGGGCGCACCTTTGGCCAAGAGGAGTACAGTTTGTACAGCAGCCTGAGTGAGGATGAGCTCATTCAGATGGCGGTCGAGCAAAGCCTCACTGTGTCGCCTTCTTCCTCCGGTCAGCCTCCTAGTTCGACAGTGCAGACCCACCCCAGAGCCCGAGCCCAGGCTCAGGTGAATCGTCCAGCGGTTCAGACTTCTGGAGCCCAGCCATGTCCCAAGAACAGGTGAGTTTGAACTGACAGGGTCAGGGACCCACTAGAACACCAACACACACACACACACACACACATACACACACACACAGTTTACAGACTGTGCACCCCAGAGAGAGAGAGAGAGGGGGGGGGGGCGCTCAGCGCTCGCCTGCCTCAAGCTGAAACCCCAGGGAGCAAATCAGAAGGGAAATGCAGAGGGAACCAAAAGACATATGATCGAGCAAATGTGCGCATCTATGTGTGTGCGTGGGAGAGAGAGATGTATTTCCAGTATAAGTACCGTCTTTGCAGACAATCTTAGTCATCAGCAGGAAGGGCATTGACAGCAAGCGAACATTTTATAAACTCTTCTGGTCTAATCCAATCTCCCCATCCCATTTATTAATCGTGCTTTCTATTGACTATGTGCAATTTATCATGTATTTATTATCACCTGCGTTGTGAAAAGGATGCAGGTTGATAAACTAAACCCAACGTAGGGTCAGGCGGCATCTGTGGTGGGAAATGGTAAGTCGGCGTGTCGGGTCGAGACCCCTCATCTGGTCCAGAAACGTCCACTGTCCATTTCCCCCCACGGATGACCCGCTGAGATCCCCCAGCAGTTTATTTGCTGCTCCAGATTGCAGCATCCGCTCCCTGTCTTGACCATTCTATAGGCAAGGCAAGTGGTATTGGTAAGATGGTGCTGGTGGTCAGCGGTGGGGAGGCGAATTTACTGGACTCGATTCAAGCCAGTTTGAGGGAGGGGGTCGAGCTATCAGCCCCGGGAGCCGACCTGTTTTCAGCCTCCTCTCGTGTCCTTCCAGCATTTCAGTTGTCATTTTAGACCAGCATTTTAATCCACTCCACGTTTTGCTACTGGAGGGCCCAGCACTTTTCCTGAGATAATCCTGCGCATCATCAAAGGGACTCCTCTCCGTCCTGGAAGCAGGTCGTTAAACCGCCTTCCCGCTCGCCCCTCCCTGACTACAACACGCATTACTCTTGAATTCCCCCTGCACTTTCTGGCTCCCTCCAAAGATTTTGATTTATCCTCATTTGTCACTGTCACCCTGCTTTGCCCCGAAAGCTGAGACCTGCTGTGCATTTTCACTCCGCTCTATTTTTGCTTTACATGTTCAACATCTTTTTTTCTTATTGTTGTTCTGCCTTTTACTTGTTGGGTTTGGGATCACGGATTTGTTTCACTAAACTAATAAGGGACACCATAGGTGGACTGCAAATAGCTTAAAGATGCCACCATAAATCAAATTCACTTGGCAGTGACAGAGATCATTTGTAGGTTGCCTGCTCCTGCCCCAAGCGTTGTTCCGCTCCGTAATGTCCACCTTCCATTTGACACAGCTTACAATCTATTGTCTTATATGGTCAAACAGTCCCTTAGCGTCTCGAAGCCAAAAATAAACACGTGCGAGCGCAGATTGGAGCCTAGCCGCTCACATTGACTCAAAAAGACTGCGGGGGCAACAAGATGAATGGCTTCTCTTATTCCCAATACTTTTCGCTTTTTCATTCCCGACCCTCTCTCAGGTCGCCTCTGACCAGCGCTGCTCCCACAGCGAACCCTCCGAGAACAGCTTACTACAGGAGATACGACGGCAGACTCTTCCCTGTCTCCAAGCCGGCAGCGTAAGTGTGTCTTTGTTCCCAGCCGGGGGAGGTTGAAGGGACAAAATCAACTCTCCCCATCCCTTTTGCTTTGCAGAAGGAAGGAACAAGGACAACAACATAAACTAAAACTAAACAGCTAGTGTTTTCGCGTTGTGAACATGGATGATCATATATTTGCCTCCTTGATTAAGATATATATGGCAATACAGCACATCGTCTTATAATGGGTATCATCTTTACTTCGCGCGTTGACTTTGGCCGAATTAAGTTGCCAAACCGCCTAATGTTAACCTTTATCCCGACCTTCCTATTAAATGAGGGCCAACGGGAAACAATGGAACAGGAGGATGGTGCTTCACAGTTCACTCATCCAGAGAGCCTGAGGGTGAAACTAAAATGTTGCGATTGAAGCTAAAAACGGCTGCAAAAAGAAAACAGATTTTGTTTTTCAGCAAACGTTTGAATTTCCCGTGGTTTGTTGAGTGAGATACCCTCATTCTCACTGCACTTGCTGTAACTGCTTTCCCGGGAAAACTGAGGAGGGAGTGGTGGGGAGAGGGCGCCCCTCAGCCAATCAGAAGACACCGTTAGGTGTTTCTACAATTCAGTTTAGGAGATAAATCGGGCTCCAGGAAAAGTTACCCAAGGCAGAGGTTATTCATTTCCACATGGTGCCTTTTCCCAAAAGTAATTATTTAGCTACTAGTTCAATAAACTGACATTCTGTGCACATTTCTAGATGCAGTGTGATCTCAGAGTCAAACTCATACAGCAGGGAAACTGACCCTTTGGTCCATGCTGACCAAGATGCCCGTCAAAGCTAGTCCCATTTGCCAGAATTTGGACCATAACCTTCTAACTCTTTCCTATCTATGTATCTGTCCAACTGTTGTTTAAAAGTTGTTACTGTATCTGCCTCAACCACTTCCTCTGGCAGCTCATTCCAAATACGTACAACCCTTTGTATAAAAAAGTTGCCCCTCAAGTTCCTATTAAACATTTCCCTTCTCACCTTAAAACTATGCCCTCTGGTTCTTGATTCCCCAACTCTTGGAAAAAGACCGAGTGCATTCACCCTATCTTTGCCCCTCATGATTTGATACACCTCTATAAGATACACCTTTATTCCTATGTTCCAAGGAATAAAGTTCTGGCCTGTCCAACCTCTCCCTATAACTCAGCCCCTCATGTCCTGGCAACATCTTTATAAATCTTTTCTGCATTCTTTCCAGTTTAATAACATCTTAACTATGGCAGGGCGACCAAAACTGAACACAATACTCTAAGTGCGGCCTCACCAGCATCCTGTACAACCACACCATGACCTCCCAACTATTATACTCAATGTCCTGACTGATGAAGAACAGCTTTCCAAAAGCCTTCTTCAGCACTCTGTCTACTTGTGACTCCACCTTCAGGGAACCACGTACTTAAACTCCAAGGTCCCTCTGTTCTACAATGCTCTTCAGGGTCTGACTGTGAAAGTCCTACCTTGATTTGACTTTCCAAAATGCAACAACTTGCGCTTATCTGAATTAAACTCCATTTGCCATTTTTCGGTCCACTTACTCAGTTGATCAAGATTACCCTGTAATTTTTGATAACCTTCTTCACTGTCCACTATACCACCTATTTAATCAGGTCTGTTTTTATTCTAGGGAGCCTGACCCTGTCACCATTGCGATAAGTAATGGTGATGAAGAAGCCTTGAAAAAAATGATACAAATGGGGAAGAAACTTTCTGTGCCAAATCCAGATGGTTGGATCCCTCTGCACGAAGCTGTCTTTTACAACAAGCCAGGCTGTGTGAAATTGCTACTGTCAGGTCAGTAAATGACTGGGTGACTGTAGGAATGACTGGACTGCAGTTTAAACTGCATGGCACACACCTCGACTGCAAAGGAATCTTTTAAGGGAATTAAAAAGGTGTATGGTTTGGGGAAATTACCTGGATCTGTGCAATAGCACTGATTAGTGTATTTGTCATAACTTGAGTGCATCGATTCTTCTGTAACCTTGTACTGTGCATGTTGCTTTCTCAGTATATCTTTAGACATGCAATCACATCACTTTGAGTTTATTACTGGTAGTTTTGTTACTTGTCACTGGTACAGGAAGCTCCCTTAGTAACTCATTTAATGATAAGCTTTCATCTAATGAAAAGGCTTAATTTCACTAGAGTTAGGTTTATACTCAGTGGAGTTTAGAAGATTGAGAGGGGACCTACAAAATGCTAACAGGGCTGGACAGATTAGATGCAGGAAGGATTTTCCTGGCAGCCAGTGGATCCAGGATCTGAGGTCACAGTCTATGGATAATGGGTGAGCATTTAAGTCAGAGATGAGGAGAAAAGTCTTCTCCCAGAAAGGGTGAACCTATGGAATTCTCTACCACAGAGAGCAGTTGAAGCCAAATCATTAAGTATAATCAAGAAGGAGTTGGATATTGGTCTTAGAGCCAGAGGGATCAAGGGATATGGGGAGAAAGCTGGAACAGGGTACAGAATTTGGACGATCAGCCGTTATTGTATTGAATAACGGAGTAGGCTCAAAGGGTTAAATGGTCTCCTCCTGCTCTTTTTTCTAACATTTCAAATTGTTGTAACATTATGTGTAACACCTTGTGAGTTTTGCTTCTTGAGTTAACTTTCCCTTCCCGTTGTTCCTACTGTTGAAAATTGCAGGATAGCCTCCAATGGATAGCCAAGATAATTCATCAAGTATTTCGCTACTTCATGGGTGTTTGGTAGGTTAGAAAGTCCTGGGTTCGAACCCTGGTTCAGCTGATGACAGTCAGGACTACAATTGGCTTCAGTGCAGTTAGCCCAGGGAAGCAAAAAAACTATGACTAATAACCATCAGATGATCTCTGCTGGGAATGTGTGTTGAGTGACTCTGTATCAGGCACAGTTAGGAAGGTTCTCAGTGAAGAAGCATCTTTTAGAATCATGGGATCCAGCAACACAGCAGGAGGCCAATTGGCTTGTGATGCCTTTGCTGGTCCCAACAGCTTTTCCTCAATTAGTCCTATGGAAGAGATGGCAGAGGGGCAGTTTTGAAATATACCTTTAAAAGTAGGCAAAAGAGAGGCAGTACATGTTAGGCAGAGCAACACACAGAAAATGCTGGAGGAACTCAGCAGGTCAGGCAGCAACGATGGAGGGAAATGAACAGTCAACATTTCGGGCTGAGACACTTCATCAGGACTGGAAAGAAAGAGGGCAGAAGCCAGAATAAAAGGGTAGGGGGAGGAGAAGGAGCACGAGCTGGTGGGTGACAAGCGAATCCAGGTGAGAGGGGGAAGGTAGGTATGTGGGAGAAGGGGGGAAAGTGGGAATGATGTGAGAAGCTGGGAGGTGATGGGTGGAAGAGGCAAAGGGCTGAAGATGGAATCTGATAGTAGAGGATAGTGGACCATGGAATAAAGGGAAGGAGGTGGGGAACCAGAGGGAGGAAGGTGTGGGTGATGGGCAGGTCATGAGGGCAGAGGGAGGGGAAAGAAGGGTTATAGGGGCCAGAAGAATAAGGGAAAACAAAGGTGGGGGGGTGGTAGAGGTAGTAGAGGAAGTTAGAGAAATCGATGTTGATGCCGTCAGGTTGCAGACTACCGAGGAGGAATACAAGGTGTTATTTGTCTAATCTGTTTCTAGCCTCAACCTGGCATTTTGTGTCTGTTGCTCCAAATTTCCAGCATCTGCAGTCTCTCTTGTGTCTACATTTTAGGCAGCAGTGTATTCAGTTAAATAGGTCATAACAGAATTCTGGACAATGGTTTAAGTGACAAAGGCATTGCCCTGTACTGAGGGTCTTTCTGGGCCATTTCAAAGGGAAGTTTTGTCTTGTCTTTACCGGACCTGATTTGTATGTGATTCCAGACCATCACATTACTGGTGATCTGGAGTCACATATAGGTCAGGACAGGACAGGTTTCCTTTCCTAAAGGACCTCAGTGAATCAAATGGACTGGTACAATAATCTGACAATTTTCTGGTCATTATCACTGATGCTAGCTTTGTATTTCAATTTGATTTGATTAGCTGATTAATTCCCCAGCTACCATCATGGCAGTTGAACTCATGACTCCAGGCCTCTGGATACCAGTCGAAACATAATGACTATACATGATGTACAGTTGTTGACAGCATACAAAAAGTGACAAATGCCCTTTGTGTACCTCATACAGCTTCTAACCCATTTGCGGATGTGGGTTGGAGGTTGGAGAAAATTATTCCAGTCACAGGTTCATAAACAGTACAGTAAAGGAGGCCACCTGATCCATCACATCAGTACTGACTCTTTCCAAGTACAATCCACCAGTTTGACTTTCCCAAAATTTCTACACCTTCTTCCAAAGCTTTTCTCTTGTTACCTGAACTAAACCAGTGTTGCTTTACTTATTATTAAACTCTTTTATTTTGTGTCAGCTTAGCTCAGTGCTTGCACTGTAACCTCTGAATCAGAAGGATGTGTTTTCAAACCTCACTTCAGGACATGAGTACATAATTTGGCCTGGCGGATTTAAGGGCTTGCCATATTTCTGTACTATTTGATAAGATAGATGGATGTAGAAGATCAAATGGCATTTTTGTTTTAAGAAGAACAGGAAACTTTATCAATGTTCCGGGTAATGTTTATTCCCAGTCAGACCTCATAAGTAGACTAGCCTGTCATTCATTTCATTGGTGTACTTTTTATGAAACTTGGCCACAGCATTTTCCTGTAAAATTGTTTTTCATCAGAGATCATGTATTGACATTGGACAATGGAGATTTAGGGTGGGAGGACTTTAACGTGAACCTGAGGCACAAGACAGAGAGGGTAATGTTCTAGAATGTTCTAGAAAATCATTCAGTTCAAAGGCATCTCACCATCAACTTTTCAAAGGCAGTTTGGAATGGAAATAAATACTGACCTTGCCAGGGATGCCCAGAACCCAATAAAAAATAATCCTGTCTAACTTTCATCATAGATCTTTAGATATTAAGATCAAGGGATATGGAATTAGTGCAAGGAAGTGGTGTTGAGTCTTTTTTTCCTCTATTCTTTCTCTTACTGTCAGTTATAAATTTTCTTAGTCTTTTGTTGTTTCTCTTTGTTAGTGTCTGATGTGTATGGGTACAATAAGCACAAAATGGTCAGGGTACAATAATCACACAATGGTCAGGTTACCAGACCAGTGACCTGAAAAAAACAATCCAGAAGTCATAATCTTATTGCATGGTGGAGCAGGTGCTGCTTCCGGTTTTTTTTTATTGGAATTGGTCCATTATTGTCACTTGTACCGAGGTACATAGTTCTTATTCTGTGTTTTTCCAAATGTGTCTTTCTTTGCTATACTGTTACTTTTCCTTTGCATGGGACTAATGGAATATACAGCCCAGGGATTGGTTACTGAGCCCATCCAATCTTTATCAGTGTTTATGCTCAGCTCCAGCCTCCTCCCATCCTTCCTCATTGAACTTTTTCAATATAACACCCTACTTCCTATACTTATATTTTTTATAGCTTCCCTCAAATGCATGAGACATGTGCCCTGCCACTGGACTCCTCATGGATTCCAATTGGGCAGTGCAGACTTCCCCAGATTTCCCAACTTTCGGGCTTGGAATTCTGCCTGCTGAATCTGTGGCAGATTAACCTGGTGCAAGTACCACAGCTCCCTTCAAATGAATGGGGAAAAATTGATGGCTGACGTTTTCTTTTATTTTGAAGGTCAACAGTGTTTTTGAATGTTTATGAATGTGAAAGACATTCACACACAATCTCAGAGACAGCTTTGCCAGCTGGTTAGCCTGTGGGTAGGGCCTCAGTGTCTGACAAAGCTATTCTGAGAATGCAGTCAGCTACTTGTACTGAAACAGGCTGTGTACTATGTTGGGCTGCATTGATTAGCTGGGAATGAGGCTCCTGGGGAAGACCGTGCCTGGGACCACAATGGAAGAAATAGGATATGCAAAGGCAGGTGATAGGATATTGTTCTGCTCCTGCCAACAGCACTAACATTTCATGGAACGCAGCTGATCCAATCCTTTGACTGGGCATACCATCTTTATAAGTTGGTGAGTGGACACTGCTCTCATTTGCTGGTCAGTAGAAGCAGACCCTACCTCAAGCAATGTTGGGCAGGGGAATATGGGGGGGGGGGGGGGGGAGGGGTGCAGGCAGGCAAAGAAATCGTTGACGTATCGGGTTGACACCTAACCTGAAAAATCGACAATTCCTTTCCTCCCACAGATGATGCTGGACACCGAGTTCCTCCAGCAGAATGTTCATTGCTCCAGATCCCAGCATCTGCAGTCTCATGTCTACTTTCAGCAATAAAAAACTAACCCTGTTGCTTTTTTTTCTTCTTCCTTTTTCTTTCCTCCGAGAGTGAAAGACATGTTCAGCCTGACCTGCTGGCTTCTTGTCCTCCTGGTTTCTTGTCCTCCTGCTCTGCATTTCACAACTCCCATGTTCTTTAGTCTATGTTCTTTTGTCCATCTTCTCACCCTCTAACTGCTCCCATTCACTCACTGACCAGATAACCTTGCTTACATGGTTACCCCAGGTTTACCCTTCCAGAGACACACACCCACCCTCCCTGCAGCATTACAAGCTTCTTTTTTCTCCTTTTCAGGGTCTCCAACCTGAAACGTTGACTGTTTGTCTTCCCGCAGATGTAGCCTGACCTGCTGAGTATTTCCAGCATTTTCTGTTTTTATTTTAGATTTCCAGCATCTGCCGTTTTTTTTCCAATTTTCACATATCCTGCAGGTTTAGTTGAGCCTGTTTCACTAACTTTACACATACATTATTTCACATAGTCTGAGTAGAAGTGTTCACATTTTTCTTCATAACCTGATATTTTTTAGCATGGGATTCCAAGTGTCTAACCATATTCTTCCATCATACGGTTATAATTTGGTTTCCTCTTAATTTCTTTTTTTTTGATTATTCAGAACAATTAGGAATTAATATCTGACCATCCTTTTAGATTGATCTAAACCAGCTAAAGCAAGGGAAATTCCAGCATTAAAAGCAGGCACAGAGTCAATTACTAGGATCCATTGCATTTATAACATAGCTTCCTTCAGTCCAGTTTTAATATTGGATTCAGTATTATTATCCTCACCTGGATTGTACACTTCACCACCCCCCAACTGGATCTTTATGGTACTATGGATCTAGCTCTGATTCTGCATGGGTTGCACAGGCTTACATCAAACTGGCAATTGCATCTTGACTAAATTCTCTAATACTGACACCAATTTGTGGTGTACGTCATGGTGCAATACTACTTGACTGTATTTGTTGGTCCCTGGAAACATCTGGGGCAGACAGCCTTAGTTTCTTGTTTTTTTTTTCCAAAATCTAGTTTACAGACATGATCTTCTTAGGGGAAGGTTTGGTATAAACTTTCAGCTCTACTTTGTACATGACCGCACTCCCATTGCTACACTCCTTGGTGTGATAAATACTAATGCTGGCACCATTGTCATGTTGATGGTTATAGTCAAAGATCATACACCTACACACTTCCCCTTTGATTTACCTGCAGTTCACCATAGAACTGTGCAATTTTGAGTTAAAATTAACTGTTGCTCCATTGTTACACTTGGGCTTACTCCCCCATACATCCCTTCATACGCTTTCCACCATTGAAGCCAACAAAACAGGGTATGGCCAGCAACTTGAGATTGATTTGGGCTCCTTGCATTTTCTAGTATCTCCTTAAAGATCTCTTATCTGACGATATCCAGAAGATTAAGTCACATGGGATCAATGGTGAGTTGGTAAGTTGGATAAAAGATTGGCTTGGTCATAGAAGTCAGGGTAGTGGTGGAGGAGTGTCCTTTGACTGGAGATCTGTAACCAGTGGCTTTCTGCAAGGACCTCTTGTTTGTGATGTACATAAATGATCTGGATCAAAATGTAGGTGGTCTGATTAGTAAGTCTGCGGACAACACGGGAATTGGTGGAGTTGTAGACCGTGAGGAAGGTTGACAAAGGATACAGCAGGATATAGGACCAGCTGGAAATTTGGGTGGAGAAATGGCAGATGGAGTTTAATCCAGACAAGTGTGAGGTGATGCATTTTGGGAGGTCAAATACAAGAGGAAAATATACAGTAAATGGGAGCACCCTTAGGAGCACTGATGTACAGAGGGACCTTTGGGTACAAGTCCATAGCTCACTGAAAGTGGCAACACAAGCATGTAGGGTGGTAAAGGCAGCATACAGCATGCTTGCCTTCACTGGTCGGGGTTTTGAGTGTAGAATTCAGGAAGTCATGTTGCAGCTGCATGAAACTTTAGACAGGCCACATTTGGATTGTGCGCGGTTCTGTACAGGATTGTGTACAGGAAGGACAGGGAGGCTTTGGTGAGGGTGGAGAGGAGGATCACAAGAATGTGGCCTGGATTAGAGATCATGAGCTATAAGGAAAGTTTGGACAAACCTGGATTGTTTTCTCCAGAGTGTCGGAAGCTGAGGGGCAACCTGGTAGAAGTATGTAAAATTATGAAAGGCTTAGATGGTGTGGATAGAGTCTTCTTCCCAGGATGGAATTGTCAAATACTAGAAAGCATAGGTTTAAGGTGAGAGGGGGAAAGTTTAAATGAAATTTGTGAGGCTTTTTTTTTGCACAGAGAATGGTAGGTGCTTGGATTGCATTGTCAGGGGAGGTGGTAGAAGCAGTTACAATAGCAACGTTTAACAGGCATTTAGTCAGACACATAAACAGACAGGGAATGGAGGGATATAGACCATGTGCAAGCAAATAGAATTAATTAGGTTGGCATCATGGCTTGCACAGACAATGGTGGGCCGACAGGCCTGTTCCTGTGCTGTACTGTTCTATATTTCAATTGATGACCTACTTCATTCTGAATGAACCAAACACTTAGCTGACTAGTACTCTTATATTTTATTCATAACCCTCTGCCTCATGTTTACCCTCAGTTGCAGCCCATACTGCACTCAAATACTTGGTTTTACATTCACCTGTAAAGGATTGGAGGGATCACAGGGGTGACAGTAACTCAGCTGTTATAGGAAGGATAACCAGTGTTCATCCAATTCTATGAACAAGCAGTTACTAAATGAACCTTAAGAGCAAAATCCTGCTTCATAGCCCGCATATTTCAGTCATTTCTGTTTACCTTGATCTTCACCTGTGGGCAAAGAAGGCCGATAAGGATTGTTACTTCTGACCGTGTACCCCCTATATCTTATGCTCAATAGGCTTCCTATTATTGATATATGGAGTTTTGTTTAGTTCTGTTCTCCATACCATATAGTCAGGGCTGGTGGGGTCTCTGCATTCCTGCACACAGTCCACTGTATCTGCATAAGTATCCCCAGTGACAGAATATTCAGTGGTGCCCTGTTAGCGACCTCTTCTGTTGTCCCATGGGAGAGGGAGAATCCACTCACCATATACATTACCATAGCCTGCAAGCTTCTTAACCTGTTAATAGGTTGAGGAGGCTTCATTTGGGTAATATGGAACCATTTGAACATCTTACATAGTTTGTCTGTGTACACTAAGGGGCTTGCTTTATCAATAGCACTATACTGTACTTTATAAAGGGTTTCAAAGACTCCCACCATCACATAATTTTGTATCACCAACAGGCTCCCCTCTCCTCACTCCTGGGCTATACACGTAACATATTGTACTAATTGTATTGGGTATACCATTCTGATGTTGAAGGCAGCTCCCATACTTGCTTTCTTTCATGTTTCCCAGGAGTTACTGAAGAAGTTGTCCTTTGTGATTTCATTTACTTGCTATTGTTCACAGTGGGCCCATAGAAGTGTGGGGGTTTTTGCCATGTATCCTCTCTAGACTTAGGGAGAAGTACCTCATCTGACTTGCACAACTTCAATGTATCCCTTCCACAAGTTCCGATGTATTGCCTCTTTGCCCATTTCAAAATCCCAAACCTATGCATTGTTGTAGTGACAACTTTGTTAAAGTTTAGTTTTGTTTTTCCAATTAAAACTTCATTCTGTCAAACACAGTAAACTTCCAAATCACACTTCCTTTTTGATTTTGATCTTTTCCTTTGAATTCTAGTCAGTTTATCTTTATTGTAATTTGTTTTGGAAAACAGCATACAACCTGAATGGGTTACGTCCAAGCCCCTGACAGGTAAAGTCTTAAATTCAAATTGTCATTATACTTTGTCATTTGATGTCTACAGACAATTCTTAAATTCTTAAAACTACTGGATCTGTTGCTCTGCCTCTTGTGATTTCAAAAAGTAATTGCCACCTATTTTATGAAAAGTCTATTGAAATTGTGCTCTCTGCTTAAGATCTCAAGGAATAAATTTGATACTGTTGGAAATATCCATTATTTTTAATTATTAAAACCTCATTCAACTTTTCCCTTGAATCAAAAATTTGTTAGACTACAGAATTACTTCTTATTTCCCAAAATCCCAATTTAAATTATTCAATAGTTGGAACATTTAAAAATCCTGCTTAGATATGTCTTATGTCAGCCGGAGACATTCACATAATTTAGATTAATCCCAATTCCACATGGCTCTTGTGCAATTCTGGCCTTTGGAATTTCTTCTAAGTTTAATTCAATTCAGTTTTATTTATCGATAAGCATGATATGAAAGAAATTAAAGAGCGAAATGGAGACAGGGCACACTTGCTTGCAAACAAACCCACTAAGACCAAGCAACTGTAAAAATACTAAATAACACCAGAACATTGTCACATTAACAAAACCTGAAGAATAAAAAGGGTGAAGCTTAACAGAGCTTGTAGACCCTGTGACTTTGTGCAAGGTTTTTTTAAAGGTGATTGTGCCTTTAGAATGTAGAATAATTTTTTTGGTATAAAATCAATAGAATTTTTTCTCTTATTTCATTCTTTCATTTTTTTTCCCTTCTCAGTTTATCATTCCTTCTTTCTTGACAAAACCTCTTTGGGTGTGAAGAGGAGTTAAGTGGAAATGCTAAAAGTCTTTGTCTTACATCAACTGAATTAAACCACTTTAATATAAAATAATTAATACAAAATCACACTTATATTGGTTTTGCCTGAATCAAACAAAACCACCTTCTTAACTGCAGCCAAATTATAGCAAAATATTTTTAAAAGGTTGATTGATTTAAAACTAATGCAACTTAGAATTTAGGCTTCAAGGCCACACCTTATCTCCAAACTCTTAATTCTTCAAAACTGTCAAGAAGTTCTTTGTTAAAAGAAAACATTCCAATATCTGCAATTAAAATGTTAATCTCTACCCTTAGGTTGAAACATTTTCTAAAACTGCACGTACATACAACCTTTTAACAAACTAAGACAAAGAAAAACATATCCTTTCATACAGTTTAGAAACATTGATCCTTGTAAAGGGTTAGGAACTCAAAAGTTTGCCAACTTTTAAGGAACATTCTGAGATCACAAGCCCACAAAATATTCATATAATTTAAATCAGTTCAAAATCAAAACAGGAAGGAGAAAGAGTGCGAGGGTGCAGATCCCTTTTTCCATTCATTCATGGGATATGGGAGTCACCAGCAAGGTCACCTTTAATGCTCATCCCAAATTGAGTAGCTTGCTGGGCCATTTCAGAGGACAGACAACCACATTATTGAAGGTCTGGAGTCACATATAGGCAAGTTTGGATAAGGACACAAGATTTCCTTCCCTCAAGAACATTAGTGAACCAGACAGTTTGCAGTTACCATTACTGATAACAGTTTCATATTCCAGATTCATTTAATTAATTGAATGTAAATTTCCTGGTTGCCATGGTGGGATTTGAATTTGTGTGTCTAGATTTTAGCCAGGATTATTAATCCAGTAACATAATCATTATCTTACTGTTCCCCTTTTGCCAATTTACCCCTGCGTCCCTTGTAACCATGTCCTCTGATGTTGGGAGAGAGCTTTAAAAGTGAACAGCAGTACAAGCATTGTGACCTTCTCACTCTGGCATTATGGAAATATTCTAGTACTGTGTTATAGATATATAATAGATAATGGACATTCAGCATCAGAGCCACACACACAAAGTAGATACGTAGCAACAATCTGTTGGTTTGAAAGCACAGAGAGGGACCAGTGAGAGAGGATCTCACAGAACTCCCATTGGAGAGAGAAGGAAAACTTCTTCAAAGTCAGCATACCTTGAAGAGACTTCGCAGTGGATCAGTACAATGGAGACTGCAGGTGCTGATTTCAGCATCTGCAATTCCGTGTCTCCACTAGGTGTACTCATATTGATTTGGGCTTACTGTATATGTGCATTTATGTCTGAAATGAGAGTGCAAGTCTGATACTATCATGTTTTGAAGTTGATTGTAGTTAAAAAGGTTAGTATACTTTCTACACTTAAATTCATATTTTAAAAAAGGCTGTGGGGTAATTCTTTAATGGACCTTGAGCTGCATCAAAAATAAGATGATGGGAAAAATATTAATTTCTGAACTGTTGGAAAATAGTTATAAATATGATGGGATTTTCATAAATTTGCAGGCTACCCTAACTAGAACATTCACCAGGGTTAAAAAATAATCACTGTGCCAAATAGTTAGGATGTTTCAAATTAATATTCTTAGCACTCTAAGAAGGCTGCCAAATGTTTTTAAATAAAGCAGAGAATAATTGAAGCATCTATTTGGTGGAGGAAACGTGCTGTACAATCCTCAGGAGATTGTGGGAGAACATTTCCATGGAAATGCTATTACCAACTAAAAATTATAATGTGAGCAGATGTTTGCTATTTTTGTCTCTTTGTTTATTTAAGAATATTGTGTGATAATTGTAGAAGTTATTTAAAATTGGCCCTCTCTTCAAGATCTATGAGCAGAGAAGTCCAAATTCTCATGCAATAGCCGTCCGCTTTTAAGTAAACATGACATGAAAACATGAAGCAATTAAAAATGTAGCGGGGAAAAAAAAGTCACACTGGATAGAAATCTGGAATAATTGTAAATCACTGGAAGTCCTAGCCACATATCGGCCTGTGATAGATGTTTTTTCTTGCGAAATCAAGGAATTAGAGGACACCACCAAAATCAGTAAAATGGGTTAAAATCAGTAACGTAGTCTAATTAAATGATGGGACAACGGAAGGAGCAGAAAGATTTACTTCTATGACCAGAGGTTCAGGTATAATGCATCAGAACTGATCAGGCTGAAGAGGATGATAAGATTCAGCCGAGGCAGAAAGGGAACAGCACGTTCAGATAGAGACCAGCAGTTCATTGGTTTGATAGCCAAACAGATTGTAAAGCAGATTGTTGAGCCAGGAGTCAGGGGTTAGCAATACGGACCTTTGGGAAGACAGACTAGTGATTCATGCATTTCTCTAAGAATGGCAGGGAAGACATCGGAAATGGGGCGATGGGGGAAGGAACGAATTATGGAAAAGAGGTAAGTTTTATCCTGATTGAACATTCAGTCACAGAAAGACTAAGTTAAAAGTGAGGAACTGTTTGTAAAATTTGAGTTGAAACGTTAATAACATTTACTTTAAACAGCTTATCCTGGAACTGTGGATTGTCGGACACTGGCAGAGGAAACTGCCTTGTATTTAGCAACAGCCAGAGGATACCTGGAGTGTATGCTTTGTCTTCTGGAAGCAGGAGCAGAATGTGACATCACTAATAAGACCAAAGAAACTGCACTCTACAAAGGTAAACAGCACTGTTGAAGTAGTTCTGCTTCAGTTAAGTTATTTGTGTGCCACTACAAAACATTCCTCAGAGAAATTGCAGCTAATTAACTGGTAGGTGCTCAAAAATTATGTGGGTTATGTCAAGCGTGCATACTACATTATTGTGCACTGACAGATTGTGGACTTCCACCGACAGTACCTACTGTCCCTGTGACCTCTACCACTTAGAAGGACAACTGCCACTGGAATCCCTTCATAAGCAAGTGGCCTTTTATACATTTAAATAAGTAGTGACTCCTTAACAATTAACCATTCACGGGTCTCCCTCAAGGTCACACACTATCCTGACTTGGAAACATATGGCCATTCCTTCACTGGGTCCAAATAATAGAACTCGCCACCCTATGGCATTACAAGGGTCCTTTATCAAAATGACTGCAAGAAGGCACTCAGCACCACTCCCCAGTTATGGCTGGGCAAAAAACGCAGGCTGACCAGAGAATACCATAAACCAGCCATCAACAAAAAGTTCATAATTTTCCATTTTAAATGACCGCATTGCAGTGTACAAGTTTACAATATGTACCATTCAAGCAGGATTTTTATATGGAAACTAAACAACTATAAAATTTGCTCTGGGACCACTAAAACAATATTCCCAATTTTCTCACCACATGTTAATTTAACTTTGAAGTTTCTTTTTTTAACAGCCTGTGAAAATAAAAATGCGGAAGTTGTGAAGCTTCTAGTAAAATTCAATGCTGACGTTAATCACCGCTGCAACCGTGGATGGACTGCTCTTCACGAGGCCGTTGTACGAAATGATCTGGACATCATTGAAGCTCTTATCACTGCTGGTGCCAAGATTGAGGCAACAAATGCTTATGGCGTCACTCCATTATTTGTTGCAGCTCAGAGTGGACAAATGGAAGCTGTGCGTTTTCTCATCAAGTGTGGTAAGTGCAGCTATCTCACAATGCTGGTCGTTGGGAAGGTGATGGAGGGCCATTGGATTATGAGGTCTTCTGGTGGCAAGGGTTTCGTAATCAAAGGACACAGTTAGAAGACAATTGGCAGAAGGCAAGATGAGAAGAGAGTTTGCTGAGCAGTAAGTTTTTATGCTCTGCATTGCACTGTCTGAAAAGGCGGTGGAAGCAGATTTAGAAGGGACTTGGGAAAATAGTTGAAGAGGAAGACCATTCACTGCTTTGGAAAATTACACAAGAGAGTGGGACTAATTGGAACTAGTGCAGACATCATCATGCTTAATGATTCCACAATTCTTTATACATGTTGGCCAATGGATAGATGCTCTATAATCCAATATTACCTTTACATTATCTGGAGTCAGAGGAACTCATAAGAATATAGTTGTCGAGGGAAACCTTCGTCATGCTCACTTCTGTAAACATGGCAGAGTGGCTGCTAGTTATACCTGCCCATTTTTTCTCTTGCTTTCCTAACAACTCTGTCCCCACCTATAGTAGAGGCAATTTACAGTTGCTAGTTAGTCTATTAACCACCTTGCTTTTGGCAATGTGGGATGAAACTAGAGCACTCGCGGAATCTCACATGGTCACAGGGAGAACAAGCAAACTCCATACAGGCAGCACCCATGGTCAGGATCAAACCCTCTATATTTCAGTCACTGTGAACATGATGGGCTGTAAATTTCTGTGGTGGATTATTCAACGCAACATTGCTCCATTTTTTGCGATGATAGCTGTATTACTGATATTACTGTGCTGCTCTCCTCAGGTGCTAATGTCAACACCCAAGCCAGTGATAATGCCTCAGCGTTGTATGAAGCCAGCAAAAATGAGCATACCGACATTGTGGAATTTCTCCTTTCACAAAACGCCGATGCAAACAAGGGAAACAAGGATGGCTGGCTGCCCCTTCACATTGCAGCTGCAAAAGGCAACATGGAGTAAGTTGCAAGAGACGTGACTGTCTGAGCTGAAAATGTAGAGGAGGTTTTAATTACCGTGGACTTGGACTCTGACACTCGCATTGAACCTTTGATATTATCATTAAAAAGAAAAATAAGATGGGAAGTGACTTGCTAAACTTGATATGGATCTGCTTTAGCAAAACGCAGATTCATGAACACATTCATGAGCATTAATTTAGGATTTTGATACCATCAACTTAAATATTTACACTGACTTGAGAAATCCCAGTACATATAAAAAAAACATTTACATTATAAGGTGGTGAAGTGGGTCATCTGTTCACTGTGTACACATTGCTGCATCTAGTTTTTATGCAATTAAACCATGAAATAAATTCCTATATACCATTATTAGAATTAATTACTCAATCTTGGAGAAGTCCATGATAGAACCTGCACTGGATGACAAATGAAGGAATGACTACTTCATCAGTGCAATATACCTTATGTTAAAGATTTCTGAATGTTAACCAAAGTTAAATGCTTACCTGTTCACATTATTTACTACCAGTTTCTCTTTTAATATCTAGAAAATAGATATACTGCATAGATAGAGAATCTGATTTTTGCCGACCTAGAATCAACATCGGATAAAACCTTCCTCCTCACCTTCTCCTCCACCTTGTTTATAGGTGAGCATTAGTGCAAAATAGTAAGAAATGTAGCTCCCCAAGTAATTCCTCACTATCTAGGCCACCTCATACTTATTTTGAGTTGGGAAGTCCATTGATCCCTGTATGACAAGAGAAATAAAAGGGACCCCGAGAAGCAGTCATTTTGAAACAAGAGCCCAGAAGTACAATACTTGTGTATGCTAAAGTGAAGGAATTCAATCAAAAACCCAAATATAGACCTGTGTGTGATTGTCATGAGAAACAGATTTGCTTTTGGGCTTCTGCGCAGAGGTACCCTGATGGACACAGAGGCGTCAAGTGGCTTTTAATTTGTTTGGATCACATTCATTTAAAATTCTTTTGAGCATGCAGAGGCAAACATTAGGCTTGCTTCAACATCAGTTAAGAGGAGCTGGTCCATCACTCTGGAATTTGTGGTCTTGATCCTCTTGTGGGTATGTTCCCTTTAAGATTTTAATGCCCATCACACTTCCCCCCCGCCTTCAGTGTGAGTCTCCTTCCAGCTCCCCATTGTCATACTCCAGTCTGATCATGACCATGAACACAAGTCCCAGCAGCCGATTACAATCTCGCCCACCCATCTAAGCGACACCAGAACCTAAACTTTGAGTTCCCGATTTCCCAGCAATTCCTCTCCAACTGAAACTCTAACCCTTCCTTCCCAGTCCCTGCCCTCTCTCCACAATAACCTCCCGCCTCCCATGTGACCTGAAGTCCTCTGCTAGCCTGCCAATGGCAGAGCTAGCAGAGGAACACCCTTTTTTTTATATACACACATAATATGCAAGATACCTTGGGCTTCATGCAAAAAAGGGGAATTGTCACAGGGGCAACACACAACAGACATCAAACAGCCCATGCCTTCCCCCATCACCACCATTGACAGTTAAACACCCAAAACAGTTTCTTGTCTAAGAAATATCCAGTTTCATTTTGAAGATCTGTGAAATAGTTCATTGATACAGGGATGGTTTTGCCTAGAAATTCAACTTTGGTATCACACGATGAACATGCAATACATTGTGTTTCAATACAGAGAGGCAATCAGATTTCCTTTTCAAAGTGGAGTAGAACATACAGTCATCATTATATAGTTATCTTTCTCAGAAATGCCATGGAGTCAGAGTTGTACAGCACAGAAACATGCCCTACAGCCCAAATGATCCATGCTGACCAAGATTCCCATCTAAGCTAGTCCCATTTGCCTGTGTTTGGCCCATATCCCTCTAAATCTTTCCTATCCATGTGCCTTTTATGGGACTACAGCGGTATGTTCTTAGTTTGGATTGTACAAAGGTAGGTTATGTTGATTGAGTTAAGTGAATGTTACCAAACCTAATGATCTTTGCATTAACTGACAGTGTAAGCAAAATAGTTTAACAATTCATCTCATCAAGTGTTTGCTTGTAAAACTTCAGTGCAAAAGTGTCAAGACTCTGTTCAGGTGACAAAGGGTTTATTTTACACATCTAGGCCCCCTTCTTGTGCAAGTAACTTTAAGACTGAGTCAATCAAACATAGAAGAAAGAGTGTGAAGCCACTTCTGAGAGTAATTGATATTACTGATTGCAGCCACAAGTTAGTCACGCGAGCAATATGTTGCTATTGAAAGCTATTGAAAATGATTTATGTCTGACAGTTTATCAATGCTTTGTTCTTACCCAGCCTAGTTCAAATGTTGCTTCCAGTTACCAGTAAGGTTCGGGTGAGACGCTGTGGAATTAGCCCTCTTCACCTTGCTGCACAACACAACCATGTGGATGTTATGGTAGAGCTAATGGAAGCTGGCTACAATATCAATGCCCTCTTATCACCTGAAAGATCCCGACTTTTTGAAGACAAACGTACTTCTGTTTTGTACTTTGCTGTTTACAACAACAATATTGAGGCTACGGAAATTTTGCTGAAGGCTGGAGCAAATCCTAATGTGGATCTGATAAACCCCCTCCTCATCGCTATCCGACATGGCTCCATCAGAATTATCCAGAAACTCATGGACTACGGAGCTAACATTAATGCCTATATTCCGACACACCCCACTTCCTTCCCAGCAACAATCATGTTTTCTATGAAGTACCTCAGTTTGCTAAAGTTAGTTATGGATTATGGTGGTGATGGAGAATCTTGCTTTAAGTGTGAATATGGCAACCGTCAACATCCAGAACAAGAGCAGAGAAGACCTGACAGAGAACCGGAGCGTAAACATCCAAAAGTTGTACAAGTAAGTTCCAATGTCTTCATTTGTTTCTTAATATTATTCATACAATAATAATACTCCAATTTTTTGAGGTGCATTGAGCATAACTGCAAAGTTAATGAAAATGTCAACCGTTATGCTGTATGGATCTTAGTACAGATTGATAATTAATAATATTGGGGAAAATCTCTAGCTACTAGACTCCACAAATTAATGTCTCATGGGTACTTCAGTGGTTCCAAGCTCAAAGGGCCTATTTTAATTCCTAGGTGACATGGAGGCTCAAAAAGACCAAAAGAAAGGGAGTCAAAACAGTTTTAAAATGAACTGAGCCAAATTTCCATTGCTGTCAGCAATTACCTTTGGGCCATGCAGGTTTAAGGCCCTTAATGACAGCATCTCTCATTTGGGTGTTTATGATGGAACTCCCCAGGTGGCTTGGGAAATCCCTTAATACACATCCATGATGTAGAGAGACCATGCCTCAGAACTACTTACTCACCTCTCAAATGGAATTTGAACTTCAAGTGGGACAGAAACTTATGAAAAGTTGCAGATTTCATCTCAAATTCCATGCCTTCCTCTCTTTTCCAGCTGTGGTGATTCTGCCTTCTCTCCATTCCCTTCGGTTCAGTAATTTCAGGCCGTAACTCTTGAGAAATAATCTAATCTATTTCATGTAGAATTCAAATACACACAGCATTTCAAAATTGCCATATGTTTCTTCTCCTGAAGTCTGTTAAAGTTCAGCCAAAACTGAAGAGAATTCCTTAAATGTTGCTCACAGGAACTGTCCCAAGCCCACAGCTTCTTTAAAGAAGATTCTTTTAAGTCACTGCCTCTGAGTCTCCAACTGCCTTCCCTAGAAAGGAGGCCCAATTGACCTGTTTCAGATACATTTTCTATCCTTCTATGAGTTACTAGGAGCCTCTAAGAGTCTAAATGGCAGCCCTCAAAATTTAAAACAAGACCAGCATTCATATACAAAGTATTAATCCTAAATCAAATCAAGCCAAGTTTATTGCCATGTGCACAAGTACGGTGAGGTACAGGTACAGTGAAAAACTTACTTCCAGCAGCATCACAGGTATGTAGGTACATACAACACACAGAATATAAATTATACAAGGCAGTGATGAAAAAGACAAAAAAGACATACTTCAGAATTGTGTATCTGATTGTTTTGAACCTGTTACCAGGGAAACCACAGCATTATATGGTGAAACACTGTGGAGAATAGGCTAAATGTCTTGTCAGTTAAAATTCTTCGCTATTTTATTTTGACCAGGCAAGTTGAGACACCTTCTGCTAGAAAGCCAATCTATATTTCTTTTTAAAAATTATTTACATTCTTTTAGTGAACTAGGCCACCAATAAGGTGAACCACAACCCTCTCACCATTGGGTCACAATTAGGCTCATTGCAACCCAGTACGTACCCTCAGCATGCCACCTCCCATACTACTCCGGGTCACACTGAATCAAAGATGAGGGAGCTCCCAGTGTAGGGAATCCCTCAACCCAGGTCTGCACCCTGATAACATTAACCTTGTGAAGGATGAGTAGAGCTCCTTCTCTTATAAGCTTATGGAAGAAAGTCCTGAATTTGGCTATTGTCCGATGGGCTCCCAGGTCTGTGCTCAGAGGGAGTCCACCAGAACCCCATGAAGATTAGCCTAGATTGTTATATGAGTATTGCTCTGACTGGACACCTCACATATTTCAGATTTTATCTGCTTTAGAAGCAGTTACTTGGGACCATGCACAAATATCACAACTGCAGAATACTTATTGGTTTTTAATACACAAATCTTCTTCAATGGGAAACTCAAGTCTCTCATAAACCAATGGAAACCAACATTTTGGTCAGACAAACTCCAATTAGCTCATTCAACTAATGACCTGTAAACTCAGTTGCTGCTGTGGACTGCTTCCAAAATGACAGCCAAACAAATTAAATTGAAATTTATCTTTAAAGTGATTTTCTAAGTAAATATTAATAACATTGTCCACAGCGTCTTTGTTTAGCAACCACTCTCAAACTCCATCACATCAGGAATTTGCCTTGTGTCTGTAGGACTAAGCTCCTTTTGCTGGATATACACATATATTTGTAGAATATTGCTTTAAGCTCCATATGGGTCTGACCTTACTTAGATTGCAGGAGGAATGTCAGAAGGTTACTGCTGAGTTGCAGACAAGATTGACAAAATTGACTTTTCCTTCAATAGTATGTTGATTCCAAAAGCCAGTCAGCACATTTGCTTTTTGGGGAAGTGTAATAACTTAAACTACATAAAGCAAAAAAACCTCAGATGCTGGAAATCTGAAATAAAATCAGAAAATGCTGGAGACAGTCAGCGATTCAAACACCATCTGCAGAAGGAGAGAGCGTGTTAATGTTTCAGGTCGATGACCCTTGATTAGAAATCATTTGAAGCGTCATTGACCTGAACCATTAATCTTTCTCTCTCCACAAGTGCTTCCTCATCTGCTGACTCTCTCCAGCATTTTCTGTTTTTTATTAAACTACATAAGCACTCTTTATACCTTTATTGTTTTGAGATTCCTGTTAGGAACCTTGGCCAACAGCCACCACTCCTCCATGAGGACCAGGGTGTGAACAAGACAGCACTGGACACCGCTGGCCCAGGGGGTAGTGCTGTTATATTCCCTCTCTCACACCTGACCTGGGGAGATGTAGCTTAATACTCAGCTCAATCCAGCCACGGGAATGAGTTCCTTCCCACAGAGTGGGCCATGTCACTGAACTTCTGCAGGTAGTTCATTACAACCACCGCTTTCCCCCTCTCTGAAGGACGCTGACCCCTGGTCTGAGCCAATCAGTCCACACACTGCCCCCTCAGATTACTGTCACTGTGCCACCTCCCTCTCTCTCCTTTCCAGACTCAATGTTCAGTACACGAGGCAGTGTGTGAGGGAGTGAGTGGGTCAGTATCCAGCACTGATGATCTGGGCCCAGACACCGCAGTAAAGCCGAATATTATAACACCTGCAACTTCTACAAAATCAAAATATAGGCAGGGCCTTACACACGGACTATTAGATTAGCCAGGAAAAATTTAGATGACTCTTCTCCATCGCAAATACAGAATGTTTCATGATTTGAACTTTTTAAAAAAATAATATTTTATGAAGCTCTATACAATCATCATTAGCAACTTTTTCACTTTAAAGTTGATTTCAAATCAAAAATTCTTGCTTTCAAATCTCTCTGCTGCAACTTCCCATCTTTTCACTGTACTGCTGATTCCCTATGCACCATCCTTTCCCTCTCAGCTGTTTGCTCCCTGATTCTCTTCCTCAATTCCATCTTTCCAGTTATTCTTTCAGCCTCTCTGCTTCTATTTCCTGGAATTCCTAGTCCGGTTTCCTTCAGCTTTCCCATTCTCTTCCCTCCTTTGAAAAAGAAAAACTACTCATAACCTTTTGGTTTGACAATGAACCCTCCAGAGTCCCTTAATTTGTTCTGCCTGCTATCCACTTCAACCACTTGATTGCGAAGAAAATGGAGTGTATTTTCCCATACACAGAATGCAGATAGCTTAATGGTATTTTCTGAAGACTAGTCCAAATCTTAACTGTCAGACATGTACATTGAAAACTGGTGTCAATTTGTACAGTTCTTTACAACTGAGCGATTACAAAGACTTTTAGTCTCAATAGATATGCTTCATTAAGCAGATATTCTTTTTATTAGCACGTTTTTAGTCTGCCGCCTATGGTTTAGCTGAGGACCATCAAGTATACAGTTTGATTGGCTACTTCATTGGGATGTTAGCAAGCTCCTGTCAGAAACATGCTGAAAAATGATCATTTTCGTCAGTGAAATCCATTAACATCAGATAGATAGGTACCTATTTTTCTGGACATTACATTTCAATTAAAGTAGTTTCAAATAATTGTAGGAACAGGGAAAAATATTCTTGCATCTCACAGAGCATTAGTTCCCATGGGCTGTTATTGCATAATGCATAACATGACAAAGTATTGGTCTAAAGCATAGCACGTACTACAGATATGCAGATAAGGCCTCCTGGAATACGGTACAGAGATCTCACAGATTATTTGATAGTCATATAGGCATTACTACGTTTGACAGTGTTCTCAAAATATAATGATCCATGATATGGAATCTCACATAAAACCTGGTTGGAGTCGATTGTTTGAGGGAGCCATTGTATAATAGTTACAACAGTCCTTATATAAATATTGAATAATATTATAGACCTCTACAGGAAATGGCATGTTGTTAGATCCACAGATTATTAGGTAGTGGCTTAGACATATATATATTTTTTTTAAACAATGTATAGTACTGAATGTCAATGAGAGAAAGCAGAACTTCTTCCAAACCAATATTATCACATCTACGGTAGAGTGGAGAGCATCAACACAGTGCCTACAACAGTTGGGTAACCCAGACTAATTTTTTTTAGGGGATGTACCTTCACAATATAAATCAGTTTGTTGTAATGTTAATATTTCTAAAATTGTTTATCGATGTGCCTTTGTGCAGGAGATATTCATTTATCATATAATCTCCTTTCCAGTTTTGTGAGATTATATCCACAGATGGAATCTACAGATGGGCTGGGCCAATCATTGATGTGATACTTGACTACGTTGGTAATGTGACTCTCTGCAGCAAGTTGAAGGAACATCTGGACAGCTATGAAGATTGGTCAACTATCAAAGCTAAATCAGGCAAGTATATACAAATAAATTCAAAACCTCAATAAATTATCCTGTTGTAGCCTGACATGGAAACAGTTTAAAATTCAACATTCTTATTTGGCATTTACTCAATTTTTAGCAAGTAAATAGAGTACCAATTCCATAAAACAATCTTTTGGAACTAAATCTTTCCTATAATTTGTCCTATGGTGACATAAATGCTTTTCCAGTGGGAAAGAAAAAACAAGGTAGCAAATCAGCTCAAGGTTATTTCTCATGTACTATCTGTTGCAAAATTCTAGTGCAAAATCACAGAGTGCTTTCTTACCTACTCTCAAGGAATACAGTGCTCCACATGGTGACCCAGGCAAGGAAAATAAGAAAAGAATAGGTGACAATTGGAATTGTTTTTTTATTGTCACTTGTACCGAGGTACAGTGAAAAACTTGTAAACCATTCATACAGATCAATTCATTACACTGTACATTGAGGTAGTACAAGGTAAAACAATACAGAACACAAAGTGTCACAGCTACAGAGAAAATGCAGTTCAGGTAGACAATAAGGTGCAAGGTTACAACAAAGTAGATTGTGAAGTGAAGAGTCCATCTTATCGTACTAGGGAACTGTTCAATAGTCTTACAACATAAAAGCTTTCCTTGAGCCTGGTGGTACGTGCTTTCAGGCTTTTGTATCTTCTGCCTGATGGGAAAGGGGAGAAGAGAGAATGTCCCAAGTGGGTGGGATCTTTGATTATGCTGGCTGCTTTACCGAGGCAGTGAGAAGTATAGACAGAGTACATGTACAAGTAATTTTAGGGAAAAAAAATTACAGGTTTTACTCTAAAATGCCACAATTATTTTAATGCTATTTCTCTTGGCTAAACCCCATTCCTTGGACCATGGTCCAAATAAAGGTGAGAGTAGTCTGGACAAACAGCAGCCTCTGCAATCAGTGGCTGTAAATCAGTATCCCAAAGCTAGGGCCAAGGGAGGCCCCCAGCTTAATATAGCTGCTGGCTTTTGCCTTATGGTTTAATCAGTAAGATATCTCAGTAGGAACCCTGCTGGAGAACACACTACAGCCACGCTACCTTGAAAGTGACTGAAATTAAAACATTGAATGTGGGAAATAGCCAGCTGGGCAGGCAGCATCTATGGAGAAACAGAATAAATGTTTCAGTTCAATGAACTTTTACTGGAATTGGGAAAAATTAAAGGTAAAAACAAGTCTTAAGATGCAGGGGAGAGATCAAAAGAGATCTGTGATAAGGTGGAAGGCAGAAGACAAGAGAGGTGGTGGAGTAAGGCCAAAGTGGGTGGTAAGGAGACAAATTAAGTAACAACAGATGGGTTGAGAAAAGAAGAAAATATGAACAGCAGAATTGTTAATCGAATCCTTTGCACTCAAATTTGAGTTCTGATAAAGGACCTTTGAGCTGAAATGTTAACTGTTTCTCTCTCCACAGATGTTGCCTGACCTGCTGAGTGTTTCCAGCATTTTCTGATTTTATTTCAGAGCTCAACTTTGAGCCTGAATGTTAAAATATGAAGTTAGTAAAGTTATTCTTAACAGTACTATTGGAGTGAAATTTGGCACAAGGGTACTAGTTAACTACCACAATAAACACTAGTTTTACCATCAACTCTCCATCTCTTATTGAATTAAAAAAAAGATCCTTAGGCTTATGCTGAGCTTCATCAGAACTGTTTGTGGGTCTGATGCCAGAGAGGTCAGCGTGGAAGTGGGATTCAAGCTTCCAAGCACTGGAAGCTCAATGTTTTGTTTATGGACTGACCCCATCCCCCAACCCAAGTTAAATCTCAATTGTCCCTCATGTAACACGGCAAGCATTAGTATGTAAATATTTGGAGCGTTCATTGTGCTGAAAAAGGCTGCATAAACAGCACTTGTTGTGGAGGAGTAGGGAATCAATTACAGCAACCTCTTGATTTGTGCATTTAGCAGCCCATGCTGATTCTTCAAGTTGCCATCAGACTTACTGCCTTGTATTAGTAAATGCTGATAGTCTTACCAACAGTAACATTTCAGTTTCTAGCACATAGATTACAAAGTACATAACATGTAATTTTTGAACCACATTCCCAAGAAAACCAAACATCTTGTACTGAACATCTAATCAGTGATTTTCTTTAAAAAAAAGACAAATCAATTATGAAAAACTACATACTTACAGGACCAACCTTTAATTGGAAAGATCCATGTAGTTTCTGCAAATATTAATATAATGCATTCTTGATGGGCCTTCAGGGATTTACTAATCTTTAAACTTGTTGCAGCATTAATTATTTAATTAATTAATGAGATTATTCCAATCAAAATATTGTCATAATTATGTAAATAGATTAACAGAAAACTTCTGTGCAAAATCGATCAAGCCATATAGTGTAAATTATCTAGAAACAAAATGCTACACATCTATTTGTTTAATGATACTATACTAGTGTTTGCTATTTTATTAACATTATTTTATATATCTGGTAATAATTGTATTAAAAGAGGATTTTGAAAATCAAATGTTATGTATAATTATTTTTTTAATACAATGGTTTGTTCTTTTCAGTACTAACGATGGTAAAACTTTCACCGTTCACCATCATTACTGTGTGAAATTGACAGCAACTGTGGGATTTCTGTGTATCCATGGTTTAACATGCACGGTAGTGGGCAGACGCGGTAGTGTAGAGGTTAGCATAATGCTATTACAGTGCCAGAGACCCAGGTTCAATTCCGGCCTCCCTGTGTCTGCATGGCTTTTCTCCAGGTGCTCCGGTTTCCTCCCACGTTCCAAAGATGTACGGGTTAGGAAGTTGTGGGCATGCTATGTTGGCGCTGGAAGCGTGGCGACACTTGTGGGCTGTCCCTAGAACACTCTACGCAAAAAATGCATTTCACTGTGTGTTTCAATGTACATGTGCCTAATAAAGATCTTATCTTAAATCCCATAAATGCTGGTTTTTAAATAAATCACTGAACATTTCCAGCATTTCCTGTTTTTATTCCACATTATTAGCATCTATTGTATTTTCCTTTATTGCTTCTATTGATTATCATGTGTTGACTTTATTCTTTGTTTAGAACCTCCGAGACCTCTTGTTCATCTTTGTAGAATTAAAATTCGAAAGCTTTTGGGACGCGAAAGATTAAAACTTATTGAAGTGCTGCCTCTCCCTGGCAGGCTGAGAAATTACCTGGAGTACAATTGTACAAACGAGTTTGCATAAACGAAGCCATTTGCAAGGAACAACATAATTTACAATAGAAATACATGTACATTGCGGGACACAGAGAAAGAAGTCAGTCCACAGTCAAAAGTATGAAAGCTGCACGTGATTTTTGATATGTGACTGTGCAACAGAGCAAAAGGAAATAATATTTCATGGGAAAATAACACAGAAGTTAAAGATCCACCAACTAACTATGTCGATGATTGACTGAGTGAATGAGCACCAGGAGGCTGGAAAATAAATTCAGGATTTTTGGATTTAGTAAAGAAATCTAAACCTGAGTGTTTTGAAATGGAAACTTCCTAAAAATGCATTTCATGCCAATCAACATGTGAAAGAAAAAAGGTAGGCTTCATTTCGGTTGGGTCCTTTCACGAGTTCGAATGGAAGGTTCCCCCAGAAGAGTCAGCCACTCTTTTTCCATTGCTGCCTGATCTACTGTGCATTTCCAACATTTTGTACTTTCAAATCAGCTTTCCAATAAATTGCAGCATTTTAATCTGTATATACGCAATATGGAAAAGGTACCAAGATTCGTGTAGAAATATGGAGACACAAGAGACTGAAGGTGCTGGAATCTAAGCAACAAACGATCAGCTGGACAAACTCAGCAGGTTGAGCAGCATCTGTGGGGGATGGTGGGGGTGGGGGGGGGGGGGGGGAAAGGAATTGTCGACATTTTGGGTCGAAGCCCTGCATCAGGACTATGAAGGGTTTCGACTTGAAATATCAACAATTCCCTCCCACAGATGCTGCTCAAGCTGCTGAATTCCTCCAGCAGATTGTTTGTTGTTCATGTAGAAATAATCTGTTGCATTAACATGCAAGGTAAAGATTTGGCAAGCACTTTTTTTTGTGAAAGAATGATGATTAATTAGTTTCCCTGCAACTCAGACACATTTTATGCATGGAACTTAGCTTCAGTTTGGACCTTGTCCTGAAAATATACCATGAAAAGTTCAAAGCTACTTATGGTCAAAATATTAATGGAAGTTTAACATAATACTTAATTTTTATGCTTTATATTAAAATAATAAACACAAATTTATAAGCTGTTCTTTAACTACTTTGGATGTTTTAAGAAGTGCTTTTTGTTAAATGGAATACCATAGCAACTGTTGTTTTCTTTTTCTACGCTACTAGTAAATAGTTTTTGGAAAAACTTTGAAGCCTTTATTCCTGAGGTCTCTCAGTGTCAAATGCACCATTTTAGGATCAACCAACACAGAAGAGACTTGCCCAGATTTCCATCTTGCCTTTCTTGAGTTACCTAACCTTACCCAAGCTAGCAGGTGGAGTACTGAAGCAGGAATAGGCCCCTCAGCTGCTCGAGCCTGTTCTGCCACTGAATTGGATTGTGGATGATCTAGAAAATCCATGCTGCCATTTAATTAAATTATAGCTGATTTGCTCATTTTTGCTCCACATCCCTTGATACCCTTATCCAACTAAAACATTGTGATCGTTATCATGAAAATTTCCTTTGAGCCAGCAAGCTCTGCCTTTGATGTAGCGAGTTTTAGATTTAGCCAATTTTTGTGTTGAAGAGTGTTTCTTGATTTCACTCCTAGTTCTAATTTTATTGCTCTCCCCCATTTTTTCTGGGTGACTCCACTGGAGAAATTGTTACTCTGAATCTACTTGCCAATAATTAAACACCAACATCATGCAAAGTCAAGATCATGCCTGGTAGTCAAATATCAACCCAGCACTCAGCGTCAAGAGCAATACTTGAAGAAGGATTTTGTGACTGAAGTGCTAGAGAGATGTTTACATGATGATATTGTTAAGCAGCTGCAACTGCAGAAGGTAGGAGAAAATTGGGTAAACTGTGCCCTAATGGGAAAGATAAGAGTTTCTGTTTATCTGCACTCTTTATATATTTGGTGTATTTTAGTGGCAATTCCAGAAGTTTCATTAGGCTTATGAAGTAATTCCATTTTTTAAGGTATACTCACCAACCTGAGGTCTGTAAGATTAATGATTCTACATCACAAGGGACAGAAGGAAAACTAAAGAACTGAATATAGTACCAGCCCTATAGCCACCAGAGTTGATACAGTTTAGTAATTCTCCTGTCATTCAAGCTTTGTGACCAGACAGCTATAAGTAATTGATTTGATGCACATAATTTGCATATAACTACCTTCCACTCTGCATTTTTCTGGAAATATTACCCTGCTTTTATTGGGAGAAGTTGCTGTGGTTCCTATTTTCCCTGGTCATTTGATAGATCTTGTTTTCTAAGAAATTGATATGGTTTGCTGAGAGTCATTTTCTGCACCCCATTGACTGACACAGTATTGTCTACAAATATTAATTAATAATTTGGCTTGATGCCTGTTTGTAGTTTAGACAGTTCTACACTCAAACTTATTTGGAACAGCATTAGGGTGATAATGCAGAATATAACATCTATCCTAAGGAAACCATTATCCTCCATTTTATTTGGTTGTACTGAACACTGGGATCCAGTGATAATAGATATTGTTTTTAAACAGTTTGGAACTGCAAGCATATTGCAGAGTTAAAGTACTTTGTTGTAGTTTTATGCACTGGAATGTTTTTGTGGTTTTTTTTACTATAAATTTAACAGGAATATTATAATTCTGACAGTAATTATAGTAAAAATGTATTTGAACTAAGTTTGTGTCTGTCATAATTAATCACCATAACTGTAGCAAAACTGTTGTTCATATTAGATTCTTAAAAAAAAATCATATTACTTCACATTCATTGTGTTTTCAAAGAAACCAAAGCTGGTCTCTTAATGACATCAAAACAGAGAATGTTACAGCACAAAAACAGGCCATTTGGCCCTTCAGATATATGCACTGCTCCCTAACAAGCGCAATCTCACAATCTTGCATGTTTTCTGTAATATCCCTTAATATTTGTTAATAATTCCTCTTTTTCTATTCTCATCTCTAAGAAGTATTGGCATTGAGGAAGCTGATAAATTTAAGTTCACAGGTGTGATAAGAAATTGAAAAAATAAAGAACTCTGATTCCAACCCATTCCTGGATTTGCTGGAGGTGAGTTTGGAACAGGTGAGCTCAGTCTGCTCTAAGGAGGTGGGCAAATATTCAAGGCTTTTAACTTATTCATTTCTAGGCATTGCTGGCAAGGCCAGCATTTATTGCTCATCCTGAATTGATCTTGAGGTGGTAGTGAACAGCTTCCTTGAACTGCTATTATCCTACATAGAGCACTACAGCACAGAACAGGTGCTTCAGCCCACAATGTTGTGCTGACATTTTATCCTGCTCTAAGATCTATCTAACCCTTACCTCCCACATAGCCCCCTATTTTTCTATGATTCATGTGTCTATCTAAGAGTCTCTTAAATGTCCCTAATGTATCTGCCCCCACAACCTCTGCAGGCAGTGCGTTCCATGCACCCACCACTCTCTGTGTAAAAAAATAGTCTCTGACTGCCCAATCTATGCCTCTTATCATCTTGTACACCTCTATCAAGTCCCTTCTCATCCTCCTTCTCTCCAAAGAGAAAATCCCTAGACTTTTCAACCTATCCTCATAAGACATGCTCTCCAATCCAGGCAACATCCTGGTAAATCTCCTCTGCACCCTCTCGAAAGCTTCCACATCCTTTCTATAATGAGACGACCAGAACTGAACACAATACTCTGAGTGTGGTCTGACCAGAGTTCTATAGAGCTGCAACATCACCTCACGGCTCTTGAACTCAATACCCCGACTAATGAAGGCCAACACCCCATACGTCTTCTTAACAACCCTATTGACCTGCGTGGCAACCTTGAGGGATCTATGGACGTGGACCCCAAGATCCCTCTGTTCCTCCACACTGCTAAGGGTCCTGCCATTAACCTTGTATTTTGCCTTCAAGTTTGATTTCCCGAAGTGTATCACTTCACACTTATCCGGGTTGAAGTCCATCTGTCACTTCTCAGCCCAGGTCTGCAGTCTATCAATATCTTGTTGTAATCTAGAGCAACCTTCTACACTATCCACAACACCACCAACCTTAGTATCATCAGCAAACTTACTAACCCACCCTTCCACATCCAAGTCATTTATAAAAATCACAAAGAGCAGGGGTCCCAGAACAGATCCCTGCAGAACACCACTGGTCACCGACCTCCAGGCAGAATACGCTCCATCTACCACCACCTTCTGTCGTCTATGGGTGAGCCAATTCTGAATCCACACAGCCAAGTTTCCCTGGATCCCATGCCTCCTGACTTTCTGAATAAGCCTTCCATGAGGAACTTTATGAAACGCCTTACTAAAATCCATGTACACCACCTCCACTGCTCTACTTTCATCAATGTGTTTTGTCACATCTTCAAAGAATGTGAAGAATTCTCTGGTGAAAATATTCCCACACAGCTGTTGGGTAGGAAGTTCCTGGATTTAGACCCAGTGATAATGAAGGACTTACAATATATTTCCATGTCAGGATGCTGTGGAACATGGAGGTGTTTCCATGCACCTGCTGCCCTTGTCCTTCTTGCCAGTAGAGGTTGTGGGTTCAGGAGGTGCTATCAGAGCCATCTTGTCAAGCAACTGTAGTGTATTGTGTAAATGGTACACACTGCAGCCACTGTGTGCCGATAGTGGAGCAAACAAACATTTGGGGTGGATGATGGGTTGCCAGTCAAGCAGGCTGCTGTGTCCTGAATGGCGTCAATCTTTCTGAATGTTGTCGGCGCTGTACTCACCCAGATAGGTGGAGAGTATTCCATCACGCTTCTGATTTGTGCCTTGTAAAGGGTGGAAAGATTTTGGGGTGTCAGGAAGCAGATAATTCATCACATGATGGATCCTGTGGATTGGGTAGTCAATGTGACTCCACCATACAGGAAAGGAGGGAGACCAAAAATAGGGAACACCAATCTGCTATCTTAACATCAGAGGTAGGGAAAATTAATTTGTAATGAAGAATGTAATAACAGAAGACCTTGAAAAGAATAATAGGATTGAGCAGAGTCAATGTGAATTTATGAAAGTAAAATCATGTTTGGCTAATCTGATGGGATTGTTTGAGGGTGTGACTAGTAGAATAAGGTGGAACTACTGGATGTGGTATAGAGTCAGAGAGTTGTGTAGCATAGAAACAGGCCCTTTACCCACTGTGTCTATGCCAGCCATCATGCCTATCTATACTAATCCCACCTGCCTGAGTTAATTCCATATCCCTCTATCCCCTATTCCATAATCACTATATTTGGAATTTTGGAGGACGTTGGATAAGTCTCAGGACATTGATCGATAAGGTTAGAGTCCATGGAATTGGGGTAATATACTGATATAGTTTGAGAATGGGTTATCAGACCAAAAGCAAAGAATGGGAATAAACAGGTCCATCTCAGGTTGGCAAGCTGTGACTAGAAGGACCAGTGGCTGGGCCCCAACTTTTCACAATCTATAATCAAGGATTTGGATGAGGCGACCAAATGTCATATTTCAAAGCTTGCTAACAAAACTAAACTAGGTGGGAGTGTGAATTAAGAGGAGGATATAGAGAGACTTCAAGGGGATATGTACAAACTGAATGAGTGGGCAAGAGCATGGCAGATGCAATATAACGTGGAAAAATGCAAGGTTATCCACCTTGGCTCACATAACAGCAAACCAGAATATTTATTAAATGTTGACAGATTGGGTAGTGGTAGTATTGATGTTCAAAGGGACCCAGGCATACTTAACAGAAGTCATTGAAGGCCAACATACAAGTGCAGTAACTAAGTAGAAGGCGAAATGGCATTATAGCCTTTATTTCAAGAGGATTTGAACAAGATTGAAGTGTCTTACTGCAATTGTATACAACCCTGAATGTTGAGTACTGTACACAATTTTGGGCTCCTCAGCTAAGAAAGGATTTAATTGCCATAGGAGGGAATTCAGTGAAGTTTCACTAGACTGGTTCCTGGGATTGCCATGCGAGGACACACTGAGCAGACTGGGACTGCATTCTCTAAAGGAATAAGCAAGGACTTCATTGTAACAAACAAAAATTTTTTGAAGAGCTTGACAGGCTGGATGGAGGGAGAATATTTTACTCAGGCTAAGCAGTCTATGACCAGGGGCACAGTTTGAGAATGAGGAGTAGGACATTTAGGATTGAGAAGAAAAATTCCTTCACACAGAGGGCGAGGAACATTTGGAATTCCATATCCCAGAGGGCTGTGGAGGATTGGTCATTGTGTTCACTCAAAACAGACCAATAGATTTCTGGATGTTGAGCGTATCAAAGTGTATGAGGATAGTGGCAGAAAATAGCGCTGAGATAGATTAGCTATGATCTTAATGAATAGTAGAGCAGGCCAAAGGACTGGGTAGTCTGCTCCTGCTTTTATTTCTTATGTTCTTAGGATACCCAGCCTCTGATCTTCTCTTGCAGCCACAATATTTGTGTAGCTGGTCCAGAAAAATGTCTGGTCAAATAATAACCCCCAGAATATTGATGGTGGGACATGCAGTGATGAACATGCCACTGAAGGTCAGGGTAAGTGGTTAGACTCTCTTTTGCTGGAGATTATTATTGCACAACAGTAGTCATTTATCAGCCCAAGTCCTGAATGTTGTCAGGATCTTGCTGCCTCCAGCTGTGGATTACTTCATAAACTGAGGAGTTATGAATGGAACTGAGCATTTTGCAGTCATCCTCGCTTCTGACCTTACGATGAAAGGAATGTCAAAAATGAAGGTTGGTTCTGGGACATTACCCTGAGAGGCCCTGAAGTCATGTCCTGGAACAGAGATAATTGACTTCCAAAAACTATAATTACTTCCTTTCATGAGAGATAGGAACCCAACCATTGGATTGCTTTCCCCTTGATGCCCATTAACTTCAGTTTCACCAGGGTTTCTAGATGCCGCATTCAGTCAAATGTTGTCGATGTCCGGGGAAGTCACTCTTTGGTCCAATGAGCTTGTTATTGGAACGTCAATGCCACTCTGACATTTACTGGAGGGGACACCTTCCACTACTTTGCTGCTGATCGAGAGCAGGGTGACTGCATTGGTTTTGACCTGCTGCACACTGTGCACTTCCGTTTTATTTTTAAACACACAGGCTGGTTTTCCTGGGACTCAGGAAACCGGCAAATGAAAGGGGATGAGAAGGACCAGATCACCGAGGTCAATGCCTATAATGGACCAGGAGAAGCAGGCGTCTTGTCTCCAGGCACCCCCAAGCTTAAATTTTAAAAAGGACACCCTGACTGGCTGGCAGCCCCACCACTTTCTCATTATCACTTGACACCCAGCTTCCTCTCAAGATCAGAGCCATATCTTACCCCCACCCCTTCCTTAAACTGCTCTACTACCTCATCACATGAATATTTGGTTCCCACAATAATGGACCTAGCACAGTCGCCAGTTGCTTTTCAACCCAACAGCCTGTGAGCCTATATGATTATTAGGCAGGAAAATAGCCCCTGCAGTTAATTCTGGGTATGCATTCCTCAAGCCCTTGCACCTCCCCACTCCACCACTCTTCCTTCCCAATACCACCCCACCACCCCCCAAGTGACAGTCTATATCTATGGTCTGCAGGAGACAATTCCATGTGCAGTCCAATCTCCACATTATCTATGACTTCTAAAAAAGAAGTCAATTGTATGCCATGTCTTATTCCACAAGATTCCCCACAGTGGTCCTTCCTTTTGCTAAATTCCCCATGGAATCAAACATATTTTCTTACTAGTATAAGATAACCGCCCGGTTATTTGAGGAACATCCTCCAGCAGTCTTGTCCAGGGGGACGCACTGTTCAGCCAAGTCTGGGAATGTCTCGGCTGGTGGCACTTTTTTTTTTAAAATCAGAGAGTCACTGGGTGGCGCAATCGCTCCTGGAAATTCAAGTTGGTGATTTAACAAGCATGGAAACCGAGGAAGTGCATCATAAAACAAACGGAGAGATTAAACGTACGGGGTCTTTTGGGAGATGCACAAGAGGAACGCTAAAAAGTGCTTGTTCGTAACTCGGGAATGTGGACATTTCTGGCAAGCCCAGGACAGCATTCAATGCAAATCCGTGTTTACCCTTGAAGAGGCGTCCTGAGCTTTCTTCTTCCACTTTATTTGACGAATCCGCCGCCGTGTTGCTGCTTGGTAATAAATTTCAGGATCTGGGACTCGCGACTACGAAGGATTAATGAGATATTTCCAAGTCAGGATGGTTTGTAACCTACAAGTGGCGGTGTTTCCATACACCTTGTCCATCCAAAGGTTTGGGGGTGGGGAGTTCTCGGAGTAGCCTTGGAGAGCATGCACTGCAGCACCAGTAATAGAGGGAGTGAAAGTTTAGGATGGAGAAATTAACGCCAATCAAGTGGACTGTTTTGTCCTGGCTGGGGTTGAAGTTTTTGTGTGTTGTTGGAGCCGTTTTTAATCCAGGCCAATGGGGAGTATAGATCCGTAATGTGCTGAAGGAAGATTTACTACAGGGAAAGACATCCGGATAAACTAAACAATATAGAGAATGATAATGATGAGATTGACCAAAGGAGAAAACACAAGGAAAGGAAATGGAAAAATAAAGATAGGCGCGGACTGGATTTTCCCCCCTGAGCAATTGGGAAACTTCGCCCAGAATGTACTTGAAGATGCACCCAGCTGAACAAGTTCAAAGAGTACCTGAGTTTCCATGTACACTAATTACCATGGGCCCCAAGAGTAAAATCACCCATAAAACGGCGCAATAGATGAACATAATTGGAAAATAGCCCATCCGCCTTCAGGCCTAGCATAAATAGTGAGAAGGAAAATAATTCTAGGGGCTGAAGAAACCAAAGTAAGGACTTCCTGGTCCTGCACATTCACTGTAACTTCAGTAGCTCCAGACAGAGTTTGAAATGGTCTCAGACATTTCCCTTCTCAGGAATGGCAACGTTGGTACTTGCGGCAGATCTGCCGGCAAAAGAGCCTTCAATTTTACCATCAACAAAGGATCGTCTGATTACAAAGAAATACCACAGGCAAAAGAAAGAGCTTGGGGTTTTCAGAGAAACATCATAACAAAAGTGCAAGAGGGATGAAGAAGAGGTGGCGTGTAGCAAAGTATACTAACGTGAGATGAAAGATTAAACTGAGTAAATTGACAACCGCTAGGCGAAAACTGGAACTTCGAATTTTAGTTAGGCATCCACCGAATCTAGATGGCACTTCCATTGGTTGAGTTGTGGAAACTCGCCCAATCGTCCAGCCGAATTGGACCAATTATCTTATTGGCGGGTACAAAGCTTGGGCTGAGACTATTAATTAGCCCGAGAAGCCTCTCATTACTTCAGCGGTTCTCACCTGTTTTCGCTGCACACGCTGCAGAGATTTAATGTCTTTCAGTCCCTCCACACTAACCTCAAACACTGAACAAAAAGCTTTTTGTTTCTATAAGGGAATACAACTCAAGTCATAGGACCATCAAGCATATAAACCCACTGCAAACAAAAGAAGAAAATAACACGCGGCCTTGCAAGATGAATGAGGTTGTTTAGTCAGTAAAAGGACTAGGTGAGTAGGGTTGAGGATCCTCAGCTCTGGAGGGACTTGGTTAGTAATGGTATGGGTTTTAAACCATAAAGGTCCAGACAGGTTGTCGACAATCTGCACTTAAGGAGAAGGTTGGGGCTTCTAAAGCTGGAGTCTGCACGAGTCAAGACAATACATTGCTAATCAAGCAATAAATAAAATAAAAAGAAATGTCTGATGCTGGAAATCTAAAATAGAAACAGAAAATTATGTAACCACTTAACAGGTCATATAGCATCAGAGAAGAAGAGTCTTTGACCTGAAGGAGAGTCTCAGACCTTAAAGTTTCACTCTGTTCCTCTTCCCACAGATGCTGCCTGACCTGCTGAGTGTTTCCAGCATTTTCTGTTTATATTGCGCTTCAGCGCTTGGAGTGAAGAACAATGATGTAATCTGTTACTTTTGGTGCATTTTTTGGTAGTTACCCGGACCTTTTTCTTAAGCCAGTTACAATAACTGTAAGCGGAGCAATGCAAGGGGAAGCGTTAAGAAAGGGCGCCGATAACATATAGCTCGGTGTGTTTCGCACCAGTGCCCACTGAGATGACAAAATGTGCTGGGATTGACCGGTAACTCCACCAATCAGCGGGAAATCTGACCGGTGACTTTTGAAATTGATAAGTTGTGTTGGATCATGTGCGGTTTATAGGAATTTAAGAGCAGGCACCGTTGCAGAGTTGAAATCAACAATTAAGCTAACATTAAAAAGAAAAATCCTTTGCTTGCAGATGAATTCATCTCGTCAAAATCCCCGAGCAACACCCCACACAGCTACTCCTCAACCGTCTACCAGCCTACCCTCCCCATACCAAGAGGAGACGCAGTCCCCTAGTTTGAAAACCAATGCATTATTTCATACTGTTCTCCAAGGGTGACTGATTTCTGAAAAAAGGCTCCAGAAAATGAAGAAATCAGTTACATAATGTCAAGAAATCGTGTTCTGCGTTATAATCTCTCTGGACTATCCATTGCTACAAGCAGCTCTTTTTAACTAGTGACCCTGTTTGCAATTAAATCAATATACATTGCAATCCATTAAATGGAATTAATAAACCAATATAACAAACCGTTTCTCCATCGCATAGTTTTATAGCCTTCCTTTTTATTTAATAAAATTATATCTTCTCGCATCAGTCTCTCTCAAACATACAGTACAAAACAATTAATTGCCACCTTACACAGAATGAAATCATTTCTTGTACAAGGAAACCAAACCAGGTTTAACATCACTTAGAACCATTCGTATAAATTCAGTTAAAATGTTAAAACATTTTCATTGGATGCAATTTACCCGCAGGACATGTTTCTCAATACTGCAGAAAAATGACAAAGCACGGGAGATTTTGACATGAATACATCTATAGTGAGTGATCTGCTCAATGTGCACAGTCTGTCTTAGGCAAAGTTATTACAGAGTGCTTCAATGTGGATCTTGTTATTCACTTTAACAAACGGGTTTAATATTTGCACAAAACTCCCTACTTCAGTGGCGACAAAGAGCTTTTGGACATCCCGAGGCCATGAAAGGTACTATATAAATAATGTATTTTCCCATGACAACCTGTTTTTCAATAAACACGAGGTGTCAGCGTGTGGAACATTACGCTAAGATCTGATAGCAGGTGTAGTACAGCTTCAGGAAGGTGTCAGAAAGAACCTTACCTTAAAGAGCAACACACACAAAATGCTGGAGGAACTTAGCAGGTCAGGCAGCATCTATAGAGGGAAATAAACAACTGACGTTTCGGGTCGAGACCCTTCATCAAGATGTGTTGTTCACGATCTACCTTGTTCACGATCTACCTTGTTGTGACCTTGCGCCTTATTGCACTGCACTTTCTCTGTAGCTGTTACACTTTACTCTGTACTGTTATTGTTTTTACATGTACTACATCTATGCACTCTGTACTGACTCAATGTAACTGCACTGTGTAATGAATTGACCTGTACGATCGGTTGTAAGACAAGCTTTTCACTGTACCTCGGTACAAGTGACAATAGTAAACCAATACCAATACCCTCCATAGATGCTGCCTGACCTGCTGAGTTCCTCCAGCATTTTGCGTGAGTTGCTCCAGGTTCCGGCATCTGCAGAATCTCTTGTGTGTCTTATCTTAAAGAGTGCAATGACAATACACGTTTAGCATTGGTGCAAGACAATTCCGCCACACGAGACTTGCGTATCTGACATCGGAACCAAGTGGACTGATGCACGTCCTGATGAAGGGTCTCGACCTGAAACGTCGACTGTTTATTTCCCTCCATAGATGCTGCCTGACCTGCTGAAACTCCTTCCTGCATCACTTTCAGAGTCTGTCCTGTCTGTGGACTTTGGCTGCATGTGATTAATTGCAAATTACTTATCACAGTTCTAATGTAAGCAACAAACAATCTGCTGGAGGAACTCGGCGGGTTGAGCAGCATCTGTGGGAGGAAAGAAATCGTCGACAATCTCTTTCCTCCCCACAGATGCTGCTCGATCCGCTGAATTTGTTGCTCCAGGCTCCAGCATCTGCAGGGTCTTGTGTCTCCACAGTTCTCACCTAAGTCGCCTGAATCCATACTGACTCTTGACGACCGGCACTCCACCCACCCCCCTCCCCCTACCACGCCTCCACAAAAAACCTTTGAGAAATGAAGGATTTGTAAAATAGCCCTCGATCGCCCCAACGTATGTCCGGAAATTTCCTCCAGTCGATAGCACTCAATCAAACGTTGCCTGTTCGGTAATGACAATTCAGCAACCGGTCTCAGAAAGCGCCTGCAACCTGCGCCTGTTTCGGTGAGGTGCCCTATACAACTGGAGTTTGTGCATCCTGCATAATGATTTCCAAAGGAAGTTGGATAGGGTAATAGGGTTGGATAAGGATACGCGGGTAGAGCGGGAGTTGGGCCGACAGGGACCAGGCATGAACTCGACGGGCTGAATGGTCACCTTTAACGTAATGTCTCTATGTGATTCGTTTCTGTATTTATTAACACACAATTATATATTTTTGCGTCTGCATTCGGACTAGAAAACCCAACATCTAAAGCGGCCAAGGCGTGTTTCGTAATTTTTAAAAAAATAGTGTTTGGGGTTTGTGTTTAACAGCAGGGCCATTGTAACGCGGGACTATCGGCACTGTTGTTAAAACGTGTGTGACTCATTAGGAATCCGGCCTAGAACTGTGCCCAGGGAACAGTTTCTTCGCCTTTCGCTGGTTTCTTTTCAAGTTGTCGCTGATAGGAAAGCACCTTGGCTTTCTGTTTCCACCAGTCAGACAATTAACGCAATGCGCCCGACACTGTGTTAGTTTGACCGGAGTGAAGTTACACCCAGGTTTCTATACAAACTTCCCAACAGAGTCTGGATGTCGAATCACCCAGCAAACAACGCAATCAAAATGACCACAATGTACCGAAGGACATCACGGAACTGATCTGTGGTAGTGTAACAGATACTATAAATAAAAAAGTCAGAGTAATCCCGGAGACCACGAGGTATGGAGTATTTAGGTCTCTGTCTGAATTGATTTTTGATCACTGCAGGGAACACCTATGCCCTAAATATTGCTCGCTGTAGGCCAAGTGATTAATGCTGGGTTAGTGTGACCACAGATGATTGTACACCTGAGAATTTGGCGCAGTTAGTTGCCCTGAGCGAGTGCAATCGAAGTAAAATCGCTCGTCTTACTTGGGGGTGTGTTCCCAAGTTGCTGAGCGGGATGAATAAACTGAATAAAGTATCGCTTCAGATAAGGAGCGGCTGATAATTGGGTGTACGCATGGCCCCAAATCTCGCAGAACGTTCTGCGATCTTTCGTATGATTTACTTTGATTCCATTCCGATTCGGCCGCTTGCTGAGTGTAAATGATTGCAAACACCGGTACATGAAAGTGTGCACAGTCTAAATCAACCGTCCGCACCAATACATACCCCGTTTAGCGAAAGCACTCAAACAGATCAATATCAGATCATAGTAAAAGCATCGACTGACAGAAGACGGAGGGCAACTTGTTTCAATTTCAGTCATTAGGAAAGGTCTTTATTTTCCATTTCATATCTTACCTTTGAAATGCTGGAAACACTGAACATGCCAGGTTAGACATCAAATGCTGCCTGACCTGCTGAGTTTTTCCAGCATTTTTGTTTTTTTGTTAACTTTCGGCTAACTTTCCTCCCATGACAGACGCGTCTACGACCAGAAGACGTAGGTTTAAAATGAGAATTAAAAGGTTTAGAGAGGATCTGGGGAAGATTTTTTTTCATACAGATGATGAATGCATTCTAGACGGCACTGTCTGAGGAGGTGGTGAAGGCAGGTGCTCTCACAGCGTTTCAGATGCACTTGGACGAGCACTTGAATCGCCAAGTTATAGGAGTTTACCAACCAGGTAAATGGAATTAGTATAGATAGGTACTTGATGGTCGGTAAACACATGATGGGCCGAAGGGTCTGTTTCCGTGCTGTATGACACTATGACTTTATCTCCAGGATCTGCAGCTTTTTTTTAATGTTGATTGATCTTTGAAGTGTCTACAATGACTCGTTGAATCCCGAGAGTGTTTCAATTGATTATGGCATAACCATTAAAGAGATTTGGCATGTCCCCTTTGACCCTCACCAATTTTTATCGATGCATCATAGAAAGCATCCTATCTGGATGCGTCACAGCTGGGTAAGGCAACTCCTCTGCCCGGGACGGCAAGAAACTGCAAAGAGTTGTGGACACAGCCCAGCGCGTCACGGAAACCAGCCTCCCCTCCATGGAGCATCACACACAAAATGATGGAAGACCTCAGCCTGACCTGCTGAGTTCCTCCAGCATTCTGTGTGTGTTGCTCCACATTCCAGCAACTGCAGAATCTCTTGTGTCTCCGCACGATGGACTCTGTCTATACTTCTCGCTGCCTTGGTAAAGCAGCCAGCATGATTAAAGACCCCACCCACCAAGGACATTCTCTCTTCTCCCCCCTCACATCGGGCAGAAGATACAAAAGCCTGAAAGCACGTACCACCAGGCTCAAGGACAGTTTCTATCCTGCTGTTATAAGACTATTAAACGGTTCCCTAGTAGGATAAAATGGACTCTTAACCTCACAATCTACTTATTGTGACCTTGCACCTTATTGCACTGCACTTTCCCTGTAGCTGTGACACTTTACTCTGTATTCTGTTATTGTTTTACTTTGTACTACCTCAATGCACTGTGTAATGAATTGACCTGGACCAACGGTATGCAAGACAAGTTTTTCACTGTACCTCGGTACAAGTGACAATAATAAACCAATTTACCAATTTACATCGACTGATAAAAGGACTGTTGCACTGCGGAGGCTGAAAGATAAAAAGGACCAACTTCACCACCAGCCTAAAGTTGTTGGTGGGGCTCTATGCAATTGTCCGTAGTTATGAGACAGTTACTGTAACCGTGGGTTCCAAGAGTATAAGTCGCCCCCTCAATCGCCCGCAGTGGAAGTCGACCACTGAACGGGACCATCCCACTCCATTCTAGCCCGACAGTAATATTTATTTGTGGTCCTGTGCTCTCTTAAACCCAAACGTCCTGGTCTTCGATCCCAAGGAAACCCGTTTGACGCATTTTAGCGAAGCTTTAATTGCTGTACAGGACAATCGCTAAATTAAATGCCGCATTAGCCTACTTCAAGTCTGTAGGCTTCACGAATTGTTGCTATAGTCTGGTAATTTCAAATCCTTAATAGAAGTAGCAGGAACCCTTTCCCCCGGAATATATTTTGAACTTCATTCCATGAATCTTTTGTTCTCAATAGATTTTTTTTGTTGTGTAACAGGTAAGAACAGATAAAACAGGATTTGGTTATCGGGCAGTATGGAATGTTCCCTGTGTGAATGCGTGCGGCGGAACAGGGGAGCAGCGCTGGGCGGTCACACGGTGACGGCTCTGGCCTGTGTGACGGGGGACGTTTCACCAACACAGAACACCTCTCACGCTGACTATAGAGTGGGAAGAGCCGCCCCTGTTTTATTGAAAATAAAAATATCTTCTGTTCCATTGATCAGGTGTAAAAACACGCGAGCGAAATCATTTCTTTAACCTGGAATTCATACTGTTGGACATCATTTAAAATTAGCCAGAAAAAATTCACTTAAAGTAGTATAACGTTTGCACCGGATGGAATTCACTTCCTGATCTACGTTTTTCTTCGCAGTTGCCAATAAGTGTGCGGCGAGCCGCTCTTCCATTGTGCATATGCCGGCCTGCCTGCCCTTGAGTTTGATTTGGGGTATTTTAACTCGGCCTCTGTTCGCTTCGACCTGTTGTGTCATTTACGGACAGAGCTGGTCAGTGCTCACCAGAGAGGGATTGCAACAGTGCCTGTGGGAACTGGGTCTACGTTTAAAATAAGCTGAGCTGCATGGTTAGAATTATTCTGGAAAGGCCACAACATGAAGATCTAAACATGAATTCACACACACACATCAGCGAGCAGAAACTCATACACACAAAAATACATAGAAAGACACGCACTTAGATATATATATACACGCACACACACAACCAGGTACACGTTCACCCACACATCCATTATCCCCAAAACTACTTGCTTAATGATTAGGTGAACTGGACATCAGTTGTGAACGTTCATGCACTGCCAGCGTCACAAAGTGTCTCTGCTGGAAGTCTGAGAATTCACCCCAACTACAGGTAATCAAAGAAACCCATACACGTTGTACAAGGGAGGTGGGACAGTAGGCTTCGTGGGAATGGGCTTCAAAACGACAGGTTTGTGAATTTTTTGTCCGCTTAAAGAGTCTTTGGAGTAAGCCTGGATCTCGGCTGGTGGGTTGCTCCCTTTCCTCCATACACCAATGTCGGGGAAGCCAGAGGGAGGCAATCCCAGGTGGCTCTGGTATACCCGGTGACCATGGTACTGAAATGGACAGCAACTGCACACATTCATTGTGCGTGACAGGGAGGTGAAGTGGAATTTCACCGGCTCTCTCTCGCAGTCCTGTTGTATCGTCGGGAGTGCTGAGGATTGTTTGGGTGGGTTGGAACATCCCTGGATTCGCTTGCTTTCAGATCCCTGGCCCGGCGAATCTTCGGCCGCTGCCACCACTTGGTCCACGTGAAGCAGGTTCAAGGGCTGAAGGGTTTTGGGTGGCCTCGGTTCCTCCCAGAAGGACGCAGGGAGCTGTCGTTTCCTCATGGGCACCTGGTTTTGTCTGCCCAGCTGTTTCCCAGCCGCTGTGATAGTCCCCGGCAAAGTTTCGCCACAGTCCTGGTCAGCGGGAGGTTTGAAGTGTAGGTGAGGGTCCGCATGCTGCAGAATATAAGCTCGGTTCTTGTCGTCTGTTCCTCCCTTCGAACTGGCGTCAAGCAGCCGGCTGGGGTGACAACGCGGAATCCGCGAGTATTTCTGCGAAAAACGCTTCAGCTGTTTCTGTAAATATTTCCTGTGGTCGACCGAACGCCTGCAAGGAGCCGATTTGTCCAACGCCGCCTTGATATCACTCGAAGCCAAGTTGACAAAATTCAATAAAGTTTTCACCTCACTGTCCGCAGATGCCATGTTAATCCCAAACTTCAGGACATCCACACCTATGGCTAGCTCTCCATCAGTAATGCAGGATGCCAGGTCTCTCCCCTCTACCTGTACCGAAAACTGTAAGATAAAGAGAGATCGTTTCACTAATTATTGAATTCTGATTACCAACGAACAGAATTGTCACTTATTTCAATCACTCAATCGTGAGTTGACCCCCATCAAATAATGTCAGCTACTTTCAACTCTGCTATGTACACTGAAGATCCCAACCACACGTGATTGTGTTCGAAGATGTTAACCGAGGACATTGTCTGAGTTACAGTATTTTGTTTTGTTCATTCGTACTATTAGAATGGCCTCACATTTCCTGACGTATATACTGACGAGACCAATGCACTGATTCCTAGCAAAGACACACATACGTCTACACACATTTAGTTTGATAACAGCTTCATTGGAAAAGAAATGCCACCACATTAAACCGGCTTCTACTTCTGGCACCAGTCCAGGTATGCAGAACCCCACTATTATCAGGGAACAAGCACCTAGTATTAGCATAAAACTTCCCCGATCTTACTTTCTTTACGTTTCTATTCAATATATTCCTGTTGAGAATCTATTGTATAGGGTTTACTGTATAGCATTAACCATTAACACAAGCGCACACAGCGCTGGGTACATGTATGGTACCTGTGCATTATCTCCATCAATAACCCAACCCTTGTTTAAACGCTCTGCTCACCTTTGGGACCCGCTAGAGAACAAATCTTGAAATTTCCTTCTATCTATTTTCCCACTAGAGTTAGCTGAATGAATATAAACTGCCTGTAGTTAAGGCACTTCCAGACCAATCAGCAGCTCCTTCTTAACACAATACATCCCAATCAGGCACTGGGCTCGCTTGTTCCACATTCTTTTGTATCACAAATTGTTGTTATGGAAACGCAAGAGAGAGGGAAAGAAAAAGCGAGCCAAGAAGTACAATAATTTTCAGTGCAATTTTCCCACTCTCTTCCTCTCTCACTTCTCCCTCCTCATCGCCCTTTGCTCTAAAACATGATGTGCAGATAATATGCAAGGACTCAGTGGATTTTCTTTTCCATGAAAAATAACTTCAGCTGCCTGATGCCTTGCGATAGGCATGCTTGAGTGCAGGAACACAATGCTGGCTTTGCAAGTCTGGCTGCCTACTTTTAGCTGCTCTGTTAAGGCTTTTTTGGGGGGCTGATGTCAGAAGAAGTAGCAGAAAAAACTGAAGAGATGTGCAGATATCCATGGTTAGGGGGCTTGAGCGCTCAAGAATCTTGTCTTTATGTTTGCCTTCTCAATCGAAACACACAAAAGCTGAATTACCCATTCAAACCGCCCTGACAATGGGATCGAGTTGGATAGCACTCTTGCATTTGTAGTCAAACAGTTAGAGACTTAAATCGAGTCGTCATGATAGAGAAAGAGTTGGACAAAGCCCATAGAATATCCATCAGTAAACATTTTCCTATGTCATATTAGTGGGTCGCCATGGCTTCGCAGCGTCTAGGGACAATAGCGCAAGTTTGCACACTCGACTACTGTCACCCTGCCAACGCACGCAACAGCCAAAAAAGGACAATCCATTGGAAACGATGAACTCTGTGGGGAAGGTAGGGCTGGACGGTTTTTTTTTGAAAAGCGTGTGAAATGCTAATTGTTCTGCTTCTTTTCGTGATGAACTGGACGTTGCTCAGCATGTCCTTCCCACCTCTCGCTCATGCAAGGTGGCTCTTCTTTTGAGAGGGATGGGGGATAAATAGACACTGACAGCTCCTCGCTCACAAACCCAGGAGCATTCGGCCCCCGGCTCTCAACCCCTCCCTCACCTGGCCTGAATTTCCTGCAGGTTCTCTATGAAGTGTGAAATTAGGATAACATTAGCCATGCGGAGCATATTTCAACCCAGTGCTCCCGATGTGGATGTAATCCCTGCGATTTTGAAAGGAAATTGACATTTATTTCCTGCGACCCAATACGACGCAATTTAATCAGTGGACGGTGAAAAATGTTCCCTTTAAATGTATCTTAAACATATAGGCGACTTGACACGTGTAAACTACCTACTTTGAAGCGTTATACCATTTTAAATGTATTGTTATCGCCAGCTTCACCGGACCCCCAGTAATAGGAAGTTTGAGTGTATGTCATATATCTGACACATGGCGTTCAAAGTGTGGTTTTCGTTATTTCTCCAGGCCATTTGCTTTGAATGATGTTTGCATTTCAGTAACTCGGTCGGAAAGGTTCAAGACAAACGTGGACTTATCAAGCAAGGCTGTTGTTGATGAATTTTAATGCTACGTCATTTAGAACAGATGCAAATCAGGCTGTGTCTGTTCAACGTTTGACCAACTCTGGCCTCCTGGGTACCCCTGATTTTCATGGACCCGTCACTAGCAGCCGAGCCCTCAACCCCTTATGTTTTATGCCGTGGGGTTCCTTTCTTAAATGTAAAATTAAAGGAAAAATAATTGCAATCTGAACTGGAAATCTCAATTAAAAAAACAGAAAATGTTGAAAAAAATCTCAGCAGATCAGACAACATCTGTGGAAAATTGAAACAGTTAAAAGTTTCGGGATAGGAACCCTTCATCAAAACTGAGAAAGAGAGAAAAGTGATGCCTTCCTTAAACCCTTTCGCCCATGCCATCCCCTCCTTAACTAAGGATCTTTAAAGCCTACCTGTTTGACCAATCCCTTGGTCATTTCTGCCGTGCGGGAGGGGATGAACGGAGGAAATTATTTGTCAGGAATATGAAGAATTTAGAATTTCCTTTCCACAGCCTGCATTCAAGTAATGGCATGCACCAACACACTTTAGAAAACCTCTCATTGAACATTAACTACGGACAGGATGTCTGCACATCTTGGTGCCGGCAAATACGGACCAAACTTTGGAAGAGAGTCACATGCTTAGATATCTGTACACGTGTTGGGGTTAGAATCCCAACATGACATGCCCTTTGCTTGCAATCGTATTTCATCGTTATGAGGTGCAGACAGCCCCTGTATGACGAGTGAGCGGTGGTGCACAATCCTGTTAAAGGCAATTTCCCTAGTTTCCCTCGGCATCTAGCTTCCTAGTTTCCCTCGCCTTAAAATAATTATAAACTGGGCATTATTTTTAGGAGTATTGGGAAGTATTATTGGAAATTAGACCACACAAATAATCCTGAAGCGGCATTCTCAGCAGTACAGTTTACAGCTGCACATTGACAAAACGCATCCCACTCTCTTTAAGGTCACTCTTAGGCTGAGCTGGCTGACGGCAGCCCGAGAGGCCACTGGAGGCTTTTATCATCGCCTGCTCTTCCTTGTCGGTAACAATGTACAAGTGAAAAGAACAATTAACAATAGGGCACACCCCAAAGCGCCCCCATCCCCCGGCAGAAGAATTACGCTTTGAAGTAGTACGGAGAGAATGCTGAAGATAAATCATTTACAGCTGTGAATATGTCAAGCCGAGATAGCAGTGGCAAAAATTACTCTACATGTCATCTCAGCATGCGGATAGGGTCCAGCTGTGGACCAATTTCAACCCCGACACATCTCAAGCTGCCAGGGTGCTGGAAATCATCAGTATGCGTCTCTTCAGAAGTCCTACTGAATATTCGGAATGAATGGAATTTTAGAATTAAAGCTCCTTATGCAGTAACTGTCCCGCAGGACGCAGTGAAATTGTGTCAGTTAAAGCTGAATGGACTTTGATTGATTTATCTTTGACAGATTTACAATGACGACACTAGATTTTAAAACAAGATTTTAGACATGATAGTTGCAATCTCTGCATTCATTTAAAGGGACATTGAAGTAATCATCAATCATTGAAACTGCCAAATAAATCAAATAATACTATATTAAAACCATAAATGTTGTACATGCGTTAAAGGTTTATTCGACAGCCTGAAATAATTATAAAACAGTGAAACCGGCGTACAACAATTATGTACAATGTTTTTGCAAAATCTAGTAATATTCAATTGTCTTATGTATGTTTTAATTCCAAAATTGGCATTTTAATCTCATCATTTCTAGAACTGTTGGCAATGTGATCTTTAATTCGCCATGCAAATCAAAACGGTCTCCTATGTAATAATTTTGTTTGCATTTTAGGTTGTTATGGAGTAAAGCGCGTTAATACTGAACTAAAGCTCAGTGTCTGGGGTCTCGATGTAGGCAAAAATTCATTTTCATTGAGAAACCTAACTGAAGAAAACCTGGCGAAGCATTGTTAGTTTTTCCCTCTAGAAGAGTTTAGTCTTTCACCTGAATAAGATTGTAATAATATGCTCAAATACTGAATGTGGTTTTTATACATTTTTTATTACAGAAACTGAAGAAATGAAAAGTTAGTTAGCTGTGGGGAAAACATATTTTTAGAAACTGCATTTTCACATTATTATATTTATTCATTTTATGATTCCTTCAACACCCAGCAAGCAGTTTTGATGAACCAAATTTTGTTTTTTTTAAAAAAAAGAAGTGTTGTTCTTTAAAAGCTGTTTAATTATTTTGATTTGACCAAGACATAAGAATATCTTAAAAAGAAATGTCACAATTTGTATTGTGGAATGCATCAATCTCCAACCAGTGCAAAATGAATATTTCTTTAATTAAATCTTTGGACTGGTGAATCTTTGGTACAACATATTGTCCACACCCTTTTTTTGAAGGTAATGACTGCCATAGTTGGAGCAAGGGAGAGTGGGTTGGAAAGAAACTAAGTCATGTACCCTTCATCTTTTAGTTTAGAATTATGAGTGTTCCAATTGATTCTGAAAGACGTGGTGGTGAACATGCCTAATTGTGACCCTGTCTCTCAAGTGACTACTACTGCATACTTTTTATAGGTGGATAGGCAGCCTAGAAATATATTTGTTTCTTTAAAAATAGTGGACAAAGCAGCATAATACCAAGCATATTATAATTTTCATTAATGCTTCACACGTTCATTATAATTATAACTATAACTGCAATTATCCAGTTACCTACATTGTTCATTAGCCTCCTGGAGGACAAATATTGATGGAGAACAAATATAGACAGATATCTCATGCAGTTACATCCATTTTGTGGCTGACCTGTTCTCATGAGTATTGGTATAGTGCACATCCAGGGTCATATGAGGGCAGTGTTTCTTTATTTCCTATGTGATATATTAGGATTACTTACTGAAGAGTTCATGACAAATATTCCTCAAACACTTTGGGAAAGGAGACATTTTTCCTTGGCAAATTCTGGAAAAAGACTGGATGGTATAGCTTAGGGAAAATTGCCAGATAAGGAAGACTGGTGGGGGGGGGGGGGTTGTTGTAGTTTATTTTTGTGCACTTTGCAAAATCTCCAGCCACTTTGGAATAGTATAAAACAGGCATGGAAAAATAAGGTCTTACAGCTCCCTGTGCACAATAATCTATTTTGATGAGCATGTTATGACCTTACTTATTTTTAAAAGTATGGGTCTATTTAAGGGGGAATTTGTAAGGAAAGGTTCCAAAGTTTAATTCACAAACTATTTTTTTTATGTCTTGTGTTTAGAAATGAGAGGGACAGGGGTACAATGGTGTGTATGGGACCAAAGTTAAGCTTCTCCTTTTGAGATGGTTAGGTTGATTTGATCATGTTGGTTTTCTTTAACTGATTCAATACATCCACTAGATCACTGATTTCCCAAATGGCTGAGGAATTCTCTTTTTACTTTTAAGTTGCAGTACAATATTATGGAATTTCTGGATTGGTACATTGTTTTCCTCATTGATGAATTCAGTGAGTGGGCATTAATATGGTAAATGGAGTACAATGCAGAAGTATGTGAGATCATCGACTTTGGTGGAGAAAAGAGAGATGCTGACCACTTGCAAATAGATAGATATTGGGAAATGTTGGTGTTTAGAGGCATTCTTGCACAAAAGTCACTGAGAGCTAACACCCAGGTGCAGCAGGCAATTAGGGAGGCAAATGGTATTCAGTAATAAGTGGATTTCAGTTCTGTGGATCTCAGTACTAAGGTAAGGATGCATTACTGCAATTATACAGGGCTAAAGTTAGACCACATCTGGAGTATTGCATACAATTTTGGTCTCCTTTCCTAAGGATATACTTACAATAGAGGGAGTACAGTGAAGATTCATCATACTGGTTCCTGGGATTGGGAGTCTCTCATATGAGGAGAGGTTGAGTAGGCTAAGCCTCTACTCTTTGGTGGTTAGAAGTAAGAGAGGTGTCCTCATTGGGGAATACAAAATTCTTAGAGGGCTTGGCAGGATTGATACAGAGAGGATGTCTCCCCTGGCCAAGGACTCTAGCACTAGGACATCATAGTCTGAAAAATAAGGGTTAGGATTGGGATGAGGAGAAATTTCTTTACACAGAGGGTGAATCTCTGTAATTCTCAACCCTGAAGAGCTGGCTGTGAAGTCACTGAGTTCATTCAAAATGGACGTCAATATATTCCTGCATGCCAAGGGAATAAAGGGATATGGGGATAGTTCAGGAAACCAGCACTGAGGTAGAAGATCGACCCTAGCCTCACTGATAGGATCAGACTCCAAGGGCCAGATAGCCTGGTCCTGTTTCTTATGTTTGAGGAGGAGTGAGAGAGGAAGCATAGTTTGAAAGTTCATTTTTCAAAAAAAATGCTAAATCACAAGAAAAAACTGCACTTTAGAACTGCAGTCCTGATGAAAGGTTTTGACCCAAAACGTCGACTGTTTATTTCCCTCCATAGATGCTGCCTGACCTGCTGAGTTCCTCCAGCATTTTGTGTGTGTTGCTCCAGATTCCAGCATCTGCAGAATCTCTTGTGTCCGTACTTTAGAAGTTGTGTGTTTAAGACAACGATTTGCTGTGATTTTGTCAATGCATCATGGATCACAGAGAAAATATGTCGATCTCCCATTTCACATTGAGAGGGATTTCACACCAGGAAGAAGGAAACTAAGTTGTTCTGCAATGAACTGGTTTAAAAGAAATTATTTGCAATTTATCACTGAGGATCATGACGTTCCACTAATGATATGGTTCATAAATGCTTCTAGTTTGGAAAAATGCCTTTGCCTTGGAACTCCACCACCCAATCCCCACCAAAAAAAGCCAAAAAGATCCAACACAGAATAAATTAGGTTTTGAGGGCTAGATGAACCATATACCTTCTATTTACTGGTCATTGGTGTTTTCCACTGGTGTTATCATCAACACGTCTTTTTTCATTAACTGTCGTTTAAAGCATGCCTAAAGGGAGTATATACTTAGAAGAAAATAAACAAAAACTGCAGGTGCTGGAAACCTGAAATAAAACAGAAAATGCTGGAAGCACTCAGCTGTAGAAAGAGAAACAGAGTTTCAGGTCAAAGAGCCTTTTTATTTCAGATTATATATTTGAAAGAATTTGGCCTAATTCAGTCAGAGAGTGCTGTGTGACTGGGTTTTGTCCAGGATGTATAGGCAGGTCAGAATTTCAGCACGGCACCAAATCACAGCAAGCACACACTGAGATTTTTAAAAAAGACAATTTGGAAAGTCGGGACAGACCAACAGAAAATAAAAAGAAGCGATTCAGTTGCCACAGGCACTTTTATTGTGGGCTCCGTTTTTAATGGCTGTAAGTTATCCATGCACTTTTGCTATTATGGTCTTCATTGTTTTTATTTACAATACATTGACCAAGGCAAGCGCATGTGATTATAAAGGTTGCAGTACTATGACACACAAACGATGTCAAATATAATTCAGATTAAACTGCCTTTCGCATCTGCAGTCCAGCATATAAAGTGAATGGCAGATAAAAAGTGACACTGCTTCAAAGATTCTGCATGACAATAGCTGCCTATAAAAGACTAAAAGCCTAAAGTGTGTGAGAGAACAGTGGTAGAGTGAATGGGTTAGGATCCTTAACTCTGACAACGCAAAGATAATTCCAATCCTCCTCAGAAGAAGATGCTTCACTCCTGACTGACAATGCCATAAATGTCTCATTCATCAAATTCAGAAAACCCATCACGTCTGGGTCCCAATAATTCCAGCTATTCATCTGACAAATTGACAACCTCATGCTTAATGCCATTCTTTTTATAGTAAGGAGTCTAACTGCCTCTTTTAAGGTCTGATGTATTCTGTTATTTAAAATGTTAAGTGTAGCCTTTTGCCTATCATCTCATCATGCATCTAAATAAAGTGGAACCTCATATAAATGACAAGCTTTACACAATTAATTAAGGGGAATGCTATAATCATAGACCAGCACTTAGAAATAGGATTTCACCTTCACTTAGTGCAGTAAAAAGGTGCTATGCTTTAGTACAAATGCCCACTCAGGGTAACCGCCCCCAAAAATTGCAAAATTAGGAATGTTCATCCTTAAACATTTGTTAGGGTGGCTTTCACCCTGATGGCTGTGTTAAAACAGGGTTTGCGATGGAAGCCTGTGGAGGTTATGGCTGCTGTGTCTTTGATGCTGGAACTCTTGAGAAACAGGTCTCAACCTTAAAGCACTCTCTCCATGGTGGCTGCAGCTCAGCAGCAATGGAGGTGGGGGAATGGCAGGCGAGGAGGGGACATATGCCTTCAGTGTGCAAGGTCATAGCAGTTCTTCCGATCATTGGCAGGGATTGAGTCTTGTGCAGTGAGATGGCCCAAGACTCTGCTAGTTGCTCTACAGGATTTATCTCCACTGTGCGTTGCTATAATAAGAACTATGAGACCCAGCAGAGCATTAAAAACTCAGGCAGGCAGATGCTGACAGCTACACATCAATGTCTCTTGCTGACTGGCTGTGGGGTTTGCTCCTGGTAATGCTGGGAAATAAATACAGAGGTCAAAGGTTGCAAGTTTCAGCTCCATTTCTTTGTCAGTAAGGCAGACGTGAGTATCCTGCTATAGTTGATGTCACAAAGTGTGATAATGACACTGGGAAAAGTTGAGCTTTGCAGAGGTGACTCATGCCCAGATGGGCCCTGTCCAATTTTGCAATGGGGTGCATCTTGACAGGAAATGGTTGCCATCGTATTAAAATGCATCAAATGGCTTTTATGCATGTTTTGGGCATATAATCAACAGTGCCAACTGGGTCCATTTTCTGATCACCCATGTTTTGTCACATATGGCTATAATAATATTGGCGGTTCTTTGTACATCCTGGGAAGGGCAGATTTTCATCCTATTTTAAATACCTACATCAATCACAAGCAACCATCATCCAGACAAAAGACATCTTAGGTAATGAGAAACTTATGAGGATTAGTGCTGAGATCACAGACTATGATATGGCTTTATGTAATAAAATATAGTTAAATATTGATTTATTGAAATAAGTAAATCTAATGCATCATTGCAAACCTGTAAACTCACTGCCATCTGTCCAGATGAAAAGTCAATCAAATTATTGTAGAATAGGACTTATTAGACCATCTGATGTGTGATACTATACACTTTTTTAAAAATATCTAAGAGAAGCAAGGTGCACATAAGTAAAAAGAAACAAAAATCACCACTGAAGATCCATTAATGCTGTCTGTTAATAACTTTAGACATTATTTACTGTCATCATGAAATTAGGATTAATCTGAAGGACATGGGGAAAGCTTAACTATCCATAGCTTATGAATTGAATGGTGAAGACAATCAAAACTTTTGGAACACAACACAAAATTGACCTGGAACTTACTACCAGGGCTCTTCTGCCATACTCAACACTTGACTGAATCTAAGAAGCTGATGTTGCTAGTCCAGATGATTCCAAAGCCGAGGCTCTGAGTGGTGGCATGGTCTTAATTGACATAATAGAGTGAAATGTGTGGGTTGAACAAGTCCCTTTCTATTTCATAAAAACAGAAAGTTAGAAAGAGAGCATTTTCCCACTTTGTTGGGTCAACCAGGGATAAACTGCAAATATTCACCTTAAAAATCCAAAAAGCTGCAGATGCTGGAAGTCTGCAATAAAAGCAAAAATGCTGGAAACACTCAGCATGTCAAGTAGCATATGTGGAAAGATATGCACAAACATTCAAACCTCAGTGAAAGCTTTGACAGCTGCTGAGCTTGGGGATAGGGGTTGGTGCTGACTGGCTGTTAAAGCTGAGCTTTGAGTGTATGTTGGTTATGGCTAGATTAGCTCCTGCCTGAACAAGGACCTGGACCTGCTGTAATTTTCCTACTGCCACTTGGCTTTGGAGCACCTAGGTAACAGCAAAACATATGTCAGGCTGTTGTTTATCGATTACAGTTTGGCGTTCAATACCATCATGCCCTCAATATTAATCAACAAGCTTCAAAATATGGGCCTCTGTACCTCCCTCCTCAACTGGATCCTCGACTTCCTTATCAGGAGACCACAGTCAGTGGGGATCGGTAGTAACATCTCCTCCTTGCTGACAATCAACACAGGCGTACCTCAAGGATGCGTGTTTAGCCCACTGCTCTACTCTCTCTACACTCATGACTGTGTGGCTAGGCGCAGCTCAAACACCATCTATAAATTCGCTGATGACACCATGGTTGTTGGTGGAATCTCAGATGGCGACGAGGAGGCGTACAGGAGTGAGATACTTTGGCTGGTTGAATGGTGTCACAACAACAACCTTGCACCCAATGCCACCAAGACAAAGGAATTGATTGTGGACTTCAGGAAGGTGAAGTCGGGAGAACACACACCCGTCCTCACTGAGGGGTCAGCAGTGGAATGGGTGAGCAGCTTCAAATTGCTGGGCGTCAGCAGCTCGGAGGATCTATCCTGGGCCCAGCACATTGGTGCAATCATGAAGAAGGCACACCAGTGGCTCTACTTCATTAGGAGTTTGAGGAGATTTGGTATGTCACCAAAGATTCTTGCTAATTTCTATAGATTTGCAGTGGAGAGTGTTCTGACTGGTTGCATCACAGCCTGGAATGGAGGCTCCAATGCACAGAATTGCAAGAGGCTGCAGAGGGTTGTAGACTCAGCCAGCCCTATCATGGGCACAACCCTCTCCGCCATTGAGGACATCTTCAAGGGATGGTGCCTCAAGAAAGCGGCATCACCAAGGACAATCACCATCCGGGACATTCTCTCTTCTCGCTACTCCCATCAGGGAGGAGGTACAGGAGCCTGAAGACCCACACTCAATGATCTAGAACAGCTTCTTCCCCTCTGCCATCAGATTTCTGAATAGTCCATGAATGCATGAACACTACCTTGTTATTCCTTTTTTCTGTGCCATTTATTTATTTTTTAATTTATAGTAATTTTATGTCTTTGCACTGTACTGCTGCTGCAAAGCAACACATTTCATGACATACAAGTCAGTGACAATGAAGCCGATTCTGATTCTAGTCAGCCATTTCCACTGAAGGAGGGCTTGTTGGCACTGGGTCTAATAGCTCAGCTGGTAGCTGGCCTCCTGACGGAAGACAGTGCTCAGCATGCTCCAAAGGGCAGATGATGGGTGAACTTGGAAAGCTGCACAGTCAACAGAAGACCTGGCTACTTACTGTTGAAAAACAAAATTGCTGATGTCATATTCAAAGGCTTGTGATACAAAATATAAAGAGATGAGGCACATCACATGAGGTGTAGCAGAGGAAACACAGGAGTATCAATGTACCAGGAACAGAAAATGTATGTTTGGTAGACACCCAGTGCCAAAATAAAAACAATCTTTTAGCTTGAAGGATAATAACATCTTAAAGACTTCAGCAAGACAATTTGTTCAAATGTTGTTGAGGGTCATGAATCTGGGATTTAACTGTGTTCCCTGGCATGCTCCATTAATGAAGGGACAATTCCTTCATCTCTTTCCCTTTTCTTGGTGGCAGTGATCAAGAGAGCAGCCACAAATAAAGAAAAACATTATTTTGGCACTGTAAGAGTTTGCCATCAGCCTAGGAGAAATTATTTTCACCTTTAGACTCCTCCAAGCACGTTCAGTCAATAAAGATGTGTTCTGTATGTGGAGAGGTTTATGTTCTATGAGTCCCCAGGCATTTTGTGCAGCCAAGTGTTACTGCAGCTGGGCTTGCTAATTATCTATGTTTCTGCTATGATTCTTCCTCTCTCAATAATCCTTATGCTGATTGTGTGAGACTTGATTTCTGACTGGCAGTTAACTACTCAGCATGTAATATCTTGGTTTTTTTTAGCCACTTTTTATAAATTCACTTATTTCTTCCCCTTTATACAGTTGGAAACAGATATAATTTAAAGCTTGGTATACAGCTCTAACCCAAATTTCACAAAAAGCAGGCAAAACATAATGCAGTGAAAGCCATCAAGTCACATCATTAGAACTGCAAGATATTGCTGGTGCAGTACACTATATTTTGTTGTTCAGCTCTTATAGATAACTTAAATACAGCGTGAATTCTGACAAATCTTCAGTGCAGAATGATTTTGCTATTAATCAACTAGCCATTGGGTTCTGGAGATCTTTCAGCAACAAAGGGAAAGATCAAGGTGTAGATGCAACCCATCAAAATGTAGCCTAGACATTACATTGAGCAGCAGAGTAAAACACATGTGGCAGTAGTGTCTTGCTGTACCACTGGTCATTGTTATGGATAGTGGTCTTCTTCAATATGCAAATGAGAGTCCTGTTGAAGCACCCAGTGTGGAAATTAGTTGGCCAGGAGCAGGACTGGCATTTGTTTTGCCCTTTCAGTATATTTCAATAACACCTGCAACTGTCAATATAATACAATTAAAATATATATAACCATCCTGTGGAGGCAAGAAGAACAGTGATGGTCTCCTGAGTCTCAATCATTCCCACCTTCCTATTCTGGCTTTTGTCCTCTTCCTTTCCAGTCCTGATGCTGCTTGACATGCTGAGTTTCTCTAGCACTTTTTGTGTATTGCTCCAGATTCCAGCATCTGCAGCATTTTTTGTGTCAATCATTCAGTCACCTTTAGCTGCTTCAGTTCCCTGTCCTGGAGTTTACTCATGGTCCACAGGCCATGATTCAGGCAGCCAAACATTTATGTCTTTGTTCAGGTGAGCTATTCGTGAAGATGCATTCAGCTGATGGGACCTGAGAATCAACTTCCATCGATTGTTAGCCACCTGGTTCTCATCTGAGTTCAGATGGATGAAATGATTATTTCAATTATAAGTATACCTTCATATAGACACGAAACACTTGAAAAACTCGGCAGGTCCAGATCTCTCTAGAAACAGAGGTAATGTTTCAGGTTGATGGCCTCTGGTGAAAAGTCATTGACTTGGAATATTAGCTCTGTTTCTTTCTGCATAAATGTTGCCTGACCTGCTGAGTATTTCTAGCATTTTATATTTTTCATTTTGGATTTTCAGCACCTGTAATACTTTTTTCTCTCTTTGACAGTTATTCCTTCAGTAAACTTTCAGTTCCTTTATTATTGAAATATTTGTAAGAAAAGTGAATATTTTCATTGCAGTGGCTACAGCAGTTCACACCTGACAATTTACAATAAATGTTAAATAACCTTTCTACTCCTTTTATATATCTGTGTGCAAAAAGAAGATCCATATTCATGCAACTATTACAATTTAAAGAAAAATATCAAATGCATTTAGTACAAATAACAGTTATTAGGAACAAACGTCGAACCTAACTTAGCCTTTCACTTTGAAATTCAAAATTTAACTAAATCAGAAGATGAAGTCCATACCATATTAATACTGGATTGCACAGAGGTAGTTACATTATTTACTAAAAGTTAGACTATTACATTGGAGCGGTGCATTCATCCCCTCCCTTGTATAATGTTTCACAGATCAATTGAACACTGATGGCACTCCAAATAGATGACTTTTTATATTCCCCAACCAAATTGCCTGGAGGTATGTGGGCAATCTATCACTAGACCACCAACATTCAGAGAACAAGCACTAATATATCAGACTCCTCATCTCCCTTTACTGAACCTCCAAAGGGAGAAGCAGGGACTAAAAAAAATTTTTGGTGTTGTGAATTCAGAAATCTGTCGCCAGCTCCTCAGAAAATTTCCACAGTGAAAATGGTGTATGTCAACAATTAAATATTTTGTTTGTTCTCCATTAATTTTAATAGCATCAAGCCATCTTGAATTTAAAGTTTAGTCCAAATTCATGTATTTAAAAACAAATAAAAAATGTTCAAGTTCAATATAAATTGTGCTGACTCCTCATCTTTATAACAAAAGATCTTTCAGATATATCAGGAGCAGTCTGAGTGATGGTGCTGCTCAGTTTGGCTTTGGAATATTAATCATGATAATTCATTAAGTATTTGTTATCAAAATACATCATGTTTTCAGCAGACCCTGATTTAGATGCGCCCCTGGGTTTCTAAGAGGTAAGGTTCTCCGCAGAAGCCTATCATTGGAGACAGATGGTGTACTATTATAAGTGAATAGCTCCTGTCAGCATCACAGCATGAATTTTACAATTGTGTTGGTTGTGAGATTGTACGTAGTTGGAAGACATCTGCTTAGTGTTATGAACCTTATACTTTTAATTAAAAAATGAGGAAAACACTAGAATATATTGAGAGTACCCTAGCAGCAGTAGGAAGACATACGTTTGCAGAAAACTTCTGACAGTAGCTGACTCTATGAATCTGCATGCAGGCTTCTGCTACAGAATTCTAAGAGTCCAGTTAATGTTTCCATAGCAACACAATTGTGAAAGACTGGAAATAAATGCCAGTTTATAACTCTGTCTGCCCAACACAAAGATAAATTCAGAAAATAGTCATACAACATCTATAAATAGTCTACTAGCTGCTGGGCTAGTTTTTATTTTAAGAAGTATTGTAAATCATGAAAGATGGAGTGTAATTTTAATATTAATTATTTTATGATTCTTTGTCCATATATTTTAGTGACCTTTCTGAATTGGATTAACAATTTTATGCCAGAATAAGGGCAAGTAATTGTTTCAAATCACATTTTCTGTTACTTAGGTTAGATGAAAAAAACCAAATGGATTAATTACATTTTTCTAGACCATTTAATTTGTTATCAGAAAGATCAAGCTTTGTGTTGTTTGTGAAACCTTTTAGAGGTCTTTATTTGATCTTATTCTAAGTATGTTTTAGGTTTCAGATTGTCTACACTTAATGGGAATAACTTGGATGGCAGGGCAATGGTGAGACTGCATTTGGAATTTTGTGTACAGTTTTGGTCTACTTAATTAAAAAAGGATGGAGTGCAGCTAAGGTTCACCAGACTGGTCCATGGGAGGAGACATTGAGTATGTGCCTGTATTCTTGAGAGTTTGGAAGAATAGAGGTGATCTCATTTTTGTAGGGTTTGACAGGTTGGGTAAGTGGAACACATCTAGAACGAGGATCACAGACTCAGAACAAGGGATAGGACATTTCGGATTGAGATGAGAAATTTCTTCTTACAGAGACTGGTGAATCTTTGGAATTCTCTTCACCAGACAGCTGTGGAGGCTTAGTCACTGATATAATTCAACACAACGATTGATAGAATTCTGGATATTAAAAGAATTGAGGGGATAGTGCAGGAAAGGGCTGAGGGAGATGATCAGCTCTGATCTTGGATGGCGGAGCACATTTACAGGGTCAGATGGCCTACACCTGTTCCTAATTCTTATGTTCCAAAGTTCTCATGATAATGGCTGGACCTTGTGGACTGGGCCCACAGCTAGAATTGCCACCTTCAGTCCTCCCACAATTGTCCTTAACTGAGGCAGGTGACAGATTTCACGAACCCACTTCGTCCTCAAGATGATGTTCCGTACGGCAGCCAGGCCTTTGAAATGGAACATCTCATTCCCAGATCTCCCACCTTCCTGCCCAACATCCTTTGACAAAAGCCAAAGCCTGGAGTGAACTTTTGCCTTCTGTAAAAACTGTCATGGATTTTAACTGGTTTTAATATCCCCGACATTTGGAGATATGTGAAACTAATTAACTTGAAATAATTTTTAAAAATGACCAATTTGGAAAAATACAAATAATTAAAAACACAAAACCATCTAGAAATAATTAAAAACATTAAAGCAAAATGATTGAAAGCATCCCCTATGCCTGCAGGCTTACAACATCCATGTCAGATCCTGTGGCAGGGGTGAATGGTGCTGGATCTGAGAGGTAATTTCTCAGTGCAGTGCTGAGGAATCCCAGCAAGACAGGGTGTGGATTCCAGTGGTGGACTGCAGAGACAGATACGTCATCATCTCTCACTTACAGGGTGTGAACATTAGCCCCCGGGCTTACTTTAGTTCGAATGGCTGAAATATGATGGTTTGCAGAAGAATCAACCACCAACTTTATATCTCTCCTGATTTTTGTTTGTGTCGATTTCAGTTCATATGAAAACCAGCGGGAGATACCTAGCAGACATCTGCACCAATGTGATCCTTTTTTATCATTATCTAGAGCCTGGAATTCAGAAAAGCAAGTTTCAGTGATAACTATGAAGTGACTGGATTAATTTAAAAATTCATCTGGTTCACTAATATCCTACAGGGACAGAATTCTTCCATCCTTTCCCAATCTGGCCTAAATGTGACTCTTGGAGGAGAACTCTTCCTAAAATGCATACATTTCTGGCACACACATAGATTCTTACATCTTATTTGACAGCACCTTCTTGGAACAGTATGGTGTTATAGAAGTGTGATATGTCAGTCTGGCATGCTCAGGAGGAGGGAGAGAGGAAAAGGTTCAAGCCCTGCCTTGTCCTAAGCCCTACCTTTTCCTGTTCCTGAGGAAATTTTAAGCTGTATCTTGGTGCTCGTTTGCGCCTCCTAGCAACTACAGGGTGAAAGGGAAGAAATAATTGGCAGCAGCCTGGGAGCAGAGAGCTCTCGTTCTTCACTATGAAAAGTTAGACATGCCAGGAAGATAAAAGAACAACTGGGTAGGAAAGATGGGGAGATGCAATTAGACACGGAGGTGAGAGAAGGAAACATGAGGAGGTGGCGTCCTTGGTTAATGGTTCCTATGAAAGCACTTGATGAAGCATATTATCATCAAACATTTACAGAGCCACAAATCAACTTAAAAGCTTCTAAATTAATCTGAATAACTAATTTAAACCCTTCTTTAATGCGTTTGTTCACCGGATGTGGACATTACTAAAACTTCCATCCTAAATCGTCCAACATCGGTGGATCTGGAGTCACATCCTTAAAGCATAGCAGATTTCTCTCCCTGGAGCATTTTAGTGGACCAGAAGTAAAAGCAGAAAGTGCTGGAAACACTCAGCAGGTTAAGCAGCATTTGCAGAGAGAGAAATAGAGATGATGTTTAATGTCACTTTTCAATTAGTGAACCTAATGAGATTTACAACAATCCAATAGCTTAAAACTTTATAAAACTTTATTTATACAGCACAGTAACAGGTCTTTCTGGCTCAATGAGCTCACGCCACCCAATTACACCCACGTTAACCTACTAACCCTTACATCTTTGGAATGTGGGAGGAAACCAGAGCACCCGGAGGAAACCCACACAGTCACGGGGAGAATGTACAAACTCCTTACAGACAGCGGCGGGAATTGAACCCCGATCGCTGGCACTGAAATAGCGTTACGCTAACCGCTGCACTACCGTGCTGTCCAAAAAGGAAAGAATTACTGTAATTACTGAGACCTTTTTTGAAAATCCAGACTTATTTAAATAAATGAATTTAAATTCCCCAGCTGCCCTGGCATGATTCAAACTGATGTCTTTGGATCGATGATGTCTGCTGTTGGCTGCAAAGCACTTTCTGTGCAAATCCTACTTCATTAAGTAAGCACGTGCCTGTTTTTCCCTTCCTATGTATAGACATGCATTTAATCTGTACTGAATTGCTTCACTTCTCTCCACTTGCAAATATTGTTGTGGTCATGCTGTGATTCCTTGGCTGTCACTGGGTTCTATTCTCTGATGGTTTAGCCATATGTACAATGTACATTGTGCTTCTGACCCCAGGTCATTCATATAGATAGGGAAATATATTTTCAAACTAAATCCAGCTCCTAAAGCATGCCCAGTTTTACTGTTGCAGAACCCTATAACCAGAACTGCCCAAGCAAATAAACTTGGCTGCAGCACTTACACACAAATGTTCACCTGAAAGGGAGACTAATCAAGACCGATGATTTTCTTTCACTGCATAAATTACATACATATTCATCCTCCTTTTGTTTGGCTTCCTCTTTATATTCATTTCAATTAATTAACCACTGCCTCTCCTCCTCCAACCAGGTGGTTGAAGCAATCTGGGTGCCAAGTTTTTTTTACGGTCAATGCCACTCAGCGATCATGCAGATGGTGCAATCTGGTCACCAGCTTATCCCTCTTCCATCTTGTCACCACAATACATTTCAGCCCTTAGGGAGCTCTTTAACTCTACCTGAGTAAAGTGAATGCCATGTCTTTTGGGACAAGAGAATGTAACCTGCTAACTAGGAAACGTGAGTCACAAAGAATCCGACTCAACCTACAGGTGTAGAGAGAAGAGAGCGTATCAATGAATTTTCTGGGCCCCAATATTTAAAGTTCATTTTCCTCTCAATCTACTTGGGAAAATGAACTTTAAACATTGGTGCCCAAAACTTATTGAGAGCAACTTTCAGGGAGTAAGCTGTAAGTTACTCCCTGAAAATACTGTGGTTTAACTTACCAGCATGCTCCTGGTAAGTAAAACCACAGTAATTCATCATTTCGACAGCACCAATCAGAGGCGTTATCCATTTCCATTTATTTTAAAAAAGTAGGTGGTAATGATGTGGACTTATTTTCAACCCACTATTCTAAACTACGTGTTAATAATTTGGTAATATCCCTTACTGCTGGTTGGTGTTCTGAGTTGGAGTTGTTTGATTCTCCTGGATGTGTTTATCTGCTGCCTGGCCAAACTAAGGTACCAGTGACTGTCTGGCCCATTGACTTGCATTGACCCTTAATTTGGAGCTATCTAAGTAGTTAATTCCTCCTTTTTGTCTCAATGGATGTACTCTTTGCTCACTTCCGTAATTTCGACAAATTTGATATGGGCTTAGGGAATAATTTGAAGCATTCAAATTGTGGTTTGTTTGAGATAAAACTAAGACCTACAGGGCTTTATTGCGAGATAGAAAATGTCACCTCCATTTCAGATCACATACTTTATTCTACATTTAAGAACAGGTTGTTTCCCACCTCCACCCCCCCCCCCACCCCACAGAAAGAGGATGTTCTAAGTCTGAATATTGCTGGAAAGACTGGTGTTTAATAAAAATAAAAAAAATGCTGGAAGCACTCTCCAGGGCAGGCAGCATCTGTGGAGGGACAAACATAAAGTTTCAAGTCAATGACCTTTTGTCAGATCCCTTCTGACGAAGGTGTTCAGCCAGAAAATTTAACACTGTTTCTCTTTTCATAGATGCTGTCAGACCTGCTGACCATTTTCAGCACTTTTTTCCTGAAATTTTAGACCTCCAGCATCTGCAGTTTATTTTTATTTTTAAGGCTGATGTTTGTTGCTTGTCACTGGTTGACTTGACAAGGTTGGAAAGTGTCCTCTTCTTGAGTTTGAATGGCAAAACTGGTATTAGGTTGGGGATTTTGACTCGGGGCAATGAAGGGTCCTTCACCTATGACGTGAGCACATGAGAGAAAGGACATCAGATTAACATTATTAATTAAGCACAAGGGTGTATGTTACATGTCTCTCTTACTGCCTGGAAAACTTCCCACAGGTGTAAACTGTTTAGCATACTATAAATTCCCCTATGAAGCAACTCGCAATGCTTTTTTTTGGGGGAGGGTGAATGTTGATTTCTTGAGGCATGGTCCAGGGAGCAAAGAAGGAAGGAATCCAGCTCAGGCATCATATGTCTACAGTTCCGGGGGTGGGGGTCGGGTGGGGGAGGGTGGGATTGCATAGTACTAGAAACAGCGGCCATTACGGCGAGAAGAAAATGACAATGGAGTTTTTGACTGTAGCTGTAGAGGATGTGGAAATGCCCAGCTGTTGTCTTTGTACATGGACCACAGAACAAGAAGCAGAAGAGGAAGAAGAACAGCTCTGCATGACTGCGATAGTTAAAACAGAAACTGTTAGAAATACTCAGTCTATTGAGTAGCATCTGCAGTTAACTTTTCATACAGATGATCTTTCTTCAGAACAGGCTGGCCTGATACAAAATGGGAAGCCTGGTTATCTGAAGTTATGAATTTAACATTAAGTCCTGAGTGATATAATGCGATAAGCCAGAAAGGGAAATGCTGTTCCTTGAGGTTTGTTGAAATAGTGTAAGGTAATGAAGAGAGCGAGGCCAGGGTGGAAATGGGATGAAGAATTAAAGTGATGGGTAACTGGAAGCTCAGGATCACCTTTGCAGACTGGACAGAGGTACTCAGCAAAGTGGTCACCTATTTTCCAAAGTAGAGGTGACTATGAGCATTGACTGCATATACTAAATTGGAAAGGTACAAGTGAATTGCTGATTCACCTGGAAGGCGTGTTTGACACCCTGCATGGTGGGAAGAGTGAAGTGAAAGAGCAATTAACCTCAAGTCGAGTTTATTGTCATGTGCACAAGTATGGTGAGGTACAGGTACGATGAAAATCTTGCTTGCAGCAGCATCACAGGTACGTAGGTACATACAAAACACAGAATATAAATTATATGAGAGAGAAAAAAAAGACTATGCAAATAACAAGACCTTAGTGCAAAAAAAACATAATCAGATTCGAGTCCATGAAAGCGCAAGAGGTAGTCTGTAGAGTTCCATTGCTGAGGTAGGGTTAGAGTTGTGGAGGTCAGTACAAGAACCTGATGTTCTAGGGAAGTAGCTGTTCCTGAAACTGGTGGTGTGGCACTTCAGACTTCTATACCTCCTGCCCGACACTTGTATCTCTTGCAGCTAAATGGGAAGGTGCTGTGAGCAGGGGAGTGGAAGAATGAATCAGAACTTTGAGGAGAGGAATGCTGAAAGGAGAGGGGAGGGGAAAATGTGTCCGCTGATTATGCATCATGCGGAAGGTGGTGAAGCAGCAGAGCCTGCAGTGATCAGTTACTGTTTCGTTTTGTTCTTGTGTCATGGCTTTCTATGAAGTGTATGTGTCACTGATAAAGCTCACCTCTTTTTCTGGCAGAGACAAATCAAATCAATTCCCACTGCCTTGTGAAGAAGGAAATAAGATGTGACAGTGACAAGCCTCAGTGAACACTCTCAAATTAATATCAAACGGCAGAGATTCAACCTCTGACTTTCATGACTCTCTGCAGATGCAGCTGAAATAGCCAGGTCTGAAAACGCTGCAGGATGTTTTTTTTTCCTTGTTTATAAAAAGAGTCCAACTGCACTTGGAGTATTGTGTTCAGGTCTGGTCACCTCATTATAGGAAGGATGTGGAAGCTTTAGAGAGGGTGCAGAGGAGATTTACCAGGATGTTGCCTGGATTGGAGAGCATGCCTCATGAGGATACGTTGAGCGAGCTAGGGTTTTTCTCTTTGGAGAGAAGTAGGATGAGAGGCGACTTGATAGAGGTGTACAAGATGATAAGAGGCATAGATTGAGTGGACAGTCAGAGACTTTTTCCCAGTGCGACAATGGCTAACAGGAGGGGGCAAATTTTAAGGTGATTGGAGGAAGGTATAAGGGGGATGTAAGGGGTAAGTTTTTTTTTACACAGAGAGTGGTGGGTGTGTGGAATCCACATTTAAGAGACTCTTAGATAGACACATGAACGATAGAAAAATGGAGGGCTATGTAGGAGGGAAGGGTTAGACAAATATTAGAGCAGGATAAAATGTCAGCACAACATTGTGGGCCGAAGGGACTGTACTGTGCTGTAGTGTTCTATGTTCTATGCACTCTGTTTATGCAATAAGGATATGGCCAGGCTTGCTAGGGCCAGGGAGTAGGCATGTGTTGGAGAATCACAAACAATCTTCCCACATTATGCATTGTCTGAGGTTTTCACGGACTCCTTCACACAACGTGGGTGGCAATGGCATGGTCAGCACTACATGTTCATCCCTAATCGGCCTTGAACTGAGTAACTTGCCAGGCCACTTCAGAGGGCAGTCGTGAGTTAACAACACAGTTTATTGTGGGCCTGCAGTCATATATAGAATGGGTAAAGATAGCAGACTTCCGTCCTTAAGTAACATTAGTGAACTCGTTGGGTTTTATGACAATCCCGCAGATGAGCTTCCCTTCCAATGGTATTTGGAAAATTACCCGTCTGTACAACTATCACAATGACTGGTGCAGAAAACATTAAGTTGCCACTCAGTGTAAAGTTGTCTTCTCACGAAGTTCCATACAGATTCAAATGCACAAATATTAGTAAATGTCCTTGCATATTTTTCCCATAAGCCAGAAATTTTGAAAATGCAAAGCATTTCTTGTATTTCTGTTCCCATTCAGTAATTAATTTCACTTCACTGAAGGTTGGCACAGGCCACTTTCAGAGACACAGCTGCTGGCAGCTGCCCTGTTGGCTATTTTTCATAGACCAACTTGGGCAATGAGCGTGCCAAGCCATTCTGTTACTGAAGGCTTCATACCAAGCTTCATGTGGTTTCAGTTGACATCCTCACATGAGTGATTCTGACAGACATCGTAGGACAACAGACGCTTCCCTTTTTGAGATGGGATGTTGAAGCCAATTGTAGGGTCCTCACTGCTGAACCAGCTGATAGCTGCTAACTCTGCACATTTTCTCACTTATGGATGTGACCATTGCCAGCACTTATTTGCCCATCCCTAATTCCCTTGAATTACAGTACTTTGTTGTGAACCTGGAGTCACCTATTGGTCCAACATAACTGTAGATACACTTCCTGCAGTACCTAGTGACCCAGTAGTTTCATGGTCAGTTTTACTGATTCTAGCCTTTTTAAAATTATTTCTAGATTTGTTTGATCAAATTTTGCAGCTGCTATGATGATATCTGAGCTTTTAACAAAAGGATATCCCTCTGAATTACTAGTCCAGTTACAATTTGCAATCATACCTTTATAACTAGAAATATTTTGAGCTGGATCACTGCTAAATCAATGCCTATTGAGACTTCAGGCTAATGATATGCTCAGTCCTAATCTGGGTGACTGCAAGAATAATATAAGGCAAATAAGACGAATTATCATTATTGTCCAAGGAGGCAACTTTTTATAAAATGCATAGCATGGGTGAAATAAGTAATAATGATTGGCTGGAACCAATCACAAGTAATCTCATTCAGGGGTTCATGTGAATGTTTAATTGTTTGCAAACATTGATGGATAATTAAATCTTAATTTTTTTTCCTTTGGCTATAAACAAAGGCCACAATACTAATAAAATAAATTAAAATTGGCAAAGGTATTCCAGAGATTATGAGACTGTTCTGGCCAATCCTGAGATTATGAATTCAAACTGCACCACAGCTCACTGTGATCTTGTATCACAGCATGCTCAAGTTCAACATTATTTTACTTCAACTAATGTGTCATTCAGCACATTTCTATGTTGTAAGAAAATATGTAATATAAGAAATAAAATAATGACAGCAGCTGCTGTAGGACTGCCTTAAAACATTGCCAATGTCCTCCATGGAAGATATACTGCCAATTTACCAAAGTACACTTGAACCCATCTGGTCTGGCCAACCTGTGCAGACTTGATTCTTAATTCCTTCTAAGCAATGTAAAACTGCCTAGCAGCTCTTGTATCTCAAGAATAACATTAATTAAAAATAAACTCACTTGTGCATGGAGGCTAGTGTCGGTTAAAGTGGAAGTGCTTTTTATTTGTGGGATATGCATTGGGGCATTGTGTTCTGACTTCCACAGTCTGATCAGAGTGCAATGCATTTTTAGTAAATGCACGTTTCCTTACCAGGACCTTATTCAGACTGACTACCACATTTAGCAATGTGCCATTGCAATGATAGCTCATTGGGTGTATTGTCCATTGGGACATTGTGCAAGGAGCTGTACAAGTTTGTTCCTTTTTCCAACAGTATGCCTACTGAAACCATTGTGACAGTCAATATGTCTGAAGCACGGTGGGATATGTACTCACAACAAATGGTTGAGTGTACACCTAACAATGGAAAACAAATTCTGTTTATAAATAGGATGCAGACCCGAAACTACAGCAGCTTCTTCCAGTAAATGAAGGGTAATTTCTCCAAATGCTGTGAGAGATGGATAGCTACATTTGAATTACGCACACAAGATTTATCAATCTTAGTCATTAATTAAAAGGCTTGATTGGCAGGTTATTACCCAACAATTTCCTCAAAGAAATAGCCTAAAATCATGTCAAAGGTTTGCAGCGATATTCCAGATGGAATCATAAATTGATTGTTTACAAAGACTATAGCTCACTTCTTGCAATAACTGTTGTGGCGATAATTAGTCAGTGTCTGGAAATAAATACCAGGCAATTACAGCTGCTGCCCACACCATTATGTTCTCAGCACTGATTATCAAGCTGTGCTATCAGATTAATACATTACAACACATTTTACCTTCCCTATGATAAACTGATCAGAAATTTTTGTGGCACCAACATGTACCAGCATGGGGCAGAAGATCGGAGAATGTACACAAAAGCACTGGGGGGCATGATGCCAACTAATTTGTAACCGGGAACTAGATTCGGCCAGTAAAAATGTTTTATTTTAAACTCTTAAATGATTAGATTAAGAAAGGGTTTCCTGCTTTGTAGTCTCTGTACATGTGCACCTGGTACGTGGTATCATTGGTTTTTGCTCAATGAGGAACCTTCCTGAATCTAAAAAGAGACGTGTAATCTCAGCACCACGAGGTGGTACCGTTTGCCAGATTCCCTTGTACATGTGCCTTCTTCCTCCACATGTGTTCCCAGGTGTTGCAGGGAAATGTATACAGCGCTGAAGCCTGGCTGCTTCCTTCTCTGCAGATGTCAACACCTGTAGATTTACTGGATGTGCACATTTTATCATGCTATAGAATCGACCCTGAAACAGGTGCACAGAGTACTTCATCATTTTCTCACATCACGTGTCACAGAATAGTTACAGTAGGGGAAAGTGGCCATTTGGCCTCTTGAGGCTATGCTAGCTTTAAGTTAGCCAGTCCCTCTCCCCCACCCTCTACCCATAGTACTTCAAATTCGTTCCCTGTAGGAAATTATCCAGCTCCCTTTTGAACACCATAATTGAATCCACCTCTAACCTCTAATATATTTACATCATCTGTAGAAGGGCATCACAGTAGGACAGCAAGTAGGAACGCTGCCTCACAGCAGCGTGTTCAGTCCTAACTTCAGATGCTGTCTGTGTGGAGTTTACATGTTCTCCCTGTGACCATGTTGGTTTCCTCCAGGTGCTCCAGTTTCCTCCCACATCACAAAAGATGTGTGGGTTGCTAGGGTAATTGTCCAAAACAAATCGCCCCCTTGTGTCTAGATAAATGGAAGGATCTAGGTGGAATTGATGAGAATGTGGGGAGAAGAATTAAAAAAAATATGGGATTAATTTTCATTGATCCTTTTTAGCAAAATATGAATCAAAATATTTTTAATCCCATTTCTTTTCACCTTTCTGACATTGGTCTCAGAGGATGGAGAAATTTTTAAGGGTCACTGATTTAAGTTCCTTGTTAGTTTTTCTGACCTCTGACCTTTCAATTGGTTAAATGTTAAATTCATGCACTAATGTGTTGTCTTAATAAAAGGACAGAGCTCAAATATATAGGATTAGTGTAAATGGGTGGTTGATGTTTGGTATGGACTCGATGGGCTGCAGGGCCTGTTTCCATTCTGTATCTCTCTATGACTCTGTAGCACTTCCCCACAGAATCAATTCTGCATCTCCAATGGTTTCATTTTACCCTTCTCTCTCTCTCCAAGCCTTGGCTAAATCAAACAAACATTTAAAATTAATTTCAAAGCTTGAGAAAGGTTAAACAAATATTTGTCTGCTTTGAAGCTACTTATCTTATAAAACCTATTTAATTTGGATCTGCTGGCCAGATTTCCACTACCTCCATTATGATGGCTCCTTGCACAAGGGCCAAATCTGCTTTGTCAGCTATGAGTAATTATTCAAATGAGATGAGGCAGAAAATTGGAGCAGTCAGTTCACCATGGTGTTGGCTAGTTTTCCTCAGACTAGAATGCTTCTGCACTGAAAAGTCAATCTTTTAGATTTTCAAAGCTTAGGTTATTATAAGCAAGAACCAGAACCCGCTAATCCAGCATCAAGATTATTCACTACTGTTGCCTATTTATAATTATTGGAGTTAATAGTTTTATTATGGATTACTACAATTGCCAGTGAACTTTGTGTCCATTGAGGTGAAGAATGTCATTGCTGGGCAAGTAACATTTAAAAACATTTTACATCTACATTGAACCATTCCCTGTCAAAAATGTGAATCACATCTGGTGTTAATCTCCCTCAATGTTGCCACAACAACATGACAACCTTTTAACAATCCCTCAAGCACAGTGTGAAATTTCCTTTTCTCACATCACTCATGCTTTTGCCATCTGAGTAAGAGTGCTTAGAGCCAATTATCAATAGTCTTTATTTGATGCAGCATCAGTCAACTAGAGTGGGGTGCTTTTAAACCCCTTGCAGCAAAGAGAACATTTTTAGTTGGAACTGGAGCAATAAATGCAAGGCCTCAAGGTGTCAAAGAAAATCAATATAAATTGCAGTGTGCAGTGCAAGGTTGTTGTGGACTGCACAATCCAATTTCAATGAAAAATGGAACTTATTTAAATTTGGGAACATCATGAATTGCACTAATTGTGTGATTTGCATTCTGGATCCTCTGCATGCCTTTTGTCCCAAAGCACAGAGGTCCACAGACAAGCGCAGTGATGTTCAATGTCTTGATATGTCCACTGCTGTGCAATGCACAATTGGACACCACTTCTGCCATTTTCATTTGCCGTCTGTAGGGCACTCATGGTGAAGCAGATTCTCACAACAGCTCTGAAAGCTGCTTCAGTGGGAATTAAGGCAACCCTTCCTCATACAAGTCCCTGGCAGATATTGAGAACGCAAGCTGGGGAGATCACTGGCTCTCCTTCAGTTTTCCCATCATTCCTGGTGACTTCCACACAACCTCCTCCCCAGCCCACACAGCTCACAGTTCTACAGGACACTCTGCAGCACCCAACAATACTAGTCTTACAGCACCTTAAAGTCCACAGTAAGAAGTACCCAAACAGCAATGTTGTGGAAAGACCATCACTTCCAAATATTCAGTCATATATTGACATTCACTGGATGAACAAACCTGGAAATCACTACCGAACTCCATCACCATTATAACTGCAATAATTCAAGGAAAAAGCCCCTTTGTTTACAGGTGATGTCAATAAGCAAGCACCTCTCTCAAAATAAGAACTTTTCAAGGGGTTTGCACACAGAATGTGGTGCAGTGTCAACTAAACCATTAACTGCCACTGGACCTTGTTATAGATGTGACTTTCTTTGAGATTTGAAAACTTGTTATTGTTGGTAATGTCTGTTATATGCATTGAATAAATCTGTCACCATAAATAGTTATAAAACCTAGACTTTTATATGTTTAGAGCAAGCTTCAGTGGACAATTTTTATTTAGATTCCTTTTATGATGAATATTTTCTTTAACTCCTGTTCTTCTCAGTGGGACCTATGATAATGTTGTATACTTTTCATTCCATGTGTATCTAAACTGTATCTGAATTTCTGTTCATGTTTATTATAGTATTTCAAATGATGAAAATAGTTTCCTCACAAGCAATGATCTTGGCAACAGTTTACCAACATTTATATAAAGTTCACAGTTGCATTTCTATATTAACAGTAGGAATAAAGATTACTGAAAAGAGGCAGTCTTGTTAGAGACACACGTATTAAGAAAAAACTCAAGAGTGATTGCATTAGATTCATGGAATAATGCTAAAATTTTAACACAGATTAATTTTGACCAGTAGAGGGTGCCACTGCCCTGGATTTAACAATATCATTTATTGCAGTATCAGCAGTAATTTTCACTGATCCTTTTTAGCAAAATATATGAGTCAAAATATTTTTAATCCCATTTCTTTTCACCTTCCTGACATTGGTCTCAGAGGATGGAGACATTTTTAAGGGTCATTGATTAAGTTACTTGTAGTTTTTCTGACCTCTGACCTTTCAATTGGTTAAACGTTGAATTCATGCACCAATGTGTTGTCTTAATAAAAAGGACAGGGCTCAAAACATTTTTAACCTGGTGAATCTCCTCTGGACTGCCTCCAATGGTACTGTATCCTTTCCTTAGGTAAGGGAACCAAAACCCTGTCCTCTATGCCAAATAGATTTGGCATGGAAATCATTCCAATGCTGTGAAATTGAGATCCTTGTCCATTAACCTGATGCTAAAGATACCAGAGAAAGTTAGGTCTGGTGTATTAAGGAGGAAGAGAAATGTGATAGCAGGAGAAGTAACAATTATTGTGAAGCAACCTCTCTTCAACTTTAATTTTATGAATGTAGCATCTCATTCATTCAGTAGTTAACTTGTTTAAGGAGTTGCTTCTTTTTCATGTTTGGTGTCTGTTTCTTAATTTTAACAATCTTTACCATTTTTAAAATTTAAATCAAATCCAGAAATTGAAATGTAACTCAGTTCACAGTTAGCACTTCCTGCTTTAGACCTTTGGGCCTTGGTGAGGATACATTGACTTGATTGGCTAAAGAGCCACAATGTTTTCTTTTGCCTGCTCTGCTGATGATAGCTAATAGAATGATCCCTTGGCACTGGATTGGTGCAAAGGGGGCCTAAAAGCAGTTAAAAATAACTTTTTGAGCCAATGAATCTAAGCCTTTTCCCTAAGGATTCTGGAGACTTGTGCTGTGATCGTGGCAGACCACATCACAGTGCCTAATTTCAGTTCTAACAGTGAAGGAAATTAGCTTCAATCATTATGTATGGCACTCTGTAAGGCCATACTACTGCTTACTCAAGCTTTCCCTCACCAAGATAGGTCAACTGCCTATTGATATGGCTCAGTCCCTACTGGAACATAGAACAGTACAGCACAGGAACAGGCCCTTCACCCCACGATGTTGTGCTGAACTAATTAATCGGAATCAGGTTTATTATCACTGATATATGTTGTGAAATTTGTTGTTTTGTGGCAGCAGTACAGTGCAAGACATAAAAAATTACTATGTTACAAAAAATAAATAAGTAGTGCAAAAAAGGAATAACGAGGTAGTGTTCATGGACCGTTCAGAAATCTGATGCCGGAGGGGAGGAAGCTGTTCCTGAAACATTGAGTGTGGGTCTTCAGGTTCCTGCACCTCCTCCCCAATGGAAGTAAGGTGAAGATGGCACATCCCAGATGGTGAGGGTCCTTAATGATGGATGCTGCCATCATTAACTAATTATTAAACTAATAATTAAACGTCTAACTAAACTAATCCCTTTTGCCTACACAATGTCCATATCCCTCCATTCTCTGCATATTCATATGTGCCTATCCAAGAGCCTCTTAAACGCCTCTATCATATTTTCCTCCATTATCACCCCTGAGAGCGCATTCCAGGCTTACCCCCCTCACCTTAAATGCATGGCCTGTAGTGTTAGACATTTCGACTCTGGGGAGAAAAGATACTGGCTGTCTACTCTATTTGTGCCTCTCATAATCTTATGAACCTCTATCAGGCCTCTCGTCAGCCTCCACAGCTCCAGAGAAAACATCCCAAGCTTGTCCAACCTCTCCTTATAGCTAATATGCTCTAATCCAGACAGCATTCTGGTATCTCTTCTGCATCCTCTCCAGAGTCTCCACATCCTTCCTATAATAGGGTGACTAGAATTGAATACAATACTCCAGATTTAGCCTAACCAGAGTTTTATAGAGCTGCAACATCACTTCCTGACTCTTGAACTCAATGCCTCAACTAATAAAGGCAAGCATGCCATATCCTTCTTTACTGCCCTATCAACCTGTGCAGCCATTTCAGGGAGCTATTAATATCAACTGTGAGGTTTAGTTTGCTGAATTAATGCCCCTGTTACTTAGAATGCTGTGAAATGACACTTGATCGAGATTTTGCCTGTAAATGCCAGCTTTTCTGCATAGAACCGTTGGCATTTACCCCTTCAAAGTACAAGCAAGTTCAGGACTAGCATGCCAGTTTAGTCAAATAGGGAAGTTGTGAATTTACTTGGCAACAGTTGCTGATTCATGCTTCAATACACTCCTCTAATTAGATTCAGGAGTGGCACTCGAACTTGCTGAGATTCCCCTGTATAAATGCAGGGAAAACAACCATCAGATCTTTCACCAAATTAGACGGCAAAGCCCCATTGATTTCAATGGGAATTTCAGGGCAATGGGTAACAAAAATTTAGGGAAAATCAAGTTCCTTTACATTTGTGTGCTTTGTTTCCATTTTAAATTTAAAACATTTAAATATTTAGGTTTCTTATACTTTTAAAAAGTGTTTCAGAAATACATTTTGTTTTTAGTTATTCCTAAATATGTCTGAGACTTCAGAGCTATTAACTAACCCTGTTATCTTTGTGAGGTGGCAAAGCTGGTAACAGGGTTTTGTTGCTAAGTTATCAGGGTTATTTCAGAAACGGGGCTTTTCCGGTGCATTGTTTTAGGACTAACTACCATTGAGGCCATGCTATGGGAGACCAGAATGTTGCTCATCGGTAAGTAAGGGTCTCTGTATCAAGATCAGGTAGTTTGGGGCCTGTGCTGATCACAGCAGCAGTTTTGGGAGGTGGCACCCTGTCAACAAGACCAAGCCTGTAATGTTTGGGGCATCCAGTGGCATATGAAGTAACAACAAGAATTCTAACCTCAAATCAACAATCTTGGTCACTCCGGTAACCTGTCACCCCATATTCATCAAGAATCTAATACCTCTATCTTAGATCCTGCTTTCACCACCTGTGAGAAACATTAACGACAAATTAAGAGAAAAAAATCTACCTCATTGTGGTGCACTTCCCAAAGAAATTAATTGAGTTGACTTCATCAGATTTTTATTATTCAGTGAAACAGTTCTGACAGTGTCTTGAGTCACTGGAGCAAACAACAAAACAGAATTTCTATCTGCTTAGAGGGAGTAGATTGCTGGTCTCTTGCCTCCATCTACAATATGAATGAGATTTTTTATATATGTGATTTGGATTATTTAAACCTGGGCATTGTGACAAAGATTATTAGCAAACACAATGATGCCCTTTGAAGCTTACTCCTTTCATGGAAACAAGGTAGGAATAGACCTACCATTGTGTACTGCTTCAGCAATTGTTCATTTCCAGCAGCAGATGTCTGGGTCACACAACAGCCCAATTGAAGGCATTTGTTACTAATACCTTTTTTGCCAGTAGATTTTGGGTCAGAATGTGAAACATTTCAGCCATAAGTGGATAGGGTGACACTTATGGCAGCACCATTTCATGATACATATGGACAAGGGATCTTAATGACCTTTGAGTTTTATTGAACATGAGGTCTGAATTAATAGCTTTGTGATGTGATTTCAGATCCATTGGGAAATGCATCATAGCTGGGCAAACTTGATAATATTGAGAAAGTGCCTCAAAGAGAAGCCTTTTTTGCCTCTGTCAATCTCAAGTCCCAGGTGTAAATACACAGTTTTCTAATCTATCACATCATTCAGTCCTTTCAGCAGTACAAATTAATATATTCCATAGACATAAGCAATGTATCATCAAGTGAACACTTACTGTTCAAACTTATGAGAATGTAATGATTTTAATATTTGATGAAAAGCCCTGAACTCCTGTCAAATAAGGTTTAATAATCCTAGTACCAAAGCAAAAATGTTTACTCAAAGATCTGCTATACAGTCATACAATTACTACATTTTTGGAATTCACGAATTATAAAGATTCAATAACAAATTGTGATATAATTTTTCCATTTCAAAGCAATTGATAATATTTTAAAACATGCAGCCACTGGTCAACTGGAAACTTACATCCAACCTTGACTGCAAAAATAATCACACTCCAAGATCTAGAAGGTAAAGCTGAATCAAATGACCCACTGGCAACAAATGTTTCTCCATTTCAAAAAAAGTGAAGCAATAACCAATTTTCCAACATGGGTTGAAGCAGAGAAGTGGCTAAAAACAAAACAAGCTCCATAAAGAAAGAAAATGTGAGTACCAGAATACCTAACATAAAAATCTTTAAAAACCCTTGACACACAACATTAGGGATGGAAAAAAGAGATTCCAGCATCTGCAGTTTCTTTTGTCTTCATTAGGAATAGCAAAACAGGAAGGAGTATAAAAAGACAGAATACAAGAAAGCTTTTCCCCAACAGCCTCTTCTGAGTGACAGCTCTCAATGAACTTTAGCAGTAAAATAGTAGAGTTATGTAATAGACTGTCTATAGCATCAATCTGTTTAATTAAATTGCTTAGTTCTTCTGCATATTATATCACACTGTCATTGATACAAGCTAAATGCACAACATGCATACTGGTTTTGATTTTGCTTTGCTGTGCTTCAGGGTGGTCAATAGCAGAACTCTCGGGTTTCCTGCCCCTTCTTAGTTTCTAGAGATGATCTTATCTTCTGTGGCATTTTCCTTTCTTATTTCTCAAAAGAAGGGAGAACATCACAATGTGGTGTCACTTATGTTCTTTGAATGTATAATCTACAATAAAGGAATATCTTAAAGCAAAACATCAGAGTACTGGAATGCTAATAGAGAACCATCTACTTTACTGAAAATTATTAGAATTGATTTGGCATATAAATAGATTGATAGAGTTATACAGCATGGCTCTTTGGCCCAACTCATTCATGATACCTATCTATGCTAATATCATTTGCCTGCATTTGGCCAATATCCCTCTAAACATTTTCTATCCACGTACCTGTCCAAATAGCTCTTAAACATTGTAATTAAACCCGCTTCTACCACCTCCTCTGGCAGCTCATTCCAAATTCCCACCACCCTGTGTGAAAAACTTGCCCCTCAGATCCCCTTTAAATATTGCCCCTCTCACCTTCAACCTATGACCTCTAGTTTAGGACTCCCCTACCCTGGGAAAAAGGTTGACTATCTACCTGCCCCCCAGTTTTATAAACCTCTATATATAATCATCCCTCAGCCTCCTTCACTCCAGGGAAAACAGTCCCAGCCTATCCAATCTCTCCTTATAACTCAAGCCCTCCAGTCCAAGCAACATTCCCGCAATCTTTCTCTGTACCCTCTCCAGCTTAATCACATCCTTCCTAGAGTGTGGCAACTAGAACTGCACACAATGCTCTAAGTACAGCCTAACCAATAACTTGTACAATTTGTAAAATATAATTCAGCCAAAGCTTATAATGACTATATATTATCTGAATTTGTATGGTGCCTTATGGGTTTTGAATTAAGAAGGAATTACTTTGAAATGCAATGACAGTAGTCTCTCCTAATAATGTTCTGTTCACAAGTAAATGAATATACTTTTGATCTGTTACAGCTGGGGAAGAAATATCCAGGACAACTTGCTCTCCTAAGATTAGCATCATCACAATATCTTTGTCACACCAGGCAATAGGACTTCAATATGACATCTCACCTGAAGATTTGGACCTCAAGCAAAGAAGCATTTGTTCTTCACTGCAACCTCTCTTACATTTGGTACACCACCAGGTCCCACATGGACACCAGCTTTATGCTGGATACATTCTCCTCCTACCCTGCCAGCCAATCAGCTCTACAACCATGTAACTGAGAAAGGTGCAGCCAATTCATAGTCTGCATGCAATTTCAAAGGTTTTAACCTTGTACTTCATGTTATCCTCATGACATAGCTATAATCTATGTTGCTTAGACAAATATTGTCTTTTACTTTGCATCTTGCTCCAGGATCCATGTGCATGAGATGAAATATGTACAATTCTGAGAGTGTCTCGGCTCGGAAGATGTTGAGTCTATTTGAATGGAGGTTAAAATCACCAAGGCAAAGATGAAACTGATGGGAGTAGTGTATAGCTGCTCAAACAATAGTCACACTGTAAGTAAAGGTATAAATCAACAAATGATAAGGGAGTGTAAAAGAGCAGTGCAACAATTACAGGAGACTTTAACCTTCAGGTAACTTTAGTTAATCAAGTTAGAAAGGACAGCTATGAAAACAAACTCAGAGTGCATTTGGGATAGTTTCCTCGAACAATATGTTATAGAGCCAAATATGTTCTATGTTCTAAATAGGGAACAGGTTTTTTTGGATCTGGTAACTGGTAATGAGGAGGGTTAATAAATGACTTCCGAGTAAAAATCCCCTAGGAAGTAGCAATCAATGTTTAACAGAATTTTGTATTCTGTTCAAGAGAGGCCAGAAACAACTGTGCTTAACTTGAGGAAATCACAATGGAGTGAAGATAGAGTTGGCTAGAGAGGACCAGGCCAATAGATTGGCAGGAAAGGCAGTAGGTAAGCAGTGGTAGATATGAAAGGAGGTAATTCATGACATTCAGCGAAAATGTAACTCAGTACAGAGGAAAGATTCCAAGGAAGGGATGGATCAATGATGGCTAACCAAGGAAGTTAAAGGGGGCATTAAGTTGAAAGAAAAAAAGGAAGCAAAAGTTAGTGGCAATCCCAAAGACTGGGATAAAAGTTCAAAATCTAGTAAAGGAGGACAAGAAGAGAAACAAAATAAATTATGAGGGCAAACTAGTGAGGAGTATAAAAACAGGTAACAAGAGTTCTTCAAGTATATAAAAAGGAAAAGAGAGACAAGTGAACATTGGCCAACTAAAGGAGGAGGGTAAGGAAATAGTTATGGTGAAGAAGGAAATGGCAGAGGAGTTAAGCAGATATTTTGCATCAGTCTTTATAGTCGAAGATTGCACAAACATTCCATTAATACTGAATAATGCTGGGAGGAATTAAATTCTGTCACCATCACTAGAGAATTGGTATTAGGTAAACTAATGGTGCTAAAGGCTGATAAACCCCCTGGCCTTGATGGCTAACTTCCTAGGAAGGGGCTAACAAAATACAGATTCTGCCCAACCCACTGAGATCCTTCAGCAGATTGTTTATTGCTACATTAATCATAATCTTCCAAAAATCCTTAGATTCTGGAGAAATGCCAGAGGATTGGAAAACTGCCAGTGTGACACCCCTATTCAAAAAAGGGAGGCAAAAAAATGCAAAGCTATAGGCTGATTGGCCTAATACCTATCCCTGGAAAAATGTTAGAATCAATTATTAAGGAAGTAATAGCAATACATTTGGAAAGTCATAATCTAATCACGTAAAGTCATCATTGGTTCATGAAGGAGAAAAAGTGTGCAATAAATTTAGAGTTTTCCAAGTAAATCTCAATTAGAGTAGATAGAAGTGATGTGATCATAGGCATTAAACAAGGTGGTGTACAAAAGATTATGTCACAGGAAGCAAAGGTGTTGAAAGTAAAAGACTGGCATCAATAGAGGATTAGCAAACAAACAGGTTAGGATGAGGGGTCAATTTCAGGTAGACAACCTATGACTATAGGGATCAGCATTGGGACAGTATCTGTTTACAATACAAATGTCTTGGAGGATGGAAGCAAATGTATGGTAGCCAAATTTTCAGAAGACACAAAAATTAGTGGGATAGTAAGTTGTAAGGAGGGTACAAAAAGTTTAGAGATATATTTGTCGGTTAGGTCAACTTTAGGCAAAAAGTTGACAAATGAAGTATATTGTGGAGAAAATATGAAGTTGTTCATTTTGGAAGGAAGAACAAATTAAAAGTATTATTTGGAGATAAATTGCAACACAAAGTGAGTTGAACGTCCTTGTGTGCCAGCTTTCTGTGTTCCATACGTGTTCATCAGATAATAGGGAAGGCTGATGGAATGTTGGCCCTTATTTCAACGGGGTTGGAGCATAAAAGTAAGAAAGTTTACTGCATTTGTACAAGGCACTAACAAGAACACATCTGGAGTGCAGTAAACAGTTTTGGGCCTCCTATTTAAGGAAAAATATTACTTCCATATAAGACGTGGATCTAAATAGTTCTTCATGATGAATTGAAATTTACAATGAAAGGACTTCCTTGGGGACACTGTACAGAAACCCGTTCTCACAAACATTTTTTTAAAAATCTCTCAATATGACAAATGGTCCTCGTCCTTCACTCCAATGAAAGCTTAGAATCTGTTTACTTGAGATGTCCAACCACAATAGTTCATTTTGTAGCCTGACCTCTCCAAGAAGGCATACAAAAGTTTAAAGGTTCACCAGATACCGTATGTCCAGCTAAACCACTAAAGAATTAAGAGTATGTCCCATTTCCTTTAGTATTACTTTGGTTTTTCAAAGGGCTAAGAAAATTACATATTGCCTACCCCGGTGGATTTAAATTTTGGGCCATCTTCAATGTTTCATTCCTTTCAGACCACTTTCAATTCAGCATTGCTTCTATTTTTGAAAATATGATTAATTTTAGTAGTTTTAGTATGAAAATTTAGTATTTGAAAACTAATGAATTGTGCAAGTTATCCATGAGAAAACGAGAGACCATGTTTTTCAAAAAAAAGTCTGACAGAAATATGCTATCTTCTCAGTGAAAATTTTCCAGATAAAACCACCAGATTTATTTTAATAGGTACAACTTTAAAATATGTGGAATTGATCATAAGAACAAATGAAATACGTCTTGGCATATCATGTTGACTAATACTCTGTATTGCCCATGTCAAACATAAATTTCTGGTTAAGTTGCCTCAGATTTTTCTTATTGCTGCCTGAGATGTATCCTTTGCCTACCACAGGCTATTATAGCAATTTTCTGCAGTTTATCGCTGATATCCCATGTATAATTTATTAATAACATGTTTCAGTAAAGGTTTACATAGAGTTGAAGAGACAAGATTTTAATCCAGTAAATTCTGTTTAATAAATATTTTGTATGCAGTTATTTTTAGAAACAGATCAATCACTTGTAACAAAAAAACAAAAATCACTCCTACACATGTTGGAACATCAAATGAGTAATAGCTCACAGTATTATACTGGTGGAGACAATACAATTTCACAGCAGACAGTCTGAAGATAACTGCCTCCTACCATCATTATGAAAAACTGATTGTTGGACTCTGTCTCATGGGAAACAAAACTTAGTTACACGATATCTGATTTGTTTCTTCCTACTATTTATCATTTCACCTGCTACATTTCATGGAAGACAGTTTGCTGCTAAATAAGCACCACTAGTCTATGCAAAAAAGAATGAATGCAAACTCTTCTACTTCAGTGTTGATCAAACAAGTCACAGCAAGCATATGTTAAGAGCAAGATTAAAAAATATTCAAAGCAAGGTTGTCTTCAGTTTTGAAGGGGGCATTGAGATGGCACGAATATGCTTTGGTTGCCACATACTTACACACGACCTCTGCTGGAATTATCACTGCTGAACTAGTGTGCTGAATAATTTGCTAGGGTTGTTGGATTGCTGATGCAGAATCTGTGCATGGCTAGAACTCAGTGGCAGAGTAGTCCTGGAGATCATACTAGAATTGGTAGTTGTTGATGGCTAGCTCTTAGGAACAGCAGTACTGATTAGAGAAACAGCCTTAATTAGCAAAGGTTGCATGGCATTTTGTTGGCATTGAAAAGAACAAATCAAAACATTGAAGGCTATTAGATAGTTAGGTAAATAATCACAATAATTTGAAACATTTAGCGTCATGCTGCATAAAGACTAAAAATATACATGGGAAATCCTTAGCAACAAACAATCTGCTGGAGGAACTCAACGGGTCGAGCAGCGTCTGCAGGATGAAAGGAATTGTCAATGTTTAGGGTCGAAACCTTGCTTCAAGATGTGGGGAAATCCTTGGTAGCTGCCCAATATAGAAATGCAATTGTCAAAGAAGATTTTAATTTTTGACCAATGTTTGTGAAATTTGTAGTTTATTTTCCAAGCATTAAAATAGATTGAATTGGGGTAAAAGAAAGAAAGGACAATAATTATTGGTTGAAATTAGGAGATAACCCTGCCCAATCTTCTAATCCATTCTCATGCAAAGACTTAACTACATTCTCCCATGGAAATCCTGGCATCTGCCAATGGCTTAGGCTTAAGCTAACACTGGCACCTTCACTACCCCGGCACTGCACATGTGGGGTCCCCATGGATAATGGGGTACAATGAAATTCCCAACTTTCTGGCTGGGAAGCCTGCCTGCTGAGCCTGTACTGGATTAAACCAGATGCAAGCACAGCAATCCTCATTCTAATGAAAAGGAGACTTCAGCACCAGGAGAAAGATGAATGGATCTTTAAATGCCTTTAATTGCTTTTTTAGTGTGTTTTGACTTTAAACATTTTTAATTATTTGACAATACTTTTATTTGCTGAAAATTCCTAGAGAATTTTGTGAACAAACATATACATTTAACACTGCTTTAACAGCCTCTAAGCCTGGGGTCGGGCTTCACTGGACATTCTGTGAGTACAGCCGGTTGCCTGTGCTGAGACAACCACTATGCTACGCAGGGCCACATAGAAATGCTGTGAGCCATACTCCCACTGGGGCCCATGCTAGAAAAAAAAGTCTGACCCAAGGGCCGGCAGCCAGACACCTCTGAACAACAGAAAAAACTGTCCCAATACCATTGGTTAATTTTGATTGCCTTCCCATTATTCTTCCTGTGTTAAGTGACCATTACCAAAGGCACTGAACTGTTCTTGGCCACCTTCCTCAACACAACATCTAACTAAAAAGGGATCTTGGTATTTCTGGGCATGGATGAACCAAACACATTGAAGTCAATGGCATAGAATCAGCAATACAAACAGACCACGCCAAGTCCACACCAACCATCAAGTAAGCTAATCCCATTTTATTCTCCCCACATTCCTGTCAATTGCTCCCTGATTCTATTACTCAGCTATACACTCAGGCCAATTTAATTATTTTAGTCAAACTGGTGTTAAGAAGATCCATCAGTTTGAAAGTCTAGATTTCTCTCTCACTTTAATCGATCATTAGACTGCAGGCGCTAACCAGAAACCTATGGGTTCAGATGTAAGAATCGATGAAGCACAATCCTTATGGGTCAATTTAGCTGGTGTTCTCACACACACTTACACTCAAGATGCAGATTGGTCTGGCTGGCACATCCTACACTTTGCAGGATGGAAGAGCAGACCACATTATCTGGTCACCCCCATTATAGGAAGGATGTGGAGGCTTTGGAGAGGGTGCAGAAGAGGTTTGCCAGTATGCTGCCTGGATTAGAGCATATTAGCTATAAGGAGAGGTTGGGCAAACTTGGGTTGTTTTCTTTGGAGCAGTGGAGGCTGAGGGGAGACCTGATAGAAGTTTATAAGATTATGAGAGGCATAAATAGAGTAGACAGCTGGTATCTTTTTCCCAGTGTCATAATGTCTAATATTAGAGGGCATGCATTTAAGGTGAGGGCGGGGGGCAAGTTCAAAGTAGATGTGGGGAAATTTGTTTTTAAAACGAGGCTCTTAGAAAGACACATGGATGTGCATGGAATGGAGGTAAATGGACATTGTGTAGGCAGAAGGGATGTTTAGTTAGGCATTTACTTACTAGTTTAATAAGTCTGGCAAAACATCATGGGCCGAAGGGCCTGTTCCTGTGCTGCACTGTTCTATGTTCTATGTTCACACAGGTTAGTAGGTAGGGCACTGAAAGTTCTAATGGAGGCAGGCCAGAGGAAGAGAATGCCTTGTTGCTGCAGGGGGAAAGAAGCCACTCCTCTCTGCTCTACTCCTCCTTTACACCACCTGGTACTTCCCTGCTTGATCTCACCTCCCCTCATCCCTCAGTTGGATCAAGAGGGACCCCAAGAAAAAATGCCTCAGGCCAGCAACCCATGGTAACTTATATCAGGCGGAATAACAGGACACTTACTAATTTTAAGTGAACTCCTCAGAGAATTTACAGAATAAATGCTACCTGACTAATGCTGAAGTCTTGACAGTGTCTCAAAATGTCTCCTAATCTGCTTCAGGAATCCACTTCATGGCTCCTGGAACAAGGGCTATGAAATAGTGAATATCTCTTTAAATCATGAGCACCTTTTTAACCAATACTTGAAATTGACTTCAATGCTATTCTTAACCCAAAGCAGCTGGTAATAGTAAGGATAGCAGATCATTTGCAATCAGTTCTTTTCTAGTGAACTGAAGCTGGCTTCAGCCTCTTTACCATAGAGGTGCCCTTGCACTAAGCCTGAACTGAGGTTGGTTTAGTTTTATGCCCCAGTTTGGTACCTCTATCTACTTAGTACTTGAAGCATTTGACAGAAGTTAATATCCATTGATCCAGCACTAGATCAAAAGATGGAGATCATCCTTGAGGTTTGAAAACAGTAACCAGAAGAATAAGTCTCAATTATATGGTGTCTTCAGTGTGGGAAGAAACCCCAAAGCACTTGACAGTTTTCTTCCTTGCAGATTAAACTACTGTCAGCTTGTTCCCGGAGTTGGCAAAGGCACAACTGAGAGTTTTCTCAGCAGGTGCAGGTTGGGGATGGGGAATCCCTCAGAGCTGGTCCTGCTGGTACAGAGGAAAAGGCCAGAAGCTCAGCATCAAATTGTATTGAGGCAATGAAGAGTTTCAGCTCCGAGAGTGGCCAGGGATAAGACTAGTGGTAAGATGACAGAATTTGTGGAGTAGGGGTTGGACACTGACTTGTAGACATTAGCAGCTAGCCTTTCAGAAATTAGTGCTTATTTAGGACTTACTTAGGGCAGCAGTTTGACTTTACACAGGCAGTGGAAGGGCTAAGACAAGGGGTGGAAAAGTAGAGCTGGGTGTCATCAAGCACATTTGAAACCAACTTTGGATACGTTTGCCATTGGGCAACATTACTAATAAGAATGAGCCAAAGGTGGATCCCTAAGGAACAGCAGAGGTACTGGTGGATAAGGACAGATTGCTGGAGATTCTCTGGCTACCACCGAGCAGATAAGAGTGAAACTAAATAAAGGCAGTCCCAGCAAGTTGGATATGTGTGGAGAGCTGTTTAAGGAGGATGGTGTTTAAAATTGTATCAAAGTTTAGTATGAACAGGTTGAGAGGAAGATGGAGGGATTGGGACAGGCAGATGGCCACCACCAATCAAATCCATTATGAATGCTGGAAGTCCAGGTTTTTCAAACTATTACTTTCCAAAGAATCGGTTTAAAAAATTATGCTAAATGTTTCTACAGATTCAGTATTTACAACCATTTCTAGGTATTCCACAGAATTCACCAAAACTCACTATTGGGAACTGGTAGTGGAGTTTTGGAGAGCCATTTCTTCCCCTTCATGGTTAAAGAATTAAGAACAACGCCGAATTTTTTATGAAGGCACAATAGACTGCAGATGCTGGAATCTGGATCAATTGGAAGAACTCAGTGGGTCAGGCAGCATTTGTGGAGGGAAAGGCATGGTCGTCGTTTCAGGTCAAGACCATGCGTCGTGACTGAGAGTGTAGAGGGAAGATGGCTGGTATGTAGGAGTGAGAGGGAGGGTTGAGACTGAGGTTGGTAGGTGATAGATGGAATCAAATGGGGGGGGGGGAATAGTTAGATGGAACCAGTTGGGGGAGGGAGAGGGGGTAGTGTTGGGTAGAAACAGATGAAGGTTGGGGAAAGAGTAGGCAGACAAAAGTGGGTGGGGGTGAGGGTGGGCAGTGAAGAGAGAGGGTAGAGGCAGGGGTTGGCAGGTGATGGGGCGAACCAGATAAGGGAGGGGTGTTGGGAAGATGGAGCCAGGTAGGGAAGGGGAAGGGATAGGAAAAGTGAACCAAGGGACAAAAAACTCAGGTAGATAGGTATGTAGGTTTTGGGCAGAGAGAATCAGGTAGGGGAGGGTAACATCTTGGTAACAAGGGGGGGAAGGAATGGAAAAGGTGAACAAAGGGAAAAAGAATTAGGGTGAACTGGTTGGAGTGGGAAAGGAACACGGGGAAAATTCAATGTTCGAGGTACCTCCTCCCTGTAAGGACACCATCCATTTTTCTCAGTTTCTCCATCTCTGTTACATCTGTTCTCAAGATAGGGCTTTCCATTCCACTCCTCCTCCTTCCAGAAACATGGCTTCCGCTCTGCCGTAGTTGACGGAGCCCTCAGACGCATTTCCTCCATTTCCCACATGCCTGCTCTCACCCTCCCCTCCTCAGACAGAACAGATAAAGGGTTCCCTTGGTCCCCACCTTTCACCCCACCAGCATCCAGCAGATCATCCTTTGCTGTTTCCGCCACAGATGCTAGTTGACTGAATTCTTCCAGCATTTTTTTTTAGGCAGCAAATTTTATGATGCCTTTGTATAGATATTATATTCCTCCCGTGCACGATCCATTTATTTTCTGTTTCCTTTTTAAGATATTGGAAAAATGTTATTTGTTTTCAGCTCCAACTGTCACTCAAGAAGGAAACCATTATTACATCTCCAGAGAATTTTTTGCAAATGCATGAAAAGAGATCTTGATTAGCAGCTGAATGCTGTAAGGTTTAGAGAAATGCTGAAATAGGTCCCCCAAGACACGCACAGATTGCTGCAGTGAAGATTTATGAGATCCAGTTTCTATTCTATCTTCCAGTGATGACTTCCAACCTGCACTTGGTTTAACGTTCTGCATCAGAAGTACATCAAGCATAAATTATGTAAAATAAAGCTAAAGAATACAGGGAATACTCATCAGATTAGGAAAAAGTAACAGAGTTAATGTTTCAGGTCAAAGAGCTTTCATCAGATCTGGAAGAGGTTAGAGATGGAGAGAAATTGAGGAGTTCCACAGAGAAGATTGTTGACAAAGAATCATGAACCCCGGAACACTGCAGGAAAATAGCTCAACAACTGTGACACTGATCATAACCAATAGGGCAATTGTACTTTGCCATTTAGTCTCTCAGTTTTTCTCTCTCTCTAAAAGAACACTGAAACAAAAGAAATACAAATTGACCATAGACCAGCAAACAAATCCATCCTGATAGTTGTGTCAAATTATTGGGAGGTGTTCTGAGAGATCGGATATACAAGTACTTGGATAGCCAAGGGCTGATTAAGGATAGTCAGCATGGCTTTGCGCGTGGTAGATCATGTTTAACAAATCTTGTAGAGTTTTTCGAGGAGGTTACCAAGAAAGTAGATGAAGGAAAGGCTGTGGATGTTGTCTACATGGACTTTAGTAAGGCCTTTGACAAGGTCCCACATGGGAGGTTAGTTCAGAAGGTTCAGACACTAGGTATCCATGGAAAGGTTGTAAACTGGATTCGAAATTGGCTGTGTGGGAGAAGACAGAGAGTGGTAGTGGATGATTGTTTCTCAGACTGGAGGCCTGGGACTAGTGGTGTGCCTCAGGGATCTGTGCTGGAGCCATTGATGTTTGTTGTCTATATCAATGATCTAGATTATAATGTGGTAAATTGGATCAGCAAATTTGGTGATGATACTAAGATTGGAGGTGTAGTGGACAGTGAGGAAGGCTTTCAAAGCTTGCAGAGGGATCTGGACCAACTGGAAGAGTGGGCCAGAAAATGGCAGATGGAATTTAATGCAGACCAGTGTGAGGTGTTGCATTTTGGAAGGACAAATCAAGGGAGGACATACACAGTAAATGGTAGGGCACTGAGGAGTGCAGAGGAACAAAGGGATCTGGGAGTTCAGATACATAATTCCCTGAAAGTGGCGTTGCAGGTAGACAGGGTTGTAAAGAAGGCTTTTGGTACCCTGGCATTCATAAATCAAAGTATTGAGTATAGGAGTTGGGACGTTATGGTGAGGTTGTATGAGACATTGGTGAGGCCAAATTTGGAGTATTGTGTGCTGTTCTGGTCACCTAACTATAAGAAGGATATTTATAAGATTGAAAGAGTGCAGAGGAGATTTACTAGAATGTTGCCGGGTCTTCAGGAGTTGAGTTACAGGGAAAGATTGAACAGGTTAGGACTTCATTCCTTGGAGTACAGAAGAATGAGGGGAGATTTGATAGAGGTTTACAAAATTATGAGGGGTATAGACAGAGTTAATGTGAGTAGGCTCTTTCCACCTAGATTCGGAGAGATAAGTACGAGAGGACATGGCTTTAGGGTGAACGGGGAAAAGTTTAGGGGGAACATTAGGGGGCACTTCTTCACTCAAAGAGTGGTGGGACTATGGAATGGGCTGCCATGTAGTAAATGCGGGATCACTCTTGAGTTTTAAGAATAAATTGGATAGATACATGGACGGGAGAGGTCTGGAGGGTTATGGACTGGGTGCAGGTAAATGAGACTAGCAGAATACCGTTTCGGCACAGACTAGAAGGGCAAAATGGCCTGTTTTCTGTGCTGTAGTGTTCTATGGTTCTTTTAATGGCACTGTTCTGTTTCAGTGAAACCTCACAATGATATCACAAGGATACAGGAAGTGTTTCACCTGTGTGTGTTCAGTTGCCCAGAAACAGGTCAATATCAAATTTACATTTTGATCAAGGACCCCATGCTAGGAAGCTCAGTAGAATGCAAGGCCCAAGTAATTTGGTGCTGTTGAAAGGGCCTTGTACGTGCAAAGAGCCTTTCCTTCTGCGCTTCAGCATTGCATAGCACACAGAGTAAATCAGGTAAGTCCAGAGGGAGGGCTGAGTGCAGGGGATTGTGAATGCCAAGGGTTAGCAATCAGAAGGGGATCTAGAACCGATTGTTAAGCAGAGTGGGGAATAATCAATGGTAGGGATGTTGGGGTGAGTGTCATCTGCTGGAGACTGGTGGGTAGGTGGTGTTGGAGGTGGGTGTGTTGGAATTGGTAGTTGGCTAGCATCTGGTGTCAATGAACCCATGGAGGTTGCGTTGGGTCAGTAGATCCATGGGTGGAAGGAGAGAGTTGGATTTAGGTTACATCAGCAGATCAGTGCGTATGGTCTTGAGAGGCCCTAAACTCTGGAGGCATGGGTCTCACTCCTTGGGATGGTGGTATGTGGGGGTTCAGGGGAGAGTCAGGTCAGTATATTAACTACCAGGACCAAGCTAAGATGAATTCTCAGTGCCAGACTGGGACCTAATCAGGCAGGTTATTTAAAGCAAAGCAGGCTTCAAATATACTTGAAACCCATGAGTATCCCACAAAAGGCATGGACCCTGCATGGATGATGGTACAGGAAGTAGATCCAGATGTGTGTGTCATGTAGCTGGCTGTCACCGTGCAGAGCCAGGCTCTTCACTGCATTAGTGCGTCTAACAGAGGACCCATAAGGAAAATTGCACCCCTTGTCCAATTCACATTATCCCTGATTTTATATTACATTTTAATTTCCATTGATATTAAATCACATAGCACACAAAAATGTGATTCCACACTATTGAGTTTCCAGGCCGGTATATTTAAGGGAGGTGTTTAAAATGTTTTTCCTTACAGTTTTCATGAGATAATAAAAAGAAAATAATCAGTCAAGTAAGGCTGTGTAACTTAAGGAATTTCTTTTACAAAGACAGTTGAAATGAAATCTGGAAAGGCATCACTGATTTAATAAGCCACTCATCAAAATGATTGAACTGCCTCATTCGATCTGAATGACAACCATCTGCTTGGAGTTGTTTGTGCTTCATTTCAACACTGAACACAATAGATTTGCGATCTTACTGTTTTGAACAAGCTGAATTATGTACATGTATCATTCTATTTTTATAAGGAATATTCCAAGCTATTTTTTGGTAGAAGGTGCAGTGATGTTAGTTGATGACTATCTACTTCTGGGAAATGGACTCAAATGCATTTTAAACTCCTGGCATTCACATTTTTTCCAGCATGTGTTCCACTGACTTCTTACTTGGCAAATAATACAACTGCCTAAATATGGACAGGCATTTTCTAAATGCGTGCAAATGACAAGGATATATTAGATGATGTAATTTCCATTTTATTTATGCCAGATACAAGGGACAAGAATAACTCAAGTGGATCTCAATTTTAACTCTGCCTTCTCTATCGATGAGTGGTTCCAATTGCAAAGTCCACATTCTATTCTGATTCCACTGAGAACCTGGTGATCACCATTTTAACAGCAATACTAAAACGTGTCCTCACTATCCTAGCAACCAATACCAAGTAAATCAAATCATGCCAACAGATGCCAAAATACAGATATCCACAGGTGGACTTACTCAGGATTAAACACTCAGGAGCCACCAGCCACAGCCAACCCAAGGGTTCATAAGAATGCAGAAAGAAAAATTGAAGCAGGAGGAGGCCAGTTGGCCCTTTGATCCTGTTCTATCATTTTTTACAATGTTGACTTTGTCTAATATCATTGATATTTTCTAAGTTATGGCCTCTTTTAATGTAGACTTAAGCATTTTCCCATCTAGTGATGTTATGCCATCCAGTATGTAGTTCTCTGTATTCCCTTCTTCTTTAAAAATGGTGGGGTTATATTTTCCACCCTCCAACCTGCAGGTCTAAGTATATGAATAACAATGTTTCCACCAGATTTGCTGAATCCACTGGGAGAATACCTGGTAGTGGTAGTGGAGTTTAGAAATCTTCTCCTGAGACATGCACTGTGAGTTGAATACTCAGCGTCACTCAATGTCAAAAAATAACATAAGTTATTTTTTTCAGAGATTCAGCACAGATGCTAAGAACCTCAAGTGTTGACCTGCAGATCACGGGGAGGAGGTGGCAAGGATGAGGAACATCCTGTATTGTCAGGACTTTCTCCGGATGCACAGTGAGAAGGTAATGGGAGCACTTGTCTGGGGAACTTACAGTCAAGAGTGTAGCTCCAAGGACCTGGACACAGTTGCAAGAAGTCGACATTGCACAATGATCAGGTTCAATGAATGTTTCATTAAATATTATTTCTTACCACCATGCCACTAGGCTCAGGCACCACTCCATCCAGCACATGTTCATCTCTCCCTTACTAACCATCTCTGTCAGTCAGGCCTCTCACATAACATTACATCATTCACCTTGCCCTTACACACTTAACATAAGCCTCACAAGCATATCACACAATTTCACATCCTAACAGATATCAGCGCTGACAGTCAGTATCGCCCAAGGCATGAATACAAACTACTTGCCAATCTGAATAAATACCCTTAACCCTCTCTTCCCTTTTTCTACTCCACAGTCAGCTTGCCAACCAAGCAGCTCCTTGATTCTTTACTTCACAAGTTCAGACTTCATTCATGGATTCATTTTCCACTTTCTGGAAATTGAAGGGAATTGGATTAATTGATAGATTAAAATATTTTTTTGAAATGGGAGAAGGAATTACAGTATATAGCCCTAGTGAGGTAGTCCCAGCACAGCAGAAGTAGATTCCTTCTGTGCTGTAATATACATGATTGAAAACAAAGATTTTCATGGCTTTATGTATATGAAAGTGATACTTATTTATCACCAGTTCAATTTGTGTAACAATGAAAAAGGAAGAACTTAAATGTTGCAAAAGCAAACAAACTGCAGTTGGAATTATAGAATCATAGAATACAGAATCATAGAATATAGAATCATAAAACAGAGAGAGGCCATTTGGCGCACCGTCTCTGCACCAGCTCTCTACCACTGCAAATCTCTCGTTCCACCCCCTGACTCCTACTCTGTTGCCTTCCTGTACTTATCTGGTTCCTCTTGAAGCCCACAATGTAATCTGACTTAACCACATTTGCAGATAGTGCATTCCAGATTCCAACCACACACTGCGTAACATGGTTTTTTCTCATACACTTTGAATTCTCTTCCTTTTTATTTGTGACCTCTAGTCCTATTCACCTCGACCAGTGTGAACTGTCTCTCCCTATCCACTCTGTCCTGAGCCCTCATTGTTTTATATACTTCTATCAGATCTCCACTCAGTCTTCTCTTCTACAAAGAAAACAATCCCAGCCTCTTCAATCTATGCTTGTAACTGTAGTCACTCATCCTAGGAACCATTCTTGTAAATCTTCTTCTGATAATGAGAAATCCAGATATGAACACAGTACTCAGTGTTTTATAAAGATTCATCGTGACTTCCCTGCTTTTATACTCTATGCCTCCATTGATAAAGCTCAGAATTGTGTATGTCTTTTTCAAAGAGTCATAGAGTCATCCAGTGTAGAAAACAGGCCCTTTAGCCCATGAGGCCCATCCGTGCTGGCCAACTACACAACCCTTCTATACTAATTCCATTTACCAATACTCAGCACATAATCTCCTGTGCCATGGCTTTTTGAGTGCTCATCGAAATACACCGAAATTGTTTTAGGAGTCTTTGCCCTCACCATCTCTTCAGCAGTCAACCCCTCACCATCCCCTCAGATGTCAACCACCCTTTGTCTTCCTCATGTCCTACCCCTTACCTTAAACCTATGCCCTCTGGTCATAGACGCCTTTGCTAAGGGGAAAAGATTCTCACTATCTACCCTATCATAATCTTGTGTACTTCATCAGATCCCCCCTCAGCCTTCTCCACTCCAAGGAAAACAACTTCTCATAATTGAAACATTCTGTCCCAGGCAACATCCTGGTGAATCTCCTTTGCATTTTCCTTCCTATGGTGTGGCGATCAGAACTGTACACACTATTCCAGCTGTGACATAATTAATGTTTTATAAAGCTGCGTCATAACCTCTGTGTTCATATTCTGTGCCCAGGCTAACAAAAGCGAGCATCCAGTACGGCTTCTTCACCACCTTATCTACCTGGGCTGCTGCTTCAGGGATCCTTGTTCAAGTAAACCAAGGTTTCTCTGCTCCTCAGTACCTCCAAATTCCTACCAATCATTGTGTATATCCTGGACTTACTTGTCCTCCCAAAATGCATCCCCCCACATTTTTTCAGGATTACATTTCATCTGCCATTGATCTGCCCATCTTACCAACTCCTCACTCTCAACAACCTCCCAATTTTCCTGTCATCAGTGAACTTCCTAAATTCATGGATAACACAACTTACTAATCATATCTCTCACATTCAAATCCAGATGCTGAAGCATAAAACAAACAGCAACGGTCCCAGCACTAATCCCTGTGGCAAACCACTAGTGACAGGCTTCCGGTCACAAGACAAAACAACCTAACCTGCCACTTTCAATGACTTGGGCACCCATTACCCCCAGAATTCTCTGCACTCCTATTAAAATAATATCCCTCATTTTACATTGCCTCTCTTCGTTCTTCCTACGAAAATGCATCACCTCACGGTTTTCAGGATTAAACTTTATCTGCCATACAACTGGCCATTTTACCAGCCAGCTTATCTCCTTAAATTTATCACTATCCTCTTTACAGTTCAGAATCCTGCCAAGTTTTGTGTTATCCATTAATGTAGAAATTGTGGCTTGCAACCCCAATTCCAAGTCATTGATATAGATCAAAAAAATCAATGGCCCTAACACCAATCCCTGGGGAATGCCACCATCTACCTTGTTCCAGTCTAAAAAAACAACTATTCATCATAGAACATAGAACATTACAGTACATTACAGGCCCTTTGGCCCACAATGTTGTGCCGACATTTTATCCTGCTCTAAGATCTATCTAACCCTTCCCTCCTACATAGTCCTCCATTTTTCTATCATTCATGTGGCTATCTAAGCATATCTTAAATGTCCCTAATGTATCTACCTCCACCACCTCTGCCTGCAGTGTGTTCCATGCACCCATCACTCTCTGTGTAAAAAACTTACCTCTGACATCCCGCCTATACCTTCCTCCAGTCACCTTAAAATTATGCCCCCTCATGTCCTCTGTTGTCTGTCACTTAGCCAACTTTATGTCCATGCTCTCAATGTTCCTTTTATGCCACGTACTTCAACTTTGCTGATAATCTTGTTATACAGCACCCTATCAAAGCCTTCTGGAAGTCCATGTACACCACATCAACTCTATCGATCACCTCATCGAAAAATTGTATCAAATTATTACTGTTAAACACAATTTTTGCCCTTAATAGATCCCTGCTGGCTCACTTTAATTAATCCATTTTCCTTAAGGTGATCATTAATCCTGACCCAGCTCAATGTTTCTAAAATCTTTCTAGCATCAAAAAGATGCTGGATATCTGAAGCAAAAACAGAAAAAAAAGGGAAGTACTTAGCAGTTCAGGAAGTTTCTCTTGTGATATAAACAGGATTAATATTTCAGACTGATGACCTAGGAAAACTTAGGGGTAAGACACAAAGGAGGAAGGGAGGAGAGAAAAAAAGGAAGGCCTGTAATAGGGTAGAGGACAACAGAGATTAACTGATCAAAGGGGTGATCAGAGGGTGAAAAATGTACAAAGGAACAAGGGTGTCCATCATCTGAATAAGAACATGTCCATTTAAGCAAGTAGAAATAAAATGCTAATAATTCCTTCAAGTTATTAGATCCTTTATTCCTTAAAGCATTGGGTTCACTTCATCTGAAGTCCATCCCAGTAGTTTTAACCTGTGCTTCACTCAGCATTTTGCAGCATTTTACTTGGTGATGATGTGCAGAAACAATGAGAACAGCAGTAATTATTTGATGGATAATTCATGAGCCATGGCTGCTTAATTTGTGCTGCAATTATGACTCTTATTTCTGCCACTTGTGTATTTTTGAAGTGTATGTATGCTGAATATCACTTGTTTTGATTGTGGGCCATGAAAGCTCTTATTACGTAGAGAGCTGAACAAATCCATTAGATAAGTGACAAGGTTTAGAGGGATTCGCAGATTGTTGACACAGTTCATGAAACTTTCCTACTACTATCACTGACAGATATTTACAGGTAGAAATTAGCTTTAACTATTAACAATTTAATACAACAGTGACATGGTTATTTTGTGCTGATTAGTCTCCAGAATGACATTTAGTCTGTGTACAGGACATTAATTTTTCTGTGAAGACTGATTTCTGCATGTGGAAAATGTTCCCAATCAGTGACAAAGACCTTATGTACACTGTTGTTTCATGAGAAATAAAACAACCCAGTCATGTAATAATCTCTTCAGAAACAAAACATCATTAGCATTCCTGGTGTACTCAATTACAATTCTACAGTGAAATCTATCAACAAAGACCAACCATCCTTCAGAGCAGAAGAGGTCCTTGTGAAAGATAGTCCCTCTGTGAAGTGCTGGAAAACAAAACCCTCCAAAGTCATTAGGATTGTCAATCATTTTTTATTACATAAGTGATGATGTACAGCATGTACTAACATATTAAAGCTAATATAAATAAACTGGATCTCTGGTTCTGTTATTAAGGAGTGCCGGTATTCGTTTTGGAACTTTTGTTAAATCTATTTGGTAGTATTGGGCATTTGTGTCTAAATAATAAAAGAAACAGATCTTTATTACTGTGCAAGAAAATAGTTATTTATTCTAGTGACAGTACTATTTTTGGAATACATAACATTTCTGTCACATGTTCAAGTGATGGTGGTTAGACATCCATGGTGCAAAATCAGTCTCATCAGAGTGTAGTCTTGAATGCTTGTATTGCACCTATCATGCTGCTGAGTGCACAGTTCAGATAGCAAATTGATGTTAGCAAGTTGTTCAAGGCTGGGCCATTTATTATGGTTCCAAAAAAAGGCAACTGCATGTTTACTGGATGCCACTGGGGATATTTATGATGTATTGCAAGTCACATTTTTGCAACCACATAAATTATCCCTTCCACACAACAGCCTCCCATGCCTCATAGTTTGACAAGTAAATCAAAATTGCAAAAATACTATATCAAATAAATGTCAAGACTAATCTAACACTGAAGTGCACAGAAATAAGGCCAAGAGGTAAAGTATTTAAGAATGATATATTGACATGTCAGAATTAGAATAAAACCAACTTAAAGCTTAAAATTTGATACAATGTTCAAACAAACCATAAGTAATACAGGGTAAAATACATTGGAGGAGTATTGTTTTTAAAATATCACAAGACTCCAAAGCAGAAACAGTTTAATATAATATCCACTTTAACCTACGTTGCCTCAATATTCTAAAATGATCATTGGTTATATAGTGCTGAAATTTTAAAGAAGTTTTTTTAGCACTTAGTAAACTCTCTGAATACCAATGCAGAACTTGAATGCAAACTAGTTCCTCATTACACCTTACTACTGTTTTTAAGCAGTTTTATGAGAAGAGAAGGGTTACGTTATTTTAGTCATATGTGGTGCCTCATAAAATGTATCAAGCAAAGACTTACATTAATGAGCATTCCCATTAATATTACCTAATGTTCAACCTCTTTCATGGAATATCACTTTTCCAAACAAATAGGATGCCACTTATCCTCTAACACTTTTACCAATCACATACTACAGTTGCTAAATCCATTGCCAGTCAGAATAATTTGGCAAGGGAGAACTTCTAAGAACTGACAAGTGACTCAAAAATAATACCGAACATGAAAGCTGTAGGTGAGCTTCTGTCAATTACAATTCCTGTCTCCCTTTTCGTTTTCTAAGAGGTCCTCCTCAGAGCAAAATTATGTCAGATTAAGATGCATCATAATGGTCTAGAGCTTACAATAGTAATTACAGCAAAACTTCCAGGACTTTCCATCACTAATCCATGAAACTTGTACGTTTTTGAATGCAGAATGCACAAACCCAGAGGTGGTTGTTAGTGATTCGGCATACCTCAACATGCTGTACATTTCCTCACAGGGAATTTAGAGTCACTGAGAGATACAGCGTGGAATCAGGCCTTTCAGCCCACTGAGTCCAGACTAACATTAATCCCATCTTTTGTTCTCCCCACATTCTCTTCAACTCTCCCCAGATTCTACCATTCACCTATGTAATGAGTACAATTTGCAGTGGCTGATTAACCTACCAACCTTCACATCTTTGGGATATGGGAAGAAACTGGAACACTTGGAGGAAACCCATGCAGTCACAGGAAGAACATTCACGAACAGAGCACCCAAGGTCAGTATTGAACCCGGGTCTCTGGCACTGTGAGGTAGCAGGTCTACTAGCTGATGGAACTAACAAGAACTTAAACTATTTGTGAACAGTTCCTCTGTAAAATACCACGAACATTTTGTGTTTTATGGCATGTTGTCCAAGTAAGTTGGTCATAATTCTGCTGAGTATGCTGTCTTCCTCTAGAAAGTAAATTTCAGCTATATTAATTAAATATGCATGATGCATTCTGCATGATGTTTAAAAAGTTAATTGAAAGTTCTGCTTTCTGATCACTGAGTGTAAAATAATGTAGTTGGCTGCCCATCCATCTTAATGGCATCTGGAAGCCATCAGCAAAGATAAGGTTTCCTACATTAGATCATTGTGGGGAAGTTTCTTCAGGGTGAACATTGACTGCCATTGATTCATGGAGACACAAGAAACTGCAGATGCTGGAATATGGAGCAAAAAATCAAACTGCTTGAGGAACTCAGCAGGTCAGGCAGCATCTGTGGAGGGAAATGGACAGTCAACGTTTTGGGTCGGGACCCTTCATCTGGTCCAGAAACCTGAAACATTGACTGTCCATTTCCCTCCACAGAGGCTGTTTGACCCCTTGAGTTCCTCCAGCAGTTTGCTTCTTGCCATTGATTCATCGTGGTCCCTGAATCCTGGATTAGGATTTTGTTCATTTTTATGACAGTTTGAAATTTGTGTGTAGATCCTGTTCACCATCAATCATTATAATGTGAATTTCTAACGTACTCATAGAGGCTCACGTCACATAGCAACTTCCCAGATTTCTTTTATTAGCTCAATATATAATTACAGCCAATCTCCTTTTTGAGAATCAACATAATCCTCCAGCCTTATTTATTGCACCCAGTGCTCCCAATGTGGCCTCCTCTACATTGGTGAGACCAGGTGCAAACTAGGCAACCAATTTGCTGTGTTCTCCTGTGCTCTGTCTACCATGGCTGTCTGGAGCTCCTGGTTGCTAGCCATTTTAATTCTTCGCCCCATTCACACTCCAACGTGTCTGTCCTCGGCCTCCTCCATGGCCAGGGTGAGGCTAAATGCAAACTAGAATACCTCATATTTGGCCTGGGTAGTATACAACCCCACAGCATGAACATTGAATTCTCCAACTTCCGGTAAGCTGCTCCCCCTCTGTCCCTTTTCTCTCTCCTCCTGATTTACCCAGGTCCTCCTACACTGACCCCAGCCCCCTTGGCCCTGTTTCTTTCCCCTCCTCCACCTACTCCCTCTGTCCATCACCCACACTCTCCTCTCACTGGTTCCCCTCACCTACTGTTCCCATCTGCCCTCCCCACCTCCCTCTTTTGATTCCATGTTCCACCTTCTCTCCTGTCAGATTCCATCATCTTTAGCCTTTGGTCACCTCCACCGATCACCTCTCAGCTTCTGGTGCTATTCCCACCCTCCTCTCCTCCATCTGCGTATCACCCCTCCTCACCTGGATCTACTTATTGCTGGCTAGCTCTTGCTCCACCCCTTCCCTCCACCTTTTTATATTGACCACTTCCCCTTTATGTTTCAGTCCAGATGAAGGGTCTCGACCCGATATATTGACTGTCCATTTCCCTCCACAGATGCTACCTGACCCGCTGAGTTCCTCCAGCGTCTTGTTTTTTTTCGCTCCAGATTCCAGAATCTGCATTCTCTTGTGTCTCCAATTAACAATTACTTGGTAGCAAAAATTTCTGTCCCAATAAGATTGAGGAACACAAACCCCCTGAAATTTTCTCCATTTCGATGCCTAGAGGACTTCTTGTCCTTGGCAAATGACAATAGGCAAGTTATTTTAGATGTCTTCAGAGAAATTCAAATCTCTAGAAACCTTTGACACTTTTAATTTGTTCTTGCAATGGGACAGGGATTATAGTTCATCATGGGGAAACTATAAAGCTACACTGATGCCCTCTTCCAATTTGAGCTTATCAGTAGTTCGATGCTGAAGGCTGAATTTTCCACATTTTCCATTACTCGCCTGAATAGACCTTAACATCTCATAGGAAGATTTAACAACTTTATTGTGATTTGGATGAATTATAGCCTAACATTGTCAGTAGGTGTCACAAAATATACAAAAAGTAAGTGATAGTGGTATCACTCAGGGCATGGATCTGACCAATTATCACTTTGCTTGAAATAATGCAAGACAGACAGGGGTGATTTTTTCCCCCCAAAACACATAAAGTGTACATGCGAATTTGCAAGCACATGAAATTAAGGAAATATAGGTGATCAAGTCGGAGCATGCAATCAGGTCTCACAATCCACTTCTCACCTTGAGTAATGCTACTTCTTGGGAGGGCCATTTGAAACTGACAGAGCAGCAATCACACTGGACCATCAATTACACATCCTTGATGATAGTTACATGTAAACAAATATATATATTTTCCATTTATGCCATTAAGTAACACCCAAGTGATTTGATATCCCCTGGCTCTATCACTATACCTTCTTTTGTCTTGCCTTCTGACAGATAATCTTCAGGAACCTTTATACAAACAGAACTATTCTGGCTTTACTGCCCTTTCTGGAATCTAATATGATCTGCCTTATATCATTATGGCTTAAACAGTGCAGAGTTGTCCAATGACAACAACAATGCTGGCATTTTCGGAAGACTGTAGTTTAATACACCAAATCAATTTAGAGTCACTCGCATGAAAAATGGAAAGAAAATCAAGACTTTAAAAGGTAACTGGAAGACCCATTAAAACAAAAGCTAGCTGTGGCATCATTTGTCCTAGATGCTGGGAAAATGAAACATTCATTGATCCAAAAGGAAATGTGGAAACTACATAAGGAAAAACACCGTCATTTATGAAATTAATAAAGGTTTGCTTCAGTGCATTCAGGTAAGATACTCAAGTGCACCATTAGTATAGCAAAAAATCTAGCACATTCTCTTCGCTTGAGTATGCAAAAACCCATATCGGGGTGTGCAATAACGTTTGAGTAGTGTTAGTGCATTTATGTTTCTTCCCCTCTACACTATTTTGGAATGATTGTTACCTGAGTTAGACAAGTTCATGGAGATCCAGCCGCTAATTGATCATAAATTGCATTGCAGCTCAAGAGGGATAAAAAGAGAGCTACAGATATCTGAGGGCTAAGCTCCAACAAGAAACACGTGACAAAGAACAGATGGTGAGTGGAAAGTGTGCAAGAAATCCAGCAACCAGCTGATAACCATGACATGTGTGGACTCTTCAATGAAGTCTAGACCAATTATTACCTAGCTTCTAAGGAAAGATAATCTTTGCCCATTGGAAGAACTCCTCAAGCAAGATCCTATCTTTGAAGGTAGTGTACATGACTCCATCCCACAACATGCAATGTGGTCCAGTCTCCACCCCTACCCCAAGAGCAACGAGAGGTTGGAAAGGCTGTATCTCAGCTGAAAAACAACAAAGTTTGCTAAAGTTATGCTGAGTGGACCCAAGAAACACCACAATAGTGCACGCTCAAGGAACAAAACCTCACCTTTCACCTGGGCACGTTGCAGGCTTCTGCACTCAATATCAAATATTCCAACTTCAGATAGCATTCCCTTTCTTCCTGTCTGCCATCCTTCTTTTCCTTTTCCTCTCTGTGTATAGTCTGGCCTGCTGGCCATGCCCCAGTAGGCCAGAACCATGTCAGCAACACATCACACGGCCATGGTAGTTCAATCCGATCTCACCTGCCACACAAACTCCACTCTATTTTAGAAATTCCCTTTGTTCCACCCATTGTCCTCCCTCACTGTTCCCTTTTACTGGGTGACAGCCATCAAAGTGGTTGTATTGCCATTTTATTGGTATTGCTTTATTATTGTCACTTGTACCGAGGTACAGTGAAAACTTGTCTTGCATACCGTTCATACAGATCAATTCATTACACAGTGCACTGAGGTAGTACAGGGTAAAAACAATAACAGAATACAGAGTAAAGTGTCAGAGCTACAGGGAAGTGCATTGCAGGTAGACAATAAGGTGCAAGGTCATAACAAGGTAGATCGTGAGGTCAAGAGTCCATCTCATTGTATAAGGGAACTGTTCAATAGTCTTATCACAGTGGGATAGAAGCTGTCCTTAAGTCTGGTGGTATTGGTGTTGGTTTACTATTGTCACTTGTACCGAGGTACAGTGAAAAACTTGTCTTGCATACTGATCATACAGGTCAATTCATTACACAGTGCAGTTACATTTAGTTAGTACAGAGTGCATTGAGGTAGTACAGGTAAAAACCACAACAGTACAAAGTGTCACAGCTACAGAAAAAGTGCAGTGCAATAAGGTGCAAGGTCACAACAAGGTAGATCGTGAGGTCAGAGTCCATCTCATCGTATAAGGGAACCCTTCAATAGTCTTATCACAGTGGGGTAGAAGCTATCCTTAACCCTGGTGGTACGTGCCCTCAGGCTCCTATATCTTCTACCTGATGGAAGAGGAGAGAAGAGAGAGTGATCCGGGTGGGTGGGGTCTTTAATTATGCTGCTTCACCAAGGCAGCAAGAGGTATAGACAGAGTCCATGGAGGGGAGGCTGGTTTCCGTGATGTGCTGGGTTGTGTCCACAGCACTCTGCAGTTCCTTGCAGTCCCGGGCAGAGCATTTGCCACACCAAGCTGTGATGCATCCAGATAGAATGCTTTCTATGGTGCATTGATAAAAGTTGGTGAGTATCAAAGGGGACATGCTAAGTTTCTTTAGCCTCTTAAGGAAGTAGAGGTGTTGGTGAGCTTTCTTGGCCGTGGTGTCACCGTGGTTGGACCAGGACAGGCTACTGGTGATGTTCACTCCAAAGAACTTGAAGCTCTCAACCCTCTTGACCTCAGCACCATTGATGTCGACAGGTGCATGTACACTGCCCCCTTTCCTGACCAGCTCTTTAGTTTTGCTGACATTGAGGGAAAGGTTGTTGTCATGACACCATGTCACTAAGCTCCTTCCTGTACTCTGACTCATCATTATTTGAGATACGACCCACTACTGTGGTATTATCTGCAAACTTGTAGATGGAGTTAGAGCAGAATCTGGCCATGCAGTCATGAGTATATAGGGAGTAGAGTAGAGGGTTGAGGACGTAGCTTTGTGGGGCACCAGTGTTGAGAATAATCGTGGCGGAGGTGTTGCTGACTATCCTCACTGATTGCAGTCTGTTGGTCAGAAAGTCAAGGATCCACTTGTAGAGGGAGGTGTTGAGTCCCAGGTCTCAGAGTTTGGTGATGAGTTTGCTTGGAATTATAGTATTGAAGGCAGAGTTGTAGTCAATAAACAATAGTCTAATGTAGGTGCCTTTACTGTCCAGATGCTCCAGAGATGAGTGTAGGGCCAGGGAGATGGCATCCACTGTGGAACTGTTTTGGCAGTAGGCAAGTTGCAGTGGGTCAAGGTGTTCCGGGGGGCTGGAGTTGATGCGTGCCATGACCAGCCTCTCGAAGAACTTCATGATGGTGGATGTCAGAGCCACCAGTCAGCAGTCATTAAGGCATGTTACCTTGCTTTTCTTTGGTACACATTAAGTGTATAATATTGAAGAAGGCTATTCATCCCATCATGTTTATGCCAGTTGAAAAAGGGATCCACTTTCCAGCATGGTCTGTAGTCCTGCCGGTCACAGCTCTTCAAGTATACATCCAAGTACTGCTCATATTGGTGAGGGTTTCTGCCTCTACAACTCCTTCAGAGTGTGATTTCCATATCCTATCATCCTTTGGGCGTTTCCTCATCTCCACTCTAATCATTCTACCAGTAACTTTAAGCCAATGCCCCTTGGTTTTTGACCTCTCCATGAAAGGTAACAGTTTCTTCCTATTTATTCAATCTTGGCTCCTCATGATTTTAGACATCTTACTTAAGTCTCCCCTTGGCTTCTCTGTTCCAAAGAAAACTCTAGCCCATGTAATAATTTTTCTTTGCTACAATTTTCCAGTCCCAACAACATCTTCATAAATTTCCTTTGCAATCTCTACTGTGTAAATACATCTTTCCTGTAATTCAGTGACCAGAACTTTAGGCAGTACTCAAGCTGTGGCCAAACTGGTGTTGTATACAGTTCTAGCAAGCATCTATCTGTATCTGTCCTATATGATTGTCCCCACATTCCCATCAACTGCCCTCAGATTCTAACACTCACCTACACCACTCTTGTACAACAGCCCACCCTCAATTTTTCCTCAGGGAAACAAAGGATGAACAATAAATGCAGATAATACCATTGATAGCATTACTGTAAACTAATTTTTAAGGAGGTACAATTTACCTCTTTATGGCACATTATTTATTACATATTTAAAGAATTATAGAAATGAAGAATTAAACCTTGCTTCTATCTGAATTTGGAACCATTTACACTTTAAGATGACCTGGTAGAAATATATTATTCAACAGCAGATCTTTTTACTAATCCATTAATCCATCAGAATTATAATCTCTGAATAACATTCTTCAGCAAAATGTAGTGTTTTGTCTCAGTTCTGACACTACAAGACTAATGTTAATTATTGTTAATTAGTAGTATTGCTTCCATGTGGTTGTTGCATAAATTCATTAAGAATTAAATTTTAATCAGAGCTGGACAGAATAAAAAATGCCTCCCACAGTAATTAAAGATCCCAGATCAAGTGTAGATTTGATTGAGAGTTCTCAATTAATTTTATATTGAACCCAACAACAATCGCATATGGAAGATCTCATGACCACGCTTCATCCAGATTTGTACACTAGAACAAGCCCACCAACTAAAAGAAAATGGTGGTTGATTTGGGAGTCAAAGCACTGGGCTTCTCTTAAAATGTTGTTTCCCACATCAGCAGATTACTGATATCAGGGAATTATGACCATGTTAATAACAGGAAAAACAAATTAACTTTGACCCCTAAGTATTGGTTTGGTATTGATCCGAATGGAAAACAATTCTAGTGAAGGTTCACTCCAAGGTGAGCAGAGTTTAAAACCAAGAATAAGTGGTACTTCTGGGGAGCCAGATGTGAAATGCATCTGATTCCACAGCTCAGGACATTTGTTCTTCATCCTTGGATTAATGCTGAGTCCAGACATGGAGCGTCAGGTCAAATATACCAGCATTTGATCTCCCACCTGTCCGTGACTTCTGCATTGCAATGCACAAGTATGGAAGTCAGGCATAAGCTGACCATTGAGGAGGACCTTGACAACAGTCTTCCATGGAACTCCTGGCAAAAGTGTGTTGGATTTGAAAGTGCAAATGATGATGCTTTCTGTATGTAAGTGTGAGCCTGGATGGAGGTCTGAAAATGAATCCAATTGACCAAAAGGAATAAGAATGGGCTAAAGTAGAAACCACTCTGTTGTCAAAACTGCTTTTTGGAAGTTTTGATTTATGAACTCTGACAATATCTGATAGTAGTAACCTTTAGTGAGAATGGGAAGAAGGAATACACTTACTAAGTTTCACTCACTAAGATGCTGCTGGACCCATTTAGTTTCCTCCAGCAGTTTGTTTTTTGCTCCAGATTCCAGCATCTGCAGTCCCTTGTGTCTCCATTTTATTACTCATTAAGTTGGTTGGTAATAAGTTTTCACGAATTTCAAGTGACCGATGTATCATGTAGGTTGTGTTAAGAATATGAGTGTATTTGTGTTTGGAGATCCTGTTGCAAGTATGGAATCCATAAAATTGGAATTACTTGCCCAAGGATCAAAACATATCTGGTACTTCGAATGTTCCTATAGAAAGCTGTGTCTAAAATCTGACAAATATGGAAAGGTGTAAATGTGAGTTAATTGCAAATTAAATGTTCAATGTCAACTTTTTGTGTAAAGTGGCTGCTGAATTATTTCCCAGTGGTTCTAAACTAGCACAACTGAACTTAATTTGTTGCAATTTTAAGGCTTTTGAATTTTCTCCAAGGTAATTTTCCAAAGTACTTTTAAGGAAATGTAGGGATTCCATTTTTTTACAGAAATATTTGAAGACTTTTTGTTAAACTTCCAGTTAGTTTTTCTGTTCATAATAGTGATCTTTAGAAGAATAATCTTGGAATGTGACACTAGTCAATACTGGGCGGCGCGGGCTCATTGGGCTGGAAGGGCCTGTTACTGTGTTGTATAAATAAAGTGTTAAGAAAGTTTTAAAGTTTTAATACAGAGTACTTCAAGATCAAATCCTTCTTTGCAATGTTTCCTTAAAAGATGCAGAGTTTGCAAAAAAAATTATAGATGCCATGACCTTGCTCACAAAGATCAGTAATGGATATTTTCTTCTACAAGCATTAGGATTGTTGATGCTATTTACATAGGAGGGATTAAAATGCTTAACAAAGCTCAACAGACTCAAAGGATCGAAGTACAGTAATATAGATTGATGGAAGCTCAATGTCACATTTTCATCCCCTCCTTTTTCTAGTTGCATACCAGAAACCGTTGAATACAGTAAATAAGGAGGAATTAGTGAACTGGGAATAAATTTAAAAAGACCTTATTTACATTGCAGCTTTGAGGTCAACCAAAGGACACAGTAAGTTGTAATTCTGAATTTAGCAGATACATTAGCTAAGCTATGAGCTCATGTGTGGAACTGGAAGATCAATCAATGACAATAAAACAAACATATTATAAGACTAATGCTTAGATTGGAAGCATTAAAGGAAAATGTAAATAAAGAAGAAATCCAGATAGATTAGGTAAGATTATATATTTGCTCAGCCTGTCACAGAACAACAATTCAATTTACTCCATATGTTATCAAGAAATGGCTGAGAGCATTTCAACTGCAGCTGAAGACATGCTCCAGAAGTAACAGTTTCTAGCCAAGCTGGTCCTATGTAGCCACAAAACTGGCACCAGTTGAACTATGTAGAAAAGCTACATCCAATCCACAAGAATCATGAGAAACACAACATATTGACCTCCTATCAGTCTTCTTACAATCATCAGCAAAATTATGGAAAGTGTCGTCAAAAATGGGATGATGTGGCATCTACTTGCCAATACCCTGCTCACTATTACTCAGCCTGGGTCACCTTCATTCATGTCTTCTAGTTCTTGACCATTTTGCCGAAGGAACGATTTCTTTCCATCCACTCTATCAGGATGCTTCATGATTTTAATACCTCCAGCAGATCCCCTCTCAACCTTGTCTGTTCCAAGGAGAACAACCCCAGCTTCTCCTGCCTATAAATGTAATTAAAATTCCTCATTCTGGAATCATTTTAGTGAATCTCCTCTGCACACTTTGCAAAGTCTCCCTAATCAATCCACACTTGGGAGAACCAGGGTTACCAATGGCCAGAATCTGAAATGGACCAACCACATTAATACTATCGCTAAAAGAACAGTTCAGAGGGTGGGTATGCTGTGGGAAGTGACTCACCATCTCACTAAAGTCTCTTTACCAAGGCACAAGCTAGAAGTGCAATGGAATACTTTAATTTGCCTGGATAAGTACAATGTTAACAACACCCAAGAAGTGTCACACCATCCAAGAAAAAAGCAGTCAATTTAACTAACACTCCATTCACCACTCTAAACATTTACTTCCTCTACCACTGATGCACAGGACTCAGACAATCCATTTTAGTGATGGTGACTGAGGAATCTGTATTAGACATGACATCCAGGATTGTCCCCTGCTCTGCTTTAGGATAAGATAATGTCATTGGGATAATATGCACCCACAGCACTCAGCAAACCCACAAGAAAGACAATTTCACCAACTCAAGTTTTCTTGCAAGCTGCATATTTTCTTGATTTGGAAATATATCATCATCCTTCCATCATCGCTGCACCTAAATCCTGGAACACCCTGCACCACGAGAATTCCTTTACTGCAAGGAGGCAGCTTGCCACTTCATTCTCAACAGCAACAAGAGATGGACCATAATGGCTGAGCTTGCCAGTAACACCCACTTCCCATAAATGAACAAAAAGAGCAGTAATTTTAAATCTAATGAAAATCAATCACAAATCACAGTAATTAGGTACAACAAACATATCATCATAAGATCTTTTAAAGCCTTTCTAAATGCAGAAAACAGATTGCATTGAAAGATTGACAAAGCAGATACACTAAACTATACGGGAAGATACCCTAACAGTGTTGCAGAATCCCTTGGAATCCTGCTGGACGTTAACAATTCTTCAAGCATTCTAAAAGTTGCAATGTAGACTTGTAAAGGCTTTTTGAGTGAAAGCAGGAGAGTGACGTGTAGTTTTCTAATTATGAGTAACTCTTAAATAAAGATATATGGGGGAAAAATTCATCTTTGGTTAAAAAGACCCAAGAGTAGCAGAGACCGTTTTACCCACCATTTGCTGCATTGCAACAGCGACTGCACTTCAAGTGCACCTTATTGTTAGTTGGGCACTTCAGGATGTACTGAAGTTGTGAAAAGCAAGACTTTCTCTTCTGAGAAATCTTTGTGTAGGTAATATGAAAAATGCAAGAATCTAATGGATGTGGTGTATCTTGACTTAAGGAACAGTAGCACATTACTGAAGAACATCAAGAGATATGGAACTAGGCAGATAGTCCATTGGATTTAAAATTGTCTAGGATAAAACTGTTGAAGCAGGTTCTATCAGAACTGGACAACAAGAAGTTGGCCTATGGTCAAACTCCCAGCTTTGTATACTTCTATGTATGTCTTGACAGAGTACAGTTCAGTGGTTCAGTGGATCAAGCACCATCTGTGGACGGAAAAGAAGTCGACGTTTCGAGTCGCGATCCTGCATGAGGACCAACAGTGTCGAGTGAAGACAGTCAGTATAATATGGTTCACCAAGACTCAGTATTACAGTTGTACATCCTTCACCTATTGTCTACCAGCTCCTGTCTCACTCCTCCCTCCTTTACGCTCTCAGTCCTGATGCAGGATCTCGACCTGAAATGTCTACCATCCCTTTCCCTCCACAGATGCTGCTTGACCCGCTGAGTTCCACCAGCAGTTTGTTTTTTGCTCCAGATTCCAACATCTGCAGTCTCTTGTGTCTCTAGTTCAATGGGAGTTGATCAGCATCCACTGCCTCTCGTGAATGTTCATATGATCAAGCAAATAAGTGTCAATAAGGTATTCAATCTTGGATAACACTCCTAGTGACTTAACTGAAAATCCACAGACGTGCATTTTCCAATGTACGTTACTGTGACCAAAAGATCCAGTAGTTTGGATAGTTTCCAGACAACCTGTTAAGATGAGATCAAATTCAATCCTTTCCATAAACCCATCTCTCCCATTTCCTCACCCTCCCCTCACTGAAATCCCCTAATTCAGCATGTACCACATTTTGTGCCTTATCTAATAGACTAGGTATCACACCATGCGAAGATGATTGAGAATCCTTTGGTCAACACTTCTCACTGTTGAAAGTAAAAAGGATTGAATTATTTACTTAAAACACAAGACCCTTTTAAACCTTTAACCATTGATATAAGTCCTTACTCGTTTACTGGATCTGTAGTCAAATTAGAAAAAAAAATAAAATTTTGTGCTATGTTTATCTTGTCCAAATAAGTCATTGGTTACTGCTAAATGAAAAATAGACCAGAAATAGCATAGCTTGTACAAACACAGTTGGAAAATGTAGGTTGGCTATTTCATCAAACAGTGGGGCATTAATTAATAAAACTGTTCTGATGTTCCAAATATCCCCTGCTGTGGCAGTGAATAAAAGTTGCATTTACTTCAGATTATGCCTAACTTTCAATTCTGTTCATTCCCATAAGGCACTTTATAATTTATGATGCCATCTAATTTATTGTCATTTATTTTCTGTGTTGTATTATTAAGTGGCTCTCTGCTTTCAGGCTGATTGTAACAGACCAAGGTGACAGAATCCATCAACAGTTGGTACATTTGCTATGAAGCATTTTGCTTTCATTTGAGAGATTTTTTGTTCGTGTTAAAAAAATACACTACATGACCAGTAATGTACAAAGTCTTCAGAAAGGTCACATTGAACATTTATGTCTACCTTTTAGGAATTTTATGCTTTGGAATAATATCAATGTTATTTGTAGATGATAACGGTTTGATATTCCTGCTTGAGTGTAAAACTAATCACAATCAACTATGCAGTAAATTTTATTACATGCTATTTTGTCTCCTATGGCTTTGTACACAGCCTGTTTAACACATGTTTTGTTGTATGCTTTTTTAAAATTAATTCTTGTGTTTGGACTGTGCTGAAAAGGCTTACCTTTATTGCTAATACCTGCCTGCCCTTGAGAAGGTGTTGATGAGTCGTCACCACTTCTAAGAGGTGAAGGTGCTTCCACAACACATTTTCCAGTAATGAAACCTCTCATCATTTTAAAGTGGTACTAACTCTACTGTTAACCTCTGCAGATCCGTGCTTTGTGCGCAGCAGCTAGGAATGTTCATCACAACACAATATTGTAGAAAATGAAAGATTCAGCAATTCCTCAATTATAGCAAAAACAGTTGAAATTTATTATGCATTATATCACATGCATCGGTATTTTCTTCCACACGTATTTTGCAATCTTTGGATTTATTAAAGATTTTTAAAACAATGAACAATAAAATGATGACTACTGCATTTATATTATTGTAATTCTGTAGACATTCCAAAATACGCTTAGTATAATTCAGCTTAATACATTGAATTATGGAAGTATCACTTCAGTTATCTGGTGTAAACAGCCATCTTGCAATATATCCTACTGCTAAATCTGGCATGAAATTAATTTGCCTCACATGTTTGTAATGCTTGTTCAAGTCAGGCAGTCTTGCTGAAGAATTGCATTATTTAAGTCTTCTATAAATAACCATAGAATAGGACTTCTGAGTTGGGTAGAAGGTCAATGCCTCCAAGATGATTACAAACAGGCATACCGAGAAGCATAGTAAACAAAGAGCTGTAAAATTGATTTCCAGATAATATATTTTTCAATCCTTTCCTCCTCTGCCTTTTGCCAGTGATTGATAATGAAGCAATTTATCCTCAGAATCAATATTTATTGCTGTTAACCAATTAACATGAACCAATTCAGTTTAGTTTTGCTTGTTTTTATCAGTCTTCTCTCTGAATCTTGATGATTCTTGCTAGGGTATAGCTTTACAGGGGTTGACAGTTATGTAATATCTCATAAGTGGTCAGTTATCATGCATGGTGTCTGAGTATTCATCAGAAAGTTCTTTAACCAATGAAGGAATGCACAGAGCCACAATATCCATATCATGCACATGCATGTTCCAAGAGGAATCATTCAATTGGGAGCAAGAGCCCTGGCGAATGTTAACCCAAGGGTCCTGAGGCTAAGTGTAGAAGTACAACTGTGTCCAGGCTGAGATCAGAGGCACATCTAAATTGATGAACTCCCACTCCCAAATTAGAGGAAACATGCCTAAATATTTGATTGATCATCACTGTTGTTTTTAAGTTTAAGAAAATCAATTTAACATGGAACAAATCACTTTAGCAACCATCTCTAGGTCAAATTACACTATTCATAAAATTCATTGTAGTACTTCCTGTCACAAGTCACCCTGATGCAATTTCAGCATTAGGCACAACATATTCCCTGTGCAAAGTTCTTATTTGAAGAATAATGGGGGAACATGGACTAACTTTGCCTTGGGATGCCAGTCTAAATCCTGCACTGACTTGGGAGGCCTGCAGGAAAGTAAAATGCTTCCTCATATCCTGTGCCCCTCCACATCTGAATGTACTAATCCCCCAATCTACCACTCCCCCTTCTCTCTTGCATCTAGCCAGTGCCTTGGCAATACCTCACCAAACATTGCAATCCCTCTTCTCCGCTAACATGTAGTGCTGTTGCACAATCCCTCCTTCTCTCCTGACATCAAGCACTTCCTCATCCCCAATCTCCTCCCATCCCAATCTCAAGGGTCCCTGCTTCCTGATCTCCCTCATCATGTGTCTTTGCTCCCTAATTCACCTCTACTGACCTTGAATGTGTCCCTTCTCCCCAAATTCCCCTTTCCTGACCTCGTGTGCCCCTGCTCCCCAGTCACCTCCTTCCTGACTTAAGTATGTCCTTGTTCCTTAGTTCTCTCCTACTAGCCTACAGCGTGTCCCTGCTCCTTGATCTTCCCACCCTTTACCTTAATAAGTGTGTCACTGCTCCCCAATTTCCCTCCACCTGACCTCAAGCACAGTACCTTGCTGCCACATCACTGATGGCTGAATGTTAGTCCCAAGCCCTTACCCCACCTCCAGCCACAGGTCCATTCAGGGCAGGAGGACTGGATGATATTAGGGACAAAAGTGTATATGTTAGTTGAATCTTGTTGCATGTTGCTCCACCATATTAACATTCTACTAGCATACCCTAAAGATATTCTGAAACTCGAAGGCAAATATCTTTCCCTTTCATCATATCACAACAATTCATAATTACAATATCTCCCATTAAATATTTAATTAACCTTTACTGACTTAGTGGAAATGTTTCTTGCTTTGCAAATGTTACTTTCATTCAGGTATTTTGTTTATTATAAAACTGCTTGGAATTCCATATGTGAATTCCATTTATCCTGCAGGCAAAGTCATGGTAGGTGTATGTTTTCATTAATAAACTCAATGTAATGCAAGGAAAATTATGAGAAATAATCACAGTCCTAGCTGGAGGCGTCACCTGAATAAGTCCATACTTTTTCCATGGGTTACTGGATGTTACATTTATCCTTTTTGAAGAAAACCTTTTATTTACTTGCTTTACTTCACAGCAAGCTGTCATAAGAACCATGCCATTCAATTTCAATGAAAACTTATTTGCAAAGCAGACAAAATTATGGCACTATGCAATCCAGTTTCTAGACCACTTATTTAGCTATACGATGGCATGTATACTTGTCTCACTGCTAATTTTTGGGCCCATTTTTTGGCATCCTGTGGAGTTGGCTCCCTTGACTATATAAATGGGGATGTTAATGTTATATTTGCAAAATGCTTTTATTGCTTTGTGACTGATATGGGTGCAAACTAAGTATTGTTGTCTAACTATATCAGCTACGCTTTTCTTATGCTTCCGCTGAACATTACTTATTCATAAACATCAGTGAAATTTAACAGTGATAGGTGCATTAATTGACCAAACCCTCATTATACATGCTACCCAAGAAAACTGCAAAGGAAAGATAGATGTAGAGTAAAAAGGGCAGTCTTTAAATCACTGTTTATTTGGCAGTCTTAGCAAAGTTGAACTTCTTTCTCATTATTTATAACTTTGGCCCAAAAGATTGGGCCTGCTACAATGAATTGTCAGAGGTATCTGACCACATAGTCAGGGGTATGTGGTTCAAATACATACCACATACAGTATACCAATGCTGTTTGAACCACATACAATTTACCATTGGTATGTGATTCAAATACATTTGCTCACACACACTATATGGTGAGTATGAGCAAAATGTATTTGAAACACATGCCAAAGGTAAATTTCACTTATTGAACTTTTATCCTTAAGGGAAGCACTAATTCAGAAAACTTTTTTTTAAATTTTTCATTTTATCCCAGAGAGATTGAGGTGACTTTTGTGGAGAGGTCTAGGCATCAGCTCATACCTGTAGTCTGACTTCAACCACATAATGGTTCGTGCAACTACCATCGTACAAATATTTCCCTGCCCTCTCATGCTCCCACGATTAGTCATTTTGCTCACACCCACATATGCTTCAGATACCCCTGAATATTCATTCCAACATAACAGCAACCATTTGCAATGATGCTCTTTTATTTACCAATCCAAGTTCAATCAACATCTGAGCAAAATAAAAATATTCATTATGTTTGTGTAGCCTGTTTCCAGGCCTATAACGAGATGGCATTGAATTAGAGCCCAGTGCATACTCACTGAACCTGGATCTGAAAAACAGCAAGATATTTAGTATGAGTGAAACTGAAGTCACCTGAAGAATGTTCAACAAATATTCATTAGTCTTGCTGAAAAGTTGTTAATTGAATGACTTTAGGATCAAAATCTGATAGCCTTTAAAGACAGACAAAAGCATTCTAGTGCATAATTATTCCATGCCTACTGATTGAATTTGGGAAGAATAAAAAAATTGTATTAATATGGGATTACTGTAATATGGGATGTTTTTGGCTGGCACGGATCTGATGGGCCAAAGGGCCTGTTCCATGCTGTCTCTCTCTAAGATTCCATGACTATTTTTCCTCCCTATCCCCATATCCAGAAACCTATCAATCTCTCTTGACTTCAATCACATACTGAGCATCCACAGATTGCCAGGATAGGGAATTCAACAGATCTACCACCCTCTGTGTGAAGAAATGTTTCCCTTTTTCAGTTCAAAATGACCAATCCCTTACGTTGAAATTGTGATTCCTTGTTCTAGGTTCCTCAGCCAGGGGAAACATTATCCTCCTAACTACCCTGTCAAGCCCTGTAGGAATTTGTATGTTTCAATGAGGTCACCAATTTTGTAGGTTTCAATGTGATTAGATCTTTTTTATTTTAAGTATATTACTAAGTTTAAATATACTTAAATATTATAAGTGTGTGTATTTTAGTGTTTTACATTTTTAAATGTTATTAGTCATGTTAATTTGTTTTATATTTATTAGTAGTTCCCAAATCATTTTTGAATATTCATGGATGGCGAAGACATTCACATACACGGAGTCTCAGTGACTGCTTTGACAGCCAGTTAGCCTGAAGGTGGGACTTTACCAGATGTCTGGGAATGCTGCTGGCCAATTAGAATCAGAGACTCAATGAGTGTGGCCTAACCAATCAGCTAGGAGCCAGCCTCCTGGGAGAAGTATGTACCCTTGACCATACTGAAAGAAGCAGCATGGTCCAAGGACAGGCAATCTTAAAATCAGCAGATGATCTGCCCCATTATTTTAAAAGCTTGAAATGACAATTTCAGATCCTGCTATGCCTAAAATTTCAGCCATTTCCTTAAATCCATTTAAACTTAGCCCAGATGCAGGGAAATAACTTCTGCACGAGGATGAAACTCTGTTAATGAATTCTGTGGTCTTTCAGTAACTTACGAGTAGTATAAATGACTGTGGAAGTTCTTAGAGAGGTTCTCATGTGGATTTGGCAGAAGTCACTAATGCATAAACTTCCACAGAAACTATCAACACTCCACTGCCATACTGTAAAATTATAAGGACATTTAGGGCCATTATATCTTGTCACCACTAGAGCTTGGTCCAAATGAAGACTCATTATTTCTTGGCAACATCGAATATTTACCACATCTCACCTCCAAAAAAAACCATTTCATCCTGATAGGAGTTTCAGCTGTGCCATCAGAAGTAAAATAGCACTTGGATTCTAAATAATTTCAGGGCAATAGCAATTATTAGTGAAAAGGAAACAAAGTGGGCTTAGATTGACAGACAACTCAAATCATTTTGATCTTTCATTAAAATGAGACTTTCACCCCCATCTAACATATTATGATTTGGTACAGTGGAAAACATTTTAATTTTTATATGTTTTTTCTGTGTACCTCTTCAGATTTAAAAATAGATTTGCAATTATTTCTGGACTATGCTCAGCCTTTGTGGAAATCTGAGTTATGCTGTTTGTTCAGAGAGCCAACTGCAAAGATATGCAGCTGCCTGAGGCTATCAGATGTGCTTTGATTATATTTTCATGCTCTTGTGTAAACTGATGTAAGTACAGTAATTTATTTGTATCAAGACTACATTTCCTTAGTAACTGGGTGGCGCAAATTGGAACACTGACCAATTATATCTGGGTATTGGATTCGTGTCAGGTCTTGATTGATGCTTCCTGCCCAAGGCTTAAGTGCACTTTAAGTGAAATCAGGCTGGAAGAACCAACTTGGCTGTTAGCGAGTTACAGTGTATAGTATAGAGCTACCATTAGTCCAGAATAATGGGAAAGTAAGGCAAATTCATTTCTATCACCAGACAGTACAGGCGACACAGTAGTGTAGCTATTAGAGCTACTGCCTCACAGTGCAGTGACCCGGATTCAATTCTGATCCCTGTTGCTGTCTAGGTGGAGTTTGCATGCTCTCCCTGTGACCGTGTAGGTTTCCCCTGTGTGCTCCTGTTTTCTCCCATATCCCAAAGATGTGCAGATTTGTAGGTTAATTGGCACTGTAAATTTCCTCTGGCGAGTAGGTGAGTGTAGAATCTTGGGGGGGGGGGTGGTGTTGGGGGGTTGATGGGTAGATCGGGAGAATAAAATGGGATTAATGTACTTTTAGTGTAAATGGTGTTTGATGGTTGGCACGGGCCTGTTTCTGTGCTGTATGACTCTAAAACAGAAGAGGATGGACAACCAGCACTATAATACCTTATCTCCAAGGAAAGCACAGCTTTTATTACCAGCACAGCTCTTGTTTGAAAGGGGAGAATATCAATTGTTCTGATGTTAGCAGTTTCAACTGAGAAGCCACCAAGATGGCTAAAGTGGGAAATAGAAAGACCCATGTAGCAGGAAAGGGTAGGTAGTGATAGATCGGAAAATCTGCTTGACTGCAATGTAAATTTAATCTATGCTGGTTTGGTTCCATAATAGATGCACACAAGGTTCATGCTTCCATTTCATTATCATGTTAAAGCTATCACTTGATGATTGAATATAATCAAAGCACATCTTCCAGTCCTTATGAAGGGTCTCGGCCCAGAACATCGACTGTTCATTTCCCTCCACAGATGCTGCCTGACCTGCTGAGTTCCTCCAGGATTTTGTGTGTTGCTCCAGATTTCCAGCATCTGCATTCTCTCGTGTCTACTTGATGATTGAAGCCATGCCTTCACTTCTCAAAGGGGAGGTGCTCATTGATTCCAACTACAGGTGGAGGTTATTCTGCAGAACTTGGGTGGTTGGAGAAAGTTATGGAGAGAGCAGGACTCAGATGTGGCTCTGGCCCACTGAATGGATAAGTGCAGCGAAGAAACAAGATTCTCAATTCACAGGGGCCAGGAGATCTTCTAGATCCAATATTAAGCAGTGGTAGGTGGAGGTCATTCTCAAGGTCAACACAATGAATGAAGTCCCAAGGACATGGATGCAGAACTGCAAGAAGTTGAACAAACCTATAGACTTGGTCAAGGTCAGAGGAGATGCCATCAAATCCAATCTCCTAGAAAGTGCACCAACAGCCTCAGTCAGTGCATCACTTACTCATTATCCAGATTCCTACATAACATTTATTCCACCACAACCTCACACACTTACCATGATTCCAGGATTCATATCTGCATCTCAGCAGCACAGTGGTGCAGCTACCACAGCTGCTGTCTCACAGCTCCAGTGACCCAGGTTCAGACCTCTGGTGCTATCTGTGTGGAGTTTGCATGTTCTCCCTGTGACCATGTGGATTTCCTGTGGGTGCTCCAGTTCCCTCGCACATCATAAAGGTGTGCAGGTTGGTTGGTTTGTTGTCCACTGTAAATTTTCCATGGGGTGTGGGTGAGTAGTAGAATCTGGAGAGAGTTGATGTGAACGTGGGGAAAATAAAATAAGGTTAGTATAAATGGGTGCTAGCGAAGGCTGCAACACTCGTCAGGCCAGAGAGCATCTGTGGAGAGAAGAACAGAGTTAATGCTTTCAATGAGTTTTCATTGGAAGTAAAGAAAGTTAGAAACAATATTTGAGAGGGTGAAAAAAAAGGGAATACAAAGATCTGGACCATAGATCTAGAGAAATCTGGTTTTGGGGGAATTAAAATACAATTAAATACTTTGAACAGCTTGTATCCATAATACTAACCATGGAACTATTTGCTGCAAATGCTCATGTAGTTCACAATACACTTCAGGGAAGAAAATCGGCCACTTTTACCTGGACTGGCCTTTATGTGACTCCACACCCACCACTGTGGTTGACCCTTAAAATTGTCTTCAATTCAGGGGCAGTAAAGGATCGAGAAAGGTGCTGGCATTGCTAGTGACTTCCACAGGCAGTGAATAAATAATTAGAAGATTGCTGCTTGACCTTCTACATGTCTCCAGCAGTTCTGTTAATATATGTTGTAGCAAAAAACTGCAGGTTGGAAATCCAAAATAATAAAACAGAGAATTCTGGGTGCTTCCAGTATTCCCTGTTTCTCTTTATACACTGTTTAGGTTTCCAGGATCCTCAATATGTTCCTTTTTGTTCCATGTGTGTGTGCAGTTCTGGAAACAGACTGGGTAACTATTTGATGGCTTTGCTGCTAATAATTCAATCCTGAGTGTCACTGTTATGCCGATGGTACTAATTGCCCATTTGCATGTCTGCAAATTTGTGAGGTTTCTACCTATGGCTCAGTTATGGTGGCTGAGCATTGAGCCATTTTCACGACCAGAAAAGCAAAACAGCCATTTCTGCTACAATTCTGATCCAAAACAATTGACCTTCGAAAGCAAAAACATATTAAAATAATAGGGGTAATGAGGACAGCATTCCTTATTTCTTAAGTCAGTAAATTATTAACGCTTCAATTGAACCCAACATTTGTGACTATCCAATCGTTTCCTAATTTTACTTCTATAATTGATAAATTTGATCAATTTCAATCACAAAAAGAAATGCAGACTCCAATTGGAGAAGACTAAAGGTCGTTAGTTAACTTGTCTCTCGTCAATCCTTTTCTCCTCCTTTAAAAATAGATAACGTGTCCTTGAAATTACAGCATTAACCAGTTGGTTGAATTACTTCCAGCAATGCTGGGCAGCTTGTCTGATCAAGTAGTTGCAATTTGGAGTACCACTATCTCTCAATATGTGCCTATAACAGCTGCTAAACAGATGATGCCACCAACCCATTTCAAATATTCAGATTAGAGATTGAAACCTATCATATAGCACAATGTATTCTATTCTTTAGCATCACAGGTGCTGTAAATCAAATTATTAGAATCAACATTAAATCCAAACTAAAAAGTACTATATAAATATGTTGCTTCAGCCACTACTACATTAAAACCTTTGTTGAGTTATTTTGTCTTTTGACTTAATTATTGCAAACCGTACATATGTTATCAAATGCCACACATTTCCCAAAATAGTCATCCTATATTGAACTCTCTTAATGGTTCCTTTACTCAGATAAATGCTCACATCTTCCATAATGTACACTGACTCATACATCATTATTTCATTACACTGTGGATCAATCAGAGCTTGTCTAGACTGTTGGTAAGTTTGATTGGATATTATGCATTTGTACCTTCTATTTACCTTGTTGACCATTAAGTATTTTGGTATTGATATGGATTTCACTACTTAAAGCAATTTAACAATTACTTACATAAATGAAATAGCTAAAAGCTATTTTTGTATGATCAGGGTTGGGCAGTTTTCTTAATTTGCAAAAAGCATAATATGTTAAATCAGTCCTGGACCTTTCCCCATAGTTAAACATTGTTTGCAAATGGAAATAGAGATGGCAATATGGAATTTAATTTCAGTGATTGTTTTTCAACCTAGCTGAAATGCATGGGTAAATTCACCAATTTCTCTCTCCCAGCAAGAAGCAACTCTAGCAGGTCTCGTAGCCTAAAGAATCAGTGCTACAGTATTGTAGCTCCATTTCTCATTCTATTCATCCTTTGAGTGTAGTTCCCAGCAGGGACTGGGAGATTGATCTAACGGAGACAAATTCACCAGTATATCTCATCAATCAGCGTCGTATGTTTGAGTCAGTCAGAATATGAAATCAGACATCTCTTAGATAATGAATCACAAAAGCTTTGTCCCTAGCCTTTGTTTTCCAGTATAACAGTAAATATCAGATGTAGAACATAATTGAACAGGAAACACCAATTAACGCTCTATTTACTATGGTAAATCATGAAGCAAAAAAATAACAGCAGCAACCACACTAACGTACTAAGTCCAGTATTAGCCAACATTTGATGCTGAAGCTTGTATAGAAGTAGGTGTTAAGGAGTAGAGAGGTATTCCAGGATTTGGCCAGTTGATGGTTCAGCTGCTAATTGGGGATATGGAAGAGACAAAATGGAAGCAGTATAGAGGTTCCAGATGTAGGGGTGGAGAAAGGTGACTGGGGGACGAAATCAATGATGAGAATGTTAAAATGGAGCTGTTATTGGGCTTGGAGCCAATGCAGTATGCACAGGGATGATGGTTAAACACATCCTGGGATGATAAAATTCTTTTTAACTTGAGTTTGCAGGCTGTAGCCATTGCTGGAGAGGCTTGCATTTAATCTCCAACTGACTTGGCTACTTCAAGTCAAGTTTATTGTCATATGCACAAGTACATGTATACACAGGTTCAATGAAAAACTTACCTGCAGCAGCATCATGGGCACATAATATTAGAGGTACAACAGTCACAAGAAAAACACAAACTAAACATACATTTTTTAAAATTTTATTTACAGCATGGTAACAGGTCCTTCCGGCCCAACGAGTCTGCGCCACCCATTTTAAACCCAAATTGACCTACCCGTACGTCTTTTAGAATGTGGGAGGAAACCGGAGCACCCGGAGGAAACCCACACAGACATGGGAGAATGTACAAACTCCTTACAGACAGCGACGGGAATTGAACCCCAATTGCTGGCGCTGTAATAGCATCGCGCTAACTGCTACGCTACCATATGCTACATAAAATATGCAAGAATTGTACAAGAAAAAAACACAATCAGAACCAAAAAAATTAAACAAAGTTCATTTTAGTGCAAAGTGATCAAAGTGGTTATAGTGTTGCTACACTGAGATCATGATTAGGGTTGTGCAGGTTGGTTCAAGAACTGAATGGTTGAAGGGAAGTAGCTGTTCTTGAACCGGATGGTGTGGGGCTTCAGGCTTCTGTACCTCTTGCCCGATGGTAGCTGCAAGAAGATGGGATGGCCCAGGTGGTGGAGTTTTTTGATGATAAATGCTGCTTTGTTGAGGCAACTTCTCATGTAGATACTTCTGTGATGTAGTGGGCTGAGCTTCTCACATTCCTGTGCATTTGAATTGCCATACCAGACCATGATGTAACCAGTCGGGATATTTTCAACAGTACATCCGTAGAAATTTGTTAGAGTCTTCGGTGACAAGCTGAACCTCCTTAACCTTCTAAGAAAGTAGAGACACTGGCGTGCCTTCCTTGTGATTGCATCTACGTGCTGGGCCCAGGACAGGTCATCTGAGATGTTAACGCCCAGGAATTTAAAGCTGCTGACTCTCTCCACCGCTGATCCCCCAAAGTAGACTGGTGCATGTTTACCCTCCTTCCCCTTTCTGATGTCAACAATCAACTCTTTAGTTTTGTTGATGTTGAGTGAGAAGTTGTTGTTGTGGTACCACTCAACCAGGTGTTCTTGCTCTGGTAAGCTGACTCATCGCCACCTGTGACTCGTCCAATAACAGTGGTGTTGTCAGCAGATCTGTATATGGCATTGAAGCTATGCTTAGCCACACAGTCATGTGTGTGCAGAGAGTAGAGCAGAGGGCTAAGTACGCAGCCTTGAGGTGCACCTGCGTTGATGGTCAGCGAGGAGGAGATGTCGTTACTAATCCTCACTGATTGAGCTCCGCCAGTGAGGAAGTCCAGGATCCAGTTGCAGAGGGAGGTACAGAGGCCCAAGTCTTGAAGCTTGGTTATAAGTTTGGAGGGAATGATTGTGTTGAACACTGACCTGTAGTCAACGAACAGCAGCCTGACATATGTGTTCCTGTTTTCCAGATGTTGCAGAGCAGAGTGAAGAGCCAGTGAAATTGCATCTGCTGTTAACCTGTTGTGACGATAGGCAAATTGAAGCAAATCCAGGTAATCTCTGAGGCAGGAGTTGATTCACGCCATAACCAATTTCTCAAAGCACTTCATTATGGTTGATGCAAGCACTACCAGATGTAAGTCATTGAGGCAGGTCACCACGCTTTTCTTGGGCACTGGTACAATAGACGCTTTTTTGAAGCAGGTGGGAACCTCAGACCGCAGAAGTGAGAGGTTGAATACGTCCGTAAATACTCCAGCCAGTGGGTCCGCACTGATCTTTATGATTTGGCCAGGTACGCTGGCTGGACCAGATGCTATTCATGGGTTCACCCTCTTGAAGGATGCCCAGACATCAGCCTCAGAGACTGAGATTACAGGGTCATCCGGGGATGTAGGGGCTCACTTCAGAGCACAACTAAGAATCACCAGCACCAGTGTATCTGCAAGCACTAGATTCAGAATTCAATAAGCTTGCCAGAACTTCTTGTGGACCAGATGTTTTTTTTTGACATGATTTGATGGTTACCATTACTTTCTTTTTATTACAGATTTATATAATTGCTTGAATTTAAGTCTCCCAGTTGGCATGGTGAGCTTCAAACTGTCAAGGTCAGCAGTTCAAGTCTCTTGATGCCAGCCACCATGCCAATGTACTTCCAGCTCAAATTGATAGACGATGGCAAATAGAAGTAGTGGAACATTAGAAATAGTCAGGTCTAAGGGTGACAATAGTTCAGGTAAGAATTTTAACAGAGGAGGAGTTGAGGCAGCAAAGAAAATAGGTGATGGTTTAGGCTTGGAGGTGAAGTTTTGATGATGGTTGGAAGAACATCTCAGGCTCAAACAGGATCCTAAAGTTAGGGGCAACCTGGCTCACTCTCAGACAATGGACAAAAGAACTAGCTCAGAGAAAGACGTTTGGTGGAGAACTGCACACATTGGTTTCCATCTTCCCAACATTCAGTGGGAGGACATTGCTGCTTACCTAATACAAGGTATTGGATGAGAAGCATGACAAATACCAGGTAGAAGGGTTAAGAGACATGATGGTAAGGAAGGCTAAGTGGTGTCACATGGAACCTAGCATTGTGCTGCTGAGAAGGAGTAAGGAGCCAAAATTAAATCATAGAATCATAGAACAATACTGTCACAATGTCAAGCAAAGAGCAAGCTCGCAGAGAACTCAAATGCAGTGCACTGGTAAGAGACTGGAGTCAGGATGCTTCCTCAGAACCAAACGCAGGCAGTGAACAGACGGAATCTTGCCTCAGGGCTCTGAGGCAGAGTCCCAACACAGAAACTGGATATCCTAAGAGGAACAGCAAAACCAGGACTGCTCTAGAGTTGGCAGCTCTAAGCAGCCAGGAGACTACATATACCCAAAAATTGACTAATACTCTGGCAACTAGCGCTAGTGAAACCAGGGTTCTTATGCTAGTCTCCTGATGGGGCTCAGGTGTGTGTCGTTATGTGATTAGTAGTGCATGGAATCCATGTGCTGCACAACAAGGCACCATCAATGGAGCCAAATCGAGGGCCCGCACTCAGAACCATGACAAATACAGCACAATACAGGCCCTTCGGCCCACAATGTTGTGCCAACCTTTAAACCTCGCCTAAGACTATCTAACCTCTACTTCCCCCATATCCCTCTACTTTAAATTCCTCCATATGCTTATCTAGCAATCTCTTGAATTTGACCAATGTACCTGCCTCCACCACCACCCCAGGCAGCGCATTCTATGCCCCAACCACTCTCTGGGTAAAAAACCTCCCTCTGATATCTCCTTTGAACTTCCCACCCTTTACTTTAAAGCCATGCCCTCTTGTATTGAGCATTCGTGCCCTGGGAAAGAGGCACTGGCTGTCTACTCTATCTATTCTTTTTAATATTTTGTACACCTCTATCATGTCTCCCCTCATCCTCCTTCTCTCCAAAGAGTAAAGCCCTAGCTCCCTTAGTCTCTCCTCATAATGCATACTCTCCTAACCAGGCAGCATCCTGGTAAATCTCCTCTGCACCCTTTCCAATGCTTCCACATCCTTCTTATAATGAGGCGACCAGAAATGGACATAGTACTCTAAGTGTGGTCTAACCAGAGTTTTGTAGAGCTGCATCATTACCTCGCGGCTCCTAAACTCGATCCCATGACTTACGAATGCTAACATCCCACACACTTTCTTAACTACCCTATCCACCTGTGAGGCAACTTTCAGGGGTCTGTGGATATGAACCCCCAGATCCCTCTGCTCCTCCACACTACTTAGAATCCTGCTATTAACTTTATACTCTGCCTTGGAGTTTGTCCTTCCAAAGTGTACCACCTCACATGTCTCCGGATTGAACTCCATCTGCCACTTCTCAGCCCAGCTCTGCATTCTATCAATGTCCCTCTGCAATCTTCGACAATCCTCCACACTATCCACAACAAATCCTCATGGTCTCTGGAGAATATAATTTATGACTTTGATAAGGTTTATTTCATGACCAAAATGCCGTTCACTCTTATTAATAATTTCCTGATATTTACATAAGAAACTTTCTGTAATTACTGCAAATGAAGAATTTATTTCTGACAATTAACTAAAATAGTTTAATCAATGAAATACATATACCATCCCGTGGCTATGATCAATTCCTCACATTATAAGTTTAATTTAATCAGATCAAACATTCCTACTGCAAATCTCTATACATCAAAAAATATAGTTAAGGTTTGTCTGTCAGGAACAAAGTAGTGGGGGTGGGAGGGTGGAAGAGAGAAGTGAGAAGGCAGCGAGTTCTACTGAAGTTAATGGCAGGATTCACTTTTGGACTGTTTCCCAGATTGAGAGGCTGGCTGGCTGTCAGATGGGGTTGTCCTACAGTACTAGGCTACAGCCAGGCAGTGTTGAGGGGGGAAGAAGGGGGATAATGGGAATCAGGGGCCATTGATGGTGGTCAGGGGGACTTCCCAGAGAGAGTGTGAGTGAGAAGGAGAGACATCAATGGAGGAACACAGGGAAATTGATGGTGAACATTTCAGACACTTGATCATTCAAATATAGCCAAAACCAGTTCAAAACTATTAAAAAGTTCCAAAAAAATGTTTTAAAAGTTTTGAAAACCTAAAACACTTGAAACATTTTAAAGCACTCAATTTAAAAATCTGAATTAACAAATTCTTCCTTAGCGCCCCACACACCCATTGAAATGGAAGGGTGCTTTCCCAAGTTTGTTCTCATTTCCCATCACAAAAGGCAGGGAGTTGTGCAACTTCCTACTTTCATGCCAAACTCCATGAGGAAGTCAGTGTGGGGGAACAGTCCAAATAAACAGTGGCAAACATCACACAAAAATGAGGAAATCCTGAAATTGCTGATAGTTTTGTAAACATTTGCCTGCAAAATCTAGATCTTTAGGTTTTATTCGCTTTAGAACTGTATCATTACCCTTGAATGCACACATTTCTCTTCCTTTTGATCCCCTATCCCTTCTCAATGTTCGTAGCCTTTATTCCTACCCAAGCTCAAACCCGATCCCATTTATAGCCACTCAGTCATAATCTAATGAGGAAAATTGTGGCTGCCCAGCTCATCAACCTTATTTGTAACCCAATTTGCACCAACATACTTGCATTCAAACACCATTTCTGTCAGTTTTGCTTTCTTTCCTCTGCTTAAATCATGTTTTCAAAATAGGCTTCGCAGACTCGCCCTTAAAACCAGCAGTGGAGTGTAACAACAGTTTGCATTCATATTGTACATTTAATTTGGTAAAGCATTGGAAAGTGTTTAGTGTTTTCAAGTAAAACTTAGTACCTAGTCACATAAGGAGATATTTAGACAGGTATCCAAATTACTGGGTGTATGTACACTTTAAGGAGGAGAAGGAGAACGAAGTTTAGAGATGAAGAATTGTAGGGAATTCAAGACCTTAAGACATTGGCAGCTGAAACCATCAAATGTAAATCTGAGACAAGCAGCATGGGAAAGATGCATGAAAATTCCTGCTTCTTTCTGCTTGCGACAAGAGGGCTGTCCATCACTGCTTTTTGAAAAAATGGGGATTTAACGTTACATTTACATAACAGTTACCATCATCGACATTTGAGACATTTCTGACCTTTCCCCACCATCAGCTTTTACTGCCTGTCATGAGAGAAGGATAGGTCCACAGAAAAGAATTTAACAAAGCATTACCTCCTAAAATGTTAAATGAATTTTAAAATTGTAAATATTCTGTAGTATTTAACAAGTGTACTTCAGAGAACTGTAAAGATGTTGCAAAGACAAACAGTGATGCAACAGTAAGTTTCAGCGGTCCTTCAAGTTGTCTTGGAGCTGGGTAAATATCTGCACTGTGTCTTACTTTGCTGCACTCAACCTGTGAACTGTTTTGATGTTGACTCTAATAACAAAATTAGAAAAGCCGTCTACACTACAGTATTGATCCTCTTGATGTGCATAAATACAATCAGCAAAATGTATAAATAACAAGATTTATAAAATGTTCATCTTTAAAGCATAGTAACTGATTAAGCTTTGGTTAAGCATTATTCTAATTAATCTATCAGTATTATTTGTTTTTGGATTTAAAATATTTAAATAAACTGCCTGAAAACACTATTAATGATTTTTAAATGATATTTCAATGATATTGTATCCTACAGGAAAATTAAAGAACGTTGATTATTTCACAGAGAATATGAGTATCAAAAATTGCTTAATTATATACCTTAAATATACCATTTACATACAGCGAAAATGCTTCTCTTTGATATACTTTCTGGTTTCATCCATATGCTGCTTCATTCATGCTTTCCTGAATGCGATAGTTAACGACTCATAAAGCTGTACATCACTGAAACAGGACCTTCTGCCCACCACATCTGTGCGAACCATTATGCCTATCTATACCAATCCAACTTGCCTGCATTAATTCCATCTCCCTCTGTGCCTTGCTCATGCAAGATGTGTCTTAAAAGTTGATACTGTTCCTGCCTCAACCACCTCCTCTGGCAGTTCATTCCAGATACCAAATACATTTTGTGTGAAAAATTTACCCCTCAGATCCCCTTTAAACCTCTCCCTCTCACATTAAACCTATGCCTTCTAGTTTTAGACACACCTACCATGGGAAACTGACACTGGCTACTTACCCTAATTATGTCTCTTGTCATTTTATATACCTTTCTGACATCACCTCTCAGCCTCCTTTACTCCAGGGAAAACAGACCTAGCCTATCCAATCTCTTCTGATAATTCAAGCCCTCCAATCCAGGCAACATCCTTGTGAATCTTCTCGGCACCCTCTCTAGTTTAATCATGTCCTTCCTATAGTGTGGTGACCAGAACTACAAACAATACTCCGAGTGCGGCCTAATCAATATCTTGTACAACTGTAACATGATGTCCTACCTGTGTGGACATTTTCAGGGAACTATGTATGTGTACCCCAAGGTCTCTCTGTTCAACAACACTGCCCAGGGCCCTGCCATTTATTGTGTAGGTCCTGCCCTGGTTTAACTTCCCAAAATGCATCACTACGCACCCGTCTGAGTTAAATTCCATCTGCAATTACCTTGCCCACTTTCCTACTTGATCTATATCCTGTTGTAACCTTAGACAACCTTTTTCACCTTCACCACACCACCAATTTTGGTGTCATCTGTAACGTTATGAATCCTGCTACCAACATTCTCATCCAAATCCTTAACGTATATGACAAACAACAAAGGACCAAACATCAATCCCTTCAGCACACCACTGGTCACAGGCCTCCAATCTAAAAAACAACCTTCCCCTCTGTCTCCTACCATCAAGCCAATTTTGTATCCAATTTGGTAGCTCACCCTGGATCCCATGTGATTTAGCGTATCGTACCAGCCTACCATGTGGGACCTTGTCAAGGACCTTGATAAAGTCCATGTTGATAAAGTCCACTGCCCTGCCCTTGGTCAATTCTTCAAAAAACTCAATCACATTTGTAAGGCATGATTTCCCACACAGAAAGCCGTGCTGACTATCCCTGCTCAGGTCATGCCTTTCCAGATGCAAATAAATCCTATCCCTCAGAATCCCTTTCAAAAGCTTTTCCACCACTGATGTGAGGGTCACTGTGCTGTACCTCCCTGGCTTATCCCTGCTGCCACTCTTAAATAAAGGCACAACATTAGCTATCCTCCAGATTTCCAGTACCTCCCATCTGGCTAATGAAGATACAAAAATCTCTGCCCCAACAATCTCCTGTCTTGCTTCCCCTAACATTCCAGGATACACCTGGCCAGGGCCCAGGGAGTTATCCACCTTCATGTAGTTCAAACCTTCATCACCTTCTCCTTTTTAATGTTAATATGCTCCAACATATCACTGTTTCCTCCCCTGAACTCACTAACTTCCATGTCCTTCTCCACAGTAAACATAGGCAAGAAATATTCATTTAAGACCTTGCCCATTTCCTATGGCTCCACACATAGATTATCACACTGATCCTTCAGAGGACTCACTCTCTCTATTGCTACTCTTTTGCCCTTAGAATAATGATAGAATCTTTTAGGATTCTCCTGTATCTTATCTGCCAAGGATATCTCATGGACCCTTTTTGCTTTCCCAATTTCCTTCTTATGTGTAGTCCTACATCCCTTATACTTCTCAAGGCATTCGCTTGATTCCAGCTGCCTATACCTAACACATGCCTCTTTTTTGTCAACCAGACCTTCAACTTCTCTTTTCAACCAAGCTTCCCTAATCTTGCCAGCCTTGTTCTTCACTCTAACAAGGAAGTGTTGACTCTGAACTCTTCTTATCTCACTTTTAAAATTCTCTCACTTGCCAGACATCCCTTTACCTGCAAACAGCCTCTCCCAATCACCTTTTGCAAGCTCCTGTCTGATGTCATTGAAATTAGCCTTTCCCCTTGGACTTTACCTTGAGGACTAGTCCCATTTTTTTCCATAAATATCTTGAAACTAACAGAATTATGGCTACTGGTCCAAAGTGCTCCTCCACTGAGACATCACCACTTACCCAGCCTCACTTCCTAAGAGGAGGTCTAGTGTAACCCCGCCTCTAGTAGGGCCATCGACATACTGCTTCAGAAAACTTGCCTGGACACACATAACAATTTCTGTCCCATCCAATCCCTTAGCACTAAGGCAGCCCCAGTCAATATTAGGAAAGTTAAAATCACCTACTATTACAACCCTATTATTCCTATATCTATCTGTGGTTTCCCTACATACTTCCTACTGACTATTGGGGGACCTATAGTATAGTACGATCAGAGTGATCACCCCTTTCTATTCCAAAGTTCTACCCATTTGGCTTCACTGGACAGTTCCCCTGGATATCCTCTCTAAGTACTGCTGTGACGTTCTTCCTTATCAACAGTGCAACTCCCCCTCCTTTCTTACCTCAGGAATCATTGACACCCCAGAACATTAAGCTGCCAGTCCTGCCCATCCCTCAACTATGTTGCAGTAATAACTATAATATCACAATCCTATGTGCTAATCCATGCCCTGAGCTTATCTGCCTTCCCCGTGAGGCTTCTTGCATTAAAGTAAATGCAGCTTAGTCAATCAGACCTTCCACACTCCATGTCCTGCCCCTGCCTGGCCTGCCTACTGGACGTTGCTTTAGCATCTATAGTTATAGCATATATTATCTTTCTCATCTGATACACTACTACTTGGGTCCCAGTCCCCCAGCCAGACGGGTTTAGACCCTCCTGAGTAGCACTAGGAAACTTCCCTGCAAGGATATTGGATCCCCCTCCATTTCAGATGCATCCTGCCTGTCTTGTATAGGTCACCTCTGCCCGAAATGAGACCCCAATTATCCAAGTAGCTGAAGTCCACCCCACTGGACCAGCCCTTCAGCCACACATTTATTTGCCCTCTCCTTCTAGTCCTACCCTTGCTAGCACGTGGCACAGGGAGCAATCCTGAGCTTACAAACCTAGAGGTCCTGTTTTTTAACCTTCTGCCTAAATAGTCACTATGTCGTTGGTACCAATATGGACTATGACCTCTGACTGCTCATCCTCTCCTTTCAGAATGCCCTGAGTCTACTCAGAGACATCCTTGTCCCTGACACCAGGGAGGCAACATGCCATACTGGAGTCTCATTTGTAGCCACAGAAACATCTGTTGATGCCTATCTGTTTATCAACTGTTCAGAGTCCCCTATCACTACCACTTGCCTAGACTTTGCCCTTCCCTGATGTATAACAGAGTCAATAGTGGTGCCATTGATCTGGCTATGATTGTTTTCCCCTGAGAGGCTAAAGCCCCATCAGTATCCAAAAGAGTATACTTGTTAGAGAGGGGAATAGCCAGAGGAGACTCCTGCACTACCTGCCTTCCTTTACTAGTAGATATGATCTTTTGTAATGACTTCTACAAGACTGATCTAACTGTTTTACATTGTCTGATTTCCTGTAAGGCACAGCATAATAGAGCAAAACCAAAGTTGCTAAGCTTTAGCAGCTTAAGTCAAATTAAGAAACCTCTGCTAAGTCTTCTTGGATAATTGGCTTTTTTTCTTTTTGGATAACTAGCCTTAAACAAATTAAGGGCAGGATCCTGCCTTATGATATTTTCCACAAACGATATTATCTTCCACGAGGCAATACAAGCAATATTAATATAGATTCATAAATTCTAGTTGAATTTTATGGGAACTGCTATTTAGTCAGAGTGGTCACAGATTGCCTCAATCAGATGACAACTTGTAAATCACCTCCATTAGCATCATAAATGACACACAGTTAAAAATGCTTTCTAAAATGAAAAGACACTTTATCTCTTGGATTATGGAAATTTAAAGCTTACATGCAAAGAGGATAGATGTTTTCGTGTGTGGAGAGAAAGAAACAAGAAAGCAAGCAAGGAGGCAAAGCTGGCATTGACATTGTGCTTAAGGCATTCCTATCTCGGACATCGCAAAGGACTTTACTTCTGAAGATTCATTATTACTATTATGCAGGAAATGCAGCATCCGATTTACACACAGCAAAAGCAGTAATGTGATAATCCATTTTCCAGCAACCTACAGTTTACACAAAGATTTAGTATTGTTAATGTTGGGTGGGTTAAAGCATTTAATCTACATGTGTATATGGAGCCAGTGTTCAGCAGTACTGATGTTGAAACATTTTAATCCTCTGTATAGCTTGTTATAGTTGTGCTTTGTCTGCAAAGTGCATGTTACTTGAAATTTGCAATATTTGATTGAACCATTATTTCTGCTGCCATCACCATTTTAATATAATAAATCTAGCAGACCTATAGAAAACACCACAGATAACTGAAATGTCAATAATACTCAAAGAGTTGCACTCTGATATAAATGGTTTGATTTTTCTCAAATTTTCAATGTTCCCATCTGGGTGGTAAGTGAACTTCGCTTACCACCCCTAGTATATCCACATTGGCATCTCCAATTCTAGAGATAATGTTTCTTAAATTAGAGATTTAAACACTTCCTCTTGATTCCCCATGACAACTGTATGGAGCCATTAGAGCAGAAGTTTACTTTTACAATTTGCAAGTTTCTAATGTATAGAAGTTAATGAGATTTACAAGAGTTATTTGGTAACATGCAGATTTCTGTTGGTTTCCTGCCAGTTAACAAACTGGGCAGGTGACCCTAAATAGTAAAAACAGTGATATTCACATTAAAGGCATAGTCAGCATACTAAAACTATTTACATTGCCAACTATGTATACCTTTGGAAACTAGTCAGGATACCCAATCAGAATTTAGTTAGAATTTCTAATTTTTCAGTGGAGCAAAGCAAAGATGAACAAATGATATCTGCTGACAGATGTGATGAAAATGAACACAGACATTTAGTTTTAAAGTGAAAAATCAAACCATCTGTTGCAGAGGGCAAATAAAACATACTTACTTGAATAAATGCAGGAATATTCATCTACATTGAAGACAGGACACCTAGAGGATGCAAAACTATGGTAATGGAAGAAGTGCAGAAACTAGTTCTACTCACACTCCACATGCAAACCATCTACCCTTGTACAGTTCTGACATTATTCTAATGAAACTATTACCTCTATGGTCAACACATACCTGTGTGCATCAGTGCATTTCGTGCTTTTCGAATACTGACAACCCATTAAATAATCAAAGGGTTTTTTAAACTCATGATCTTTGATGCTTCAAGCTCTGAGGTTTATATTCTTCACAATTAGCAATCCCGAAAGAACAAAGGCAAAATTAAAACAATGGGGGCCCAACTGAACAATTGGCTCTGAATGAAAGGAGCAAATTGTCCTGTAACACATCATGCCAACTTATGCCAGGTCACAACCTCCTGAAGCTAGCAGGCCAAAGGTGACCAGGGAAAGTTAACTGTTCAGTATTGTGATCTTTACATTGAAAAATGGCCAAAATGCATGGGTAGTGTTAATTAATATAAAAACTGCAGACGCTATAAATCTGAAACAAAAAAAATGCCAAAAACACAAGAGTTGGTTGGGCAGCAGAACTAATAAAGGATCATTCTCCTGAAACGTTGACCCTCTCTCTGTGTGGTGCCTTGTCCATTGGGTGTTCCCTGCATTTTCTGTTTTCGCAATTTTAATTACTTTAGCTCTTTAATGTTTTCATCAAGCGTTACAAATCCCAGTTAAAAGACTGCGTATGTTAAAATGTAATATGAGAACTTTGCACCTTTAATTACCAAAACTTTTTTTATTTTGGAGTCGTATCAGTAATCACTGTTTATTCAGAATACAGCAATATAAAGGGGCATAAATATACATAGGATTATCAACTGGGGTCAGCTTGGGGAGGAGTGTGTCTTGTAAATTACAGAGCCGGGAGTCCCACGGTCCTCTCAATCACAGCAAACACTTGATGGTGCAAATTACACAACATGGCGGGCATTAGATAACACGCAGGAGGGACCCAGTCCGCTCAGTGCGTGCATCTGCCTTCTACACTGTGCAGATTCATTTCTACGCTGTTATAAGGGAAAACAGAGATCCACAGAGAGTGACCCAGAGGGCCTTAGCATAACTGTTATCATGGATTGGGCTGGGGAGGTGCTGGGGCTCTAACGCACTGCTTGGAGCCCGCACGGAGATATTCCAGTGGAATAAATCCAAGCAGTGTTGTCACACACAGGGGCAGTGCACAATGGACACGCTACACCAGGATGAAAAATTGCTGCAGCGTGCCGAGCGTAGATCAGATCCAGGGGCGAGCTGGAGCGAAGTTGTTTGCACATACAGAGCCAGGGATGATCCTGCTCGCTCCGGGGACGGCTCTGGCTGCAGCCCAGTGATGTGACAACGGCGAAACCCACTGCAGCAGCTCCTGGGACTAGTATATAAAAAAATCCTGCTGCCACTCCTGCTGGAGCGCGTTACTAAGGATAGCTAAGAAGGGGCGGGAGGGGTGGACAGAGTCTTGCAACGACGCCGCTGCTCAGACCTTCCTTCCACATGTCCCTCAGAGGCAGGAGCGGTGCCGAGGTGCATGAGCGCAAAAGGCAGCCCGCAGACACACCGAAGGCGATCTGAGCTGGTTCACTACGCCGGGGGGAAACCTGCACTCAGCCAGCGGAGAGTGGCTCCGCTTGTCTCTCTGAGTACCCATCGCCTGTTGCAGCTCGTAACACTGAAACGTGCGGAAGCTTCTGTTTCTTGGTAACTTTTTCCGGTTTTGGGATTTTAAGACCGACCTGGCGTGCCTCAAAATCACTCTCTCCCCCTCCCCGTCCTTGAGCGCAGAAGAAGCAGGGTTGAACCAAACCTCGGGACTTTGTGGGGGCACAGTTGCCCCACAATATAAAAACTCTTCAAAAAGACTCCAACCTGCCTCATGTCCCGGAGAATAAGTCACCCTGGACAACTTTAGCTGGGAGCAAAATTCAAACCTTCATCCAAGTTTCTAATCAGTTCCATTAGAAGACTTCACTCCTTTTAGTATTCTACCAAACTCGGAATCCCGTCCAGTTTAACTTTGTACCTGAGGCGGGGACTGGAGTGTGGACAATGCTGACTGCTGAACTCCCGCTGATTCTGTTCCCTTGCCTGCTGAATCGCTACATTACAATGTCTCTGTTATTTATATTTCAGGTGAGTCACCCTCGGTTACCCTGCAGAGGGGAGCAGGCGTCCTTCTCAAGATAGATTGTTATTCGCACACTTGCAATGTCAATGTTTGTGAGTCTTTTAGTTCCCTCCGCCCTGCTTAACGCGAGTGTCTTTGCCAGCTTTCTCAGGGCGAACTCCAGAAGTCAGGCGGGGAGTCTTTGTTTGAGACGGAGACTGCCAACTGTCATGAGATCTGCTCGTGTCGACCTCCCCCGTTGCCCCCGCCGCCACCGCCCCCTCCTCCGCCCAGGCAATCGAGGTCTCCAAGTAAGTAGAGAAGATTCCCTTTGTACTATACGTGTGTGTGAGTGAGAGAGAGAGAGAGACAGAACCCTACCCCCTCCAAGCAATGAAGGCAGCTGGACTAGCCAGGATGGGCCCCCTCCCTCCCTTTTCTTGTTGATCTATCCTCGGTAAGGTCAGGAGTTTAATATCACCCTGAGGTTGAAAATAATGTTGAACGTGACCGCATTCTCTTGCAATTTGCGACTTCCCTTGACAAGGCCGAGGGAAAGCAAGAGACCTTTTGAACGAGTCTTGCCTTTTCTTTTGCTGTTGTGGGCGTTTCTTAATGACACCACTGGTCACTTCCACTCGGCAACAGTAACAAAGGCACAGCTTTTTAAGTAAAGTTTTACAGCGCTGGGAGATTAAAATTGTTTACTATGTAGAGAGTTACTTGAGCACTGTTTACTGCTAAATTTGAAAGAACAGAAACAGCTTTGATATCTTATTTGAAAAATTAGGAAAGACATTTGTTATGAATATATGTATTGCTGATAAATAAGTAATAAAAAGATGGCATTTGTTCACCATTTTTTGTCAAAGGTCCCCTTGCATTTATGAGAACATTCAAAGTAGGGCAGCCGCTTCACAAGTTTAAAGATTTGCACTGTGAATATTTTAATAGGCAAACATCTTCAGAGCGACCATGTCAGACTGTAGATAATATTTTCTAAACTTTCTATAAACGTGTATTTTTGTACAATTCAAATCATCATTGTTGAAATGTATTTTCATTTGCTGCTATTTTTGCTACACTGAATTTCACTGAGATTTACTGCAGATAATATTTGTTATGATCATTTATTGTAATCAAAATAAAAGTCAGTTTTATGATTCTTTTCAAGTAAAAATCCAAAAGGATTAATTGCAAAAGATTGCAAATGGTCTGGTAGATTTAGGGCATTTATCCCTCACAACCTGAAGGCTTCCCCTGCCGCCAGTGAATTCTCACAACTCTTCTGATGACACGTTTAGTTCTGTTTTCCTTTTATACTTTTGGCAGTTATTCACAATATTCCGTGTTGTGAGATTTATTAAATGCACAGTGCATGGCCAAGCTTTGCGAATGGTAAACTGCAAGCTGTCAGTGAAAGCTTTCCTCAGGCTTTTGGCTACACTAACAATAGATCAAGTCAGTGCATGGCCAGACCAAATTGCCTCTTTGTAATCATGAGATTATGCAACTTCACCCTAATACCAGGGGTGGGGTTTTGGGATATTCTTTTTCTGATAACATGATGGTAAAGGAAGTATAGCAAATATTTTGACATGAACGCAAGAAGGTTAGATTTTTGTGGGATCAACTGAAATAATACCTTTTATGACCTGCTTTTTTTTGTAAAAGGTTGTACTTACTGGTTTTAGAAAATTAAATGATACTCTGTAACATGTGGTGAAAGAGTTTGAAAGATGCATGTTATTCTTCTACAGTGAACCATCTACTTGGCAATCCTATTGCCATTGCAAAGGACTGTTTAATATTTTGATTATTTTTATCAACCATTGTTGCAGAGAAGTTGTGTCACAACACAGCCTTTTGTAGGCTGCTTGCCTTGTTTAGTTTAACAAAGGCTTTAAGAAAACATGCAATCTCTTAAGTTTTGAATGAATGTATTAAATCTTCATGTATAATATGTTTGACATGAGATGTAAATGAAAGGGAGAAAACCATTTTCTTATGTAAGGGTTCTGTGCAATATATTAAACTCGTGCATTGAATATATAAATGCCACAACACAATGACAGTATTTTGCCTTATTAACTCAAGTGGAAAATAGATATATCTGCTGTTTGCTTGAAATGGACACTACTTTGTTCTACTGTGCAAGTTTCGCCCTGCTCTCTGTCAAACAAACTGTATTTCCTTAATTTGTTGTCACCTCCTAGAAAATTATACTTCAACTATTATTGTCCATGTAGCTTAAATTGTCTCAAAATATTTTACTGTAAAATTGATTTTGTCCCATTACTATGAGTAATACCTATTCACTTGAAAACGTTTACATGCTAATTTACTATTTAAGTAGAAATAGCCATCACCAGATTCTATGTGTGACATGCACAAAATACTTCCCTTAGATATGCATTTTATCATTGCATCTTTAGTGGATGTTTCATGTTAATAATAGGTACAAAATGAAAATATGCAATGATTTATAAATGCAGAGGTTTTATCATGCAATGTATCGGGTATTATTCTATCCCTTTTAAGGAAACTGTCCAGTTGTTATAAAATAAATTCAAGTTATATCTCTCAAAATTTAATTGTTTTGTTCAGTTCCAGAAGAGAAGTGGGCAGCAGTATGTAACTACAAGTTTGTACCCATTACAAATTCAACAGTTTAACAACTGCTGTGCCATATTTCATGTATTACCAGACAATATCCCAGAGCACTGATTGGTATGTTCAGGATGTGCTGTTTTATATAGATGGGAACACTACACCTTGTGAATCACAATGGGGCAGGAATTTGCTGTACTGTGGAAACTTCAGCTGAACCTATATGAGTGTTTAAATGCAAAAACATGCTAGTTTTTACAAGTGTTGAGGCATTCACCTGTAAGCTGTGTGGAAAAACATTCTGCCATCTTGTTCCTCATTTCAATTTATTGAATAGCATGAAGCTACTGTATTTCCATCTTGGACACTGACGAAACTTGTAACAGAAATTTAAGTTCTGTCCATTTCCACCTAAGTAGATTCCTTCTGCTGGGGTTGTTCCTGGAATGAAGTATTCCTGCTACGTGGATAGCCAAATGAAGGTGAAGCTTTTCTAGAGCAGTGTATAAGAAAACAGTTATGTAGAGATTTTAATGATGAAGGACTTAAATGTGGAAAATAAAACAAAAAAGATGTTTCTAGCAGCCAAAGGTTTGATAACCAAATGGCACAGATTCAGCAGTAGATAAGAGCCAGAAGCAACACAAGAAAAAAGTCTTTGCGTAAGAAGTGATTAAGATTTGCAATTTTCTGTTCGATAATGTGGAGGATACCAAGCTAATTGTAGTCTTAAAAAGGAATTGAATAAATAGTTGTGGAAAAAATTGGACAGATATGGGGAAAGAGCAGGAGAGTGAGACTAATGAGATTGGTCTTTGAAAGGTCAATACTGACTCAAAGAGCTGAATAGCTTCTTTTGTAATTCTATGTACAATTTTAGCAGCAGGTTAAGTTTTTGTAACTGCTAAACAATCTTACTCGCAACTTTTATGAGTAAGGAATCAATTTCCTTCAGTTTTGTCATGATCATTGATTAAAAAATATTTGAACCAGGATATGGCTTGGTTGGGATTTATATATATAAAAAAAATACCATTCACTGAACAGTTACTTGAGTAGCTAGCAAATATAAGAAACAGTGTGGCAATTCTTTCACCCCTTTTATTACATTCTGCCCATTGAATTATCCTTCTGCTTATATTTAGGACTAAATGTTTCTTTAAAGCTACGGAGGCTGTTCATTTCAAGTAAACTCGGTAAATTTGCACAAACCCAAATAAGGTATATTCTGGGTCAAATATTTTATGTTACACTTTTAAAAGGTGTTTTTCTTTTCCATTTCAATTTGTTTTTATGGTCACTTTAACCAATACTTAAATATATTAAAAATAGAAATTATCCTATTGGTGAGAGTTTGTGAATACTTGCAATCTCCAAAATACATAAGCAATTATAATCCAAAACAAAAAAAATGAGGTGTGAGCAACATCCTAAAATGTTAGGTACATAATTATAAATATTGCAAAAAGATTTTCATGGCTATTGGATTGGATTTGTAATTTAATCCTTAGATAATGTTACTGATTATGAAAATATTAACAAAAAAAATACATAGAACATAGAACAATTACAGCACAATTCAGGCCCTTCGGCCCACAAAGCTGTGCCGAAAATGTCCCTACCCTAGAAATTACTAGGCTTACCCATAGCCCTCTATTTTACTCAGCTCCATATATCTATCTAACAGTCTCTTGAAAGACCCTATTGTATCAGCCTCCACTACCATTTCTGGCAGCCCATTCCATGCACTCACCACTCTCTGAGTAAAAAACTTACCCCTGACATCTCCTCTATATCTACTCCCCAAGCACCTTAAACCTATGTCCTTGTGGCCACCAATTCAGCCCTGGGGAAAAGCCTCTGACTATCTACCCTATCATCTTATACACCTCAATCAGGTCCCCCCTCATCCTCCGTCTCTCCAAGGAGACAAGGCCAATTTCCCTCAACCTGCTTTCATAAGGCATGCTCCGCATTCCAGGCAGCATCCTTGTAAATCTCCTCTGCACCCTCTCTATGGCTTCCACATCTTTCCTGTAGTGAGGTGACCAGAACTGAGCACAGTACTCCAAGTGGGGTCTGACCAGGGACCTATGTAGCTGCAACAATATCTCACGGCTCCTAAATTCAATTCCCCGATTGATGAAGGACAATACACCAAATGCCTTCTTAACCACAGAGTCAACCTGCGCAGCCGCTTTGAGCATCCTATGGACTCGGACCCCAAGATCCCTCTGATCCTCCACACTGCCAAGAGTCCTACCATTAATACTATATTCTGCCAACATATTTGACCTAGGTAGAGACATCTTTGACATGGTAGAAACATCTTCTGTGTTTGCAGAACACAGAGGCAATGTTGGTAAAACCAAAACTTACTGCCTATCCATAGATTCCCTGTGAAGGTATTGATGGGGCTTCACCTCCATTCCTTTGTGGTCTTGTGGTGGAGAGGGTGAGCAGCTTCAAGTTCCTGGGCTTCAACATCTCGAAGGATCTATCCTGGGCCCAACGCATTGATGCAATCACAAAGAAAGCACACCAGCGGCTCTACCTTGTTAAGAGTTTAAGGAGATTTGGTATGTCACCAATGACTCTTACAAGTGTCTAGATGTACAGTGGAGAGCATTCTGACTGGTTGCATCACAGCCTGGTACAGAGGCTCCAATGCATAGGATTGCCATGAGGCTGCAGAGGTCTGTAGACTCAGCCAGCTCCATCATGTTCCCACCATCAAGGACCTCTTCAAGAGATGGTGCTCAAGAAGGTGGCATCCATCACTAAGGACCCTCACCATCCAGGACAGGCCCTCTTCTTGTTACTACCATCGGGGAGGAGGAACAGGAGCCTGAAGACCCATTCTCAATGATTTAGGAACAGCTTACTCCCCTCCGCCATCAGATTTCTGAATGGTCCATGAACCCATGGACACTCCCTTGTCATTCCCTTATTTTACACCATTTATTTATTTTATAATTTAGAGTAATTTTATGTCTTTGCGCTGTACTCCTGCCGCACAACAACAAATTTCACGACATATAAGTCAGTGATAATAAACCTGATTCTAATTCTTGGACAGAGTTAAATCAGGAATTCCAGCATACGGACTGAGAAGCATTAAAGGATGATCATATCTGCCTTATTCAGGACAGTGTGTGACTTGGAGGGCAACATGAAGGTGTTTCCACACCATTGCTGCTGTTGTCCTTCTCAGTGGGAGGGATTACTGTGGGTAGAGATGCTGTTAAAATGGGCTTAATGTGCCTTTCAAATGAGATGTTAATCTACTTTGGGTATTTTTAAATCAAGCATCCAGAGTACAAGTTGAAGTTCATGTGTGCTGATTTCTGGTCATCAAACTTAATGCAATGAGGGTGTGCTTCAGCAAACAATATTTTGTGATCCAAGGACTCCCAGCCCAATATTGCATTAGATCTTTGTTGTGGGAGTTCCCAACAGCTGCTGAAAACAATCAATAGGCCTTGTGTATATATATGTAAATGAGGGGTGGGGAGGAAGGATGTAATGCCTATTTTAGGCCTAACTTGAAAATCACAAAGCAGAATTAAGCTCTGCTCCACTCAGGAATTTTAAATCCCCAACTACGCAGTAACTGGTGCTATCCCATTGTGCTCAAGCAAATTATTAACAGTGAAAAATGGGTGTGTCACCTATGAAGGCACAATACACTAATAGAACATAGACCACTACAGCACAGTACAGGCCCTTCGGCCCACAATGTTGTACCGACATTTTGTCCTGCTCCAAGATCTATCTAACCCTTCCCTCCCACATTGCCCCCCATTTCTCTATCATTCATGTGTCTACCTAAGAGTCTCTTAAATGTCCCTAATGTATCTGTCCCCACAACCTCTGCTGGCAGTGCATTCCACACACCTACCACTCTCTGTGTAAAAAAACTTAACCCTGACATCCCCCTTATACCTTCCTCCAATCAAGTTAAAATTATGTCCCCTCGTATTAGCCATTGTCGGCCTGGGAAAAAGTCTCTGACCGTCCACTCGATCTATGCCTCTTATCATCTTGTACACCTCTATCAAGTCACTTCTCATCCTCCTCCTCTCCAAAGAGAAAAGCCCTAGCTCACTCAACCTATCCTCATAAAACATGCTCTCCAATCCAGGCAACATCCTGGTAAACCTCCTCTGCACCCTCTGTAAAGTTTCCACAACCATCCTATAATGAGGCGACCAGAACTGAACACCAAGTGTATCTAACCAGAGTTCTATAGAGCTGCAACATCACCTCATAGCTCTTGAACTCCATACCCCGACTAATGAAGGCCAACACCCCATACTCCTTCTTAACAGCCTTATCGACCTGCGCGGCAACCTTGAGAGATCTATGGACATGGACCCCAAGATCCTTCTGTTCCTCCACACTGCTAAGAGTCCTGCCATTAACCTTGTATTCTTAAATGAGTGAGCTCATTTTCAAGCTAGCCTCATACTGCCCTGTTGAGATATGTTGTCAATGCAACACCAGGAATGCAACTGAAGCAAGGACTTCATCAGTTTCTGATGACCTGACTGGCTCTCCTCCCTCAATCTGGAGCAAGAAGTTGAGTCGTTCATTTGCTATTCATGAGGTATGGCTATGTGGATACTGGCTACCTTGTGAAATGTGCTATATATGCTCAAACCCATTTTCCACCCTTTTCTGTGGGTACTAAACATCATTTTCCCATTGTGGTTTATTAACATTCTTTGCATGTAAATTCTACAAATTGACTTTGCTGAAGTGGTAAACTAAAACTCTTCAATATCTCTTCCAAAGCCAATGCTTCCTGTTTCCAGATCTATTTATGGAGCTTTCTCAGCACCTTTAAGGCTGTATTTTATTCTGCAGTTACATTAGAAGGCTGCAAGGATGCTTATAAATTCCAGTACTAGTTTCATTATTGCTTGATCAGGCAGTGGGAAGATCAGTAGGGCAAATAAGTGAACAAAGTGGTAGACTGGATGCCACTTTATAGGAAGGACATCATTGCACTGCAGAGGGTGCAGAGGAAATTCACTAGGATATTGTATGGGATGGAGCATTTCAGTCTTGAAGAAAGGCTGGATAGGGTCGGTTTGTGTTCCTTGGAGCAGAGAAGACTAAGTGGGCACCCGATAGAGGTATACTAAAACTATGAGAGGCAGAGATGAGGTAGATAGCAGGAAACATTTCCCCCTAACAGAGGAGCCTGAAACTAGACGGCATAGGTTTAGGGTAAGGAAAAGAGATTTAGAGGAGGAATTATTTTCACCCAGAGGGTGGAATCTGGAATGCACTGCCTGAGGGGTGGTTAAGGCAGGTACGCTCATGGCATTTAAGAAGTGTCTAGCTGAGCAGGTGGATCACATAGGATAGCATAGAAGACAGTGGACCAGGTATTGGTAAATGGGATAGCATGGACATGGTGGGCAAAAGGGCCTGTTTCTATGCTGTATGGATCTATGACTTGGGAATTTAGATTTTTGAGTCTCTGAGGAGAGTTTGATTATTGTGATATCCCTCTTTATTTCCCCCATCACATGTTCCCAACACAGAAGAATCTTATTTAGAAATGGTAAGAAAAATTTGTTGTTTGCACGAATCTGTTCATCTAATCTTCAGATGGGTTAACCAACTAACTCATTTGAAGGGGTTGAACAGCAAAAACTGCAGATGCTGGAAACCTGAAATAATGGAAAATACTGGAGATACTCAGCATATCAGGCCTTAGCACATCATGATATCTGCCCTATTCTATGCTTGCAATTGGATGTGGCTTTTTTAAAAACAAATTTTAATGCAGAGGCCTAATACATTTGGCTCATAGTGTAGCGGTTAGCGTAACGCTATTACAGCGCCAGTGACCCGGCTTCAATTCCGGCCGCTGTCTGTAAGGAGTTCGTACGTTCTCCCCGTGTCTGTGCGGGTTTCCTCTGGGTGCTCCAGTTTCCTCCCACATTCCAAAGACGTACGGGTTAGGGGCTGTGGGCATGCTATGTGGGGCCGGAAGCGTAGCGACACTTGCAGGCTGCCCCCCAGCACATTCTCAGTAACGCAAAAAAGACGCATTTCACTGTGTGTTTCGATGTACATGTGACTAATAAATAAATATCACCTTATTGTGTCATTGTCAAATTGTGTTTTTCTTTCACTGATGCTCACTGATAACTGCTATAAGTATAAGATATTCAGGAGCAGGACATAAGTAAGCTACATAGGTTAAAGAAGCTGGCAGATGGAGTACAATGTTTGAAAATGTGGCATTGTCCATTTTGGCAGGGAAAATAAAAACAAAGCATATTATCTAAATTGTGAGAGACTGCAGAGCTCTGAGACACAGAGGGATTGGGTATCCTAGCACAGGATTTCTAAAAGGCTAATATACAGGTACAGAAAGTAATTAGGAAAGCTAATAGAATGTTACCTTTCATTGCTTGGAGAATTGAATACAAAAGCAGAAAGGTTATCCTTCATTTACATAGAACCATACGAAGACCACATCAGGAGTACAGCCTTGCTCTCCTTATTTACATGTGTTTGAAACAGTTCAGAGAAGGCTCATTAGCCTAACTGGAATGGCTGGGTTGTTCTGACAAAAGGACATCAATCTGAAACGTTAACTCTTTTCCTCCCTCCAAAAATGTTGCTGAGAACCTCCAGCATTTTTCTTTTCATTTCATTTGATGGGAAGCAGGATAGGATATTCTTTGGCATCAACACACTTGATATTATCACTAGATATTGAAATGTTGATCACTATTACCAATGGATCGTCAGTTTGGAAGTTATTTTCATGGAACATCTTACTTGGTTTTTGTCTCCTTAATTTCATATGTATCTCAGCGAGAAAAGAACTGAACAGCTCAAGAACATAGTTTTAAAGGGGAATTCTGCTGTGTGCATGAACTAAAGTCAAAGAATGTATCAGAATATATCTCAGAGTTGTGCTGTATTTGTTCCTTTATTGAATGTGGAGCTGAAGATCCAGAGGGAGTTCTGTTCCATCCTGTCAAATTATTTTTTCTGTGCATCCTGAAAGATTACCAGGGCTGGTGTTCATCTTTGGAACTCATACAGTTAGTGCTTTGCTAAAGTTGTTAGAACAGTGTCTTCCATTTATAAAGTTCTTTGGTAATTAGTTGTATTAATATCTTCCTGTGGAAATCTTATTTAAAAAAAAACCTTTTTTATTCCAGAATTACTAGGATATTACCTTTCTTGCATATTCAGACTTTTCAATTAATTAATCTTCCAGCCTAATTTATGCTGTCATGTGTTAAGGCATATGAATGAAAATTCCAAATGTTCATTGCTAGTTTATTCTATGACTTTTTTATTAATTCACTTTTTCGATGTGGAGATTGCTGGCTTTCAGAAGGCAGTAGTGAACCATCTTTGTGAACCACTGCAAGTCTACTGGTGTGGGTACTTCCTCAATGTTATAGGGTAGGGAGTTCCAGGATTTATATCTGGTGACAATGAATGAACAGCGTTATAGTTCCAAGTCAGGATTTGGAGGAATGTTCCCTTAGTCTGTTGCCATTGTCTCTCTTGGTAGTAGAGGTTATGGGTTTGTAGATGGTATACACTGCACATCGCAGCCATGTGTGCCATTGGTGGAACAAATGAATGCTTAGGGTGGTAGATGGGGAGCCAATCAGACAGGCTGCTTAGTTCTGAATGCTGTCAGCCTTCTAGAGCACTGTTGGCGCTGCACTCATCCAGGCAAGTGGAGAGTATTCCCTCACTCACTTGTGCCTTGTCAATGGTAGAATGGTGTCAGGAGGCAAGTCACTCACTGCAAGATACCCAACTTCCAACCTGCGCCTGTAGCCACATTATTTATTTGGCTGGTCTGGTTGAATTTCTTGTCAGGGTGACCCCCAAGGAGGTTTTCGGTTGGTGACAGTGAAGATAAAGCCATTGAATGGGTTTATCTTTTGTTAGAAGTGGTGTTGCTTAGCAGTTTTGTGCTTTGAATGTCAGCTGTCCAGACCAGAATGTTATGTAGGTTGGAGCATTGTTTTTTGAATTCTTTATGTTATGGGGTGATAAACAACAGAAAAGCATTGGCTATTGTAACTGTAACTTTGGGGTTTTACTTTGTGGATTAAGGTGCATTTTGCTTTACTAATCTGTGCGTGGAACATGTATTAATTTTCTGCATAAGATATTGTTTGAATTCTATGAGCCACATTGGTCAGCCTTGGACCAGGTAGCTTTCCCACCTCTGACTTATTCAAAGGCCAGGCTAAGATTTAAGGACATTCTGAGAGACTGTATTTATTTGCAATAAGGTTCTGATTGCTCTATGTATTTATCTGCTTGATGCCAAGTTTTTGTATACAAATTATTGCTGTAAAATTATCGAAAATACAATGCAGTTCCTTTGGATTCTGACAGAGAAACAGCCTGATATCTATAGCAATGGTAAATTTACCTGACCAATAAAATGTGTTATTACAGGCATGTTTGTAGGAACGATGTTCCCAAATTGCCTGACACGTATCCACCACTATGGCGGTATTTCAAAAATAATTTAATAGCTTGTGCTGTATTTTGAAATGTGCCCAAGGGAAGGAGCTACATAAATACAAAATTTTTCAACAACATTAATATTGGGTCACCTAACCCTTGTTTAAGAAGAGGCATTTCTTTTGGTGTGGGACTAAGTGAAGCAGAATCATTTCGGCAATCATTTACAGCCCATATTTCAAGAGGCTTGATCTTTGCATTTTAGTGAAATAAGTACTTAAAATGAGAAATAAATTATGGGTTCAAAATGCCGTTTAGCTGCTGTGCGTAGGAGTTAAGGTTCTTGTGTTATAATTGCCCACACATGTGATTATATATGCATGAAATGTAAAGTAACATTAAAATAACTATTCCTTTTATTCCCCTCCAAACAAATGGAAATATTGCCTCAACTGTTTCTGTCATAATGGCAGAGCAGTACAAATATGCTAGCATGGAACAATAGGCCAAATGGCCTTTGGTGTATTGTAATTCTTCACTTATTCTGTATGTGCTTACACATTCATGCAGTTGCATTTGTACCTTCACATGTTTTAAAACCAAATCCAATGAGGATCATTCATTACGCACAAACCCACAACTGTTGCATCTGCTTGTGGATCTGAATTCACAGAGCTAAGGAGGAAAAGTAAGAGTGCTTTCAAGACAGCAGATAGCTGCCACTGCAGGGGCTTTTGAAATTTGACTACACAGCACCTGATGTTTAGGTATTAAGATTGGTCAGTTTGCTTTGTGATGTGCACATCTGTGGTGGGGTTTGTGCAATCCCTCGTATTCAGAAGGCCACTAACATGGGAATATTTGTGTTATACAGAGCAGGCCAGTCATGGTGTTAATTCTTGTGCAGTGCTGGTAAGTTGGATCTGAACGATGCACTGATGCCATGTGTTTGACCTGCATTGAAGGCTAGTGCTTAACAACAGGAACTTGCAACTCCACCCCTTTCCCAACCCTTAACTAAAGTAGTTAAGCTTAAACTCCTCGACAAGCTAAAATTGACAAACTTTTGGGAGGATAATAACTTGTCAGAGCACGGTGTTGTATTGCTGCTTATGGAGAAGTATTGGTTCATGCTTGCGGAGATCACTGCTTCTGAAGATGTAACAGGAGCAAAAATTGTCCTAGGTTACAGAAAAATTCTTGCACCCAAGCATTGCAGTCTTTGAAACCTACACTCTTGAGGGAGAATCATGAGAGGGCAGCCAGTAAAAAGAGGCAGGAAGAGGGGAGAAGGGCCCTTAGTAGAAGGGCTTACCCAGGAGTTCTCCTTTGTGGACCTCAATGAGCAATGATGCATGAAGCAGCTCGTTTTTACCAGTTGGTGCTGATGATAATACATCATAGGATGCAGCCACAGAGTGACAGGGAAGGTCACAGGGATCATGAATTTGTATGTTTCTGGATCTTTTCCATCTGTGTAGAGGACATCTGCAGATCACAATTTCATTAAGAAAGTCATGTGATCTCTCTCCTTTAGGAAAGTAGATTTTACTTCTTCGCCTTTGATAGAGAGAAGAAAACACCAGGAATATATGGACTTGCAGGGCACCATTGCCTGTATACTGGAGACATGAGACTGCAGATGCTGGAATCTGGAGCAACAAACAAGAAGCTGGGGGAACTCAGTGGGTCAAGCAGCATCTGTGGAGGGAAATGGACAGTCGAGGTTTCAGGTCGAGACTGTTCATCTGGACTGCTATATCTAACCGTCCTGAACATGCTCCATTTGAATCCTGAGACCTTCCACAACCACAGTGTCCCGATTGGTAAGCTGGGCAGTGACCATATCAAGAGAATAATGATGGTAGTTGTTCCATACCAAGGCAGCGATCATAGTTTTTATTTTGGGGCATCTTTGAGCTGTAACACTGGAACAAAGAGTAGCTTTTCGGACATGGGGCTATCTTTTCATCATCTGGCTATTCATTTCAATCCAAAACCCAAGCACTGGAGGAGAATGTACGTAAAACAAGAAAGACACTGCTTCCCGCAAGACCGTTGAGCGAATCAGTCATGTTCTCGGGCATTGTTTGCTTTGCTTGGAATAACTTGGAGGAACTCTTCAGCATGCAGAATCACAACAGAATGGACCTCCAGAGCAGTGGTCATGCATTAAATACTCCACAATGTAGCAGCAATTCAGGTCTTCATCGGAAGCTATGGAGCAGTAGGTAAAGGAAGTAGAGGAAAAGAGGAGGTGAAGTTGGGAATCCACTTTTGACCAGGCAATAATGCAATGTTCCATTAAATCTGATTTAATTTTCATTCAGTGAAGCCTCAGTTCATCATTCTGCTACAGTCTCAATCTTTCTTCTCTCTGTTGCTGATCATAACAGTGTCTGCTTGACCCCAATGGCCAAGTAAAAGCCAACACCAAATCATCATTCCAAACAGTAAGGAATATCCTAACGATAAGGAATTTCCATGACAAAACTATTGAAATATCATTGTGCATTTTCTTAACTTTCCATGTGCCTTTTGCCTGTCTTAATGGTCCTACTCTGTGCTGTCTAGTGGAAGGGTGAAGGGAGGAGATGGCAAATAGATTCATGGGACTTGACTTAAACAGCTTTACCTCCCCTTGAGTGGCAGCAGTCTGAGTGAGAGACTGATAGTTATTTACAAGAGGGCATACTTGTGAGCCTTGAGGGAGGTACATGATGAGAAGGAGCATTAAGAATGAACATATCATGAACTTAAGTGATCTATATATTGCTGAGGGCCATGGATTCTGTGATGGACATGGCTATCACTCTCTCCAGCAGTGCGGTGAGACCCTGGAGCCCGTAGGCCCTGTTGGTTTGCAGCTGTTGATGCTGATGTTATGATGTCCAAAATAGAACAAAGTATATCAGTGGGTGTCCTGTCATGCGCTTGGGTAATGTGCTGCCATGGTTCAATGTAGAAGCTGTGAAAAGTGGATGTGAGATTTTTTGTAGGTGTAAGTGTATGAGGGTCTGGTGTGGTTTAGGATTGTTGAGTCTGAGCCCTGATTGATTGTCTTGTTAACTGTGTGATAGGGCTTGATGCTGGAGCTGGAAAATGAATTTGTTGAATTTGGCCACACTTACAGTCAGTGAACTTTTTCCTGCAGTTCATCCATGTCCTTGTGGCTGAATTGCTGCAATGGTTTCAACATCTATTTCCACCCCCCACCCACCCCAACCTCTTCAGCATGTGCCTGGAGGACATTTTAACCCCCTGTGGAGAAGTGGCCTCTTTTCTCCTCTCTACTTAAGGCCCCCAGGGTCTCGTTAGAAAGTCTGTGTTCCTGCTTCCATCCAGATTCAGCCATTGGTTCCAACAACTTCTGAAGATCAGTGAATGCTTCCCATCATTGGATCCATCACTGGATCCACAACACTCCCCCTTTAAGAGACAAACACTGGTTTTAATCAGTGCTAACTAACTTCATCTCATGCCTGCTGCTGCTCACAGCTCTCGTGATCTGGGTATGATCCTAACCTCGGGTACTATGTGTGGGGAGCTTGTACATTCTCTTTGTGACTATGTGGAGACTGTTGAGGTAACTTCTCCACGTGGTAAGGACGTGCTCTAGACACATACTTAAGAGGCTGTGTGAGGGAATAAATGTTGCGGTCTGTGCGGTCACAGGACATGGATGTAGTGCAGAAAATGTTCAGTATGTGCTTCTGTTTCCTCCTGCATCCCAATAGCATACTAGTACGTTAATTGGCTACCGTAAACTGCCACTAGTGTAGGTAGGTGCCATAAAGAATCAGAGGGAAGTGAATGGGTACTTGCGAGAGTAAATTACAGGGGAAATAAAGTGAAGGGGAATGGGATTAATGTGCTTGCTCTGCTGGGAGCTGGCATCAAAAGTCCTCTTTCCATGTCATTAAAAGTAAGTCGGGGCTTGTCAGAATGTGGTAGAACCTAAAACAATGGACTTCATGCTAATTGGTTGTCAAACTCGTAGTTAGGAGATCACAGAACAAATTTTCTGGGTATCCCTCTTTTGATCAAACAGGGTGATTTAATTGTGCATTGTGATTCCAGAGGCTATTTTTCAATCCTGTCCATTTCTGCCCTGTCTTTGCTTTGCCTGAAATGAGTATTATACTGCACAATAGAGCAACTCCTTTGGGCGGGCTACCGGTCGAGACGGATCAGCTGAGCTAAAGACCAATTAAATCAGGACTTTGACCTCCAATTAACACAGCCACAGCTCTAAATTTGGTAACAAAATCCTAATGGTAAGGAATAGAATAGTCATTAAAAAAAAACAAACTGGCATAGGAGCATTCATACTGAAACTGCTCAAGATCCATTTCCTCTTTGGGCAAATAGTAAAGTGATTTGTTGCAGACATTCTTGCATGGTTATTGCACAGCAAAGACATCTCACCCTTGCATGTATGAGGATTTTGCTGTATTGTGCTTATGGAACAAAACATTTGCTGTTGTACATTATAAGAAAAGCCCCGATTTACTGTCAGTGCTTCGTAATTTGAATTAAGAATTGGATCTTGATTTGGGACAGACTGATTGTATTTAAGTGAGCTTAGCTTTGCCTTTATGAAAAATTACCTTTGCATTAAGAAGAAGCAGTGTAGGTGGGAATATCTCTGTTTAAGCTATATTGGTAAAACTAAATCAGACCTTTCTAATGAAGGTTTACCAAACTTTACAGGGAAAGCAGTACAGAAAGCACAATAAAACCTTACTCATTACTGCCAAAATGAATCTAATGCATCCACACTTCAGTTAAAGCATTGATGTTCAGAATAAACTTGATCTCCAGTCGACTTTTGGTAATCAGTAATAATCTCTGCATGGAGACACACAAGACGGCAGATGCCGGAATCTGGAGCAACACACAAGGTGCTGGAGGAACTCAGCAGGTCAGGCAGCATCTGTGGAGAGAATCTCTGCATGATTCGCATGAGTCTGTAGCAGCAGTTGTTATTGAATGTACCCAAGCTTGGAGCTGAACTTAAACCAGCAATCATTTCAAACAAATTTGGCACAGCTTTGTGGGCCAAAGGGCCTAAATTGTACTGTAGTTTTTCTAAGTTCTAAATTGCCTGTGAAGTTCACTTTCCTTTGTTTTCACTGAGCAACACCAGATGATTCTGACATTCCTCATCAGAATTTAGATGATTACCATGCCAGATGTGATCATTCATGGTCCAAACACTTCCTTTTGGTCTTGTTCTTGAGCCATTGTGTTTGTTTAATGTTAACCGGTACTGAAGCTCCAATGGCTCCGATCTTGCTTGTATTTCCAGCAGTTACAAGGACATGGATGTAGCATCTCAGCCTGGCTTTATATTGAAATAAAAAGGGTAAAACAGAACCATTTAGAGTGTGGTGCAGAGGCCCCAATAATTAAAGAAATTTTATCATCCATTCTTTAAAGGGAAGCTCCTGGTGAAGGGGGTACGTGCAATATAAAAGACTCCTGCTGCCAGCTATTCTTGAGGATTAGTATAACTGCTTTACTGTTGTGTGAAGTTCATTTTACGTTGAACTAAGTAATAACCCAACATCACGCCAGTCTTTTGGCATGCCAAGTTTCCATAAGGTACAATTAGCATGCAGTTCTTTCCAGTTTTGTTGCTCAAAGCTGAGCTTGCTCAGTTTTGGAGCAGCTGGAAAGGAGGGGGGGAATCCATTGCTTTCCCATTTCCAGTGTGTTAAAGTGACCCTGCAGAATGAAATGCCTGTAAGCACACAGGAGGTGTACTTTGATTCTGACTGAGAAAACCTCCCATGCTCATGTGATGTTTGGTTTCAGCTCCTTCACGCAGTAATTTGTCTCCTATAAGGAAGTTAAAACCTCTGAACTTCCGGAGATACCAAAGTAAATAGCTTACATTCGTACTGAACTTCCTGTGCAACGTTATAACAGTAAACATTACGAGATATATTGCTTCACATGTGCAGGGTGTGCAAATGCTTCCTATAGGTTGGTACCAGACTGATGTATAATTCCACTGGTGGCATTTATCCTCTTCTACATCCATCTTTTGAGAGTGGGTGTTAGCAGGCTGTTCGCCTGTGTAGTGCATTGTTACAAAGCCAGATCCCATTTCACACAGACATGTGCATGTGCAATAAGGATTGAAGTGCTTCATTGTTTAACACGTTCCCTCATCGCTACAACCTCAGAGCCACACAGCTGAAACCAGGACAATCCAGATGGGGCAGGAATCTAACCAGGAGCCCTTTGGGACTATAACCATGGAAGAATTCTTTAGTTTGAGATTCTGCAGCAACAAGAATCTCGATTTTGTCCAATACTGCAAGCAGCATGGATCTATCGGCATCATTAACTTGGATTTTACTGGTACAAGCGAGAGATATCAAAAGGAACCCCCAGCATTTACCAATTTAAATGGAATTGGGTCCTGGACCTTTCACATTCATAACCTAACGCAAAGGTCCCAGAGTTGTACAGCAAGGAAACAGGCCCTTTGGCCCAACTCATCCATACCAGCCAAGGTGCCTTCTTGAGCTATTCCCATTTACCTGCATTTGGCCCATATCTCTTGAAACCTTTCCTACCCATGAACCAGATAAGATGTCATTTAAACATTGTAATTTTACCCACCTGTGCCACTTCCTCTGGCAGTTTGTTCCATATAACCATCACCTCCATGTGGGAAAAACCTGCCTCTCAGGTCCCTTTTAAATTTTTCCCCTCTCACCTTAGACCTATGCCCTCTAGTTTTACACTCCCCTACCTTTGGAAAAAGACTGTGACCATTCATCTTATCTATGCCCCTCATGATTTTATACGTACTCTATAAGGTCATCTCCTCAACCTCCTTTACTCCAAGGAAAACAGTCCCAACCTATTCAGTCGCTCCTTATAATTCAAGCCCTGCAGTCCTGGCAACACACTTGTGAATCTTTTCTGCATCCTCTCTAGTTTAAACACATGCTTCCTATAGTATGGCAACCAGAACTGCACACAATATTCCAGATGCAATCTCACCAATGTCTTGTGCAGCTTTAACATAACATCCTATCTCTTGTACTCAGTGGCCCATCTGATCAAGACAAGCATTCCAAATGCTTTTTTCACCACCTTGTCTACCTGTAACTTTAATGGTACTTGTCTAACTTTAATGGTAGCACGTACTTGTACCCCTAGGTCTCTCTGTTCTACAATGCTTGCCAGGGCCCTGTCATTCGTTGTGTATGTCCAGCCTTGGTTTAACTTTCCAAAATGCATCACTTCACACTTGTTTGCGTTAAATTCCATCTGCCATTCCTAATATCCACTTTCCCAGTTGATCTAGATCCAGTTGTAACCTTAGACAATCTTCTTCACTGTCCACCGCACCACCAATTTTGGTGTCATCTGGAAACTTGCTAATCACTCCACTTACATTCTTATCCAGATAGTTAATATAATTCACCCTGAACTTCCTGGTAGATTAAGGACACTGAAACTATCTATTTGTTCGACCACTATAAATCACATCATGTCCAGTAACAGCTTGTTGTTGCAAAGATTCCGTAACATTAACTCAGTGGAATTGGCTCTCAGATCCTGCACCAAATTAGATCTGACTGTGGATTTAAGACCCAGTTGGCAATTTTAAAGCAGTAGAATAAGAAGGCAATGTATATGGCAAATTCCCTTTCCCATGTACCTATCTAAGAATCTCTTAAATGTCCCTGTTGTATCAGCCTCTACCACCACACCTGACAGTGCGTTCCAGGCACCCACCACTCTGTGTTTAAACTAAAATCAAACTACCTCTGACATCTCCCCTAAACTTTCCTCCTCTGACCTTAAACTGATATCCTCAGGTATTGACTGTTGTCTTCTCAGCATCTACCTGCTGAGTACTTCTTCCTTGACCAAGGCTGTAAATGGGAGAACTGTTAGAATCCTCGGAGTTCTTCTACTTTTTTAACATGGCCTCTGCCTCTCTGTAGTGGTTGTTCTTTTCTTCCTCTACCTAGACAGTCATTGGGATCAAGGATGGCTTGTTCCATTGCAGATCTATGGGTTCTAAGGTGACTGATGAGGCCAATGTGCTACATGGACTCTTCCACACATAGGATGTGTGGTTGAGCAGTTTAAATGATGGAAATTTATGTGCTCCTTCGACCATTTGCACTGGGCTTGTGTGTGGTCCTGCTATATGGACTTGAAGTTCTTGGTGCTATTCTGAATGCTCCTTCTGCACTTTGAGTGGTTATGGGCCAGGGATTCTCAGAGGGCAGTAGGATGTTGCATTTCTTCAAGGAGCATTTGAGAACATCCTTGAAACCTTCCCTACGAAAATTGCATCCGTTTCGGGAGTGTGGTGTCAGCAATGCGAATGGTGTCCAATAGACCCTCAGAACTGGGGATGTTGGCCCGGGAGAGGGTTCACAGTGGATTTGAAAGATTTTGGAGACAGCATTGGCAGTTCATTTCCACTGCTGTAGATATTTCAGGCTGCAGAAACACATAGGAGGGCAGGGATCATTGCTGCCCAGTAGACCATGAGTGTTGTGCCAGCTTTGAGCCCCAGAACTTCAAACACCCCTTTCCTGAGTCTCTGAGGAATTTCATCATCATGCCTGCCTTTACTGAGAGGTAGCTGCTGAGATATGGGAGGTGGTCCACATTTTCTAGCGTCTCATCATAAACCTTCACTGTCTGCAGACAGTGCTGTAGATTGGGAAAGTTGGTAGAGGACCTTTGTCTTGTGGATGTTGAGGGTAAGGCCCATTCTCTTGTGTGCTTCAGTGAACAAGTCAATGGGTTTAGAGGGATATGGGCCAAGAGCGGGCAAATGGGACTGGCTCAGGTAGACAACTTGGTCAGCATGGATGAGTTGGGCCAAAGGGACTATTTCTGTGCTGTATAACTCCATGACTCTATGATGACTTGGAACTCTGCCTCCAAACATCTGCAAGCACAAGCATTATCTTTATTTTGTAACATGACTACTGTCATTGGGATGATCATGCTTCTTGAGTGTAGTCACCTTAGACTGAACCTGTAGAATACCACTCCGCCTGCAGGAATCATGAAGCAAAGGTAAAATGGAGATAAATTTCTGTGGGAAGTTGAATTGAGGAGGGTGTTCCTGCTGACTGACAGAGTCAAAGGCTTCAGTGAGGTAGAGAAAGACCATGGATTGTGGTTGGTACTGTTGTTTCTTGGAGTTGACACACTATGAAGATCATGTCCACTGTGCATCCCAATGGACAGAATTCACACTGTGTTTCAGGGAGTGGCTCCACAGGTATTGGGAGGACACAGTTCAGGAGGACGTAGCAATGACTTGCCCTAGGGTGGACAGCAGGGATACTTCTTTCTAGTTACTGCCGGCCGATTTGTCTCCTTTATTGAAGATGGTCATGATTACGTCATCTCTCTGGGCCCCTGTTATGTCCCCCACAATCCATCTATGGGCAGTGAGATTGTGGGTTCATGACTCAAGCTTCTCACTGCTGAGTTTTATCAGGGATACAGTCTGCTCTTGGTCATTTTTTTGATTGGCAAAGTTGGACAATAAGTTTTTGTGGGATGGATTCAAGTATGTTCATAGAACATAGAACAGTACAGCACAGTACGGGCCCTTTGGCCCACGATGTTGTGCCTACCTATATAAACACCTACTCCCTGATGAATCTAACTCTTCTCTCCTACACAGCCCATAACCCTCCATTTTATTTACTTTTACTTACTTCCATGTTCATATCAGAAACAGAATCGTGGTTGAAGAAGTCTTTGGTGTGTACCTTCCAGCAAATGTTGATTGCCTCTCTGCCCTTAAGTTAACCTCTATTGTCAGCTATCAGTGGAGTGGGGCCAGAACTAGCCTTGATGGCACTGAAGAATCTATGCAAATAATGTCTGTCATCAACTTGCTGAGCATCCACTCCTCTCTCCACCCACCATCCGTTATTTAGATAATAGGTTTTCTGCTGGACCTCAGCCTTTAGATATTTATGAGGTTGTTTTTTTTCTTTTGACGTATGGTAGAGCTTGCAATCCACAAATGCCTTACAATTTCAGTGAATTAGCTCCTTGGGCAATCTTCTCACCAAAGATATGTTCTGCTTCTTGGTGGACAAACCAAGATTCTCTTCACAGTTGTTAATTACGGTGGAGTTCAGGGCAGCCTATACACTGTGGACACTCAGCAATTCCTGAGTATTGGAAGTCAATCGTCTGTGAAGGACTGTGTGAGAAGAGTAATTTTGTGGGGCCCTTGAGAGTTTGGATATTTTTTGTACAGTAACATTTCTGTTGATGCTGTGTTAGGGCCAGGGTAATGGAGATAATAGATTGGATTCATGCTGTAATCAACAGTACCTACCCTGGCACAGGTGATGTGGATATCCATGTGGTCCCTCACTTAAATGATGATATAATCTGGAGGTTCCAGTGTCTGGAATGGAGTGTTGCCATGAGGTCTTGAGCTAACTCCAATTATATCAAGTTCTATAATGTGCATCTAGATAGCGATGTTCACCTGCTTCTGCACTGGCAGCGAGAATAGGACAAGAGCTTGGCTGGTAGCAATGTCAGGTGAGTGCTTGGATCCTGGTGAGTTACTGGGCCAGGTGTGCAGACACAGCATATTGGGGAATAGTCCAGATATGTGGCTAGATCATGGTCAAGCATGGAGCCAGATGTGCAGTCAGAATATGATGGGGAAAGGGCCAGGTGTGTGGCTGGGCCAGATGTGCAGTCAGAATGTGTTGGGGAATGGGCCAGATGTGTGGCTGGACCATGGTCAGGCATGGAGCCAGATGTGCAATCAGAATGTGATGGGGAATAGGCCAGATGGGTGGCTGGACCATGGTCAGGCATGGGGCCAGATGTGCAGTCAGAATGTGTTGAGGAATGGGCCAGATGTGTGGCTGAACTAGATGTGCAGTCAGAATGTGTTGGGGAATGGGCCAGATGTGTGGCTGGACCATGGTCAGGCATGGAGCCAGATGTGCAGTCAGAATGTGACGGGGGATGGGTCAGATGTGAGAGCATGGTGAAGGACAGGTATGTGATGGAATCATAGTGAGGAATGGGGCCATTTGTGTGGCTGAATCACGGTCAGAAAAGGAGGCAGGTGTGAAGACAGAATGGTGGGACTGGGCCAGATGTGTGGCTTGGGCAAAATCAGGATTGGGACCGGGTACGCAGACAGTATGCAGGCCAGCAATTTTATATTATCCATAATTGATAACTTCAAGCAGCACTTGATGGGATGGGCTGGTGAATTACTTGTGGTATTGTTTATAACAACCTCTGTGTTCTGGAAGAGATGAAAAGAACGTATTCTGCTTTCTTTTATCCCTCTTCTTATTTTTAGTCTATTTTTCATTTGTATGTTTTAGGCTTATTCTTATTTGTCTGCCTGAATACACATCGCAAATACAGTCCTCACAGGAAATTTCATAAAAACAACCACGCCTGAAAATCAAAATGAAGTCAATACCTGCTGAACTCTGATGCTACACTAATGTAGCTCGTTTGTGTTTACAAACAAAGTGTTTCTGGTGGATTAGCTGGAGTCCAGCAAAGTTCTACAGTAAAAGCAGGGAACGCTAAAAACATCCAACAGGTCAGGCAGCATCTGTGGAGAGGGAAACAGGGCTACGTTTCAAGTCAATGAACTTTTGTCAGAACACCTGACGAAAGTTTATCGGCTTGAAACACTGACCTGTTTTTCTCTCTCCACAGATGCTGCCTGACCTGCTGAATATTTCCAGTGCTCTGTGTTTTCATTTCACTTCTCCAACATATGCAACTTCTTGCTTTTTGAAAGTGCTGCAGTTACTGACCAACGGTGGAGCTGTGCTAGTAATTCAAAACAGCTTAATTCAAGTTAATCTGATTTCCTGTCTATAACTGTCAGTGTGAATGTTGGAAATGTAATTCATTTTGCCTGGGAAGTTTTTGGTGCAGTTATTATCTAAAATGTACATTTTTTGTTAATGGAAGCAAGCATAATTGTATCAGAGGAGAAATACTGATAAGTGCAGGAAGGAAAAAACAATCTCATGGAGATTACTTTGACTTTGACACTCAGTTTGACACCCTTTTATATATTGTAATTGGAAAAAGGAATATTTTAGAAAAATGGAGCTACCTCGTGAAGGTAGGAAGAAAAATCAATTCAGTAATACACTAAAAACTGGTTGGAAAAGAAGGAAATGGAGTGTAAGAGCTAAGGGCAATTTCTTGATGTGATTGGAAATGGGTAACCATATTCCATAGAGTTCCACTATGTTTTTATGTTGTAATTTTCTACTTAATTTTCATATATTTCCATTATTTGTCATTGTCACATTTATTACAACATAGAAGGAAACCATTTGGCCCACTGACTCAATGCTAGATCTCAGGGCATTCCCATCAGTCCTATTTTTTCCCTATTAGTTTCTTTGTTACCCATTTTTCCTCCTATGCCCATTAACTCCTAGTTGACTCTGCTACCACCCACCTTCACTCAGGGCAATTTACAGTAGCCTTTTAACCTCCCAGCATATTTCTGAAAAGTGGGAGGAAACCCGAGCACTCGGGGAAAACCCAGGCAGTCACAGGGAGAATGTGCAAGCTCCACAAAGACCGCACCCGCAGTCAGTATCAAACCCAGGTTGCTGGAGCTGAGTGGCAGTAACACTACCTGTTGCACCTCTCTGCTGCTTCCCTGCCCCCAAAAATTGATGTGATAATATAATCATGGGGTTATCACCAGTCTAAAGTTAACTATGTGAACTTTCTCTGAGAATATAAACCTAACTTAAGTTAACTCTCCATTTTCTATTATGAGATCTTAACTCCTTCTCTCGTCTTTAGCTTTTTCAGTGATACAAATGTATTTGAAAGGAAAATGATAAAAAAAATAACAATCTCAATATTAGTTGTGTGGCTTTCATATCAGTTAGCTTTGATCTTAATTGATGTAAATGACCCAGTGAATTAAAATTGAAATTAATGGAATGGAAATGATGAGAGGTCTTTAACATGGCCAAGTAATAATGTCCTTTTTATAGAAAAAGTCAAAACCATCCCCCTTCACTATATATTAAAAAAAACTGATTGAAAAGGAAACAAAAGCAGATATGCTGGAAGAATTCAGCCAGTCAACCTGCATGTGTGGAAAGAAAAAAACAGTTAACATTTCAGGTTGAAGACCCTTCATCAGAGCTGAGAAAGAGAGAAAGCAAGTTAGTCTAAGTAACAGGGAAGATGGGTGTGGGCAATGGGCAGAGCAGATGGAATGTCAGTAATAAGTTGAAATGATGGACGGCCATTGAATGGACAAGTAAAATCATCTGTCTGTGTAATGTGTTGGATTATAAATCAACTCCCGGCTTCATGCAGGCAACAGCATTCATTCAATAAGGCTTACACAAAACACATTCAAACAGATTGTTCCAAATTATAGCGTGAAAAAAAAGATTTCATTTGTTTAACGTTCTTATTTGTTTATTAACCTACTTATTATCCCCCAACCAAAAAATACAAATTTACCATCTCTGTTACATTTGTTTTTATACTTTACGATGTGTCGACTCTTAGAGCACAGAAACAGGCCCTTCAGGCCATCATGCCCAATCCCGACCTTTTTGCCCATCTATACTAATCCCATTTCTTCACATTAGGACTATATCCTTTTGTACCTTGTTTAATTATGTGTCTGTCTAAATGCCTCTTAAACATAATGTTTGTATCTGATACCACCCCTCCTCTGGCAGAGCATTCGAGATATCAGCCACTTTCTGTATAAAAAAAGCTTACTCCTCAAGTCACCTTTAAAACTCCTACCTCTCACCTTAAACCTATGCTGTCGTGTTTCTGATCCTCCTTCCAAGGGAAAAAGCTTCTCTCTACCCTATCCATGTTTCTTATAATCTAATGTACTTCTATCACATCACCCCTCAGCCTCCTTTGCTCCAGGGACAACAAGCCCAGTTTATTCAATCTCTCCCCATAACTGTCCTTCAACCCAGGCAACATTTTGTTGAATCTCCTGTCCAGTACAATTACATCCTCCCTATAGTGCGGTGACCAGAAATGCACTCAATACTCCAAGTACGGTCTAACCACTGCTTTGTAAAGTTGCAACATAACGTCCCTACTTTTTTATTTCTGTGCCCCAATCTATGAAGGCGAGCATGCCACATGCTGCCTTCAACCCCTTATCAGCCTATGTGGCCATTTTCAGGGAACTATGGACTTGAACCCCAAGGTCCCTCTGTTCATCAACTGCCCTACCATTTACTGTATATGCCCTACCCATATTTGACTACCCAAGATGCACCACCTCTCACTTGTCAGAATTAAATTCCATCTGCCAACACTCCGCCCAACTTTCCATCTGATCCATATTCTGCTATAGTCTTGGACAACCTTCCTGGCTATCCAGACCACCAACAACTTCCATGTCATCTGTAAACTTACTAATTGTACATCATGCATTCACATCCAGATTGGGTACATGAAGCAGCACCTTGTTTTAATTTATTAAAAGCATGAAGATTTGCTGTTGTAATATTGACATTGTTATTCTTCTTGTGAATAACCTCAGATAACCCAATTTATGTTTGTCACTCCAGTCAGTGGTTTAATGACATCCCATTACTCTTATGACATTTAAATTGTGATTATATTAAAAACATCAGTTTTGAATATTCAGAGCAGAAATTCTATTAGAAGTACATTAATAGTGGCTGCATCTAGTTTTTGTTTTATGGATTATCTATCCTGCACTTAATAAGATTTTACTTTGGTTTATATTTAGACTCTAGCAAAGAAATAAGAAAGTGGGACTGTACCGACATAAGTTTAAAGCCAGACATTTCATCATTGTTTTGGGACTTGTAATAACTTCAGTGGTATAGGAAATACTTTTAGTATCAAGACAGGTGCAAATATTAACAGAAAAAAAAGCATCAGATAAAATTGTCTCTTACCTTGCATCTACAGGACATGTAATAAGCTTACTTCATGAGCTATACTTCTGCCACTTATAGAAAACCCAAGTCTATAATGGTGGATAATGCATGTGTAATTGTAATTAAAACTTTCAATACCAATGTGGTTGATAGTTAAAAGGAGGACAGAGGTATCAGTGAATGTGAATTATGTGTTCATATACTTTGGAAGTTAACTGTAGTCAGGTCAATATCTCTTTTTGAGACAGTTGATTTTGTGACATTCTAATGGAAACTCCAGATTATTTTTGCAAGAATTACATTCAGTGGCACCTCATAATCAGCTTGTCCTAGAAAGCTGAGGAGGCTAATGAGATAGCACTAGAGTGATACAGTTCGGACTTGACTATGTAGTACCTAGGGATGAAGTGAGGAAAACTCCTATCTGAGCAACTTAATAGAGAAGTAGTGCTGACCTTGTGCATCTCTCTCTGAAAACCACAATCCAGATTGCCATGCTAATGGACATCATCATCACGTTCACAGAGAAAGGAACTTGACTATCTTTCTGCTGCAGTTGTATTGCTAACATTTTAACCAATTGTACTGATTGCAATGTCCGCTTTCTTGCTGGTGTGCTGTACCGGCCCGTATCAGCTTGCTTTCACCTAAGCTCACCATTCCTTTCAAATATTATGATGTTTTCAGCACTTTGGCTAGCACTGGGGACATGAGCACTGTCACCCAGTTTGCTAATTTATTCAAAAGGACATGCATGTCACAGGCTTTGCAAATGAGCAAAAGCTGTGTGACAAGGCTGTTCAATTCAAATCCGCCACTTCATTCCTTGGGATACAAAAGATGATTGTACATGCCCCTTCCCATAATTCTGCAGCATACATGGACACAGTGGTAAGGCTGGGAGCTGGTGTTCAATGGAGTTTGACAAGATTTTGTAGTGTGTGCCCTGCTGCTCATATATTCGGTAGCAACAGTTGTTAATGACATTAAGTGCAAGGAGATGTCCATAAATGAATGGTGCTGACTGACACGTTCCAAGGTACAGGAGTACGTGCTGAGCGACGCACTGAAACTTCGTGCAGCCACTGCAAAGGCTCTGTTGGGAAGAATAATAGTCCAGGGTCCTGACGTCACTGGACACTAAGGGGCTGGGTCTTTTATAACAACCTCCCAAATACTTAATAACTGTATTATCTAACGAGGAAACGTGAGTGGCATTGCTGCTTTGTGAGGGACTGTATTGAATTGCTGATACTACGAATGTACATAATGACATGTCCTGTTGTTGGTGACACTGAAGTGTAGCCAGATGGTGAACAGAGGAGATGATAGATATGCACCTGTTTATGGAGGCAAATAAGATCCAGGGTTTTGAGAAAGAATATAGAGAAAACCAATTCCAAAGGGGGAAGAATCTCATTTGCTCGCATTAGGCAAGACATAGAAAGATATAGAGCTAATGTGGGCTAATGGGATGAGGGTAGATGGACTAAAGCTGAAGGGCCATTTCTGTGCTGTACAACTCTGACTCTGTAAATGAGTTACAGCAAACAATATTGGTATTGGTATTGGTTTATTATTGTCACTTGTACCAAGGTACAGTGAAAAGCTTGTCTTACAAACCGATCGTACAGGTCAATTCACAGTGAACAATTCCCTTTACAGTCCTAGTGGTAATCATCAGAATGATTATTTTTGTGAGTCAAAATTAGACCTGATTTTAAAGAGTTCTGACTTAAAAATTTAAGAAGTAGTTAAAACCTCTGGAAGTAAATCTATGGCGGCACGGCAGCGTAGCGGTTAGCGCGACACTGTTACAGTGCCAGCGATCAGGGTTCGATTCCCGTCACTGTCTGTAAAGAGTTTGTATGTTCTCCCGTGTCTGTGTGGGTTTCCTCCGGGTGCTGTGGTTTCCTCCCACATTCTAAAGACATACGGGTAGGTTAATATGGAGGATTAAAATGGGTGGCGTGGACTCGTTGGGCCGGAAGGGCCTGTTACCACGCTGTAAATAAAATTTAAAAAATTTAAAATTTAAACAGGGAAAAGGATATATCTCCAATGGGAGTATTCTGTTGACTTTTATGATTTAAAGGAATTTGAATGTCTAGGTCTGGGAGAAAGACTAATGTGGCTAAATGAAAATTATTGTAACAGGAAATAAATATTTCTTCAGAATGAAAAACTACATTAGCAGAGATATAAAAGGAAGAGGGTTTTAATAAGATAATTAATCATTTATTGCAAAGTTTCAAGTCGGTGAGCTGTAACACAACTAATAATGTCTTCTGATAAAGACAAGTTAATTTGGGAAAGTAAGCTATTGTAACTGTGTAGACTGCTGATGAGGCTACATTTGGGATATTGTGGACACAGTTGCTAAGGAATAGGATTGCATTCTTTTTTAGGGGACTTAAACATGGCAGCATTTAGCACTAACATCCAATCAGATTCCTCACAAAAGAAAATTGGCAAAACTCCAGTTCAAAACAGCATTAGTGTGCTTTACACACATAAAGATGTTCTAAAGCAGGACCAATATAATTCCTGACCAGATCTTGCCCAGTTTTATTCCTCTCTTCATTTTGTTGCAAACCATTCAGAGAAGAACTGCATCAGGAAATAACAGGGAATTTGTAATTAGCCTTTAAAGTAGTTGGAGCAGGGATTCATTCACATATTATATTCCAGAAAGGTATCTCGGAACAACAGGACCTGGGAGATTTTATGACCACTCCTAGGTGATTGTACCATGTTGGATTGTAGTTTACAGAGGATCTTTTAGTTTGCACTGTTGAATTTTATTTTGCAGGCTTCTATAATAATATTTGTTCTGTTTGAGAGTCCCATATATCCCAGTAACCAATATCTACCTTCTCCAGTGGGCTATGGACGCAGAGTGGGGACATCCCTCTGGTAGCTGTGTCCTTCCTCTTGTACCTGCTACTCTCCAGGTTCTGGTCTCCTAGCTACTCTTCCTCTGACACTAGCCACTGTCCTAGGCCTACAAGATTCTTCAGCACGCTGCATACCACAATGAAATCTCTGCATCTGCTCGTACTGCCAAGGACCACCACACTGTTACATGTTGCAGAATCTTGCTTTCAAGAGACCAGTGGTATTTTTCACTTGACTACTGGTCACTGAAAAGTAGGCAGTGTTGTGTGGTTCCCAAAAACTTGGCATTCACCACTTGGAAATTCCTCTTGAGATCCACAGCAAGTTGCATGTTGAGGTGGAGAAAACTTTTTCTGTTTGTAACAAGGTCTGGGTTATTAAGAAAAGAGGAAAGCTGACAGTGCTGACAAATCCCAGTGCCTGATCTGCTACCTGGTTGACCTCTTTGATGGCACAGTGTGCAGGAAATTGGGAGACAAGGAGGAGATTTGCTGCGGCAACTTGGAGAGATCCTGTGCCGAGGAAGTTGAGTCAATGTGAAAGCAATCCAGTCACGAGAGCATGGCTGAAGATGAACACATATATCAGCTTTAGAAAACATAGTTCATTGTCTTTCTGTCTTTCCCCCAGGGTAGAAGTGTAAAATACTAGAGGGCATAGCTTTAAGGTGAGAGGGGGAATGTTTAAATGAGGTGTGCGAACTAATTTTTTTTTACAGGGAATGGTAGGCTCCTGGAACATGCTGCCAAGGTAAGTAGTGGAAGCAGATACAATAGTGGCATTTAAGAAGCGTTTGGACAGGGACACGAGTATGCAGGGAATGGAGGGATATGGATCATGTGCAAATTAATTTACTTTGGCATCATGGTCAGCATAGACGTCATGGACCGAAGGGTCTCTTCCTAGGCTGTACTGTCCTATGTTCTAAAGAATCAAGTAAGAAATGTTGCTTTGATCTAGGTGTAGACTCATGGCTGAAGGTCATGTCTTTGCCTTCTGCCCTAAGATTTCCAAACTGCAATGAGTGGCCAAGTTTTATTCCTAAGGAAGCCTCCAGCAATGGAGTGTTACCACTGCTGTCGCTACTGAGCTGCCTATTGCATGAGTACCTCAGCAGCTAAATGCTGAAGAAGGAACTCCTTGTTAATTAACACATCTTGCTATGTATGGAACATGAAAGAAAAGCTGGCTTTTTCTAGCTCTATTCAAATGGAAAAAGTACACTATCCACATGATGTGTTAAGGTAAAGCAACCTTACCTTCCAGGGTGGAAACCCCTTGCTTAATTTATATTTCTTTTATTTAAGCTCTTATGTGGCAAGTGATGACTTGTGATTTTATTAATACTGCTGCCTTTAGGACTTAAGGACATCAAATGCATCTTCAAAACCATGAAATATCTCAAAAACAAGCTGCTAACTGGTTTGGAAAGTGAGCAAAGCCACTAGACACACTATTCTGCCTACCGTGTACTATGACTGTCTGTTGTGACATGCATAAGCAGGAAGTTCTGAGACCTGTTCCCCTGCAACTCCTCAACTGAGCTCAAATGTTGGATTGAGACACAAGAGACTGCAGATCCTGGAATCTGGAGCAAAAACTGCTGGAGGAACTCAGACATTGGATTCCCCGTAGAGTACGGCAGCTGAGTGCCTGCTTTCGAAGTTTCCCAGCAGTTTCGCACAGAAATCTACTTGCTAAACCCACACCAGATTAGAACAGATATGTGGTCATCAATTCCATTGTTTCAATGAAAGGCGTGGGTGGAAGGGAAAGGTGCAAGTTTCTGATAAGTTATATTTTTGAATTAATTGAGTTAACAATGCTTAAGAATTTATTTTCATGTTGTTATTTATTTTTTTAAATATGTAATTTCCAAAATATTTTTATGTGATTCATTTTTAATAGTTTATGAAAGTATTGTCTGAAACCAGGGGTCAGCCTGTCAGAACCAAGATGAGAAGAAATGCTTCACCCAAAGGCTGGTGAATGTTTGGAATTTTCTACCCAATAGAACTGTGCAGGCTCAGTCTATGCAAAACAGAGATTTTTAGATGTTGAGATAATCAGGGGACATGGGGTCAGTGTAGGAAAGTAGTAGTGAGATGGAAGATAAGGCAAGATCTTATTGAATGGTGGAGCAGGCATGAGGGACTGAAGAGCTTACTCCTGCCAATCATATGTTCACCAACCAGGCCATCCAGAATGCAAGGCTTCACTGAATGTCAGATCATTTCATCAACCAGGTTGGAGCAGGCTTTATGGACCAAGTTGCAGCTAGAAGATATATACCAGCCATGTGTGATCCTAGTGGTTGAATGAACTAGTAGTTGAGGCAAGTACATTAACAACATTCAAAAGACACTTGGACAGGTATAAGGTAAGATATAAGGTATCTTTATTAGTCACATGTACATCGAAACACACAGTGAAATACATCTTTTTGCGTAGAATGTTCTGGGACAGCCCGCAAGTGTCGCCACTCTTCCAGCGCCAACATATCATGCCCACAACTTCCTAACCTGTGCATCTTCGGAATGTGCGAGGAAACCGGAGCATCCGGACGACACCCACGCAGACACAGGGAGAACATACAAACTCCTTACAGACAGTGGCCGGAATCGAACCCAGGTCGCTGGTGCCGTAATAGCATTACGCTAAGGTTTTGAGGGATACAGGCCAAACACAGTCAAATGGGACTAGCTTGTGCAGGTATCTTGGTCTGTGTGGACCAGTTGGGCTGAAGTGCTTGTTTCCCTGCTCTATGATTTTAGTGGGTAAAGCCATTAATAATATCACGGTGAATGTAATGAACACCAGAATTATGAAATAGACTGAAATGTAATCCGTCTGCTCCAATTTGATTTTGAGGTTGTCGACAGGAGTGCTTGACACTGATGTTGCTGCAGTTTCTGGGATTTGTGAGAATTGAGGTGTCAGATCAGTTTATAATAATATTTTATGTTTTTCACTTGCATTAATAAAAGTTTTCAATAATTCAAATGACTTTTAAATAAAATCATTTGGTGAAAGGCTTCTTCTTTGCCTCTTATGAATTTGGCAAGGCTCCGCTTTTTACTTTGTGATTAGTTTTCTAGAGTTTACATTTTAATGTATGCATCCCCAGTTCTATCAGGCAGTACAACCATTTTTTTTGGTATTTTGATTCTAATGCTTGATTAATGGCTTTCAGGAAACATATTTGCAGCAAAATCTCTTGGGCATAGCAAATATTTCACTGTATCCCAAAAGAATAAAGCATATACCACACCAGAACTTCCCATCATATTTATTAGAGTTGGTTCATAAGAGGACTAATATTGCTGCCTTAATTTGATATTTGTGACATATTTTAGGTGACCACTTCATGAATGGATATGCTGGAAAGAAATTGGTTAGATCTACTCTATTTGCTTTAATCTATTGCCTTTTAAAATATGAATTCTATTATTTTATCTGAAATTTTGAAAGCAAATATTATATGGCTTGAGGTAGGGAATAAAATACAAGATATGCATAACCCATAAGCTTATAACAATTAAGTTTAAATTCAGAAAGGCATCATTCTGAAGAAATTTTCATTGGCCAACAATCTTTATTGTAGTTCTGCTGAAGTGTTTCTTTTCTCTCCCGAGCTGATGCATGATCTGTTGAGAATTTCCAGTATTCTGTCTTATTTCAAATTTCCAGAACCTGTTTGTTACCCCTTTGGATGCTTTTTTTATTGGCTCTTTTGTACATTAAAGAGCTTTACCTGCAGTACTAGTTAAGAATCAGAAGAAGAACTACAACTTAACTTCAGCCTTGGACTCCTGCAGGAGTAGACATTGTCAGTGGCTATAAAGTTAGGCAGGTAATCACAGTAATACCTGCAGGAATACAAGGCCTTTAGGTGAACAAATGTTATTGAATTTGAGTCTCAGAATAATATGATATCAATATTTTGAATGTCTGAATATTATATGAAAAATGTCAGAGATGAATAGAAAAGACAAGATCTTCTTCAAAGTACTAAGTTGTGATAAATTATTTTTATAACTTAATAACAATGTTAGGCCAAAACCTTTATCCTGATGCCTGAATTAACATAGTAAGATGATCCTACAACAACATTTTCTCCAAATTGAGTCATGCTTATGGGAAAAATATCTTTGGTGAAAGGTCAAAATATTGAGTTTTTTTACAAAAATAACAGTGGTTTAGAACTTCCAGTCAGTGATTCACATCAGCAAATCTGGGAACTGTTTAAGGCCCTAATGTGATGTCACGTTGCAGTGGCAGGTTTGAGTGAAGAGAAATCAGGGACGGGGCAAAACAACCCCACAAAATAGTTTAAAATAACTTTAGGCTTCTCTCACTGATGTAATCAGCTGTCAAGATCTTTGAACGTTCTGAATGTCTCTGACAGCTGGCTTTATTAATCATGTTCTTTCCATTAAATGTATAGGGAATTGAATTGCTGTTGATTGTTTTAATCTCTTTATTAAACAGGTTAGTAATATTATCAAAAATGCACTAAATGATTCATTCAAACAGATTAAGCTTTACATAACATATTACCTATATTTTCAAGCAACATTAAATGAAGAAGTCTTGAGGGAAAATTCCTTTCATAATTATTTATCTACTATTACTGCTTTACAGCTGTGCTACACACCAATGCCAATCAAATTGTAGTAAAAGTGGCATTAACAGTGCATTCTGCAGAGCCTAATAGTAATCAATTCATGGCCACCTTTTGTAAATTGTGTAAATTGCCTTCAATGGTGAGCTGGGAGAGGGTTGATGCTCATTTTCCACCAGGTTCATTGGAGCACAACTAGTAAATTCAGCACAAAAAAAATTATGCATTTTTTTCTCTTTTATAGTTGTAAAACCAACAGATCATCCCTCATTAAAGCCCTGGTGGACGGACATGGTCATTTTAATTGCAGTTGGTTGTGCAACGCTTGCTTTCCTGGTGGTAGCTGTTATTATCTGCTACAAAGCAATAAAAAGGTAAGCACAAACTTTTCATGTATTGTTGAAAAACTTCTATGTGTTTCCTTGTTGATTATTGTGGATTTTCTTTCTGTATGTTGGCTGCAGAAACAAGGAAGACAACTTGAATGAAAAAAAACAAAATGTAAACATTTTAAACAACAACTACATGGTAAAACTTGATACATCTGCATAGCTTTACAGTTACTCTAATACAGGCAATGTAAAATAGCTTCACAGCCATTTGGGTTACAGAAATTCACCCATACAGAATTCACAAATCACTACTCAAAAATTAAAATTCACAGAAATTTTGTGGGGGGGAGAAAAGTAAATAAACAAAAAATGTATTTTCTTTTGAACTCATTTCTTGATGCATGCACAGATGATACGGCTTTGCATTAAGGAAAATTGCGGTACGGACAGTTTTCTAGGAACGCAACCCCCCCCTCCCCATAACGCGGGGGTCATTTGTATGATCGTGACTGCTTGTAAAAATCTAGAGTAGGAATTTAAACCAAAATCTGTCTGTGTGGTGTGTAAATCAGAAGAGAAAAGCAGTTTATTACATCTTGAACTGCAAAATTCTTGCTGCCTTTATATCCATTCAGAGTTCATTTGTGTATAATGTACTGTATGTGTTATTGAGTTATTCATTGTGGCTAGTCCTAATGGTATGTGTTTATTGGATCTTTATATATTTTGTTGGTTTGAATTTTTTTTTAAAGAAAAAACAACTTAAAACCAATAAAGAACATAATGTCCTGGTTCACTCTTATCCCAACCCACAGTTACTGTGTGATCACTACAGCAGCACTAACCTTTTGCAATCCATATAAATGGAAAGTCTCACTACCGCAGCTGCCCTGTGAATTGGAGAAGCCCTCAAGCAGTGATCAGTCTCGGGTGATGTATTTTGATGTTCCAGCCTAGAACACCCTGATGGCCTTTTGACAGCTAGTGCTCTAATATCTATACTGTTTCGGTATTCCTGTGATAATCTGAGACATTTAAAAACAGTTGAAATAATTAAAACATTTTTTAAAAATGTTAATTTATTTAAAACTCATTTACCTTGCATAAAATAATTAAAATCATTCATATTAATTAAAATGAAGGGAAATAAATGATATTTTCAATCCAGGTTGGTGATCCCATTCAGACGAAAGGGTTGCACCACGTGTCAGCTGAGGAGCCAGATACAAAGAGTATCCAGTCTCACAGGTTAAGATGACTGTACTCTGCCCCTGGAGCCAGTGGAGGAGGGAACAGAAATGCAGGCATCTGACCACCACCATGACCCATACTCCTGAGCTGCAATGTGAGGCTTGGTAGTCAAAAACACATTGAGCTGCAAAGGGGAACCTCTGGGTGGATCTCTTCCAAACAGCCAGCAAAAGGTATCTTGATCTTGCTGGATTTTTGTTGTGTGGTAACCGTGTTGGTAGATGGGTCTATTATGAATCATTTCCAGCACTATCATTGAGCATGTTGGAAAATTAGTGCACCTAACTGAAATATTACCGCATAACATAGGAGGAGGCCATTCAGCTCACTGAGTCTATGCCACCTTTCAGAGCAATCCCACTGCCCCACTTATTTCTCTCTACCCTATTTTCTCTCACATACCCATCAACTTCATCCTGTTCTCTTACCAACCACCTATCAGGTGGTAACTTGCAACCAGTACCTCTTTGGGGTGTGGTAGAAATGTAGAAAACCCACAGTCACAGGGAGAATGTGTAAACTCCACACAGATCAGGATTAAATTTGAGTCACTGGAGCTGTGAGGCAGCAGAACTACCTGGTGTGCTACTGTGCCACTCTGTGTTGAAGGCCAGGAATGGTAGTGTTATATTTATGAATTGTACTTTGAAATGCTAACCTCTGAAAATTACATGCTGGTGCATTGTACTCATTAACTTCAATGGAGTCAATTTCAAATGGCAAAGTTCAGCATGCTAACACTGCTGATGTAGAATGAATTTTAGGCAGCCGAGTACGAAGACAAGGAAGTTATGCTAAGTATGTACAAAACACTTGCTGGTACTTGGTTAGACAACTGTGTTGAGGTTTGAATGCCACACATCAGGAAGGATGTTTAGATTTGGGGAGAGTGCAGAATAGAACAACTGCAGTGGAACTCCGGTTTTGTGACGTGGCTGGAAAAGATGTTTTTTTTCTCTCAATGTCTCTGGAGAGGGACTGAGCTGCATTTGAGGCCTTCTATTGTAATTGGATGGTGTAGGGACTGGAATACATCTTGGTTGATGAGGGTATATTTTAATATGGTCATTTTTTATTGTTTTGTGAAACAAAGCTGTTTTGTAAAAAAAAATGCACAGATTTTTTAAAAAAAAGGAAAAAAAAGTTTTCAAAAGAGATTTTGTAGAGGTATTGAAAATTATGAACACTCTTGATTAAATGAGGAGAAACTGTTCCCTTTGGCAGAAGGGTCATGTCCAGACAACAGAAATTTAATGAGATCAGCCCGTGAACTAAAACGACATGAGGGATCATTTGCTTTGCACAATTGTGATTTGGAAAGTACTGCCTGACAATGTGGTGGATGCAGCTTCCAAACTATTTGAAAATGAAGTTATGTCTGTGGAGAATAGACTGAGTGGGACTTAACTGGCTCTGCTAAGGAAGCTACAGAGGCATAGCAAGTCAAATGGTCCATTTTTGCACCATATCATTTGATGTTTCCTCAACTATTGGAGGTCTCCTCCAAAAAGATAGGTGCCTAGATATTCAGCCCAGGTTAGTGGCAGGAATGTGTTAAATCAAGCAGCTATGCATTCTACATCACTTCCTAAATTTGGTTCCGTTATTTGCTGGGTCACTTGCACCTGTTATTAGATATGTGCTCAGTTTCACAATCTATACAAACACATTTTCACTCTTCGGTATGGGCAGGTGAAAAAAATGTCATGAAAGGAAAAGAAATTAAGATCTCAAGGATTGATGCTTTCCATAGTACATCTTATTAATTGTTAAACAGGAAAGAATCCAATAGGCGTTTTGAAATTAACAGTGTTGATGGCAAAATAATCATTTACATTTATTACAAGAAAGCAAATTGAGGACACCTGCTAGATCTGTTGATGCATTTTAATTGCAGTAGGGAATACCTGCCTGTGACCTAACCAGGATAAAAACTGACTGTGTAAGATTGCACCAACATCCATGATGAATTACTTATAATGGATTCCACTGAGCTATGCCATCAAATGGAGCTTAGATGCAAGAAATAGAGTTCTAATCTATTCTTCAGTGGCATGGTACAAGTTACTATTGATTACTGGTTAATTTCTATTAGGTTTGCCATTGTTCTGACAACAAATATAGAATTTAGATGATCATGTTGTTTATCAGGTAGGCTTTAATACCATTTTTGTCATTTGTTTGTCTCAGGGTAAAATGCAGCAGACATGCTTGTCACTGTATCGAGGGAATATATAGCACTGTGCTTGGACTATGCCATTTTATGCCTGTCCTCTTTAATTAGAGTCATTTTGGTCTGTTAATGGAAAAATAATGAATGCTAGTAACCTTGGCAGTAAGTTGATAGACAGTTCAATCAGTTTTTCTGTGTGCTTGAACAGAACACTGCAGGATAGTCTCAAATCTTGTCCTCCTTTCTTTGCTTTGATGAGCTATGTCTGCCTTAAGGTACAAGTGTCTTACTGCTACAAGATGTAAGTGTCGACCCTATCACTGATAGATATGCTTCTTGCTTCCTCTTGACAAGATGCTGTGCCTTAAAGCTTGGTGGTAAGTAAGTACAAGTATTCTGTTCACAGTATGAAGTAGGTACTTGCATCTCTTTGCTTGTGCAATAAAGCAAAGATTTTAGGATGAATTTTTTCCTTTTATTGGTGGAAATGCACAATCTCCACAAGCTGTGATCCAGAATTCTTTCGCCTCTTCTTCTGTGGGATTCTGGTCATGACAATTATCAAACCCAGATCAGGTCACAGATGTGTTTTGAGCTTAGAGAGGAAAAAAAAGCTGTGAATCTATCTTCCTCCTCGGCCAGTGAACAACAGACAATGCTATTTAACTAAGCAGCATACATTTGAAATATTCATATCCACTTCTAGATGGAAAAGAGCCTAGATTAGTACATCACCAAAGTTAAGGTCTCCTGCCAAATCAAAGTGCAGAGCTAGTTGGTTGCCCCTGTCCATTCTCTATATCCCCATAATCTTATATGTTTCAAGTATTTATTTAATTCCTTTTTGGAAAGCTCTGATTTAGTTTGCTCCACCACAAAGTTCAATGATGCATTCCAAATTCTAAACATAAAGTAAAAAGAAACTGTAGATGCTGGAAATCTGAAAAGAGAAAATGCTGGAAACACTCAGCAGGTCAGGCAGCATCTGTGGAAAGAGTTAATGTTTCAGGTCCATTTCCTTGTCAGAACAGGGAAAGAGGGAAATCCTGTTGCTGAACATGGCTGGAAATGCTTCAGCTTTAGCACTTATGTGCTGGGCCGCGCCATCATCGAGGATGGGGATGTTTTTGGAGCCCTCACCTCTCGTTAACTGTTCTTGTCCATTGGTATTCTCGACTACATCTGGTAAGATCGCAGACCTGTTGCTGATTTTGCAGAAAACTTATAGAAGTTAGTGAAAAAATAATGCAGATAAGTGACTGGAAAGTTAAGCTTTAAGAGTTTTTGTTTGTTGCATTAATACATAGTTAGTGCACTCAGCTGCCAAAGTGCAGGTTTCATTCAGCACGGAATATAACCCGGTGTAACGACTCACCGTCCGAGCAAGCGAACTGGCTCGGCGGTCAGGTCGCGCGTCATCGGAGCGGCGAGGCCCAAGATGGCGTTGGGCCTTCATCTTCCCCGAGCAACGGGGTGAACCCGCGCGTGGGAAAAGTTTGATGACGTAGCACATACGTCATTTCCTTCTTCGGTGGGCAGGAACCATTCCTCTTAAAAGGCCCACGCAAGGAGGGAAAAAAAATCAGTTTTTGTTCTGCAGCCCACCAACTAGTGTCTCGCTTTCACATTGTGGTAGCAGCCGCTACACTGGGAAGGTTTGTCTGCTGGTTCCTTTGCCAGCTTTGTCTCAGTGGTAGTGTCACGAACCAGCAACAAAAGAAACACACTGAGCATGATTCAGTGTTAAAAACTATTTTATTAATCACTACTTATGATAATACATAAAATAAAAGTAAAAATGTTAGTATGTTAGAATTCAAAAATGTTAATCCTTGAACGTTAACCCCAAAAACTAAACTCTTCGTGTGTGTGTGTGGCAAAGTCCAAAACTCCCAGTTCCGGAATGGTTCTTAAAGTTCAGTTCCGCAAGCCATAAGGTGAAACATGAGCAAGGGCTTCTTCAACAACCACCGTTGTCTGAAGATAAGACGTAGACGTAGAGAAACAGAGAAAGTAAATATGAAATCCAAATGTTCCACGATGGAACCCAAACGACACTTCAGTGTTTACTCGGTAGTGACTTCCTCACCCCGAAAAGCATCCGAATCGTAGTCGTCCACACACAAATACCTGTTTCCTTCTACAGGTCAGCAACAAAGTGAACTCCACAGGATTACTTCCAACTTCCATACATGGATTTCAGTGGCAGACACAGTTATTGTTTCTCATCCATCGATAGAGAAAACTAGCAGGCTGGTGTCTCTCTCCCTTCTCTCTCTCTCTCTCCTTCTTCTTCAACAACGTCATTACGTCCTTTATCTTCTATTGACGTAAGCACGCCCCACACACACATACACACACACTCTATCTTAAAGGGACTTTCACTGAGTCCATAACAGTAGCAATTTTCTCTGAATCAAATGTGTCCGTGCCAGCCCTCAGACATATAATCACATAATCTGAACTGTTACTTGGTGCAGTTTTTGATGTGAAACTGAGGAAATGCTGTGTGTTGAAGCCAAAATAAGTAATTTCCCTTCTTGGGTAATGCAGATCTAAGAAAAGCAAGGGAGTTCTTGTGGTGTCCTTGCTAATGTTATTGCCTCAAGTTTCACCAACAACTGGTCATTTAACTCTTTACTAATAGTGGGAAGCTGCTGAGTGCATGGCTGTTGTGCTTAGTTATATTATAATAGTGTCTGCACCCTAAAAGCTTAATTGACTGTCTTGAATTCTGGACTGACCTGAAGACATAATGGAAGTATGTTTTCACTGATAAGAAATTGCCAAAGTATTTAAGATTGGGATTGATGAGTGGAGATTTGCAACAATATTATCAGGGCTGGAGAACTTTAGTAATAGGGAGATTGACCAATGGATGAGGGTTGGGATTGCTTTCTTTGGGCCAGGAGGAGGTCTGGAGATATTTGTCTGAGTATACAAAAAGGATCAATTTCCCTTAGCAGAGCAGTCAATAATTATCCCTGGGACCATAATAATAATAATAATAATAATAATAACAGTAAGACTTTAGAGGATGGTTTAGAGAGAATTTGAGGAAAAAAAAGTTGAAAGTGGTCTGTAGCTCACTACCTGAGGTGGATGTGGAGGAAGAAAATTTCATCATGTTTTAAGGAACCTGGTTGAGATATTGAACAGCTGTAAACTACATGGCTATGAACTTGAAGTTAAATTTTGGATAGTGATTAAGTGTTTCTTGGCAAACCAGAGCGTCAAACATCGGAAATGTCAATTGAACTTATAGGTAATATTGGATGATAAGCATATGCTAAATACCAAGGGTAAACACATTACACACCATTCTGTGAAAACTCTCAGATTCCAAGTGCCAAACACACATCCATCCACCCTTCACTTTACTGTTTTAACACTTTACTGCTTTGTGGAGGAATATGCCTGCAGCCCCTGGGGTCACAGTAAACATCTTGATGCAGCCTTAAGTAATACATCAGAATCATTGCAAAATGCCTAACAATAGTGGCGCACAATTTTATTACAGGGAGAGCCAGATTGAAGATCAGAGTCACTTCTGAGGGCACATCTTGTAATACAATTTATTTTAACTACACATCACTGGAATTTGATATTTTTAGTCCTGTTTGCAGTGACACAAATTCTAAAGTTTATTCATGTCTTACGTTCAGAGCATTAGCAAACAACATGAAGTCAGAAATGGTTGCCTTATTTAAAATAGAGGACTATAAATGTGTTTGACAACACAGGCGCACCTCAAGGGTGTGTGCTTAGCCCACTGCTCTACTCTCTCTACACTCATGACTGGGTGGCTAGGCACAGCTCAACTTCATCTATAAATTCACCTATGACACCACTGTTGTTGGCAGAATCTCTGATGGCAATGAGGTGCTGTACAGGAGTGAGATAGATCGACTGGTCCAGTAGTGTCACAACAAGATCCTCGCACTCAACATCAGCAAGACCGAGGAATTGATTGTGGACTACAGGGAGGGGAGGTTGGGAGAACACACACCAGTATTCATTTGAAGGGTCAGCGGTGGAAAGGGTGTCAACATCTCAGAGGATCTATCCTGGGCCCAACATATTGGTGCAATCATAAAGGCACGCCAGTGGCTCTACTTCATTGGGAGTTTAAGGAGATTTGGTATGTCATCAAAGGCTCTTGCAAATTTCTATAGACGTATGGTGGTAGGCATTCTGACTGTTTGCATCACCGCCTGGTATGGAGGCTCCAATGTGCAGGAATGAAAGAGGCTGCAGAGGGTTGTAGACTCAGCCAGCTCCATCAGAGACACAAGCCTCTCCATCGTCGATGACATCTTCAAGAGGCAGTGCTTCAAGGCAGCGGCATTCATCATTAAGGACCCTCACTATCCAGGACATGCCCTCTTCATGTTACTACTATCGAGAAGGAGGTACAGGAGCCTGAAGACCCACAGTCAATGTTTCAGGAACAGCTTCTTCCCCTCCACCATCAGATTTCTGAACAGTCCGTGAACACTACCCCATTATTCCTCTTTTGCAATATTTATTTATTTTTGTAACATAGTCATTTTTATGTCTTGCACTGTACTGCTGCCACAAAACAATAAATTTCACAACAAATGTCAGTGATAATAAACCTGATTCTGATAGTTTGCTTTAAATTATTTTTAGCTTTACTAGTCCTGGAGACAATAATAGTCTGGGTTTTTGATTCAATCCGCATTTCTTCTTATTTTAAAATATTGATTGTTTGAACAATACTTTCCAAAATACCCTTATTTGGGATTGTTTCCATTCAATTTTTATAACTTTCTCCAATGCTCTCTCTGCACCCCTTCCAAATTATGTTTAGGCAACTGTAACTATGTTCATTCTTAGCTAAGTAATTGCTTGAGGAAGGAATAATTTCTTTTCATGGAAATCTGACGCATATATTTGCAATTATAAATTGGGAAAGAAATTCTGATATCCACTGTTGCCTGTGGATCTTTAACATTTATAAGGAACAAAACAAAACTTCTCCCTTTTGTTCCGTGGTTATACCCACAACCTGCAAAGCATCTGCAGACTTCAGGAGGAAAGTAGTTGGTGGCAGTAGCAAAAATATGCAAGAGTCATAACCATCAGCAAGTGCACCAATGCCTCTCATTGAGGAACAGCTTGTTGTCCTGCTACAACATTGATCATATCACCAGAATCAACCAGAGCAGAACTACCCTCTAGCTCAGCACTAAGATCTTGAATGGAGCCAGCAGGGAGTTACCCACAGTGAGGTATCAGAAAGCAGCATTCCTGATAAGAGCCTGAGTGCATTGATAGTACATCTGGGAAAATGCAACATTCTTGTTAAATCATTTAGGCAACCAATTGTTGTGAATGCAAGGAGAAGTAAACTGTGGGTTATCTCCTGGGGTGCAGAACCCCAGTGCACTCCACAAGATTTGGCAACACCAGCGCCAGAAGCAGAATGTTGGGAACAAATAAAACCTCAAAGTTGTACTAAAGGCACAAAGTAGGTGAAGAATCTCCCATTTTTGATTTGGTGTCTGCTTTCCTTTTGTCTGTCATTAAACACCCTGGAACTTCTTTCAGTTTAGAGAATTTCTTTCAGCTTAAAGAAATCACAAATGTGAACTGAAGAGCACAATAGCAGAAATAATCCATACCAATCAATGTTTCGGGTTGAGACCCTTCATCTGGACCCAAGATGTTGATTGTCCATTTCCCTTCACAGATGCTGCCTGACCCACTGAGTTCCTCCAGCAGTTTGTTTTTTGTTCCAGATTCCAGCATCTGCAGTCTCTTGTGCCTCCACTTTACCAATTACAAAATGATTGCAGCATGAGATCTGGCCATCCAGCCTTTCAAGTCCATACAGATGGTACATTAAAGGAATCCGACTAGTCCCATGCACCCCACTCCCTCACCTCCATAGCCCAGTAAATCCTTTCCTTTCAGACACTTAACCTGCTCCCTCTGAACACTACAATTCAATCTGCCACTACCTCGCCTGGCGGTGCTCCCCAGACCCTAACTACTCACTGAATGCAAAGAACTTTACCTCATTTTTAAAAAATTCTTTTCCTAGTCCCACTCCACCAGAATGATAGTGTTGATAAGTAGAAGAAGAAAAGAAATCTTTATCAGTCACATGTACATCGAAACACACAGTGAAATACATCTTTTGCGTAGAGTGTTCTGGGGGCAGCCTGCAAGTGTCGCCAGTCTTCCGGCGTCAACATAGCATGCCCACAGCTTCCTAACCCGTACGTCTTTGGAACGTGGGAGGAAACCCACGCAGACACAGGGAGAACGTACAAACTCCTTACAGACAGTGGCCGGAATTGAACCCAGGTCACTGGTGCTTTAAAGCATTATGCTAACCGCTACACTACTGTGCCTACTGAGTACAAGAGTGATAAGTGATCTTGGTCGTGTGGGTGGGGGAAAGATAGAAAATGTTATGTGGTAAAGGATCAATTGATAGAAGTTTTAATATTCCTGAAACTTTTTAAAGAGGATAAGGAATCAACTGTTTCCACTAGTGATTCTGTTGGTTGTTATGTACTGTGAGGTTAATGAAGGTTAAAATATTCATGAAATTCATTACTGTAAATGGTGATTAAACCTTGCCAATCAGAGAGAGCATAGAACTATAAATTGTACAACTGTTCAACGTGGAAATAAAGATTAAATGGTATGCAGGACCAGGGAATAAGCTGGCAATAAGTTCCGGTGTAGCTGAACAGCTGTTGGCCTTGCCTGTGACATCCCATATCCTAAGAATGAATGGAAAAATTAAAATCACCAGTGCACAGGCATGAAAGGCCAAATGACATCCTGTGCTGCACTTAAAATGATTCCTTTGTAGCTGTAGAATTTGTAATCTCTGCCTACTTATTCACTGCAAGTTCAACTCAAATATCTCTCAATTTTGTATAAACCACAGCAGAAAAAGCACTTTGACCTTCAAGCCATGCTTGGCAATTGGAGTCCTTTTTTTTCTTGGTCTTATATAATTTAATATTTTCTAGTACACCCATGTGATCCTGAAAGTAGTGGGCACCATGGTTACCAGGTGCTGATCTCCTCCCAGACCGTCTTGTATGTGTGAGGATTGGGAAAGGTGTGAGAGCTCCAGGTGAAAACATTTACGTACTCCTGAGATTTAGTCATTGTTAGCAAGGCCAGCACTTATTGCCCATCCCATATTACCCTCAAGAAGGTGGGAGACTTTTTGAATTGCTTGTTCTCAGAGCCACACTAGTGCAGGGAGTTAAGAATTTCCAACAGTGATGGGAACAGAAATACTTCCAGGTCAGAATGGTACATGGGTTGAAAGGGGAGTGTGGGGCAGATGGTATTCCGTGCATTTCCTTTCATTGTCTTTCTGGGTTGTGACAGTAACAGGATTGAGAGGTGCTGTCAAAAATATTCTTGGCAATTTACTGCAGTTCATTCCATAGATCGTACAACCACGTTCCAGTGGTGGTGGTGAATGGGGTGCCAATAAACAGGGTACTTTGTACTGGATGAAGTCAATCTTTGCATGTTGGTGGAGCCGTACCAGTTAGTGGCATGCTTGGTAGGTGCCAGCAAGCCTTTGGGGTCTCAGAGTGAAAACGCTGCAGAATACCTGTCTGAGACCCACTCTGGTTACAAAATTTCCAGTTAATACACTGGTGAATATTGACCTCTATAATCTTGATAGCAGAGTATTAGACAGTGGTGGTGCAGTTGATTGTCAGTGTTTAGACTCTTTTAGGAGATGATATTTGTTTGGTAAAGGTCTGACCTGCAAGTTACTTGTTGATATTTCCAGTCTTGCTGCATGTGGGGCATGGTCTCCTTCATTATGTTTGTATTTGGGAATGGAAGTGAACATTATATAATCAGAAGCAAACATCTTCATTTCTGATCATACAATGAAGAAAAAGTAGTTTAAGCAGCACCTATCTGGCCTGACCAACTCCTGTCCCAGGGCTGAGATGATTGGCCTCCAACATCTTCCTCTGTGCTGGCATGACTCCAGCCCCTGGATAGATTTCTTTCTAGTTTCCATCGACTCCAATTGTACTATGACATCTTCATTGTTAAGATCGGTAAAATGCTGCCTTTTAGGGTCAGCCACCTCACATCATCTCTGGAATTTTGTCTCTTTAGCTGGCTGAGACTCACTTTGAACTTTATGGATGTTTCCCTTAAGCTGCTTTACACACAGCTGTACTGTTGTAGGGTATCAGGATAATTTTACCAATTGTGCACTGAACCCTTGCTTTGTCCTCCCCTCTCCTCTGGCACTTCCACTGAAGAACTGGCCTTTATCTACTTTGTTCTTTACCCTATTCTTTTATTGCCCTCCTTTTCGATTTGGGGTGGATCACCAAATTATAGTGCTCCCCATTTTCCACTTTAATCTTCCTTTCACCCAATTAAAATGTCTGTAATTCCAAATAAATGTTCATTACATCATCTCATTGTTTTGCCATAAAGTTCTTTAATCATTAAAATATCACAGTAATGTTTGTTTCTGTTTTAGTTCCCATTGCTAGCTTTTACTTTGCAGCATTTTAAAATGCTGTCATATTTTTATTTTTCTCCTTTGTATTTCAATGTGAATCATACTTCTCTGCTAGTTTTGGTATAGCCAATGCCGGTTTAGTACTTGTAGGCTAGCAATGTCATGGGAGTGTATTCAGATCCCACCATGGCAAAAACATGAATTCTATAATTTGTGCCAGAAAATTATTGAGCTGCTGGACTATTGTTAGATCCCTGCTGATTTATTAATTCCCCTTAGGAAAGATATGAATGCCCCTTCCAGGCTTTACCCGTGTGTAATTTAAGTTGTATACTGCATGGTTGATTCTTAATGTCCTCAAGACAACCAAGTGCAGTAATTTGTTATGTACATCCCAAGGACAAAATTTAACTAAAATTCTTAACACCTGGAAATTCTGGTGCACACTAAAGAATGTGTAAGATGGGATCAGCAGTAAGGCAGTCTCTGTTGAAACCTTCAGTTGCGCTTGGGGCTCTTTCGTCATAACTTTGTCACCCAGTAAACCGTCCCAAAGCCCAGGACTTGGAACTGGTTGGGGTTGGGGGAAGTGATGGGGAAGCAATTGAAGATTACTAGAGGAAAGACAAACGTGTTGTAGTTAATCAGGGAAGGCAAACAGTCTTGTAGAGGGGGATTGGGTTAAGACCCTTGGAGAGTTGCATAAGCGTTACTTGTTATTTCTGACTGTGACCCAAGTCTGGCTGTGTCATTATCAGGGGAATTGTGAATGGAACTAACTGCTCCACAGCTATCAGCAGATATCTCAAATTCTGTTCTTATCACAAAGAAAGGTCAGTGCAGAAGCAGCTGAAGATTGGCTGCATTGATGTCCTGGTGCTAAGATAATAAGCTTCCAACAAGCACAGTCGTCTTCCATGCTGTTCATTATGACTGCAGCCAGTGGACACTTTCCCCTCTGGATTCCAATGTAACCCATTTGGTCTTGTGTGTCAATGCTGCCTTGATGTCAGGGCCAAATCACTTTCACCTCACATTTGGAATTCAGCTTTTCTGTCAATGTTTGGGCCAGGGTTATATTGAAATTTAGAGCTGAGCCAAACTTAATTATAACCTTGGAACTGTTTTTTTTAAATATACGCAATAAAACATTTGATTTGCCTATTTCACCTAATGGTATTTACATTTGTGTACTATAGGGCCGCTGAGTTCTTTCAGCAGATTGTTTGATGCTCCATATTCCAGCATCTGCAGTCTCCAGTGAGTCTGATTTGCAAGACAATTTGACTAGGCATAATCTACTATTAACATTGTCTAATGTATCAATTCCCCTAAAATGTTTAGTTAGAAAAAATACTTGACAAGATGAAATAACATATCCAAAACTTATTCATATTAAATTTAAGAAAAGATACAATTCCAGTTATTGTTCACATCCTATCCAAAGATTTCCATCTTCCCAGTGTCTACATCTTGAAATGGAATCATGTTTCCAATCCATTGGATGGGCTGGATGGAAGCTAATCTTGGAAATACTCCAAATGCATGATTGGGTGCATGATTTTGATTAATTTTCATGCAATAACTTGCATCATAAAATATTCCAGTGTAATGAATTGAAGACATTTCTTATATCAATATTGCTGCCTACTGCTTGTACTTTTTGTTTTCTATGCCTCATTCTATTGTTCTTCATGGAATAGCTTCAAGGTAAAGCCTTTTGGGGCAGCATTTGATGCTCCGCAAATCTTGGGTCTTGGGATCTGAATGGATAATTAGCTTGTGCCTGTTGATTGCAGTGGAGGCAGCACCCAAACTTTCCATTTCTTGTTCATTTCCAAGATAGCTAGTAAAAACTGTGCAGTCTAATGGTTGCAGGCTGCAGAAGATCCCAGAATCTTGAGTGGATAGTGCCATTAAAACCAGGCCCACCCAGTAAAAGCCAATTTGCAACTCAGAGGAGAGTGCATTGTGGCTATCAGACATTCTGCAATAGATGCTCACCTGGAAGTTAAGAATGGAACCATGTGGAAGAGTGGGTTTCATAGTTCAGGTGCTGCACTGCAAGCCTTGGTAGTGGAGGTATAAAGTTGAGGAGGTGTCTTGAGTGTGCAGTGGGCTCAGAGATCCTCCAGATACCCACTGTGAAGACAGTGGAGAAGTGTGGCAATCATGCCTGAAGCAAAGCTGGATACATTTCTGAAAAATTGCAACGATTTCCAAAAATTTAATCCCAACAAGCGAGTGTTGATGCATTTTGTGAAATCAAATAGAGGTAGGATGTATTACAGTAAATGATAGGGCACCAGGGAGTGCTGATGAACGGAAGGAACTAGGAGTCCAAGTCTATAATTCCCAGAAAGAGGCAATACGGGTCAATAGGGTGACAAAGGTTGGGGAATAGAATATAGGCTGGAGTAAAAAAATACTGCTGGAGGAGGTTAAGCAGCATCTGTGGGGGTAAAGGAATTGTTGAAAAGACTAAGAGTGGAGAGAGAAGATAACTGGTATGAAGAGAGAGGAAAGGATGAGACAAGGGTCGGAAGGTGATAAGTGGACCGAGGAAGGGTGAAGGATGAAAGGCAGAAGGCCGAATACAGAGGACAAGCAGGTCATTGTGGGAATGGGAATTGATGTCGCATGCAATTGGGAGCTCGGGATGGCCATCAGGGACAGTGTACAGGTGCTCTGCAAACTGGGTCACCTAATCTGTGCTTGGTCTTACTATGATAGAGGAGGCTGCATTGGGAGCAGTAAATGAGGTTGCCGGAGCAGTTAATGAGGTTGCCAGAGCAGTAAATGAGGTTGGAGCATGTGAACCTTTGCCTCACCTGGTAGGCATCTTGATCTGCATGGACGAGTTGGGCCAAAGGGCCTGTTTCCATGCAGTATAACTAACTCTTACAAGAGTTGGGACGTTGTGTTATGACTCTACAAAACACTTGCTGGGCTGCACTTGCAGTACTGTGCGCTGATCTGGTCTCCATGTTATAGGATTGATGTGACTGCACTAGAAAAAGTGCAGAGGGGCTTCACCAGACTATTGCTTGGATTGGAGGACGAGTTATGGGGAAAGATTGGCTAGTTTACCCTGGAGTAAAAGAGGCTGAGGGAGGACCTAGTAGAGAGTTTCATAAGATTATGTGAAATGTAGATAGGATAAATAGAATCGTTTTTCCATGATAGAAGTGTCAAAAACAGGAGGGCATAGGTTTGAAGGTGAAAGGAAGGAGTTTTAAAGGGGACCTGAGGGGTAAGCTTTTTTCTTTTTACAGAGTATGGTTGATGCAAGTCTTCCCTAGGGTTCTGTTCCTGAGATTTGTTAGTGACCTGAGCAGTTCACAAGTTGGAAGTGCAGCCTCCCTGCAATATATTTAAATAAAACCAAAAGCCAACCAAGGGCAATATGCAATTAAACCAGAGCATTTAACTCAACCATTCAGATATTGCTGCAGAGTTCCCACATGACAGAAGATGCCTGCAGCAGCTGGGAAATCCATCCTGCCAATCTCCCAACTACTTGTTCATATGTACGGGGTGTACACAAGTCAGGCACTCGTAACCTGGGGAGAACCAGTATCTGGAATGTGCTGCCATAGGTGGTGGGCAAATCAGATACAATTACTACATTTAAGAGGCATTTAGATAGGTACTTAAACAGGCAAGGCATAGAAGGATACAGTCCTAATGGGGGCAAATGGGATTAGTGTAGATGAGCAAAACGGTTGACAGGGTGGGTTGAGGGGCCTTTTTCTATCCTGTCCAGCTCTGAATCTATGACCCTAAGCAGTCAAGATAAGCGAGTACTGTATTCAACTATGTCACATACTGTATCCCACCAATACTTAAGCCAAAGTCTCCTGGCACTCATTCCTTGTCAACCTCGATTACTTTGAACTCCAGAATGCATCAAACATTTGTAGAACCATTACAGCAGCTAGTGGAGTCAATTAGCATGTGAACTGCAACTAGTGGATAATTCCTTTAGTTAGTGCTGGCAAGGTAGAGGGATACCATGGAATGAAGAGACTTCTTCCTGCTGCTGAACACTGAGGGACATTATCGTCTGCCACTCTGTATACTCCCAGTAACCTTTGACTCTTTGGAATTCTCTAACTCAGAGCTATGGAGGCTGTCATTGAATGTAATCAAGGCAGAGATAGCAGAATTTCAATCTACAGTGTTTTCAATCTATAGATTTCAATCTATGAGGAACAGGCAGCAGAGTATAGCTGAAGCAAGGTCAGATCAGCCATGGTCTTGATGAATGGCAGAGGAACTTGAGGGACCTATTCTTTCTCTTATTTCTGATGTTCCTAAGATAGAAAATTATGCCACAGATTCCTTGTTTGGATTTAAAAAGGAACAAATTTCTGATGTGCAATAAATGAGTTAATCTGCCATTTTGGACATCAGAATTGTTACAATGGGCACATTCTTACAATACGGAACCCTTGGCATCAGAACATTGAATACTTGCCAGGGTGAAGGAGTGGTGGCATTTTACAAAAGCTGCCCAATTAGCATGGGTAACACATGTAATTTCTTTTGTGACAAACATTTGTTCATACTAAGCATTTTAATAAGACATTTCTACAGTTTTAGATGCAGAAATGGAAGAAAAAAAAAGAAATTGTGAATGTTTTCCTCATTTTATTAATCAAAGCTTAACTTTCATTTTCTGAAAAAGTGGAAGATTCACTTTTAACAATGCAAAATTGATCCCTTCCCCAAAAGTATTAAATTCTCATGATTAATAAGTACTGACAATTAACAAGTTTTCTTCTGTTCTGTTTTTCCTTGCATTTAACCATCCTTCTCACACTGGAATCAGGAAGCCCATGCGGAAGGAACAGAACGGGACAAATCGAGCTGAATATGCAATGACTTCCCAAAACAACAAAATGCCGGACAGAAATAGTGTACTCATTTAACTTCATAAATGAAGTACTACCACAAAGTTGTTTCAAGACAGGAGACTGCATAGTTTGAAATGCATATTACGTGTGTGTAAAGTCTCCTGAGGACAAGGATAAGGACCTCATTTCAAACAAAAGTGAACACACATATTCAGAGCAGAGAAGCAGACTTCCCTTCAGCCCCTTTGACTGTGAGGTGAGAACAAAGCTGCCAATCAAACTAAGAGACAAGACCTCACAAAAGGCATAATTGCTGTTTGTAGTCTCCATTGAAAGCAACAATATCAAGGTGTTTCAGTATCCAGGTGAATCTCGACTAGTTCTTTCAAATATTCTATAAACTCCAAAATAAATGCTATTCAGTTGGAACCAGAAGCACGACTTGGTATCTCCAGAATAAAACAGATCACTATGAAAAGGAGAAGATCACTTTACAAAGAGCATGGCCATCCATCACACCAAGCACATTTGCAGTCTGATTGACTATGCAATCCCCTTCACGAAGACATCTCATCTAAATGTACTGTTCCTTTCAGAAAACATAGCCAGTCAGGTTTTTTGAATGACTTTTCAAACAGGTGCTTTCTTATTCTTTGTTGGCATATCATGATTTAATTGATAAGGCCTTTTCTACACTGGCAAGTCTGAAGTTGTTTTAAATCACAAAGTTTTATCAAAAGTTACAAAATTTATAAAATATAAAGTATTTTTCCCCTCAAAACCAGGTCATGTTGTTTATACTTCATCAGATCAGAAATGTTTATTTTCTATAATCATAAATAACTGCAGAAATAAACCATATCGCCTCTCAGGCTTCCTCTCACTCCCCCTACCCCATTCAATTAAATCATTGGCCGATCCTCTCAGGTTTAATTTACTGCCAGATCTCTGTGCATTTTAGTGTCCAGAGACCTCAAAGTCTTTGTCTTGGATATACTCAATAACCAAGCATGGGAGAAGCCTGGTGGTAGACAAATCCCAAAGATTCACCATATCCTTAATAAAGAAAGCTCCCCTCAGTCCAAATTCGCTGACTACTTACCCTGAAGCTATTCCCTCTAGTTCTAAACTCTCTAGCCAGAGGAAGCAGACTCTCAGTACCCATTTGCCAATTCTTCATGGAACCTTGTCTTTTTCCAATCTCAGATTTGTTAGAACTGCAGTGAGAATACATCAGTCTTTTTCCATCTCATCTCGTGAAACAATCCACATCCCAGATATTAATCTTGTCAATCTCTTCTGCATTGCTGCCAAGGCAAGTACATCCTTCCTTCAGAGTGGACACAGTATACTCTATCCTTTCATCTAGGCCAATAATACTAACTGCACATGGTTAAGGGCCCAGTTGTGATATTGCTGGCTCCACACAAGTATGCCCATCTGAACATTCTTGCTCTTTTGTTCTTTGACCAATTGTTTTATGAACCTTCATGTATCAATTTTTTGTGGGTTTTCAAATTCTTTTTACTACATCCATAGCTCCCCTACTAATCTACCCAGTCACATCATTAAAAAGAACCATTAGATTAAAGCATGGTTAATTTCACAAAAATATTTGGCCTCTGCCTAATTTGATTTCTTTAAAGTGTTCTATAACAACATCTTTAATAATAGCTAGTTGTCCTTAAGGCTTTCATCAGGCTAATTGGTCTCCAATTCCTTAATATCTCTCTCACTTCTTTCATGAATAAATTTTTCCTTCCCTCCAAGTTGGTGAGCATGCTCTAGAATCTTGGCAAGTTTGCAAGTTCACCACTAATGAATCTGCCATCACCACAGTAAACTCTTTTAGGATGCAGGTCATTAGATCCAGAGCATTTTTAACAGTTTTTAATCCTCTAATTTCTCCAATTGCTTTAAGTTTTCAATCTCATTGGAACCCTGTTTGCCCAATATTGCTGGTAAATTTACTGTTTTCTCTACAATAAGGACAGACACAAGATATTTGTTTAAAGTGTTAACCATTTCCTTAATTCACTTTGCAATTTCTCCTCTCTGGGATCCCATAATTATGTTTGCTAATAATGTAGTTGTTGAATCTCCTACATGGTTTTGCTTTTGTTTATCACTATAATGCCATTTTCAATCTCTCTCTCCTTTTTTGGTTGTTCAATCATTTGTTGAGTCCTTCAAAATCTTTAAGTTTATTCATCCTCTTGATAACATTATGAGCCTCTTAACGTTAGGTTCCCAATGGACAAATCACCTTTCCTACAGGTTTTGTTTTGCTCAATGGAAGGTCATTGAGAATTGTGAAATATTTATTTAAATGTTTGCCATTGTTCATTTACAGGGAACTCCCTTGATCTATTTTCCCCAATGCACCTTGACCAACTTGCAAGCTCATACCTGAATAAATGGCAAAACAGTTTTATTTCCATTTATGTTTTGTCTGTTTGCATATCAACATCGTTCCATCTCATTCTGATCAATTTCTTCCAGAGAATCCCTAACATTGAGATCATTAATTCAATCTATATCATAACACAAGGCAAAGTCCTATTCCCCAGTTGGTTGTGTGTGTCCTGGAAACTCCCAAATACATTCTGTGAACTACCTTTACAGTTTGATTTGCCCAGTCTACATGAAAAATATAGTTCCATGTCCCACCAACCCACCCCCCCCCAGCTTATTTATATTACCTTTGCTACAAGCTCTTTACAAAGATTAATCAAAATTATTACACATGTGATCAATGTATCTATTGGTCTATGTAGTACTCCACCCTGTATATTTTTGTCCCTCGTTGTTGGTAATTTTACCCCATAATGATTTTGCTCCCTCTATGTCAAGATTATTTCTCCCCACTGCCCTTGCATCATCATTTATCAGGTCTGACAAATCTGTGCCATGTGCTGCTCCTAACGTATCTTCTGCTTTGTGCTACTAAACCAGGATAAATTTCCAGGAATTTGTCCCTTCCAATCATGCTCTGCTTATCATTACCCAAAGTGCTTCTTTACTCCATTACCTTGACCTTCCATTCCAATAGTGATAACTTTACTCTTATGCAAGTCCTCACCCTACCTTTTTTGTAAAAATAAGTATAGCTTAGACCCCTATCCACAGCACATATTATCGAATTTCCTCAGACACTGGTACCAATCTGGTGTATGTGGAGCTCATCCCAATTGAATTGCTCTCTCCCCAGTATTGGTTCCAGGGCCCTGGGAATTGAATCCACCACCCCCCGCGCCCCCCCCCCCCCCCCCCCGCCACCGCAGCACCCTTCAAGCCATTGATTCAACTTTCTGATTAGTTCCACTCTATTAATGCGTGTGTGGCTCAGATAACAATCCAGATATTAGACCCTTGAGGTTCTATATTTTAATTTTGATTCCGATTGCTCAATTTTTTTTTTAAGCAGAATGTTATTCTCTTCTTCCAATGTACTGTACTGAATTGTCAAACTTTGAACATAATCTTTCTGTAATAAACATTATACAACTGTTCAGAATGACAGACCTCATCCCACCTTTTTATAAACCCTTGCATTATTTGAGTTGTTTTTCCATTTTCTAGAATTTATTTTAAAAATAAGTTTCAATGGACTTTACTTTCAATTTAGAAAGTTAACTTTGCTATTTTTAATCTAATTGTATGATTTGCAAATGAACTATTGTGGATACAGTAGAGTTCTTTTACTAAAAGATGGTTGAAATTTGAAATATTTCTAGAAATTCTTTTTCACACACATATTTTTACAATTGACTTTCAAAACAGATGCAGTCCAGTGTAAAAAAGGCTTTAGTTTATTAACTAAAATACATACAGGTGTAAAATTTTGTAAAGCTAAAACCATATTCTAGTTGTTTCTATTTAATGAAGAACCAATGATTTTCTGTGGTAATTGGTTAATAATATTCAGTATTGGTTTAACCCTAACCCGGAACTTCCCCAGGTTACTACTTTCTTTTATGTTTATGAATTATATGGATATTACATTGTCGTTTAGTTACATATTCCAAATGCAAAAGCAAGAATGTACATAGACTGAATGTAGGAATGATCAGCATGATATTGGCTCAGGACTAACTCCCTGACTGCATTCTTCCAAATCGTTTTCAAAGCCTTTAGAAGCATGTAAGAATAACATGACAGAGTGGAAAAAAAATCATTAGTGCATACCTTTCTTGTATATTCTGCAACAGCAAAAAAAACTTTGTGAAGATTATCAGACAAACATTGCTTACATCAACATTTACTAGTGTTACTAGTGTAGTCAGCAATTGGTTTTGATGCACTGTGGCCATATTAAATACAGAGCAAAGTTTGTGAACGTTGAGAAAACTCCTTCTGGAATCTAAATCATTTTAGCATCCTTGTGCCACCTAACCACTACTCAGTCTTTCCTTGGAGATACTCATACTGCACTCGGGAAGATTCTGTCACAGGAAGTACTATAAACTTGAGGCTTAGTTTCCTACTTTTGCAGTGGTTCAGTACCAGTGAATCTGTGGGTCAATGGAAGAATGCAGAAGGGTGTACCAGCAGCAGCACCAGACTTACAACACAGCACTACGTTCAAACAAAACAAGCATAGTATGCAGTATACAGAATTAAGCAATCTCACAACCAGCAGATCAGATCAAAGCTCTGCAGCCCTGCTACATCTGGTTGTAAACAGTGGTGAACAATTAAACAGACAGCAGGAGTTGAAGGCTACAAGATCATTACCCCACTCAGTGGTGATAGGTCCCAGCATGCAAGTGCTGAGGATAATGATGAAGCATTCACAAGTCAGAACTGTTGAGTGGATGATCCATCTCAGTGTTGTCCTGAGATTCCTGCCTTCACAAAAGCCAGTCTTCCAAGAATTTGATTTATTCTGTGGGATATCAGAAAACGGATGTAAGCACTGGATACAAGAAAGGCTGTGTAACCAAACAAAATTCCTATTGTAATGTTGAAGATCTATGTTTTATAACCAGCCACACCTCTAACCAAGCTATTCCAATATAGTTATGACATTGGTATCTACCCAACAAGGTGGAAAATTGCTTAGGTATCTCCTGTTCTCAAAAAACAGACAAATCAAATTCAGCCAATTACTCTCAATCATGAGCAGAGTAATGGAAGAAGTCATCCATAGTGCTATCAAGCAACATCTACTCTCCAATAACATGCCTGCAGATGCCGAGTTTGGTATCACTGAGACCACCCACTGATCAGACCTCATCACCGTATTGGTCCAAATATGGAACAAAGAGCCAAATTCCAGAAAGGTGATGCGAGAGTGACTGCCCTTGATATTAGGCAGCATTTGACCAATTATGGCAGCAAGGACCCCTGATAAAATTGAGATCAATGATAAAAGGGAAAACAATCCAATGCTGGAGTTATACCTTGCACGAAGAAAAATGTCTGTGGTTGTGGGAAGTCAATCATCCCAAACCAAGGACATCACTACATGAGTTCCTCAGAACAGCATCCTAGGCCCGACATCTCAAGGTATTTCATCAATGACCTTTCTTTCAAAAGTGGAGATGTCTCTACAAGATCAGAGGATGTCTAATTCCATTTGCAACTCCTCAGCAAAAGCAGCCCATGCCTGCAAGCAGAAATGTTCAGGTATAGGCTGATAAATGGCAGGTGACATTCACGTCACAAAAGTCCTAATGATCATCTCCTACCAGAAAGAGCCTAACTACATGCCCTCAGTATTCAATGACATTGCCAAGTCCAGCACTACCAAGATCCTGGAGATCATCATTGACCAGAAATTCAACTGGACTGTGGACCGGTCTCATAAGTACTGTGGCAGGTGAAAAGCTGGGCATCCTGTGCTTAGTAACTCACCTCCGGACATCACAAAGCGTTCCACCATCTACAAGGTGCAAGTAAGGAGCATGATGGAATACTCTCTACTTCCCTGGATGAATGTAGCTTCAACAACACTCAAGAAGTTTATCAACATTCAGGACTAGACAACTTGTACTGACGGGTATCCAATCTACCAATGTCAACCTTCAATCCCTCCACCATGGTGCAGCATGACTACAATGTGTACCGCCATTAAAATACACCGTAGTTGTTTATTTTGACTACCCTGACAGCAGAAAGAATAAGGGCAGCAGGTGAATGGGGACACCACCATCTGCAGGTTCCCCTTCAAATCACACACCAGCCTACCTTGAAAGTATGTCCCACCCAACAACACTGTGAGAGTACCTTCACTTGAAGGATTTTAACAGTTCAAAAAGGCAGTTTAACATCACCTACTTAAGTGCAATTAGTGCTGGGCAATAAATGCACCAACCACATTCTGAAAAAAAGAAAAGATCAATAAGTAATTACTCTCTGCTCTTTTCAGTGTTGAAAGGGATCCTTCAATCAAGTTCTCCATTTTGAGATAATGCTTTCATTCATTACGAAAGGTCTTCCCCTTCACAATGAAGTATCAATTAGGTGTAAACATTGAGATATAATTTGCTGTTAAAATACTGGTGAGACTAATGATACTCATTGTTATTCACCAGAAATGCAAGTGCGGGTCAGATATTTGGTGTTAATCAGAGTTACTTTCCAGTTCCATAGCTTCATCATTAGTTTTGCCAAAATGGCATCTCTTGTGTTCCCGGCTGTTGAAGTGCACTACAGATGTGGTTGTCTGCCACATACCACTGAAAGTTTAGTCTTGCTTTATCTCTTTGTTCATTGCACTGATAATTCCACAATCCTTCTATCTGACCAGTTAAGGATAAACACAGACACTGTTCCATCTACTCATGGTCTAGAGGTCCTGTTGCACTCAAACAGGATTATCCACTCTGACTTTCAATAGTTCTTGCTTGTGTGCAAACAAGTCAAACAAGCAGCACACGTATTGTTTGACCCCTTGCTCGAGCAAATTATGTCCCTTCTAATTTACAACTATAGCTTCTGCATGTCTGCCTCCATTTTTAGGTTATGGATATTCAAAAACACAAGAGACCAAATAATTATCTCCATGAGTTAGCATTTGAGTATTTCCCGCTTTCCAAGAAATGAAGCTACGTTTTCACAGCCTGGATTACTTGTTTTACATGAATTAGGTTGAATTATAATTAGACAACATCTTCCAAGGAAGACAGTCACAATATTGGTTGCAATAAATACTAATTATATCCACCATACAATAACCACATATACTGTACACCTTCAAGTACTAGGGGACATGCATTTAGGGTGAGAGAAGGAAAGTTTAAAGGAAATGTGTGGGGGTAGTGCTTTTTTTTAAAAAAGTACAGTGATCCGGTGTTTGGAACAGGCTGCCAGGGGTAGTGGTGGAGGCAGATACAATAATGGCATTTAAGAGGCTTTAAGATAGGTACATGAATATGCAGGGTATGGAAGGATCCAGGCAGAAAAGATCTAATTTAATTTGGCATCATGTTCAGTGCAGATATCTTGGGCTGAAG